>NW_026991333.1:2752849-4129273 GCF_036370855.1 Dromaius novaehollandiae | reverse complement strand
AACCAATTCTACCCAAAAACTATTTAATTACTATAGCTAGGTGGTTTCACGATAAAGCTCATGGGGGAGCCGAGGCAATAGCTAACCAGGTACAGAAAGTATGGGCTGCTCCAGGAATTTATGTGGCTGCTAAAAGAATAACAAATAGCTGCCCGACCTGCCAGAAGTTTTCAAATAACAAGCCAAGCTCAGATTTAGCGGGGGCGACCATGGCCTTACTTCCCTTTCCAGAAGCTGCAAATAGATTATGTGGATATGCCATCTGTCTATGGATACAAACACTTGTTAGTGATAGTAGATCAGTTATCAGGCTGGGTAGGAGCTTTCCCAACAAGAAAGGCCGACACAGGGGGAGTGGTAAAAGCCTTACTGAAAGAAATCATACCCAGGTATGGGGTCCCAGAAGCCATTGATTCAGACAGGGGTGCCCATTTTACAGCAAGCATAATCAATCAGTTCTGTAAATCGTTAGGAATAAGAAGAAACCTACATACTCCTTATCATCCGCAATCTTCAGGACAAGTAGGAAGAATGAATAGAACATTAAAAGAGAAAATATCAAGAATATGCACACATGCTAGCCTAAAATGGCCAGAGGCATTAAACTTAGCTCTATGGGATGTTCGAAATTCTCCACGGCAACCCATAGGACTAACACCAGCAGAAATTCTCTTTGGGAGACATTTAGCGATACCAGGGACTTATATCCCTGCTAAGACCAGCCTATTAGACGGAGATGAACGAGTAACACAATATGTACTAGCCTTACAGGAACGGTTTAAGGCCTTGCAAAATCAGGCTCAGTGGTTTCAGCCGGTGCCATCAGACATTCAGGCACATGATACACAGCCTGGAGATAAAGTATTGATAAAGGTATTCTCGCGAAAAACAAAACTAGAACCAAAATGGGAAGGACCCTATACTGTATTGTTAAGTTCTTACTACGCTGTTAAAATTCTAGGAAAAGAGAATTGGATTCACCACTCTCACGTGAAACGAGTGGCAGTCCAAGAAGCAAACACTGCAGAGGTTGCAGCAGAACAATGAAGACAACCTCATAAAGCTCGATGGGATACACGACTTCCCCAGGGTAATCTGTTCAGACTCACCTCACTAACACAAATCTCTTTCCCTTTACTGCACCATGCAGGATGGCAGGCAGAAGTGCCGTGCTCATGTTGCTGTTTCACACCCTGGCAATGCTACTTTCCCTAACCTGTGGTCAAAGAACCTTAGAGTGGCCATGGTCCCAGGCCCGTGTTAAGTATACCGGAAGTATGGGATTAAATTCTGCTAAAAACTTAAACCTCTCAACCCTGGTCATGCATGGAACTGAAGTATACTCAGAAAATGAATGGAGCTGGGATAATACTAACCAGCTTCCCCAACTCCTGGGAGGGACAGGAAAGGAAATAAAGATAGGGTGTCGAGTGATCAACGGGTCCACCCATGATAAGGCAACTCAAATCTCTCTCACTAAAATCAAATCAAATGAAAAAGAAAGGAAAATTTGTGCCACTGAAAACCTGGATTTTTGGTACAATTTTACCTTAGAACCACCTGTTTTTATAGTTTGTCTGTGGGCTCACCACAATGTGGGACTATCATTTAAATTTAAAATAGACATTATTGAGCCCAGTACAGCAATACCTACCCTGACTACAGTTATTTCCACCAATATAAATAACTCTGTTACCATGAAGAGTAAGAAAACCTTATCCCCACAAATCTTTGGAATTGGACCGTATGTGATTAGAAATACAGGCCAACAACGAGTGTTATTTAATCCATCATGGTCTCTCAAACGAGTAGAGCTATTAATGCAAATTAATATCTCTACAATCAAACCGACCTGTTCACCATTCTTAGGTACGTCCTATGTGGGATGGACGGCGTGGTTACATAGGCGAACCCTCACTTCTCCAAAACGAACAAGGAGAGATGTGACCGGTATCATAGGAACAGGATTGGGAGTCCTAAACAGTATAGATGCTGAAGTACTCGTAAATAAACTGAGCACAACAACAAGTGACTTACACAGATTAAAACATCCATTGAGGTCTTCTCTATTAGCATTAGGAACTAACCAATGGCTTTCATCCGAGATATTACCTCAGTGGGAAAAAATGAATGAAAAAGATCACCAATTGATAGCAGATGCACTTGGGGAAACCCAAATTAATGTTTTCCTGGCCCTCAGTTGCATCCAAGCTCAACTGTGGATGCAAGCTATGGTAGCAGCGATTATAAGGGAAGGGGAAGAGGGCACTTTACCCACTGAAATTTGAAAGGTAATTTGGGATAATGCGACCGAATTTGAAAAGGAATTCCAATCCTGGTGGTATCTGGTCAATTTGACTTATGATCCTATCAACACTAAGGCCACAGACTGTTTTAACAATACACAATGCTTCAACATATACAATATATCCAATCATTGCGTTAGGATTAAATCACAATGGAGCTATACTCTATCCATTGGAACACAGAGTATGGGCCCAACAAAATGGAAATAAATGGCACACTGTGGACGTTAGCGCATGTATTGTACGGGAACAGCAAGGGTTTATTTGTGAAAGTAATACTGTCAAAGCCCAAGACATTTGTCTTGACACTGAGCAAAATGTTTGTCATTTTGAAATACACCCTGATGAAACAGCTGAAACGATACTTGCATATATTGGGAGAGGGTGTGTATGTATGAGAACCTTTTGTAGTCTTGTAGTTATAGATGGCATTCTAGTAGATATGAGTAATCATTCAAATATCTGTATTTGTAACTTTACCAAAATCATGGGATGTGATTTTAATTATTCAGCTCCTATCACGTCTTATCAATTGTTACAATCCAATTATACATTAATTCAAAATTTGCTACCTACCCCCATTGGGATGAATCTCACCCTGGTAAGGAAACTACTGCAACATGATGATTTGCATCGACTGCTAGAGCGCATCCAGAACAGTGGACAGAAAACCCTAATCACTGTTCACCTTGATGCAAAAGAGATATATCTTATCTTAGAAAGGGTAAAAAGGGACGGAGAACATCATGGCTGGGAAACTCTTCTAGGGTGGTCACCAACTGCAACAGGGACTTATAATCATGTATTGCACCCAGTAGTAGTTGTGTTCAGTTTAACTGTGTTCTGCCTATTGCTTACGATCATATTATACTTAAGATTATGGAAAGTGATAGTATGCCTTGAAAGGCTTCGAGAACTCTGTTTAAAATATTAGCAGGGATGCTTCATAAAAACAAAGGGGGGAAACTGCTAAAGAATAGTGAATTGAAACTGTCTAGAAATGGCTGCTTAGCACAACTTATATAAAACTTGCTTAGCATGAGTGGCTAGATTTGCTGAAGCCTTAGGCCGAGCGTGGGAAAAGTAACGAATCTTTACTTAGTTTAATAAAAAAAAGTGCCTCAGAGCTTGTTCGGGCTGGGAAAATAAGGAAGCCACACGCAGTCTGCGCACCTGTGTCACCGACTCCGAGAGGGAAGATGCCAAAACAATTGGGAAAACAAGACCTTGGGAGACAACCGCCAGACCCAACAAAACAGAAGTACAACCGTCATCAGAGACTGCAAAAAACAAAAATAAGGAGAAAAACAGCTTACCTCAGAATGACGATGAGACCCAATGAGGAGCAGGAGACCCCAGACCAAAAAATTACCATTGGTCTAACTACCGCGTGAGGGGTGGGAAATGTAAGTCAAAAAAACTATAATTACCCAGGATTTGTTTGCCCTTTGGAGGCACCCAGCTCGAGCTGTAATTACTACACATGCGTCATTAAAATTTAATTATTTAATTTGTTTTGATTTGGCTCTGAACTTTACTTGCGGGAACCTAGGGTCGAGCCCTGTTATGGTGGCCGACAAGCCTAATTTCCATAACAGTTTGGCACCCCAGATGGGACCCCAGGTGACCACTGTCGGGGCCTCTCGTCTCCAAACGATCATCTGGCGCCATCGGGTGAGTTCACCTGGGATCTTTGGCAGCAAGGGGCACTGAGAGTGAGTCTTAAACTCCCGCCTAAATTCTAAAATCTGGTCTGGTAACAGTGCACTGAAGGGGGGTACGCGGACTGGCCACCGTAAGGCGTACCAGGGGGACGGGCGCGAGTCCCATCCCCAGGGGGACAGGTAGGAGTCCCATCCCCAGGGTTAGACTGGGTTTAAGTCCCAGCTCGGTCCGGCCGGAGGAGGGGTGCACAGCCTGATCAGCATAAGGCGCACTGCAAAACTTTGAGACCGAAATTTAGTTCACCCACAGCAACCCATAGGACTAACACCAGCAGAAATTCTCTTCGGGAGACATTTAGGTATGCTAAGCACTTGTTATTCCAGCTAAGACCAGCCTGTTCGATGGAGATGAACAACTAGCTCAGTATGTTCTAAGTATTCAAAAAAGGTTTGAAAATCTTTGAAAATATATATATATATATATGCTCAATGATATCAATCCACACCACCTGAAATACAGGTGCCTGAAATACAGCCTGGGGATGAAGTTTTAGTTAAAGTATTTTCACAAAAATCCAAGTTAAAACCTAAACGGAACAGGCCATATACTGTCATACTATGTTCTTATTTTGCTGTTAAAGTTGAACTGTACTTGTGTATGTTAAAAAAGGATGTGTATGTGTAAGAACACTTTGTAATCTTACATTCATAGATGGCATTGTTGTAGATACAAGTAATCACTCAAATATTTGTATTTGTAACTTTACCAGAATCATGGGATGTGATTTTAATTATTCGGCTCCTATTACGTCTTATCAATTGTTACAATCTAGTTACACAATTCAAAATTTACTACCTGCCCCCACTGGAATGAATCTCACACTGGTGAAGAAACTACTACAACATGATGACCTGCGTCGACTGCTACAACGCATCCAAAGCAGTGGACAGAAAACTCTAATCACTGTTCATCATGATGCGGAAGAGATACACCACGTCTTGGAAAGGGTAAAAAGGGACGGAGAACATCATGATCATGGCTGGGAAACTCTCCTCGGATGGTCACCTGCTCACCAACTGCAACAGGGATTTATAATCACATGTTGCATGGAGTAGTAACTGTGTAAAGTTTAACTGTGTTATGCCTATTACTTACGATCATATTATACCTAAGATTATGGAAAGTGATAGTACACCTCCAAAGGCTTCGAGAACTCCGTTTAAAGTATTAGCAGGGATGCTTAATAAAAAAGAGGGGGGGGACTGTTAAAGAATATTGAGCTGAAACTGTCCAGAGGTAGCTGCTTAGCACAACTTATATAAAACTTGATTAGCATGAGTAGCTAAATTTGCTGAAGCCTTAGGCCACACTTAGATAAAATAATGAACCTTTACCTAGTTCAGTAAGAAAAGGGCCTGAGAGCTGGTTCAAACTGGAATGATAAGGGAGTTACAAGCAGTCTGCATTCCTGTGCTTCACACTCCGAAAGGGAGGATGTCCAGGCTTTGAAATAGGCCTACTTGGGCGCCAGGACCCTGGGAAACAAAGCCTCCTCTCCTTGCTGGAACAGTGTTAATTAGGGGGTCTGGACTATCTCGGGGTCTGGATTATACCCCCTTTGTCAGGACCTTGGGAGACAACACCTACTGTCCCTGCTGGGGCAGTGCTAATTGCTGGAACAGCACCTCTTTGTCAGGGCCTTGAGAGACAAGGGCAGGACCCGAAGAATGAAGACACATCCACCAGCAGAAACCGCAACAGTAAAGATAAACAGCCTACCTAGGGACAGCGATGAGACCCAATAAGGAGCAGGAGACCCCAGACGTAAATATGACTATTGGTCCAAACTACCGCGTGAGGGGTGGAGAGCTTAGATTGGAAAGTGTAATTGCCCTGGGATTTCTTTGTTTGGGGTCCCTCTTCGGAGGCACCCAGCTCGAGCTGTAATTACTGCACGCATGTCATTAAAATTTAATTATTTAATTTGCTTTGATTTGGCTCTGAACTTTTCTGCAGGAACCTAGGGTCGGGCCCTGTTATGGTGGCTGACAAGCCTAATTTCCATAACAGGATTGCTGGGTGTGTACCCACTTCCCTGAGCATTCCAACAAGCGCTTCCCGCTACCTGGAGTGCCTCTTAATTTTTCCTTTATGGAATTTATAAAACAGATAAGAAATGATAGTGCTCAAATGAAATATGATGAAACAACAGAACAGGAATGGGAAGTCCAGAGTGTGACAGGAGATCATTATCAATGTATCCAAAGATGTCATAAGAGTAATAAATGTTGGGAGAAAACTCTACTTTACGGAAAACAGCTGATCAACTGTACTGGAGCCATTAAGGTAGGAAGTTATGAAGATTGCTCTCGGGTACCCGAAATAGGTTATAAGTGGCCAAGTAAGGAGCTCAATGGATGGCGTGTTCCAAAAGGTAGTGGATGGTATTGGATGTGTGGGAACAAGGCACAAAAAGTGCTACCTCCTAATTGGTCAGGGACAGGTACTTTAGGGGCAAGCATCCCTAATATTACTGTAACAAAAGAATTGAGTAATAAAGATCAAAAATGGTGTTTAAGAACATTCATGAGGAGACAAAAGAGGGTCAGTGATCCTTTAATAGGTCGACCTACTTGGTTTCATTCATTCGCAAGGTGGCTGTTTCCACAAGTGGGAGTGAGTGAACTTGAAAAAGCAAGAGTAAATCTTTCAGCAGTTATTGAGCAAATAGGGAATAAATAATAGGAGGTTTCAGAAATTGCTAAAATAACCACCCAAAACAGAATGGCTCTAGACATGTTCTTGGCATCTCAGGGAGGAGTATGTACAGTAATAAATACTAGTTGCTGTGGTATATGTGGATCAAAGCGGGAGAATTTCTACCGATCTCAATGAAATCTGGAAGCAGACTGAAATCTTACATGGGGTTCAGAAAGATGATAGCTCTTTTGGATTTGAAGAAACATGGAAATGGTTGACTTCCTGGTTCCCTGAGGTAAGCTCATGGGTTGAAAAGTGTTTAACAATTTGGGGGATGGTGTTATTAGTTTTTGTATGTGTTTATGTAGTGATTCAATGCATTTCTAGATGTTGTACCAAGTTAATAAGGGAAAAATTTTAAAAGAGGGAGACTAATATGAAAATGATCATATAAGTCTCAAAGGGGGGAATTGTTACAAGACAACCCTGGGAAGCTCAGAAAGAATGTTTGAACCAGGTCGATTAGGATAACTTCTATCTCTCTTTTCTAAAAAGAAGCATTAAGTCTGAAGCTGTCTAGAGGTAGCCACTTAGATAAAACTTGCTTAGCATGAATTTGCTGAAGCTTTAGGCCGCACACTTGCTTAGCATGAGTAGCTAAATTTGCTGAAGCCTTAGGCCGCACTCCTAGTTCAGTAAGAAAGGGCCCCAGAGCTGGTGCAGGCTGGAAAGATAAGGGAGTTACAAGCAGTCTGCATTCCTGTGCCCCACACTCTGAAAGGGAGGATGTCCAGGCTTTGAAATAAGGCCTGCTTGGGCGCCAGGACCTTGGGAAGCAAAGCCTCCTCTCACTGCTGAAACAAAGTTAGTTAAGGGGTCTGGACTATCTCCCCCTCGTCAGGACCTTGGGAGATAACACCTACTGTCCCTGCTGGGGCAGTGTTAATTGCTGGAATTACTATCTCCCCTCATCAGGACCATGAGAGACAGGGGTGGGACCCGGGGAATGAAGAAAGCACTAACCAATCAGTGTAAAAGGGAAAACTGCAAATCTGGCAACTTGTTTGTATAAATGCTACTTGAAAAGTTGGGGGGGTGTGCTTGATTTGTGGGAAACCACCGAGCACCCAGGCTTGCGCAACTCTGAAATAAATAAGCAAATGTCTCTCCTGAGTGTGTAATTATTGGCTTATTGCACACCGCGCAACGAATCTGCTTTTCGGACAAGACGACTGCACTGTATTTGTCTTCTGATGATACAAATAGTCTTGCTAACAAGGCTTACTTCAGCATTGTACCACAAATATGTACATCACCACACACTTAGGAAGCCAGTGGTAGGTCACTCTGGGCTCCATCAGAAAGAACACCACTTGTTTAAAGAGCCCGTCCTGGAGACCAGGGGGCAAAAGTTGCTTATAGCTGCCATCATTTAAGGACACTGCAACTAGGCAGGCAGACAAAGTGGTGCTGGTAAGAGAGTGCAAATACAAGATATGTTCTGGGTCTTTCTGGTTGATGACATTCTCTAAAAAATCTTCTACACATGCTGTAATCTAACACCCTCCCATCAGCTATTTATAACCATAAAGGAATGGAATCTCCAGAGGGTCAAACCTCCCCAAGTGCTGCGGGGGGCGGGGGGGGGGGGGCGGGAGTTGGTGGCCTGGCATGCGGGGAGCCGTAGTTTTCACCACGGCATGCCGGGAGCAGTCGTCTTCCGTCACTGGGCTTCCGGGCCGCCATTTTCATGTGCACGGTATGCTGGGAGGTGTAGTCTTCTCAGACGGGGCTACTGGGTGACCATGCTGCGCCTCTCGAGGTGGCGGGGGCGGGCAGGTCCCTGCCAGCGGGGCTCCCACCAGCCGGCCGCGTCGTGCTCTGTGGCAGGCCGGGAGCTGTAGTTCCAGGGGCCGGTGCCTTCTCAGCCCTGCAGCACTGGCCCGCTGGGTCTGTTCCTTACTGGACACGTGTCACTCGTGCCTGAGTCCCCACAGGTCACGCGGGACAGTGGAATGCCCCTGTTTTTCCCCGGTACAGGGCAGGAAGCATTTTCCATCTCTGGTGGTGTTGCAAGACAACCTTGGAAGCTCAGAAAGAGTGTTCCTGCTGTTTAAACTAGGCAGATGAGGAGAACCTCTCTCTCTCTCTATTTCCTGGGAGGAAATAATTCTTTAATCAAGGCCATCCTAGAACTGCTAAAGCCTTAAAGAAACTGTAAATCAAAATGTTTTGTTTTCTATGCATACATTGCCAATTTAGCAAAAGAATTCGAGGTATCCCCTAACTGAACTGTCCTCGCTGTAATACAAAAAGATCACGCCCATAGGTCAGAAAGACCCGTGCCCGGGTGACGACCCCTCCCCTGAGCATGCGTAGTAGTAAAATGGTGTGTAAGCAATATTAGAATTGTATGTAAATCACTAACCAATCGGTGTAAAAGGGAAAGTTGCAAACCTGGCAATTTGTTTGTGTAAATGTTACTTGGAAAGCCGGGGCGGGGGGGGGCAGGGGGGGGTGCGCTTGATTTGTGGGAAACCACCGAGCACCCAGGCCTGCGCAACTCCGAAACAAATAAGCAAATGTCTCTCCTGAGCGTGTAATTATTGGCTTAGTGCACACGGGGCAACGAATCCGCTTTTCGGACAGCAGTGTGACCGGGCAGGGTTGTCCCCGGGGGCTGGGGCTGTCCCTCTTGGAAATGGGGAGGGCAGGGAGAGAATGAGGGGCGCTGCGGGCTCCTGGGAGTCGTAGCTTTGCTCAGGACTGGGGCCAGTTAGGCAGCCGCTGGGAGGAGCGGCGGTGCTGGGAGGGCACGGTGCGGAGCTGTCCTGCTGTGCAGCGCAGGGGAAAGTCGACCGGCACTGTTGCTGTCCGAGGACCCTGGAACAGCCCGAGAGACCCTGGAACAGCCGCCCCACGGACACCGTGTCACTGCCTCGCAAGGCCACTGCGTTCAGGTACGTTTGACTACATCCAGCAGAAGAAATGTAAGCCGAAGGATCAGGGCAAATAGCTGCTTGTCTAGGTTTGTTACCTAGCGACGCCCTGGCAAAGCTTTTTATGAACACTCCTACTTGATCGAGTGCATATTCATTCCGTGCATATTAATTACTGCCAGACCGCGTACGTCACTGATGCTTTAAAGCAAGTCCGTGGTGCTGGGGTAGCACGTGTAGTGGAGACTAAATGCAACAATACCTCATTTTGATGTCGTTCTCTTATACGAAGGCACTTGGAGCAGATTACAACATTTATCACACCATTTTGTTTATTGAGTGGACCCTGACCTTGGGGAGAAGGCGGTACTGCAGCGAAAGGGAGCGCGCATGCGCATTGCGTTCCGCCGCGCTCACTGCTGCCATCGCGGGTCTGAAAAGCGGCACCGCACGCTCAGCGGCGTTGCGCACGCGCACTGCGTTCCGCCCCGCTCACCGCTGTCCTCGCGTGTCGACGAGGCAGCACTGCAGCCGCCGCCGGCCACCGCTGCGTGCGAAGAGCAGTGCAGGCAGCCGGCGCACACGTGTGCGCTGCCGGTCGCCGCGTTCGCCGCTACTCTCCGCTCTCTCGGGGACGGGTAAGCGAAGGGGCCACGCTCGTGCCCCCTGCCCGGTGCTCACGGACCGGGAGCGCTTTTCCCGAGAGGGCTTTTCCTTCTCGGTGCTTCCTGGGGGCGCGGGGACGGGCAGTGCCGTCTCGGAGCTGCTCCGCGGCACTCCCTCCCCGGCGCAGCCCCGGCGCCTGCTCGCGGATCCCCGCCGCTCTCTCGGGCGCGGGCAGAGCAGCCTCGGGGCGCTCGCTGCTCGGCCTGAGCGCCGGGGTCGCCCGCGGGAGCCGGCCGGCTGCAGCGCGGCGCTGCGACCACGCGAGGGCGCCATTGCGGGTCTCGCCTCCCTGCCGCTGCCGCTGCCGCTCCCCCCCGCCCCTCCCGCGCGGTCCGTAGCCAGCCCGTGCGCGGTGCGGCTGCGCGCACTTGGCGGCCGGCGGCGCATGCGCGGCAGCAGGGAGCGCGATGGCGGCGAGCAGGGCGGGTGTTTTGGCTGGGCGGCGGCGGGCGAGGGCAGAGGCCGCCTGGAGTCGAGCATGTGGGGGCCCTGGTGAGGCGAGGGTGTACTTTTGGGTGGCCGCGGGCGTCGGGCTGTGTCCTGGCTGGTGGGGCCGTCGCTGCGTGGAGGCGGCGGGGCGGGGGGAGGGGTCGGGCCTGGCTCCGCGCTGCGCCGCGCCGCGCCGGGTCTGCCGGAGCGCGGCTCTGACTCTCCCTTTTGCGTGTGTCGCCTGTAGGGCCGCGGTTCCTCCCCAGCGCGGGCCAGGGCGTGCGCTCGCCCCTGCGGACGCAGCCTGGAGGAGTGTGTGGGGGGTGTCTGCGCGGGGGTCTGGATGTGTCCAGCAGCGGCACGGCAGCCTGATGGCTCCTCTCGTCTGGGACGCGGGTTCCTTGGCAGCTCTTCTGGGATGCGGGGCCCTTGGTGAGTTCCCTGCTGCCTCCTCTGGCGTTCTGTGCGAGCTCATAGATCCCTCCTCCTCCTCTCCCCTCCCCCCCCACCCCCGTCTGGTGGGGTGGGAGACCGGTGGCTCCTCCCGCCGAGCTGACAGCCACGTGGGGCACCCCTGTGCGCTCCCTACACATCTGGGATGGCACCCCCACCCCGAGGGCCCCACAGAGTCCCACCCTTCCTGCAACCAGCCCCCCCCAAAGCCATTAAACCACCCATAAATCCTGCTCCAACACCCCCACAGGCCCCACAACGCCTCTGAGCCCTGTCCAAAGCCCCAAACATTCCTAAAACCACTCCCAGGCCCGGTCCCCGCAGCAGTGAGGCATTCTAACAAAGATGGGATGTGATCTGTGTCTCCGCCTCGACTCAGTCCCGCTTTAGGGAACCGGGAGTTTACAGCGCTTCCTGGTGAAGAGTGTTGATGGGTGGATGCGCAGATGACAAAGAGGTTTTTCTCTCTTTTTTTCTGAGCCGCCTCTGAGAAGCCTCTGTACGTACACGATGTGGCTGATCTGGGATAATCGTGCTGTGCACAATGTTTAAGGAGAACATTGCCATGAAATGGTGGGCTAAGGAATAGCCTAAAAAACCTCGGGAAAAAGCCAAAGAGAACACCGATGGGCTCTGGGAAGCCCCAGTGATGCTACAGAAAACAGTATGGCTTTTAGGCACCTCCTCAGAGCAGCAGCAAAGTCTTGCTCCAGCCTGTGGGACAATGGGGACTCTTAATTACCGCCTTGATTTATCACAAGTGTTGCAAAAGCAGAAGGGACTAGGGAGCACGCAGAGCAGGTTGTGGACTATATGTCAAGTTTAAACAAGCAACAAGCCCCTCTGCAAATAGGAACAGGTTTAGCCCTAAGTACTAGATGAAGGTAGCTGTGAGTAACGTGAAGCGAAGCGGTTACGTCAATCACCCCGAAAGCCTCGGAGAAGTGGTCCAAACACCTGATACCCTCGCGGCCTCGGCAGTCTTTTTGGTTTGTTTGGCAGGGTAGTCCACCGAAGGGGGACATCTCGAAGAGAAGCAGCGAGACCTGGGGATCCGGTTGTTCGTTTTGGTCGTCGCCTGTGAGGCCAGCATCCGAGCGTAAGAGGAATCTAGGAGCTGTCTCGAAAAGGTAATAGGTTTGAAACGGAGACGGGCAAATCAAGGGCTATCGTTCTTCCACGTAGTTAAAGATTGAGAGTGTTGTCGGTTAAGTGCGCGTCTACAAGGGTTTGAGAACAGTCACAGTAATACCGAAGCAGAATAAAAATAAGGTTTCATGGAAGATGGCGTTAGGTAAGTATTAGGCGACGTGCCCACCTGCCTAATAACCTAGCCCTAATTGCTGTATGTAACGTTTCCAGACTGTTTACCCTGTAACGTATGATGTAACGTGCCGTATTAATATCTTTCCTTTAAGGGAAAGAAGGAAAAAAAAGGGAGGGGGGGGGAGAAAACAGGGTAAAGAGAAAAAGATCATGCGTAAACCTAAGTGTTTCCCTGAAAGTAAAACGCGAGTTTATCGCTTTCTTACAGAGATGGCACCAAGGACAGCAAATGCTGACAAAGAGAAGAGACGGACAAGCATTTTCTTGTGATTAATACCGAAGGGACGGGATGAAACAAGGAAGCCAAAATGCAGTGGATCCTCGATATCACCAGGAACTGCTACAGGAGGCGGCGTTCTGGCACGGGTAACTAAGGTAACTATCGATAATGACTGTTAGCCATTATTTCGGCCTCCCCGAGGCAGCGCTGAGGACTAAGTAACCCATTCCTACCCTGTGGCTGCTGTTACCTGTATGTGCCTTAGCTTTGCTTTGGCTGTTTCTCTTTTGTTTTGTTATCGTACATGCAGCTATGGAAAGGAAAAGATGTAATACTTACTTGTTTAGATTAATTGCCGTGGCTGAAGTTGAAGAGACTATATATGAATATAAGCAAGCTGAAGTAATAAAATCAAATGGAGCCAAGTGAAAGCTGTCTCCCTCTGCTAGAAAAAGGGAAAGCCCGTTCCTCCTGGCGAGGAAGGATCGCTGTTAACAGTGATTCGAATAATAGATCACCAACATATAATGGAAGGTCTGTACGCGTTACGAGACGTATGCTGCGTACATTCATCTGTGCGTGTGACTTTACGTGTCTGTGAAGCATCATACTTTTAAGAGCTGCGAGACAGCAAATTATTATCTTAGGGGACTGGTAGTCAAGTGACCAGATTTACTGAAGAGGAAGCGAGCGAGAGAGAAGTGTCTGAAGTGTAAAACTAAGAGATCAATTTCAGGAAGGCTCAATGAGTGCGAGCCCCGGGTTAGTCACCTGGCAATGGTATTTGGGGAAACAGGAAGACGGTGGATAGAAGAAGGGTTAAAGCCTTGTGGAATTAAGGCTCCTTCTCATCAGTTCCAACTTGGAGCAATTTTAGGAAGATTTAATTTCCTCCAGCAGCGTTAACGTGGCTTTGCCGGTATCAGCAGACCGTGGTGGAAAGTACTGGGAGGGAGTCATGAATGGAGCTGGGGCACGGAACGTGACGCTGCTTTCACTGAACTGGGAGAAGTGGCTGTAAAACCTGCTGCCCTCAAATTCCCAGGACAAGGAAAGCCTTTTTCGGTAATGCTTTCCACATCTGCTGACTCCGTGGGAGCAGCACCGCTAGAAAATGGCGGTAAAGGAAAGTGAGTGCCGGTAGCCTCACCCTTACATCCCCTTTGGGGCCAGAACAAAAATTCTCTGGCTGTGAGAAAGACTGTTTAGCAGCAATCTGGGCTGATAAGCGTCTTTGAGACTTTTAGCTTTGATCGCACAGGGCAATCCAATCTGTTCAGTTCCTTCTAAAGTAGTAACGTCAGGGAAATGAAGAGACAGCAGAGTATCCTCTATCCAAGTGGCACAGCAGGCGCTGATCTTAACGAGCGGGGGCAGAGGGGTGGTTACTGTGCAAGTGTTACAAGCAGTGGATCTTCTGGCGTGTGCCTGAATGGATGGAGGGGCAGAGCACGGTTGTGCCAGAAATGCGGACGCAGAAGGTTTCTGAAAGATTAATCTCTAGCGGCTGCTTAGTCTAACTTCCCTGTCACGGCAAGCCCGACTGTCGCCATAGCTTCCAAACCAGGGGCTGGGGGAAGCAGTATTCGTGGCTCGTGTATTCTCATTTACCTTGCTCGTGTGCGTATTAGATACGCTTTTGTGCTTGCAGACAGCTTTGGATTCTTACGATTTTCTGCAGAGCTTTGATTTTTTTTTTCTTCTTTCTTTGCTCTGTACTTTTGCAGGGCGATAGATTTTACTCTGCCTCCATCAACAGGCGCTGGCTGGCAAAGTCGTCGTGTCCCAGCGGAGACTCTTAGGCAGGACGGGAGGAGTTCGGATCCGCAGCCTGCCAGAAGAGCATCGCCCGGGAGGGGTCGCTAGCCTTGAGCTACAGGCACTGGTGCGTACGGCTCGTTCTGTCAGACGCAAAGAGGTTTTTCTTTTTCGGTTGCAGAAATCTTGGCTTGGCTTTACACTCTGTAGCGGCAGTAGTTTTGTATTTATGGATTGTGTTAATCCTAGGTGTTCGGAACCTCAGGCAACAACTATATGCTGCCGCGAAAAGCTACCGGTTACCACTGCTGTCAGACGGGATTTTTGCTGTCGCAAGTTACAGTTCCTTTTAGGAGCCAGCTACAAAAGTAACTTTGCTATAGCAGAGAAATGGGGTTACGTGTGTACGAGCAACAGCGCCAGAGTACACAGCAAAACCACAACCTACCATAACCCGTCAGCTCCGTCTCTCTGGAGTTTGGAGTTTTTGGAGGCCTCAGTTTTTATCCTGCCTTGGCTGGACAGTGCTTTCTGAGAGTGTCCGTCAGAGGCAGTTTCCCTGCAGAGGACCATCTAGCGAAGGCTGGAGGTGGCCGGGTGCCTGAGCGAGCCTGCCTGTGCGTGAGAGCCGCTCTGACATCTTTGCGATGAAGCAGTGCCAGAGAGGGTGACTGAAGCAGCACGGGAGGGTCGGTCACGACTGTGGGAACAATCACGGGCCTTGGACTAGGGAGCAGTTCTAGTAGGAGGGCCGTGCAGTTGCCCGGCCTCTCGGTAACCGCTCTGGCCTCTTTGCAGGTGCCGAAGCCCAGTCGGGCAGTCGAAGGAGCCTCGTCGCAGCTGGGAGCTCTGCGGAGATGCGCGGCCGGCTGTGGAGGATGAGCTCTGACTTGCGGCGTGGACACGGCTAAGTCCTGGGCTGCATCGTACGCGAGTGGGGCTGGGAGGTGCGAGGCGTTCGTCCCCTAGCCGTGGTCACTGGCGCCGCTGGCTGTGGCCGTTTGCCCACGGAGCTGAGAGGACCAAACATACTAATTGCCTGACCCAGAGATGAATTAGTGCTTGCAGGCTTTCAGGTAGGTTCAGTGCAAGTGCAGCTTAGTGCAGTCCTGTGGAGTGACGCTTGCACATGCTCACATTTGAATGGTGGCTAAAACCAAGCCTCTAAACAGCAACTGTAACGCAATTCTGGTGCTTGTCTTCCTGTTCTGCTGTACTTCTAAAGGGAGGGAAAACTTCCTAAGCTGCGGGCAAAACTCCTTGGCTTCTCTTGACTGTTTCCATGCTCTGGAAACATCCTTGGGTGCTTTGGTGCTTGTTGCTTAAAGCTGAGGGTTTGGAATTTTTCACTTAAGGTTGATTGTTTAGCTTGCTGCTGAGGGTCTCTCACCCAGGAGTTACGGGTTATTCCTTTCTTTTGTGGGGCTCACTCTTTATCAGTCAGGGTTTACAGTTTGCTCATGTAGCAATCGGGGCGCAGAATTTAAAATCCAACCCCATCCCTTGTCCCGATCCAATATCGGGGGGGTTTCGTTACGATCCCAACGACGAGATTAAGACGCTAAAACCGGTCAAATATCGTACAACCGTTTAACATTATTTTCCACAAAGTGGGGAGAAAAGGTGGGGAAAGGCGAAGGAGAGGCGAAGGGAAGAGGGGAACAAGGGTAAGGGGAAAAGATAGAGAAAGCTGGAAAAGGAGAGAAGGAGCTGGCTACCACCAGTCCGAGTCCAATGATGTTCTGCTGACTCCGTTCGAATTACAGCTCAGGCTGGGTGCCTCCGACGAGGGACCCTGAACAAAGAAATCCCTGGGCAATGATACTTTCCAATCTAAGCTCTCCACCCTTCACACAGTAGTTTGGACCAATAGTAATATTTAGGTCTGGGGTCTCCTGCTCCCTATTGGGTCCCTCGGTAGGTTGTTTACTGTTGCGGTTTCTGCTGGTGGATGTGTCTTCATTCTTCGGGTCCTGCCCTTGTCTCTCAAGGCCCTGACAAATCAGTACTGCCCGAGCAGTGATAGTAGGTGTTATCTCCCAAGGTCCAGACAAAGGAAATATGATCTGGACCCCGAGATAGTCCAGACCCCCCCCCTAATCAGCACTGTTTCAGCAGCGAGAGGAGCCCCATCATCCAACTACGATGGCAGTTCTTTGACCATTTGGTTGTCCAGCCACTCAGACCATAGAGGCCTAGTTTGTGTGCAAGTATACTGTGGGAGAAAGTGTCAAAAGCCTTCTGAAAGTTGAGGTAACTGACATTCACTGCTCTCTGTTCATCCATAAATAGAGTTCTTTTAACATAGAAAGCCATCACGTTGGTGAGGCATGATTTCCTCTCAGGAAATCTGTGCTGACTGTTCCCAGGCACCTCATTCTCCTTCCTTTACCTGGAAATGTGATCAGAGGGGGCTCGCTGCATGACACTCTCCTCATCAAAGTGAGTCTGAACGGCCTGTAGTTGCCCAGGTTGTGCTTGTGGCCTTTGTGGAAGAGGGATGTAACATTTGCCCTTCTGCAGTCATTGGGTCCTCCCTGAGTCTCCACAGCTTTCCAAGATGACAGAGAGTGGCCTTGCGAGATAGAGGCCAGCTCTCTCAGCATCCTCAGCTGCAGCCCATCCAATCCTGTACACTTACCAATAATTCCTGCCTCAATCCCCAGGCCCTGCTGGTTGTTTTTCTCCTGAGGACTCCTGACTCTAGGCACAATGGCCTGGGAGACCTTGCTGGTGGGAGCTGAAGCCAAGGGATTGAGTTCCCCAGACCCATCTACCTCTGCTATTACCAGATTGCCTGCCCCAGTCAGGAATGGGACCACGTTATCCTTGTTCAGGCTTTCACTGTTACTGAAGCAATAGCAGATCATCTTTTTGCCCTTGACATTCCTTGTAGCCTCAGTCCTAAAGGCGCTTAGGTTTTCCTAACAGCTTCCCTACTTCCCTGGACAGCATTTCTCACTTCCTCCTTTGCAGCCTCTCCCTGCTTTCTGTTCCCCATGCCTGTGCTGCCTTTTTGTCCTGTTGTTCAGTTGTGAGTTCCCTGTTCAGCCACTCTGTCTCCTGAGATCTCTGCTTGCTCTCCTGGACATCAGTATGGGCCATTCTTGAGCTTAGAGGATGCTGTCCTGAAAGACCTGCCACCTTTCTTGAGTTCCTCTGCCCTTCAGAGCTGCCTACCACAGGATCCCTCTACCAGTAGGTCCAAGTCTGCTCCTCTGACATCCAGAGTGTGGGCTCTGCTACTCTTCCTCCTCATATCACTCAGGATCTGGAACTCCACTGTTTCATGGCCACTGCAGGCAAGGCTGACACATCTACCTGGCTGCCCTCCTGGGCAACATCCTCATCATCACAGCCGTAGCCTGCGACCACCGCCTCCACACCCCCATGTACTTCTTCCTCCTCAACCTCTCCCTCCTTGACCTTGGCACCATCTCCACCACTGTCCCCAAATCCATGGCCAATTCCCTGTGGGACACCAGGGCCATTTCTTACCTGGGATGTGCTGCCCAACTCTTTTTTCTTACCTTTTTCATTTTGGCTGAGTATTCTCTTCTCACAGTCATGGCCTACGATCGCTATGTTGCCATATGTAAACCCCTGCACTATGGGACCATCATGGGCATCAGAGTGTGTGTCAAAATGGCAGCAGCTGCCTGGGCCAGTGGGTTTCTCAGTGTGGTGCTGCACACTGGGAACACATTTGGAGTAACATTCTGCCATGGCAATGCCCTTGGCCAGTTCTTCTGTGAAATCCCCCAGATCCTCCAGCTCTCCTGCTCAGACTCCTACCTCAGGGAAGCTGGCTTTATTGTGGTTACTGTTTGTTTAGGCTTTGGGTGTTTCATCTTCATTGTGGTGTCCTATGTGCAGATCTTCACTGCTGTGCTGAGGATCCCCTCTGAGCAGGGACAGCACAAAGCCCTTTCCATGTGCCTCCCTCACCTGGCTGTGGTCTCCCTGTTTGTCAGCACTATCATATTTGCCCACCTGAAGCCCCCCTCCCTCTCTTCCCCGTCTCTGGATCTGGTGGTGGCTGTTTTGTACTCGGTGGTGCCTCCAGCAGTGAACCCCCTCATCTACAGCATGAGGAACAGGGAGCTCAGGGATGCCCTGAAGAAACTGATTCACCTGGTTTTCGTGCAGCAGCAATGAGCTGCCCATCCCTCTTCACAAGTGGTTTCTAAGTACCTCAGACAAGTCTTGTGCTTTGGGCATTCTTGCTGTGATCATCATGTTTGTGCAGAAGTGTTGGAATTCATCCCACTTCCTTACAGCCATGAACCCAGTCTGCCTGACCCAGAGGTCCTCTGTAAATGTGTGTCACAGTGTCACAGGTGTCCTCTCTGTAATAAAAGCAGATTTCCTCAGTGCAGTGCTTGAAGCTTGGGCTCTCCTTCAAAAGCTGGAGCCAAGAATGTGCTCAGGGACTTTCCCCCTGAAAGGGCCTGTTGCTTTTCCAGGGCTCTCCCTGGGCTCAAGGCAATGAGCTTAGAGGTGCTGTGTTAGGGAATGAGGGCTGGATTCAGCTCTCACTTGTGGGTGCCCAGTGCTCCTGGAGATGGTGAATGGTCAAGTGGTGTCTCCCATAGGACACGGCTGGACACCAGTGCCTGTCCTTCTCGAAGGGAGTATGGATCCATCAGGAGAGCACAAGGCATCCCCAAGGGCACCATGTGCTTAGGGGTGGGCAGTGAATGGAGCTTCACAAAATCCAGTGGAGTCATCCAGAGGGAAAGGGCTAAAGCAGTGAATGTGCAGGCTAGTGAGAGCTCTGCAATCCCACAAGAGGCAGCTGGGACCCAGGAGGCCCAGGGAAGGTAGCCTGCAGAGTGGTCCATGTCACCTTCGATGAGAAGCCATAGGCCGGATCTCGCGACACGCCTGAACACAGCCTGAGCCATTTGAAATACCCTGTGATTGCTCAGAGCATCATCCATGGCCATAGGGCAAGAGATGCCTCGGTAGGGGATTACCAGGTGCAATGATGCCCATCCAGCTGGGTCTGCATCCAACACGCAAAACTACGACCAGTGAGGAGTCACCCTGTGGCCCCAGGGCACCACAGCCCACTTGCTCTGCTGAGCAGCACTGCCAGCTCGGAGCCCCATGAGGAGCACAGGGTTGGATCCAGGAATGGCTGGGCAGGCAGCACCCATGCACTTCCCTGGGGAAAGACTCTCCCGGGAGCAGGGACATCCCTGGAGAAGAGCAAAGGAGCAATTGTGTGCCCCCAGGGCTGCCCTGGCCTCCTCTGCTCCTCCCCTCCCTCCCTGCCTCTCTCTTTCTCTCTGTTCCTTTTCCTTCCCTCTCTCCTTCCTTCCACCTCTCCCTCCTTCCCTCTTCCCTCCTCCCTGCACTAAAACCAGGGAGAGAAAGCTCGCTCTCCTCCTTCCCTCCCCTCTCTCTCTCCTTTCCTCCCTCTTTCCTTCCCCTTCTTCCCTCTCTACCTTCCTCCCTCTTTCCTTTCCTCCCTCCCCCTCTCCTGCCTTCTCTTCTTCTCTCCCTCTCTCCCTCCCTCTTTCCTCCCTCTCTTTTCATTCCCTCTCTCCTTCCCTCCATCTCTCCCTCCTTCCCCCTTCTCTTCCCCTTTCTCTCTCCTCCCTCCCTCCTCTCTCTCTCTCCTCTCTCCTTCCCTCCTTCCCTTCCTCCCTCCCTCTCTCCCTCTCCCCTTCCCTCTCTCCCTCGCCTGTCCCTGGACACCTGGGGCTAGGGGGGAGATGCTGGGCAGCGCTGGGGCTGCAGCCAGAGCCCTGACTGATGGTCCCCTGCGGCCCCGCGGCCATTTGGCGGCCAGGCCTGTCAAAGGGCCCCTGCGGGGTTATTTTCTCAGAATACGGCCCAACGTCCAAGTACCTCTGACCTGCTCTACCCGCTCGCACCCTACTAGTCCCATTTAGTCTGGGCTTTGGTGACTGCTGTGTGATGGACGTTCCTTAGAGCTGGTTGTTCTGCCCCAAGGGTGATGAAAGGGAGGTGCCGCGTTTCTGCTGCCCTGCCCCACACCGAGGGAATCGCCTGTGCCTGCCGGGGGCACAGCTTTCCTCCCCGTCCAGAGACAGGAGCCAGGGCCCAAGGACAAGGGCGGATGCAAAGGGTAAGAGCTCCAGGCAGGGCTGGGGTCCCTGTCCCTGTGCCTGGGGTGCCCGAGGGTGCGCGTGTGGGGCAGCAAGCGTGGGCCTCTTTCACACGTGGGGCAGAGCATCCTTCAGCTCCGCTGCACAGGTCACTCCCAGCAGACCCTGCTCCAGACCGTGCCCAGGGAGATCACAGCAGGGCCAGGAGTGGGGAGCTCCCCAGGGCCCCAGCTGAGCCCCTCGAGTTTGGCTGGGTGCTGCACAGACCCCTTCCCCCTCCCACAACAGCATCCTCCCATTTTGCCAGGGCTTGAACAGAGCCCTTTCCCTGGGTGACACTGGGTGCCCCTTTGCGCACGGTGCTGCCCAGGCCCTCTGAGCGAGGCCAGGAACCACCCCCAAACATGCTGAGCATGGCACTGGCCCCCACGCTGGGCCTTCACAACCGTCCCCCATCTCCTCAACCCACTAGGCCACCACATCACCCCTTCCCTCAACACGTCCACCATCCCTGTTCTTAAATCCTGGTGCCCTCCCATGAAGTCCAGCACAAAACACATTCTCACTGAAGAAATCAGTATATCAGGAGGGAAGAGACATGCATTTCTTCGCAATGCCTCTCCTGTGGGGGAAAAAAGAAAAAATGTATCAGGGAGAAATAGAGATGTGAACAGAAGAGGGGGGGACGAGGGAATGAGGCTTTGCGTGTAAAACACTTTGCAAACAAGATCCAGCTAGTGATGATTTCTGCTAAAGAACCCAGCAGTGTTCCAGCAGGGCTGGCACTGTCAGGCTGACTTTCGCAGATCTGCTTTGCAAGAATCTGCAGAGAACAGGAGGGCTGAGATTCCTGTTCCCCAGTGCAGACTGTGTCCAGTGGAGGGGCTTGATTCATTGCCCTCTCATTGATCTCTTTATGGAGGTGTTTGGCGGTCTCCAAGAAAGATCCATAAGTCCCATCCTCCAATTTAGGGAAGCTGGCCAAAACCCCAGTCCCTCTGATGCAAGACTTCCCCCCTCACAGCATGGGTGGATCTGGCAGGAGGGTGATTCTCCTCCAGGAGTGCTTATCCTTCCAGAAAGAGTGGGGGCTGGCAGCACCGAGTAGATTCAGGTGTCTGCCTTGGGCTCCTCTGCCCTTGGGTGAAATGAATGCTGCAACATCTCCCCAAGCAGGTGCATCTCTCGTGTTGATGCCTCCGTCTGAGAGGGCTCCCTGGACTCCCATGTTGCGGCCCAAAGGGAGTCATTTAGGACGACCTCCCTCCCCTTAGGACCAGTGACCAAGTTCGTGATGGCCTTGGACTGAATTAAGGTGAAAACGACACCAGCCAACCAGTTTTAAGATTTATTAAGGCAAAATGGAATCAACTAACTAGACACGTCTCGCGTCACACGTTTAGGAAAAAGAGAGGAAAAGGGGAAGACAGAGAGAGAGAGAGAGAGAGAGAGAGAGAGAGAGAGAAAGACAGATATCACCACCTGTGGATCCAGCAGCGTCCCGTTGGTCCTCTTCTCTTGGGAGTCTCGGCGGCGGCGGGGGTGGGGGGCAGAGGCGGGAAGCTCCCATCTGGTTCCGCTGACTCCGCTCGAGTTCTTCAGTCGTCCCAAGCAAGCCCCCCACCCCCCATTCACACAGTCTGCAGTTTTTATAGGTTCTTGCCCCACCTCTGGGCGGTGCTTCCTCGCTTCCCATGCAGATTAACTGTCATGCGCAGTCCGCCCTCTCGGAACCTTCCAGAAACGGGCTGGGGCATCTGGGGGTCTCCTGCTCATGTGCAGATGGCAAATGAGTACGTGCAGTCCGTGCCCTAGAGATGACCTTCTGCCCTTTTTGCGCCCTTTTTACCTCGTGCAGGTGCATGAGGTTGTTTACCTCGCGGACGGCTCCCGGGGACCCCGGCGCGGCATTGCCCGATGCGCCTTGGCAGCAGCGGCTTTGCAGCAGCAGCAGCAATGTTGAGACAAAACTGCATGTAGAGAACTGGTTCTCTACACCACCCTGTGTCTTGACATTGCATCTTGGCAGCAGGAGAGAGAGAGAGAGAGAGAGAAAGCAAGCAAGCAAGGAAGGAAGGAAGGGAGAGAGAATTAGGGACAGGGGGGAAGTCGCGGGAATAACATAGGTTTGGGTAAAAAACAGAGGTCTTGCTCAATGCAAGCTTATTCCTTAACAACTTCAACAACATTTAACTTTACAAAACAGACATCAAAACTGAGTTAAGGAGGTAGTATCGTTACAATAGGCATAAAACAGCTGGCAAATGCGCTGTGGATGTCAATATGCAATTTCCTCCTTCAGGAGAAACTGGGAAATGATGGGTACTGTGGTTGGCCATGGCCAATGGATGGCACGGATTTTCTTTATGCCGTTGGGCAAGGTGGTAGGAACAAATTGCATATTTGACACAACATGTCCGATTAATTGAACAAAGCAAGGAATTATACAAGAACATTAAGGCGGCAACTGCACCTAACAAATACAATATTAACTGTTTCACCCACGGTGCCCCCAGTAACCAGGACTACAAATCGCCACTCCAGCCGTTCCAGGTTTGGACGGGGACGTGGGCTATTTTTCTGATATCTTTGGTTAACTGGAGAACTACTTCGCTTACATCATCTATTTCCAAACAACCGTTAGGAATATTTAATTTCCCACACTCTTCTCCCTCTTCAGCTAACAGGTAATCTAAAAACCATGTGGTGCTGAAGGATTGCCGTGCGCATCTGTTGGGATTGCCGAGTTAAAAGATCTATTGCGTCAGCGGTTTTGTTGGTAATAATTTCTAGAGCCGCTTGTAGTCTGATTATTCCAGGTTGCAGGCCCGTAATGTTGAATTATTCGTTCAGGAGGCCACTCATTATTTCCCCACTTTTTGTGTCCCACCCAAATTTACTTTAATGGATCCCGTCTTACAGGCAACACTTCTGTCTCCAAGGTTATCATGTACCTTTATGCCTAACCGAGGTCCGCTTGTTTCTGGTAAAAGGAAAAACAAAGGTTTGATAACCCCTATATAACAAATTCTCAACCACCCCGCGGGTAAAAATTTGTGTGCTGTGTGTCCACAGATCCAATAATGCCCTTTCTTAGCTCCAATGCCCTGAGCAAATGGCCCGTTTATCCCTGGTGGGAATTGAAAGTAAGCTGCATCTCTGTTGCCCAGAGGGCTGAAGAATGTGGTTGCCTCATCACCTATTCGGCCGGTACAATACCAAGCCCCAGAAGTGTATGCTGGTGGTAGGTTTGCCATAGCACATATAAGCACATTAAGACAAGAAGTATCTTTCCAACACAGGTTAAGAATGCCATTCTTGGCTGTTGTGTTTTCAACAATAAAGCTAATTATGATCGCAGCACACAATTACAAAAAATGATAAAAATAACTATTCTAACTACCACAGGTAGTATCGTTGAGGACACTCAAGCTCGACATAAGACAAGTCTTCTTCCTCAGTGCCCTCTTCCTTTCAGATTAATTGACCTAAAAGGAAGGGAGGATCCACCTGGTATGGATTCTAAGATCTTTCCCACGGGCATCAGTAGCTACCCATGCATACAGATTTTTTGAAGCTTTTAGTACTAGAGGTATTTGTCCCACAGTGCGTAAGTGCACTAGAACCGGTTGTCCCGGGTAATACAAGGGATTCCTCGGTTTCTTATTCTCCCTAGTCCCGGGTAAGAGGGATGGAGGATTAGGGCAAAAAGCAGTGAGTCTGGGGCAGCCATTTACTCCCCATCGTCCATTGACTTTAGTTACTGCATCAGATATTCATCACGCCCATCCGGGATTGTGCGGTCTCAGGGTTCGTTTTAAGAGTCCGTTTGTACGTTCTACAGTACCGTTTGCCTGGGGATAATATGGGGTATGGAAAATCCGTTGTATCCCTTCATCTCGTGCCCATTCTTGGACTACTCCGGCAGTAAAGTGGCTACTGTTATCTGATTGGATAACTCTGGGTTTAGGAAAACAACTGAACCATGATTTCAGACTGTTCACTGTCCATTCCCCTGTTGCTCACGGGACAGCTTCAGCTTGGGTTAATCCTGAAATTACCTCGACTCCTACCAATACATGCCTCTTCCCTTCTGAGAGGCGAAAAGGGCCAATGTAGACTATTTGCCAAGTGTCCCACAGCCCCTTATTGTCCCTTAAGTGTAGGGACAGCAATGTCGAGACAAAACCGCATGTAGAGAACCGGTTCTCTACAGGGACACAACCGTCATCACTCAGGAACCCAGCAGAAGAGGCAGGAATCAAACCTCCTCACTAGCTGATCGGCTAGAAAAAGTGAAGAAAGCTAATGCTATGTAGATCAAGGCTATTTGAATGTTGGCATATGAACGCCCACAAAACCCTTCCTTCCCAATTTCTAATTACAAACCAGCTCTGGCAACTACACCAGTTCTTTAAGAACAAAGAAGTTTTTCAGCTGACTTTTAATGCCAATTGAAACTGGATGATGGCCAACTCTATAACATGCTTGCCCATGGTTAACCTGAGAGGTCGATAAGCTGGAGCAAGTCCAACAGACAGTAATCACGATGGTCGGGGGGCTGTAGCGCTTTATCTAAGCCTGGAGAAGAGTTGGCTCTGGAGGGGACTTAATGGCATCCTTTCCAAACCTGAAAGGAGGTTAGTGAGAAGGAGGGTTGAACTAGATGATCTCCAAAGGTCCCTTCCAACCTCAACCAGTTGCTGATTCTGTGATTTGGAAACCTGTGGGGGAAATGCCCTCTCAGGAACGGCTTTCAAGAAAGGCAGCAGGCACAGCATCCCAGCGCCTACACAGAAACCCGGTGTGTGTTTTTAGTTGAGGTTTTCTTTTTGTACTTTACAGAACTCATTTTACTGCACATACTCTGAACACAGTTCCTCCCATGTCCCAGACTGCAGACATGGAAATGCCCCAGCATCGGAGGAGACAGAGGCCGGGAGATGGCCTGTCACTCCTGCAGCCCCCAGGGCTCCACCCGTCCCAGCCGGCGCATCACAATGTGCCACAGTGGCATCACAGTGACCCGGCCACGGCCACCAGCGCGTGTCCCTCCCCGTGCGGCACTGCGCTGGCGTGGGGCAGTGCGGACAGAGGTGGCTCCCAGCCTGGGGTCACTGCCCGGCACAGGGACACGTGTCCAGCCTCACGCAGGCCTGGTCGGTGCCTGGCGCTGCCGCAGCCGTCTGCCCGGCCTCGGCGCCATGGGGCAGGCCAACATCTGCGGCGCCCGCGGCGCTGCTGCCACCCAGGCACAGCCCGGGGCCCCTGGCCCCGTGGCTCCTGGCGCCCGCCGCGGGCTCTGGCGCAGGGCAGCCTCCCGGCCCCCGCCGCCCCTCGGCACCTTCGTCTCCAGCGGGAGCCCCCAGCTCCTGCTCACCCTCCCTGTGCAGGTGACGCGGCACCAGCGCACGCGCCAGAGGCACCTCCTGCTCTTCCCCCACGCGGTCGCCATCGCCAGCTTCAAGTAAGAAGAGCCACCACAGCCCTCCTTCCTCCCCAGCACCGCCTCGGCCAGGGTCTCCCGCGGGAACGCTGCATGCCCAGCACTGCTCTGGAAGGAGAGCAGGGGGCAGGAGAAGGGCACAGGCTCCTGCTCTTGTCCTCCTCCCCTGCAGGCCCTCACCAAGGGTGCTGCTGGCATCACTGCCCTGCAGCCACTTCTCCAACGGCCTCTGCGTGGCGGCTGCAAAGGAGGCTCCTTGCTGCTGCCTGGGGCTCGGGGCCACCCTCCCCATGGCTCTGCCCTGGGAAACGGCTCTTCCTGGGGGACAGCTGGGGTGGCCCCCACGCTGCACACCCACACCCCAGGCCCTGCTCTGCCTCCCTGCAGGTGCGGCTCCATCTTCTGGCTGAAGCACCGCGTGCGGCTCAGCGAGCTCTGGGTGCTGTGCAGCGAGGAGGCAGCCGCAGCCAGGCCTGAGGAGGAGGAGGAGGAGGTCTTTGGCCTCAAGTGCAGCCGCACCCTCATCCTCGTCTGGCCCACCAACCTCTGCGTGGTGACCTTTGGGTGAGTGTGGACGACAGGTCCCAGGGCTCTGCGCGAGCCCCTGTCCTGCCCCACGTGGCTCGGCCCTGGCCCGGGGACTCTGCCCACGGGGGTGAGAGCTGTTTGGGGCCGCATCTGTCCCAAGCAGGAGGAGGGGCAGCGGGGCTGAGGCTGGGTCTCCTTTGTGCTGCAGGTCGCAGGAGGTGAAGCAGCTCTGGCTGGACACGATGCTCCGGTAAGCTCTGCCAGGGAATGCAACCTGCCGCCGCAAGGCTGAGTGGGCGAGTGCTCCGGGTGGAGCTGCACGCAGAAAGACCCAAATGTCGGTGGGGAAAGGTGCCCCCACTGCCCAGGGCAGCTCCTGCGCAGAGCCGCGTGACTTGCTCAGCCTCGCGGTTGCAGTCAGCACCGACGCCGGGAGCTGCAGAGCGGTGCTGGCAGCCAGCGCTGTGGGAGGCTCTCGGGGGTCGGGCTGCCAGGCAGCGTGGGGCTGGCTGGCAGCAGAGAGAGCAGCGAGGGCTGGGGGTGACAGAGCTCTTCCCGTGCCCTTCCCTGTGCACAGGCAGAGCCCAGGAGCCCCAGGAGCCAGGCTCACCCGACTGCCCTCCCTGCGGCTCCTCACCAAGGTCATTGGCTTCTACGGTCCCGTAAGTGTCCTCACACTCGCCGCTCTGCCCCAACAGTGGCTCGCCTTCCCCAAACCCACCCTCGCACAAGTTTCTCATGGCGCCTCTTTGCTCTCTTGCCTAGGAGATGTCACTGACAGCGGCGACCGTGGAGACGCTGATTTCGGTAGAGGTGAGCAGGGGCTCCCTGTGCCCTGCCCGGGCTGCCTGCGCACGCGGGCGATCTCCGCACCGCGCGGCAGCTCCCTGGGACATGCAAAGGCAGCAAATGCCTGGTGCCAGGGAGAGCACGGCACGGCAGACTGTCCCTGCGGTCACGTGCAGACCCCTTGTGCCGCACGGGGGCTGCTCGGGATCAAGGGAGCAGCCTGCAACTGTGCAGGGGGCTGGGGGGCTGCAGGGCCGCTTCGGGGGCGCTGGCTGCAGCAGCAGCCTTTGCCACAGCCCCCATGGCACAGAGGCACAGCGTCAGGCCTGCACCTCCAGCCTCTCCTCCGCAGCCCTTGGACCACCCCTGCTTTTCCTGGCAGCCTCTCCCACATGCCTGCATTGCTGCAGCAACATCGCTTGAGCAGCTCCCTCGAGGCCCCCACTGAGGAGGGGCGGCTCTGTAACCATCAGCCCTTTCTCACAGGCTGACGCCAAGAAAGGCCCCCGCTTGGACCCTTCCGACGGCGAAGAGGCACTTGGCCACTCGGCTGGTGAGTCGGAGAAAGAACGGCAGCAGCTGCCTTCGGACAGGCTGCTTGTTCCCTCCCCCCGTGCAAAACCTCGGCGCCTCCGGACAAGCTGCGGGAGACCCTGCAGCACAGGGCACCGCACACACGCAAAAGGCAGCCTCTGCGCCAGGTTTTCTACCCTGAGTTGGGCTTTGCTTTTGCTTGCAGCAGAGGGAGCGAAGGCAAGAAGGCAGGTGATCTCCTGGCCACTTGCTCGGCGAGGAACCCCTGCCAGCAGGGCCTGCCCTGTCCCAGGGCAGCTCGCCTCTGGCCCCAGGGCGGCTCTCTTTGGCCAGCCTCTGGCAGCTCTCTGCGGGCAAGACGGGGGCCTGCCCCAGCCAGTCCAGGTAAGCAAGCCTGCCCACAGAGGCACGCTGCTTCGGGCCTCTCGCACGACACAGCCTGCCCAGCACTTGTGCTGGGGCTCTCAAGAGAGAGGCGCTTTGGGGCTTCCCCCTCCACACGCGCTGCTGACACGCAAGGCCTGCAGGCCAGGTCCCAGCCCCGGGGGGAACGGGGGCCAGCTCTGCGGCTTTGCTCCAGCCCACACCACTGGCACGGGTGCCTAGGAAATACCAGGTTATTGCCAGTGTGATCGACGTGGAGCGAGAAGGAGCTACTAAGGCAAGCAAAGCAGAGTGTGCCCCCAAGTCCAAACCTGTCCATTCCTTCCTGCAGGAGCTCCTGGCTATACTGTATGAGAAAGGGCCTGCCACCGAGGGCATCTTCAGGAAGGCGGCGAGCGAGAAGGCCCGCAAGGAGCTGAAGGAGGTCCTAAACCAGGGCAAGAGCGCTGACCTGGACAGCAGACCCGTGCACCTCCTGGCAGTGGTGCTGAAGGTGAATTCCTTGCACCAGCAGAGCACACAGCTCTCCGAGCACGTGCCTCATGTGCATGGGCTCCTGGCAGTGCCTCCACTCCCCTCGGTGGCACTCCAAGCTAAAAGCCTACTGAAGCCAGACTCCGGGCTTCAGGCTCAGGACACTGTGGCACTTTTCTTCCCCCTCAGATTGTCAGCTGCCCTAGTTCTGCCCCTGATTCCCTGCATGACCATGGGAAACTCCCTTCCTCCACCTCCTCCTCAGCATCCTCCTCTCCTCAGGGAGGACCACGGAGACTCAGGGCTGCACCAAAGGCTCAGCTAGGAGCTGGGTCCTGCTCCTGCACTAACACCAGTGCGTTTGGCACGCACTCGCACAGCCCCCCGCGCTCTCAGTGCTCAGGAGCACCTTTGGGAGCAGGCAGCTCAAAGCAACCTGCCTGCTTGTGAGCCCAAGGCACCGCGATGCTCTGCTCACTGGCACTGTTGAGAGCATCCTCTAAAGGACCTTGGCCTTGCAGGACTTTCTTCGGGATATCCCCTCCAAACTCCTCGTGGACAGCCTCTACGAGGAGTGGATGCAAGCGCTGGAGAAGCCAAGCCAGCAGGACAAAATTGACAAGCTGAAGGAGTAAGAGTTTGAACCGGTCCCACCATTTTGGAGGGCACTCCAGCTTGCTCCCGTGAAGGCAGAGCGGTGCCTGTGCCCTGCATCTTTAACCTTCCCTTTGGTTTGTGTTCCCTAGGGTGGCCGACAGCCTGCCCACAGCAAACCTCCCGCTGCTGCAGCGCTTGCTCGCTGTGCTGCGTCACATCAGCGAAAACGTGGAGACCAGCAAGATGGACACCAGCAACCTTGCGATCTGCGTGGGGCCAAATATGCTGAGCCCCTGCACGGACAACGTGCTCACGCTGGCAGAGCTGAAGGAGAGGAACGACAAGGTCTGTGGAGTTCAGCCCCTGGCTCCCGCCTTTGGCGCAGCTCGGGGCCAGCCCCGCACAGCCCCCTGCCCTTGCCAAAGCTCAACGAAGCAGCACCTCTGAACATTGGGGCGCCCCACATCAGGACTGTGTGCAACAGGACAGGCAAATCTCTGACATCACGGGTTTTCTGTGTGCAGGTGACAGCCCTGGTGGCGTTCCTAATAGACAACTGCCGAGCAATATTTGGGGAGGACATCACCTTGCCCTTCAGTCCCTCAGCCCAGGAGTCACCGGAGCACACCAACAGCTCCACAGGTAGGAGGAGGCACTGATGGTTGTGCCAGGCCAGGGCTGCTGGTTTGCAGTCTTGCCTTGCATAGCAGAAGACAGAAGGCTGTGGCAATGCAGAGAGCTGCAGACACTTGAACATGGTAGTGCAGTGGTTGCCCCCTGGAACACTTTCCAAAGGACAGCACTCCCAGAACAGCATTCCTCCCAGATGGGAAACGTCTGTGCACTTCTGCTCCTCTCCTAGTTGCTAACGCTGGCCTAGAAGTGCACTCTCACAGGACATTGTCCTCGGGGGTCCTTGTTTTCCTAGGGTGCGTGGTTCCACAGCGAAAGCCCCCTTGTATCTTCAGGTGGCCCCTAACAAAGACCTAGCAGGCTCTTTCTCCCCACAGGACACCCAGGGGCTCCTCAGCATGACGGTTCTGCCTGCAACAGCGCGGAGCCGCAAGCTGAAGGCAGCACCCCCGTGTTGGAGCTGGAGCAGCCCAAGGGCAGGAGCAGCAGTCTCCGCAGGCCCTATCCTACCTGCGTCTCTGCCCCTTCCCTGAGCAATTTCACCAGTGGCATCAGCAGCATGGACAGGTGCTTCTCAGAACCAGACCTGTCCTGCCACGACCGCCTGGAAGGCTGGGCAAGGGAGCAGGAGGCCAGCGAGAGGGAGGGCAAACTGCCAGGGCAGCAGTAACAGCTAAGGTTGCAGAAGGAGGCACTGGAACAACACCGTGCAGGATTGCCTTCCCAGCTATCAAACAGCTCTCCCTGCCCCAAACAGCCTCCAGCTGCTCCCTGCACAGCTCCTTGCCTCATCTGATGCCTCCGTCTTCCCCACTTCCACACTACTTTCACCCTCTACTCCACAAAAGACCTTTCGAAAGAGGCCCCAGGCTTTTTCCATCAAGTGCACCGAGGACGGCAGGACACCTGGCAGAGCCATCGGAAAGCGCTGCGTGTCATGCTCTTTGGCAAACCGCAGGAAAAGGTGCCCAAAAATCCTCCAGAGCTGGGGGCCTGGGAAAACAGGAGCTGCCAGAGAGACAGCTCCCCAAGGACAGACAATCAGTTCTCCTGCACAGTTGTCCAGGGAGACAAGAAAAGCCCTTGCCTGTGGCATATCAGCAAGGCCCCATTTCAAGGCAGCGGAGGAAGTGTTTCGAGAGGAGGGTGGAGCAGAGGAATTCTGGAAGAACCCCCCCTTATGAAGAGCCTCCCTAGACCTGCCTGACCACGAGAGTTCCCTCTGTGGCCTCACAGTATCAGCCGCGAGATCCACCACGTCCAAGCAGGACACTCTGCCCCCCTGCCCATGCACCAGCTGTGCACAGGACACAGCAGAGGTGTCTCCAAGGCATGTGCTCAGGGCCCGAGGTTCTGCACAGAAGGATTTGGAGGTGGAAACCACAACCCACACGGTTCCTGCTGGAAGAAACTCCCCTGGCAGTTTCCCTGGGACCCCTGCAGCACATCAACTGGGAGCCGTGTGTGAATCCTGTCAAGGATCCAGCCCAGGGGTCACCTTCTTGGGCACCCGATGGATAGGGGGACGGAAAACACTGCCAGAATCTATATGAGAGGTGATAGAAAACATTCCCACACTTTCAGATCAAAACCCTTGAGACCTGTCTGAGGAACTTGGCGGGTTTTGGAGGTGACACTTTCCTGGATTCCGTATTCAAGTAGCACCTCTGCATGATTTGCTGAGGAAAAGCTCCCTACGGAATTGGGAACCTCAACACCAGGCAGCATTAAGTGCTTTCAAAAAGGAAATGCTTGCTTGACCATCGAGGGGGCACCCCCCAGCCTACATGCCCATGGGATTACGGCAACAAAATGTGCAAGGCGGGATTATGGCAACAAAATGTGCAAGGCGGAAAGGATTACACCGTTGCCATAGGCTCTAAAGTTTGGCAAGGGTGCCAGGAGAACCACACTCCCTTGGAGAAAGTGCTCTTAGCTGCCTAAGAAGGGCAGCTAACAACCGAGCCATTAACGCAAGAAGGGAAAAAAAGCTATGCGTGCTGAAAAGTATTACAGGCCCTTAGAATGCAGCTACCAAAGAGCTCTTCTTCCTGTTGCTAGGGACTGGACGCATCAGGGACATTCATACAAAAGGAATGGCTTGAGGCCAAGATGCTGTCATTCCTAGTGTCTTTCATGGGAATGTGTGGGCACCTGCCTTGGCAGGAGATCATTTGCATTGCCGTACTCATGGCACTGAGGAGGTTAGCCAGCACTGCAGCTACTGGCTATGCAGGCAGGGATTGACCTGTCCTACCACGCCCAGAGCTCTGGAATTAGGCAGGAGGAAACACTCAGCTGGTCCCTGCGCCCGGCAACTTGCCTGTGGTACCGAGACATGACGAGCATATGACAATGCTTTGGGAGGCATCTGGGTATGCACCTTCAGTTGTATTCCCTGCAAAGATGATGTCAGCTGTGAAGTTGGCAACGTTAGCTGTTGGAATGGGACATCTGCTTTTGACCAAATCACCAAGCAGAAGTACTGCTTAGCTTCTCCTGGGACTGAACACAAGATGTCTTCTTTGGCACCATTTAATACCTCCGTCACACTTGGAGTGACCTTCCATCAACTAGACAGCTTTCCCAAAAATCCCCGCCAAGGCCACTAAATGTCTGTGCAGAACTGGAAAACACTGAGAAGAGAGAGAAGGAAAAATGAGGGATGATCTAGCAAACTGATTCAGTGAGCAAAAGTGGAAACCCGCCTGCCTGAACAGCCTTGGGATGAGATCTTGAAAGGCTGGTCACCAAAAGCTCTCCGTGCATTGCGAATGATGCTACCTGCTCTGCTCCTACTGTTAATAAACACCGCCTTGTTCTTTGTTGTCACCTTGATCTTGACCTGTTCATTTCAAATGCAAAGAGTTCCCCTCCCACGCGTGGAATACCTGACAGAACCTGGTCAGAGAGGAGGGCATCTGACACACCTCCCTGCTGAGACGGGCTCCCGGCAGCAGGCCTGCTTCCCCACTGCTCTGCAGGCCCAGGGGCACTGAGGGCTGCGCAAAGCAGGCGCAAAATGCTGCTTTCTTGGTCCACATTCCCTCTGCATGCCTGAATGCCCCCGTCTCCCATGGCAAGCAGCACAGAACCTCAGCCATGCAGGTCCCTTGGAAACGCAGCCATGAAGGTGACCGGGGTCATTCTGAGGGGAACTTGCTTAGTTCTCTGATCCAACAAGTGTTTCAATGCCCATAATGCACCATATCCAGTTGCAAACCCCCGCAAATGATAACATGCTGCTACTCTGCCAGCAGTAGCCAGGCAGCAGCACCTGCAGCTGCCATGTGCCTCTGCACCAGGACAAGTCCTGACTCCAGGGAAAGGAAGCCCCCCTTGCTTAGGTGCTCTGGTTGCACTTCTCTCTGAACTGTGAGAGCAGTCAGTCCCTATTGCCTGTGTCACTAGGACAAAAAATGAAAGCTTCTGAGGAACTGCAGAAGGCTCCACATTGACAGGAGGAGGCAACACCTTCAATCGATAGTCTGAAAAGAGCAGCAAGGAAAATGCATGGGGAAAGGCGATCTGCTGGGCCAAGTGACCCCATCCCCAGAGGCACAGCCAGCTCACATGCACACAGCCAGCCACGAGCCTGTGTGGGTGCTGGGGGAAGCACTGTTTTTTTATCACCTCTCTGAACAAAGGGGAAGCAAATGGTTCACAAATCCCAAGCACACTTGGACTCTCGGGAGCTCTGCTTCATCTTCCCTGGAAGAATAGGAAGAGGTTTCACACACTGTAAATCAGACTGGCTCTTCAGCCAAGCAGCCAGTTACAGAACTGATCCTGTGGCCGCTCAAAACTCACCCTTCTGCCAACCCACACTCCTCCCACCAGCTGCCCTGACAGAGGCTACTGCCCAAACGCAAAGCCTGCAGCTTCAGGGGGGCACCCACAACGCTGACAGGATGCAGCAGTATTTTGTGAACTTGTAAGGCCCAAAGCAAGAGAACTGCAGGAGCGATTCCCCGGGAGGACAGCTTGGTGATAAAGGCTGAAGACTTGCAGAAAGGTTCCTTCACTGCAGGGTCCTTTCCCCTCAGGCCTCCTGCACAGCCCGGGGCTTTGCAGTTCCAGCCCACTGGTCACAGGGAACAACCCTGTCCTCTTCCTCCAGGCCCTGAGCAGCAGGTTTCTACACTCAGCTTTCCCTGCGCCCTCCACCTGCCTTTTCTCTGCCTCCACTTCTGTTGCACAAAGCCCAGACTTCACACAACACGTGCAGCCCACCAGCTTTGGCTGGCATTCACCAGCCTGCTCCCCTGGGCACCACGGCTTAGGAGGGCAGCAAGGAACCGCAGGGGCAGTCAAGAGCTTTGCAGAGGCCTCTACTCCAAGGAGGACACGACATGCCGCGACACGATGCACACGTGCACACCCACTCGGAGAGGGACAGACACCAGGAGACGTGGCATTGGAGAAGTCTCTGGGTGTGCAAAAGAGAAGAGCCGTCACTCCCGCTCCCTAGGGCACCAGGGAGGAGGGCCTGGAGGGGAACGCTAGAGACTTGTCGAAGGGGTATTTCTTTCACTTCCAGCGCCGCTTTTTTCCACAGCCCTCCTGCACAGCTTCAGCTCAGGCCCCAGCAATCCCACTCAGCCGAGGGAGGCTGGTGCCAGGCTCCCCCCAAAGCCTCCCGCTCCTCCGCACCATGTCACGTACCAGCTCAGGCTGCTCTGGCCTCAGTCCCACCAAACAGGCGAGGCAGAGCAGAGATGGCCACATCGCTACAAAACACTTCTCTCTCTAGAGTAGATACTCAGTGATATACAAAAAGTTACATCTCCCTAAGCACTCCTATGAAACAACTGCAGAGCAGGGTTGGTCTCTGGCAAAGCTTGCAGTAACTAGGAGGGCGAGCTCTTGGCAGCCCCTAGCTTGAGAGGAAACAACGGGGTAGGCCAGCATGATGGGGGGGTTGGGAAGCGAGCACAGGTAATCCTGCCATGTTTTCCCACCTCCTCCTCACCCCTTGCATTGGCTCTCCCTCCGAGTGTATTGCAAGATGTCAGGCAGGAGCTGCAGACCTGCTCTCAGGTGCTGCACGAAATGGCAGATGCACACCTCCTGTTCCTAAATGGGGATGCCTTCACCCCTGCCTTGCCGGGGAGACGCTCGCCTCACCGCCTGAAAGCCCGTGGCCAGGGAGCATCCCATACAGCACGAGGGTCTCCTGACAACACAAAAGCAGGCTCTTTGTGGCTCCAAGGCAGCTGCACAGAGCCGCAGCAAGCCTGAAAGGAGACAAGCCCTTGGCCTGCACTTTTCAAAGCAGCAAGTGTGCTGAGGCTACAGAAGCGGGAGAAGGGGCTCGCAGCCTGGAGGGTCGTGCTGCCATTCAGAGGGCTCTCGAGAGGCTGGCGAGATGGGCAGAGAGCAATCTCCTGCAGCTGAGCAAAGGCAAGTGCAGGGTCCTGCCTCTGAGCAGCAAGAAGCCCATGCAGCAGGACAGCCTGGGGATGACCTGCTGCAGAGCAGCTTGGCAGAGAAGGACTTGGTGCAAAACAGGTTAACCATGGGCAAGCATTTGATCTTGGAGCACGGCTGCAAGCAGAGTTATCTGGATGAGTTTTGCCAGCTTAAACAACAGCCAAACAAGTTTCAGAGCAATGCTTGCGGTCTGTAAATCACCAAACTTGAATCCTACTGGGACCTTTCAACTTGCACCCAAATTTATCCTCAGTGATGGAAGTCTCTTGTCACAGTTGCTAAAAAGACCATGGAAAAATAACTCCATATGACAGAGAGAAATAGGGCTTTAGGGGGCCACTTTGCATCCGTACAGATGACCCAGGGAATACAGCACAGGTTTAGGAACAAGTCAGCCTTGCTCACTGAACCTGCCCCTGTGCTGACTCACTGTGTCCTTGGGCAAGTCATTTCAGCTCTCTGCTCATCAGTTTGCAGGTTTCCCACCAGTTACACCTAACTGATCTTCCCATCGCTCAAGTTGGAACTTGGGTAGGATTTATACATAAAGACAGACAGGAACTTTCGGCATTTCCCTACAATATGCTATTTTACCGCTTTAGGATTTTAACTACAGCACCTAGCACTGTGTGGCCTCAGATCACAATTAGGGCTGCAGTGCACAAGGATGACTAACATAGCAATTAAAAAAAGTTTAAGCTTTAGATCCAGAATTTTAATCCTCATTTTCTGGACTGTCACCAACTACAAGAGTCAAGGAATTAAACTTTTCCCTAAACAACTAATTTGATCCTTCTTGTAACTGACTTTCCTCCTCCTCCTTCTACCCTCCCTCTCCTAGAAAATCTTCTGCTCTCTACTTGCTGAATTCACTAGGGTGACAATTCTGCCACTGGCAGCATGCGGACAGGCTGTCCAGCAGATCCTCTTGATTTAATGACACTCCACAGAGGCTTGTTCAGATATGCGGTTAGAGTCTGAACTTGAGAGATGTACCAGTCTAACTAAAGGAGAGATGATAAACCAGCTTTGATGTGTGCAGTTCTTTCTGTAAGCTTACACCCACCATTGAAGCATTACTTCATTTTTTAAACAAAGGTCAGACTGAACATACAGCAAGAGCTTTTCAAAATTAGATGACTTTATGTATAGCTCTTTTGGGGAAGCTGTATAGTTTCCCCACTTGTGTGCTCTACATCACGGCTAGAAAAATCACATTATACCACATTCAAAACAGAAATGCATAACCCTGAGTCAAAAGCTAAAAAGCAGTTCTTTGAGGGCAGGAAAAGTAGGCAGTTAAGAAACCACCAGAGCATGCAAGCCAGATGCAACAGTTCCTTAGCTAAACAAAGGCAAACGCGTTGCAATGGCGAATGTTTTTGTTGTGAGCTTTCATACTCACTCTGGCTGCTTTTCAAAGAAACAAGTGCTGTTGTAGCACATCCCAGCAAAAGGTCCTCCTCTATGTTGTGGTCTTGGGTAAAACACACAAGTTCAAAATGTTGATGTTTGCTATCTCAATAAAAAGCCTTTAACAGGAGCCCGACCCAGAGCAAAAACAACACACTAAGATTTACGCATCCAATTAGACAAACTTTAGCATGATCATGGATGACACGTCCTTCTGCTCCCACTGATTTTCAGGGAGAGGGGGAGGAAGGGAAGTTGTCAACCCCATACTATGAGCAGCCCAAAGGATTAGGTCCCAGCTAGCCTTTTAAGACAGAAAGAATGGAAACCCTGTTAAGCTTCCAGCATCTGACTGAGCAAAGCATGAACCTACCTGTTTCACCCTGTCCATGGCAATCATTCAGTTCAGCCAGAAGCTGGTTGAAGTCATCCTGATGAGCAATCCAGCTGTCCTGTAAATATCACCCACATGAATACAAGGCAAGAGCTTTCAGTCCTAACAGAAATTTCACTAAAAAGCGTATTAAGATTCTGCACTCTGAGAAGTAACTTAATGGCAGGTACTCAACCCTTCTTGGCAGGAGGGACCCTCTGAAACTCCACAGGTGGCAACACTAACAGTGGCTTGTTACAGTCACTCCAAAGTGCAGAAGGGATAAGGGTTGTGTTTGCATGTCTTCAAACAATACTGAGCTGCTGTTGGCTCTGCGTGTCATAGTCTGGGCAAGATGTTTTCAACAGCAGGCAGGAAATATTAAGGTGATTTTCCGGCAACAATGTTACTCGAGATGTTGACTCAGAATCCAGTACCTTTAGGACTAAATTCTGCTTTTGCTATGTACCTGAGCTCCACTCAGGAAGGTGACTGTTCCAGAAGGAAAGACAGAAGGCATAAAGCTAAGCTAGGTAGTCTTTACAGAAGAGACACAGAGGAAGGAAGTATTTTAGTGGTTTGCTAGAAAGCAACTATTCTCTGAACAGCCTCCTGTACTCACTGTAACCTTTCCAAATAGCCACTTTCTCCCAAAACACCCAACAGAGCGTAACTAAACTGAAGGTCAAGAGTTTCTGCAGAGATGTTCACACAGGTGTATACCGCCACCAGGAGTGACAGCAGATTTCACTGAAGTCCCATTACAAAGGTTGTGCTTTAGCTGAAATGGGAGCCACATTTTCTTACCTAGGTCTAGTGCTCACCTCGTGATTGATGGTTGCTCCTAACCCCAGCATGTTGTTTTTCACGTGAACCTTGATATGTTCTGTATTCCCTTGTTCCTGAGCCCCAAGACCCTAAGGAGGATTTAAGGGCAAAAGCGTAAGGATTCTTCTGCAGTGTCTAAGCAACTAGAGCTTTTGTACTGTAAGACAATTTGTAATGAAATACAGCAATAAACCACAAGTTACTATTTATTTGCTTGCCCGCAACTTAATTCATTTGCAGGCATTAGCACACACGAGATATTAAGTATTTTTAATTTACTACTAAAGCCTCCAGCAAAATATCATAAACACTAAAATAGCAACAACATTATGTAGCTGGGTGATTAATCAGGAAGCCACCTGACACTCCCAGGCAACCCCGAAGTGTTTACTATTTTAAAACAAAACACACAAAATCAATGTGTCTCTCACCAAAAATACAGTCACTATTGGGAAGGCAGATGCATGATGACAAACAGCTATAAGACACAGGATAGCTCATACTGCATAATAAAGGTATGTTGGGGTGGGGGGCAGAGAAAGGATCAGAATGCAGCTAACAGAGCCTTAAAAACATCCTCTATAGCATTCACATCCGTAACTTAGTAAAGAGATGGGGGCAAACAAATGTTGGTTTTGTCTGTTCTAAAAACCCTAAGCATTCGCATCTTGGAAGCAATCTTTGGGTCTGGTATTATCCTTTTTATCTATATGATTTGGGGCGGGGGGAAGACAAAGCCTTTGTCTGAGTTTATAATGAAATGGGGATATAAAACCTTCCAGCACAGCTGTAGCTGTTGTAAAGGAAGACCCTGCAGCCTAAGCCAGGAAAATTACTGTGAGGAAGATGAGGGGAGATGACAGACACAAAGCAACACAGGGCCTTCCTTCCACACCCTGACACAGTCTTCGTAACGGCAAAGGCATTATCTACGCTGAGATGAGCTGGCTGCCTAAGATATAAACAGAATATTTAACAGCATTTTTTCTACTCTGGGTTATACATCTATTTTCATCTTACATACAAAGCAAACATGCATGCACCTTTACATAGCCAGACAGTTCTCAGTCACATACTGCAACAGTTTGTTCTAAAGCCTAGAGAAACCAATGCCAGTTCCTTGATTTCAGCAGCCTTTGAATCAGGTACCACTGGTTATTTTTGAAATTAAAGGCAGGCAGAAGATTTTTTATGTACTAAATAGAAGCCAGTTTTCTGAGGCAAGAGTAGGCTACAATCCAAGAGCAGGCTTATTTTTGGCACTGTAAGTTTTAATTTATTCAGAGTTGAAAACAGTCCTAATTTTATTCCTTTTAAAAGGGGCAGGGAGAGGAGTTGAAGGAGAACAGTTAAAGATATATTGTGGATTTTCTTTGTGCGTTTCATTAGTGACGCAAGACTTGAAAACACGCTGACATGCAAGCCCAACTCCCCGCTTTGCTGAGACACCTTTGTGGAAGTTAAAGTGCTTTTAAGGGAGAGCTGAGATGTCTGCATTGACCTAGAGAGTTATTCTTAGCACCAAAGCCAGTCACCTCACCCCCTTACCGCACAGGGATAGGCTGGAAGCTGAAAGGAATACAGCTCACACACTACATTTCAGTCATTCAGGGAACACATTAGAAGTAACCTTTCAAAAATAGGTGAAAGATTAAAGCAGATCCTGGAGTTGTTTTAAACAATATAAAAGGCCATGGAGAGAACTGAGGGGATAAAGGCAACATAAAGTCTTCTCTAATACTTATCTGATTTTACATCCATGCTCCTGTTTTTACTGGGGGACATTATCTTGTTTGGGAGGGGAGTGGGGAATGGAAAGGAAGAAAGCCAGAAGTTAGTGAGTACCTGTGTAAAAAACCTAAAAATTTAACATTGCTCAAGTTTTCTCTGCATTCTCATCAGACTTCAAGAATAAATTACATAAAAAGAAGACGTCTGTTTAAACGCTGGGACCGAGAGTCACCAGCAAGTCTTCCACCCAGATCTCTCCTCTTCTCAGCGTTTTTAGTTCAAGAAAAGTTTAGAGACAACCTTTCAGCTAGACAATTCTCCTTTAAGTCATACCTTTCCTTTGGACCAGCCCATCTTTTCCAGCATCTTCTGGCCAAATTTAGATTCATCTTTACTCCAAGCACTGTTTCGTGGATCCACAGACCACTTCTGCCTTCTACGGGCTACAGCAAGAAGGAAAAGTCAGGCTCCGTTTATATTGTGCTTACAGTGTGCATATTATTTATTTCTAATCAATTCAAGAGAAGTCCTTCATTCCAAAAAACAGAACTTATGCCAGACCAAACATGTTTTTGGGGGGGTTATTTTTACCAAATTATAGATTGCAAAGAAGTCCAGTGAAAAATATTACTATTAATGTGAATAATGCCACAGCAAGATAGCTATGGAATTGGTCAAACCCTGGGGACGGGCTGCACTTTAGCAAAGGCTTTAAGAATTGTCATTTAAAAGTGCAGGCCTAAGTTCTGTTTGAACTTTATTTTACATTTGGCTTCAACAGGTGATCTATAGAAGAGATGTCAAAGCTGGTTTTCCTAGCTCTGACAAATGTCTACTGTCCATCCTTCCTCTTATCGAGAATACAGGAGATCTAGTATCTGCCTTCATAACAAAAAGCCAAACCCCAAATAAAACCTAATCACTCATATGGAATGACAGAGCAGAAATCTACCGAATTTCAGATTTTGGATTTGCCACAAAATGGCTTATTCAGAAACCCTGCAAAAGTCAATAGAAATTACTGCAGGTGTCAGAGATCTTCAGGATCTGGGTTCTTCTGTTCTAAATCTACTACTGAATAACTACAATGCCCCATGCCCAAATACATATGTTTGCCTTTATCACTACGAATAACTTCACTGAAATCGAGGAAGAAAAGTTACTACAGTTAACCAGTCACATTAAGTGTGCACCTAAACATATGCAGGAAGAGCACTGTAATAAAACAAGATGAAAAGAATGGGAGACAGGAAGATTACAAACTTCATTAAACAAGATGGGAAATGGAGAATCATTATGACCGATTAACTCAAGGCCATAAAAAGTCAGTAGGAACCCATGTCCACCGAGACATTTTCATAACAATCAGGAAATCATCTTTCCCTAAAATGCAGTACTCACAATCTGGGCCAGAGGGAGAGAATATCACAGCGAAGTTCAATTTATTTTTAGCCTCATCTTGGTTCTTTCTTAAATAAAAACTAATGCTACCAGAAAGTGTGATGGTGGTTGGTTTTTTTAAACATTTTTTGAAGCTTCGAAGCTCAAAATAGGCTACATAAGGCAGTCCCTTAAAAAGCAGAAGTCTGACAAAGAATTTCGTAAAACACCAAACAGTCTGTTAAAAAGATTTTACAGTATAAGTGACTCAGTGCTGTGACAGAAATCCACACAACACTCGTTCGGTCCACTTCTCTATAGGCAAATGATTGACCTATTTCCATCAGGCAGCCTTCAGAGAAACAAACATCCACTACAAACCCTGTGCTAGTAACACAACGTGGTAAAGTGCTACTGTGGACTGGGATTTTTACACGGGCCCAAGCAGATTAGGCTTCCCAACCGCTCCGCTGCGAACAGAACGCCTGGCTAGGTGGCTCACTTCACTCATTTACTGTGTTTGAGACAGTCAGCTAGGAATTTGGGGCAATCAATTTCACATGCTTTATCATCTTCCTTCACCCAAGATACAGACAATTTCTAGGGACCCAGGTTTCAGAGGGTTGATAGGGGGAATGGATTAAAAAGATATCAATCAAGCTGGGCAGTAAAAGTTAAGGCCTACCAAAACTGGGAAAATCTTGGCCATTGCTTCCTTTAGTAGCTAAGCGTGAAACAGACATTAAGATTAATAAAAAGAACCAATTTCATAGAGAAGGTTAGGCTCCCCAGCTGAGCAGCAGCCTTCCTTTCAATCATATTTTCTAATTATTCCCTTTGTTTAAAATCCCTCAATTAGCAACAACTCTCCTTCACTGAGTCACTAAAACCAACTTGCTCAGTTTTATTTTTTAATCTATCTATAACACCATACTCAGTATGCTCACCTACTATTTTGCTCTCTGTAACTAGATCCCCAAGTGGCGAGGTTGCAAATCCCAAGAAATTAAAGTCAATGCAATTCACACATTTGTAAAGTACAGTGTGTATCTAAGGATTTGTCTACGCAGTAGAAGTAATCCATGCCAACTGAACGTGTGAATTTAAATTAATTTCCAAACTGAATTGTTTGATGAAGCTCAACTGATCCACTTTAAAAGTTGATTTTGATTAATTTTCCAGAATATCTCTCTGTAGACAAGCCCCAAGACATTTTACTCCCAGGAGAACCCTGATAACAAAACACGAGGAGACTTAATGCAAAGATTTCTTAAGCTTGAAATTTTAAGAGACCTTCCTCTTCCCAGCACTTTTAATCCATGTACTTCAAACCTTGTAACTACTGTAAGGGGATTAATCCTCACATTTCTGTCATGTTAACACAGTCTTATTTTCAAATAGCATAAGCTAGTTGCAGGAAACTACAGGAAGTTGCTTATATTGATCAAAAGTACTTAAGAAGAATCAGGAACACTTTCATGTCACATATAGCAATCATAAAATCATCTACCCTCTCCAAACAAATGATAAAAAAGGTATTTAGCCTACAATTTGTCAGAGATGTTTGCTCACAGAGGTCTTTTAAAAATCTACTCTCTTCCAGCTAAAAAGTTCAGCTCTGAAGTTAACACCAACGTTCTGGGCTGCTCTTAGAAAATGATGCTAGAGATATTAATGAAATTCTGGGCAAGTAGCACCATCCAGTGGAGAAAAGTGTCATTTCTTTAGATACTCCCTTAACCCAGAAGCCCCACTATTTGGAAGAGATCAATTACTAAACTGTTTTGCCCAAACAAATATGTGCACCAGACATGGAATTAAACTATAATTTTCTGAAAGTAAGCTAGGAGGCATTCAAGAGCTCTGACTCACCCAGTTCATTTCCCCAAATGACCAAATTCTATGTTTGCATTCACAAATCCTTCTGACCCAGTACCCAACTTCTAACTTTGCCCATGTCTCTAGAGCATGCAAGATTATGGGTTCCCATCCAAACCAGAGCTGTGGGCCTACATCTAGTGATAACAAGGACAGTAATAAATAGGCTGAATTTGCCTTCAATGATCAGGAAAAGAAAAAGATACAGTCCACAGACAGGAATGTTTTTTATTCCAAGCTAGGAAACCCATCCATATAGTTTTTTCCCTCCAAAATGAGCACCACTAAGACAGACAGTTAATTATCAAAGTTTATTAAAAACTCTGAGTTAAAAATAAGTGAAAAATAAAAGCTAACCTTTTGCCCATTTCTGCTACTGATATGCTTTTAAACTCAAACTACATAAACTGTTATTTTAGGTTCCTGATATGCACGTGCTTTCACAGTTGTAGTAAAACCAATTAACCCCTCTCCCCATCTCTCTTTTGGGATTAGTAGGAGCATGTGAACTTGATGCAGAATTGCAAACAAGAATACAAGTGTATTACACGGCCTTACTGAATTTGCAGGTGATGAACAAAAACGTACAATTCTGGAAAGGTGGCTTTCAGTAGTTAGATTTGTTTTTAAGACAACCGATTTCCAAAGGGTTTTTTTGTTTGTTTATTTTTCACTATATCCAGAAGCATTAACGTAGCATTACAATACTGAAACTTGCAGTACCAAATTAAAAAAAGAAGAAATTCTCAAAAATGGTACCAACAAAGTTGACATCTGAAATAATCAGAAAGGTACATGCATAAAAGCAATTTTCAACAATTCAGATCTGTATCTCCCAATGGAAACCAGATTTTCTGTTTAGCCATTACGCTTGTGTCCATCTTTCCTACAGTTAAGGAAACAAATTTATTAGACCTTCTGTTATGATTTTCAGGGTATCTTGACAACAGTTAATCTTACCAATATCAGCTAAGAACGTTAACAACAACCACACACAAGTATACCAGAGCTGTTACATAAAACCCTACATGAATGCAGTATTCTGGAACTACGCAGTAGTCTGTAACTATTATTAGAAAAGCTTCTTGTCGCATTTGCACTCTCCGTTAACAAGACGAAATATTGTGCGTGCGTAATTGAGAGGTTTACACACAGATTTACATTTACTAGAGAAAGCTACTTTACAGAAACGCTTCTTGAATTTGGAAGACAAGGTAACAAAAACTTTGTTTCTGCAGGAAAAAAAAAAAAAAAACCACCTCAGGCCAACCCCAAGAGAGTTCTGTATCCTGAATAGATGAACTTCACCCAAAGAAAAGTTATCGACCGGGATATTCACCCCAAGGCTTTAATCGATGCTGTTAGATATAGGGAGCCCAAGCCTTCCAGCATCTCAGAGGTAGGAGCAAAGCCCTTTTTGATTCCAGCGTCGGGGGGAGGGGGGAAGAAATTACCCAGGTGGCTCGTAACAACATAGAAAACCTTCACGAATGCTCCATTCAGCAACACCCTTGTGCGAAAGGCTTACGAGAAATGGCTCAGCCTTAGACATGAGTTCTCCCAGTGAGCCCAGGGGATCTACTGCACTTAGAGCTACGCAGGCTGGTGCCTTTACCGAAGCAGCCGCCTAAAACCCTTTATCTCCTGCTCTCTCCTTCCCCCACAGCGGAATTTCGCCCTGGCCCCAACCCCCCGGCCTTAGGGCAGCCGCCCAGCGCCCAGGCCTGGCGGAGGGCGGCGCGGGGCAGCCCTGAGGCGACCCCCGCTCCCCGCTACAGCGGTAGCGCCCAGACCAGCACCCTCCCCGCAGGGATAACGGCTCCTTCTCCTCGCCATTCCCGCCATCACCCCCCGCTGCAGGTGGAATCACCCCCCAGCAAGCGGTTCCTCCCCCGGGGAGCCCCGAGAAGCCACTCACGCTCCGCCAGCATCGCCATCCTGGGGGCCTCCCTTCCTCCCTCCCGGCCGCTGAGGCGCCAGCCCGGCTCCTGGGACGCCGTCGGGGGCCTTCCGCGCTTTCGGGCGCAGGAAAAGGCGGAGAAGGCGCAGCCTGCTTGAAAAGCCACGAAGCAGCCGGGCGCAACCATCACCCGTGAGGAAACAGAGGCTGTAAAGCTATCTTCCGGGTGATAAACCTTAAAAAAATACGTAGTATATCGAATATCGGCTATTCCCGCGCATATTTCCGTGGATATTAGACAGGCGTTTCTGCGGGCAGCTGAAGCGCTCGCACATGGCCGGGAGGGGGGAGCGGGGTGTCGCCGGCCCCCAGAGAGGCTCCGAGCCACCCGGCGGCCTCTGCCCAGCGCGTTGGGGGCCCTGAGGGCCCCGGGCAGCCTCGGAGCACGGCAGGGAGCTGCCAAAGCTGCCTCACTCCCCTCAGGGTCGGGAGGGAGGGTTGGCAGGGCCATTTGGGGCGTTCAGCCGTCTCCACAGGCAGAGCCGGTTGTGGGGGGGTTGGCGGGGGTCGGGAAATTACCTAGAAAGTTGGTCAAGAGCAGGGTGAATCATGCTGGTAGGGTATTGTCTTGCCTTAGAAATTTTATGAGTGCAGGTTAGCTCAGTTTGCACTTTTCTCAAAGAGTTGTAGGGCTGGAGAGGCCCTCACAATGCTGCGTCCACCAGCTTGTGCTCATCCTCTGGTCCCAGGAGAAGTTCAGCTTTATGGCATGATCGCGGCAGCTCTTGGTGGTATCTACTTCTTACGGACATCCAAAGAAGAGCCTCCAAAGCCTCTTCAGGAAAACTATGCCTTTATCTCCTTTTCACGATTTTTAAGATTCTGAGATTCCTCCCCTCCACCTGCCCAAATCGTCCTTGCTGTAATATAAGCACTCTGCTTCTTGCCTTACCCACTTAAGATGTGGAAACAATTTATTCCTTCCTTCCTTCCTTCCTGCAACAAGTTTTTATGCATTTGAAGACTGAGCACATTGCCTCCTCGGTGTTTACTTGCTGAATCAACCACGCCTGTTTAGCAATCTTTCTTTGTGGGTCATGTTTTGGAGCACTCTGATCATTCATGTCTTCTGTTCTCTACCTGCTTTCTAGTTGTCTCATCTTATTTGAAATACAGCACCGAAAACACGACACAGGGATTGCTGCTGAGTTTCTGAGAGCACTTACTAGAGTTGTAGGCTGCTTCCTCTTTGTCTGAGGCTACATTTTTCATCTTGCAATGTTTTGTTCTCTAACCTCCATATACCCTTCAGGGAAGTGCTACTTAATTAGGGGGTTTGCATTCTGTGTTCATGCAGCGGATTAATGCTGTCTTTTGCCCCTTCTGAATCAATACTGATTTTCTTCAGACTGTATTTCCATTTTGTTCATGGTGTTCTGAATTCCAGACCTATCCTTCAGTGTGTCTGCTGTCTCTTTCCCAGCTTGGAGTCACCTGCAAATGCAGTAAGTGTACCCTGTACCGTAAGTCAGGTCACTAATGAAAATATTGAATATGATTTGTTCTTGACAAGCCTATAACCTTTCAAATAGTTTGTTGATTTATTTCTATAGTTTAACTTCAGTTCCTGTTAAACTGACTGCTCTGACTGCCCCAGTTCCTCCTTTACCACTCCCTCTTTAAAGAAGGGTATCAGATTGGCCCTTTCATAGTCTTCTAATCTCACATCCAACCTATACACGTTCTCATAATACGTACTTTGACCTGATGGTTTTGTCAGTTCTCTAAGTATTTTCAGGTCGCATTCTTCAGGCTTGACTGATGTGAAAACAAATAAAATACTTTCCAGTCCTTTACCACCTGAGACAGAGATCTTCTTCCTTTGCTTCTGTTGCTAATTGTGTTAGCCACTTGATTGCTGTTAATTCCTTTCATGAAGACAGGATGGATGAATCACATCATGCCCCCTCTGCTGCGCAGTGGGTCAGCCTTGCCCTTGGTCTTCCTGTTGTGACTCTTACATTACATAAAGGTGTCTCATTGCTGGTTGTATCTTATTCCGTGCCTTGACTTTTCTCATTTTGTCCCTTTTACTCATACTATGTGTCTGTATGCAGTCTGCGTGACTTGGCCTTGACTCTACTTGTTCCTTCAGCTTGCAGCTAGGTGTTAGGCACTGGTGCTCTTATCAGTGTTAAATTAAGGAATGGCTGGCTACCATTAGTTCATAGACCAAGTTCTTTATATTGCCCAGTAATTCTCTGAGCTTACTGAGGTCTACTTGAAATCTATTATTTTTATTTGACTCCTCTCTCCTCCTTGAGGAGGAATCATCATTTGTAGCTGGAAATTACTAGGTACCTTGGTAGCTTTCAGGTCACTTTCACTTAAAATTTCCCTCCAGGGGGAAATCCCTAGAGGTCAGAATCAACCCTTAGAAGAGCCTTCTTTCTCTTTGCTTTACCTCCTGTACTAAAAAAATATCACATATACCACAGACCTGCTTGGATTATCTAGAACAGGGTCCATCTGCTCCCTTAAGTGTGTACAAGGCAGACCTCTAATTTGAACTCCTGGTGTTTGTCTCTCTCTCCTGACACAGGGGGAGTTTAGATACCCAGCTGATTCTTCGGATAGCTCAAGTTGAATCTCCTCCTTGGTACCTTCCTGGTGGAAGTCAGGCTAGATGAAATCTCTTGTCACCACCCACTTTGTCATTCTGCTAGTTCTCAAAAATCATTTGTCACCCAGTCTGCCTTCTGGCGCTCTCAGGTCACCTACTAGGATGCTCTTCCCCTTTCATTACCACTCAGAGACTCTCAGCAGGGGCCACTCTTTACCTAGTGTCTGGATCTGAAAGACAAGGTGTTTTATCCTCACCTCAACCATCCTTCTACCTGTGTTTTCTGACCAAAGTACTCCACAGTAATAGCCATTTCTATGAATTATCCCGCCGAGGTCTCTATTCCATCAGTTAAAGTGTAGTGTCATCCATACAGTAAATGTTTTAATGGCCACTTTCCTGGGTGAGCCATTTCACCAGCCACATTCTGCTTTCGTTTTTCATTCTGCACCGGTAAAAGTCTCTTAGCTGAGAGTGCTGGTGTAATATCTTATTGCTCCAATAGACAGCAGCATTACACACATTTGCGTGAGCTTCACTGTGGTCTTAAGGAAATCACTGAAGGTGTAAGATTGGAAGTAATTTCAGTTAAAAGACTCCTTGAGGTTGAGATTTGCTGCTTGTTTATTTTTGAAACTTCATAGTCAACTGCATCAAAGCACTTCTACTTCCATTATTATATTACTCCCCTGTTTGCAAAGAATCACAGCTCAACAAGTAAATGAAACCATACCTGCTTTAATTATTGATCACTGTATTTTACATTACAGTAGGCTTGAGGTCCAGTGTCCAAATCATTCTGTACAGATGTAGATGTGTAGATATGTGTCTGTGAATTGATAATTTAAGGTTCTCATCCCAGATTTAAGCACGTGAACATGCACGAGGGCAGTGAAATTAGGTAATACACTGAAAAAAGAGAATGTTCCATCCAGAGGCAAATGCTGTATTTCATAATTACATACCTGAGTAAAAGGTATGAACATTGTCCCGATCCAATATTGGGAGGGTTTTGTTACCATCCCAAGGACGAGATTAAGATGCTAAATCTGGTCAAATATCATACAACTGTTTAACATTATTTTCCATGAAGTGGGGAGAAAAGGTGGGGGAAAAGTGAAGGGGAGGCGAAGGGAAGAGGGGAACAGAACAAGGGTAAGGGGAAAAGATAGAGAAAGTTGGAAAAGGAGAGAGGAAGCTAGCTACCACCACTCCGAGGCCGATGATGTTCCGCTGACTCCGCTCGAATCACAGCTCAAGCTGGGGGCCTCCGACGAGGGACGAGGGACGAGGGACGAGGAGCGAGGGCCGAGAGAGGGAGCGAGAGGGGCCAAACAAAGAAATCCCTCGGCAATTATAGCTTTTTCAAGTTAAGTTTTCCCACCCCTCACGTGGTAGTTCAGACCAATAGTAATATTTGGGTCTGGGGTCTCCTGCTCCTTGTTGGGTCTCATCACTGTCCCTAGGTAGGCTGTTTACTGTTGACCTTTCTGCTGACAGGTGTGTCTCCATTCTTGGGTCCAGCCATTAGCTCTCAAGGTCCTGACAAAGAAGGTGATAACTCCAGCAATTAGCACTGTTTCAGCAGTGCACAGGAATGCAAATTGCTGGTAACTCCCTTATCATTCCCGCCTGCAGCAGCTCTGGGCCCTTTCTCACTGTACTAGGGAGTGCAGCCTAAGGCTTCAGCAAATTTAGCCACTCATGCCAAGCAGGTTTTATAGAAGTTGTGCTAAAAACGGACAATAATTTACAGTCCAGATCCCAAAGTCTCTGCCCGATTGTGGTCTCATTCAGTGCAGGCTCGGTGTGTCCTGGGTGGTCGCAGGGAGACCATCTCGGGGGGTCACAGCAGCCCAGTCCTGTTTCTGCCAGGGACAGATGGCTTGTTCGGAGTTGTGGTCTGCCTGCACCCCATGCACCAAGAAATGTTTAAGGCAAAAAATTCATTCATCTGTCCGCCACAAACATATATGCATAAATATATATATGTATGTACGTATATGTGTGTCTATTTATTCCAGTATGTTTTCATCCAAGAGAAGATCAGCTAATATGAGTGGTCCTAACTGCCTAAGAAAATATCAAAAAAAATCTTGAACAAAATATCCTGAAAATCCTACTTCCAGGGTTCTTGGAGTGGTTGAAGTGTAGCTCTTCTCTGAAAAATAAAGCAGTAAAGATGCCTCGTGGGACATTACATTCAGAGTTCTCCAGTGAATCTTCCCGAGCGTGTTACTTCCTTGAGAGGAGGTGTTTCCCAGGAGCCAGCGCTACAAAGATCACTTAGGGCTCCGAGATGTGAGTCGAGTATTTTCCTCCTGGTACATCACTATCGATCTCCTGGTGGCTTCAGCCTGTGCTGCACTGTCGATGTCAACTCCAAAGTCCCCAAGAGCTTTGGGGAATTCCTTTGATGCTGCTTTCAGCTCTAAGTGTCTGGGTCTTAGCGAAAGACTAGAGGAGATGAACAGGATCCAGCTGGGCTGAACACATCCAACACTATAGACGAATTGAAATAGCAGATAAATGTGTGCGTGTGTAGTATTTGCCCAGCCTATAAACACATTGGAGCCCGATTCCCACCCTGGTGGCCTCATTCCACCCAGCGGAGATCCTTGGAAGGAAGGAAGGAGGGAGTTAAACTTGCCAGCCAGCTCTGGAGCAGGTTAAATTGGCTATTCGCCCAAAACATTTTGTTTGCCCAAGGGCAGTAGTGAAATTCTTTCTGCTGTTTTCTAACTGGCTGTTCAAGGAAGCCATGCTACTGTGTACAATAGCACTGGGGTGGGATTCATAGGCCGAATATGGGGGCCTTCCTCTAGGCTAGTCGCTTTTCTTCCTTTCTTAGTGGAAAACTCATCAGTGCAAGGAAAGCTGTTTATGCCAGGAAAACAGCAGTCCCCACTGCAGCTTGTGGTGCTGTAGCCTACTCTTTTTTGAGTTGCTTCCCACAATACTCACACTGTCCCCAGTCCCTCCTGCCTTACCCCTGCAATGCATTCTCAGCTGGTGGTACTTTTTGCCTGATTGCTAAAAGCCTCAGTTATGGGTTAATAGACCCATCAGAGGATGTGGTGTCAGCACAGTGGTTTCATCTCCCTTTTGGATCCTTGTGCCTTGAGGTTTGTACCTTCTTGTACTACTCCCGGGAGCAGAGTGAGCATCCCCAGCAGGTGACAGCTTCTCACATTGCTGGGAGCCATGGCTCAGTGCCTTTCTCTACCCCAAACCAGATCGTTCTCATGCTCAGCAGAAAGGCAGCCATGGATACTAGCAATGTGCTAATGCCACGAAGAACTCTACACTGGTCACTTGCCACTTGAGGACCCTGCAGTGGGATCCATGAACAGCTGGTCACATGAGACATGTTATAGCCCCTTTGGAGCTGATGGAGGGAGAAACAGGCTTTCACAGGCAGGGTTTGGGTCCCTTAACACTAACTAGATGCCTGCAAGAGTTGTCTAGACCTGAGTACATCGCAGTGAGCTCAACTGGAGAAGAACCAGCACCCATCAACACACCCATTTCTCTCTGACCCATTCAGATGCCCCATCAACCAGGGACATATGAGGAGAGAGAGGAGAAGCATCCAGGAAAAGAAAAGATGAGAAGTGGCAAGAAAGGAGGAGAAAGGCAAGGCAAGAAATAGGATGTGAATCCTGGCTGTGCAACAGGTCATTTGTGAGGCAAATCAGCCTCTGTTGTGTGATAATGGCCTGAGGCCAGACTGGAAATGCTTATTGAGCGAGTCCTGGGAGAGGTGTGATGGAAGCTCTGGGGACAAGGACTGCCTAGAGACCTTAAAACGAAAAGACAGGTTTGATTTAGGACAATGATTCAAAAGAACATGCGGATTAGATGTGAGCTGTGGTATAAAGCTGTATCAGCCGAGCAGAGAAGCTGCCCATCAAGCGCCACGCAGGGAACAAGAGATTAACAACATCTGACCCATGGAGCAAAAGATGTCAGAACGAGTGCCCGCAGCCGGGAGACAAAGGGGTTCAAAGAACAGCTACTGGGGCAGGTGAGATGCAGAAACTGGCTGTGGGCACGGGGGTGATGTTACTAGAAATGCCGCCAGCAAAGAACTGAGCAGGAGGGTGCGATGCCCGGCAGCAAACACTGGAGGGAGTGTGGGCAAAAGAGGCAGCAGCCAAAGAGACGTGTGGTTTTCCTGCTATGCACGACCACAATGTGTTTTTTGTATTACTTTTGCTATTTTTGTTGTTATTACTGTTCATTAGCCTGGGCTTTATGGGGTGTGAGACTGAAGTTCTGCTCTAAGCAGTTTGTTATCCGAACGGAGAAAGGAGATGAGTAGCAGATGAAAGAGCAGCAACGGTTTATGGGGAGGGAGGGAAACTGAGGCAAGTCAAGGCGCTAGCAGCTTGCATTTTTTTGTGGAGATATTTTAAAGAATAAAGGAGTGCGAAAGAGCTGGATGCTACTGAGAGATTAGGCTCAAGTCAATAGTCACGGTTATGAGTTATTTCTGTTACAGCTGTTTTTTGGGTGGTCAGATTTAATGGCTGGACCATACTGAACTTGGCTGGAAGCACCTGCTATGGGCTATAGTTGTGGCAGGATGAGGCCAGGCACCAGAGGGTCCTAGATGGACTGGCCCAAAGGAGGAAGTCAAGAAGCCAAAGTGCCAGAGCCAGCAGGCTCCAAGAGCAAGCCAAGGTGTAGCTGAGAGATGGAATGAAGGTCAAGATCCCAAGGATATGGACAGCAGCTCAAGGCTTGAGAACAGCATCAGGCAGGTTGGTGTAAAAGAGAGAAAGGGAGGCAGGGTCAGAAACCAGTAAGGACCAGGCTGACCAGACAGGAGATGAGGTCGGGAAGAGGCCAGGAAACCAAGACATGGACCAGGACTGCAAGCTCTACAAACTGGTCAGGAGTCTTTGCACAGATGTGCCTTCAGGAACCATCAGCTACAGACAAAATTAGCAGGCAAAGGATGCAACTGTCAACAGAGTTGGAGTTTAGGAGAATTAAGAGGAGAGTGGGTCAGTCTGGGCCAATGCTTAATGTAGATGGGACATTAACAAGCCAGTATGAAGCAGTGTCAAGAGACTGAGGGACCTGCATGTTTCTTGTTTTAGTCTTCCCTGAATCCTAAGCAAATATTTGGTGCAATGTAACGATGCCGCTTTGAGGACAGGAAGAGAGGGCTGAAATGTATCCACTTGGAGGTTTGTAACTTGGTTAAGGCCCAGCCTGGAACTTGGATAAGGCTCAGCCTGGAACTTATGGCACTAAATAATGTCTGAATCACTAATCATTATCATCGCAGAAAGAGAGTAACGATTGAGTCAGGGAATCATGGATGAATTACCTTGATTCCAATCCCTGGGAAAATACTGCAGAAGTTCTTACATAATCGGTTCCATATTTGGCCACTGGAGGACAATGTGGTGATGAAGAACAGCCTACATGACCTGCTGGGAGCAATTCTCAACAAACCACCCTAATTTCTATCTCTAACTGAGAAGTTGGCCTTGGTGACTAAGGTACTGAGGTTTTCTTCTAGGCAAGAGCCACAGACACATGGCCCGCACCTCAGCGAGCCAAGAGTAAGGAGAGCTTTGGAATCACCCACAGAGGGGAAAGGACTGGCGCTCTTCACAGTTCCCTGGCCGCAGGACAGGACAGGTCTGAGCTGAAACCCCAGGAAGCTTGATGGGGTCCCAAGGAGACGTGAGGGTGTCAGATCGTAGTGCTGACTTCCTTCCACAGCCAAGGAATTGGGCATCCCAGCAGCCTCCACAGCAGCATCAACTTGCTGCCAATCATGTAGCAAAGTTCCAATATAGGATTTGCTTTTGGCCTTCCGACAAACTATTTGCAGCTCAAAAAGTCACAGGTTGAGCATTTCTAGTGAAAAAACAATGACTTAAAAGAAGACTTTCAACACCGTCCCACATGCAGACATGTTCCAGACAGTATGCCCATAGCATGGGTGCACAATGTGTCTAGTCAGCAGTTTTTGAACAACCTCATGTGGGACAGACCATCTGCTGATATCCATATCAGCATAGAAGAACAGCAAGAAGTTTGGAAGGTAGGATCGAAATTCAACTGATCACTTTAAAGTGGAGGAATACCCTGAAAAAGATGAGGTAACAAGCAGCAGGAAAAGACTGAAGCCCTAAGCACAGTAAATTTCACACAAACAGGATTTGGGAATTACCAGAAGGAGCCAAAACTGGGAGGAAATTAAAAAAAAAAAAAAAAAAAAAAAAAAAGAGGAAGGAGCAGAAATGAAAGATAACTAAGGAAGTGAGAACGTATGGTCAAATGCTGTTGGAAAAGGACCACATCAATTTCGTTCTGGGCAACATCACCTATGTCAGAAGATGTAGTTGTACCTTGACTTAGAGATGGAGAAGCCGTAGCTGTAGCACCATGTCTGTATCTGGCCACTGCCCTTTAAGTAAGTTTGGGAGGAACTGGAGATGGAGAGGATAAGAATTGAGACAATCAGATGATTAGAAAGGGGAGTCTGAGGAACAGCTTGAAGGAACTGGGCTTGTTTGGTTTAGAAATGAAAAGCAGACAGGAGCTCTGGGGCAGGCTGCTGGGGATGAGGGTGAGCAATTGCTCTACTCGTCCGCTGTGATCTGGACAAGCAGAAATCAACTTAACTTGAAACATCAGAAAGTGGTTGGGGAACCAGAAACCCTGGGACTGGCTAAGAGGTGGTGAGACTGCCTTTCTTGGAGGATAAGAGCATGACGGTCAAATGTGTCACAGATGGTCTGTTTGACCCTACTGTGGAATGGGGAGGTGAGCTAGGTGGCTTCCTAGAGGCTTCTCCAGTTCATCCAGTTCTTCATGTCTACCATTTTTATGGATTATGTAATTCAGGAAGCCTTCTCAGAACCTGTATTTCCTCAGGTCCAATGCAATGTCTTAACCACAAACCCAATCCTATGCTATTTACTCTTCTGCAAGTGCCATTTACTCTTCTGCAAATTAAAGCATCCTCTTTAATTCTGTGAAACACTCACTTGCTTTGTTCAAAATGAGAGGGGAAAGAAAAAAGGGATTTCCTGCAGATACTCATTCCAGTTTCAAAATGAGTTCCCTTCCACCATCATTGTTTTTATTTTCTGAGAAGCAGCTAGGCAGCACATTTCATTCACACAGAATGTTTTGCTTCCAGCAGGGTTCAAGTGTTATTCCGCACACCTGAGGTAAAGAAGCAAATGATACTTTCGTATATACAAGAATTGCTCATCTGGTCAGGAAGCAAGAAGGGGAGTAGGTGAGCAGCATGTAACCAATGCCAATAGCTCAGTTCAGCATGATCCACAAAAAATATTCACGATGAAATTACTGAAATAAAAAACGTTCCTTCTCCAGATATCAAATACTTTTGGATTCACAAATGGATGTAAGGGAAGTTCATCACTTTCCATAACAAGGAGAAAACACTAGGCATGTTTAACACATTTTTCACCAGAAATTATATGCTGAGGCCTAGTCAAAATCCAGTGGCAGCAAATGGGGGTCAATAGTGAAAAAATAAATGGATCTGCAACTGTTTTTAAATTGTTTTAATGCGTGGAGTTTATAGCTCATTTTATTCATTAGCTCTGGATGTCTGCTAAGTTCTCGTGGCAGGACTGACGTTACTTCTGAAGATGTCAGAACCAACATTGCTCACATTCTCAGCAGGACTCATCTTTGTAAACACAGCAAATTAGATTTAGGGCTTCTAAACAGAAATAGAGAGGGAAACGCACAAGGACATTGCTCACTTTTCAAAGCGTAGCTGCACTTTCAAGACTGACCCAATACTGTCATTTCAGGACTGTTTGAGCAACCACTGGAAAATAATAGAGCACTAAAAATAGCCAATAGGGGCTCATTAGCTCTTTAGTTACACATTAGTTTTCCTTTCTTTAATCTATACTTGCCACTTTGCCCTGTGATCTCACCATGGACATTCATTGGGGGGTGCCCGGAGCTGTCCTGGGCTGGTGGACAGTACAATTTACTGCCAGTTCTCTGTAGGATCCAGTCCATCTTCTAATCCTTCCCTTCTCTGAAGACTGGAAGAATGTGATCCCCCCATGAAGCCCCCGGAAAGGCAAGCAGCAAGGAGATGAAAATGCAGAGAGAACAGGGTAGGAAGTGACAGTAACAGCCTCTGAAGTGCTCAAAGCTTGTCCCAGTACATTAAATCCAAATTCAACAGAAGGCATGTGTTAAAGAAGCAGCCATGACTCCAGCTAAACAGACATCCATACAGCTTAAATATCAGTGGTGAGACCATTGTTCCCTGGGACAACTCCAGTTTTAAATCCTGCTCAACAGCTATGGTTGAGTAACATATTGCAAGTAAGCAATTCTGTAGTGTAGGATTCTCTACACAAAGGTGACCCTGAGAAGATCTAATTAGATGACGTAGTGGATGTGGCTAGGGTATTTCCTGCTACATCATTTTGACCTGCTAACCGCACCAACTCTAAAGCACTAACCTGGGCTCAAGCCCTGCAATGCCATTGTCCTGTGGACAATGTTCAATTATTAGAGTGGTCCTTGGCCTGGTTTTGACCCAAACTCTAAACACTGCCCAAGGACAGTTTAGGAGTCAACAAAAGCCAGGAATTATTCCCAAGAGCAATGTGGATACAGCTACCCTGTTTTGGACCAGGGTACAATGCGAGTAGTGAAACACTGAGAACTGTTTGCTCAGTTCTGCTGGTCTTGCTGCAAGCCTGCTGGTGGCTATATCAAGAGAAAGCTGAGTGCCCTGGCAGCCACAGGGCTCATGGGCATGACTGGAGCAGCAGGAGGGGCAGGCAGCTCCGTACAGCCTTTTGTTATTGTCACCAGTAACATCCCCGAGGGTTGCAGCCTGGGTTGGGCATCTGTAGGACAGGGGGGAAGAGAAGTGTGAATTTTGCCCACCAATCAAAGCAAAGAGGCTGTGCCTTTTTTACAGCAGGAGGCCTTCTCTTAAAAATGAGGGTACAGGAATGCATTTTCAGGCTCAGCTACCTAGTGATGCTTGGCAAAGTGGGTCTAAATAAACCAAGTGCTTCCCTGCACGAGCAGGTTAGACCCAGACTTATTGCTCCTGCAGGAAGGAATCACTGGAGGTGCTGAATCAGGCACCTGTCAACCCACCTGCTTTTCTGCTTGCAGAGCCGACCCAGAGCCTCCTGTTTGCCACCATTTCCTCCTATATCGCAACTGCTCCATTGTGGTACTCATGGCTGCAGGATGCTGTGGAAGGATACAGGGATTGAAAAGGTATCAGACACATTGCTGAAGGGCAGGTCCACCAGGAGCTATTGAACACGATAGTCCAGCTGCTACCTCCAGCTCAGAAAGGCTTTAAAGACATCATTATTAAGAGCCAAGGATATGTGCCAAACTAGACTGCTGTAGACTTGCCACGTTTCTCATGCCTTTTCCTAGACACCGACTAATGGGCACTGTTTCAGGCCATGTGCTGGGCTGGGTGGACCTTTGGTTTAATGCAACATGTCGGTTCTGATGAGGTGCTACTGAATGACGCTTAATGGTGCTTTCTGTGGAGCTCAAAGGCAACAAATCCACTGGTTTTCACAGCTTATTTAGCTGCTTGGATCCACAGCTCTGCTACCCCCACCTGCTGATGTCTGCCCCCACAACATACCTTGACAGACTGACAAGTTGGGATACAACAGCATCTCTGAGCTACAAGAAACCAAATGACTGAGTGATCTCATGCTCTTGCGACTTCCCGAGCAGCATGGAAATACTCTGTACCACATTCTTCAGGAGATTTCCGTTTTTAACACCACTAACTTTTTAATTTCCACAAGCTCCTTGTAAAACAGTAGCTGTGCCGGAGCTTTCATTTGTTCGCTCATGGTAGAGTCAATGAGCCAGGGAATGTATCATTGCACACTTATCCCACAAACACATTTAAATCCACATCTAATGCAAATGGCAGCACTAATAGCGCTTGTAAATATCGTTGTTTACTTAGCGTTCTCTGAAGCACTTGGAAAAGTGCTCTGCTTGAAAAGAAAATCTTTGCTTCAACTCAGCAGTCAGATCCCAACTTGTTCTATATTGAAAGAGGAATTTACAAACAGATAAAATTCACATGCACACATAATCAGATGTTTTATTAAGTTTTAGGCAAGGAGCTAGGAAAACCACAGCTAAATCTAGTGAGGTGTATCCCTAATAAATGCTGGGCTAGTGTGCACCTTCCCAAAGGTACTTAGAAAGAGGGGACTGCAAGGGTCACCCATGACAGGATCAGTGCTACCTAAGCTAGTCCTAGCTGAAATGCATCTAACCTCTTCTTCATCTCCAGTTATAGGTACTCTACTCCTACCCAGATAACCTAGCCAACGTTGACTTATCCTAGCAGGACAAAGTTACTCCTGATTTATCACAAAACCCTCCTTTGCAGCCCGAAGCCCATTGGTTCACTTTTTCCTCACTGGTTGTTTTCTGGACTGTTTGTCTTATTGCAGTAAGTTCCCCAAGCGACCCTTGTGCCAGGCACTGTATAAACACACTGATCTTCAATGAAACAATTATTACGTGACCCGGCAGACTTCTCTGTGATTACAGAGGTGCTGAAAATGTCGGCTATTTCTGTAAAGGTAAATTAAACTTTGTCAGAACCCACATCTGGTTGCTGTAACTCTGCTGTTGCTTACCATGGTCCATACATGGTTTCAAGCCGGGCCAACTGGCAGTGACCCAAGCAGCCCTTAGACATTACTGAGGAGTTGGCACAGGTCACAGATCAGTCCCAACATGCAGTCTGGATATAGCCATTTGGACCCTCTCCATGGGTCCATGGACATATGTACCTCCACTCCTGTGAAAGGAATAATTTCCAAACCTTCCTCTTGAACTAAAGGCTGGGGGAGTCTCCAAATATTTCACAGTGAAATCCTGGTCCACATGGAGGGAACTGCTACTTTCCTTGTGCTATATAATGTGGCAGGAGTCCACTCTAGAGGCAGAGGAGGCATAGCAAAAAAAAGAGTCAGGTTAAAGACTAAGCTGAAGTTGTCCTCACCAAAGTGTTTGTCAGCAGCAAGTGAGAGAAAAGTATCGAGGAAAATTTTAAAAGTGAACTTGGCAGACAGATGAAAGGGTACAGGGATCCTTTTCTGTCAGAAGGATGTCCTGGGGTGGGTAATAGAAGAAAACATGGCCATGTGAAGCAATTTCTTTGCTTGTTTTCTCCCCCTTCTTCTAGGTGAAAACAGGGCTCTCCAGGGAATGCTGCTCTGCTCTGGCCTGGGTGTGAGTTAAAACCACTTGGTGTTCTTCCCTTTGCATTTATTTCTGCTTCTCTTCCCTTTCAGGACTGTGCCGTTCAAAGTTTGGATCATGGGATGGATGGATGAAGCCCGTCTCTGAAGCTCTCCTCACTCTGCATCTTTCTGGCATTGCACGTCTCTCTGCAGCTGCATTGCAGGTGGCATTTCCAGTCCTGGCTCTTCTGCCTTGGCAGAAGGTGAAAGTGCCAGTGCTGCTGCCCTTCATCAGCTGGTTTCTCAGCAGGAGTCACAGTCTCTGCAAACTGGAGGTGCTCCCACACTCGGTGCCTTGTGTCTGTGAGTTGCAGCTCGTCCTAACACAAAAAGGACCTGGTGTTGAAGAAGACCATCCTCAGTGGTGTCCTGGCTGTTTTTTTCATCTTCTCTTTCCTTAGGTCCCTTCACAGCTTCATCCACTGTCCCTGGATCCCTGTAGCCTCATCCCTGTATTCCCCACCTCCTCTCCTCCTTCTTCTCCACCTCCCAGCATCAAAAAACCACAGCACTAAAGCTTTTACCCCGGTGCTTGTGAGTCAGACTTGCGGTTCTGCTGGGATCTCATCACTCCTGACGTATCTGGGGAGCTGAGAGCATAGAGGGGTAAGAAGAGATCCTGTCTGAGGCTCAAGGCTGGTTAATCCATGAGAGTGTTTTGTACAGAGCTAGAGAGCTGTTGGGTGGCTCTCAGCCCACACTGCTGCCCCTGATGAGACATGCAGACCATCCCTATAGCCAGCAGCAGCAGCATGTACTGGGCTGTCACAGGGGGTAAGAAGGGAATGGTCAGTCTCCTTTCTGCTAGAAATATCTCTCTGCCCCTAGAAGAATAGGTGAAGCCACAGTGAGTACATGAGGTACCGTATAGTGAAGTAACCCCCATTCCCAAAATCACATAACCAAAATAGACTAGGACAGGGAAAATAAAGACCACCTGCATCTTAAAGATAGATAAAGAAGATGAGGTGGTTTTCCTAAATTCACACAGGGCATTTACAGAGCTGGTCCCAAGTCTCCTGAATCCAAATCTGATACCTTGTATGTCATTAATTAAAATGAGATCAGCTTTAGGGAGGATTTTGTTTGTTCGTTTTAAAACCAAGCACATTCCTTACCTCATGGAGAACCTGCACTGGAGTATTCCACGGGGTTACCAATGGGTTCCACGGTCCGCACTAAATTCTGCACTTTTGGCTGTCTGTCAAGGACAGGATCTTCTGATACATCAGCCCCACGTGACATACATGAGGCCTCGGAGTGGACTAAGGCGTAGCATTTGGATCGGGGCCAGTCTCAGTCAAGGGTCTGAGGCACTGACACATTCCCCTTCCAGACCTCCACAACTCTTTCTGGTTGCTAGTGGAAGCTTGATGGAATTTCTCTGGGCAGGGTGTGGTGGTCAGAAAGGGAAAGATCTTCACACAGACTTAAGGCAATGGCGTGAAAAATCTGTCACAGATGCCACTCGCAGCACAAGTCCTCCTGTGGTGAAAATCCCATCTACCTCCTGTTGGGAAGCAGAGGAAGATGCCCACACAATAGCTAGCATACGCTGCACTGTTTTACATCCACTCCCAGAGGAAACAGTCTCCCTGCATGCCTTTCCTTAAAAGAAGTCAGGTTCTCCTGGAGCTTAGCTTTTCTGGCCATGACCTATTTCCTCTGACTCTAAAGCACTCCAGCACACCTGGCAACATCCTTTGGGGAGACCAGTGTGTAGGGCTTGTTCTTCTGTCTGAGAGTCATGACCAGGGAAGACTCCAGCGCTCCCCCCCAACCTGTGTCATTTTCCAGATGGCAATGTCTCCTTCCCTTCGGGAAGTGTGGATGCAATGTAGAAGGTGCCTGTCCTAGACTGGCTTGGAGAGAAGCAGGAATTACTCATCTCAAAAAAGGTAGGTTGAGTAAAAATAAAGCAAGCTATCTGCACTGAGTGCCAATACTCCCCTGGTTTTCTTCACCCTGAATCTGATAGCTCTCAACAGCCCATGCGTTCTCTGATGTCCCTTGGGTATAATTTTCAGCTTATACAGCTTCATGCTCCCAGCTCCTACCTTCTCCTGCTCCCTTGACCATTCAGTATCTCCCATATCTGACTTTCAAGGGAAATTTGGCAACGTCATGAAATTCAGATTCTGCCCAGAACATCCTGGAAGCCTGAGTATATTTGGTTTGGACCAATGTGTGTATGTCACAGCTCTCTTCCTACTGCGTATTCTTTGATAAGCAATGAAACACTGGACCTTCACAGATGCCTGGGGATAGCTCTGGAGTTATGTCAGTTCCTTTGCGAGCTATGACAGATACTGCAGAATAAGTTACACTCCTGCTCTCAGGTTTGTGGTATTTCCTTTCTGTTTGTTCTTTGTAATCACAGAGTTTTTTAAGGGAAAGTGGATACCTTCTGGAGAAGGTCACCTGTGTTTTGGGACATCACTGTACAAGCAGTCCACTTTCCCATCACCTCCCAAGGGTCAGATGTTTGACAACAGGACTGGTTCCACAAAGCATTACAATTTTTAATGGCCTGGGCAAGTTTGATGAGGGACCTTCCTGCAGTCTGTGTACCCCGAATTTTCATTCTGCCCTGAAATACGTGGGTGGAGAAATTACAGGTTCATATTCCCACTGCTGCAAAACCCATTTCCAGAGTGAAGAGAACAGCAGTTCCATGAGGGAAACAGGTACAGATGATGGCAGGGAATGTATTGCATGTCATGGACAATATTATCTGCTCTTCCTGATAATACCCAGAGGCTATCACCAAAGGACAGCACCCCACTGGCCCTCTGTAATGAGGGTCCACCTTCCCTTGTTGTTAGTGTGCTATGCAGTACAGCAGGCCAGCACAATGTTCTCATAGGTTATATCTATAGCGGTAAGTTAAACAGCTCCAGGGCAGATTTATGGGCGCTGGAACTCATTCATCCATACCCTTCAACTGTTAGCACACTCCTCGGTACAGTTTTAAACCAGGTCAACAGGAACTGTCCTAGATAATCCTTGGACTCGACACAGGAGTTAGTATAGACCATTCCCATCAGGCAGTTCAGATGTGACCACCCTGCTCTGGAGGCTGAGGGAGTCCGATAGCATGGACCTAGCCAGATGGTGCCTCAGGGCCAGGGACGTAGTCATAGCCTTTACTCTCTGTCTCAGGCAGATTTGCTTTCTTCTCCATGCAACAACGGTCCCCAGCATGCAGTCTCCCCCGTACAGTGGGGTACCACGAAAGGCCTCACAGCTTGCTCATCCTGGGTGCCCACAGGCAAGAGTTAACCACTGCATGATAGACCTGCTTCTGAGGGAGCTCTGCTTGCACAGCCCACGTGATCCTTGGCCTTTCTCTATGAACTGATGGGTCAAGGGGTCAGTTGTTAACTGGGCTAAATGTGGGTTTGGATTCATCAGGAAGCTGGGAGAGGGACTCAATAGGAGGCACAACCTGGGAACTGGAGAGAAGAAGCAACAGCCCAGGTCATCAGCAGCGTTATAGACATGTCCCTCTAAGCGGCGAGATAGACATTTTCCAGGATAGGGACATGGAAGAGCGGGAGGTGACAAAACGTGGCTGAAGAAGAGCAGGAGCTGAATTTGGGGACTGGTGGAAGAGACGGTAAATCTTTATTTAGGGGTGAGTGTGTCCAGCAGGGACAGGACAGGTATCAGCCACTTAGTCCCTGTGTGAATAGGCTCACCTGGGAGTTTCAGTGTGGGAATCACTCCACTGCCAAAGGCTGCAAACTGCTTCCCCTGCAGCGTACACATAGGAGATGAGGTTTGGCTGTGCCATCCCTTTGGCAAATCCGCAGGGAGGCAGCTTTATCTAGACCCATCAGCAGATAATTAGATTTGCAGCTACGCAGTAGTTTACCCTAATCCTGGACCCTCCTTACCCACCAGCTCTTCTGCCCTCTGAGGCTACCACATCCTGTGATTCCAGTGCCCATTCGGTTTTCCCAGAGCTTCCTGCTAAAGATGCAGTCTTGCTCTGGTCTTAAAATAAACTCAGGATTGCTGGGATCTGAAATGCTCAGATCTGCTTTGGTTTCATAGACTCTGTCCAGCAGCTCTTCCAGTATGGAGCAGAAAGGAGAGAATAAAACGACACAGCACACTGCAAACATGTTATTAAAATGAACTGTTTATATTATCTCAGTTGAGTCAATACATTATAATGTATTAAAATGGAAAGGTACAAAATTGAAATAAATACTTTCTGATTCATGTATAAATCTTCTGTCAAGATGACATTTTGTTTGTTTTTTCATCAGTACATGTTTCAATAAAACATTTAAAATGACATTTAAAGTATCATTTAAAATATGGTTCATGGAAGAAAAGGTTGAAATCAAACAACTTTTGGCTTGTTTTGGCATGAGATCTTGACACAATCTGGGTTCCCCAAAACCACGTAAATGCTGGTAAAATATAAATGCTCAAACTCATTTAAAAAAATAAACAGGCTTTACAAAACCCTCTGATCCTTGACTTAGCCACTTTTCTGTAGAGTCTGCACTTACGATATATACATTCATTAGTGTCCAAGGGAAGACAGCCACTGACTTTCATTTAAAGAGCTTGGTGGAGAGGCCTAACTAACAGTATGCAGCTGACTACAGTTAACATGGTTTAAAAAATTCCTGACAGTGCAAAAAACAGCTCAGAAATCAAAGCATACAAATGGGACAGGGAAGAGGCAAGTGCACAGGTCCAGATCTGAAGCAAAGCTCTAGGCATTTCAGCCAGGTCTACAGAACAGCTTTTGCCAGGATAATCCAACTGGTCAGCTACCCTGGCAAAGGATTGCCAGCATGCACTTAACATAGACTTGCAAATCAGCGCATTTGCTGACAGATCATTTCAGGTTCCCCTTCAGCTCCCAGTGGTATTCGCATTCCCAGGAATATACAGCTTGGCACACCGGAGACTTTTGCAGAGACTCCTTTGTTATTCACCATGAATGCGAGAGCCATGCTAGCAAAATTCGGTCGTGTAAGCCTGGCCTGGGAGAGGGGGATGATCTCTAGACACGAAATTGCAGAGTGGGAAGGGAAGAGGGGAGTGTGAATGCGAGTTCAGGACCTTTGAGGAGAGGCAGTGGGGAATTCACTCCCAGCCAGCAGTTTTTATCAGGATCATGGAGCAGGCTTGTTCGTGTGCTTTAGTTTCAACAGTGTGCTTATTTCTTCTTTGTTGCCACAGCCAACGGCTGCTATGGTCCCTCTAACCTCTACCGTGTGCTTATTATTCTGGGGCAACGGACAAGGTGCTGTTTGGGTTGGACATCCCTGTTGGATAATGGTGACATTTTCCAAATCTCAGTGCTTCAGGAACCTTTCAAGTTTCACCCAAAAGGGGAAAAGAAACACGGTTACATTAAAAATAACATGAAAAAGAACTTTCCTGCTAACCTCAGATGAAACTTCTCCATGCCTGGTACAGGTCCTGCAGGTAATGCTGCTGCTGGCAATCTAAACTGCATAAACTGAAGAGTGGGGTTTGGTTCCTTGGTTGGTTTTAAGGCAGTAAACGACTTCATCACCTCAGAAAGGAAATAAAACCACATCCTCGCTTGGATGAAGGACAGAGAGGATCAGAGATGGCTGCCTGTGCCAGTTCTCCTTCGAGCTCTGTAGGTTCACGGGGACTAACTCCGCTTGTGCACCTGGTTGCTCCCATCCGGCGTGCGAGGATCTCGCGGCACCAGCTGTTTGCAACGCTCTGAGCATGGCTGTTGATGCAGGGTTCCCACATCAAAGCAAGACCCATTTCAAAGGTTTGTGCTGCCTGTGCTAGAGGGTCAAGTGATGTGAAGGGGTGGAAGTCTTTTGCAGCTCATGAAATCTAACTATTGGGAATTGTTTGGAGAAGTCATTTACCTCCTCCCAAAAGAGCCAGTGCATCATAATTATAGCATCTTGTAGGAACATGCCAGATTCAAACTGTTCCCTCTTGAAAAACACCACAGCCACGGGGAAGTGAAGGACATGATTTGAGGCTGTTGGATATCTTTTCTGATATTTTTAAAATTAAGCATTTAGGGTTTCAAAACAGCTTTTCATTTCAAAATGCAGGGTAAATTTTTAAAAAAGGAGTATGCAACCAGGCAAAGATCAAAACAACCTCTCTCCAAGATACCGAAACAATGTTTTTGTTGGCCTATGCATTGTTTTGCATATTTTTATTTGTGTTTGCTGTTATCCTTGAGGTTTCCATGTCAGCTGGAAAAACAAATTCATAAAAATTTTTAAGGGATGGACAAATTCTTACCTATCCAGATCCCCTGTGCAGAAAACTTCATTAATCTCAGCAAAAGCTCCCCTATTCTACATTTTTGAGTTTGTGACTCAGCTTACAAAGGCAAAGGAAGCAGAAACTCTCTGAGTGCTGCTTTCTAGTTAGGGTGACCCATTTGAAGCTGCTCCAGGAATGTCCTTACATGTGTGGGTGAGAGACATTTTTTTTTCTGCTGTTTTTACTTAACCGAAGTATGTGGGTGCACAAGAAGGATCTTTCATGAGCTCCTTTTCCTTTTCTGGGAGGATAATTTGCACATTTTCCTTTTTTATCATTTCTGTCCTTTCCATTTTTCTTTCAGCTTTCAAGAGACCAGTCTTTGGATCGTTGGGTCTATGGAAGGAAGCAGTGGAAATTCCTGCACTTGGATGGAATGAAAACTGGATGAGACAAAGCTTTGGAAACAGTAACAACTTTGCTGACTATGTGGTGGGCTTGGAACCTCTCAGGTTTTCCTCTTCTCCATTGCCAGTTGCTGGGATTCATGCTGTAAGTCCTGTTTGCCACAGCCCAAATCCATCGACTGCAGTGCGCATTGTCAAGGAGGGGCTGTCTCTGGGCATCAAGGTGCTATACTCTTAGCAAAGCAGTGCGATGATTCAAAGATGAGCTTTCTCCATACATCCTTTCAATAGCAACAGGCAAGAGGTTTCCCTGGGTGTTCCCACAGTGCTATATGACAACCTGGACCATGTCAGAGAAAGCAGTGGCATCTAATACCCAACCAACATGTGCGCTTACACCAGATTCAGTGTTTCTAATGAGATTTTGCCACCCAGAGACTGGGTGGTCATGGTGACAAAGAGATTAATGATGTGGTGGTTGGCGGCTTGGGAGAATAGGGCAAAGCACCCTTCCTCTATGTGTGTTGGTACTTGGAGCTAACTCAGGAATAAGAGTGGAGCTTCCTCTGTTGCGCTGATCTCTTCCATGTGCCGTGTCCAGCCTCGCCCGGAGGGAGTTACTGCAAATGGCCCAAACTTTGGCACCAGATGAAAGCAATGAAAGCAGTGAAAACACTTATCATATTTCTTTTGCCAACACTGATGTCTTAAAGAGTTTGTCAGGATTGCAATGAGCTAATTTATGAATGCAGAGCATTTCTACTCCGCCCTCCAGATAAGGATCTCAATAACAGAGCCTCGCAACACCCCTGTGAGGTAGATATTATTATACCCAAGTGGGTAAACTGAGGCACGCATAGAAGAAGTGGCTTGTTCAAGGTTACAGGGCAGGTGAGAGGAAAAGCTAAGAATAGGATCCAGGGATCCTTCATGCCCGTCTCTTGCTCTGAGTAACACTTCCTCTCTGAAAAAGAAGACACGTGGCTGTCTGCTGGAAGGTGGGAGAGACAGGCTGATATGCTCCTGCCACAGCATTCCCAGAGATAACAAGCATTCATTTTTCTGTTTGAAGTCCAAGGTTTGGTTTGCTAAAGGCCAAGCAAGGACACTGAGCACAACAGCAAAGAAAGAGATGACCAAGATTAGATGAGAAACCGAGTCTGGAGGACATGGACAAAAGGGCAACCAGAACATAGCTCCACAGGGACATTTGTGGGCCCTCCACAAAAACACCCTCAAATAAACTTGGAAACTGTGATGGAAAGACTAAAAGGATTTGCTTTTACAGGTTCAGTGGCTTCCAGTGAACCTTTTACCTCCCCATCTCCCTGAAATGGATGTACTCGGAAAGAAAGAAAGAAGAAACGCACAAGGAAAGCCGTATAGTTTTCCCCATGTGTAATCTACCCATGCTTGGACAGACAAATGGGATATTTTCCCTTCCAACATTCTGCAAAGTGCTGCTAGGCAGAGAAAATACAGGGCAGACTGTCCCATGCAGAAGGTTTTGAGAGAGAGCACCTGGTGCAAGCTTTGCTACAGTAAGTTGGTTATTCTTATTGCGTTGGAAAGAAAACAGTCATGTAAAATCCTGCATAAATCCACAGCTCTGGCCTGTAAAATCTCAGCCCTGCCTGGTCTTTGCTGAGTATTTTCAGGGCTTTAGTTTTTTTGGTTTTGTTTTTTCCCTTTATTTAGTTTCAAGAATGCAAATTAATGCTGGTTACAGAATTTATCCTTCTTAGGGTCAGGAAGGGGAAAGTCTATCTGTACAGGGAAATTCTAAGCAGAAGTGCGTGGGTTGCTGTTAGAGGGCGAGTGAAGCAGGTTGCCTGGCTTGTAAACCAATCTACTATTTTTCAGGAGGGTTTTCATCTAACTCCAGAACACACTTGCATTAAGCAGAGCAAAGCTTGGTAGGCAACTAGAAGATGAATATCCTTCTGGCAGCTGTGGCATGCCCTTGGCTGGTGAGTGTTAGAACAGCTCCAATTATTTCAGTGGGACTCCGATAATTTACATCAGCTGTATGGTTAATTACTTACATTAAAACATTTTCATGCTGGTCTTGAGAGAGGGGAGAAGGACTGACCATCAGAGACTAACTGGGAAGGGAATCAAAGATGTGCCACTGAGTGCTGAGCTGGCAGGTCTGCAGCACGCTGGTCTAAAAGCCAGCTTTCCCTCAAGGTATTTGGGGAGATAAAGGAGCAGATAGACCAAGGGTGAGAGTGACATTGCAAGAGCATACCTTCAGACTGCAGCTCTTAAGGAATAAGCTCTTTCCTAATAGGGCACAGCTCATTTTTCCAGACATCTTGAAGACACGGAAGGCCAGATTTCCAGATGTGAAATCCTGACTATTAAGAAAGGCCCTTGCAAGGGATTGAATATTGATGTCCTCTATCTGAAGATGCTCTGCCTACTACCCTGAGGGATCTGAAGTAACTGATCTTGCAGCCTCTGAAAGCAAAACTTCATTTTCATTGGAGCTTTTCTATGTAAAGACTTAGGACTCAGGATTGACTGAATCCCTTTTAAAGAGTAGGGAAAAAATCCACTGAGCATCATGCCATCAAACATCAACCAGGTGATCTTCTCCTGTCACCCAAGAATCCTGTTTGGGCATTTCCACTCTTTTACGGGAGAATGTCTGGATCTGGAGCGAAGTAAGAAGGAAAGCAGATCACTTCTGCTTACTGAGCTGAGGAGGTGACCGCCACAAGCAGCTTCTCAGGGATGCAGCCAGTCCTGCAACGAATCACAAGGTTTGTAGGCAGCATGAAGCCCTCAAGTCAGTATCCACCAAGCTGTACGGTTTGGCCACGGGACAATCCATGTATCTGTACTCTAGGCAAGGATTCCTGCCAGTGCCTAATGTCAAGTGCTGTTTATTTCTTTCTGAACTAAAACCAGCTTAGTGGGACACCATGAAGCAGCAAACCCAAAGAGTGACTATGGTTTAAAACAAGTGGTAGAGCTCAGAAAAGATCAAGAGAAAGTTAATTGGACAATAGCTATGTATAAAGGAGGGAGACAAGGAAAGAGAGGATGAAATTGTCCTGTGTCTGGAGCAGAGGATGGGCTGACTTCTGTTGCCTGTTCCCCTGTTCAAAAGGAATGTTTTAAAAGCTTTTATGAAAGAAAAAGCTGATGAAAGCAAACTGGAGAAGCTTAGGTTACCCAGACATCTGCCATAGCCCAGCCCTGCAGGAACACGGGAAAAGTGAGTGGAATGACCCAGAAGGGGAAAATGAAACGAGCCGACCTGTCCTCTCTGGTCAGAGTGTGCACTTAGCCAGGAGTTGGGCCTGTTATTCTTAGGGAAGTTTCCCCTGAAGGTGTGGTCTATACCTCTGGCGCTAGACTGTTGCATAGAGTTGCGTGAGCTGGCGGACTTTGGGCGGGCTCTACCCCAGAGCTGGCTGCGTTTGAGTAACAGTGATCTGCCATTTATAGGCTGCATGAGTAAGATCGTGTTATGCTGGAAAAGCCCTTTGAGACCCTCTGGGTTGAAAAGCACTATGGAAATGAACAGCTCTATGTATCTAAGTCGAGCTCTATCTTATTTTTGAGAAAGGCCACTGGAGATTTTCAGGCATTAAGAGACAAGAGTGTGTCCGCATTAACCGGTGTGGGAGGTCAACCCCAGGAGCTGTTAAATAGTCACTAAAGCCCATGACTTTTGATGGTGTTGCTGCAATCCTTGCTGGAGGCTTGAAAATGTCCCCGTTCTGGTGGTTCAGCAGAAACGAAGCCTGGAGAAAAACTGAAGAGAACTTTGGTGGGGGCAGGAGGTGTGAAAACTAACCATGACCATCGCCCACAGACTCCCCGTTTCGACATTTGGTCCTAACTCTCATCATATTCATCGGGTTAGACTCAGCTCTGGAGGGCACAGAGCAAGCTGCTCTTGAACATGGAGGGCTTGTGCTTTCAGTAAGGGAGCATGGAGCTTACTGCAAAGTTTCATTTTGTTTCTTGTGGTAGCAAGGGCTGATCATCCACACTCCACTGTTGGTGCCCCGTTATTTCAGCAACGTTAAACAGCTGTCGCTAAAAGCCAGATTTGTCCATTAGCTGGGAGAAAACCCAGGGGATGCCTGCCGTGATCCTGATAAAACGCATGCTGCCGAGAGGAAAATCCCAGCCTTGGTTAAGGAGGGAGCAAATCCTGCCCTCAAACCCCTCCGTTGTCAGAGACTGCCAGGCCTGATGCTGATCTCTTATGCCGGTGCCTGACAGGAGCAAGCCGCTCGGCTCATCCTTGTCTTAGTGGCACTCGCAGCCTGGCCTCTAGCATCTCCCAGCTGGCAAATAAGATCCCAACGGAAAGTCAAACCTGGACTTCACAGCAAATTAAATGGAATGCAACTGAATCAGAACTGTGATGCAAAACATCATTTTTGCCGGACGAAACACAGTTTCCACAACCTGGTTTTAAGGAACAGTATTACATATAGATAGATACACTAGGCTAGATCTTGAGAAAAAAATAAATAAATATGCTAAATAAACTAAGACATAAAGTATAGGGGATATTCTGATCAACAAACCAATCACCATTAGAATCAAAAAGTAAACCAGCCTTTCACTTAGGACCCTAACAACATTTCTCAATGCACTAAGTACATTTTAAACCATGCAAGTTTACACAAACATCTTAACTAGGTCTTTTTTTTTTTTTTTACTTTTTAAAACACCAACATTATGCATTTCTTTGTTAATTATATTGGTTAAAGTTGCAGCTGTTTGCTGCCAAATATCAGATACATCATATACATATTTTTATACAGAATCTGGACAACACAACATTACACAGCCTAAAGAGAGAAAAAAAGATTATTTGTTCCTTTGTTTGTTTGTTTGTTTTCACTTTTGTAAAAAATATGAAATGATGATAGGAAGGAGGGAGAAGGTGTGGGAAATCTTCTACCAAATTAAAGAATTATATCAAAAGAATTCCCAAATCACGGTACAACAAGGAAAAAAATGGTTCAAACTCAGCTCCACATTTAAGATTTTCTTAGCTGAGAAACAAGACTTTACACACAGAATGTATTAGTATTTAAAAATAGAAAGAATTGCAACACCATGCTGTCTGATTCCAAATACATCTTACTTAAAAAAATTTTTTTAAAGGGAAAAAAAATCAATAAACTTAGTGACTGCAAAGTTATCTCGTTGGTTTGGATTTCCTACCTACTCAGGATGCATTGCTGTGCGATGGAGCTGGACAGCCAACGTGGCCAGGACAACGCCAGGATAAAGAAATGACTCAGGATTTGCCCCCTGGTTCTGCTGGTCGCACGTTCGGGGCAGCGGGAGCTGTTAACAGCATCGGGAACCATCAAAACGGTTTGGGGTCTTTGCTTTTCCGTCTGCTGGGGTTGTTTGAGTGCAACTTTCTGACAAGAGCGGGGGTGACCTACTTGGTTCCCGTGGCCGTATCCTGCCCATCAACATCCCGTAGCAATGTATGTGTTTGGTTAGACGGAAAGGAAACAGAACCTGGAAATTAACCATGGAGGATGCTATCGTTGACATGCTAAGTATACAAAAATGTTAAAATTTCAGATATAATCCAAGATACAAAATCAGTTCTGACAAGAGTTTTGTTGTTGGTTTTTTTTTGTTTTTTTAATAATAACTATTACAGTGCAAGGTTTCTTAAGTTAGTATTACAGTAAAAGGTGTGTATCTGGTTTTACAGTAACTGTATCACTGATTTTTGTTATGTGTAGTAGGTCCCTGATGTTAAGTGTATGCACCTGTTTGAGAGAAAACCCCGCACAATAACGGCTCTTTAGCTTGAAATGCATTTTTTTTTCTTAAACAGTTACAAAATAACACATCAATTTCACAAGCACATACTTTTGCCTTAATAAAAAGCATGAAAACTTTGTCGAAACCCTGACACTTAAAGAAATGTAAAAACCGGTCGATGAGGGACGTGACTGTGTGTTTGAGTTGCGGCATTCTGCCACCCCACCGAGCTCCTCGAGTCTGAAGATGCTTTTGTGTTGTCAAACTGCTGCTTCTTGCCCATCCACCACTGTCTGGCCTGGGCTTCACAGCCTTGTTTGTGGCAGGCAGCCTGGTGTTCAGCTCCCACAGCTGGGAATTGAGTTTGTGCGTTTAACATTACAAATGATCTGCCTTTTGCATGAACGAGATCCCCAAAGCGAGATGCCGTCCATGCCCTGTGATTCCAAGCCACATGCGGATTTGGGGGGGTGTTTTTGTTTTAGAAATAATCAAGATGAGATACAAATGACTGTGCAGCCCTGGCAATCTCCCACCGCATGGGATTAACTCAAGGAAAATGCTGAGCTCCTACCCCAGAAGAACAACTTCACAGCTAAGCAAGCGGACATGCAGAACGCACCACGAAGGAGGCAATTCAGGAATAGCTGGGGTGAAACTGTTTTGATGCCTTGGCATTTGTGCTTGGATGGCAAGATCAGAGGGACCTAGAAATGGAGGAATGAAGGAAAAGTAGGATAGCTGTTATTTCAAGAAGGACTAATAATTTTGAGATGGACTAGAACAGCATTAAAATGTGTCAGTACTTTGAAAATTTCAGAAATCCACAAATTTTTAAGAGTTTGGACAGAATGAATATTATTGTTAAGATTTACTTTATCTGACTTAGATATTGAAAAGTTAACTTTCCAAGCCCAAGATAGTGACCCTCAACTTTCTCTTTGATTCTTGAAGAGTAATACCCACTCATCCTAGCAGAGATAGCTGAAGTAAAAGAGATGAATCGCTGTCTGGAGGTGCCTATTTCTCTCCAGTGACGACAAAAGGAGCCAAGGGTGATTTTCTTACAGGTTTACAGTCAGCTTTTCAACATCTAAAACCAAAGTGAATCCCACCTGTACTGCCATGACTACTTTTTGACTTAGAAAAACTAACACAATGGAGACATTGCATGCCATTTTTGCTAGTCGTGCAGCAAAGTCTTTTGTGTAAGGATGAGCCAACATTCCTGCTGTCCTTCTTCCACCCCAGCTCCATTAGAGAAGTTCAGACATTAAGTTCTAGGGGGCAAAATCACTGTAGAAGCTAGAGGTCTTAAATGTTTTCTAGAATAACTAGGCTTACCCTTCTCAACTAGCCTCACAGACTAACTTCCCAGGGCTTCAGATAGTCCAGTTTTAAGCACTTGTCTTACCAGCTTTTGACTACTTCTGATCTAGCCTGGGAACTTGTGATCTAAGTATCTGAGGACTTTGTGGACAGGCAGTAAAGAAATCTCCATGGAGGTCCTGACTTTTCAGCCTTTTGGGGTTAGGCTTGTGGTTCTCTTAAGCTTACAGTTTGGGAAGAGAGGTGGTATATCTTTCACAGGATTTTTTTCCCCAGTTGAATTTCTCTTTGTCTTTTAAATTTATTTTTGCTTCAGAACAACTAAATAAAAGTGAGGACAGACTGCCTAGCACACCTAGCACATGCCTCCACACTTCTGCTGTTTTTCCAGCGGCTGATCAAACTTTGAGAGAAATTTCCCATTTAATGAAAACCCAAGACTGAGGAAGACCGTGATGAGAAAGTGTGTGTCTAATCCTTGAGCCTTTCCTCTTTAAAAGGAAGAGCATTTTTCCTGACCAGGGTTTTTGTTAAGTTTCCTCTACAACCCAGTGCACTGGCAGGTTTAACATGTTGAGGAGCTCCTCAGGCCAAGATTGAGGTGCGTTGGAGAGAGGGGTGGGTTTCTACAAGGACAGCTGCTGCAATGAGGAACTGAGGAGCAAAGGCAGAGCTGAGTGGGGATGCTGGGCCTGACGGGAGGATGTGGTGTCTGACGGGACTGATGTGTGGCTGCTGGCACAGCCAAGATCATCCTGCTCTTGTGCTGAACTCATGCTTTTTCTTACAGTCTCAAAAGTGTTAGGAATAAAATCGAGGGGGTCAAGAGAAAGAGACAGGGATGGAAGATCTTTGAAAAAACGTTTGTCTTTATCCCCACTGAGCTCATAATGTTCATTCAACCTCATTTAGCCTCTGGCTGGGATTTCATTTAGCCGAAGATTACAGATGCAATTTCTAAAATATGAGGGTGTTTTATTTCAATATAAAACATACCTTCTAAGTAATTCTGCAGCCTTTCCTATCTGAGTATCATGTATTTACCTACCTGGCCATTTGGAGTGGGGAGAGAAGCTGAAAGAGTGGTAAATCCCACTGAACTTTCACTGTCTAAAAATTAAAGTGCCTAGTCTAACCTCTTTACATCAGCTTCCTCTACCATTAGTGGAAGAAGACAGGCACCTTAGGCTAGGGATTCATCCCACAGATCTCACACAACTTTGTCAAGTCTAACTTTCCGGTCGGTGACATGAAGTGAGATGAATCTCATCCATTTTACCTGAGTAAAGACAACTTGAAGAGATAGAAATTGCAGAGTCAAGCACTAAATTCCTTTCTGTACTACTCTTCAAGGGACAGGGTCATTTCTGCTGTAAGCCTGTATTTTAGGTAGTTATGAGATTAGCTGAGAAACTCTTCTTGGAGCTGTGATTTAACCTTCAGCCTCAGATATTCCTGATTATTTTCTGACTACTGTTTTATTCCTTAGTTCAGAGTCTGGTTGGTTATAAAGTAAGATCAACCTGTTTGACTAAATTAGCAAGTTATTTTCACGCTTCTACTATTTTAAAGCTCGTTTAACTAAGAAGGGCCAAAGGTGACTGCAGTAAGCCAGGAACCCCTGCTAAACATAAGCAGAGTTAAATGGCATTGATTTCTAATTAAAAAATAGCTACTCGGCCATAGTCTGAACATCCTTCAGTTCTACTTCTTTTTCTTTTAAATTACTTGCTCCCCTTTCAGTCAGTGAATTCTGCTATTTCATAATAGACCAGGTAATGTCAATTAACAAGTAAGAGTGCTTATAACAATGTTTATAAGAGGTACATCAAAAACTGATGTCTGAGGTCTGAGGGACAGGAGCACTGTGTTGGAGGGAAAACTCAACTCAGTGGATCCTCCACCCTTCTTTCTTTCTGTGTGAGATCAAAGATCAGGAACTGACCAAGTGGAGATACTTCCAGCCCCAGCGAGCACATGCAGAAACCAAGCTGGCATAAAACACTCCGGGTCCTTAGTGCAGAAAGCAACTCAGAGACAATGACTTGGAATAGGTGAAGAGTGAATCTCTCAGGAAGATATGTGTAACCTTTCATGGCTTTTGGCTTCGGTAGGTAAAAGATCCTGTGGGATTCCTGTGGGTAAAAGCTCAACCATTGTCTGTGTTGCTACAACCAGTGTAGATGGCTGGGGTCTCCAAACTTCAGCTGTCCTAATGCAGACATCTAGCCTAAGGCAGCTGTCTAGATCCATACTGTAGTCAGTAGGAAAAGACGGGCATTTCTGGAAAGTGATCTATCATACGCCTGCTTTAAGATGGGAGAAGGGACCCTAGGCAACCACCACACTTATCTTCTAGTTGGCTAAACATGGGTGCAGTGGCAACACTGAGGCCTTATCACCTACTCTGGAGTTGAAGCTGTGCTTCCTGCTCCCCCCTTGAACCAAGGGGGAAGAACGCCTTGAAATGGTTCTTCCTACTTTGGCCATACCTGACACATGCAGGTGACTATCCACTAGCCACAAAATCTTGGCACTTTGATATAGTCCTTATTTTTGCTTGAATTCTTGTTTGATTTAGTTTCATTTTGTTTCTTGTGGTAGCAAGGGCTGATCATCCACACTCCACTGTTGGTTTTTTTGGCCACTGATTCCTGTCCTAATTCACCCTAATTCACATCTGGTAGATGTAAGAAGGCTTTCCTTTTCCTCCATGCAGGTTTAATCTGATCCATCTGATCTGATCTTATCCACCAGATCTCTTAGCAGGGGTTACTGGAGATTGCAGAGGACAGTGCTGTACAGATGCCCAAATAAATGTTATCAGCTTTGCATCCCCCTTCTCATTGCTTGCCCACGCACACATCACCCAGAATATTTATCATTCCTCTGCTTAGCTGATGGTTCCTACAGGCAAAAATTGATTTATTCAACAATATTAGCCTAAAGCTATCCAAAGTTGCCCAGAATAAGAAAGGAACAGCGTATTATAGCTTTAAGCAGGCTGCTGCAGGGGGTATTTCTAAACTAAGATTTTACTTGCCAAATTTAGACCGCAGAAGGTAACGGATCATCTTGACCTATGTGTTTTTCTGATCTTGGCTAGAGGTTATGAAACAGCAACAAAATTCCTCTTACCTTTCGCAAACTTCATATAATGGACACGTTTCCTGGAAGATTTGGATTTTTCTTCAAGACTATATTTCTTCTAATCACTTGCTGAGGACTCTAAAAAAAATACAGATGCCAGCTCCATTAGAGAAACGCTAACCACAGAATGCAAACATCAGTATACTTAACTTTCCACCTCAGAATTAAGTCTCAATAACATATCACAACATATTACTGAAGAAAGCATGGCAAGTCTTGCCTGAGACATGTTACTGCATGATTTTTTGCCACATTCTCTTCCCTTCTCGTTTCCAACCTAATGTAATTTGAAAAGGGAGATAGAGGTACTTCAGGTCAAAAGCAAAGTCTGATTTAACATCATTTCTATGGTGAGCGGAGGCTAATCAGGTCAGGGTCTATTGTGCTGTTTGTTACAAAACCATCTCTACTGGCAGAGTCTGAGAAAGCTGTAAGAAACAGGCAATACAAAATAAAACAGTAAACATGAGTGGATAGAGAAAGAGAAAAAAGTCACAGCAGATAGGCCTTCCACTTCTAGCAGTACTCAAAGTGCCTCCACCTGGATGTAGCATGGTACATCTATGTAAGGAAATTAAACAGCGGCAGAGCTTTAATATCCCTGAGGCCAACTGGAACAAACTGCCATATCTGTATTATTTATGTCTCCTAACTTCCGGAACAGAGCGGCTGCATCTAAACTGCTCACTAAGTCCCAAAGTTTGCTCAGGAGTTGCTTAGGAAAGCCCTTGTTGCTGCAGACCAAAACCATGTGGAGGACTAGTCTAATTTAGTCTAGTCTATTTAACAGCAGAGAAAGCAAGTTTTTGTGGCTTGGCAGATTAACGTCCTGGTACAGATGAACTCTTTGCATCCACAGAGCCTACTAATCTACAAGAAAGTCTTAGAAGTAGGTACCTGCTGTCCTACAAGAACTACTTTATTGGTCCTGTCCTGAAAAGGAATAGGCACTATGGGATTTTGTGCTCAATGACTCCAGAAAAAGCTATGCGGGTGTGATGTTTTTTTCTCCCGGCAGCAGCTGGGATGGGTAGGGCAATCAACCCATACCTTAAGGGCCAAGTTGAGTCACCTTTTTCATATGATTCCACGCCTGAATGCTCTGCAGACCAAGCTTTTTTGATGCTGGAATTACAGATTTCCACGGTTTGATAGGTAGTGCCACTTGATGACAGTCATTGAGCTAAAAATGAAATCTGCAGCCTGCAGTGGGAGAGTTTACTGCCAGAAAGCAGCCTCAGATCTACTCTTGCATTTACACACTAAACTCTACTGAGGGAAGGAAGGACTAGCAAATTCAGTTTTAGAATCTGCAGTTAGCTTGAAAAATCCTTTAAAAAAAAGGGGGTGGGTCTATGGGGAAAGTGAGCATCACAAGGCAAAATATTCTGACCAGAGATGAGGTACTTCTGAGTCTGCTCTCTGATCCACTTGTGCTGAAGGGAATACTACTCAGCAATGGGTTTCTGCAGGGCTCCCTCCTGCGCCTCTTTCTTACAGCAAAAGGGGCACCAGCACCGCCTTGTGCTTTAAGGAGGAATTTCACTACTGAGCATAGAAATGTGCTCGTGTTTGCAAATAAGAGGTGTATCACGGCCTCTTCTAGTGACTGCTAATACCTCTGACGAGCTGAGCCAGTGCTGCAGGAATATTAATACACTTTTTAAAGCAATTCAGTCACAGCAATAAAGTTCCCTGGCATTTCTATAGCAAGTTTCACACAGATGAATATTCCAAAGCACACTACATGGCTGGCATGTTTATCCCATTTTACAAATGGGAAGGGGACTGTCAAGGCCCGAAGGGAGTCTTTCAGGACGACCTCCCTCCCCTTAGGACCAGCGACCAAGTTCGTGATGCCCTTGGACTGAATTAAGGTGAAAACGACACCAGCCAACCACTTTTAAGATTTATTAAGGCAAAATGGAATCAACTAACTAGACACGTCTCGCGTCACACGTTTAGGAAAAAGAGAGGAAAAGGGGAAGACAGAGAGAGAGAGAGAGAGAGAGAGAGAGAGAGAGGGAAAGACAGATATCACCACCCGTGGATCCAGCGGCATCCCGTTGGTCCTCTTCTCTTGGGAGTCTTGGCGGCGGCGGGGGTGGGGGGCAGAGGCGGGACGCTCCCATCTGGTTCCGCTGACTCCGCTCGAGTTCTTCAGTCGTCCCAAGCAAGCCCCCCCGACCCCCCCATTCACCCAGTCTGCAGTTTTTATAGGTTCTTGCCCCACCTCTGGAAGGTGCTTCCTCGCTTCCCATGCAGATTAACTGTCACGCGCAGTCCGCCCTCTCGGAACCTTCCAGAAACGGGCTGGGGCATCTGGGGGTCTCCTGCTCATGCGCAGATGGCAAATGAGTACGTGCAGTCCGTGCCCTAGAGATGACCTTCTGCCCTTTTCGCGCCCTTTTTACCTCGTGCAGGTGCACAAGGTTGTTTACCTCGCGGACGGCTCCCGGGGGCCCCGGCGCGGCATTGCCCAATGCGCCTTGGCAGCAGCGGCTTTGCAGCAGCAGCAGCAATGTCGAGACAAAACCGCATGGAGAGAACCGGTTCTCTACATCCCATTGTGGCCAGTGAAGGCCAAGAGGCACTTTGGGACCAGAGTGCGTCTTGGTCCAAGATGTCCTCCTAGGAAGGGGGAAAGCAGGTGTTCTCTGGAAGTGCTAATCTCCTTGCCCTGTGTGTAAAGACGGACAAGCTACCCAGCAACTGGCAGAGAGTGGGTGCCAGGTATGTTGCCCTGTGATGTGAGAATGGCAATCCTTTTGTTTTTCCCTCTTTCACCTTTCCCAGCAAAGGTGTCCATGTCCTTTGCTGCCTGCCATTGGCCGTGGATGCTAGACACCTTCCTCTTTGCTCTTTTGTTGTAACCAGGTTCCAAAATCTCCAAAACTGGAATGGAATCCCAGCACACGGTCATGGTTAATCACAGCTGAGATTAGGACTGAACCTCAGGGAATGGCCCATTTTAGCTTTCCAGGGTAGAGAGCGGGCATCCATGGATAAGAAAGTGAAGGAAGACGTGCAGAGGCAGACGAGGTGCTAACAAAGGGTTTGTCAAGATTTGTTTAGGGTCAAAGGCCTGTCTTTGTTGACCCGGCTGAATTGACGGCCATGGAATAGAAAGGGATCCCCTGCAGACAAGCTGCCAGGGAGAGGTGTCCCACAGACACTGACAGCTCCTCTGAGGGCCACCCCCAATACTGAATTTGGAGGTTAATGCAGTGCTTTACAAAGTTTCAGGCGTGGGGCTTTTGGGCTCCAGTTCATCTCACCGAAGGCTGTTTGTTGACCCAGGAGCCTTCTCCACCTGAGCTGACCTGCTGGGCTCCCTGGAGAGACCACACACAAAAAGAGGCACCCGGAATGTGCCCATCGCACTCAGCGTGGGCTGAATCGCAGACAGGCTGGCACTGAAGTCCCTGCATGCAGGCATGAGTGCCCTTGCCCATGCACGATATCAGGGGCCCTTTCAGACTCCCTGCGGACTGCCTACAGTGCACACTTGCAGCACCGGTCCCAGCAGCTCCCTTCACTGTTTCCCCTCACTGTCTCCCAGGAATCCGTTGATGTCTGGGAGACTCGAGGCCATCACAAATGACAGGAGACACCAGTATGTGTTTTGGCAACTCTACTAGTATGTGCATTTCCATTGGAGGGAAGAGTAGTGAGGGCTACGGGCTGAGGCACCAACTTCTTCCCTGCAAATATTCACAGCAGAGGAATTCCTTATATCTGAGGAATCCAGAGTCAGGAAAGCACTGTGGGTCTTGATCCTCCTTCCCTGTCTGCTCGCACTTCACCCCAGATGAATTTGCTCTCACTAGAGAAAGATGACACGGTTGCAACATTTCTCACCTGTAGCAGCACTACTTTATTAGCTTTATTTAGAGAAGAGTGCACAACTGCTGTGAGCTCTGGGTGCAAGCCAGAGCTTTCCTGAGTGCTTTTCTGAGGGCCTCCCTGACCTCCCTGTTCCGCAGGCTGTAGATGAGGGGATTGACCAAGGGTGTGAGGACTGTATAGAAAAAGGAGAACACTTTGTTGAGCTGCCTCAGAGGGGCCGTTCTGGGCATCAGGTAGACAATGATGAGGGTGCCATAGAAAAGAGTGACAACAGTGAGGTGAGAGGAGCAGGTGGAGAAGGCCTTCTGCCTGCCCACGCTCGATGGGATCCTCAGGATGGCAGCTATGATGCACACGTAGGATGCCAGTGTGAACAGAAAGGGGAAGACTACATCCAGGACACACAGAAAAAAACTTACTATTGTAACCACCCGGGTGTCACTGCAGGCAAGGTCCAGCAAAGTGGTGAAATCACAGAAGAAGTGGTCAATAGCCTTGGGGCTACAGAACTTCAACTGCAATAGGAAAGAAGTGACTACTGTGCAGATAAGGAATCCCATTAGCCAAGACCCAGCTGCCATCTGGAGACAGAGCTTCCAGGCCATGAGGCTTGCATAGAGCAGGGGCTGGCATATGGCCAGGTACCGATCATAAGACATGGCTGCCAGCAGGTAACACTCAGTACATGCTAAAGCAGCAAAAAAGTAGAACTGTACTATACAGCCATGAACAGAGATGGTCCTGTCCCCGGTCAGGAAGCTGGCCAGCAGTCGGGGCAGGATGGTGGAGCTGTAGCAGATCTCCAAGGAGGACAGATTGCCCAGGAAGAAGTACATGGGCGTATGCAGAAGCTGGTCTGCCATGACCACCACAACAATGAGGATGTTCCCAACCACAGTCACCAAGTAGATGATGAGTGAGAGGAGGAAGAGCGGTGTCTGGAGAGTGGGGATATTCCCCATTCCCAGCAGACGAATCTCCACTGGCGATGTGCAGTTGTCCCATTCCCCTTTCTCCATGTAGCTCCCCGGGTCCCTCATTTTTCTTTTGCCAGCAAGGCGACCTAAGAGAAAGAAGATTTGTTTATTTCTTTTGGTCTTGTATAAAAGAACTGTGAAGGAAGCTTCTGTCAGAGAAAACATGGACTCTGGCAATTCTCTCAGAAAGTATTCACTCAGACTGTGACAGTGTCTCTACTACACCTGAGGTTATTCCAAAGAGCAAACTCAGTCCCTACCGGAGAGCAAAATACCTTTATGTGAGGGCCAGATGCCCTTTTTCCTCAAAGGAGGAGAACAGGCACCGCACCAAACAGCCGATCTCAGCTCTCTGAAACACTTGTTTCGGAAGGGACAGGCCATGTACTTCCTTTAACATGGTGTGGTCAGGAGTTCACATCCACAGCGCTGTGCAGTGGGACTGCCTGAGAGGATTCTCGGGCATCCTCCACGTGGGCTTTAGAGAGAAAAGTGAGATAGATGTGAGAGAAGGTGGATGCCTGAGCTCATCAGCCAATGCGAGGAAGAGAGATTTTGAGCAGGGTGGGCAGAGGGAGGAGGACAGGGAAGACCCTTTGGCTTGTATAACTCCCCTCAGCAATGGTTTCTGAGGGCTTTGGGGCTGCCTGGCGGCACAGCTCAGCAGGTGGACCTCAGCACTACCAGCTGTGCTCGTGGGGCTCCCTGGGCAGCACTGCTAGGAGAAGGGGTGGGTATTTCCGTGGTGAGCAGTGGGTGACATTGGGAAGGAGCATTGTTCTGCTCCTGTTTGTGGTAAGTGCCCGGGACGTACCTGTGTGCACGGCCAGGGAAAGTCCCTGCCTGAGGAACACAGCCCTCTACCCAGATCCTACCTCCCAGCAGAGGGGTGGGTGCCCCTCGGCAGGACTCTGGGCTGGCTCAGGGGCAGCAAAGGCACAGACTCTAACTCCACACCCCTGGCAAGCTTTTCAGGACTCTGCTCAGCTAACAAGGGCACTGGAAGAAATGTGTGGAGGGGAAGAGGGAGCTGGAGTAGAGGACACCCAGGAAGGGAAATGCCTGTCACCTCTGTCACTCAAAGATGCCAGCATGCAAAGCCTCACCAGCTGAAAAGGAAGAGACCTGGCTCAGAAGACACAACACAGACCTGCAGTCCTCAGGATGAGGTGACGATCTCCGCACTGATGGTGCCGGGCAATGACGACCAAGGTCGGGGTGTCACCCTCTGCCTCTTCCCACCACATCCTTCTCTCCCCTGAGCTCTCTGCAAACCATGACCCAGGGCTCAGGCACTGCTCTGCCTTTGGTGTCTTCTTCTGGCAGCTCCTGTGGTGCACGTCCAGCAGCACCCAAATGCCCCCTGCTCTCCAGAGTGTCCTGGGGTTTATAGCACTAACGAGTCTCTGAAGGTTCCTGCTGCAGCTCGTCTCTCCCCAGGGACTGCAGAGAGTGAGCAATGCATAATTGGCTCTCAAAGGAGACTGAAACCTCTGAGCTGGTGAGAACTTTGTAAACACTTCTGGCATACAGCTTTCCCCATAACTCTGGTCACTCCAAGTGTGGGACATGCTCCTTTGAAAAGGAAACTGAGGCAGAGAAATCATCAGGACTCCCCCAAAGTCATGATGCAAAGTCAGTAGTGAGCCCATGAATGGGATTTCCCTCACCTCCCTGCAGACAGCTGTGCATTCACTGACCCTCTCAGGTTTAGAGAGCCCTGATTGCCCGAGCTGGTCCCTCCAGCCTCCCCTGGTGGTCAGTGGGGAGGAAGAGGCCGAGCCACAGGCATTTCCAGGGGCCTCCTTGGCTGCTGTTGTGGCACCAATAGATGCCACCGGGCATGAGTCCTCTTGGCCCTGTTGGACTTGCATGTGATGAGATGCTGTCTCCTCGGCCTCTGCCCTGGATGGAAATGTAGGAAAGGGTGGCACAGTGGACAAAGACTTTATTGCTGTAGCTGCTAAGGACAGGAGACATGAATGTCAGGGGGAGGATTGTTTTTCATGAGAGGAAAAGTCATTTGAATTTAAACACGAAGGTGTGCGTGTAACATCTCAACGTGTTCCATCCTCATCCATTCAGGAGTGCTGGCACATGGGATGCCTTCTTCTGTGCACGGGAAGGCCATGTAGCTTAGATCTCGTAGTATGTCTCTGGCCTCCAGCAGCCTTTTGGGAAGGCTGAGAATCACCTCAAAGCTCTGTGTTACCTCTCCCGCCCCTCGGTCTTTCTCAAATATCCAAAAGCATTATAAATAGCCCTCGAGATATGTGTCAAAGGATCAAAGAATAACTCTGTTTTGGGGGGACTTCAGGAGGTCTCTAGTCCAACTGCAGTCAGGTTAGGTCGGATCAAGGTGCTCAGGCTTATCCATTGGGCCTTGAAAAGCTCCAAGGATGGAGACTACGCAGCTTCCCCAGGCAATCTCTTCCAATGCTCGACTCTCTCATGGGGAAGCAGTTTCTCCATTCATCCAGTCTGAACGTCTCCTGTTTCACCTTATGCCCACTGTCTCTCATCCTCCAAACTTGCACTGCTGTGAAGAGCCTGGCTCTGTCTTCTTAACAGCTACTTTGTAGGCACTGGATGGATGATGTTATTTCTCCCCCTCTCCAAAGCCATCTCTTCTCCAGGCTGAAAAACCCCCATTCCATCGCCTTTCCTCACAGGGAAGTGCTACAATCCCCCTTGATGTTCCTCTACTGAACTCACTCCACTTTGTCATTGTCTTTCCTTTATTTGGGACCCAGCACTGGTCATGGCACTCTGGATGTGATCTGAGTGCACTGAGTAATGGGGGGTGATCACTTCCCTCCATCTCCTGGCTGTGCCCCTGCGCATTCAGCCTAGGAGGCTGTTGGCCTTCCTCACTGCCAGGGCACACTGCTGGCTCACGCTCACTTGTCCATGCATCAGCACCTCCAGGGCCTTTTCTGCATAGTTGCTCCAGGCCAGTCTGTTGACAGAGCCCTGGTTGCACTAACAGGCTTTCATGGTCCTGACTAGACTCACCAGACGCCTGCACACACCCCCCTGCCCACAGTCCAGGAGTCCCATCTAAGCTCAGGCCTTCATCTTCTGTCCCATCTTGAGTTAGGTTGCAAGTGTGCCTGTCTGCAGCTGTATTACAGCTGTGCCTGTTCCTGACCACGGATCCTGTTGATCCAGAGTCTGACTCGCGGCCTGACTTTCTGAGTTGACCTTGGACCTACCTCATCTCTCTGTGACTGCCCTGCAATTACGGGGCTTTGTCTGACCTTGGTTACTGTCACTGGACCTGATCCTGATTTGCTGACTTGTGTTCCCAGCTTGACCTTGGACCCTCCTCGTCACCAAGAATTTGCCTGATGGTATGGAGTCTTGGTTGAACCTGGCTGTGATCTCCAGGTCTGCCTTGCTCGTCTCGCTCAGGTATGGTGGGGCTGGGCCCCAGCTGGTGGGGCCCCTGTCCTGTCAACCATTCTATCCCACTTGGCTCCCAGCATGCTATCCCTCCGGGAGCAGCCAGCTGTTGCTGCTCCCTGAAATCTGGCCCCAGCATATTTTGTTGCAAGGGGTTTTTACTTCTCAGAGACAAAATTTGACATCTGTCTTTCTTGAATTTCATGTGATGTCATGCTGCCTGTTCATCGAGACTGTGGAGGTCCCTCTGGATGGCTGCCTTGTCTTTGAGCATATTGACTGGTATCCACCAAGTTTGTTCTGTTCTGCGGACATCCTCCAGGTGAGTGATCAAGATGTAAAATAAGACAGATCCCAGGAGAGACCCCTGAGGGACTGCACATGTTAATGGCCCCCAGGTAGAGTACAACCCATCAAACAGTCTATTGGGAGCCCAGTCACCCAACCAGTGTTATTCTTCTGGTTGTCCACCCATCTAGACATCACATCCTGACTTGAGAGATCATGTGGAAAGCCTTGTTAGAGACAAGGTGAGTGACATCCACTGGTCTTCCCTCTTCCACTGATCCAGTTGTTTTATCCTAGAAGGTAATAAGGTTGTTGGGGCAAGAGTTCAACTTGGGAAACCCATGCTGACTATTACCAGTCACATTCTTTTCCATGTGCTCACAAATGTGTTTCAAGAGGACTCACTCCATGATTTTCCAAGGCACTGCAGTGAGGCTGAGCAGCCTGTTGTTCCTTGGAGTATTAGAAGAATGATTAAAAGAATGGCCTGTTCTGAAGAGGGGTTCAAATTTTGCTTTCTTCTGGGCATTGGGTACACCTGCCCTCTTCACCACCACCTCACAAAAATGATAGAGAGAGTCCTGGCAAGAACATTGATGACTTCCCTCAGCATGCTTGGATTTAGCCTGTTGGGTCCCATGGATTTTAGAAGTTGAGTTCTCATAACTAACCTCTTACTCAGGCCTCGTCCACTGCTAGTCCTACTGCTCCTTCTTGAATCTTGTCACTAATGACAGCAGAGTACTTCAGCCTTCTGTGTGTCTGCTGTCACTAAGCCACCCACTCCATTCAGTAAGGCGTCAGTCTTTCCTTGTTCAGCCTTTGACTATTGTCAACGGATGTCCTTGACATCCTTTTAAAGTCTCAGCTTCAGCTTTGGCTTTCCTGACACCATCCCCCCATGCCTGGGCCATGTTTCTCAGTTCCTCCTTTGTAGCTTCTCCCTGCTTCCACCCCCGGCATGCTGCTGCTTTGCATTGAAGCTCCACGCCAGCTGCCCCCCACCTGCATTAAGGGAGGAGGAGACATTTCACATGAGGCAGTTTTAACACCTCCTGAAGGCCAGATGCTCTTTGGAAGGGGAAGCCACCAGTGCAGTAAACCTCCATGGGAAACGTTTTGGGATGATCTGACCTAACAGCGACCCCCAAAGAATGTCTCACCCCATAGCCAGAGCCCTTTCATCTTGAATAAATAAATAAATAAATAAATAAATGCAACCTATTTTGGAAAGGAAATCCACAATCATCATAGCCCTCCGAATCAGCTAGTCTCTTGCCCAGGTTCTGCCTCCTTGTCCAGCCTCTGTCTTGCAAGCTATGGAGATGGAATGTGCCTATTCCATGCTCAGTGGGCTGGTGCCTCCTCTCTTCTCTTCTCCCGCAGACAAGACCAGCAGGAGTTCAGTGGTCAGAAACCTTCCAGCTCAGAGGCAAGAACAGAGGATCTCCCAGAAATGGATCAGGCAAGGAGATCTGGAGGGAAGATCATCCCCAAACAAACACCACTGACCTCATATCGTGAATTGACTGAGAAGGTCAGGAGGCTCCGTTATCAAACTCATGCTCCTTCCAGGTCCCTGCTGGGAGCACAGCTTTCCTCCCGATCGACAGCCAGGACCCAGGGTCCAAGGCCAAAGCAGGATGGAGGGGTAATAGCTCCAGCCACTTCTGGGATTATTGCTCATAGTCCTGGTGTCCAAGAAGGTGTCTTTGTGGGATAGCGAACACAGGCCCCACTCTGATGTGGTGCAGAGCATCCTTCAACTCCCCTGCACAGGTCACTCCTAGCACAACCTGCTCCAGAGCTTCCCCAGGGAGATCACAGTAGGGCTGGGAGTGGGGAACTCCCCAGGGACCCAGACTGAGCTTTGGGGTTTGGCTGGGTGCTGCACAGACCCCTTCCCCCTCCCACAACAGCATCCTCCCATTTTGCCAAGTTTTGAACAGACCCCTCTCCCCAGCTGAAACTGGGTGCCCCTCTGACCCAGACCAGGAACCACCCCCCAAATATGCTGAGCATGGGTCAGATTCCCCTGTTACAAAATATTGCCCCCCCCCCCCCCCCCCATGCTGGGCCCTTCACAACCATCCCCCATTTCTTCTCCCAAACCCGAGTCCATTAGGCCCCCACATCACCCCTTCCCTCAACATGCTCCCCACCCCAGGCCTTAAATCCTGCTGCCCTCCCATGGAATCCTGCCCTTGGATGAAGTGAATCCTGCAACATCTCCCCAAGCATTTATGTCTCCCGTCTTGATGCCTCCGTCTGAGAGGGCTCCCCAGACTCCCATTAAGGCCAGCGGATGCAAAGAGGAAATCTGGGATCACAGTTCATGTCGGTCCAAAGTGTCCTCCTAGGAAGGGGGAAAGCAATTGCTCTCTGGAAGTGCCTTGTGAAAAGGCAGATGAGCTACTCTGCAGCTATTACAGGATGGGCATCCGGTGTATTGCCCTGTGAGGCGAGGATGGCAATCCATTTGTTTTTCCATCTTTCACCTTTTTCAGCAAAGCTGCTTTCCCATTTCATGCCCGTTGCTGCCTGCCATTAACCAGGTAGAGCAAACAGAACCTCACCCTGATGATAGTCACATTCCTCTTTGGATTGTTCTTTCAATGAGGCTCCAAAATCTCCAAACATGGAACAGAATTCTTACACCTAGGTATCATTAAGCGTATCTGCCATGAGGACTGAACATCAAGGCCCAAAGTATTTGTAGCAATTTCCCGCTTGCTTTAGCAGTACCTGTGACGCTTTTATGAGAGCCTGGGTCATGTTTTCATTGAGAATCACTTCAGAACTACTTCTGAGAGGCTGCAAAAGCATCTCTGCAGAGCCCAGGGCATTTCCCACGCACACAGGGCATGTAAGGGAGCCATCACATGCTTTTTCAGGGTGGAAGAAAGGAGGCACAGAAGTTCATCTCCAGAGATGCTGTAAACCACTCTCTTGCTCTATTTTTGGTAGTTTCAGAGGTCCGAGGATGAAGTGTTAGAAATGAGGTTCGAAGATGAAGTACAGGAGTGCGTGCCTTACTTTAATGCATACAGTGCGTTGTCCTAAGGCCTTTAAGTTTGCAGGAAAGAACCCTCACCTTTTTTGGAGAACTGGGAAGGGTTTTTTGTGCGACATGTGCTGAGAATAGGATTCACATATGGAGGGGCTGAGGACCACCTCTGTGGGTTCAGACTCCCGGAGGATGCAGGCCAAGGCTGATGGATATCAGGGGAATGGAGGCAGCACCGTCTCTCCAGCTGCTGGCATCCCAGCACATGGGCCCCTATGACTCGTGCTCCCCACCGCAGTGGCTGGCACTGAGACCTTCTCACAGACACCTGCACACAGAAGAGACAGCCCCCTCAGCCCAGAAAATGGTGTTTAATGAGAAGGCAGGAGAGGCTGGGGGACATCAGGCGCAGGGCATGTCAAGCGTACTGACCAGCACTCTGTTCACATGTCATCCATTCCTTTCATCCCCTTTTCCCCTTTATTTTCTCATGCTTGTAGCCCCTCAAAACACCTTAATCCATCCCTTTTCCCGCCTTTGGTCTTTCCTTAAACATTCCATAGTAAGTCTTGCACAATCCCAAAATGCTCTTCCCAGCATCCCAGAATGTCTCATACTCCCACAGGCAGCAACCACCATCCTCAGTCTGCAAGGCCAATGGTTTATGACTAAAGGATTATGTGCACAATCAATCAAAGATGTAACTTACCAAAGTTTTCAAAGTTTCAGCATGCTATTAGTCACCTACTGAGGATCTGTTGCGGGTAAGGAATCTCTCGGCCTCAAGGAGTAACCTTGAGAGGCATCCCTGCTCAAGAGGAGGTTCTGCAGTGCGGCCTGCTGCCATGCAGGAGAGCTCCATGGGCTCTGGGCTGCCCCCTCTTTATGGGGGAGGAGATGATTGACTGATAGTCCTACTTGCATGCTAGATGGGCCTTAGTTGGCGCATGCTCAATTAGCCCCTGCCTACGTGCTGTTTATGGGGAGGCCAGGTTGAGGGGCAGAGAGCACAGTGAGGTGGGAAGGAGCACAGCGTCACAGGTGTGTGTGCTGCTCTTGCTTTAGCCTATGGCACTGCTCCCGGCATACATCATACCTCAGCATGAACTGCGTGTTAGTCCCAAAGCTTTAGCAGGAGTGAACAGTCCCATCCTTGGTGACAACACAAATACTCCTTTTTTTGGAGGAGAAGGGCATCATCTATAGGGGCATCTTCAATGTCTGTGTATTTGCCTGGTCTTCAGAGTCTGTGTGGTTTTAATGATCCTCCTTTCCAAATGGAGAGAGTCACCTTCCTGACTAGCCTCTAAAAAGCAAGTGAACATCTTTAAGATGTCCATTTGTAACTCAGTGTGCTGGGCTTTAGTTTGAGTGAGCTAACTGTGCTTGGATGCGAGTATGGTTGGAAATGTTCCTGTTTTCCCTAGCAGGATAGCAGCTAGCTTGCAGTCTACCTCCCCAGTGGATCACCAAGTGCTTTACAGAGGAGGTGCTGGTGGCTTGCCCATTTTTCAACTAAGGAAATAATGAAACCGACACAGTGAAAGAAAAGGGCTCTTGCCATGTGTTGAGGGAGGAGAGTGGGAAAGGACCTGAGCTCTTCCTTCTCCCCAGTCTTGCTGCTCTGAAAGAGTGGTGCTGGAAGCTGACGTGGTGGTTGCTCTTGTTCATGGATGCAACAGAGGTTGTAGCCACATGTAGCACTGCAAAAAGCCTTTCTTAATCAGGAGGCGGATTCATCAGAACTGAGTGTGACAACAGTGAAACAACCCATTTCTGTCTTTGCCTGCTTCTCTCAGGCGTTACCGACTAGCAGAAAATGCTCGTGGACCAGGACAGACCCATGCAGCAGGCCAGGGCAGGGCTAAGCTTGTGGTGTTCGTTATTTCCATTTTAGGGAAAGCCGACTGAGTATTGTCAACCCTAAATGTTTGCACTCTTACATGTATGTTGTTGAGTGAAGAATGCCCTCATGTCAGTTGTGTCTTCCATGGGAAGGAGCAGCATTCTTCAACAAATGGCACTTTCACAGAGGTTTCCTGCGGGCATTTATTTCGTTTCTGTGTCATTCTGAGCACTCTGCACTCTGCTGTTTTAATCCTTTGCCTCTCATCTGTTCAGTAACACTTGAAAGGCCACAGTGCACAAGCTTAGTTGACTTAGGGTACAAGATCGCAACATGTGTTTAGTCCTCTCCTACGTGTTTTGTGAGATATGTGGTGCATCTTTTTGACTTTCCGCTGTGATAAGGACTGAGATCAGAAATCCAAGCTTAACCATGGAAATGAGACTTCTTAGTCTCAATCTCAGCTGAAGAGCTATATAGGGAGGCTTTGATGGGCTGCTTAATGCTTGTTCAAAGCAAAGCAACTTGGTGGCTCTCTTGCCTCTATTTAACTGTGGAAGCAGTAGCACCTGGCTGCACATTTTGAGAGCGGCCATCCCTTAAAAGGAACTGGGGAGTACGGAAAAAGAGGAATTTGCTGGCTGATGGGGTGTACAAAATAGCCTTCCATTTTATTCCTGAGCAAGACTTTGTGCATTGTCTGCTAGTCAAACACTCTGACCTTGCTTTCTCGCGCTTGGCTTGGAAAGGGCTAGCAAAACAGTGCTTTACTAAAGCCTGCAGACTAATGCTGCAGTCTGAGGAAAAAAGGGGAGGGGGGGTTTTGTGTGTTTGGTTTACTCAGGTTCAAACAAGAAGGAGATTCTATTGCAGATCTGCGTATTTTATCCTAACGGCCCCGTGGTTTCTTTGCCTTCCTTAGGCAGACCGGGATGCCAGCAGCCATGTAGCAACCTGTCAAATGCACAGCATGGACTTATGATTGCCTGACTCCGGTATGGTCACCTCCGTTTGCCCTCGTGTTGTCAGCTGAGTTCCCTTTGAAGCTCACTGCCTTCAAGAGCTTCCAGGCTCCTGCCTTAGGTGCCTTGGTATGGAGAATGCCTGCTGTGGTTGGCTGAAACCTCAGCGCTGTGAGGGCTGTGGCCTGATGTGGGAGAAGAGTTGTTGCTGTTCTTGTGTTCATTCCTTGGCTGCTTTCTTGTGTTTGCTAGTTCTCATGTCTTCTGTCAGCTTCCTCTCTTGCAGCTGTTGCCACTGATGTGAAAACAGACTGAAACAACCCTGCCCTTCCCAGCTAGGACTCGGAAATAAAAAAATAGGCTGCTCTTGCTAACTGAGCAGCAAACTGAGGAAGCCAGTTACCCGTGCTCTGAAACACTAGTGTGGTTTCCAAGCTCTAACTTAGGCTTTGACAAGCCTTGTTTAGCTGACTGCTGCACATGGGTTCATGTGCTCTCTACTTGGTCTCACGAGACCTTTCCTCAAACCATCAAACAGCAACCGCATGACCAGCACTGGCCTATAATGGCACTAGGCAGAAGTGACCTCACAAGCACAGCCAGCAGCCATGGCCATACCACTGGCCTATCAGAGCCTCAGGCAGAAGTGACCTCAGAACCCCAAACAACAGCCACGTGACCAGTACTGGCCTATCCGGCACTAAAGCAGAAGTGACCTTGTGAAGGCTATTATTGAACTGCAACTGTCTAGAGGTAGCTGCTTAGCACAACTTAGAGAAAACTTGCTTAGCATGAGGAGCTGAACTTGCTGAAGCCTTAGGCCGCCCTCAGAGACCATGAGCAACTTTCACCTAGTTCTGTAAGAAAGGGCCCCAGAGCTGGTTCGAGCTGGAAAGAGAAGGGAGTGCCAAGCAGTCTGCATTCCTGTGTCTCACACTCGGAAAGGGAGGATGTCGAGCCTTTGAAATAAGGCCTGTGCAGGACATCGGGACCTTGAGGAACAAAGCCTGCTCTCACTGCTGGGGCAGTGCTGCTTGTTGTGGTCTGGAATGACCTCCTCCTCGTCAGGACCTTGAGAGACACCAGTGGGACACAACAAGGAACGATGGCACATCCGTCAGCAGAAACTGCAACAGCAAAAATAGGGAAAGAAACAGCCTGCCTAGGGACAACGATGGGACCTACTAAGGAACGGGAAGACCGCAGACCTGAATGTTACTATTGGTCTGAACTACCACGTGAGGGGTGGAGAACTTAGACTGAAAAGTTGTAATTGCCCAGGGATTTCTTTGTTCGGTGTCCGTCTTCAGAGGCACCCAGCTCAAGCTGTAATTACTGCACGCGTGTGGAGGACTGGCTTGAGGGCAGAGGTCATGTGAAGATTGAACAACTAAAGGAAGCAGAACTAAGTGCATATCGCACACAGTTGATGTGAGCCAAGTCCCGTACGAGAGTAAAAACAGCTAGAGCCAAGGACACATTGTCCTTGGCTCCAATGTGTTATCAATGATTAGTCCTGGGAACTTGCGGGTGATGTAATGCAGAAGGCGTTGGGGTAAACAAAATTGCTATTACCAGTAAGGAGCTCAGCCTTTGCAATATGTATGAGCCTGATTAGTCCTGTGCTATATAAAGGAAGATCACGCCTAATAAAGATGAAGTACGCTGATCACTCATATTGAGCGTCTGGGTCTTCCCTCCGTCGGCTCCTCCCGTGCAAGTTTCCAACAAATGGCGCCCAAACAGGGACCCTGCCGGTCAGGGACTCGGTGATTAAAAACTCAGAAGTCGACGGAGTACTAGAGACAGCTGGTCCTGCTGTGCTAAAGGCGACGAGACACAAAAGGGGGTCTACGTGCCAGAGTTACAGAGGAGGTGGAGAGGACACAAACAAAGGGGGTCCGTGCCCAGGACGAGAAGGGGTCCTGCCAGAAAGTCTCGCCGCAGGTCTTGCAAAGGTTGCAACGGTAAGTGAGTAACCACGGAGCGACAAGCGGCTTATGATTTGTTAAGATGCTTTTTAGAAAAGCGGGGTACTCAAGGAATAGAATGTCATAAGGAACTCCCAGGGCTATTAGCTTACGGAGTGGCTAAGGGGTGTTTTGTTAACCCAGATACCATGTTCGAACAAACTGAATGGAAAAAATTTGGGGACAAGTTGTTTGATGAAGTAATAAGTGACAACAAGACAGCAAAAAAGCTGATGAAGCCGTGGAGGGCAGTTACTAATGCTCTCGCACCTCAAAAAAAAAAAAAAAAAAAAAAAAAAAAAAAAAGTAGCTGCCGCCGCCGCGGAGCGTTTGGGAAGCCCCGATGGGTTCAAGGAACCCCCGCATGCAGAGGTGTCCCCATACCCATCGCCCCCCTCGATCCGAACCTTTACTATTGCCCAGGGAGGGTCTGGGAACACAGGCCTGCCAAAAGGAGCAACATTGACCATGCGGCAGATCCCCCCTCCTCCCTCAGCGCCTCCCCCCCCCCCTCTCTCCCCCCTCTCTCTCTCCCCACCTCTCTCTCTCCCCACCTCTCTCTCCCCCCCCCCCCCTTTTTCTCCTCTCCTCCTTCTCCTCTTCCTTTGGCCACAGTTATCTGAGGACACCCATCTCAGGCTATCAATGTGAAATAAGTTTTTCTCTATGATATTAATGGTCAGAAACCACTAATAAAAGCAGTTTGAAAAAAAAAAAAATTGGGAATAAAGGGGGAACCAACCCGACAGATGTTGGATTATATTTGGGGGACAAATATATTGTTGCCGGGGGACATACGCAGCATAATGAAGTTAATACTAACACAGCATCAGCAGCTGCTGTTTAACGCGCATTGGCACGCAGTATGCCAGGAAGCGGTAGCTGTTATAAGGGCTCCAGGGGACCCGTTGTATGGAGTAACGTTAGATGAGTTGATGGGGATAGGCGCGTATTTCCGCTTAGAAGCGCAGGCCCTGCTGGGACCAGATAAAGCTAAAGAATCAATGAAGCTAGCAAGGCGGGCGCTTGATCAATTAAAGGAGCCAGGGGGTATCCCATCTTATATGGGAATAAAGCAGGGCCGGGAAGAGCCTTTCGGCTTGTTTATTGACAGAGTAGCCAATGCTATACAAGCAGCAGGGGTACCAGATTACCTGAAAGGGACTATCTTGAAACAATGTGCAATACAGAATAGTAGCCCTTCAACGCGTAGTATTTTAGCCACACTCCCGGGAACATGAACTATTGAGGAGGGGCTAGAAAGAATGGCGCAGGTACCTGTAGGACCGCAAGCTATGCTAGTAGAGGCGGTGAAACAATTAGGAGAGAGCATGAGAGAGCAAGCACAGGCGTTGCGGGATAATATGCAACAGAATCAAAGACAGGTATTCGCTGCCCTTGCTCCTTTGCAAGCTCCCGGCGGAAATACCCCCCCTGATCAACGATTGGCACGCTGCTACCGATGCGGCGTTGTTGGTCATCTTCGCAGAGAATGCCAAGCTAGTAGAGTATGGTGTCCCAACTGCAAAACCAACAAACATGATGGAGCGGCTTGTTGGAAGGCTGGATCGGGAAACGCCCGGAGAAGCGGGACAAGCCGCCCCGCGACGACACAAAAGGCGGCATTCACCACAACAACTCAGCAACCCCCGCAGTTAACACAACCACCTCAGCCAGCGCCCAGCTCCACTCCGAACGGCATGAATCCCTTTGTCTTCGACCAGCCACCAGAGGGAGTCTCGGGCTGGACTTGGCAACAGCAGTAGACGCCACCTTATTGGATACAAAGCCAACAAGAATCCGGACGAATGTCTACGGACCAGTAATTATTAATCATGAGCCAGTAGGTGCCTTACTGATTGGAAGATCATCCGCTACAATGAAAGGATTACAAGTTTTGACAGGATTGATCGACAAGGACTATTGCCCCGGGGCAGCGGGGCCAGGGGCCACGGAGGGCCCAGCTCCCCGACGCTCCCAGCTCCACACACCGCCCCACCACGGCTGCCCTGGCCAGGCCCAACCACCCCAGGGCGGGGACACCTCCCCCAGGGCCAGGGGCAGCCCCGCCCAGCGTTGCCTGGCAATGGCAACAGCTGCAGGTCACGTGGTCTCCTCCTGCCCCTCCCCCCGGGTGCTGCCTAGCAACAGCAGCCCTTGGGCCCCCAGGGCTGCCCTGGCCTCTTCTGCTCTTCCCCTCCCTCCTTCCCTTCTTCTCTTCCTCCTTCCCTTTTCCTTCCCTCCCTCTGTTTTTCCGAAAAGTGGATTCATTGCCCGGTGTGCAAGAAGCCAATAATTACACACTCAGGAGAGACATTTGCTTATTTCTTTCAGAGTTGCGCAAGCCTGGGTGCTCGGTGGTTTCCCACAAATCCAGCATACCCTGGCCTGCTTTCGAAGTAGCAATTATGCAAACAAATTGCAAGGGTTGCAACTTTCCCTTTTGCACTGATTGCTTAGTGATTTACATACAATTATAATATTGCTTATACACCATTTTACTACTGTCCAGGGGAGGGGTCCTCGCCCAGGCGCGGGTCTTTTTGACCTATGGGCATGATTTTTTGTATTCTAATGAGTTAGGGATACATGGACATTGAATTCTTTCACCAAATTGTCAGTATTAACATAGAAAATAAGACATTTTGATTTAATGTTTCTTCAGGGCTTTAGCAGTTCTAGGATGTCCTTCATTAAAGAAGGCTTCTTCTCAGAAAACAGAGGAGGTTGGCCACTGCCTTCTCACCAGGGAGAGTCACTGAAGCACGGTCGGGGCTGATGGTCTTGATCCAGCTGCCTTCCATCTCGCTTGCCCCCTTGCCCCCCATGGCCCCACAGTGCCCAGCCTGGATGTCTGCAGGGAGTTGGTCTGTCCTAGGTGCAGGAACGTGCCATTTGTCCTTGCTGAATTTCATGAGATTCCTGGCAGCCTATTGCTCCTGCCTGTCTAGGTCCCTCTCAGTGGCAGCCCTCAAGATGAAGACTGGTGCCCACTCAGTTTGGGGTCATGTACAACTGTGACGAAAGTTCCCCCTGCAGCTCATTCATAAGGTGTAAAACAGGAGAGGTCCCAGGAGAGACCCTGTGGTGCTCCATTACTCCAGCCCTCCAGGAAAAACGCTACCTGTTCACCACTACCCTCTGAGCCCCATCATCCAACTATGATGGCAGTTCTTTGTCCATTTGCTTGTCCAGCCACTCAGACAATAAAGGCCTAGTTTGTGTGCAAGTATACTGCGGGAGAAAGTGTCAAAAGCCTTCTGAAAGTTGAGGTACCTGACGTTCACTGCTCTCTGTTCATCCACAAATACAGTTCTTTTAACATAGAAAGCCATCACGTTGGTGAGGCATGATTTCCCCTCAGGAAATCTGTGCTGACTCTTCCCAGGCACCTCATTCTCCTTCCTTTACCTGGAAACGTGATCAGAGGGGGCTCGCTGCATGACACTGTGATCATCAAAGTGAGGCTGAACGGCCTGTAGCTGCCCAGGTTGTGCTTGTGGCCTGTGTGGAAGAGGGATGTAACATTTGCCCTTCTCCAGGCATTGGGTCCTCCTTGAGTCCCCACAGCTTTCCAAGATGACAGAGAGTGGCCTTGCTAGATAGAGACCAGCTCTCTCAGCATCCTCAGCTGCAGCCCATCCAATCCTGTACACTTACCAATAATTCCTGCCTCAATCCTCAGGCCCTGCTGGTTGTTTTTCTCCTCAGGACTCCTGACTCTAGGCACAATGGCCTGGGAGACCTTGCTGGTGGGGGCTGAAGCCAAGGGATTGAGTTCCCCAGACCCATCTACCTCTGCTGTTACCAGATTGCCTGCTCCAGTCAGTCCTCAGCCATGGGCCGACATTCTCCTTGTTTATGCTTTCACTGTTACTGAAGCAATAGCAGATCATCTTTTTTGCCCTTGACATTCCTTCTAGCCTCACTCCTAACAGTGCTTTGGCTTTCCTAACACCTTCCCTACTTCCCTGGACAACATTTCTCAATTCCTCCTTTGCCGCCTCTCCCTGCTTTCTGTTCCTGTGTGCTGCATTTGTGCCACAGGCTTTGTGCATTTCTGTACATCTGAGCTGCAGAACCTCCGCTGTGGCACCAGGGCTGAGCGTAGACTTGTCATGATGATACCTGTTCCCAAGCGAGAAGGAAAGAGAGCTGGCCATGCAGCTGTGGCAGGAGAGGTGCTTGGTTCCTGAGCTGGCTCTGCAGCACCTTGGCACATGTGATGGAGGTGACCAGATCTCCAAGAAAGACAAGGTGCCCCTGAAAAAGTCCCTGGGCCTCAACAGCCTGCAAGCCAGGCACACTGTGGCTGCAGCATTAGCACCGTCCCTGTTCATAGCATGAGGGCTGAGAAAAGGTTTAGGGAGAGACGAACTAGTGGGGTTTGAGGGTCGGCATGCGTGGAGACCTTGGTGTGGTGTGCCTTCCATTTTTGCAGTATGGTCTGGGATGTAGATGGGATGGATTTTGCCAAAAGGCAGTGGTGGGAATGCCTTGTTTGGGAACAGGCAGGAAATGTGAGATGCCCTGAGGTGTTTGCCCAGCCACCACTCCAAAAGGGCAAGGACTTTTCCTGTAGGTCCTGTGCTGTACCTGCTAGAAACCTGGTGGTTGTGCTGGACACCCCGTGCATCGGACATGGCCCTGCATGAGCTGTTTGCAATGTCGGGATCTGCATATGTCTCGGCTTCCTAGTGAGCGGACCTCTTTCAGTAGTCGGCATCAAGTGTCATTTCAGATGGCCAAGGAGATTCTGCACCTGGCCCCCAGCTGATGTCCTGGAAGCATATGGGTCTCATAATTCTTCCATCAGAGCAAGGAGAAAGTGGTACATGTCTTGGATCACCTCATGGCCTACGATCGCTATGTTGCCATATGTAAACCCCTGCACTATGGGACCATCATGGGCATCAGAGCGTGTGTCAAAATGGCAGCAGCTGCCTGGGCCAGTGGGTTTCTCAGTGCGGTGCTGCACACTGGGAACACATTTGGAGTAACATTCTGCCACGGCAATGCCCTGGGTCAGTTCTTCTGTGAAATTCCCCAGATCCTCAAGCTCTCCTGCTCAGACTCCTACCTCAGGGAACTTGGGGTGCTTGTGATTACTGTTTGTTTAGGCTTTGGGTGTTTCATCTTCATTGTGCTGTCCTACGTGCAGATCTTCACTGCTGTGCTGAGGATCCCCTCTGAGCAGGGACAGCACAAAGCCCTCTCCATGTGCCTCCCTCACCTGGCCGTGGTCTCCCTGTTTGTCAGCACTATCATATTTGCCCACCTGAAGCCCCCCTCCCTCTCCTCCCCAGCTCTGGATCTGGTGGTGGCTGTTTTGTACTCGGTGGTGCCTCCAGCAGTGAACCCCCTCATCTACAGCATGAGGAACAGGGAGCTCAGGGATGCCCTGAAAAAACTGATTCTCCTGGTTTTAGTGCAGCAGCAATGAGCTGCCCATCCCTCTTCACAGGTGGTTTCTAAGTACCTCAGACAAGTCTTGTGCTTTGGGCATTCTTGCTGTGATCATCATGTTTGTGCAGAAGTGTTGGAATTCATCCCACTTCCTTACAGCCTAGTCTCTCTGACCCAGAGGTCTTCTGTAAATGTGTCCCTCACTGTGTTACAGCTGGCCTCTCTGTAATAAAAGGAGATTTCCCCAGTGCGGTGCTTGAAGCTTGGGCTCTCCTTCAAAAGCTGGATCCAAGAATGTGCTCAGGGACTTTCCCCCTGAAAGGGCCTGGTGCTTTTCCGACGCTCTCCCTGGGCTCAAGGCAATGAGCTTAGAGGTGATGTGTTAGGGAATGAGGGCTGGATTCAGCTCTCACTTGTGGGTGCCCAGTGCTCCTGGAGATGGTGAATGGTCAAGTGGTATCTCCCATAGGACACGGCTGGACACTGATGCCCATCCTTCTCAAAGGGAATATGGATCCGTCAGGAGAGCACAGGGCATCTCCAAGGGCACCACGTGCTTAGGGGTGGGCAGTGAATGGAGCTTCACAAAATGCACTGGAGTCATCCAGAGGGAAAGGGCTAAAGCAGTGAATGTCCAGGCTAGTGAGAGCTCTGCAATCCCACGAGAGGCAGCGGGGACCAAGGAGGCCCAGGGAAGGGATCCTGCAGAGTGGTCCATGTCACCTTCAATGAGAAGCCATGGGCTGGATCTAGCGACACGCCTGAACACAGCCTGAGCCATTTGAAATGCCCTGTAATTGCTCAGAGCATCGTCCATGGCCACAGGGCAACAGATGTCTCGGTAGGGGGTTGTCAGGTGTAACGATGCCCATCCAGCTGGGTCTGCTTCCCACCCCCAACGCAATCACCGTTGCAGAGTCACCCTGTGGCCCCAGGGCACCACAGCCCACTTGCTCTGCTGAGCAGCACTGCCAGCTCGGAGCCCCATGAGGAGCACAGGGTTGGGTCCAGGAACAGCCAGGTGGGCAGCACCGATGCACTGCCCTGGGGAAAGACTCTCCCGGGAGCAGGGACATCCCTGGAAGAGCAAAGGAGCAATTGTGTGCTGGCAAGGAGAAAAATACAAGAAAGAGAAATCTTTTTCTGTGGAGGTCAAGTAAGGGCAGGCTGCTGTGTCCCTGGGGCAGCAGGAGCTGCCTGAGGAGCCCCAGGGCAGGGAGCCTTGTGCTGTGCTGCAGAGAGGGGCTGGCACGGGGGGCTGCAGGCAGTCTGGGGGTAGGGAATCTCCTGTGCACAAGAACAAGGGAGATGCAGAGTGTCACTGTGCTCTGCCTCCTTGTGCCAAGGGGGCCTGTTCCAGCTTGGAGGCTGATGGGGCAGCTGGCACACACATCCCTGCCCCCCAGAGCTGCTGTGGCTGCCGGGGGGCAGGGGATGTGGTGTGAGTGCCCAGAGCTCTGTAGCTCTCTGCTGTGGAGCCACCACCAGCCTGGTCTGCTCTGCTGGGTGGGATGGGGAGAGGGCAGGGGAGGTGGGGAGAGCCGGGGAGGGGCTGAGCTGGGCTGGAAAAGGCCCAAGAGAGGGAAACACCAATGTTAGCTCAGCTGTGTGATCGGGCAGGGTGAGGACACACACTGGGGGGTTTGTGGTGCAGAGCCAGGTCTCATGCAGGGGAACCAGGACATGCCAGCACAGAAGAGAGGAGGCCGCTCTGTGCCCTTGGTTGCACGGACTGATGGGGAAGGTGCCCCCAGGCATTCGTCCCAGAGCAGCCTCTCACATGGGCTGTTTCCAGCCCTGGCCGCACACCCCAGGTTTATGGGTGCATTTCCCTGGGTGGCCAGCTCCATCCTGCTGGGCTCAGGGCCTGTATCAAGGGGAACAGCCAGCCCTGCCCGGCCTCTCTCCCAGCCCAGAACCCAGCAGACCCCGATGGATGGCTGTGTGCTCAACCCCACGTGGGACATGGCCAGAGCTGTGCAGGGCCCAGGCACTGAGGGAGGCTGTCAAAGCAGGAGGGCTGTGGGGAGACGGGGCACCAAGGGCTGTTGTAGATATTGTGCTGGGGGGTGTTTCCCCACCTCTGAAGGCACCCTGCCCTGTGCGCTGCTTGCACAGCAGAAGTGGGGCCATGTGCAGGCGCAGGGACAGGGCACAGATGGGAGCCACGATGCTCCTCACTGCTCCACTGCAAAAGAGAAGCTCCCCGAGCTCTCCCAGCCCTGCTCCACCAGCTCTTGTCCCTGCTCCAGCCATGCCAGAGCAGAGGCCGAGGACCAAGAGGGCCCTCAGGCAAAGCTGTGCCAGCCTGGGGGAGCTGCCCTGAGCACCAGGACAGGCAGAGCACCCTCCTCCTATGTCCCCACCCTGCTGCGAGGGTGGCAGGGGCACCAGGGAAATGGCCTGTTTCTGCCTGGGGTCAGAGTGGGACTGTTGCATGGGAGGTGAATACAACAGCCACTGCGCTGCAGAAACACAGGCCACCACCCCTCACTGCAGCCCCCACTGCCCTCCTGCCCCCATCCCTGCTTACTTGCCCCACCCCTCACTGCCCCATCTCCTCTCCCCTCTCCCCATACCGCTGGGATCAGCAGTGCAGCAGGAGCTGGAACAGCCTCGCAGCTGCTGCCTGGCCCCTGCCCTCCCCAACTCCCCCTGAAACATTGCATCCATCTTCCAGAAGGACAAGAAAGAGGATCTGGGGAATGATGGGCTGGTCAGCATCACACCAGGGATCAACACATCTTCCTGGAAGCTAGTTCCAGTCACATGAAGGGACTGGGAACAGCCAGCATGAAGCCATCAAGTCAAATTGTTGACCAACCTCTTTGCCTTCTGGGATGGGATGACTGGCTGTGCAGACCAGGGGAGTGCAGTGCCTGTTGCATGCCTTGCATTTAGGAAGGCCTTTGACATGGTCTTCCCTAGCACCTTTGTAGCCAGACTGGGGAGAGTGAGGACGGAGGAGTAAGCAATGGAGTGTGGGGGAAACTAGGTGGAGGCTGCCTGGCTCGAAGGGTGGAGAACAGTGGTACAAAGTCCAAGCGACTAATGGTTACCAGTGACGTTCTTCAGAGTCAATACTGGAGCCAATGCCTTCTGTCTTTAGGAATGATTTTGATGGTGGGACGGAGTGCACTCTCAGCCAGTTCATGAACGATCCCCAACTGGAGATGAGTGGTTGACTACCAATGCTGGGGAGAGCGGTATGATCAACAGAGTGCCCAGGGACTGCCAACATTTTAAAGCAATCAGAACAAGAAAGGCCTTTCTGCCAGTTGCCAAGTGGCTGGAGCCAGAGGTACCCAGGCTTGCTCAAGGTGAGAGGTCCAGAGAGACGATTTCTTTACTCAACCACCAAGCGCATGGCTAGGATTATAATGTTCTAGTGAGAGAACATGTTTTTTGCAAGTCTAGCTTTTTAATTAAAGCATTAGGACTCATACTCACACCAACTGGGGGGAGGGCAAGCAAAAAAAAAAAAAAAGAAGAAGGAAAAAACATTTCCCATTGGCTTCAGTGGCTATGGGATGAAGCCTGCATTTGGTTTGAAAGAGAAAGGATTAGGACTGAATGTCAGGCAGGTGACTATAAACTACCTGATGCTTTCTATACTCTTCAGTGTCTCAGTGTCTTCGTCACTCCTCAGTCTATACTGCACTCTATTTTCTCCCCTGCATCATGGATCATCCCTCTGGAGAAAGAGCTGAGTCCAGGGACACGCCATGCCGATAATCTGGGCATCGTGGGGAGCCCACTGCAAGAGTAAGTGTGTGCATGAGAGCTCACAGCAAAGGCCTGGGCAAGCCAAGGAGCAGGGACCCTCCCCAGGTGCCAAGGATCCCAGTCCCTGAGCCACAGGGCTGGGTACAGCCTCCTCCGATTGCTCATGACAGGAGCTCAGGACACCCACCACAGAGTCCAAGAAGTTTCTGTGGGAGAGGTGGAGGAAGAAAGTAGAAACATCTCCAAAGAGGGGGAGTGAAGGCAGCAGTCCCACGGGTAAACATCTCCAAATACGGGTGGATTTTACCCCCTCTCTGGCAGAGCTGTTTCTTCCATGGGCAGCAGTACCTGGGGGAAGGAGGGTCTTTTGCTGACACCCCCTGTGGCATAGAGGGCATCAGGGTTGGAGACACCCCTTCCAGCCAAGGGGCAGTTGCTGGGCACTCAAACAAAGGTTTCAGTCGGGGACCTCAAAGCTCCGGGACCAGTGTGGAAGGCAGCAGTGAGTGGCAGCCCTGCCGCTACACTGAGAATTTCCTTCTGTTGAGCTAAACCAGGACCCCAGGGACTCCCTGCAGCTGGCTGGATGGGCACAGATGGGACCTGGCCCTTCCTGTTGCTCCTGAGCATGTCATTCAAGGAGGTGCTGGAAGAACAGGCCTGGAGGGATCCTCATGGCACTGCGTTGCCTGTGGCTGTGATAACTGATTGTCTCCCTCCTGCAAATGCTTCCCGGGTCAGGCGCTTGGGGACAACCATCTGGCAGTGCTCATGGGAATCCATCAGGACCATGCCCTCTGGGTGGGCAAGGGGACCTCAGGCACTTGTCACCCTGTTGGAGAGCAGCTTGGAGAGCAGAGAACTGGGGGGAGGAAAGAGAGGTCCCATGGCTGGCAGAGTGAAGGTGCTGCTGTGTGCCTGGGGCCAGGGCACTGCCACCTCCGAGGCCCTCTCCTAGCTCCTGAGAAGCTCTTGCAGAAGCAAGCAAATCCCAGAGAACACCCTTCCCCACCTTGCTGGGAGTCAAGGAGAGGGTCACTTCTGTGAGAGAACATGACAGGCCAGGAGCAGGCACATGGCTGGGGTTTGTGCTTGTGAGGTCACTTCTGCCCCAGGACCTGATAGGCCAGCAGCAGGCACAGGGCTCACATATGGGGCTGTAAGGTCACTGCTACCTCAGAACCCAGCAAAGGGCTTCAGGGCTGATTGTGAGGTCACTTCTGCCTCAGTACCTGATTGGTTGGTGTAGGTTCCTGGAAGTCACCTGTGCCTGTGCTGCTGTTAGGCCAGAACCAGGTTAATTGGCACAGGAGACTGTCCTGGAGGGCAGAGAGGCCATGGATCCCTCGTGGATCTTCAGGGACAACGTCCTCAAAGCCCAGGAACAAGCCAGTGTGATGTGATGGGAGTCAAGCAGGGCCTGGCAGGAGAACCGCATGGATGACCAGGGGCACCCTGACTTAGGAGTTCAACCACAGGAAGGAAGTTCCTGGAGGGTGGAAGGGGGAAGAGGCTGCCCAGGAGGCAGATAGAAACGTTGCCTGTGGGTGCAGCGATGGAGCTAGGAAAGCTAAAATTCATCTGGAGCTGGAGTTGGAGCTGGAGCTTGCAAGGGGTGTGGAGGGCAACCAGGAGGGCTTTTGTAAGCCTGCTGGCAGCACAAGGAAGGCAGCTAAGGAGAATGTGCTCTCACTGCTCAGTGGGGCAGGGGACATAGTGACAAGGACCGGGAAAAAGCTGAGTCTCTCCTTGTCTTTTCTACCTTACATACTACTGGTAAGATCTGCCCCAAGGCCCCCCTGGTCCCCAAGGCTCTTAGTGCCCATGTGACATTGCTCTTGATTGTCTTTGAAATGTCAGGGCAAACAGGGAGGTTCCTGCTATCTGGGAAAAGGCAGACATCACACCCATTTCCAGAGAAGGGCAAGAGGAAGAATGCAGGTCAGCTTCATGCGAGTCCCTGGGAAGGTGATGCAGCAAATGCTCCTGGAAACCATCTCCAAGCATCTGGAGGGCAAGGACTGGAAGAGCCAGCATGGGCTGACCAAAGGCAAATAGAAACTGTGCCTGACCAACCTGAATGCCTTCTACCAGAAGACTGTGGGCACAAGGGGAAAGCAGGGGACTTGGTGTGCCTTCATTTTGGCAAGGCCTTTGACACAGTCGTCCATGTTCTACCTGCAGCCAAACTGTTGGGATCTGCACTTGATAAATGAACCATAAAGCAGGCAGAAGATTGGCTGGTCCATCAGGCCCAAAGGCTGTGATTAGTGGTACGAGGAGGCCAAACTGGTGGCTGGTTACTGGTGGCATCCCTCTGCGATCAACACAGGGGGCAACACTGTTGAACTTCTTCATTAATGGCCTCGACCATGGGGTGGCATGCACTCTCAGTGCATTTGTGGACTATGTGCAATTGGAGTGAGCCCCTGAGCAAGCTCATTTAGTTCCCTCTGCATTGAGGAGGGAGGTGGGACTGGAGGGACATGATGTCCAGAGGTCTCATCCATCCTATGTGCAGTCATTCAATCACAGTGCACGTTTTTATGGAGAGCTCTGTAAAGACAGAATAGGCCGAGGAAGAAGACAGGGCAGAGAGGCAGGAGAGAAGTACGTCAATTGAAATAGAGGTGTTCCTCAGCAGAAAACTTCCCCATTCAAAGTGCTGGTAGCAAATAGGGCGTGATGAATTACTGTACATACATATGTATATACTCAAACAGAGGAAGTAACTACTGTAGTGCATGGACATGGTGCTGCCAATAAAAAAGAAAGGAAAAACAACATGTGAATTGACAAATAGTATTTGAAGTTCTGGAAAGGAAGGCTTTTCTCAGTTATTGCATAGAGTTCTTCTTTGAATAGGTTTGGACTTTTGACTAAAAGTTTACATTCAGGCCTTTATTAGTTGGGGCACCTAGAGAGGCTACTGCTGCCGGAGATGCCCTGGGGTCTCTGTGTTCCCAGGCAGGGCTGGGAAATGTGATCCAGGAGCTACGGGAACCTTTCTGGAGCATTAGCTGGTCACCAGGAGAAGTCTCCCAACACCTCTCAGGGAGACACCTTATTTCTCTCCATTGCCTAGAAAGGGAAGTGCAGGCAGCTGGATTAGGCAGAGACATCTGCCTTGAAGGGGTCTGGCACTGGGTGAGATCAGCCTCCTCCCTGTTGCTGCCTAAAAGCAGTTACACTTCATTGACCATCCTGGGAGTGTGGCTAGGTGTTTATGGCCTCCTTTAAAACAGCACTGCAACACAGGTGTATTGAGATTGGTGCCAGTTTGGCCATCCAAAGATATTTCATTTCATTGAAGCCAGTCACCCTGTTATCTGCTACTGGTCAAGAGAGCTCGAGCCCTCAGAGTGCGCCTCGCTCTTTGGAACAAGTGAGGAGTGGCATGGAGAGCCCTGGGCAGGGAGTGGTTTTGGTGAGCCCTGGACTCGGTGTTGTCTTTTATCATGCTGTAGGCATGATTATAACAGAAATGTTTAGAAAGTGACAATAAACATGAAACAGGAAAGAAATTAAAAAACACTAAAGCAAAGAATTATTTTTTACACTTTTTGGCTTTTAACAGTCTTTGTGTTCTTATAATCCTTGTTGGGTTTTGGGGGGTGGGGGTGTTCTGTGTGTATGTGTGTGGGTTTTTTGTTTTTTTTTTTTTTAAGGAAAGTGATTTCCAGACCTGGGGTGAGATGCAGTGACAGGGACACGGACATGTGGTGCCTTGGTTGGTGCCTTGGTCCCCTCTGCCCAGCCTCCATCTGCAGCGCAGAGGGGCTCCTGTCTCCTCTAAGTCAACCTCAGATACACCAAGGCCTCTCCAAGTGCCACTGCATGCGTGTGGTCAGACACCTGAGCTCTGCCTGAAAAGGTGAAGGACTGTTTAGAAATGTTTTAAAAATGTGAGCACCTTTTCCTCAGCTGAAATAATTCAATAATTTTAATAAATTGTCCACGTTTTTCCGTGAGGAACTACTGGAAATCTTCAGGAAGGGTATGAATCCCAGGAGAAGAAATATTGGTCTCCCTCAAACTTGCATTCTCACTGCTCTGTCTGTTCTACTGTGCTTTTAACCTCACCAATTTTTCACATCTTTCCCCATGCCCTGATTAAACTGATTATTTCTACAGTCATCTTTGCATCAGACTATCTGTACAAGGGAACTTTCCATAGCTTTCCACTTCTCCTCCTCCTCTTCCTCTTTATTCACTCAGCTGCCTCTCATCTCGCTAGTTGCAGCTCTGAGCTTGAGCTTGCCTCCTCTTTCAGGAGTCTCCTTGTCTCTTTAGACAACAACTGAATTGTGGTGTTCTCTCTCCTTTCCTGTCTAGCTGTCAAAAATATTTCTGGCAAGGTTATTCCTTGTGGAAAGTGGACCTCACTGGAGGCAGCCTGGACTTGGCATGCAGTTAAGGAGTGTATCTTATTTTTCATTAAAAAGTATCGTGTTTTGTTGTTTTGATCACAGTTCAGAATTATCCTCCTATGTCTCTTTGCAGCTAGTTCTCAAAGGAAAGCAGGTGGGAATTGGTGCATAGAGGCTGTAACACTCAGCTACAGACTCCAGTGGAAAAAGGGTTGATTTTTACAAGGGTGATGTAGGTCCCCAGTGGCCGAAGAGAGAAATGGTGGGGCTGGGGAGGGGAGGGGGAAGGCTGTTCATACATGTCTCCTGTCAAAAATCCTGCTTTTCTCACACATCCAGATTCCTTTGGAGACCCTCTCAGTCACTGTCAATCGGAGAATGTGAATATCACTTGTTCTGTAAGCTGTACAGAAAAGAAAACTTTAAAAGCAGGAATCCTTTGTCGTCTTCTTCTTCTTCTTCTTCTTCTTTTTTTTTTTTTTTGATGCTTCTTCCTCTTGTAAAGACGCTCCTGAAACCTCTCCAATTCACCACACCAGATCTGAAGAACTGAGGGAAATTATGGGGATAATTAGGAGCTCATCAGGGCTTTTTGCATTGTAATGACCCCTCAGGAGTATTTAGTGGTGAGTCCATGAACATCAGATTCTGAGAGGAGAGTGAAGCAAGCTCTCAAGAAGTTGCATTCAGAAACAGATCCCAAAGTTTCTCGGAGCATTAATGGGTCCCCCTGAGGGCCATTACTCACAGGGCCTCTCCAGGGGCTGATGAGAGCAGAAAGCTGGAGGCAGTTGTTACAGGTAGGCAAAGGAAATGTGCAGGTGGCTCTGATGCCAAGTCAGCCTAGGTGTGTTTTCTCACACCACATGGCCAAGCACTGACACCCAGCCCTGAGTAGGGTGATGGTTTCCCTCCTGCTTTGCTCAGGGCTCTTTGTGGGCACAGTGTGAGGGTGGGGGTGGAGTGCAACACTGAGTGAGGGACAATGAGATGGCACCTCACAGGCCCCCTCACTGACAGGAGGAAACAAGGCCCCAGACTACAAGGACATGGTGTTTTCTGGCAGGCCTCAGTGGCAGATACAGAAGCCATAGCCAAGAGGACAAAGATCTCAGTCCTGTCAGAAGCTTTCAGCCTTGGCAGTGCCCCTGGCCATCTCCACCCCAGGCTGTCCTACACTGTCCCATGCCTGCCCCTTCTCCACTGCAGCCTGTAGACACCCAGCCTGCTTCCCCTCCTTGCTCTCACCCAGGGATCTGCCCACCTTTACTGAGGTCTCTCCACCCTCCCTTGATTTTCCTTGAAACACAAAGCCAGGGGCTCACCACAGACTCCCTCTGCCTGACCTCTTGCACCACAGCACTACCCTTGAAGTGATATTTATTTCTATAAAATCTGGTCTGAACCTCTCAAGCTGAAGATTGTGGGTGTTTCTCATTCTTGTGCTGCTTCCCACCACCAGAAAAAGCACCAACATCTCTGAAACCACCCTTCAAGCACTCACGGTCTACTACTCTACTGCCCTTAGCTTCAACTTCACCAGGATAATGTAGCCCAGGTCCCTCAGCCTCCCTGTACAGCTCATGTGCTGCATGACCCAAACCTCGTCTTGGCAGACCTCCTCTGCACCCTCTCCAGGTCCTCCCCATTCCTCCAGCACTGGGTGTAACACACTGGGACAAGTGATTCCAGATGTGGCCACCTCAGTGCTAGGTGGAGGGATAAAAACTGTCCTTGTCTGGGGGGCCACATGCTTCCTAATGCAGCCTCGTATGCAGCTGGCCTGATCTGTGGTGAGCATGCACGGGCTCATATGGCATCCCTCATGATGTCCAGGCCCTTCTCCTCAGGGTCACTCCACCAAGGCCCAACCTGCCGCTTCTCCTTGCACAATTTCAGGAGGTTTCTCTTGGCCTAATCTCCAAGCTTCTCAAGGTCCCTCTCAGCTCAAGCTCCTCTGTGTCAGCTGTGAATGTGTGCGTGCAGATGGCTCATCCTATCTTGCCATGCCTCTGACAGGATAACAGCATGACCAACTGCAGGACACTACAGATAATAAAGGCCATGCTGTTTTAAAGGAACTGCTGGAAATGGTTGAAATGAGCATGGCAGCCATATCAGAGAAGCCAAGGGCAGGTACAAAGCAAGCAAGACCAGGGTCAATGGGTATAGGGTAAATAGAGGTGTGCTGGCTGCATGGGAGGAGATCAGGGTGGTAAAAGAGAAGAGCTTGTAAGGTGGAAAAGAGGGGACAATGCAATAAAAAGTGAAATCAATGAAAAATCAGGGCCACCTGGGGGTACCTGCCAAGCAGTCCTGAATCTGAACTGCTCTGACCAGAGCAGGACAAGACACATGCAGCTGATGTGCTCATACTTTTGTCTGATGTACTTCCATGGCCATGGGGAAGCTGAACGTTTTCCCTAAGGTCAAGAATGGAATACCCGGGGTGGAAGGAAATGCCAAATCATTCAGGCTGGAAGGGAGCTCACGTCTCTAGACCAACCTGCTTCTCACAGCAGGCTCAGCTGTCAGCTCCAAGCAGGTTGCTGAGGACTTTAGCCATTTAGGACTTAAAAACCTCTGAGGATGGAGATGGCACGACCTGTCTGGGCAACCTGCCCCAGTGCTTCACTCTTTGGATGGGTAAAACGTTTTTGCTTATCCCCAGCCTGAACCTCTCCTGTTTCAGCTAGTGCCTCATCCTGGGCCTCCTCCTCCCATGGTGCACAAGGGTGAAGAGGCTGGCTCCATCTTCTTGATGACCTCCTGGTAGGTATGGGCAGGCAAACCCTAGGTCTTCCCAAAGCCTCCTCTTTTCCAGGCTGAACAAACCCAGCTCCCTCAGCCTCCCACACTGACAAAGTCAAGTGTACAAAAGTGTTCCTAGGTTGTTTAATGGATCTCCCAATCCTTCTGGATTTTACTGGATCTGCAGAGGACCTTAGGGCTGTTAGAGTGCAATCACCTTCATGCCATGACCTTCTGCATACGTCACACTCATTTGACATCATGTTGTAGTGTACAGGTATTGTAGATGGTGAGGAGGGCAAGCAGTCATTCATGATTAAAAGGAGGTAACCTCGCAGCACGAGGAGGGGCAGGCTCTGGGGATGGTATGAGTGGTGCTAAAACACATGCAGAAAAGGAATTCAGGAGTTCAGGAATCTCAGTAGTTATCACCAGAGATGCCAGAATCACCCATCCCTTTCAGTTGGAAGGGACCTTCGGGCATCGCTAGTCCAACCTCCTGCTCCCATCAGGATCAACACTGAAGTCACACCAAGTTCCTCCAGGCTTTGTCCAACAGTGTCCTGAAAGCCTCCAAGAACAGAAAGACCATAAGCTCTTCAAATGTTTCATTATCCTCATTGATTTTTCTCCCTGCTATCCAATCTTAGTTTTTAACCACTTCCTCTCATTCTTCTGCCATGAATCCCTGTAAAAGCCTGGTTCACTATGGGTGGCCACCTTGAGCTGGGAAGCTGCTAAGAGTCACCCCAAAAGACTTCTCTTCTGCAGGCTGAACAAGCCCTGTTCCCTCAGCCTCTCCTCTCAGGGCAAGTGCTCCAGCCCCCAAGCACCTTGGGGTCTGGCCACTGAAATCACTCAGAGTGAGCAACAGCATTCTTCTGCACGGGGCCCCAACTGGATGCAGGATCTAGATGTGCTCTAAGAAGCCTTAGTAGAGGGGGATAGTCACTTCCACTGATCTCCTGGCTTTGTTCTGGTTCATGCAGGCCAGGATGCTGTGGCCTCCATGTCTGCCAAGGAATGCTGCTGGCTCATGTTCAGTTCGCTGCCCACAAAGACTCCCAGGTCCTTCTCCTCAGAGCTCCTGCCCAACCAGGGACTCCCCAGTGTGTATCGCTCCAGGGTGTTGGTCTCTCCGAGGTGCAGGGCCTGGCATTTGTCCTTCTGAATTTCACAAAGATCCTGACAGCCCATTCCTCCTCCCGGCTGAGGTCCCTCTGAATGACAGCCCTCAAGCATGTGACTGTTCTGCCCCATTAGGTGTCATCTCAAATGGGATGACAATTGCCTCCTCCAGGTCACTGATGCACCTGTTTAGACAGGTCTGGTGGCAGTATAGACCTCTGCACACTCCACTTGTCAGCAACTTCCAGGGAAAGAATGACCCATTCACAAAAATCCTCTGAACTTGACCATCTAACCACATTTTTAGCCATCTGGTGGTCTACTCAGCCTACTGTAATGTCTTTCTTGCATACAAGAACATGGTGGAAGAATCAAATACCTTGCTTAAAGTCAGGTCAAGTGACCTCCACTACTCTCCGCTCCTCCACAGTACAGGTCTTTTTTCACAGAAGGCAATCAGATTGGTCAGGAACAATTCCCCTTCAGTTAATCTATGTGGACTCTTCCAAGTCGCCTTCTTCTCCTTTGTGTGCCCAGAAAGGTGATCTAAGATGAATCGCTCCATGACACACTCCTCACTCAAGTGAGGTGGAATGGCCTGCAGCTCCCCAGGTTGTTCTTGTGGCCTTTGTTGAAGATGGGCACAACATATTCCTTCTTCTGGTCATTGGGACCTCCCTCGATCTCCACAACCTTTCCAAGATGAGCCTGGTTGTGAGAGTGGTCAGCCCTCTCAAAGTCCTGACACCCTCCAGAAACCTCCTGGACTGCTTGCACTCTGCTGTGACAGGGTGATGCAATTCCCTGCACAAGAACCAGGCCCTGTGATCCACAGGCTTCCTCAGGTTGATTAAAGGAGATGCATCCACCTCCTCTCCCTCATTGGGTGGTCTGAAACTCATGCGCACCCACAAGATCTCACCCAGGCCCTTGTCCATCCCAGAGAAAAGAGCTCCATACATCTGAGCTGCCCCTTCACACAAAGGGCATCCTCCCTCCTCATTTTCCCCAACAATCTCTCCTGAACAGCTTGTACCCTGCCATCACAGCCCTCCAGTCGTGTGAGTGATTCCACCTCATTTCAGTGATTCCAGCCATGTGGCAGCACTGTGAAAGCTTGTGCATCTCATCCATCTGCTCCTGTCTGTGCCCCAGGCTGAAGACATTCACATATATTTGGGCTGCAGAACCTCAGCTATGGCACAGAGTGCACATTTATAATGGAGATGCCTGATACCAAGAGCCAAGGACACCGTGTATGCAGTGGCCCCACTTCAGAGCAGGGACTCTGCTGTCATAGAGAGCAGGTGGCCATGCAATGGTGAAAGAGGTTCCCACTGAGAGAGCAAACCCTGCAGTGCCCAAGGTGAGGGGGAAACAGAGCTGGACAGTACACGAATGGTGGGAGAGGGGTTTGTTGTCCAAGCTGCCTCTGCAGCACGGTGGGGCCTGTGACAGAGGTGACCTGATCTCCAGGAGGGACAAGGTGCCACTGAAAAAGTCCCTGGGGCTGGACGGCCTGGCATCCAGACACCCTGTGGACATCATTAGCACAGTCCTCGTTGATATCATCTGGGGGCAAGAAAAGATTCAGAGCAAGGAGAGTTACAAGTTTGCAAGAGTGCAGGGACATGAGCGGAGACCTTGGTATGATGGGCCTCCACTAATGCAGCTTGCTTGAATGTAGACAGGATGGCCTTGGCCTGCAGGCAGCAGTGGGATTCAGGTGTTTGGTCACAGGCAGGAAATCTGAGGTGCCCCACAACACTTGCCCAGAAACCACTGCAAAAGAGCCTGTTTTTCCTGTAGGTCCCATGTGGTACCTGCTAGAAACGTGTGGTGTGCTGGACACTCTAGGCTTATATGCTCTCAACCTCTTAAACCATTATACGGACCAAAGTGCAGTTAATAAGCATTTCTCATGCCCTACGTGGTGAGAACAGCCTCGGGTTCACTACAGGAACCTGGAAATGGGTCAATGGAGTGAACCAGCAGACTTAAAAATATGGGGGAAAGGTTATGCTTGTGTCTCCACAGGTAACGGGCCGCGTTGGATGCCTGCACAGCTGATTCGACTTGTTGACGCATCCCCCGAAACACCAAACGAGGACTGAGAGCCAGTTAAGATGAGCCCATGTCGGGACATTTTCTGGCAATACCTGCCTGCCTTGTGCAGGGTCAATATCAATTCATAAAAGCTTATGGCGACTACATGACCTTACGAATAAGTTGTAGATAGAATCAGAGTGGAACCCTTTTGAGGGATAGGACTGGATGTGGGTTCAGGAAGGTACTGGTGTGTGGATTGGTAATCTTGCTAAGATTTCTAGCCCTTGCCATCTATCTCCGCTGCTTAATAAGCCTTATGCAGAGAATGACTCGAAGGACTTTGCATCAAGTACTTGCTGTGCAAATACACACTGGACTGGCAATATTTGGTTTAAAAAATGAAAAAGGGGGAGATGTAGGGGCAGACAGCGAGGGATTGGACAAGATAGAGTTAAGGAGCTGAAAGCCTTGGGAGGAATAAATAGCAGTATGTAGATAAGGAAGTAGCCGCACGGAACGAGAGGGAGTGATGATGGGAACATGACCTTCGGGAAAGTACGGTGTGGTGTGGAAAGTACCATAGATCACTGTGGGAAGTACCGACCCTGGCGTATAGAGCACATATAAAGGGCTTGCTTGCTTGAATAAAGTTGATTCTGATCCAGCACATCGGAGTCCGTGAATCAGACAGACACAGGACACCTTGCTGGTGGGGGCTGAAGCCAAGGGACTGAGTTCCCCAGACCCATCTACCTCTGCTGTTACCAGATTGCCTGCCCCAGTCCTCAGCCATGGGCCCACATTTCCCTTGTTCATGCTTTTACTCTTACTGAAGCAATAGCAGATCATCTTTTTTGCCCTTGACATCCCTTGCAAGCATCAATCCTAAAGGCGCTCTGGCTTTCCTAACAGCTTCCCTACTTACCCGGACAACATTTCTCAATTCCTCCTTTGCTGCCTCTCCCTGCTTTCTGTTCCTGTGTGCTGCCTTTTTGTACTGTTGTTCGGTTGTGAGTTCCCTGTTCAGCTGCTCTGTGTCCTGAGATCTCTGCTTGCTCTCCTGCACATCAGTATGGGCCATTCTTGAGCTTAGAGGATGCTGTCCTGAAAGACCTGCCACCTTTCTTGAGTTCCTCTGCCCTTCAGAGCTGCCTACCACGGGATCCCTCTACCAGTAGGTCCAAGTCTGCTCCTCTGACATCCAGAGTGTGGACTCTGCTACTCTTCCTACTCATGTTGCTCAGGATCTGGAACGCCTCTGTCTCATGGCCACTGCAGGCAAGGCTGACACTGGTTATCACAGCCCTCATCAGTTGTTCCTTGTTGGCAGGTTCCAGGTCCAGGAAAGTGTCACCCTTGGTGATCTATCAGGCTTCGCTGTGCTAAGAAGTTCTCCTCCACACCTTCCAGAATCCTCCTGGACTCTTTGCAGCCTGCTGCATTGCCCTCCCACTGAATGTCTGGGAGATTCAAGTCCCCCCATAATAACTGAGGTCTGTGATCCACAGACTTCCTCAGGCTGCTCAAAGCCTTTGCAGTTCTGCGACAGCTTGTGCATCCCCACTGCCTCTTCTTTGTGCCCCAGGCTTTGTGCATTTGTGTACATCTGGGCTGCAGAACCTCAGCTGTGGCACCAGGGCAGAGCACAGACTTGTCATGGTGATACCTGTTCACAAGCCAGAAAAAAAGAGAGCTGGCCATGCAGCTGTGGCAGGAGAGGTGCTTGGTCCCTGAGCTGACTCTGCAGCACCTTGGGGCCTGTGATGGAGGTGACCAAATCTCCAGGAAAGACAAGGTGCCACTGAGAACTTCCCTGGGCCTGAACAGCCTGCAAGCCAGGCACACTGTGGCTGCATCATTAGCACCGTCCCTGTTCATAGCATGAGGGCTGAGAAAAGGTTTAAGGAGAGAAGGACTAGTGGGGTTTGAAAGTGTAGGTCTGTGTGTGGAGACCTTGGTGTGATGTGCCTTGCATCTTTGCAGCATGCTCGGATGTAGATGGGATGGACTTTGCCTAAAGGCAGTGGTGGGAATCCCTTTTTTGAGAACAGTTAGGAAATGCGAGATGCCCTGGGGTGTTTGCCCAGCAACCACTCCAAAAGGGCAAGGACTTTTCCTGGAGGTCCTGTGCTGTACCTGCTAGAAACCTGGTGCTTGTGCTGGACACCCCATGCATCGGACATGGCCCTGCAGGCCTCTTGTGATGGCATTAAAACAAGTGTATGCCCTGAACTGCATGAACTGCTTGCAATGTCAGGATCCACATATGTCTCAGATTCATAGTGAGCGGACCTCTTGCAGTAGTCGGCATCAAGTGTCATTTCAGATGGCCAAGGAGATTCTGCACCAGCTGATGTCCTGGAAGGATATGGGTCTCATAATTGTTCCATCAGAGCAAGGAGAAAGTGGTACATGTCTTGGATCACCTCTGGCCCTACAAATGTCCAAGGGTGTGTGTGTGTGTGTACAGCTGAGTGCCTCCCTCCATCTCCCTTGATTCCAGTGGGAGCTTAAACAAGCAGCTGCCATGCAGACAGGCATTTTGTGCACACTAAACGTAGGAAGGGGAATCCCACCTCCTGTGAGTTTGTGGAGAGCACGGGAGAGAACTGTATCCTATTCCACCCCGGGGCTTCTCAGTGAGCACTAGATGTATTGATTAACTCCTCTAAATCATCCCTGAAGAAGGAGCAAACCAACTCCCTTCTTGTGCCTATGCTCTTATGTGATGGGAGCAGGGCTTTCCAGAGTGGGATGTTTCCACCTCTCTTAGACAGCCATGCTCTGGTGAGACCAACTGCAATGCCAGAGTCAGTCTCTCCACTGTTTCGAGAGGGACCCTCAGTGATTATTTTCATCTACTTCTCTGGCTATTTCCCAGGGGTGACCCTGCTGCCTTCCAGGAACTGTCAGCCCTGGAGCCCCAGGAAGGTCCTGAGGGTGCCCAGGGGACAGAGAAAGTCACGTCATCAGCTGGGCCTCTGTTCCTGAGCTGGGCTTGGCTCCTGGGGCTGCCGGAGCCCATGGCAACCTGGCAGGCACTGCAGAGAGCCAGCTTTGTCCAAGTGCAGCTCCTTTTCCTGGAGAAGCAGGACTCAGGACACTGCCTGCAGGGGCCAGAATGAGATGGACATCTCCGAAGTTGAAGAGAGTGGGGAATCAGAGGATGGCTGAGAGCTGCCTGCCGGGAGAAATCTTCCCAGCCCCTAACACAGTAAGTCTCTGGCTGCAGGGCAACATTGCTGCTGTGGCTGCCGGAGGGTTCCTCTGAAGCTGGCACCTTCCACAGCTGAGAGGGTCTGTCAGGGCGGCTCTGCCAGCTCCTCCTGTTTGGAGCAGGTGGTGCTTTAGAGCAGGGCTTCCCAGCCACACCGTCAGAGGGACAGGCCATCACGGCTACCTTCTGCCAGGGACGGTGCTGGGGTGTGAAGCCAGGGAGTGCCCCCAGGTGTGCGCGGGCTGTAATTGAGAGCAGTGTCCCTGCGACCCAGGGTGCTGTGTGCCCGGGGCAGGGACTCTGCCGCCTGCGAGGGTCAGCACTCAGCCTGCCCGGGGAGCTGCCCAGGGCGCTGCAGGGAGAAGCTCTGGCTGGAAGGAGCGACCCCGAGAAGGGTGGGTTCATCCTCCTGTTGAGAGGGTGCTGCGGGGGTCAGGGCTGCTCTCAGCTCTCGCTCACCCCCAGGATATTTGCAGGGGACCTTTTCAAGCAGACAGCCATGGCTGGGGTTCCCTGAAAGATAAGGACCTTTCCTGAGTCTCTGCTTCCAGTTTCCCACTCTTTGCAGCAGCTGGGAGGTGGAGGTGGGCAAAGGGAGAGGAAAGGAGCTGTGATGTTTGGTCAAGAGGCTGATGCTCCCAGACCATTGCAGTGAGAGATCAGTAGTTCTGTGAGGGACCTCATTGCATCCTTTCACCCAGTGCTCTGCCGACAGAAAACACCACCATCACCTTGCCTGGCCTCACCAGCGTTTATCTGACCTGCTCCTTAGCACCTGCAAAGCCAGAGATGCCCCTGGGCAGTGCCCTGCTGCTGGGAGGTTTCTGCAGGGCAGAACTGAGGGCCCAGAGGGTGGGATGGGGTCTGTGAGCGCTGGCAGGGAAAAGAGATGGGGCAGGGAAAGAGCTGCCAGGAGGAAAAGCTCCAGGCAGGGGAGATATGATCAGCGAGTGGGGGGAAAGTAAAGCCATAAATGCTGTGGGAGGGGGAATTAGGAAAACTCCCGGTCAGTCCCTGCAATGCAGACATCTTCCTCTCAGCAAGCCCCCTGTGTCTCCTCTCCCACCCAGCACAGCCTCCGCCCTCAAAGATTTCTACTGCATCAAAGAATGCTCCCACGGTGCGATGGAGGCATCTGAAGACTCAGGAATCAGATCCCTCCACTGTAGCCCATTTTCTTAATAAACTGTTGAACGAACTTTCCATAAAATGGGTGGCTGTAATCTGCTGCAGGGTGTGTACATCAGAGCTAGTCATGTCCCACTCCCTTTGCAGTGCCTGGGGAAAGAGTGCAGAGGGTAAACTGATGTGAGGAGAGGGTCCATCTCACTGGAACAGAGATGTCTAGAAAGGGTGGGGTCAGCCCCTGCCTTCACTCCAGTGTTTCTGTGGCTTGCTGGAGTGGGAGCTGGTGGGGCTGATTCCGACACAGACACCTGTGTTCAGGAGGGCAAGGCTGGGGGAGATGAATCCCTCGCAAGGGTCTTCTCTTTCAGAGACAGCTGCCATGAGTGCTGTATTCATCTCTCACAAGGATTAAAAGAGGATATTCGCACTGGGTCACTGGACTGAATCCCCTTCACTCAGCTCACAGTTCCCATCTCCAGGAATCCCCCCCAAATCCTGGGGGCAGTTTGACACCTCCATTTACAACCCCAGCAGAGCAGGACTGACTCCTCTGGAGCCCACACCCCGAGGGCCCTGCTGTGCACAGCACACTCAGCCAGCACAAACCAGTGATCAGAAAAGAGATCTGAAAAAAGGGGGAGAGGAGATAAAATGTGGAGGTTTGTATTAAGAATAGCTTAGTTTTGGGCTCAGAGAAAACTATTTAACTTATCGATGCCTTTTCCTCCTTGGACAGTCTCCAAAGCTGAGAGGAAGCAAATGTCCAACAGCAGTTTCCTGGATGAGTTCCTCCTCCTGGCATTTGCGGACACACGGCACCTGCAGCTCTTGCACTTCTCCCTCTTCCTGGGCATCTACCTGGCTGCCCTCCTGGGCAACGGCCTCATCATCACAGCCGTAGCCTGCGACCACCGCCTCCACACCCCCATGTACTTCTTCCTCCTCAACCTCTCCCTCCTCGACCTTGGCACCATCTCCACCACTGTCCCCAAATCCATGGCCAATTCCCTGTGGGACACCAGGGCCATTTCCTACTCAGGATGTGCTGCCCAACTCTTCTTTTTTGCCTTTTTTGTTTTGGCTGAGTATTCTCTTCTCACAGTCATGGCCTACGATCGCTATGTTGCCATCTGCAAACCCCTGCACTATGGGACCATCATGGGCAGCAGAGCGTGTGTCAAAATGGCAGCAGCTGCCTGGGCCAGTGGGTTTCTCAGTGCGATGCTGCACACTGCTAACACATTTGGAGTAACATTTTGCCAAGGTAACTCCCTGGGCCAGTTCTTCTGTGAAATTCCCCAGATCCTCAAGCTCTCCTGCTCAGACTCCTACCTCAGGGAACTTGGGGTTATTGTGGTTAGTGCCTGTTTAATGTTTGGGTGTTTCATCTTCATTGTGGTGTCCTATGTGCAGATCTTCACTGCTGTGCTGAGGATCCCCTCTGAGCAGGGACAGCACAAAGCCCTTTCCATGTGCCTCCCTCACCTGGCCGTGGTCTCCCTGTTTGTCAGCACCATCATATTTGCCCACCTGAAGCCCCCCTCCCTCTCTTCCCCGTCTCTGGATCTGGTGGTGGCTGTTTTGTACTCGGTGGTGCCTCCAGCAGTGAACCCTCTCATCTACAGCATGAGAAACAGGGAGCTCAGGGATGCCCTGAAGAAACTGATTCACCTGCTTTTAGTGCAGCAGCAATGAGCTGCCCATCCCTCTTCACAGGTGGTTTCTAAGTACCTCAGACAAGTCTTGTGCTTTGGGCATTCTTGCTGTGATCATCATGTTTGTGCAACAGTGTTGGAATTCATCCCACTTCCTTACAGCCATGAACCCAGTCTGCCTGACCCAGAGGTCCTCTGTAAATGTGTCACAGTGTCACAGGTGTCCTCTCTGTAATAAAAGCAGATTTCCTCAGTGCAGTGCTTGAAGGTTGAGCTCTCCTTCAAAAGACGGAGCCAAGGATGTGCTCAAGGACTTTCCCCCTGAAAGGGCCTGTTGCTTTTCCGGGGCTCTCCCTGGGCTCAAGGCAATGAGCTTAGAGGTGATGTGTTAGGGAATGGGGGCTGGATTCAGCTTTTGCTTCTGCGTGCCCAGTGCTCCTGGAGATGGTGAATGGTCAAGTGATATCTCCCATATGACATGGCTGGACACTGATGCCCATCCTTCTCAAAGGGAGTATGTAACCATCAGGAGAGCACAGGGCATCCCCAAGGGCACCGTGTGCTTAGGGGTGGGCAGTGAATGGAGCTTCGCAAAATGCAGTGGAGTCATCCAGAGGGAAAGGGCTAAAGCAGTGAATGTCCTGGCTAGTGAGAGCTCTGCAATCCCACAAGAGGCAGCTGGGACCCAGGACACCCAGGGAAGGGAGCTGCAGAGTGGTCCATGTCATCTTCAATGAGGAGCCATGGGCTGGATCTGGCGACACGCCTGAACACAGCCTGAGCCATCTGAAATGCCCTGTGATTGCTCAGAGCATCGTCCATGGCCACAGGGCAACAGATGCCTCAGTAGGGGGTTGTCAGATGCAATGCTGCCGATCCAGCTGGGTCTGCTTCCCACCCTGACCACTTTGACCAGTGAGGAGTCACCCTGTGGCCCCAGGGCACCACAGCCCACTTGCTCTGCTGAGCAGCACTGCCAGCTCGGGGCCCCATGAGGAGCACAGGGTTGGGTCCAGGAACAGCCAGGTGGGCAGCACCGATGCACTTCCCTGGGGAAAGACTCTCCCAGGAGCAGGGACATCCCTGGAAGAGCAAAGGAGCAATTGTGTGCTGTCAAGGAGGAATAAAGGAGACAGAGAAATCTGTTCCTATGGAGGTCAAGTAAGGGCAGGCTGCTGTGTCCCTGGGGCAGCAGGAGCTGCCTGAGGAGCCCCAGGGCAGGGAGCCTTGTGCTGTGCTGGAGAGAGGGGCTGGCACGGGGGGCTGCAGGCAGTCTGGGGGTAGGGAATCTCCTGTGCACAAGAACAAGGGACACTGAGTGTCACTGTGCTCTGTCTTGTTGTGCCACGGGGGCCTGTTCCAGCTTGGAGGCTGATGGGGCAGCTGGCACACACACCCATGTCCCCCAGAACTGTTGTGCCTGCCGGGGGGCAGGGGATGTGGTGTGAGTGCCCAGAGCTCTGTAGCACTCTGCTGTGGAGCCATTCCCTAGCCTGGTCTGCTCTGCTGGGTGGGCAGGGGAGAGGGCAGGGGAGGTGGGGAGAGCTGGGGAGCAGCTGAGCTGGGCTGGAAAGGGCCCAAGAGAGGGAAACACCAATGTTAGCTCAGATGTGTGATTTGGGAGGGTGAGGACACACACTGGGGGGTTTGTGGTGCAGAGCCAGGTCTCATGCAGGGGAACCAAGACATGCCAGTGCAGAACAGAGGAGGCTGCTCTGTGCCCTTGGTTGCAAGGACTGATGGGGAAGGTGCCCCCAGGCATTCGTCCCAGACCAGCCTCTCACATGGGCTGTTTCCAGCCCTGGCCGCACACCCCAGGATTATGGGTGCATTTCGCTGTGTGGCCAGCTCCGTCCTGCTGGGCTCAGTGCCTGTGTCGAGGGGAACAGCCAGCCCTGCCCGGCCTCTCTCCCAGCCCAGACCCCAGCAGATCCCGATGGATGGCTGTGTGCTCAACCCCACGTGGGACATGGCCAGAGCTGTGCAGGGCCCAGGCACTGAGGGAGGCTGTCAAAGCAGGAGGGCTGGGGGGGGACGGGGCACCAAGGGCTGTTGTGGATATTGTGCTGGGGGGTGTTTCCCCACCTCTGAAGGCACCCTGCCCTGTGCGCTGCTTGCACAGCAGAAGTGGGGCCATGTGCAGGCGCAGGCACAGGGCACAGATGGGGGCCACGATGCTCCTCACTGCTCCACTGCAAAAGAGAAGCTCCCCGAGCTCTCCCAGCCCTGCTCCACCAGCTCTTGTCCCTGCTCCAGCCATGCCAGAGCAGAGGCCGAGGACCAAGCAGTCCCTCAGGCAAAGCTGTGCCAGCCCTGGGGAGCTGCCCTGAGCACCAGGACAGGCAGAGCACCCTCCTCCTATGTCCCCACCCTGCTGCGAGGGTGGCAGGGGCACCAGGGAAATGGCCTGTTTCTGCTTGGAGTCAGAGTGGGACTGTTGCATGGAAGGTGAACACAACAGCCACTGCGCTGCAGAAACACAGGCCACCACCCCTCACTGCAGCCCCCACTGCCCTCCTGCCCCCATCCCTGCTTACTTGCCCCACCCCTCACTGCCCCATCTCCTGTCCCCTCTCCCCATACCGCCGGGATCAGCAGTGCAGCAGGAGCTGGAACAGCCTCACAGCTGCTGCCTGGCCCCTGCCCTCCCCAACTCCCCCTGAAACATTGCATCCATCTTCAAGAAGGACAGGGAAGAGGATCTGGGGAATGATGGGCTGGTCAGCATCACACCAGGGATCAGCAGATCTTCCTGGAAGCTAGTTCCAGTCACAAGAAGGGACTGGGAACAGCCAGCATGAAGCCATCAAGTCAAATTGTTGACCAACCTCTTTGCCTTCTGTGATGGGATGACTGGCTGTGCAGACCAGGGGAGTGCAGTGCCTGTTGCATGCCTTGCATTTAGGAAGGCCTTTGACATGGTCTTCCCTAGCACCTTTGTAGCCAGACTGGGGAGAGTGAGGACGGAGGAGTAAGCAATGGAGTGTGGGGGAAACTAGGTGGAGGCTGCCTGGCTTGAAGGGTGGAGAACAGTGGTACAAAGTCCAAGAGACTAATGGTTACCAGTGACGTTCTTCAGAGTCAATACTGGAGCCAATGCCTTTTGTCTTTAGGAATGATTTTGATGGTGGGACGGAGTGCACTCTCAGCCAGTTCATGAACGATCCCCAATTGGGGTGAGTGGTTGACATGCTGGAGGGCAGGGCTGCTCAGCAGAGGGGCAGCGACAGCCTGGTGATGCGGGCTGAAAGGGGCCTGGGGAGTTCAGCCATGTCCTGTCCCTGGGAGGAAAGAACCCTGTGCAGCAGGGCAAGCTGGGGTGGACTGGTTGAAGAGCAGCTTTGCAGGAAAGGAGCTGGGTGTGCTGGTGTTCAACAAGTTGACAAGAAGGCAACAGGGTTCTCTTGTAGCAAAGACAGCCCCCGTTATCGTGGGTTGGATCAGCAAGAGTACAGACAAGTGCAGGGCAAGTGCAGTGGGACAGATGAAATACCCTGCAGTCTCCACCAAAAAGAAGCAAAATAAAGGGCAGAACTGGCAGACTACCAATGCTGGGGAGAGCGGTATGATCAACAGAGTGCCCAGGGACTGCCAACATTTTAAAGCAATCGGAACAAGAAAGGCCTTTCTGCCAGTTGCCAAGTGGCTGGAGCCAGAGGTACCCAGGCTTGCTCAAGGTGAGAGGTCCAGAGAGACGATTTCTTTACTCAACCACCAAGCGCATGGCTAGGATTATAATGTTCTAGTGAGAGAACATGTTTTTTACAAGTCTAGCTTTTTAATTAAAGCATTAGGACTCATACTCACACCAACTGGGGGGAGGGCAAGCAAAAAAAAAAAAAAAAAAGAAGGAAAAAACACTTCCCATTGGCTTCAGTGGCTGTGGGATGAAGCCTGCTTTTGGTTTGAAAGAGAAAGGATTAGGAATGATTGTCAGGCAGGTGACTATAAACTACCTGATGCTTTCTATACTCTTCAGTGATATTTCTTCTTGTCACTCCTCAGTCTATACTGCGCTATATTTTCTCCCCTGCATCATGGATCATCCCTCTGGAGAAAGAACAGAGTCCAGGGACACGCCATGCCGATAATCTGGGCATCGTGGGGAGCCCACTGCAAGAGTAAGTGTGTGCATGAGAGCTCACAGCAAAGGCCTGGGCAAGCCAAGGAGCAGGGACCCTCCCCAGGTGCCAAGGATCCCAGTCCCTGAGCCACAGGGCTGGGTACAGCCTCCTCCGATTGCTCATGACAGCAGCTCAGGACACCCACCACAGAGTCCAAGAAGTTTCTGTGGGAGAGGTGGAGGAAGAAAGTAGAAACAACTCCAAAGAGGGGGGAATGAAGGCAGCAGTCCCACGGGTAAACATCTCCAAATACGGGTGGATTTTACCCCCTCTCTGGCAGAGCCATTTCCTCCATGAACAGCAGTACCTGGGGGAAGGAGGGTCTTTTCCTGACACCCCCTGTGGCATAGAGGGCATCAGGGTTGGAGACACCCCTTCCAGCCAAGGGGCAGTTGCTGGGCACTCAAACAAAGGTTTCAGTCGGGGACCTCAACGCTCCAGGACCAGTGTGGAAGGCAGCAGTGAGTGGCAGCCCTGCCGCTACACTGAGAATTTCATTCTGTTGGGCTAAACCAGGACCCCAGGGACTCCCTGCAGCCGGCTGGATGGGCACAGATGGGACCTGGCCCTTCCTGTTGCTCCCGAGCATGTCATTCAAGGAAGTGCTGGAAGAACAGGCCTGGAGGGATCCTCATGGCACTGCATTGCCTGTGGCTGTGATAACCGATTGTCTCCCTCTTGCAAACGCTTCCCGGGTCAGGTGCTTGGGGACAACCATCTGGCAGTGCTCATGGGAATCCATCAGGACCGTGCCCTGTGTGTGGGCAAGGGGACCTCAGGCACTTGTCACCCTGCTGGAGAGCAGCTTGGAGAGCAGAGACCTGGGAGGAGGAAAGAGAGGTCCCATGGCTGGCAGAGTGAAGGTGCTGCTGTGTGCCTGGGGCCAGGGCACTGCCACCTCCGAGGCCCTCTCCTAGCTCCTGAGAAGCTCTTGCAGAAGCAAGCAAACCCCGGAGAACAACCTTCCCCACATTGCTGGGAGTCAAGGAGAGGGTCACTTCTGTGAGAGAACATGACAGGCCAGGAGCAGGCACATGGCTGGGGTTTGTGCTTGTGAGGTCACTTCTGCCCCAGGACCTGATAGGCCAGCAGCAGGCACAGGGCTCACATATGGGGCTGTAAGGTCACTGCTACCTCAGAAGCCGGCAAAGGGCTTCAGTGCTGATTGTGAGGTCACTTCTGCCTCAGTACCTGATTGGTTGGTGTAGGTTCCTGGAAGTCACCTGTGCCGGTGCTGCTGTTAGGCCAGAACCAGGTTAATTGGCACAGGAGACTGTCCTGGAGGGCAGAGAGGCCATGGATCCCTCGTGGATCTTCAGGGACAACGTCCTCAAAGCCCAGGAACAAGCCAGTGTGATGTGATGGGAGTCAAGCAGGGCCTGGCAGGAGAACCGCATGGATGACCAGGGGCACCCTGACTTAGGAGTTCAGCCACAGGAAGGAAGTTCCCGGAGGGTGGAAGGGGGCAGAAGCTGCCCAGGAGGCAGATAGAAACCTTGCCTGTGGGTGCAGCGATGGAGTGAGGAAAGCCAAAGCTCAGCTGGAGCTGGAGCTGGAGCTGGAGCTCTCAAGGGGTGGGGAGGGCAACCAGGAGGGCTTTTGTAAGCATGCTGGCAGCAGAAGGAAGGCAGCTAAGGAGAATGTGCTCTCACTGCTCAGTGGGGCAGGGGACATAGTGACAAGTACCGTGAAAAAGCTGAGTCTCTCCTTGTCTTTTCTACCTTCCATACCACTGGCAAGATCTGCCCCCAGGCCCCCCCTGGTCCCCAAGGCCCTTAGTGCCTGTGTGACATTGCTCTTGATTGTCTTTGAAATGTCTGGGCAAACACGGAAGTTCCTGCTATCTGGGAAAAGGCAGACATCACGCCCATTTCCAGAGAAGGGCAAGAGGAAGGTCAGCTTCATGTGAGTCCCTGGAAGGAGATGGAGCAAATCCTCCTGGAAACCATCTCCAAGCATCTGGAGGGCAAGGATTGGAGGAGCCAGCATGGGCTGACCAAAGGCAAATGGAAACTGTGCCTGACCAACCTGATTGCCTTCTACCAGAAGACTGTGGGCACGAGGGGAAAGCAGGGGACTTGGTGTGCCTTCATTTTGGCAAGGCCTTTGACACAGTCATCCCTGTTCTACCTGTAGCCAAACTGTTGAGATCTGCACTCGATAAATGAACCATAAAGCAGGTGGAAGACTGGCTGGTCCATCAGGCCCAAAGGCTGTGATTAGTGGTATGAGGAGGCCAGACTGGTGTCTGGTTACTGGTGGCATCCCTCTGTGATCAACACAGGGGGCAACACTGTTGAACTTCTTCATTAATGGCCTGGACCATGGGGTGGGCGTGCACTCTTCGCAATTTTGTGGACTATGTGCAATTGGAGTGAGCCCCTGAGCAAGCTCATTTAGTTCCCTCTGCATTGAGGAGGGAGGTGGGACTGGGGGGACATGATGTCCAGAGGTCTCATCCATCCTATGTGCAGTCATTCAATCACAGTGCACGTTTTTATGGAGAGCTCTGTAAAGACAGAATAGGCCGAGGAAGAAGACAGGGCAGAGAGGCAGAAGAGAGAGAAGTACGTCAATTGAAATAGAGTTGTTCCTCAGCAGAAAACTTCCCCATTCAAAGTGCTGGTAGCAAATAGGGCGTGATGAATTACTGTACATACATATGTATATACTCAAACAGAGGAAGTAACTACTGTAGTGCATGGACATGGTGCTGCCAATAAAAAAGAAAGGAAAAACAACATGTGAATTGACAAATAGTATTTGAAGTTCTGGAAAGGAAGGCTTTTCTCAGTTATTGCATAGAGTTCTTCTTTGAATAGGTTTGGACTTTTGACTAAAAGTTTACATTCAGGCCTTTATTAGTTGGGGCACCTAGAGAGGCTACTGCTGCCGGAGATGCCCTGGGGTCTCTGTGTTCCCAGGCAGGGCTGGGAAATGTGATCCAGGAGCTACAGGAACCTTTCTGGAGCATTAGCTGGTCACCAGGAGAAGTCTCCCAACACCTCTCAGGGAGACACCTTATTTCTCTCCATTGCCTAGAAAGGGAAGTGCAGGCAGCTGGATTAGGCAGAGACATCTGCCTTGAAGGGGTCTGGCACTGGGTGAGATCAGCCTCCTCCCTGTTGCTGCCTAAAAGCAGTTACACTTCATTGACCATCCTGGGAGTGTGGCTAGGTGTTTATGGCCCCCTTTAAAACAGCACTGCAACACAGGTGTATTGAGATTGGTGCCAGTTTGGCCATCCAAAGATATTTCATTTCATTGAAGCCAGTCACCCTGTTATCTGCTACTGGTCAAGAGAGCTCGAGCCCTCAGAGTGCGCCTGGCTCTTTGGAACAAGTGAGGAGTGGCATGGAGAGCCCTGGGCAGGGAGTGGTTTTAGTGAGCCCTGGACTCGGTGTTGTCTTTTATCATGCTGTAGGCATGATTATAACAGAAATGTTTAGAAAGTGACAATAAACATGAAACAGGAAAGAAATTAAAAAACACTAAAGCAAAGAATTATTTTTTACACTTTTTGGCTTTTAACAGTCTTTGTGTTCTTATAATCCTTGTTGGGTTTTGGGGGGTGGGGGTGTTCTGTGTGTATGTGTGTGGGTTTTTTGTTTTTGTTTTTTTTTAAGGAAAGTGATTTCCAGACCTGGGGTGAGATGCAGTGACAGGGACACGGACATGTGGTGCCTTGGTTGGTGCCTTGGTCCCCTCTGCCCAGCCTCCATCTGCAGCGCAGAGGGGCTCCTGTCTCCTCTAAGTCAACCTCAGATACACCAGGGCCTCTCCAAGTGCCACTGCATGCGTGTGGTCAGACACCTGAGCTCTGCCTGAAAAGGTGAAGGACTGTTTAGAAATCTTTTAAAAATGTGAGCACCTTTTCCTCAGCTGAAATAATTCAATAATTTTAATAAATTGTCCACGTTTTTCCGTGAGGAACTACTGGAAATCTTCAGGAAGGGTATGAATCCCAGGAGAAGAAATATTGGTCTCCCTCAAACTTGCATTCTCACTGCTCTGTCTGTTCTACTGTGCTTTTAACCTCACCAATCTTTCAAGTCTTTCCCCATGCCCTGATTAAACTGATTATTTCTACAGTCATCTTTGCATCAGACTATCTGTACAAGGGAACTTTCCATAGCTTTCCACTTCTCCTCCTCCTCTTCCTCTTTATTCACTCAGCTGCCTCTCATCTCGCTAGTTGCAGCTCTGAGCTTGAGCTTGCCTCCTCTTTCAGGAGTCTCCTTGCCTCTTTAGACAACAACTGAATTGTGGTGTTCTCTCTCCTTTCCTGTCTAGCTGTCAAAAATATTTCTAGCAAGGTTATTCCTTGTGGAAAGTGGATCTCAGTGGAGGCAGCTTGGACTTAGCATGCAGTTAAGGAGTGTATCTTATTTTTCATTCAAATGTATCATGTTTTGTTGTTTTGATCACAGTTCAGAATTATCCTCCTATGTCTCTTTGCAGCTAGTTCTCAAAGGAAAGCAGGTGGGAATTGGTGCATAGAGGCTGTAACACTCAGCTACAGACTCCAGTGGAAAAAGGGTTGCTTTTTACAAGAGTGATGTAGGTCCCCAGTGGCTGAAGAGAGAAATGACAGGGCTGGGGAGGGGAGGAGGAAGGCTGTTTGTACATGTCTGCTGTCAAAAATACTGCTTTTCTCACACAATCCGGATTCCTTTGGAAACCCTCTGAGTCACTATGAATCGGAAAATGTGAATATCACTTGTTCTGTAAGCTGAAAAGTAAAGAAAACTTTAAAAGCAGGAATCCTGTGGTTTTTTTTTTTTTTGATGCTTCTTCCTCTTGTAACTACACTCCTGAAACCTCTCCAATTATCCACACCCGATCTGAAGAAGTGAAGGAAATTATGGAGATAAGTAGGAGCTTTTTGCATTGCAATGACCCCTCAGGAGTATTTAGTGGTGAGTCCATGAACATCAGATTCTGAGAGGAGAGTGAAGCAAGCTCTCAAGAAGTTGCATTCAGAAACAGATCCCAAAGTTTCTTGGAGCATTAATGGGTCCCCCTGAGGGCCATTACTCACAGGGCCTCTCCAGGGGCTGATGAGAGCAGAAAGCTGGAGGCAGTTGTTAGAGGCAGGCAATGGAAATGTGCAGGTGGCTCTGATGCCAAGTCAACCTAGGTGTGTTTTATCATACCACATGGCCAAGCACTGACACCCAGCCCTGAGCAGGGTGATGGTTTCCCTCCTGCTTTGCTCAGGGCTCTTTGTGGGGGCAGTGTGAGGGTGGGGGTGTGCCACACTGAGTGAGGGACAGTGAGATGGCACCTCGCAGGCCCCCTCAGTGAGAGGAGGAAACAAGGCCTCAGACTACAAGGAAATGGTGTCTTCTGGCAGGCCTCAGTGGCAGGTACAGCAGCCATAGACAAGAGGACAAAGATCTCAGTCCTGTCAGAAGCTTTCAGCCTTGGCAGTGCCCCTGGCCTTCTCCACCAGAGCCTGTCCTACACTGTCCCATGCCTGCACCTGCTCCACTGCAGCCAGTAGACACCCAGCCTGCTTCCCCTCCTTGCTCTCACCCAGGGATCTGCCCACCTTTACTGAGGTCTCTCCACCCTCCCTTGCTTTTCCTTCAAACACAAAGCCAGGGGCTCACCACAGGCTCCCTCTGCCTGACCTCTTGCACCACAGCACTACCCTTCAAGGGGCATTTCTTTTTTTAACATCCATTCTGAACCTCTCAAGCTGAAGACTGTAGCTCTTTCCCCTTCTCGTGCTGCTTCCCACCACCAAAAAAAAGCACCAAAATCTTTGAAACCTCCCTTCAAGCACTCACGGGCTGCTACTCTACTGCCCTTAGCCTCCACTTCACCAGGATAATGTAGCCCAGGTCCCTCAGCCTCCCTGTACAGCTCATGTGCTGCATGACCCATACCCCCTCTTGGCAGACCTCCTCTGGACCCTCTCCAGGTCCTCCCCATTCCTCCAGCACTGGGTGTACCACACTGGGACACACTGTTCTCCAGGTGTGGCCACCACAGTGCTGAGTGGAGGGATAAAAACAGTCCTAGTCTGGGGGGCCACATGCTTCCTAATGCAGCCTCGTATGCAGCTGGACGGATCTGTGGTGAGCATGCACCACGGGCTCATATGGCATCCCTCATGATGTCCAGGCCCTTCTCCTCAGGGTCACTCCCCCAAGGCAGGACCTGCCGCTTCTCCTTGCACAACTTCAGGAGGTTTCTCTTGGCCTCATCTCCAAGCTTCTCAAGGTCCCTCTGAATTCAAGCTCCTTTGTGTCAGCTGTGAATGTGTGTGTGCAGATGGCTCATCCTATCTTGCCATGCCTCTGACAGGATAACAGCATGACCAACCAATAAAGGCCACACTGTTTCAAAAGAACTGCCAGAAACAGTTGAAATTAGCATGGCAATGATCTCAGAGAAGCCAAAGGAAGGTACAAAGCAAGCAAAACCAGGGTCAATGAGTAAACAGAGGTGTGCTGATTGCATGAGAGGAGATCAGGGTGGTAAAAGAGAAGGGCTTGTAAGGTGGAAAAGAGGTGAAAATGCAATAGAAGGTGAAGCCAATGAAAAATCAGGGCCACTGGGGGTACCTGCCAAGCAGCCCTGAATCTGAACTACTCTGACCAGAGCAGGACAGGAAACATGCAGTTAATCGGCTCATAGTTTTATCTCATGTAGTTTGATGGCCTCAAACTGCTAGGAGGGGCTGGCTCTGGGGACGCCATGTGTGGTGCTAACCCACAGGCAGAAAATGAATTCAGGAGTGCAAGAATCACAGTAGCTATTGCCAGAGAGGACAGAATCACCCATTCATTTCAGCTGGAAGGCACCTTGGGAGGTCTCTAGGATCAACGCTGAAGGCACACCAAGTTCCTCCGTGCTTTGTCCAACAGCATCCTGAAAGCATCGAAGAAGAGAGGCCATAAACTCTTCAAATGCTTCATTATCCTCATTGATTTTTCTCCCTGCTCTGCAATTTTAGCTTTTAACCATTTCCTCTCATTCTTCTGCCATGAATCCCTGTAAAAAAACTGGTGCACTGTGGGTGGCCACCTTGAGTTTGGGAAGCTGCTACGAGTCTCCGCAAAAAGCCTTCCCTTCTCCAGGCTGAACAAACCTCTCCTCCCAGGTCAAGTGCTCCAGCCCCCAAACACATTGGGGGCCTGCCACTGAAATCACTCAGAGTAATCAACAGCATTCTTCTGCACGGGGCCCCAACTGGATGCAGGATCGAGATGTGCTCTAAGAAGCCTGAGTAGAGGGGGATAGTCAGTTCCCTCACTCTCCTGGCTTTGTTCTGGTTCAGGCAGGCCAGGATGCTGTGGCCTCCATGGCTACCAAGGAATGCTGCTGGTGCACATTCAGCTCCCTGCACACAAAGACTCCCAGGTCCTTCTCCTCAGAGCTCCTGCCCAGCCAGGGACTCCTCACTCTGTATCACTGCAGGGTGTTGGTCTATCCGAGGGGCATTTGTCTTTCTTGAATTTCACAAAGTTCCTGACAGCCCATTCCTCCTCCTGGCTGAGGTCCCTCTGAATGGCAGCCCTCAGGTATGTGACTGTTCTGCCCATTAGGTGTCATCTCAAATGTGATGACAATTGCTTCCTTCAGGCCACAGATGAAGCTGACAGCTCAGGTGGCAGTATAGACCTCTGCACCCTCCACTTGTCAGCAACTTCCAGGTAAAGACTGACCCATTCACAAAAATCCTCTGAGCTCAACCACCCAACCAGCTTGGTAACCACCTGGTTGTCTACCCAGCCTGTCATAATGCCTTTCTCATGTAAGAGAATATTGTGGGAGACAGCATCAAATACCTTGCTTAAAATCATGATAAGTGACCTCCACTACTCTTCGCTCCTCTGCCGTTCAGCTCTTTTAATAGAGCAGGCAATCAGGTTGGTCAGGAATTATTTCCCTTCAGGTAATCTATGTGGACTTTTTGAGTCAACTTCTTCTCCTTCACATACCCAGAAAGGTGATCTAAGATGAATCGCTCCATGACACACTCTGCACTCAAGTGAGGTGGAATGGCCTGCACCTCGCTGGGTTGTCCTTGTGGCCTATGTTATACCTATGGATATAACATATGGTTATAAGCCTTGTTGTGAGAGTGGTCAGCCCTCTCAAAGTCCTGACACCCTCCACAAATCTCCTGGACTGCTTGCACTCTGCTGTGACAGGGCCATGCAGTTCCCTGCACAAGAACCAGGCCCTGTGATCCACAGGCTTCCTCACATTCATTAAAGGAGATGCATCTACCTCCTCACCCTCATCGGGTAGTCTGAAACTCATGCGCACCCACAAGATCTCACCCAGCCCTTTGTCCATCCCAGAGAAAAGAGCTCCATACATCTGAGCTGCCCCTTCACACAAAGGGCATCCTCCCTCCTCATCTTCCCCAACAACCTCTCCTGAAGGGCTTGTACCCTGCCACCACAGCCCTCCAGTCGTGTGGGTGATTCCGCCTCATTTCAGTGATTCCAGCCATGTGGCAGCACTGTGAAAGCTTGTGCATCTCCATCTGCTCCTGTCTGTGCCCCAGGCTGAAGACATTCACATATATTTGCGCTGCAGAGCCTCAGCTATGGCACAGAGTGCACATTTATAATGGTGATGCCTGTTACCAAGAGCCAAGGACACCGTGTATGCAGTGGCCCCACTTCACAGCAGGGACTCTGCTGTCATAGAGAGCAGGTGGCCAGGCAATGGTGAAAGAGGTTCCCACTGAGAGAGCAAACCCTGCAGTGCCCAAGGTGAGGGGGAAACAGAGCTGGACAGTACACGAATGGTGGGAGAGGGGTTTGTTGTCCAAGCTGCCTCTGCAGCACTGTGGGGGCCTGTGACAGAGGTGAACCGATCTCCAGGAGGGACAAGGTGCCACTGAGAAAGTCCCTGGGCCTGGACAGCCTGGAATCAAGCTACCTTGTGGACATCATTAGCACAGTCCTTGTTGATATCATCTGGGGGTGAGAAAAGATTCAGAGCAAGGAGAGCTACAAGTTTACAAGAGTGCAGGGACATGAGCGGAGACCTTGGTGTGATGGGCCTCCATTAATGCAGCTTGCTTGAATGTAGACAGGATGGCCTTGGCCTGAAGGCAGCAGTGGGATTTAGGTGTTTGGGCACAGGCAGGAAACCTGAGGTGCCCTGGGACACTTGCCCAGCAACCACTGCAAAAGGGCCTGGATTTCCTGTAGGTCCCATGGGGTATCTGCTAGAAACATGTGGTGTGCTGGACACCCCAGGCATCTGACATGGCCCTCACAGCCTATTTTTATGTCACTAAAACAAGCATCTGCACTGAATTACATCAACTGTTTGCAATGCTGGGATCGGCATGTGTCTCAGCTTCCTGGTGAGTGGAGCTCTAACAGTATTAGGCAGCTAGTGTCATTTCAGATGGCCAGGGACATTCCCCACCTGGCCACCACCTGATGCTCGAGGAGGATGTAGGTCTCAGGGTTGCTCCATCAGAGCAAGCAGACACTGGTGCATGCCTTGGCCCACCTCTGTCTCTTCAGATGTCACCAGGTGTTTGGGTGTGAGCAACTGACTCCCACCCTCCATCTCCAGGGATTATAAAGGGAGCACAGACAAGGAGTTTGCGTGCAGCCATCTCTGTTGTGCACACTTGAGGTTGGGCAAGGGGAATCCCACCTCCTGCATGTTTGTGGAGTTCACAGGAGGAAGCTGAATCCCACTCCATTCCAGGGGCTTCTGAACAGGCATGAGATGCCAAAACAGACTTGTCTGAATCAACACCTGGACCATGTGTAAACCAGCTCTCTTCTTGTCCCCGTCTAGGTGTCCTGTGCAGTTAAGAGATGGGAATAGGGTCTTCCAGAGTGGGACATTCTCTAATGAAACCAACCCCTGATGAAACAGATTGCAAGACTGGAATGAGTTTCTCTTCACTGTTTAGAGATAGACCACAGGTGATTATTTTCATCTAGTTCAGTGAACATTTCCCAGGAGCAGGGAGCACAAGGGACAGAGTAATTCAGGCCTTCAGCTGGACCACTGCTGCTGAGTGGGACAGAGGGAGCTCATGGCAACCTGGCAGCACTGCTAAGAGGCAGCTCTCTGCAGGAGCAGCTCCCCTGTCAAGAGCAGCAGGGCTGCGGGCACTGCCTGCTGTTGCAGACATGAGATGAGACAAGAGAGAAAGAGGTGTGGAAGGGAGTCTGGAGTAGGAGGACAGAGGAGAGCTCATTGCGGGAGAAATCTTCACAGCCCTTTGCATGGTAAGTCTCTGGCTGTAGGGCAACACTACTGACGTTCCTGGAGGGGTCTTCTGAACCCTGCCCATCCCATAATAGCTTTTTAAAGGATTGCTCTCCCGGCTTCTCCAGAGCAGAGAAGGGGGAGATGCTTCAGAGCAGGTATTCCCTGACACTTCGTCACAAGGACAGAGTGTCCTGCTACCTTCTGCTGGGGACAGCAGCAGGGGTGTGAAACCTAGGTGTGCATGCAGGTCTGCCAGGGCTGTAATTCAGGGCAGTGTCCCAAGATCCCGCGGTACTTTGTGCCTGGGGCAGTGAATCTGCCACTTGCAAAGGCCCCAGTTGCTCACAGCTCCAGCATCTCCCTGAGTACATTTCTGGCAGGGACTTTTCCAAAGGAAGGGCAAGTCAGGGGATACCTGAAAGGGAAGGAGCCTTTGCGAGGCTGTGCTTTGAGTTTCCTTCTCTTTGGGTGGGATGAAACAATCGTGGATCTGTCAGGTTTAGCTGGGGGACTGAGACTGAAACAGCGACACTGAGAGAGGACACGTTCCTCTTCATCCCTTCATCCACCCCTCAGCCGACAGGCAGAGCCAGCATCACCTTTCCAGCCTCAGCAAGGTTTGTCTCACCTGCTCCTTAGTCCCTGCAAACACGGAGGGGCCCCTGGGCAGTGCCCTGCCCCCGGGAGGTGTCTGCAGGGTGGAGCTGAGCACCCAGTGGGTGGGTGGGATGGGGTCTGTGAGCACTGACGGGGAGAGACACGGGGACAGAGAAAGAGCTTCCCGCAGGGACGGCTGCAGGCAGCAGAGTCGTGGTCAAAGTGTGAGGGGAAACTCCAAACTCCCAGGCCTCCTCTGCTCTCCCAGCCAGCACAGCCCTCTGCCCTCCAGGCTGTGGGGTGCAGGGCAGGAGTCCTTTCCTCAGCAGCCTGACGTGCAGAGGAGGAGAAACTCCCGAGTGCCCCCCTGTCTCTGCCTGTGCTTCCCTCCCTCAGCAGAAACACCATGGTAGTCCTCTTTCCCACCTGTCCATGCTCCCTTGTCCTTCCCTTTGGACTCTGGGCAGGGGGGTTTCTGATGCAGTTCAGACAGTGACCCTGTGGGTCCTGCTATGCAGACGTGTCCTTGACATTGAGGTCAACAAGTCCCCCTCTAACGTGTGGGGTGCTGGGCAGTGCAGTGTAGGGGGCTGGGAATGAGTCAGCTCCCCCTCCAGGACACCCCATCCTTAGGACATTCCACTATTTCCCCGAGGTGTCCAGCTGGACTGCAGCTGCCCTCCAGAAGGGCACAGCTCTCCCATTGTATCTGGATGTTAGCTAGGATCCCCATGGAGAAACCACCTAGATACTGAGGCCATGGCAATGCTGCTGACAGGCTGCATGTAGGCAACTGGAATGTGCCCAGTATGTTCCTGGCTAGAAGAAGAGGGCTGAGATGTCCCTCAGATGCTCTGAGAAAGGGTGCTGGCTTTGTTGCTCCTCACTTTGAAACTGGATTCCTCTGCTCCCAGTGGCGTCATTTCTTTTTAGGGTAACACGAGTGCAATTGTCCTCCACCTCAGAGGTGTGAGCACAGGGCAGCTGCAAACAAGATGGATGGCCAGGCTAGCCCTCCTCACTCTGCACTAAAGCCACGGTGAATCCTTTTGCCTCTCAGCTGGTCACTCTGAGTGCAGTAACAATGCTAAGGATTTCCACCTCCAAAAATCCTCCTCCACAGGGGCATCTAAAAGGAAAACAACAAAATTCTTAAAATAATTAATGAACCCACAATCTTCAGAACTGGGAATGAAGATGCTGAAAAGCCCTTCAACAATATAAGCTGGTCTAAATCTGAGTAGAACTGTGAATATAAAAGTTGAGACAACCCTGTTCCCATGTAGCCACTGGTCAGGGCTGACTCTGAAGCTCATGGGCAGAGGCCCCTGCTTCTCACAGCAAACTCAGCCAGCCCAAACTGCAGCTCAAGCCATGGAGCTCAATGACTGTCATGCTGAGATGGGGAGAGGTAACTTGTGTGCTTTTGGAGACGGGTCAGGAGAAAGAGAAAGTTTTCCTCAGAGAAGTCTGTCCTAACTTGCCAATGTCTTTCCCTCCTTTGACAGTCTCCATGCCCAGAGGGAGCAAATGCCCAACAGCAGTTTCCTCAATGAGTTCCTCCTCCTGGCATTCACAGGCACGCGGGAGCTGCAGCTCTTGCACTTCTCCCTCTTCCTGGGCATCTACCTGGCTGCCCTCCTGGGCAACGGCCTCATCATCACAGCCGTAGCCTGCGACCACCGCCTCCACACCCCTATGTACTTCTTCCTCCTCAACCTCTCCCTCCTCGACCTTGGCTCTATCTCCACCACTGTCCCCAAATCCATGGCCAATTTCCTGAGCAACACCAGGGCTATTTCCTACCTGGGATGTGCTGCCCAGCTCTTTCTGTTTGTCTTCTTGTTATCAGCAGAATATTCTCTCCTCACTGTCATGGCCTACGACCGCTTTGTTGCCATCTGCAGACCCCTGCACTATGGGACCCTCCTGGGCAGCAGAGCTTGTGTCAAAATGGCAGCAGCTGCATGGGCCAGTGGGTTTCTCAATGCTCTCCTGCACACTGGGAGCACATTTTCAATACCACTCTGCCAAGGCAATGCTCTACACCAGTTCTTCTGTGAAATTCCCCAGATCCTCAAGCTCTCCTGCTCAGACTCCTACCTCAGGGAACTTGGGGTTCTTCTGGTTAGTGTTTCTTTAGGTATCGGGTGTTTCATTTTCATTGTGGTATCCTATGTGCACATCTTCACTGCTGTGCTGAGGATCCCCTCTGAGCAGGGCCGGCACAAAGCCTTCTCCATGTGCCTCCCGCCCCTGGCCGTGGTCTCCCTCTTTGTCAGCACACTCACATTTTCCTACCTGAAACCCCCCTCCTTCTCCTCCCCATCTCTGGATCTGGTAGTGGCAGTTCTGTACTCGGTGGTGCCTCCAGCAGTGAACCCCCTCATCTACAGCATGAGGAACAAGGATCTCAAGGATGCACTAAGGAAACTTATTCAGTGAGTACAATATCAGCATCAATAACCATCCCATGGGCATCACCTTACCATTCCCAGGGTATTTGGCATCAAGAATATGTATTATTCATTTATTTCTTACTTACTTTTCGTGTTCTACTCATATTAAAAGGAAATGTTTAGGTCATCCTACTTCTCTTCAGTGATCCTTCTTTTTTATCTGACCCGGAGACTGTGCTGAAGCAGGAAGCCAGGCGTCCCCCTTCATCAGCAGAGATGGGGGAACCTCGGAGCCCGCTAGTCCGAGCTCCCTCAGGTGCCCCCAGTGCAAGGAGCAGAGTTTCCCTTTGTATATCTCTCTCGACACTGACACCAGGGGAGCTCAGGGGACAGAGTTAGGCTCAGACGAGTACAGACAGGTTGAGACCATGGGTGCCATGTCCATTAGGAGAGCTCAGCTCCCCTGGCCACAGTCAAGGTGTGATCTCACATCCCTGTCCTGCGAGGGTGGCAGTTGGCTGTCACCGTGGCCTCGTTCCTTCCCTCTCCAGTGCTACAACAGTCAAAATGGAGTGCAAATGGAGGGGAAGAGAGTCTGGATGCAGGCCATAGAGACAGACCCTCGGCTCCTCAGGACCATCCCACCACTACTGCAGCAGGCATTTCCTGGCTGCAGCCTTGCGTGGGGTCTGCAGCTTTCCTGGAGACACATCCACCACCAACAACAGGACATTCACTTTTCAGGGCAGTTTTTCTCATTTCCACACTGTCCTGCTGTGCTCTGATGTTTGTATATGGCCTAAGTGCTCTCCTAACGTGGTGGTGATAGGATTGTGCTTCCTTGTGTGTTCCTGTGAGCACCGGCAGGACCAGGCACTGGGCACCTTTATGCCAGCCCTGGCCTCCAGAGTAATATTTCTGTAAGCGAAGGGGACCTCCTCAATGATGTGCCTTGAGGTCTGGATTTTCTTCAGAAGCTTGAATGAAAAATACGCTCCAAGATATTGCAACACAACAGGGCCTGCTGTTCTGCTTGTGAACTGCATGAGCTCTGGCAGAGGAGCTCAGAGTCCCAGTGTAATCTAGGGCTGGATTTGGGACTCCTCTCTTGGTGACCAATACCGGTGGAGATGGGGAATGGTCTCTGAATTGCCTGCCCAGGGCTGTGGCACAGCTGACAGTGCTGATGCGAGATGCCCATCCTTCTGGAGGGGAACCTGAGGCATGAGGAGAGCTCAGGGGATCTCCAGAGACAGCGTGTGCCTGGGGGTGGGCAGTGAGTGGGGCCTCACAAAATGAGGGACAGTCCCTGGTGGAGTAACCAGAGGGTAAAGCACTAAACCCAGGCATGAATAGGGGAACAAGGACTCTGCAATCCCCAGAGAGGCAGTGGGGACGCAGGAGGCCCAGGGAAGGGGCACTGGAGAGTGATTCCTGCACCCGCAGTGAAACAGCACAGGCTGGAGCTAGTGCACACCCAAACACATCTCCTGCCATTGCAAACGCCCTGGGTCACTCTGAGCACCGTCCATGTGCACAGACCTGAGCCAGCAGTACCAGTGGTGGTGATTCCTGTTTGGCTGGGTCTGCTTTCCACCCTGACCAGCATGGCCAGCGTGCAGTCAGGAGTCACCCCGTTACCCCACAGCCTGCTTGCTCTGCAGAGCAGCACCACCAGCCTAGGCTCCTGCAGGAAATACAGGGGAGGGGTGCAGGAACAGCCGGCCAGGCCAGCACCGATGCACTCAGCTGGGGAAAGGCTCCCTGGGGAGCAGGGATGTCCCAGGAGAAAAGCAGGGCAGCATTCACAGAGAGAAAAGGAGAACAAGAAACAGGTTTCTCTGCACCAGCTCGGGGCAGGCAGCTCTGTCCCTGGGGCAGCAGGAGGTGCCAGAGGGGCTGCAGGGCCAGGGCTCTCGTGCTGTGCTGGGGCAGCGGGGTGGGCATGGAGGGGCTGCAGGCAGACTGCTTACCATCACAGAACCATCCGCAGCACTGAGGATACCCATACATACTTTCTCCAGGGCTTTCTTGATAAACACAGCAGGGTCTCAAACTCTCAAAATTAGCAAAGTATTGAGGGGAGTGTTTTTACACTCTTTGTCCCCTCAGGTGAAATGGTTAAATGGTTGGCCACCAGCAAGCCAACCACGTGTCTGGAGGCTTTTGGCTTTCCTAACGGGTGTGGGTATAAGGAAGCAACGCGTAGAGTGGGTGAAATGTGTGGTCAGTGGTTTCTGTTGTGCTGAACATTTTCCTTGCCACCAGGAAATCCAAACTGCAATGTGGTGGGGTGCAGCAGCTTCCTGCAGGGAAAAATGTGGCTGTTTTGGTCAGTGCTGCTTGTTTAGGTGCCTAGAGACTGGTTCATGGGAGGGGAGGGTGAGTTGCTCTCAGGGTCTGAGCATAACCTTCAGCTACCTCTTCAGCTTGGCCTGCTGCCTGCCCTTGTGGCACCGGTGTGCTCTCAACACAAGGGCTTTGGCTTCTCCCAGATCAGCTCAAAGCATGCAGGAGAAATGTATAGAGAGGACGGGGTAGGATCCACAGGAGGAACTTGAGGTGTTGCACTCAGTGGGGAGGAGGGAGGAACTTAGGATAGACGTGCTGCGGGATAGACTTGTAGGGGTGGAAAAGCATCTGTTGGAAGCCAGATTTCATCCTTTCCTCAGAGGGGTGCTTCCAGTTATTTGTTAGTCTGAGATAACTGCCTCATTATTGTAGGTCAACATTTTATTACCTGTGTCCAAATCAGGAATGGTGGTGATGGGGAAGGAAGAACTCGTCATCTACTTCTCCAAAACCATCCACTGTACTAGTAGTGCCCACCAAAAAGATGTGACGTCAAAAGGGCAGAGCTGCTAGAATGAGTTGCCCTGGAAATATTTGTCCAAGATACTGAGAGGAATGGCTCTCACTTCCCAAGAAGGTCATTCAAGTCTTTTAGAAAGCCACCATCATCAGCCACTACAACAGTCCATCTTGGTACTCAGAAAGACAAGGAGACATACCAGGAGACTGCCTTGGCTAAGCACCTAGCTTTTGAAGCTGTATGTAATAGAGGCTATGTATAGGAAGCGCTCTCTTCATGGCGGAGCTCTAGTGCAAACAGGGAGCATCCAGGAGGCAGAAGCAGAGACAAGCTGCAAAGGAGGAACTGAGAAACATTGCCCTGGCATGCAGGAATGGTATCAGGAAAGCCAAGGCTCTGCTTGAGTGGGGGCTTGCAAGGGATGTCAAGGACAACCCCAAGAGCTTCTACGGCTTCATTAGGAGTCAAAAGCTGAAGAAGAAAATAGTGGACTCATTGCTGAAAGGAGTTGGAGGCCTAGTGACTGTGGACACACAGAAGGCTGAGGAAGTCCTCCGTGATTAGTGCAAACATTCAAGGAGGAGAATAACTGCCAGCAGTGGGTGAGGACTGAGTCCGTTGTGAGAACTCAACCTCTCAAATCCATGGGACCCAGCAGGCTGCATCTGACCACGCTGAGAAAATGGGAGAACATCCTCGCAAGGCTGCTAGCTCTCATTCTTGTGAGACTGTGGAGATGGGGACAGGCATACCCAGCGACAGGAGGAAAGCAAAGTTGCGCCCATCTTCAGAAAAGGCCAAAAGGATGATCCCAGGAACAGGCAGGTTTGCCTCCTTTTGGTCCCTGGGGAAATCAGGGAGCAAGTCCTCTTGCAACACATTTCTGGGCACACGGAGGAGCATGTTACTGGGAGCAGTCAGCATGGGTTTCTTAGGGATGAGTCTTGCCTCACCAACCTGATTGCCTACTAGGAGAAAAGAACTGGATTTGTGGAGGAGGGCAGAGCAGAGGATGTCTCTTACCTTATCTTTAGCAAGGCTTTTGACACAGTCTCCTATGATAGTCTTGTATCCAAGTCAGGATGTGATGGTCTAGATAGGTGGATGCCCAGATGAAGAAAACACTGATTGGGTGATTGGGCTCATAATGGAGAGGTTTATGGGTCATACAGAACCTGCTGGGCACTAAAAAGTGGAGTCTCTCAGGAGGTCTCTCCTTGGACCTGACCTGTTCTACACCTTTATCAGTCACCTGGGAGAGGCCTGCACATGACAAGTAAATCAGGAGGACTGGTCAGTATGCTCAAGGACATGGCAACCATGCGGAAGGACTTAGACAGGCTGCAGAAAAAGACAACAGGATCCTCGTGAAATTCAACAAAGGACAAGGGCCAAATCCTGTTGCTGGGAAGGAGGAACTCATGCAGTGATCCAAGAAGGAGACAGACTAGCTGGGAGCAGTGCTGTAGAAAAGGCCCTGGGGGTCCTGGTGCACGTCAAGGTGGACAGGAGCCAGCAGTGTGCCCGTGTAGCAAGGAAGACCGACAGCATCCTGGGCTGTGTGAGTAGGAGCACAGCCAGTAGGCTGAGGGAGGTTGTCATCTACCATTACTCAGTGCTTGTTAGGCCACATCTAGAGTAATGTGTCCAGTTTCGAGCCCCCAATATACAAAAGACATCGATAAACTGGAGGGAGTTCAATAGAGGGCCATGGGGATGCTCAGGGGGCTGCAGCATTTTCCCTGTGAGGACAGGTGAAAGAACGAGGGTTATTCAGGCTACAGAAGAGATGGCTTTGGGGAGTAACTATCCCAGCTTTCCAATACCGATGGTGAGATCCTAAAGATGATAGAACCAGGCTCTTCACAGTGGTGCTCTGTGGGAGGAAGAAAGAGAGGAGAAGTTGAATGAAGCGTGGTTCAGACTGCAAACAAGGAAAATGCTTCTCGCCATGAGGCTCGTCAGGCGTTAGAACAGGTTGTCCAGATGGGATGTGGAGTCTCCATCCTGGGAGGTTTTCAAGATCTGATGGATAAACCTCCGAGCAACAGCCTCTGATGTCAAACTGCATCTGCCTTGAGCACGAGGTGGAATTAGAAACTTCCAGATGTTCTGTGGAACATGAATTGTCCTTTATCTTATGATATTTGTGTCTGGGGCCATTGCTGATGATCCTGGGCATTTGAGAAAGACCGAGCAAATGTGGAGAAGTGACATGACGTTTAAAAGTGATTCTCAGCCTTTCAGAAAGGCAGCTGGAGGCCAGCGACGCACTATGAGAGCTGAGCTGCACTGCCTTCCTGTGCACAGGGAAAGGCCTCCCACACACCAGCACTCCTGAAGGGATGAGGAGTGCATGTGTCAGGCTCCAATGCGCACACCTCTGTGTTGGCACTTACATTGAAATGACAGTGACCATCACAAAAATCAGTGTTCCCCCTTAGATTCAGGTCGCTTGTCCTTAGAAACTACAACACCGATGTCTGCATCCACTGGGCTGCCCTCTCCTGCTCTTCCAGACAGTGCACAGGCCAAGGAGACTGCACCTCATGGCATGCAAGTCCAATAGTGCCAAGAGGAATCACACCCGGTGGCACTTATTTGTGCCACAGCATGAGCAAAGGAGGCCCCTGGGAACCTCCCAGGGAGAAGAGATGGTCCCAAACCAGGACAACATAGCAGCAGCACTCCTCCCTTCAGCCCCCGACACACCAGGCCACTGTGCCTCAAGGAGAGGTTTGGGGCCCTCTCCCCTCAGGGCATAGAGCCTGGCACCCAAGGAGGACTCACTCCTTGTCCTGGGACAAGTCTCCATGGCTGGGAGGAGATGTCTGTGGCTCAGCCTCTTCCTCCCCACTGACTATCACAGGGGGCGGGGGGGTTGGAGGGACCAGCTCAGGCCATCAGGACTCTCTAAACCTGGGAGAGTCAGTGAACAGTCATCTGCAGGGAGGTGAGGGATGAGTGTGAGATCTCCATTCATGGGATCTCTCCTGATTTTGTTCCATGAGTTTGGAGGAGTCCTGGCAATTGCCCAGCCTCAGTTTCCTTTTCAAAGGGGCATGCCCAAGAATTGAAATGACTGGGAGTTATGTGTAAAGGCAGGCCTGGCCAGAGTTCTTTACAGAGTTTCCAGAGTTCAGAGGTTTCCATCTCCTCTGTGAGTCCATTATGCATTGCTCACTCTCCGCAATCCCTGCAGAGAGCAGATGCAAAACCAACCTTCAGAGACTCGTTAGTGCTATTAACCCCAAGACACTCTGGAGAGCAGGGGGCCTTCTGTTGCTGCTGGAGACTCACTGCAGTAGCTGCTAGGAGAAGGTGGAAAAGGCAGGACAAAGCCTGAGCCTGGTCATGGTTTGCAGAGAGCCCAGGGAAGGCAAGAACGTAGTGGGGAAGAGGCAGAGGGTGAGATCCCACCTTGGTCTTCATTCCCAGGCACCACCAGCGCAGAGGTCACCCCTTCATGCTGAGGGCTGCAGGACGGTGCTGGATGTCCTGAGGCAAGTCAGGGTGCCGTTTATTTGGCTGCTGGGTTTGTGTAGTGAAAGTCTGTGAGTGAGACCAGAGTTTCAGTCCTGTCCTTTCCTGCACGTCTTCCCCCCCAGCTCCCTCATCCCCCAGAACCTCCCAAGTCCCTGGCACCATGGAGCAGAGATGCTGGGGAGGGGCTGGGGGTGCTGACCTGCAGCTGGGCTGATTGTGTGTTGGAGCTGTCCCTGGGGCACTCACCCACCTCAGCTGGGATGGAGGATGTTTGGGCAGGGTGTCTGGGGCACGATGTTCTTGTCCTTCTCGTCTCCACCCACATGGCTATGTTCTCTCTCTCTCTGTCTCACACTTTCTCTCTTCTTCTCCCTCCATCTACCATTTCCTCTCTTCTCCCTTTTTCTCTGTCTCTGCCTCTTGTCTTTCTTCTCTCTGTCACTCAAAGCTCTGCAAGTTTTGCTCTGAGACCCTCAGGTTTTTCAGCACTGACTCTCACTCATGCAGGCAGAGGCTTGGGGATGTCGGCCATTCTGCAGTGATGCAGGTGACCCCTCCTAATGCTGCCTGTCATTATCACCTGCAGAAGCAATTCATCGCAGCTGAGGAGGTGAGTGTAAAGTCAGTTTGGGGGAGCATGGCTGTTGGGAGAGACTCATCCCTCCCAGGATCTCTCTAGGCAAGCTGGGTGTCTGCCTTTGGTGTCCGTAAGTCACTGCGAAAGGTCTAACGGCAGCTGAAGGGCATCATCAGGGAAATGATTTTCTCCTTCTCTGTTTTTGTGGAACCCCCAGGAAGGGCACTGGGCAGAGGGCTGTGTGTCTCAGGCGTGGACTTTCCCTGACCATGCACTCAGGCATGTCTTGGGCATTGCCCATGCCCCTGGCCCTGCTCCTGTCCCCCCTCACCCCAGCACACTGGGGACCCCCCTGCCAGTGCCCGGCAGTGCTGAGCAGGGAGCCCCATGAGCACAGCTGGCCATGCTGAGCTCTCGCTGCTGGGCTGGGGTGTTCAGGGAGGCAGCCCCAGAGCCCTCAGGAACCACCACTGAGGAGGAAAAGATGCCAAGCCAATGATCTTCCCTGGGCTTTTCCTTTTCTCCCTGCAAAAATTTCTTCTTCTCACTTTTCTCCCCAAAGAGGCTCCAGTGAGTGGATTCTAGCTATCTGCTGAGACAGTCCACTGTGAAGTCCTTTGTGCATCTCTGCTTGAAACCCTTGATCTGAGCTATGTCAGTGTAAAAGGCTGGGCTGTCTAGGAACAATCCTTTCTCCTCCAAAAAGACACAAGCTACAGAGAGCCAAGACCACTCAGCCTTTGCAGGGCTGATTCTTCTCGTGCAGGGAGAAAAGGTGTCTGGCATGATAGGCTTTCACTTGAGGAATCCTTTGGGGAGTGGGATTTCCTTTCTCCCCTCTCTGAGATATCTGTTTCAGGCCTTAGAGCAGAACGATCTCTTTCCTCCACATCCCCGCTGGGTGCTAAGGTGATAACTTTGAACATGGGAAACAAGGTTGTCTCAGCCCGAGCAGGAGGACATTCTCTGATAATGTCCCGGTATGAGAAAAGTAACTCCGTGGGGCGGCTCATGTCTGTGGCCAAAAGGGGATGTTCCTCAGAAAAGTGGTTTTCCCCTCTGCAAAACCCTGTTTCTCACCATGGAGCCAATAAAGGCAATGTCAACGGATATTGTTTTTCTCAGTTTCAGTAGGGCTTTTGACACTGTCTCACATAGCATGCTCATAGACAATCTGATTAAATGTGGCTAGAGAAGTAGACCATGAGGTGGACGGAAAGTGGGCTGGACTGCTGGGTTCAGAGGGTTGTGATCAGTGGCACAAGGTCCAGCTGGAGGCCAGTGGTGTCCCCCAGGGTTGACACTGGGGCCAGTACTGATTCACATCTTCATTAATGACTTGGGTGATGAGACCAAAGGTAGCCTCAGCAACTTTGCAGATGATACAAACCTGGGAGGAGTGGCTGATACACCAGGTGGTTGTGCTGCCATTCAGAGGGACCCTGACAGACTGGAAAAACAGGCAGAGAGGGACCTCATGAAGTTCAATAAATGGAAGTGTGAAGTCCTGCACCGGAGGAGAAATAGCTCCATGCACAAGCACTCTCTGGGGGCTGACCAGCTGGAGAGCAGCTGTGCAGAGAAGGACCTGGGTGTCCTGGTGGGCAAGCTGAACATGAACCAGCAATGCGCCCTTGTGGCAAAGCTGGTCAACAGTACCCTGGGCTGCTTTAGGGAGAGCATTGCCAGCAGGTCGAGGGAGGTGGTCCTTCCCCAGCTCTGGTGAGGTCACATCTGGAGTGCTGTGTCCAGTTCTGGCTCCCAAGGACAAGACATGGACTTTCTGGAGCAAGTCCAGCAAAGGGTCACAAAGATGATTGAGGTTGCTGGAGTATCTGCAATACGAGGAGAGGCTGAGAGCGCTGGGACTGTTCAGCCTGGTGAAGAGAAGACTTAGGAGGGATTTTATCGATGTATATAAATATCTGAAGGGAAGGTGTAAAGAAGACAGGGCCAGACTCTGCTCACTGGTGCCCAGTGCCAGGATGAGAGGCAATGGACACCAGCTAAAATACAGAAATTCCATCTGAACACAAGCAAACTTCTTCACTGTGAGGGTGGTTGAACACTGGAACAGGATCGATCAGGAGGATCCCATCGAGTGTGGGCAGGCAGAAGGCCTTCTCCACCTGCTCCTCTCACCTCACCGTTGTCACTCTTTTCTATGGCACCCTCATCTTTGTCTACCTGATGCCCAGAACCCCCCGGCTGAGGCAGCTCAACAAAGTGTTCTCCTTTTTCTACACTGTCCTCACACCCCTGGTCAATCCCCTCATCTACAGCCTGCGGAACAGGGAGGTCAGGGGGGCTCTGAGGAAATTGCTCAGGAGAGATTAGGGTGGCATCCAGAGCTCATGCTAGGCAGCTGACACTGGGCACAAACAAATTCCAGCTCTTCTGCAAAGTCAAGCACTGTGGACTGGGGACCTCTTTGGAAGTGTCTGGCATTGAGCCTGCTTGTGGAGTGCCAAGGGGTTGAAAGGGAAAGGTCTGTGGGGAGAAATGTTCTTATTCAGAAGAGAAAGATAGATAATAAACAGCGCGGTGCTCTCTCATGTCTCGATGGTTGAAATGTCTATGTTTTCTTTTCCTGAGAATTGAGAAGAAAGAAACTGGGGACAACACAAGAGTACTTTCCAGGGGCAAGCGCGGGGAGATCTTTCTCGCTGTGGGTCCCTGGGATGGGAGCCATCGTGCTCAGTGGTGCACATTTCCAGAGTAGGAGCCAGCATGTCACCCTGCAGTGAATGTCCTCTTTCTCTGGACTTCTTGCATGAAAGCCCACCCCACCCCTTCCTATCTGGGGGGCTCGTGTATTAAACCCACTACACCTCTCTTCCCTCCGCTGGCCTAGCTCAGTCCCAGGGACCAGCTGGGGATGCAGGAGATGAGCAGGCTGGGTGAGGAGCCATGCTTTCTCCTGCTGCAAGAGGGATGGAGAAGCCTGGGTGAGGCGGGCAGCTCCTGCTGCTCAGGACTAAAAAAAATAGGTGCACCCAGCACCTGGGTCTCCCTCCTCCACACCCTTCCCTTCCCCGTTCAGTGAGGGATCAGGAAGCCCCCACTCCACTGTGCTCCTCTGGTTCCAGCTGCAGCTCTGCTCCTCACCTGTCACCCTCTCCTAGGGAGGTGGGGACAGCCATCGCCCTCCCCCACCCCAGCTCCTTTACCCTGGGAGGCTCAGGCTTCCTTCCCCAGCCCTCCTTCCCAGTGAAAAGCTTTTACCCAGGTCCTCCAGAGCCCAGGGCAGGGGTCAGTTTAGGGGCCGGGTTCCCCACACGTCTCAACTCCTTTCTCTGCCTGTGGTATGGGACCTTGGGAGTCACACCGTGGTTGATGATGTTTGCTACCAGGCACACTTCTGAAGCCTCTTTGTCTTCCTCACCAAGAGCCCCAGGTCCTTTTCTGAAGAGCTGCTCTCTCACCGGTCAGCCCCCAGCCCACCTTTGGGCATGGGGCTGTTGGGGTTATTCCACCCCAGGCGCACGACCGTGCCCATTCCTTGGCTGAATTTCAGGAGACTTCTGCCAGGCCTAATCCGCAATGTGTTGAGGTCCCCAGGAATAGCAACCTGGCTCTCCAGAGTCTTGAGCAGTAAATAACAGAGACCAGAGCTCTCGAGTCACTGATGGACGGGCACTGAGGGAACCTTCCAAGTGCAGCCTTGCAGAGGGTCAAGCCCTACTCTGCAGCTGATCACAAGGAGACAAAATTATCCAGGGTCTCCTGGGAAGAGCAAACTCCTTGTGGGCTATTAGAGGGAGGTTTGGGGAGACTCTGTAGAACTTGTTCGGGGATGTTTGATGGGGTTTGTGGGAATACGGATAGCTTCTGCTGGGATGTTCAGGCGAAGGGCCAAAGGCAGGGAAAGGAGGAGATCAAAGTGAATCAAGAAGAGCAAGAATGGGAAAATGGAGAGGAGGGGCAAAGAAAGGGAGCAGGCCATGTCAACAAGCTGCCGGTTGGTATGCTTGTCTGCCTGATGCAAGGGTATGTGGAATCTGAGAGCATCCGCTTTATTAAGGTTATCTGCTCATAGACCTTTTCAGTGCAAAAAAGATAATAAGCAAAGGGGGAAGCACTTAAAACCCCCAGAGACACAAACCTGATAGACAAGGGATAACAGAGACAATGACCAAAAGTCCCCAGTCACTAATCAATGGGCCATGAAGAAACTACAGGCACAGCTTTGGAGAGGGCCAAGCTGGACTTCGTAATGGATAAGAAGGGGGAAAACAAGACATGAAGATTTTGGATATTCAAGGGGCACTGGTTAGACTATGCAAAATTTTCTAAAGAATATGTAGGGAAGGGGATTGGGGGGGAAAAGGATCTAAGACAACATCTTCTCTGAACTGACTTGTTGACCATTGGCAGAAAAGGGAGCCAGGTGGATTCACTGGGCTTATTTCAGTGTCTCCCTCGGAAGGAGATGGATCTCTTCCAGTTTCCCCCGTGTCTCTCTGCTGGTGGCAAAGTGAGCCTAGACCATCATCTGAGATGTTCGATATCTGGTGTGATGTGACAACGCTCCCACCCTCTGGAGGATCACGTCACTGCAATTGCAGCCCACTGGAGAGGATCTGAAAAACCCTCTAAGTAACTGGATGTGTCTAGGGAGTCCCTAGGCACCAGTGTACAACCATTCTTTGACATGTTTGTTGTGGTTCAAACTTTGAAATAGTGCTCATGTCTGCTTGGCTTGCACTCCTGTCACTTTAATTCCTTTTAGATCTTGGATCGTGCATGTGTGATACATCCTCTGGGGGATAACACAGGCCTGGAATGGAAAGGACTGAGTGAGTCAAGAGAGGTGTACGGATGCTATGGCCCACAGCATGTATGATCAGTACAAGGAAGCGCTTTGTGCAGTCGATGTCCTCAGCACTTGGTCATAGTCAGGTGCTATGCACTAGGCCTGTTTGGTTCCACACGTACCCCACAGAGCATTTTAATTTGACCTAAATCCCCACACTTCTGTAAGAAAGACAGGTGAAGAATTGGCATTTCTAGGACATGAATCCCCTTGTTTTCTGAGAAATGATGAAACCATTCAGAGACAGATCCAACATATGTGTGTGTGACACTCACCCATATAGGCCAACAGGAGAGCCTCAGAAAACACTTCTGACAAATGTTTTCAGCAGTGTTTCCTGCTGGAGCAAATTTTCAGAGATGCAGGTGCAGTGCCCTAGTGATAACAGTATCCATCTGCACAGCATTCAGGGGCTGATACAGGACTGAAGGGATACATAAGGGATACATAACTGAAATGAAACTGAAAAAGCAAAACTGCTGCTAGAAATGACTCTTTGGAGAGAGTTGCATGACATGCATCTGATTTTGCAGGCACCAACACTGGTATATTACTGCTCTGTAATAATGTGGTAAATGTAGCTCTCAATGAGACTCCAGCAGCCTCCCACCATGCACGGACATGTGGAATATAAATGATACTTGGCGCTGTCCTCCGGGCTTCCTGGATGCTGGTGTGTCCCGATCCAATATCGGGGGGGGGGGGGGGTTCGTTATGATCCCAAGGACGAGATTAAGACGCTAAAACCGGTCAAATATCGTACAACCTTTTAACTTTATTTTCCACGGAGTGGGGAGAAAAGGTGGGGGGAGAAGGCGAAGGGGAGGAGAGAGAGAAAGAGAGAGAGAGAAAGGGGGGAGAGAGAAAGAGATATCACCACCCGTGGATCCAGCGGCGTCCCGTTGGTCCTCTTCACCCTGGGTGTAAATTTTAGCGATGCGCGTGCAGTAATTACAACTCGAGCAGGGTCCGACCCTAGGTTCCCGCTGAAAAGTTTGGAATGACACGCGTGCAGTAGTTACAGCTCGAGTTGGGTGCCTCCGAAGAGGGACCCTGAACAAAGAAATCCCTGGGCAATTATAGCTTTTTCAAATTAAGTTTCCCACCCCTCACGCGGTAGTTCAGACCAATAGTAATTTTTGGGTCTGGGGTCTCCTGCTCCCTATTGGGTCTCATCGTTGTTCCCAGGCAGGCTGCTTTTCTCCCTTATCTTTACTGTTGCGGTTTCTGCTGACAAATGTGTTGATTCCTCGGGTTCTGCCCTTCTTTCTCAGGGCCCTGACAAACAGGTGTTGTTCCAGCAATTAGCACTGCCCCAGCAGTGACAGTAGGTGTTATCTTCCCAGGTCCTGACGAGGAGGATATAATCCAGACCCCCCTAATTAACACTGTTTCAGCAGTGAGGGGAGGCTTTGTTTCCCAGGGTCCTGGCGCCCAAGCAGGCCTTATTTCAAAGCCTTGACATCCTCCCTCCTGGAGTGTGAAGCATAGGAATGCAAACTGCTTGTAACTCCCTTATCTTTCCAGTCTGCACCAGCTCTGGGGCCCTTTCTCACTGAACTAGGGAGTGCGGCTAAGCAAGTTTTATAAAAGTTGTGTTAAGCAGCAGTAATTTGCAGTCCAGGTCCCAAAGTCTCTGTCCAATCGTGGTCCGGTTCAGCGCAGGCTCGGTGTGTCCCGCATGGTCGCGGGAGGGGTCGCAGCAGCTCAGTCCTGTTTCCTCTGGGAACAGATGGCTTGTTTGGGGTTATGGTTTGCTTGCACCTTATGTACCAAGAAATGTTTAAGGCAAAAGTTCACTCATCTGTCCGCCACATGGTGAAAAGGAAATTTGGATGAGAATATTGGACCATGCAAAATAAGCTGCTAGAGAACTCCTAACTGTGTAGCTGTGCATGCTAACACATGTCAACACGTGCAGACACAATGTAAGCCGATAACTACGCATCGACCAAATAGTATGTAGAGACAAGGCGTCAGACAAGCCAACCAAGACAAAGCAATTCTTTTGTAATATGGTACAATTTCTACTCAGATTAAACTCTAGACATAACTACGCAGACAGAAAGTGACCTTAACTTCTGCCTGACTTCAGAGCTCCTCAGATGTAAAGTCACTCCTAAGCAGCCTCCCAGCTTGAAGCATGTGGGAGTGTGCTTGAGAAAAGAAGATGAGCCCTTCAGCAAGGTGTACGAGCCTGGGGAAGCTGCTACAGCCCTGGCACTGCAGAGTTCTCAGCTCAGGGTGGGCTTGTGTCCAAGTCAGTCTGGAGCACAAACCGCACAGCAGAAGCAGAAAAGGTGAGGGCAGGCACTGTCCAAGAAACTTGGTCAGGAATCATAATTTCAAAGTTCCTTTTGTACGAGGCAAGCAAACTTCCACCTGTGTGAAGAGCTACCCAGCGCACAGCCTGCTGTCTTATTTCGAGAGGCTCTTTGGAGCAGGTTACTTGCTCAGGAAGATCATAAGCCACTGCCTACAGATGGTATCTCAAGCACCTAAGCAGACAAGCATCTACCTGCTGAGCAGAGCAGCAAGCATCCTTTCACAGGATGAATTTGCCCGTGTGTCTGATCAGATCACAAAAGCACAGAGGGCTGAGGTTGGAAGGAACCTCTGGAGATCATCTAGTCCAACCCTCCTGCTCAAGCAGGGTCACCCAGCACATTGCCCAGGACCCTGTCCAGATGGCTTTTGAATATCTCCAAGGATAGAGGCTCCACAGCCTCTCTGGGCAACCTGTCCCAGTGCTCTGTCACCCTCACAGTAGAGAAGTTTTTCCTCATGTTCAGACAGAACTTCCTGTGTTGTAGTTTGTGCTTGTTGCCTCTCCTCCTATTCCTGGGCACCACTGAAAAAGAGTCTGGCCCCATCCTCTTTACGCCTTCCCTTCAGCTACTTACACACGTTGATAAGCTCCCGTCTCAGTGTTCTCTTCTCCAGGCTGAAGAGTCCCAGCTCTCTCAGCCTCTCCTCATAGGCGAGATGCTCCAGTGCCTTCATCATCTTAGTAGCCCTTTGCTGCACTCGCTCCAGCAGCTCCATGTCTCTCTTCTCCTGGGGAGCCCAGACCTGGACACAGCACTCCAGAGGTGGCCTCACCCAGGCTGAGGAGAGGGGGAGGATCACCTCCCTCGACCTGATGGCAATGCTCTTCCTAATGGAGTGCAGGATGCCACTGGCCGCCTTTGCCACAAGAGCACACTGCTGGCTCATGGTCAACTTGTTGTCCCCCAGGACTCCCCAGTCCTTCTCCACAGAGCTGCTTTCCAGCAGGTCAGCCCCCAGCCTGTCCTGGCGCATGGGGTTATGCCTCCCTAGGTGCAGGACTCTGCACTTCCCTTGATTGAACTTCAGGAGCTTCCCCTCTGCCCCTCTCTCCAGGCTGTTGAGGTCCCTCTGAATGGCAGCACAGCCCTCTGGCGTATCAGCCACTCCTCCCGGGTTTCTATCATCAGCAAACTTGCCGAGGGTGCACTCTGTCCCTTCATCTAGGTCACTGATGAAGAAGTTGAACCCTACTGGACCCCCTGTTGACCCCTGGGGACACTGCTAGTTACAGGCCTCCAACTAGACTTTGTGCCCCTTGTCACAGCCCTCTGAGCTCTGCCCTTCAGCCAGTTCTTAATCAACCTCGCTGTCTGCTCATCTAGACCGTGCTTCATCTGCTTGCCTCTGAGGATGTTATGGGAGATAGCGTCAAAAGCCTCACTGAACTCAAGGTAGACAACATGCACTGCTCTCCCCTCATCTACCCAGCTAGTCACCCCATCATAGGAGGCTATCAGGTTGGTTAAGCATGATTTCCTCTTGGTGAATCTATGCTGGCTACTCCTGATCACCTTCTTATCCTTCACGTGCATGGAGATGGCATCCAGGAGGAGCTGCTCCATCACCTTTCCAGGGACGGAGGTGAGGCCGACTGGCCTGCAGTTCCCCGGGTCCTTCTTGCCCTTTTGGAAGACTGGAGGGACATTTGCTTTCTTCCAGTGCTCAGGCACCTCTCCTGACCACCATGACCTTTCCAAGATGATTTACAGCTGCTTCGCAAGGACATTGGCCAGCTCCCTCAGCACTTGTGGGTGCATGTCCTCAGGGCCCGTGGACATATGCGTGTTCAATTGGCTTAAATGATCTCTAACCCCATCCTCCTTGACCAAGAGAAAGTCTTCCTGTTTCCAGACTCCCCCTCTGCTCTCCAAGGTCTGGGCTTCCTGAGGGCTGGTCTTCCCAGCAAAGACCGAAGCAAGGACGGCAGTCAGTACCGCGGCCTTTTCTGTATTCTTGGTCCTGACGGCCCCTTCCCCCTTCAGCAGCAGGCCCACGTTTCCCCTCCTTTTCCTTTTGCTCCTGATGGATCTAAAGAAGCCCTTCTTGTTGTCCTTGACATCCCTCACCAGATTAAACTCCCCAGCTCTGTGACCCACATGGAACTACCGCTTAGGTGGCCACGGCTGCTGGGCCTGGTGCCAGCCCCAGAGGACGCCGGTGTCCCTGCCCTGGCTGTGGCCAAACCTCTGCGGTGCCCACAGCAGCTGGAAGAGGGAGCAGGCAGCCAGACTGTCCACGTCACTTCTGCAGGAGGTGGTGGCTCTGGAGCTGGTAGCACAGACAAGCTCTGGGTGGGGATGAGGGTGGGGGTCTGAGCCCCCAAAGCCCAGCAGTCTTGCCCTCACCAATGCACGTCCCTGTGGGCTGGTGTCGAGGTGGCCGTGTCTAGACAGCCCTGGGTGGGGCTGAGGCCTCTGCAACCCCCGGGTCCCCCTCGGGCTCCAGCAGCCCCACAGCGGTGCTGCCAGAGAGGAGCAGTGAGGTCAGAGAAGAGCAGCCGTGTCACAGCAGCCTGGGGCAGGGCAAGGCGGGGCGGGCTGGGGCGACCTCACAGTGGGGCAGAGCAGCATCCTTGGCATTCGGGACACCGAGCTGCCTGCGGCCCCTGGGAGCAGGGCTCTCTCGGGCTGAGGGGGTGAAGCGCCTTTGGCCCAGAGGAGCTGCCGGCCCCTCGGCCTGCAGTGCATGCCTGTGCCCATGGAGCTGGAGGACTTGCAGCTCTGCTTGCGGCGGCACCAGGATGAACGCCGGGACCTGCTGGAGAAGCTGCTGGAGCAGGAGCAGGCTTGTGGCGTCCTGCGAGCAGCTAGCAGCACGTTGGAAGAAGGGATGGATGGGTGGGCATGGCTCCATCCTGCTCGGGGCTGAGACTCGGGTCCCGGAGGCTGTCTGCAGCCCCTGCACGCCTTGGCCCTCGATGGGGGCCCTGCGGGGCTGGGTGGAGGTGGGGGGCGGGCCCTGCCACCTGTCCCGGAGGGCTCTGGGTGCTACCCGCCTGCCTGGGTGCCTGATCTCTGCCCCGGGGGTCTGCACTCAGCAGCCTCCCCTCTCCTCAACCCCGCAGGCTGCAGCGCTCCTGGGAGGGGGCTGAGGAGCCCGACGTGGGGCTGAGGGAAGAGCTCAGCACCCTCTTGAGCTGCCTGAAGGAGAGCGAGCAGGAGACAGCTGCAATGCAGGAGCAGCTCCGGGGCTTGGTAGGTGCTGGGGATGCCCGGGCGTGTGCACGGGGGGCTCCAAGGCCTGCTCCCCAGCACTGTCCCCATCCCTGCAGGAGCAGGAGAAAGAGGAGCTTCGCACCACCCTGCAGGAACTCACCACCGAGGTACCGAGAGCCCCGTGCCAACACCCCCTTGGACACCCCTCTGGCTGCCCCACGACCCCCTTGCACTTGGCCCTCACCCCCGGTTCATCTCCACAGCACTTCGCCTTGGCAGCGCAGCATGCCCAGAGCTCCCAGCAGCTGGAGAGGACCAAAGAAGTCCTCCCGCAGCTCCAGGTGAGGCAGATGCTCCGCTGTCCAGCTGGCTCCCCCAGGCCTGCCCCTCTGGTGCCTCTGACAGGCACCGGGACAGAGGGGCAGAGATGGGCATGTTGCGGTACCCACGGGGTGGCTGGGGTGGCAGGGGGACCCTGATGTGGGTCTGCAGGCTCCCCAGAAGAGCTGTGGGGGAACAAGGTGGTTTGGGTAATGCTGCCGGCTGTCCGGAGACCTGTGTGACAGGGACCCTGAGAGGGGTGGGGGGACTGCGTGGTTTGGGGACGCCCAGTCTCAGCCAGGGCCCTGGGCCTAGAGCCCACACTGGTCCCTGGGGGTCCTCCAGCTCCCCCCACCGAGATGCTCCCACTGCCTCTTCTCTCCCAGGCAGAGCTGACGGAGGTGAAGGCCGAGGGAGACGCGGCCCGGAAGGAGCTCCACCAGGTCTGTAACCCCCGTGAAAACACCGCTTAGGTGGGCAGAGCTGCTGGGTGTGGTGCCAGCCCCAAGGACGCCTGTGTCCCTGCCTCCCTGGCCCCGGCTGGCCTCGCAGCGCCCTGCAGACTGACTGGGCATCGCCAGTCCCACCTGGGCTCTTTGCAACGTGGCCTGGTTGCTTTGCAGGAGAAGCAGTCAGCAGCCAAGCTGGCAGAGGCCCTGCGGGAGCAGGCTGAGATCGAGAAGGTACTAGGCGTAGGAAGCAAGGCGGGACGAGGTCTTTGTGTGGGGAAAGCCCCCTCACGGTGGGCTTGGCGTGGACTACTGAGCAGGGCCCTTCCTTCGTCCAGGTGCTGAGGAAAGAACGCGAGTGCCTCCGGGAGAGACGCGAGGGCCTCCAAGGGCAGACAGTGGGGTGAGTGGGGACAGGCCCCCGCGCCCAACCTGTGGGGTGGGGCTCTGTGCAGCTCCCAGGTCTCTGTGTCCCCAGTCCCAGCTTGGGAAGGGCTGTGCCAATCCCGGACAACAGAGCCCCTGATCTCATCCTCCTCCTCCGACATCTAAGCTGCTCCCAACCCCACTAGAATGCCTCTGGAGCACTCCCAACAGCCTCTGCGTGGCTTCAGACCTTCCCTGAACAGCGGTCGACCACTCACGCAAGCTCTAAAATCCTCTGCTGAGTGCTGAACAGCTCTGGACAGCCCTAAGGGGCTCTGCAACAGCTTTCAGCCTCCCTTCGAGTCCTCCAAACCTTCTCGGAAGGGCCCAGTGCCTTTTCCAAAGTACCTGATGGAAAGAAAACCAAACAACCCCCACACTGGTTGGCTCTTTGAAGCAGCTCTGAACAGCTCTGAAGAGCTCCAAGCCTCTCCTAAATGCCCTCCGAGCCTGACGTGGGAAGGGAGTGGAGGGAAGGGTGTTTTTGATGCTGGGAGCCTGGGGTGCCTTGCCTCAGCCCCAGCAGAGCCTGTCCAGCACCCCGGGTCCCTGTTGCCCGTCTGGTGGTCCCAATGCCGGCCGAGCTCGCTCCTCACGCCCCAACTGCCTGTGGTGCCCACAACAGGGGGAAGACGGAGCAGGCGGCCAGGCTGTCCACGTCACTTATGCGGGAGATGGTGGCTGTGAAGCTGGTAGGACGGACAAGCCCGACGGGGGCCTTGGGGAAGAAAGGGTGTGCAGGGCACCCGTTGGCTTTGGGGGCACTGGTCTCAGTGGGGATGAGGGTGGGGGTCTGAGCCCCCAAGGCCCAGCAGTCTTGCCCACACCGACACGTGTCCTGCTGTGCCTTGACCTGCAGGAGGAGCAGCTGGTGGCAAAGAGGCAGGGCATCACTTTTTGGCTGCAGTGAGTTGCCGCGTGGGGCTCGGCGTGCCAGGGCTGGTTTGCGGGGGGTGGGATGCCCAGGCTGGCGGTCCCAAGGCATCCATCAGCTTCTCCCTTCTCAACACGGACACAGCTCAGGATCCCTTCTCCCGGGGTTGCGGAGGTGCTGGTTGTTTCTGGGCTCAGTAGGGAGATGAAGAGCAGAGCCGAGATGCTTGGGCCCTTAAGCTGAGGCCCAGGAACGGGGCAGGGGGGTGGTGTGCCCAGCATGATGCAGGGTGCCAGTTGCTGGCCTGGTGGCATCTGCAGGTGATGTCTGGAAACAGATGAGACAGATTTCTCCCCTCCGCTGTCTTAACCCTCTCCTGGCCTGCAGGAAGCTGTTTGTGCTCCTCGCCTGCCTGCAGCTCGTGTTGCTCTGCCTGGTCCTGCTCACGAGGGACAGCATCAGCCGGGACCTGCCCTGCAGGCTGGCGTCCACCTTTGGGAGCTGCCCAGCGTGGCCACCACCCTTCTGATACCCCTGGCCTTGCACTGCGTGGGGTGGAGAGTGACAGGGACACTGGGCGCCGTGCAGACCGGCAAATGTCCAACCCTGCAGCACCACCCTTCTCCCGGGGCACCGCTGCACACATCTGGAATGGCATGTGCAGGCACACTGCACAGCCAGCTGTGACTGCACCTCGCTGTGGAGGACGTTTGCCTGCCAAATACTTGCCACCGAGCTCACCCTGCCTTTAACAATAAAAAGCACAGCTGAGAACCCTGACTCCTCCCTCTGTGATTTTTCCTTGGAAAGAGACTGACTTGGTCATGGAATTTCAGCTGCCTGATGTAGGACTGACGGGGGGTGCCAGGGGGATGCTATGCTTGTCCAAACTCCTGTTTTCAACTGTAGCTTAAAAGCTGCCATTCCATCTTAACATGTCTGGCGATGGATTGAGCTGCCTCTAGCAAAGACTTACGCTGGCCGGGAAACACTGTAACACCCTGCTCTGCTCTTACTGGGAAACCAAATGTGAGCTGGAGTTAACTGGAAGTGGGCTGAACCAGCGATGTTTTGTGCAGTGACTTCCAGCTCTTCTTGTCCTATGCATTAATCCACCTCAAACACTCCATGCTTCAGAGCTTTTCCAAAAGGAAGGTATTCATCCACAACTTGTAGCTTTGAAACCAGACTTCAGAAAGGAGATGATGCCTCATAAATGCAGTGTGTAAAGCTGAGTACACTGTTTTTTGCTGCAAAGAAATGAAAAGTGGAAAGGCGAAATCTGTTAATAATTCCGTATCCTGAACCCCACGGAAAGGGCAGAGGCCCTCAGGGCCTTCTTTGCCTGAGGTTTTCCTGGTCCACTTTTCCCTTCGGAGGCCTAGAGAGAGCGGAGGGGGGTGAGAGTGTGTGCTATCTCCTGTCCTAGTCATTCCCCACCCCCCACCCCCATTAACTGTCGGTGGGATTTCAGCAAAAAGAGGTGCAGAGAGAGAGGGACTGAGGGAGGAGTTAGTGATGGGAGGAAGAGAGAAATGGCCGCAAGGGGCTGGGTGAGCCTGGGGCCAGAGGGGAGCGTTTGGAGGAAACACTGCTGCGGGAGCTACGGACGGCACTGAAGAGCGAGGCTGTGGGGCAGCAGAGATGCCAGGAGGAGCAGAGGCCAGGATCACCTCCTCTCTGTTTCCAGGTGTGAGTCCTAAAGGGGCCTGAGGGGATGCCTCTGAAGGGACGGCGTGAGGGGGACCATCTCCACAGGGACACTGTGCTCATCCGGGGCATGTCAGCTGCAGGATCACATCAGGGGTCATGTCTTTTGCCTTGGTGTCCTTGTACACTGTTTCTGTGTAGATCTGCATTGCACAGCTTCCTTTTTTTCGTTTCTTGGCCTGTGCATAACGTTATCTTCTGGCAAGACGGGTCTACCCCTGGTACTGCGCAAGGGGCAAATCTCTGCAGGAATCTCAGTAGCAAATATCAAATTCCATCTTGACCTTGCAGCTGTGAGCCACATTGGTGGATGTGTGGCTTGTACCCTAATCATGTGCCTTACGTCACAGCTAAGTCTCTCTGGTGCTAGTGAGATAGACAATTTCTTGTGTGAACTCATGCCCATCATTAATCACTCCTGTGATGATCCTACAGTGATCCTGCTGCTGAGTTCCTTGATCTCTTTTATAGAAGCTCTTTTCCCATCTCTACTGAGCCTGGCCTCTTCTGTCTGCATCATCACCACCATCCTGAGAATCCCTTGCAATGCGGGGAGACAAAAAGCCTTTTGCCCTTGCTCAGCTCATCTGACCAGGTACCAGCAGAATGAGAAAGGGGAAGAAAATAGTCTCTATTACACAACTTCCCCACTTCTTTCCTTTGGGCAAGACATCGACAGCAGTAGCTACAGCACGGCAGGACCCAGAAACTCCTTGGCAGAGAAGCTCTTCACCTCTGCAGAAAAGGCAGCTCCCGACAGAGGAGGTTGCTGCAGGGGCTGAGCAGGCTGGAAGGGAGGGGAAAGTCCTCTCCTGCACTGACCCATTAGCAAGAAGATTGTGGGGAGGAGGAAAGAGCTGTGGGAAAAGGCTTTGCTAATGCCCTGCAGGAAGGACAGCCACCTCCCAGGAGGCATCAGCGCACAGCCAGCAGGTCGAGGGCAGTGGGGCTGCCCCTCTGCTCGGCACTGGTGAGACCATGCCGGGAGGGCTGGCCCCCAGCAGGGGCTTCCCAGGGCTCTGGGACAGGCAGGGACACCCGGGAGTGACTGCAGCAGAGGTGCCCAGCACAGGACGGGGCTGGAGCCCATGGCCCACGCTGGGCAGGCTGCAGGCACTTCCCTGGTGCAGCAGCAGCCGTTCCCTCGGCCAGGCGAGATGGTCCGTGGGAAGGGTCTCCAGGAGAGCAGCCCCCAGCACCACAGCCCCTTCCCCAAGGAGGCACCCTTCAGCCCCCAGCATCCCACCATGGGGTAGAGCCAGGCAGGGCCCCTGCGGGTGGGGACCGAGCCAGGCATGCTGTCACCATGGCCTCCTCGTGTCAGCAGTGACCTCAGCACCGCTGTTCCAGAGCCATTAAGAGGCTGGCGGTGGGAGAGGGCCCAGGATCGAGCTCTCCACTCCTGCCTGCCAGCAGTGCTCCAGCCATGAACAAGGCGAAGCGGCTGTGGGAGTGGAGAAAGGCAGGCACAACCATCTGGGACCAACACACCGCCCTTTTCCAGACCAGTGCAGCCACCCCAGAACCCATGGAGCTGGACCCCCCTGAGGAGGAGGAGGAGCCCATGGAGGGGGACCCCCAGAGGGGCAGCCCACCCTGCACCCGGTTGCCCTCCCCCAGGGACCAAAGAGGAGGAGGAGGCACTAGCCTGGCAGGAGGCCCCCTGCTCCCCATCAGCTGGGGCATGGCCCCCCCAGCAAGACCAGGCTGGTGCTGGCACCTGGCCAGGGAGAGCTGAGCCAAAGGTGCCGGGGGAGGCCAAGGGTCGCCGGGCCGCGCATTGCCTCCTGGCCTGCACCTGGCTGCCAGGCAGTAGGATCTTCCCAGCAGGGACAGGGCCAAGTATTGTATTTTTTAATGTGGTCTGCTGGTGATGGGTGACACCCATCCCGACGCCTCACCAGAAAGGCCCCCGAGTCTCCGGCCAGGCTCAGAAAATCACTGCCCGCGGGGCAGCGGGACACGATGGAGGGAGGAGCAGCCTGGGATGGTGCAGAACTTGGTACGGGATGTTCAGAGGAGGAACCAAGGGCAGGGAGAGGGAGGCATCAGGGTGGTTTGGGGAGGAACAGGTGAGGGAAAGCAGAAGGAAAAGTGGCTAAAAGGGGCCAGTCGCATGTGGACAGGCAGCTGGTTACACACTGGTCTTTCCCCGCCCTGCCCCTGACAGCGCAGCCCGGCCTGTCTCCTCCTCCAGCCCCGCTCCTGACTGTGCTCCCGGCCCAGGGGCTCCCCAGCCCGTGTGCACGGGGCGTGCGGAGGAGGTCTAAGGGCAGCAGCAGGAGCTGCACCACAAGCCACGGGGATTTGGGGATCCCGCTCCCGAGGAGCCCCCGGGGGGAAGACCAGGCACATGAAGAGCCTCAGCTCTGCCCTGAAGAGCCGGGTCAGCGCCAGAGCTGCTGGGAGGAGCCGGGTCCGGCCTGCGGCGCCCAGCGAGGGCCCTCGGCCGCCCCTTCCTGCCGGCAGCCACCGGGCGCAGGGCCCAGGTGTGGGCCCCACTCCCCTGAGCCCCCAGACCGCCGGGGCAGCGGGGCCAGGGGCCGCAGAGGGCCCGGCTCCTCAACGCTCCCAGCCCCACACACCACCCCACCACGGCTGCCCCAGCCAGGCCCAACCGCCCCAGGGCGGGGACACCTCCCCCAGGGCCAGGGGCAGCCCCGCCCAGCGTTGCCTGGCAACGGTGCTGGCTGCAGGTCACGTGGTCTCCTCCTGCCCCTATCCCCCCTGGGGGCTGCCTAGCAACAGCAACAGCTGCAGGTCACGTGGCCTCCTCCTGCCCCTCCCCCAGGTGCTGCCTAGCAACAGCGGCCCTTGGGCCCCCAGGGCTGCCCTGGCCTGCTCTGCTCCTCCCCTCCCTCCTTCCCTTCTTCTCTTCCTCCTTCCCTTTTCCTTCCCTCCCTCTGTTTTCCGAAAAGCAGATTCATTGCCCGGTGTGCAATAAGCCAATAATTACACACTCAGGAGAGACATTTGCTTATTTCTTTCGGAGTTGTGCAAGCCTGGGTGCTCGGTGGTTTCCCACAAATCCAGCACACCCCTCCCTGTTTTCCAAGTAGCAATTATGCAAACAAATTGCAAGGGTTGCAACTTTCCCTTTTGCACTGATTGCTTAGTGATTTACATACAATTATAATATTGCTTATACACCATTTTACTACTGTGCATGCTCAGGGGAGGGGTCCTCGCCCAGGCGCAGGTCTTTTTGACCTACGGGCATGATTTTTTGTATTCTAATGAGTTAGGGATACATGGACATTGAATTCTTTCACCAAATTGTCAGTATTAACATAGAAAATAAGACATTTTGATTTAATGTTTCTTCAGGGCTTTAGCAGTTCTAGGATGTCCTTCATTAAAGAAGGCTTCTTCTCAGAAAACAGAGGAGGGTGGCCACTGCCTTCTCACCAGGGAGAGTCACTGAAGTGCGGTCGGGGCTGATGGTCTCGATCCAGCTGCCTTCCATCTCGCTTGCCCCCTTGCCCTTGGCTCTCCTGTCCATCCAGGGACAAAGGACGCTCTTGGCGTCTCGTCACCCAAAACTCTCCAAGGTGCCCCTCTCCTCTGCCTGTCGGCGAGGGGCCCCAACGTGGCCCTGCTGCCTCTTGTCCCCGCTCCTGGTTGTGGAGCGGCTCCGCAGGGCAGCGGTGGGGAGCGCGTGAGCAGTGCCCAGCAGCTCCGGGGCCTCGCAGGGAAGTGAGGGCTCTGCCATGGCACCAGGGAGACCTGCCTGTGATGCGGCAGCACGTGCCACTGTGACCTCAGCGGGTGTCATCTGGGGCTCAGTAGGTCATCGCCATGGAGATGGCAGAGGCAGGGAGAGAGCAGAGCCATTTCCCCTCCTGTCCTGCAAAGCAGTCCCCTCCCTTCCCCCCAGTTCTGTCCCAGAACTCTCTGAGAAATCCTTGAGGAACGTCTGCAGACGGTGCCAAAGGCAGTGACCTCTCTCCAAGGGGGCCCTGGAGAAGTCACTTCTGCAGCCCCGCACCCACAGCTCTCTGTCCTGGGCAGAGCTGTGCGGGCAGCTGGGACTTGGGGGTTGCTTTGGGGTTTGGCGTTTTTCAAAGACGGGCTGCAAGTGCTGTGGGATGAAAGAGCACAAAGCGTGGCCACACGCTGAGATGCTTTGGTGAGCCTCACTCAGGGCTGGTTTCTCCTGTGGGTCACTGTTTGGAGAAGGAGGATGTCAGAGAGTGTGGGACAGGAGGCAGCCTTCCTCCCTGAGGCACCACAGCAGGCTCTTTGCTTTTCCAAGTCCTCAGCAAGGTTTCTCCATCGGCGCTGCTTAAGATAGACGTGATAGGCCTGAGAAGAGCAAACGTGCCCTTAACAGCCGTCATGTGGAGGGCTTTGTGAGGGAGCCTGGTGTCTGGCAGGGTCCATAGCCATGGGCCAGACCAGGTATCAAATCTGGGGAAGTTTCTCCCCTTCCCAGGACTTTTGTCCAGCTTTTCTTCTGGGCACACTAGTACTGAGTCAAGGGGGATACTAATGCCCCTTCTCTTGGTAGCCACACTCCTCTTAATGCAACCCCGAAGGCATCTGAACTCACTCAGAGCGAGCACAATCCACTGGTTCATGTGACAACACACACGCCCTTCTCCTCAGGCCACTCCTGAGGCAGTCAGGTCCCAGCCTGTCCTGGTGCACAGGGTTCTTCTTTCCCATGTGCAGGAGTTGCCACTTGTCTTGGTAAAACTTCATGAGGTTCCTGTTGGCTGAATCCCCAAGTTTCTGAGGGTCCCCCGCACTGAAGCTCATTGTGTCAGCTCTTAATGTGTGTGCGTACATGGCTCATGCTGACGTGTGGTGCCTCTGGCAAGGTAACAGGAGGAATTGCAGATTCAAGTACTAAAAAAGGAGGTCCTAGTTCCATGGAATTGCTGACCTAGGTAGGAATGACCCTGCCAATCATCTCAGAAATGGCAGATGAGGGTACAAAGCAAGCACAACCAGGGCCTTTGGGAAAAGGGTAACCAGAGGGGGGCTGCTTGTATGGACAGGTATGAGGATATTAAGAGGGCTGAACATGGAAGGGGTAAAGGAGAGAAAACCCAACAAAAGGTGAAGCAAAGGGGTGATCAGGGCTGTTCAGGGGTACCTGCCAAGCAGCCCTGCATCTGGACATCTCTGAGTGCAGCTGGACCTGAAAGCTAGCTGATCTGCTCATACTTGTGCCTGAGTTGCTTCCATGGTGAAGGAGACCTGAGGGCTTTCCCTAACATCAACAAGAGTAGAGCTGGAGGAATCTTTCCAGGTGGATGGGACCTGAGGCAGCCTCTAGCCCAACGTTGTGCTCACAGCAGGATCAGCTTTGGAGTCGGAGCAGGTTGCTGAGGGCTTGATCCAGGCTGGAAAACCTCCAAGGCTGCAGATACCAGAGCTTCTCTGGGCAATATGTTCCAGTGCTTGCCTGTCTTCTCAGTAAAAACCTTTTTGCTTCTCTGAAGCGTGCGCCTCTCTGATTTCGACCTATGGCTGTGGTCTCTCATCCTCCACCAGGCACCATTCTGAAGAGCCTGGCTTTGTCTTCTTGAGGATCTCTTTGTACAGAAGGTCCCTTGTCCTGAGGGGCTAAAAAGCGGGTGCAGTATTGTACATGTTGTCCAAGAAGTGCGTAACAGAAGGGTCTGATCACTTCCCTTGACCTCCTGGCCATGCTCCTATTCATACGGCCCAAGGTGCTGTTGGCCACACAGCTGTCTCATATTTTGCCTTCGGTCTGCCAAAATCCTCATGTCCTTTTCCACAGAGCTGCTCCATGGCCCCACAGTGCCCAGCCTGGATGTCTGCAGGGAGTTGGTCTGTCCTGGGTGCAGGAACATGGCATTTGTCCTTGCAGAATTTCATGAGATTCCTGGCAGCCTATTGCTCCTGCCTGTCTAGGTCCCTCTCAGTGGCAGCCCTCAAGACGAAGACTGGTGCCCACTCAGTTTGGGGTCATGTACAACTGTGACGAAAGTTCCCCCTGCAGCTCATTCATAAGGTGTAAAACAGGAGAGGTCCCAGGAGAGACCCTGTGGTGCTCCATTACTCCAACCCTGCAGGAAAAACGCTACCTGTTCACCACTACCCTCTGAGCCCCATCATCCAGCTATGATGGCAGTTCTTTGTCCATTTGCTTGTCCAGCCACTCGGACAATAAAGGCCTAGTTTGTGTGCAAGTATACTGTGGGAGAAAGTGTCAAAAGCCTTCTGAAAGTTGAGGTAACTGACATTCACTGCTCTCTGTTCATCCACAAATACAGTTCTTTTAACATAGAAAGCCATCACGTTGGTGAGGCATGATTTCCTCTCAGGAAATCTGTGCTGACTCTTCCCAGGCACCTCATTCTCCTTCCTTTACTTGGAAATGTGATCAGAGGGGGCTTGCTGCATGACACTGTGATCATCAAAGTGAGGCTGAACGGCCTGTAGCTGCCCAGGTTGTCCATGTGGCCTTTGTGGAAGAGGGATGTAACATTTGCCCTTCTCCAGTCATTGGGTCCTCCCTGAGTTCCCACAGCTTTCCAAGATGACAGAGAGTGGCCTTGCGAGATAGAGGCCAGCTCTCTCAGCATCCTCAGCTGCAGCCCTTCCAATCCTGTACACTTAGAAATAATTCCTGCCTCAATCCCCAGGCCCTGCTGGTTGTTTTTCTCCTCAGGACTCCTGACTCTAGGCACAATGGCCCGGGACACCTTGCTGGTGGGGGCTGAAGCCAAGGGATTGAGTTCCCCAGACCCATCTACCTCTACTGTTACCAGATTGCCTGCTCCAGTCAGTCCTCAGCCATGGGCCGACATTCTCCTTGTTTATGCTTTCACTGTTACTGAAGCAATAGCAGATCATCTTTTTTTGCCCTTGACATTCCTTGTAGCCTCAGTCCTAAAGGCGCTTTGGCTTTCCTAACACCTTCCCTACTTCCCTGGACAACATTTCTCACTTCCTGCTTTGCCGCCTCTCCCTGCTTTCTGTTCCTGTGTGCTGCATTTGTGCCCCAGGCTTTGTGCATTTGTGTACATCTGAGCTGCAGAACCTCCGCTGTGGCACCAGGGCTGAGCGTAGACTTGTCATGGTGATACCTGTTCCCAAGCAAGAAGGAAAGAGAGCTGGGCCATGCAGCTGTGGCAGGAGAGGTGCTTGGTTCCTGAGCTGGCTCTGCAGCACCTTGGCACATGTGATGGAGGTGACCAGATCTCCAAGTAAGACAAGGTGCCCCTGAAAAAGTCCCTGGGCCTGAACAGCCTGCAAGCCAGGCAGACTGTGGCTGCATCATTAGCACAGTCCCTGTTCATAGCATGAGAGCTGAGAAAAGGTTTAGGGAGAGAACTAGTGGGGTTTGAGAGGGTCGGCATGCGTGGAGACCTTGGTGTGGTGTGCCTTCCATTTTTGCAGCATGCTCGGATGTAGATGGGATGGACTTTGCCTAAAGGCAGTGGTGGGAATCCCTTGTTTGGGAACAGTTAGGAAATGCGAGATGCCCTGGGGTGTTTGCCCAGCCACCACTCCAAAAGGGCATGCTTTTCCTGCAGGTCCTGTGCTGTACCTGCTAGAAACCTGGTGGTTGTGCTGGACACCCCGTGCATCGGACATGGCCCTGCATGAGCTGTTTGCAATGTCGGGATCTGCATATGTCTCGGCTTCCTAGTGAGCGGAGCTCTTGCAGTAGTCGGCATCAAGTGTCATTTCAGATGGCCAAGGAGATTCTACTCCTGGCCCCCAGCTGATGTCCTGGAAGGATATGGGTCTCATAATTATTCCATCAGAGCAAGGAGAAAGTGGTACATGTCTTGGATCACCTCTGGCCCTTCAGATGTCCAAGGGGGTGTGTGTGTGCGTGTCCAGCTGAGTGCCTCCCTCCATCTCCCTTGATTCCAGTGGGAGCTTAAACAAGGAGCTGCCATGCAGACAGGCATTTTGTGCATGCTAGACTTGGGCAAGGGGAATCCCACCTCCTGTGAGTTTGTGGAGAGCACGGGAGGGAACTGTATCCTGTTCCACCCCGGGGCTTCTCAGTGAGCACTCGATGTATTGATTAACTCCTCTAAATCATCCCTGAAGCATGAGCAAACCAACTCCCTTCTTGTGCCTGTGCTCTTATGAGATGGGAGCAGGGCTTTCCAGAGTGGGACGTTTCCACCTCTCTTAGACAGCCATGCTCTGGTGAGACCAACTGCAATGCCAGAGTCAGTCTCTCCACTGTTTCGAGAGGGACCCTCGGTGATTATTTTCATCTACTTCTGTGGCTATTTCCCAGGGGTGACCCTGCTGCCTTCCAGGAACTGTCAGCCCTGGAGCCCTGGGAAGGTCCCGAGGGTGCCCAGGGGACAGAGAAAGTCACGTCATCAGCTGGGCCTCTGCTCCTGAGCTGGGCTTGGCTCCTGGGGCTGCCGGAGCCCATGGCAACCTGGCAGGCACTGCAGAGAGCCAGCTCTGTCCAAGTGCAGCTCCTTTTCCTGGAGAAGCAGGACTCCAGGCACTGCCTGCAGGGGCCAGAATGAGATGGACATCTCCAAAGTTGAAGAGAGTGGGGAATCAGAGGATGGCTGAGAGCTGCCTGCCGGGAGAAATCTTCCCAGCCCCTAACACAGTAAGTCTCTGGCTGCAGGGCAACATTGCTGCTGTGGCTGCCGGAGGGTTCCTCTGAAGCTGGCACCTTCCACAGCTGAGAGGGTCTGTCAGGGCGGCTCTGCCAGCTCCTCCTGTTTGGAGCAGGTGGTGCTTTAGAGCAGGGCTTCCCAGCCACACCGTCAGAGGGACAGGCCATCACGGCTACCTTCTGCCAGGGACGGTGCTGGGGTGTGAAGCCAGGGAGTGCCCCCAGGTGTGCGCGGGCTGTAATTGAGAGCAGTGTCCCTGCGACCCAGGGTGCTGTGTGCCCGGGGCAGGGACTCTGCCGCCTGCGAGGGTCAGCACTCAGCCTGCCCAGGGAGCTGCCCAGGGCGCTGCAGGGAGAAGCTCTGGGTGGAAGGAGCGACCCCGAGAAGGGTGGGTTCATCCTCCTGTTGGGAGGGTGCTGCGGGGGTCAGGGCTGCTCTCAGCTCTCCCTCACCCCCAGGATATTTCCAGGGGACCTTGTCAAGCAGACAGCCATGGCCGGGGTTCCCTGAAAGATAAGGACCTTTCCTGAGTCTCTGCTTCCAGTTTCCCACTCTTTGCAGGAGCTGAGAGGTGGGGGTGGGCAAGAGGAGAGGAAAGGAGCTGTGAGGTTTGGACAACAGGCTGATACCCTGAGACCATTACAGTGAGAGATCAGTAGGTCTGTGAGGGACCTCACTGCATCCTTTCACCCAGTGCTCTGCCTACAGAAAGCACCACCATCACCTTGCCTGGCCTCACCAGCGTTTGTCTGACCTGCTCCTTAGCACCTGCAAAGCCAGAGATGCCCCTGGGCAGTGCCCTGCTGCTGGGAGGTTTCTGCAGGGCAGGACTGAGTGCCCAGAGGGTGGGATGGGGTCTGTGAGCGCTGGCAGGGAAAAGAGATGGGGCAGAGAAACAGCTGCCAGGAGGAAAAGCTCCGGGCAGGGGAGATATGATCAGCGAGTGAGAGGAAAGTAGAAACACTGATGCTGTGGAGGGGGAATTAGGAAAACTCCCAGTCAGTCCCTGCAATGCAGACATCTTCCTCTCAGCAAGCCCCCCGTGTCTCCTCTCCCACCCAGCACAGCCTCTGCCCTCAAGGCCATGGGCTGCAGGGCAGGAGCCCCCTCCTCAGCAGCCTGAGCTGCAGCAGAGCAGAGGGGCATCTCTGCTGTGACGTGCCCATTTCCCACTGCACGGCAAAGGGGCTGAGAGTGACTGTGCTGTGATGCCGCTGCCTGGGAGGTGCTGTGCAGAGCTGGGCGAGGGGAAGGCTCTCCTAACTGCCCGTCTGGCTCTCCCTCCTGGCTTTCCCTTTGGTGGCAGGGTCATGGTACTGCTGCTTGTTTCCTCTCCTCTCTGTGCTGCTCTGCTTCTTGCTGTCCTGCTCTCTGGGGTGAAGGAGAGGGGTTCAGCTGCAGTTAAGGCACTGACCCTGTGGGTCCTGCGTGGAGCTGTCTTCATGGCAGTGATGTGCCCAAGGCCCTTCTAACCTTGTAGGCAATGCATTTCATCTGATTGGGGAGTGATCTGACTCTCCCTTAAGGCTGCCCCCCCTCACCCTTCTTCAGATCTCTTGACTGTCTCTCTGGGGTGTCCTGCCAGGCTGCAAGCTGCCCTCCACAAGACCTCAGGTCTGCCATAGCATGTCTGTGATTGCGGAGAGTCTTTGTGGTGGTCATGCAAGTCAGAAACCTCCTGACCTGCTCTGACGAGCTCTCCAGAGCACACTCTCCATGTCTGCTCTGAGAGAGAAGAATGGGGAAATCTTCCCTCTGGAGCTACATTCCTCCACTCTCACCTCAGCCCAGGTCCTTTCTTAGAGTAACTTGGGAGTGGGATTGTCCTTTAGCTGGGAGAGGGGCTAGCACAGGGCAGCGGGCAGCAAGACTCCTGCACAGTCCAGATCCCCTGACTCTGTCTGTAGTATACAGACACCGTGAGCCCTTTTCCTGCTGGGACACTTAAGTTCTAATGCTGAGAGAAACGGAAATGGCAAAGATTTCTACTGCATCAAAGAATGCTCCCACGGTGTGACGGATGCATCTAAAAACTCAGGAAATATAGAATCAGATCCCTCTGCTGCAGCCCATTTTCTGAATAAACTGTTGAACGAACTTTCCACAAAATGGGTGGCTGTAATCTGCTGCAGAGTGTGTACATCAGAGCTAGTCACGTCCCACTCCCATTGCAGAGCCTGCAGAAAGAGTGCAGAGGGTAAATTGATGTGAGGACAGGGTCCATCTCACTGGAACAGAGATGTCTAGAAAGGGTGGGGTCAGCCCCTTGCATTTACTCCAGTGTTTCTGTGGCTTGCTGGAGTGGGAGCTGGTGGGGCTGATTCCGACACAGACACCTGTGTTCAGGAGGGCAAGGCTGGGGGAGATGAGTCCCTCGCAAGGGTCTTCTCTTTCAGAGACAGCTGCCATGAGTGCTGTATTCATCTCTCACAAGGATTAAAAGAGGATATTCCCACTGGGTCACTGGACTGAATCCCCTGCACGCAGCTCTTGACAGCTGTCTCCAGGAATTCCCAGCAAGTACTTGGGGCAGTTTGACACCTCCATTTACAACCCCAGCAGAGCAGGACTGACTCCTCTGGAGCCCACACCCCGAGGGCCCTGCTGTGCATGGCACACTCAGACAGCATAAACCAGCGATCAGAAAAGGGATCTGAATGAAGGGAGAGAAGAGAGGAAAGGTGGAGGTTTGTACTAAGAACAGTTTGGGCTTGGCTCAGAGAAAACTACTTAACTTATCAATGCCTCTTCCTCCTTGGACAGTCCCCAAAGCTCCGAAGAAGCAAATGCCCAACAGCAGTTTCCTGGATGAGTTCCTCCTCCTGGCATTTGCAGATACCCGAGAGTTGCAGCTCTTGCACTTCTCCCTCTTCCTGGGCATCTACCTGGCTGCCCTCCTGGGCAACATCCTCATCATCACAGCCATAGCCTGCGACCACCGCCTCCACACCCCCATGTACTTCTTCCTCCTCAACCTCTCCCTCCTCGACCTTGGCACCATCTCCACCACTGTCCCCAAATCCATGGCCAATTCCCTGTGGGACACCAGGGCCATTTCCTACACGGGATGTGCTGCCCAACTCTTTTTTCTTGCCTCTTTCATTTTGTCTGAGTATTCTCTTCTCACAGTCATGGCCTACGATCGCTATGTTGCCATATGTAAACCCCTGCACTATGGGACCATCATGGGCATCAGAGTGTGTGTCAAAATGGCAGCAGCTGCCTGGGCCAGTGGGTTTCTCAGTGCATTGCTGCACACTGCTAACACATTTGGAGTAACATTCTGCCATGGCAATGCCCTGGGCCAGTTCTTCTGTGAAGTTCCCCAGATCCTCAAGCTCTCCTGCTCAGACTCCTACCTCAGGGAAGCTGGCATTATTCTCCTTAGTGCCTGTTTAGTCTTTGGGTGTTTCATCTTCATTGTGCTGTCCTATGTGCAGATCTTCACTGCTGTGCTGAGGATCCCCTCTGAGCAAGGCCGGCACAAAGCCCTTTCCATGTGCCTCCCTCACCTGGCCGTGGTCTCCCTGTTTGTCAGCACCATCATATTTGCCCACCTGAAGCCCCCCTCCATCTCCTCCCCAGCTCTGGATCTGGTGGTGGCTGTTTTGTACACAGTGGTGCCTCCAGCAGTGAACCCCCTCATCTACAGCATGAGGAACAGGGAGCTCAGGGATGCCCTGAAGAAACTGATTCTCCTGGTTTTAGTGCAGCAGCAATGAGCTGCCCATCCCTCTTCACAGGTGGTTTCTAAGTACCTCAGACAAGTCTTGTGCTTTGGGCATTCTTGCTGTGATCATCATGTTTGTGCAGAAGTGTTGGAATTCATCCCACTTCCTCACAGCCATGAACCCAGTCTGCCTGACCCAGAGGTCTTCTGTAAATGTCTCTCACTGTGTCAGAGTTGGCCTCTCTGTAATAAAAGCATATTTCCCCAGCGCAGTGCTTGAAGGTTGGTCTCTCCTTTAAGAGCTGGAGCCAAGGATGTGCTCAGGGACTTTCCCCCTGAAAGGGCCTGTTGCTTTTCCAGGGCTCTCCCTGGGCTCAAGGCAATGAGCTTATAGGTGATGTGTTAGGGAATGAGGGCTGGATTCAGCTTTAGCTTCTGCGTGCCCAGTGCTCCTGGAGATGGTGAATGGTCAAGTGGTATCTCCCATAGGACACGGCTGGACACTGATGCCCGTCCTTCTCAAAGGGAGTATGGATCCATCAGGAGAGCACAGGGCATCCCCAAGGGCACCACGTGCTTAGGGGTGGGCAGTGAATGGAGCTTCACAAAATCCAGTGGAGTCATCCAGAGGGAAAGGGCTAAACCAATGAATGTCCAGGCTAGTGAGAGCTCTGCAATCCCACGAGAGGCAGCGGGGACCGAGGAGGCCCAGGGAAGGGATCCTGCAGAGTGGTCCATGTCACCTTCAATGAAAAGCCATGGGCTGGATCTAGCGACACGCCTGAACACAGGCTGAGCCATTTGAAATGCCCTGTAATTGCTCAGAGCATCGTCCATGGCCACAGGGCAACAGACACCTTGGTAGGGGGTTGTCAGGTGCAATGATGCCCATCCAGCTGGGTCTGCTTCCCACCCTGACCACTATGACCAGTGAGGAGTCACCCTGTGGCCCCAGGGCACCACAGCCCACTTGCTCTGCTGAGCAGCACTGCCAGCTCGGGGCCCCATGAGGAGCACAGGGTTGGGTCCAGGAACAGCCAGGTGGGCAGCACCCATGCACTGCCCTGGGGAAAGACTCTCCCGGGAGCAGGGACATCCCTGGAAGAGCAAAGGAGCAATTGTGTGCTGGCAAGGCGGAATAAACGAGACAGAGAAATCTGTTCCTGTGGAGGTCAAGTAAGGGCAGGCTGCTGTGTCCCTGGGGCAGCAGGAGCTGCCTGAGGAGCCCCAGGGCAGGGAGCCTTGTGCTGTGCTGGAGAGAGGGGCTGGCACGGGGGGCTGCAGGCAGTCTGGGGGTAGGGAATCTGCTGTGCACAAGAACAAGGGACACTGAGTGTCACTGTGCTCTGCCTCCTTGTGCCACGGGGGCCTGTTCCAGCTTGGAGGCTGATGGGGCAGCTGGCACACACACCCCTGCCCCCCAGAGCTGCTGTGCCTGCCAGGGGGCAGGGGATGTGGTGTGAGTGCCCAGAGCTCTGTAGCTCTCTGCTGTGGAGCCATTCCCTAGCCTGGTCTGCTATGTTGGGTGGGCTGGGGAGAGGGCAGGGGAGGTGGGGAGAGCTGGGGAGGGGCTGAGCTGGGCTGGAAAAGGCCCAAGAGAGGGAAACACCAATGTTAGCTCAGCTGTGTGATCGGGCAGGGTGAGGACACACACTGGGGGGTTTGTGGTGCAGAGCCAGGTCTCATGCAGGGGAACCAAGACATGCCAGCACAGAAGAGAGGAGGCCGCTCTGTGCCCTTGGTTGCACGGACTGATGGGGAAGGTGCCTCCAGGCATTTGTCCCAGAGCAGCCTCTCACATGGGCTGTTTCCAGCCCTGGCCGCACACCCCAGGATTATGGGGGCATTTCCCTGTGTGGCCAGCTCTGTCCTGCTGGGCTCAGCGCCTGTGTCGAGGGGAACAGCCAGCCCTGCCCGGCCTCTCTCCCAGCCCAGACCCCAGCAGACCCCGATGGATGGCTGTGTGCTCAACCCCATGTAGGACATGGCTGGAGCAGGGCAGGGGGACAGGCGCTGAGGGAGGCTGTCAAAGCAGGAGGGCTGGGGGGGACGGGGCACCAAGGGCTGTTGTGGATATTGTGCTGGGGATGTTTCCCCACCCCTGAAGGCACCCTGCCCTGTGCGCTGCTTGCACAGCAGAAGTGGGGCCATGTGCAGGCGCAGGCACAGGGCACAGATGGGAGCCACGATGCTCCTCACTGCTCCACTGCAAAGGAGAAGCTCCCCGAGCTCTCCCAGCCCTGCTCCACCAGCTCTTGTCCCTGCTCCAGCCATGCCAGAGCAGAGGCCGAGGACCAAGAGGGCCCTCAGGCAAAGCTGTGCCAGCCCTGGGGAGCTGCCCTGAGCACCAGGACAGGCAGAGCACCCTCCTCCTATGTCCCCACCCTGCTGCGAGGGTGGCAGGGGCACCAGGGAAATGGCCTGTTTCTGCCTGGGGTCAGAGTGGGACTGTTGCATGGGAGGTGAACACAACAGGCACTGCGCTGCAGAAACACGGGCCACCACCCCTCCCTGCAGCCCCCACTGCCCTCCTGCCCCCATCCCTGCTTACTTGCCCCACCCCTCCTGCCCCATCTCCTCTCCCCTCTCCCCATACCACTGGGATCAGCAGTGCAGCAGGAGCTGGAACAGCCTCGCAGCTGCTGCCTGGCCCCTGCCCTCCCCAACTCCCCCTGAAACATTGCATCCATCTTCAAGAAGGACAAGGAAGAGGATCTGGGGAATGATGGGCTGGTCAGCATCACACCAGGGATCAGCAGATCTTCCTGGAAGCTAGTTCCAGTCACCTGAAGGGATTGGGAACAGCCAGCATGAAGCCATCAAGTCAAATTGTTGACCAACCTCTTTGCCTTCTGTGATGGGATGACTGGCTGTGCAGACCAAGGGAGTGCAGTGCCTGTTGCATGCCTTGCATTTAGGAAGGCCTTTGACATGGTCTTCCCTAGCACCTTTGTAGCCAGACTGGGGAGAGTGAGGACGGAGGAGTAAGCAATGGAGTGTGGGGGAAACTAGCTGGAGGCTGCCTGGCTCGGAGGGTGGAGAACAGTGGCACAAAGTCCAAGTGACTAATGGTTACCAGTGACGTTCTTCAGAGTCAATACTGGAGCCAATGCCTTTTGTCTTTAGGAATGATTTTGATGGTGGGATGGAGTGCACTCTCAGCCAGTTCATGAACGATCCCCAACTGGGGTGAGTGGTTGACATGCTGGAGGGCAGGGCTGCTCAGCAGAGGGGCAGCGACAGGCTGGTGATGCGGGCTGAAAGGGGCCTGGGGAGTTCAACCATGTCCTGTCCCTAGCAGGAAATAACCCTGTGCAGCAGGGCAAGCTGGGGCAGACTGGCTGGAGAGCAGCTTTGCAGGAAAGGACCTGGGTGTGCTGGTGCTCAACAAGTTGACAGGAATTCGACAGAGTGCTCTTGTAGCAAAGACAGCCTCCGTTATCGTGGGTTGTATCAGCAAGAGTACAGACAAGTGCAGGGCAAGTGCAGTGGGACAGATGAAATACTCTGCAGCCTCCACCAAAAAGAAGCAAAATAAAGGGCAGAATTGGCAGAGTACCAATGCTGGGGAGAGCGGTATGATCAACAGAGTGCCCAGGGACTGCCAACATTTTAAAGCAATCAGAACAAGAAAGGCCTTTCTGCCAGTTGCCAAGTGGCTGGAGCCAGAGGTACCCAGGCTTGCTCAAGGGAGAGAGGTCCAGAGAGGCGATTTCTTTACTCAACCACCAAGCGCATGGCCAGGATTATAATGTTCTATTGAGAGAACATGTTTTTCCAAGTCTAGCTTTTTAATTAAAGCATTAGGACTCATACTCACACCAAATGGGGGCAGCGGGTTGTTGGGGGGGAGTAAGGCTTCCATTTGGCTTCAGTGGCTGTGGGATGAAGCCTGCATTTAGTTTGAAAGAGACAGGATTAGGAATGATTGTCAGGCAGGTGACTATAAACTACCTGATGCTTTCTATACTCTTCAGTGATATTTCTTCTAGTCACTTCTCAGTCTATACTGCGTTATATTTTCTCCCCTGCATCATGGATCATCCCTCTGGAGCAAGAGCTGAGTCCAGGGACATGCCATGCCGATAATCTGGGCATCGTGGGGAGCCCACTGCAAGAGTAAGTGTGTGCATGAGAGCTCACAGCAAAGGCCTGGGCAAGCCAAGGAGCAGGGACCCTCCCCAGGTGCCAAGGATCCCAGTCCCTGAGCCACAGGGCTGGGTACAGCCTCCTCCGATTGCTCATGACAGCAGCTCATGACACCCACCACAGAGTCAAGTAACTTTCTGTGGGAGAGGTGGAGGAAGAAAGTAGAAACAACTCCAAAGAGGGGGAATGAAGGCAGCAGTCTCACCGGTAGACATCTCCAAATACGGGTGGATTTTACCCCCTCTCTGGCAGAGCCATTTCCTCCATGAACAGCAGTACCTGGGGGAAGGAGGGCCTTTTGCTGACAGCCGTTGTGGCATAGAGGGCATCAGGGTTGGAGACACCCCTTCCAGCCAAGGGGCAGTTGCTGGGCACTCAAACAAAGGTTTCAGTCGGGGACCTCAAAGCTCCGGGACCAGTGTGGAAGGCAGCAGTGAGTGGCAGCCCTGCCGCTACACTGAGAATTTCATTCTGTTGAGCTAAACCAGGACCCCAGGGACTCCCTGCAGCCGGCTGGATGGGCACAGATGGGACCTGGCCCTTCCTGTTCCTCCTGAGCATGTCATTCAAGGAGGTGCTGGAAGAACAGGCCTGGAGGGATCCTCATGGCACTGCATTGCCTGTGGCTGTGATAACCGATTGTCTCCCTCCTGCAAACGCTTCCCGGGTCAGGCGCTTGGGGACAACCATCTGGCAGTGCTCATGGGAATCCATCAGGACCATGCCCTGTGTGTGGGCAAGGGGACCTCAGGCACTTGTCACCCTGTTGGAGAGCAGCTTGGAGAGCAGAGAACTGGGGGGAGGAAAGAGAGGTCCCATGGCTGGCAGAGTGAAGGTGCTGCTGTGTGCCTGGGGCCAGGGCACTGCCACCTCCGAGGCCCTCTCCTAGCTCCTGAGAAGCTATCGCAGAAGCAAGCAAATCCCAGAGAACAACCTTCCCCACGTTGCTGGGAGTCAAGGAGAGGGTCACTTCTGTGAGAGAACATGGCAGGCCAGGAGCAGGCACATGGCTGGGGTTTGTGCTTGTGAGGTCACTTCTGCCCCAGGACCTGATAGGCCAGCAGCAGGCACAGGGCTCACATATGGGGCTGTAAGGTCACTGCTACCTCAGAAGCCGGCAAAGGGCTTCAGTGCTGATTGTGAGGTCACTTCTGCCTCAGTACCTGATTGGTTGGTGTAGGTTCCTGGAAGTCACCTGTGCCGGTGCTGCTGTTAGGCCAGAACCAGGTTAACTGGCACAGGAGACTGTCCTGGAGGGCAGAGAGGCCATGGATCCCTCGTGGATCTTCAGGGACAACGTCCTCAAAGCACAGGAACAAGCCAGTGTGATGTGATGGGAGTCAAGCAGGGCCTGGCAGGAGAACCGCATGGATGACCAGGGGCACCCTGACTTAGGAGTTCAGCCACAGGAAGGAAGTTCCCGGAGGGTGGAAGAGGGAAGAGGCTGCCCAGGAGGCAGATAGAAACCTTGCCTGTGGGTGCAGCGATGGAGTTAGGGAAGCCAAAGCTCAGCTGGAGTTGGAGTTGGAGCTGGAGCTCGCAAGGGGTGTGGAGGGCAACCAGGAGGGCTTTTGTAAGCATGCTGGCAGCACAAGGAAGGCAGCTAAGGAGAATGTGCTCTCACTGCTCAGGGGGCAGGGGACATAGTGACAAGGACAGGGAAAAAGATGAGTCTCTCCTTGTCTTTTCTAACTTACATACTACCGCTAAGAGCTGCCCCCAGTCCCCCCTGGTCCCCAAGGCTCCTAGTGCCCATGTGACATTGCTCTTGATTGTCTTTGAAATGTCTGGGCAAACAGGGAGGTTCCTGCTATCTGGGAAAAGGCAGACATTGCACCCATTTCCAGAGAAGCACAAGAGGAAGAATGCTGGGAACGTCAGGCTGGTCAGCTTCATGCGAGTCCCTGGAAGGTGATGGAGCAAATGCTCCTGGAAACCATCTCCAAGCATATGGAGGGCAAGGACTGGAAGAGCCAGCATGGGCTGAGCAAAGGGAAATGGAAACTCTGCCTGACCAACCTGATTGCCTTCTACCAGAAGACTGTGGGCACAAGGGGAAAGCAGGGGAATTTGTGTGCCCTCATATCGGCAAGGCCTTTGACACAGTCATCCCTGTTCTACCTGTAGCCAAACTGTTGAGATCTGCACTCGATAAATGAACCATAAAGCAGGCGGAAGATTGGCTGGTCCATCAGGCCCAAAGGCTGTGATTAGTGGTACGAGGAGGCCAAACTGGTGGCTGGTTACTGGTGGCATCCCTCCGTGATCAACACAGGGAGCAACACTGTGGAACTTCTTCATTAATGGCCTGGGACATGGGATGGAGCCACTCTCAGAGCCTTTGTGGACTATGTGCAATTGGAGCAAGGCCAGGAGCAAGCTCATTTTGTTCCCTCTGCACTGAGGAGGCAGGTTCGACTACATGACCTCCAGAGGTCTCGTCCACCCTAAGTGCAGTGATTCAGTCACAATTCACGTTTCTAGGGAGAGCTCTGTAAAGACAGACTAGGCAGACGAAGCAGACAGGGCAGAGAGGCAGAAGAGAGAGGAAGTACGTCAATTTAAATAGAGTTGTTCCTCAGCAGAAAATTTTCCCATTCAGAGTGTTGGTAGCAAATACGGCATGATGAATAGCTGTAAGCATATATGTATATACTGAAATGGAGGAAATAATTCTTGGCTTTTCTCAGTTATTGCATAGAGTTATTCTTTGAATTGGTGAATTTTTGACTAAAAGTTTACATTCAGGCCTTTATTAACTGGGGCACCTAGAGAGGCTATTGCTGCCTGAGATGCCCTGGGGTTGCTGTGTTCCCAGGCAGTGCTGGGGAATGTGATCCAGGACCTATGGGAACCTTTCTGGAGCAATGTGTGGAGTTCTAGCAGTATTAGGCAGCTAGTGTCATTTTAGATGGCCAAGGAGATTCTTCACCAGGCCACTACCTGATGCTTTAGAAGGATGCGGGTCTCACAGTTTCTCCATCAGAGCAAGCAGACACTGACATATGCCTTGGGCCACCTCTGTCTCTTCAAATGTCACCACGTGTGTGTGTGTGAGCAACCAGCTCCCACCCTCCATCTCCAGGGAGTATAATGGGAGCTGAGGCAAGAAGCTCGCGTGCAGGCATCTTTGTTGTGCCCACTTCAGTGTGGGCAAGGGGAATCCTACCTCCTGTGTGTTTGCGGAGTGCACAGGAAGGATCTGAATCACACCCCATCCCAGGGGCTTCTAAACCAGCATGAGAAGCCCTGATTGACTCGTCTGAATCAATACGTGAACCATGGATAATTGAAATCCCTTCTTGCCCCTTTTCTAGGTGTCCTGCCTAATAAAGAGATGGGAATCGGGTCTTCCAGAGTGGGACGATTCCATCTGTCATAGATGGCCATCCTCTGATGAGACAAATTGCAATGCTGCAATGGGTCTCTCGCCACTCCTTAGTAAAGGACCATAGGTGATTATTTTAGTCTACTTTAGTGAACATCTCCCGGGGTGGAAGCACAAGGGACAGAGAAAATCAGGCCTTCAGCTGGACCACTGCTGCTCAGCAGTACCAGGCTCCTGGGACTGAGGGAACGCATGGCAACCTGACAGCACTGCTGAGAGACAGCTCTGTGCAGGAGCAGCTGCTCTGCAAAGGGCAGCAGGGCTCTGGGCACTGCCTGCTATTGCTGACACACATCAGACAAGGCAAAGAGAAGTGAAAGGGAGTGTGGAGTGGGAGGACAGAGGAGAGCTCATTGTGGGAGAAATCTTGGCAGCCGTTTGCGTGGTAAGCCTCTGGCTGCAGGGCCAAACTACAGAGGTTCCTGGAGGGGTCTTCTAAACCCAGCCCATGACTGATAGTTTTCTTAAGGATTGCTCTCCTGGCTTCTCCAAAGTGGAGGAGGGCATTCCCTGGCACACCATCACAGGGACAGGGTGTCCTGCTACCTTCTCCCAGGGACAGCTGCAGGGCTGTGAAGCCGGAGTGTGCCACAGCTCTGCCCAGAGCTGTAATTCAGAGCACTCCAGGGTGCTGCGTGCCCGGGGCAGGGACTCTGCTGCCTGCGAGGGTCAGCACTCAGCCTGCCCAGGGAACTCCCCACAGCACTGTGGGGAGAAGCTCAGGGTGGAAGGAGAGGGAAAGGAAGGCGTTTTCCTTCTAGGGTGTGTGCTTTCGATTCCCTAATTTTGTCAGGAGTAAAACAGGAAAGAGTTTTCTGAAAAATCTGAGACTCCTAAACCTTCACTCTCAGAGAGCAATAGGTCTGTCAGAAAGCTCAGCAAACCCCTTCAGCCCCACCTCAGCCTACAGACAGCACCAGCACCACCTTTATGGCCTTGTCAGGGGTTTCCTGACCTGCTCCACAGCACCTTGGAGCACAGCAATGCCTCTGCCTAATGCCCTGTCCCAGGCAGTCTCTGCAGGGCAGAGCTGAGCACGCGGAGGATGGGATGGGGTCTGTGAGCACTGGCAGGGAAAAGACAGTGGGACAGAGAAAGAGCTGCCAGCAGGGACAGCTGCAGGCAGCAGAGACGGGCAGGGAATGAGAGGGAACTGCGAACAGAATCACCATGGGAGGATGCATTTGGGCAAGTCATGGTCAGTCCCTCTGATGCAGACACCTTCCTCTGAGCCACTCTCCTGTGTCTCTGCTCCCACCCAGCAGAGCCTCTGCCCTGACAGCCATGGAGTCCAGAGCATGAGCCGCCTCCTCTGCAGCCAGACCTGCAGCAGAGGAGAGGGGCATCTCTCCTGCCACGGGCCCATTTCATGCTGCCTGACAAAGGGGCTGAGAGCGACCACCCTGCCAGGTCCCTGTCTGCCACGTGGCATGTCCAGCTGGGTAAGATGAAAGCTTTCCCGAATGCCCATCTGTCTCTCTCTCCTTGCCTCCCTTGGCAGCAGGATCACTGTGTTGCTCCTTGTTTCCCCTCCTGTGCTTGCTGCTCCTGGTCTTCTCTTGGGCTTTCTGGGGTTGGGGTGCTTCAGCTGCAGTTCAGACACCTGCCCTGCAAGTTGTGCAGGAGGGATCTGCGTAGGAGTAAGCTGTTCCCAGCCCCCCTGAAACCTTTGGGGCAACAGAAAATGCGATCTGTGGGACGGGCAAATTAGTTGACCTTGTCATGCTCTTCATCACTTTCTCCATAGCTGGCCTGAGAGAGAGGAATTTGGAAATCTTCCCTTAAAATCTGAATTCCCCCACTCTCAGCTCAATCCAGTTTCTTTCTGAGAGAAACTTGTGACTGTGAGTGTCCTTTAGCTGAGAGGTGCAAGCGCAAGGCCAAGAGGGGCAAGACTCATTGACAGACCAGATCCCGTGACTTTGCACAAAGTCACGGTGAGCCCTTTTTTTCCTCTTGGGATGCACAAATGCTCATCCTCAGAGCAACTGAACTGCCACAGATTTCTACCCTGTCAAAGAATGCTCCCACAGTGAGAGGGAGATATCTAAAAGCTAAATCATTATCTAATCAGACTTTCCCACTGAAGACTCTATTTCAGAGAAAATGGTGTCGAAATATTGAGCAGCCTTTCCACATAAAGAATAGATATAATCTGCTGCAGGATGTGCACATCAGAGCTAGCCACTTCCCACTCCCACCACAGAGAAAGAGAGCAGATGGTAAATTGGCGTGAGCAGAGGGTCTATCTCGTTGGAGTGGAGACATCCAGAAAGGGTCAGGCACCCCCTGCCTTCACGTGAGTTTCCCTCCCTTGCTAGAAGGAGCTGGTGTGGCTGCTTCAGATACAAACGCCTCTGTTCATCCCTCACAAGGATTTTCCCTTTCCGAGACAGCTGACATGAGAGCTTGTCAGCGTCCTATACTCTCTGACCAGGTTCTTTTAGATATTCCACACATGGAGGGTGTAATGTTTAATATCAAAATTTACTTCTTTGCAGATATTTGACGTTACACGGGATTTTTGATTCAGCAGAGTGATACAGCAATATACTGAAATCACAATACAAGTGTCAGTTACACTTAGCGAAATACAGCAACTGCAGTATACAGTTCAATCACAATACCAGTGTGATCCCCATTACTGGTCTCTATAAGCTCACCGTCACAACGCTGGGCATCCCCGATCGTGGGGAAGGAATACGTGGGCTGAAACCAGCTCAATCACGTTGCTCTTTTCCAAGTTCTTTTGCTAGTTGTTCAGTTTTTATACTTTGTGTTGGGCTGAGCCATGTATACACTCCCCCTCCCATGCTGGTCTGGCTAACTCAGGGAGACATTCACACTCTTTTGATGAATTCAGGGGGAAACATTTACACCAGCTGATCCACTCAGCTGGGGTGTAGTCAGCTGATCTGCTCAACTGACATAGCTGTTTCCCTAAAACAAAGCTTACCCTCCAGTCCTGGTCCCCTTTGCCGTGAGATAAAGCTGGCTTTCTGTGCAACCGCTGTGGTCAGTCACACCCTACCTCATGCCCTGAGCTTCATGGGCACATCACCCTTGCCCATCTCCCCGGAGCTTTCTTCCATGGCAGGGGTATATTGGTTGGTCAAAGTGCTATATTCATCTCTTATTATGGTAAACAGAGAATATTCTCACCAGGCCACTAGACTGAGTCACCTTAGCTCAGCTCGTGGCACCCAAGCCCCTCCTATCCCCACCAAATAACTGGAAATGTTTGTCACCGTCCTCCGTTTACACCCCCCAGCAAAGCAGGACTGACTCCTCTGGAAATGATTAGCAGAAGCCCCTGGTCTGCACGGCACACTCAGCCAGCTCAAACCAGAGCTCCAGACAGGGAGCTGAATGAAGGTAAAGAAGAGAGGAAAAGTGGGAGGTTCTATGAGAAAGGCAAAAGATTTGGCTCACAGAAGACTGCTCTACTTTGTCACTGTCTTTTCCTCCTTGGACAGATCCCCATGCCCAGGGTCAGCAAACGTCCAACGGCAGCTCCTTCACTGAGTTCCTCCTCCTGGCATTTGCAGACACCCGGCAGCTGCAGCTCTTGCACTTCTCCCTCTTCCTGGGCATCTACCTGGCTGCCCTCCTGGGCAACGGCCTCATCATCACAGCCATAGCCTGCGACCACCGCCTCCACACCCCCATGTACTTCTTCCTCCTCAATCTCTCCCTCCTTGACCTTGGCACCATCTCCACCACTGTCCCCAAATCCATGGCCAATTCCCTGTGGGACACCAGGGCCATTTCCGACTCAAGATGTGCTGCCCAGGTCTTTCATTTTACTTTTCTCTTGTCGACTGAGTATTCTGTTCTCACTGTCATGGCCTACGATCGCTACGTGGCCATCTGCAAGCCCCTGCACTATGGGACCATCATGGGCAGCAGAGCTTGTGTCAAAATGGCAGCAGCTGCCTGGGCCAGTGGGTTTCTCAATGCTCTCCTGCACACTGCCAACACATTTTCAATACCACTCTGCCATGGCAATGTCCTGGAGCAGTTCTTCTGTGAAATCCCACAGATCCTCAAGCTCTCCTGCTCAAACTCCTACCTCAGGGAAATTGGGGCTCTTGTGCTTACTCTTTGTTCAGGCTTCGGGTGTTTCATCTGCATTGTGGTGTCCTACGTGCAGATCTTCACTGCTGTGCTGAGGATCCCCTCTGAGCAGGGACAGCACAAAGCCTTTTCCATGTGCCTCCCTCACCTGGCCGTGGTCTCCCTGTTTGTCAGCACTGTCATATTTGCCCACCTGAAGCCCCCCTCCATCTCCTCCCCAGCTCTGGATCTGGTGGTGGCTGTTTTGTACACAGTGGTGCCTCCAACAGTGAACCCCCTCATCTACAGCATGAGGAACAGGGAGCTCAAGGATGCCCTGAAGAAACTGATTCAACTGCTGCTACTTCAGCAGCAATAAGCTGCCCACCTCTCCTCACAAGTGATTTCCAGTTTATCTCAGACAAGTCTTGTGCTTTGTGCATTCTGTCTGTGACAGTCATTTGCACACAAACATTTGAATTCATCCCACTTTTGCAGAGGCACAAACCCTGTCTGTCCAATTGATTAGTCAATGGGGATTGAATTTGGACACTGCCTCATTTTAATACAAATGTCCTTGTTTTCCCATGATGCAATAATGGAAAATTTTCAGGAAGGTTGTGAATCCCTGAAGAAATATTCATCTACCCCTTAAGCTGGTGTACCACTGCTTTGTCTGTTATGCTATGGATTTCATCTCAGCAGTCTTTCACATATTTCCACATGTCCTCATTAAATCGATCATTTCTAAAGTCATCTTTGCAGCAGACTATCTGGGCATAGGCACTTTCCCTTGTTTTCCACTTTTTCTTCTCTCCTTTCTCTTCATTCATTCAGATATCTCTCCTCTCTCTCAGTGCTGCTCTGAGCTTCAGGAAGTGCAAAAATTGCCTCATCTTTCAGGAGTCTAATTGCCTATTTAGCCAACATCTTAGTTGTGTTTTCTCTCTATCCTATCAATCTGTCTGAAACATTTCTACTAAGGCTATCCCTTGTGGAAAGTGGACCTCACTGGAGGCAGCCTGGACTTGAAACACAGTTCAGGAGTTAATTTTCCTTTTCAATAAACTCCATCATGTTTAATTTTTGTTTGATGCCAATTAAGAAAAACCCTTCTGTGTGTATTTGCAGCTGGTTCTCTAAGGAGAACTCGTTAGGGCTTTTTGCACTGTAATGACCCCTCGGGGTACTTGGTGCTGAGTCTATGAATGTCAGATTCTGAGAGGAGAGTGAAGCAACCACTCAAGAAGTTGAATTCAGCAGGAAATCACAAATTTTCTTGGAGTGTTAATGAGTCCCCCTGAGGGCCATTACTCACAAAGCCTCTCCAAGGGCTGATTAGAGCAGAGGCAGTTGTTACAGATAGATAAAGAAAATGTGCAGGTAGCTCTCATGCCTAGAAAACTTGGATAAGTTTTATCGTACCACATGGCCAAGCACTGACACCCAGCCCCTGAGTAGGGTGATGCTTTCTCTGACGCTTTGCTCAGGGCTCTTTGTGGGGGCAGTGTGAGGGTGGGGGTGTGCCACGCTGAGTTAGGTGCAATGAGATGGCACGTCCCAGGCCCCCCCAGCAGGAGGAGGAAACAAGGCCCCAGTGCTGCAAAGAAATGGTGTCTTCTGGCAGGCCTCGATGGCAGATACAGCAGCCATACACAAGAGCACAAACAGAAGCTGTCAGAAGCTTTCAGCCTTGGCAGTGCCCTGGCCTTCTCCACCAGAGCCTGTCCTACACTGTCCCATGCTTGAGCCAGTTACACTGCAGCCTGTAGACACCCAGCCTGCTTCCCCACCTTGCTCTCGCCCAGGGATCTGCCCACCTTTACTGATGTCTCTCCACCCTCCCTTGTTTTTCCTTGAAACACAAAGCTGGGGGCACAGACTCCCTCTGCCTGACCTCTTGTACCACAGCACTACCCGTCAAGGGGCATTTCTTTTTTTAACATCCATTCTGAACCTCTCAAGCTGAAGACTGTAGCTCTTTCCCCTTCTCGTGCAGCTTCCCACCACCAAAAAAAGCACCAAAATCTTTGAAACCTCCCTTCAAGCACTCACGGGCTGCTACTCTACTGCCCTTAGCCTCCACTTCACCAGGATAATGTAGCCCAGGTCCCTCAGCCTCCCTGTACAGCTCATGTGCTGCAGGCAACAAGCCCCATCTTGGCAGACCTCCTCTGCACACTCTCCAGGTCCTCCCCATTCCTCCAGCACTGGGTATACCACACGTGGACGCACGATTCCAGATGTGGCCACCCCAGTGCTGAGTGGAGGGGGATAAAAACAGTCCTAGTCTGGGGGGCCACACGCTTCCTAATGCAGCCCAACATGCAGCTGGTCTGATCTGCAGTGAGCATGCACCACGGGCTCATATGGCATCCCTCCTGATGTCCAGGCCCTTCTCCTCAGGGTCACTCCACCAAGGCCCAACCTGCCGCTTCTCCTTGCACATCTTCAGGAGGTTTCTCTTGGCCTAATCTCCAACCTTCTCAAGGTCCCTCTCAGCTCAAGCTCCTTTGTGTCAGCTGTGAATGTGTGCGTGCAGATGGCTCATCCTATCTTGCCATGCCTCTGACAGGATAACAGCATGACCAACTGCAGGACACCATAGATAATAAAGGCCATGCTGTTCTAAAGGAACTGCCAGAAACAGTTGAAATGAGCATGGCAGCCATCTCAGAGAAGCCAAAGGAAGGTACAAAGCAAGCAAGACCAGGGTCAAGGGGTAAACAGAGGTATGCTGGTTGCATGGGAGGAGATTAGGGTGGTAAAAGAAAAGGGCTTGTAAGGTGAAAAGAGTGGAAAATGCAATAAAAGGTGAAACCAATGAAATATTAGGGCCACCTGGGGACACTGGCCAAGGAGCTCTGAATCTGAACTGCTCTGACCAGAGCAGGACAAGACACATGCAGTTGATGTGCTCATACTTTTGTCTGATGTACTTCCATGGCCATGGGGAAGCTGAATGTTTTCCCTAAGGTCAACAAGGGAAGACCCAGGGTGGAAGGAAATGCCAAATCATTCAGGCTGGAAGGGACCTCCAGTTGTCTCTAGCCCAACGTGCTTCTCACAGCAGGCTCAGCTGTCAGCTCCAAGCAGGTTGGTGAGGGCTTTAGTCATTTAGGACTTGAAAACCTCTGAGGATGGAGATGGCACAACCTCTCTGGGCAACCTGCCCCAGTGCTTCACTGTTTGGATGGGTAAAATGTTTGCCCTAATTCCCAGCCTGAACCTCTCTTGTTTCAGCTCATGCCTCATCCTGGGCCTCCTCCTCCCATGGTGCACAATGGTGAAGAGGCTGGCTCCATCCTCCTGATGACCTCCTGGTAGGTATGGGCAGGCTGTTATTAGGTCTGCCCAAAGCCTCCTCTTCTCCAGGCTGAACAAAGACAGCTCCCTCAGCGACGAAGTCAAGTTTACAAATGTGTGCCTAGGTTGTTTCATGGTTCTTCCAATCCTTCTGTATTTTACTGGATCTGCAGAGGACCTTAGGGCTGTTAGAGTGCAACCACCCTCATGCCATGACTTTCTGCATATGTCACACTCATTTGGCATCATGTTGTAGTGTGCAGGTGCTGTAGATGGTGAGAAAGGCAAGCAGTCATTCATAATTAAAAAGAGGTAACCTCGCACCACGAGGGAGGGCAGGCTCTGGGGATGCCATGCGTGGTGCTAAAACACATGCAGAAAAGGAATTCAGGAGTTCAAGAATCACAGTAGCTATCACCAGAGATGCCAGAATCACCCATCCATGTCAGTTGGAAGCGACCTTGGGAGGTCTCTAGTCCAACCTCCTGCTCCCATCAGGATCAGCACTGAAGTCACATCAGGTTCCTCTGGGCTTTTTCCAACAGGGTCCTCCAAGAACAGGTGGTCCATAAGCTCTTCAGATGCTTCATTATCCTCATGGATTTTTTTCTCCCTGCTATCCCATCTTAGTTTGTAACCATTTCCTCTCATTCTTCTGCCATGAATCCCTGTAAAAGCCTGGTTCGCTATGGGTGGCCACCTTGAGTTGGGAAGCTGCTAAGAGTCACCCCAAAAGCCTTCCCTTCTCCAGGCTGAACAAATGTCACCGCAGCCTCTCCTCCCAGGCCAAATGCTCCAGTCTCCAAGCACCTTGGGGGCCTGCACCTGAAATCATCAGAATGAGCAACAGCATTCTTCTGCACAGGGCCCCAGCTGGATGCAGGATCTGGATGTGCTAGTAGTACAGTAGAGGGGGACAGTCTTTTCCCTTGCTCTCCTGGCTTTGTTCTGGTTCATGCAGGCCAGGATGCTGTGGCTTCCATTGCTGCCAAGGAATGCTGCTGGCTCACGTTCAGCTCGCTGCCCACAGAGACTCCCAGGTCCTTCTCCTCAGAGCTCCTGCCCAGCCAGGGACTCCTCACTCTGTACCACTGCAGGGTGTTGGTCTATCCGAGGGGCATTTGTCCTTCTTGAATTTCAGAAAGATCCTCACAGCCCATTCCTCCTCCTGGCTGAGGTCCCTCTGAATGGCAGCCCTCAAGCATGTGACCATTCTGCCCCATTAGGTGTCATCTTAAATGTGATGAGAATTGCCTCCTCCAGGCCGCAAATGAATCTGTTAGACAGGTCAGGTGGCAGTGTAGACCTCTGCCCCCTCCACTTGTCAGCAACTTCCAGGGAAAGAATGACCCATTCACAAAAATCCTCTGAGCTCCATCATCCAACCAGCTTTCCACCCATCTGGTTGTCTACTCAGCCTACTGTAATGTCTTTCTTGTATACAAGAACGTGGTGGAAGACAGCATCAAATACCTTGCTTAAAGTCAGGGAAAGTGACCTCCACTACTCTCTGCTCCTCCACAGTACAGGTCTTTTACCACAGAAGGCAATCAGATTGGTCAGGAACAATTCCCCTTCAGTTAATCTATGCGGACTCTTCCAAGTCGCCTTCTTCTCCTTCATGTGCCCAGAAAGGTGATGTAAGATGAATCGCTCCATGACATACTCCTCACTCAAGTGAGGTGGAATGGCCTGCAGCTCCCCAGGTTGTTCTTGTGGCCTTTGTTGAAAATGGGCATAACATATTCCTTTTTCTGGCCATTGGGACCTGCCCCGATCTCCACAACCTTTCCAAGATGAGCCTGGTTGTGAGAGTGGTCAGCCCTCTCAAAGTCCTGACACCCTCCAGAAACCTCCTAGACTGCTTGCACTCTGCTGTGACAGGGTGATGCAATTCCCTGCACAAGAACCAGGCCCTGTGATCCACAGGCTTCCTCAGGTTGATTAAAGGAGATGCAGCCACCTCCTCTCCCTCATCAGGTGGTCTGAAACTCATGCTCACCCACAAGATCTCACCCATCCCCTTGTCCATCCCAGAGAAAAGAGCTCCATACATCTGAGCTGCCCCTTCACACAAAGGGCATCCTCCCTCCTCATCTTCCCCAACAATCTCTCCTGAAGGGCTTGCACCCTGCCATCACAGCCCTCCAGTCGTGCCAGTGATTCCACCACATTTCAGTGATTCCAGCCATGTGGCAGCACTGTGAAAGCTTGTGCATCTCCATCTGCTCCTGTCTGTGCCCCAGGCTGAAGACATTCACATATATTTGGGCTGCAGAACCTCAGCTATGGCACAGAGTGCACATTTATAATGGTGATGCCTGATACCAAGAGCCAAGGACACCGTGTATGCAGTGGCCCCACTTCAGAGCAGGGACGTGCTGTCATAGAGAGCAGGTGGCCAGGCAATGGTGAAAGAGGTTCCCACTGGGAGAGCAAACCCTGCAGTGCCCAAGGTGAGGGGGAAACAGAGCTGGACAGTACATCAATGGTGGGAGAGGGGTTTGTTGTCCAAGCTACCTCTGCAGTACTGTGGGGCCTGTGACAGAGGTGAGCTGATCTCCAGGAGGGACAAGGTGCCACTGAGAAAGTCCCTGGGCCTGGACAGCCTGGCATCCAGCCACCCTGTGGACATCATTAGCACAGTCCTCGTTGATATCATCTGGGGTCAAGAAAAGATTCAGAGCAAGGAGAGTTACAAGTTTGCAAGAGTGCAGGGACATGAGCGGAGACCTTGGTATGATGGGCCTCCATTAATGCAGCTTGCTTGAATGTGGACAGGATGGCCTTGGCCTGAAGGCAGCAGTGGGATTCAGGTGTTTGGTCACAGGCTGGAAATCTGAGGTGCCCCGCAACACTTGCCCAGCAACCATTGCAAAAGGGCCTGTTTTTCCTGTAGGTCCCATGTGGTACCTGCTAGAAACGTGTGGTATGCTGTACACTCTAGGCTTATATGCTCTCAACCTCGTAAACCATTATACGGACCAAAGTGCAGTTAATAAGCATTTCTCATGCCCTACGTGGTGAGAACAGCCTCGGGTTCATTACAGGAACCTGGAAAGGGGTCAATGGAGTGAACCAGCAGACTTAAAAATATGGGGGAAAGGTTATGCTTGTGTCTCCACAGGTAACGGGCCGCGTTGGATGCCTGCACGGCTGATTCGACTTGTTGACGCATCCCCCGAAACACCAAACGAGGACTGAGAGCCAGTTAAGATGAGCCCATGTCGGGACATTTTCTGGCAATGTCTGCCTGCCTCGTGCAGGGTCAATATCGATTCATAAAAGCTTATGGCGACTACACGACCTTACGAATAAGTTGTAGATAGAATCAGAGTGGAACCCTTTTGAGGGACAGGACTGGATGTGGGTTCAGGAAGGTACTGGTGTGTGGATTGGTAATCTTGCTAAGATTTCTATCCCTTGCCATCTATCTCCCCTGCTTAATAAGCCTTATGCAGAGAATGACTCGAAGGACTTTGCATCAAGTACTTGCTGTGCAAATACACACTGGACTGGCAATATTTGGTTTAAAAAATGAAAAAGGGGGAGATGTATGGGCAGACAGCGAGGGATTGGACAAGACAGAGTTAAGGAGCCGAAAGCCTTGGGAGGAATAAATAGCAGTATGTGGATAAGGAAGTAGCCGCAGGGAATGAGAAGGAGTGATGATGGGAACATGACCTTTGGGAAAGTACAACGTGGTGCTTACAAGTGGAGTGGAAAGTACCATAGATCACTGTGGGAAGGACCGACCCGGGCATATAGAGCATATATAAAGGGCTTGCTTGCTTGAATAAAGTTGATTCTGATCCAGCACATCGGAGTCCGTGAATCAGACAGACACAGGACACCTTGCTGGTGGGGGCTGAAGCCAAGGGACTGAGTTCCCCAGACCTATCTACCTCTGCTGTTACCAGATTGCCTGCCCCAGTCCTCAGCCATGGGCCCACATTTCCCTTGTTCATGCTTATACTCTTACTGAAGCAATAGCAGATCATCTTTTTTGCCCTTGACATCCCTTGCAAGCATCAATCCTAAAGGCGCTTTGGCTTTCCTAACACCTTCCCTACTTCCCTGGACAACATTTCTCAATTCCTCCTTTGCGGCCTCTCCCTGCTTTCTGTTCCTGTGTGCTGCCTTTTTGTACTGTTGTTCGGTTGTGAGTTCCTTGTTCAGCCGCTCTGTGTCCTGAGATCTCTGCTTGCTCTCCTGGGCATCAGTATGGGCCATTCTTGAGCTTAGAGGATGCTGTCCTGAAAGACCTGCCAACTTTCTTGAGTTCCTCTGCCCTTCAGAGCTGCCTACCACAGGATCCCTCTACCAGTAGGTCCAAGTCTGCTCCTCTGACATCCAGAGTGTGGACTCTGCTACTATTCTTCCTCATGTTGCTCAGGATCTGGAACTCCACTGTCTCATGGCCACTGCAGGCAAGGCTGATACTGGTTATCACAGCCCTCATCAGTGGTTCCTTGTTGGCAGGTTCCAGGTCCAGGAAAGTGTCACCCTTGTTGACCTATCAGGCTTCGCTGTGCTAAGAAGTTGTCCTCCACACCTTCCAGAATCCTCCTGGACTCTTTGCAGCCTGCTGCATTGCCCTCCCACTGAATGTCTGGGAGATTCAAGTCCCCCCATAAGAACTGGGGTCTGTGATCCACAGACTTCCACAGGCTGCTCTAAGCCTTTGCAGTTCTGCAACAGCTTGTGCATCTCCACTTCCTCTTCTTTGTGCCCCAGGCTTTGTGCATTTGTGTACATCTGGGCTGCAGAACCTCAGCTTTGGCACCAGGGCAGAGCACAGACTTGTCATGGTGATACCTGTTGCCAAGCCAGAAAAAAAGAGAGCTGGCCATGCAGCTGTGGCAGGAGAGGTGCTTGGTCCCTGAGCTGACTCTGCAGCACCTTGGGGCCTGTGATGGAGGTGGCCAGATCTCCAGGAAAGACAAGGTGCCACTGAGAAAGTCCCTGGGCCTCAACAGCCTGCAAGCCAGGCACACTGTGGCTGCATCATTAGCACCGTCCCTGTTCATAGCATGAGGGCTGAGAAAAGGTTTAGGGAGAGAAGAACTAGTGGGGTTTGAAAGTGTAGGTCTGTGTGTGGAGACCTTGGTGTGATGTGCCTTGCATCTTTGCAGCATGCTCGGGTGTAGATGGGATGGTCTTTTCCTAAAGGCAGTGGTGGGAATCCCTTGTTTGAGAACAGTTAGGAAATGCGAGATGCCCTGGGGTGTTTGCCCAGCAACCACTCCAAAAGGGCAAGGACTTTTCCTGGAGGTCCTGTGCTGTACCTGCTAGAAACCTGGTGCTTGTGTTGGACACCCCGTGCATTGGACATGGCCCTGCAGGCCTCTTGTGATGGCATTAAAACAAGTGTATGCCCTGAACTGCATGAACTGCTTGCAATGTCGGGATCCACATATGTCTCAGATTCATAGTGAGCAGACCTCTTGCAGTAGTCGGCATCAAGTGTCATTTCAGATGGCCAAGGAGATTCTGCACCAGCTGAAGTCCTGGAAGGATATGGGTCTCATAATTGTTCCATCAGAGCAAGGAGAAAGTGGTACATGTCTTGGACCACCTCTGGCCCTACAAATGTCCAAGGGGTGTGTGTGTGTGTGTGTACAGCTGAGTGCCTCCCTCCATCTCCCTTGATTCCAGTGGGAGCTTAAACAAGGAGCTGCCATGCAGACAGACGTTTTGTGCATGCTAGACTTGGGCAAGGGGAATCCCACCTCCTGTGAGTTTGTGGAGAGCACGGGAGGGAACTGTATCCTATTCCACCCTGGGGCTTCTCAGTGAGCACTCGATGTATTGATTAACTCCTCTAAATCATCCCTGAAGCATGAGCAAACCAACTCCCTTCTTGTGCCTGTGCTCTTATGAGATGGGAGCAGGGCTTTCCAGAGTGGGACGTTTCCACCTCTCTTAGACAGCCATGCTCTGGTGAGACCAACTGCAATGCTAGAGTCAGTCTCTGCACTGTTTGGAGAGGGACCCTCGGTGATTATTTTCATCTACTTCAGTGGCTATTTCCCAGGGATGATCCTGCTGCCTTCCAGGAACTGTCAGCCCTGGAGTTGCAGGAACATCTCCAGGGTGCCCAGGGGACAGAGAAAGTCACGTCATGAGCTGGGCCTCTGCTCCTGAGCTGGGCTTGGCTCCTGGGGCTGCCGGAGCCCATGGCAACCTGGCAGGCACTGCAGAGAGCCAGCTCTGTCCAAGTGCAGCTCCTTTTCCTGGAGAAGCAGGACTCCGGGCACTGCCTGCAGGGGCCAGAACGAGATGGGCATCTCCGAAGTTGAAGAGAGTGGGGAATCAGAGGATGGCTGAGAGGTGCCTGCAGCGAGAAATCTTCACAGCCCCTAACACAGTAAGTCTCTGGCTGCAGGGCAACATTGCTGCTGTGGCTGCCGGAGGGTTCCTCTGAAGCTGGCACCTTCCACAGCTGAGAGGGTCTGTCAGGGCGGCTCTGCCAGCTCCTCCTGTTTGGAGCAGGTGGTGCTTTAGAGCAGGGCTTCCCAGCCACACCGTCAGAGGGACAGGCCATCACGGCTACCTTCTGCCAGGGACGGTGCTGGGGTGTGAAGCCAGGGAGTGCCCCCAGGTGTGCGCGGGCTGTAATTGAGAGCAGTGTCCCTGCGACCCAGGGTGCTGTGTGCCCGGGGCGGGGACTCTGCCGCCTGCGAGGGTCAGCACTCAGCCTGCCCAGGGAGCTGCCCAGGGCGCTGCAGGGAGAAGCTCTGGGTGGAAGGAGCGACCCCGAGAAGGGCGGCTTCATCCTCCTGTTGAGAGGGTGCTGCGGGGGTCAGGGCTGCTCTCAGCTCTCCCTCACCCCCAGGATATTTCCAGGGGACCTTTTCAAGCAGACAGCCATGGCCGGGGTTCCCTGAAAGATAAGGACCTTTCCTGAGTCTCTGCTTCCAGTTTCCCACTGTTTGCAGGAGCTGAGAGGTGGGGGTGGGCAAGAGGAGAGGACAGGAGCTGTGAGGTTTGGACAAGAGGCTGATGCTCCCAGACCATTACAGTGAGAGATCAGTAGGTCTGTGAGGGACCTCACTGCATCCTTTCACCCAGTGCTCTGCCTACAGAAAGCACCACCATCACCTTGCCTGGCCTCACCCGCGTTTGTCTGACCTGCTCCTTAGCACCTGCAAACCCAGAGATGCCCCTGGGCAGTGCCCTGCTGCTGGGAGGTTTCTGCAGGGCAGGACTGAGTGCCCAGAGGGTGGGATGGGGTCTGTGAGCGCTGGCAGGGAAAAGAGATGGGGCAGAGAAAGAGCTGCCAGGAGGAAAAGCTCCAGGCAGGGGAGATATGATCAGCGAGTGAGAGGAAAGTAAAGCCATAAATGCTGTGGGAGGGGAAATTAGGAAAACTCCCGGTCAGTCCCTGCAATGCAGACATCTTCCTCTCAGCAAGCCCCCCGTGTCTCCTCTCCCACCAGCACAGCCTCTGCCCTCAAGGCCATGGGCTGCAGGGCAGGAGCCCCCTCCTCAGCAGCCTGAGCTGCAGCAGAGCAGAGGGGCATCTCTGCTGTGACGTGCCCATTTCCCACTGCACAGCAAAGGGGCTGAGAGTGACTGTGCTGTGATGCCGCTGCCTGGGAGGTGGTGTGCAGAGCTGGGTGAGGGGAAGGCTTTCCTAACTGCCCGTCTGGCTCTCCCTCCTGGCTTTCCCTTTGCTGGCAGGGTCATGGTACTGCTGCTTGTTTCCTCTCCTCTCTGTGCTGCTCTGCTTCTTGCTGTCCTGCTCTCTGGGGTGAAGGAGAGGGGTTCAGCTGCAGTTAAGGCACTGACCCTGTGGGTCCTGCGTGGAGCTGTCTTCATGGCAATGATGTGCCCAAGGCCCCTTCTAACCTTCTAGGCAATGCATTTCATCTGATTGGGGAATGATCTGACTCTGCTTTAAGGCTGCCCCCCTCACCCTTCTTTAGATCTCTTGACTGTGTCTCTGGGGTGTCCTGCCAGGCTGCAAGCTGCCCTCCACAAGACCTCAGCTCTGCCATAGCATAGCTGTGATAGCGGAGAGTCTTTGTGCTGGTCATGCAAGTCAGAAACCTCCTCACCTGCTCTGACGAGCTCTCCAGAGCACACTCCCCATGTCTGCTCTGAGAGAGAAGAATGGGGAAATCTTCCCTCTGGAGCTACATTCCTCCACTCTCACCTCAGCCCAGTTCCTTTCTTAGAGTAACTTGGGAGTGGGATTGTCCTTTAGCTGGGAGAGGTGCTAGCACAGGGCAGCGGGCAGCAAGACTCCTGCACAGTCCAGATCCCCTGACTCTGTCTGTAGTATATAGACACCGTGAGCCCTTTTCCTGCTGGGACACTTAAGTTCTAATGCTGAGAGGAACGGAAATGCCAAAGATTTCTACTGCATCAAAGAATGCTCCCACGGCGTGATGGGACCATCAAAACTCAAGAAACATAGAATCAGATCCTTCCACTGCAGCCCATTTTCTGAATAAACTGTTGAATGAACTTTCCACAAAATGGGTGGCTGTAATCTGCTGCAGAGTGTGTACATCAGAGCTAGTCACGTCCCACTCCCATTGCAGTGCCTGGGGAAAGAGTGCAGAGGGTAAATTGATGTAAGGACAGGGTCCATCTCACTGGAACAGAGATGTCTAGAATGGGTGGGGTCAGCCCCTGCCTTCACTCCAGTGTTTCTGTGGCTTGCTGGAGGGGGAGCTGGTGGGGCTGATTCCGACACAGACATCTGTGTTCAGGAGGGCAAGGCTGGGGGAGATGAATCCCTCGCAAGGGTCTTCTCTTTCAGAGACAGCTGCCATGAGTGCTGTATTCATCTCTCACAAGGATTAAGAGGATATTTGCACTGGGTCACTGGACTGAATCCCCTTCACTTGGCTCATGGCACCCATCTCCAGGAATCCCCCCCAAATCCTGGGGGCAGTTTGACACCTCCGTTTACAACCCCAGCAGAGCAGGACTGACTCCTCTGGAGCCCACACCCAAAGGGCCCTGCTGTGCACAGCATGCTCAGCCAGCACAAACCAGTGAACAGAAAAGGGATCTGAACAAAGGGAGAGAAGAGAGGGAATGTGGAGGGTTCTATTAAGACTATTCTGGTTTGGGCTCAGAGAAAACTGTTTTAACCTATCAATGCGTATTCCTCCTTGGACAGTCCCCAAAGCTCAGAAGAAGCAAATGCCCAACAGCAGTTTCCCAGATGAGTTCCTCCTCCTGGCATTTGTGCACACACGGCAGCTGCAGCTCTTGCACTTCTCACTCTTCCTGGGCATCTACCTGGCTGCCGTCCTGGGCAACGGCCTCATCATCACAGCTGTAGCCTGCGACCACCACCTCCACACCCCCATGTACTTCTTCCTCCTCAATCTCTCCCTCCTCGACCTTGGCACCATCTCCACCACTGTCCCCAAATCCATGGCCAATTCCCTGTGGGACACCAGGGCCATTTCCTACTCAGGATGTGCTGCACAGGTCTTTTTTCTTACCTTTTTCGTTTTGGCTGAGTATTCTCTTCTCACAATCATGGCCTACGATCGCTATGTTGCCATATGTAAACCCCTGCACTATGGGACCATCATGGGCAGCAGAGCATGTGTCAAAATGGCAGCAGCTGCCTGGGCCAGTGGGTTTCTCAGTGTGGTGCTGCACACTGGGAACACATTTGGAGTAACATTCTGCCATGGCAATGCCCTGGGCCAGTTCTTCTGTGAAATCCCGCAGATCCTCAAGCTCTCCTGCTCAGACTCCTACCTCAGGGAAGCTGGCGTTATTGTGGTTACTGTTTGTTTAGGCTTTGGGTGTTTCATCTTCATTGTGGTGTCCTATCTGCAGATCTTCACTGCTGTGCTGAGGATCCCCTCTGAGCAGGGACAGCACAAAGCCCTCTCCATGTGCCTCCCTCACCTGGCCGTGGTCTCCCTGTTTCTCAGCACTATCATATTTGCCCACCTGAAGCCCCCCTCCCTCTCTTCCCCGTCTCTGGATCTGGTGGTGGCTGTTTTGTACTCGGTGGTGCCTCCAGCAGTGAACCCCCTCATCTACAGCATGAGGAACAGGGAGCTCAGGGATGCCCTGAAGAAACTGATTCTCCTGGTTTTAGTGCAGCAGCAATGAGCTGCCCATCCCTCTTCACAGGTGGTTTCTAAGTACCTCAGACAAGTCTTGTGCTTTGGGCATTCTTGCTGTGATCATCATGTTTGTGCAGAAGTGTTGGAATTCATCCCACTTCCTTACAGCCATGAACCCAGTTTGTCTGACCCAGACGTCTTCTGTAAATGTCTCTCACTGCGTCAGAGTTGGCCTCTCTGTAATAAAAGCATATTTCCCCAGTGTGGTGCTTGAAGGTTGGGCTCTCTTTTAAGAGCTGGAGACAAGAATGTGCTCAGGGACTTTCCCCCTGAAAGGGCCTGTTGCTTTTCTGACGCTCTCCCTGGGCTCAAGGCAATGAGCTTAGAGGTGCTGTGTTAGGGAATGAGGGCTGGATTCAGCTTTTGTTTCTGCGTGCCCAGTGCTCCTGGAGATCGTGAATGGTCAAGTGGTATCTCCCATAGGACACGGCTGGACACTGATGCCCGTCCTTCTCGAAGGGAGTATGGATCCATCAGGATAGCACAAGGCATCCCCAAGGGCACCACGTGCTTAGGGGTGGGCAGTGAATGGAGCTTCACAAAATCCAGTGGAGTCATCCAGAGGGAAAGGGCTAAAGCAGTGAATGTGCAGGCTAGTGAGAGCTCTGCAATCCCACGAGAGGCAGCGGGGACCCAGGAGGCCCAGGAAAGGGATCCTGCAGAGTGGTCCATGTCACCTTCAATGAAAAGCCATGGGCTGGATCTAGCGACACACCTGAACACAGCCTGAGCCATTTGAAATGCCCTGTAATTGCTGAGAGCATCGTCCATGGCCACAGGGCAACAGATGTCTCGGTAGGGCGTTGTCACGTGCAATGACGCCCGTCCAGCTGGGTCTGCTTCCCACCCTGACCAGCACGGTGTCACCCCATAGCCCCAGGCCACCACAGCCCACTTGCTCTGCTAGGCTGCACTGCCAGATCGGGGCTCCCCGTTGGGCCCCTGCAGCAAGGCAAGCTGGGGCGGACTGGTTGAAGAGCAGCTTTGCAGGAAAGGACCTGGGTGTGCTGGTGCTCAACAAGTTGACAAGAAGGCAACAGGGTGCTCCTGTAGCAAAGACAGCCACCATTATCGTGGGTTGTATCAGCAAGAGTACAGACAAGTGCAGGGCAAGTACAGTAGGACAGACAAAATACCCTGGCAGTCTCCATCAAAAAGAAGCAAAATGAAGGGCACAACTGACAGACTACCAATGCTGGGGAGAGCGGTATGATCAACAGAGTGCCCAGGGACTGCCAACATTTTAAAGCAATCAAAACAAGAAAGGCCTTTCTGCCAGTTGCCAAGTGGCTGAAGCCAGAGGTACCCAGGCTTGCTGAAGGGAGAGAGCTCCAGAGGGACGACTTCTTTACTCAGCCTCCAAGCACATGGCCAGGATTATGCTGTTTTAGTGGTAGAACATGTTTTTGCAAGTCTAACTTTTATAATTAAAGCATTAGGACTCATACTCACACCAAATGGGGGCGGGGGCGGAGGGAGTAAGGCTTCCCATTGTCTTCAGTGGCTGTGGGATGAAGCCTGCATTTAGTTTGAAAGAGAAAGGATTAGGACTGAATGTCAGGCAGGTGACTATAAACTACCTGATGCTTTCTATACTCTTCAGTGATATTTCTTCATGTCACCCCCAACGCAATCACCGTTGCAGAGTCACCCTGTGGCCCCAGGGCACCACAGCCCACTTGCTCTGCTGAGCAGCACTGCCAGCTCGGAGCCCCATGAGGAGCACAGGCTTGGGTCCAGGAACAGCCAGGTGGGCAGCACCGATGCACTTCCCTGGGGAAAGACTCTCCCGGGAGCAGGGACAACCCTGGAAGAGCAAAGGAGCAATTGTGTGCTGGCAAGGAGGAATAAAGGAGACAGAGAAATCTGTTTCTGTGGAGGTCAAGTAAGGGCAGGCTGCTGTGCCCCTGGGGCAGCAGGAGCTGCCTGAGGAGCCCCAGGGCAGGGAGCCTTGTGCTGTGCTGGAGAGAGGGGCTGGCACGGGGGGCTGCAGGCAGTCTGGGGGTAGGGAATCTCCTGTGCACAAGAACAAGGGAGATGCAGAGTGTCACTGTGCTCTGCCTCCTTGTGCCACGGGGGCCTGTTCCAGCTTGGAGGCTGATGGGGCAGCTGGCACACACACCCCTGCCCCCAGAGCTGCTGTGGCTGCCGGGGGGCAGGGGATGTGGTGTGAGTGCCCAGAGCTCTGTAGCTCTCTGCTGTGGAGCCACCACCAGCCTGGTCTGCTCTGCTGGGTGGGCTGGGGAGAGGGCAGGGGAGGTGGGGAGAGCCGGGGAGGGGCTGAGCTGGGTTGGAAAGGGCCCAAGAGAGGGAAATGCCAATGTTAGCTCAGCTGTGTGACTGGGCAGGGTGAGGACACACACTGGGGGGTTTGTGGTGCAGAGCCAGGTCTCATGCAGGGGAGCCAAGACATGCCAGTGCAGAAGAGAGGAGGCCGCTCTGTGCCCGTGGTTGCACGGACTGATGGGGAAGGTGCCCCCAGGCATTCGTCCCAGACCAGCCTCTCACATGGGCTGTTTCCAGCCCTGGCTGCACACCCCAGGATTATGGGTGCATTTCCCTGTGTGGCCAGCTCTGTCCTGCTGGGCTCAGGGCCTGTATCAAGGGGAACAGCCAGCCCTGCCCGGCCTCTCTCCCAGCCCAGACCCCAGCAGACCCCGATGGATGGCTGTGTGCTCAACCCCATGTGGGACATGGCTGGAGCTGTGCAGGGCCCAGGCGCTGGTGGAGGCTGTCAAAGCAGGAGGGCTGTGGGGGGACGGGGCACCAAGGGCTGTTGTGGATATTGTGCTGGGGGGTGTTTCCCCACCCCTGAAGGCACCCTGCCCTGTGCGCTGCTTGCACAGCAGAAGTGGGGCCATGTGCAGGCACAGGGACAGGGCACAGATGGGAGCCACCATGCTCCTCACTGCTCCACTGCAAAGGAGAAGCTCCCCGAGCTCTCCCAGCCCTGCTCCACCAGCTCTTGTCCCTGCTCCAGCCATGCCAGAGCAGAGGCCGAGGACCAAGAGGACCCTCAGGCAAAGTTGTGCCAGCCCCGGGGAGCTGCCCTGAGCACCAGGACAGGCAGAGCACCCTCCTCCTGTGTCCCCACCCTGCTGCGAGGGTGGCAGGGGCACCAGGGAAATGGCCTGTTTCTGCCTGGGGTCAGAGTGGGACTGTTGCATGGGAGGTGAACACAACAGCCACTGCGCTGCAGAAACACGGGCCACCACCCCTCACTGCAGCCCCCACTGCCCTCCTGCCCCCATCCCTGCTTACTTGCCCCACCCTTCACTGCCCCATCTCCTGTCCCCTCTCCCCATACCACTGGGATCAGCAGTGCAGCAGGAGCTGGAACAGCCTCACAGCTGCTGCCTGGCCCCTGCCCTCCCCAACTCCCCCTGAAACATTGCATCCATCTTCCAGAAGGACAAGGAAGAGGATCTGGGGAATGATGGGCTGGTCAGCATCACACCAGGGATCAGCGGATCTTCCTGGAAGCTAGTTCCAGTCACATGAAGGGACTGGGAACAGCCAGCATGAAGCCATCAAGTCAAACTGTTGACCAACCTCTTTGCCTTCTGGGATGGGATGACTGGCTGTGCAGACCAGGGGAGTGCAGTGCCTGTTGCATGCCTTGCATTTAGGAAGGCCTTTGACATGGTCTTCCCTAGCACCTTTGTAGCCAGACTGGGGAGAGTGAGGACGGAGGAGTAAGCAATGGAGTGTGGGGGAAACTAGGTGGAGGCTGCCTGGCTCGAAGGGTGGAGAACAGTGGTACAAAGTCCAAGCGACTAATGGTTACCAGTGACGTTCTTCAGAGTCAATACTGGAGCCAATGCCTTCTGTCTTTAGGAATGATTTTGATGGTGGGACGGAGTGCACTCTCAGCCAGTTCATGAACAATCCCCAACTGGAGATGAGTGGTTGACATGCTGGAGGGCAGGGCTGCTCATCAGAGGGGCAGCGACAGCCTGGTAATGCGGGCTGAAAGGGGCCTGGGGAGTTCAGCCATGTCCTGTCCCTGGGAGGAAATAACCCTGTGCAGCAGGGCAAGCTGGGGTGGACTGGTTGAAGAGCAGCTTTGCAGGAAAGGAGCTGGGTGTGCTGGTCTTCAACAAGTTGACAAGAAGGCAACAGGGTTCTCTTGTAGCAAAGACAGCCCCCGTTATCGTGGGTTGTATCAGCAAGAGTACAGACAAGTGCAGGACAAGTGCAGTGGGACAGATGAAATACCCTGCAGTCTCCACCAAAAAGAAGCAAAATAAAGGGCAGAACTGGCAGATTACCAATGCTGGGGAGAGCGGTATGATCAACAGAGTGCCCAGGGACTGCCAACATTTTAAAGCAATCGGAACAAGAAAGGCCTTTCTGCCAGTTGCCAAGTGGCTGGAGCCAGAGGTACCCAGGCTTGCTCAAGGTGAGAGGTCCAGAGAGACGATTTCTTTACTCAACCACCAAGCGCATGGCTAGGATTATAATGTTCTAGTGAGAGAACATGTTTTTTGCAAGTCTAGCTTTTTAATTAAAGCATTAGGACTCATACTCACACCAAATGGGGGGAGGGCAAGCAAAAAAAAAAAAAAAAAAAGAAGGAAAAAACACTTCCCATTGGCTTCAGTGGCTGTGGGATGAAGCCTGCTTTTGGTTTGAAAGAGAAAGGATTAGGACTGAATGTCAGGCAGGTGACTATAAACTACCTGATGCTTTCTATACTCTTCAGTGTCTCATTGTCTTCGTCACTCCTCAGTCTATACTGCACTCTATTTTTTCCCCTGCATCATGGGTCATCCCTCTGGAGAAAGAGCTGAGTCCAGGGACACGCCATGCCGATAATCTGGGCATCGTGGGGAGCCCACTGCAAGAGTAAGTGTGTGCATGAGAGCTCACAGCAAAGGCCTGGGCAAGCCAAGGAGCAGGGACCCTCCCCAGGTGCCAAGGATCCCAGTCCCTGAGCCACAGGGCTGGGTACAGCCTCCTCCGATTGCTCATGACAGGAGCTCAGGACACCCACCACAGAGTCCAAGAAGTTTCTGTGGGAGAGGTGGAGGAAGAAAGTAGAAACATCTCCAAAGAGGGGGAATGAAGGCAGCAGTCCCACCAGTAAACATCTCCAAATATGGGTGGATTTTACCCCCTCTCTGGCAGAGCTGTTTCTTCCATGAGCAGCAGTACCTGGGGGAAGGCGGGTCTTTTGCTGACAGTCCTTGTGGCATAGAGGGCATCAGGGTTGGAGACACCCCTTCCAGCCAAGGGGCAGTTGCTGGGCACTCAAACAAAGGTTTCAGTCGGGGACCTCAAAGCTCCAGGACCAGTGTGGAAGGCAGCAGTGAGTGGCAGCCCTGCCGCTACACTGAGAATTTCATTCTGTTGGGCTAAACCAGGACCCCAGGGACTCCCTGCAGCCGGCTGGATGGGCACAGATGGGACCTGGCCCTTGCTGTTCCTCCCGAGCATGTCATTCAAGGAAGTGCTGGAAGAACAGGCCTGGAGGGATCCTCATGGCACTGCATTGCCTGTGGCTGTGATAACTGATTGTCTCCCTCCTGCAAACGCTTCCCGGGTCAGGTGCTTGGGGACAACCATCTGGCAGTGCTCATGGGAATCCATCAGGACCATGTCCTCTGGGTGGGCAAGGAGACCTCAGGCACTTGTCACCCTGTTGGAGAGCAGCTTGGAGAGCAGAGACCTGGGGGGAGGAAAGAGAGGTCCCATGGCTGGCAGAGTGAAGGTGCTGCTGTGTGCCTGGGGCCAGGGCACTGCCACCTCCGAGGCCCTCTCCTAGCTCCTGAGAAGCTCTTGCAGAAGCAAGCAAACCCCAGAGAACACCCTTCCCCACCTTGCTGGGAGTCAAGGAGAGGGTCACTTCTGTGAGAGAACATGACAGGCCAGGAGCAGGCACATGGCTGGGGTTTGTGCTTGTGAGGTCACTTCTGCCCCAGGACCTGATAGGCCAGCAGCAGGCACAGGGCTCACATATGGGGCTGTAAGGTCACTGCTACCTCAGAACCCAGCAAAGGGCTTCAGTGCTGATTGTGAGGTCACTTCTGCCTCAGTACCTGATTGGTTGGTGTAGGTTCCTGGAAGTCACCTGTGCCTGTGCTGCTGTTAGGCCAGAACCAGGTTAATTGGCACAGGAGACTGTCCTGGAGGGCAGAGAGGCCATGGATCCCTCGTGGATCTTCAGGGACAACATCCTCAAAGCCCAGGAACAAACCAGTGTGATGTGATGGGAGTCAAGCAGGGCCTGGCAGGAGAACCACATGGATGACCAGGGGCACCCTGACTTAGGAGTTCAACCACAGGAAGGAAGTTCCCGGAGGGTGGAAGAGGGAAGAGGCTGCCCAGGAGGCAGACAGAAACCTTGCCTGTGGGTGCAGCGATGGAGCTAGGAAAGCTGGAGTTGGAGCCAGAGCTCGCAAGGGGTGGGGAGGGCAACCAGGAGGGCTTTTGTAAGCCTGCTGGCAGCAGAAGGAAGGCAGCTAAGGAGAATGTGCTCTCACTGCTCAGTGGGGCAGGGGACATAGTGACAAGGACCGGGAAAAAGCTGAGTCTCTCCTTGTCTTTTCTGCCTTACATGCTACCGGTAAGAGCTGCCCCTAAGGCTCTTAGTGCCCGTGTGACTTTGCTCTTGATTGTCTTTGAAATGTCGGGGCAAGCAGGGAGGTTCCTGCTATCTGGGAAAAGGCAGACATCACACCCATTTCCAGAGAAGGGCAAGAGGAAGAATGCAGGTCAGCTTCATGCGAGTCCCTGGGAAGGTGATGGAGCAAATGCTCCTGGAAACCATCTCCAAGCATCTGGAGGGCAAGGATTGGCAGAGCCAGCATGGGCTGACCAAAGGGAAATAGAAACTGTGCCTGACCAACCTCACTGCCTTCTACCAGAAGACTGTGGGCACAAGGGGAAAGCAGGGGACTTGGTGTGCCCTCATATTGGCAAGGCCTTTGACACAGTCATCCCTGTTCTACCTGTAGCCAAACTGTTGAGATCTGCACTCGATAAATCAACCATAAAGCAGGTGGAAGACTGGCTGGTCCATCAGGCCCAAAGGCTGTGATTAGTGGTACGAGGAGGCCAAACTGGTGGCTGGTTACTGGTGGCATCCCTCCGTGATCAACACAGGGGGCAACACTGTGGAACTTCTTCATTAATGGCCTGGGACATGGGATGAAGCGCACTCTTAGTACCTTTGTGGACTATGTGCAATTGGAGTGAGCCCCTGAGCAAGCTCATTTAGTTCCCTCTGCATTGAGGAGGGAGGTGGGACTGGGGGAACATGACATCCAGAGGTCTCGTCCATCCTAAATGCTGTGATTCAATCACAGTTCATGTTTCTAGGGAGAGCTCTGTAACGACAGACTAGGCCGAGGAAGAAGACAGGGCAGAGAGGCAGAAGAGAGAGAAGTACATCAATTTAAATAGAGGTGTTCCTCAGCAGAAAACTTCCCCAGTCAAAGTGCGGGTAGCAAATAGGGCGTGATGAATAACTGTACATACATATGTATATACTCAAACAGAGGAAGTAATTACTGTAGTGCATGGACATGGTGCTGCCAATAAAAAAGAAAGGAAAAACAACATGAGAATTGACAAATAGCATTTGAAGTTCTGGAAAGGAAGGCTTTTCTCAGTTATTGCATAGAGTTCTTCTTTGAATAGGTTTGGACTTTTGACTAAAAGTTTACATTCAGGCCTTTATTAATTGGGGCACCTAGAGAGGCTACTGCTGCTCGAGATGCCCTGGGGTCTCTGTGTTCCCAGGCAGTGCTGGGGAATGTGATCCAGGAGCTACGGGAACCTTTCTGGAGCATTAGCTGGTCACCAGCAGAAGTCTCCCAAGACCTCTCAGGGAGACACCTTATTTCTCTCCATTGCCTAGAAAGGGAAGTGCAGGCAGCTGGATTAGGCAGAGACATCTGCCTTGAAGGGGTCTGGCACTGGGTGAGATCAGCCTCCTCCCTGTTGCTGCCTAAAATCAGTTACACTTCATTGACCGTCCCGGGAGTGTGGCTAGGTGTTTAGGGCCTCAGCACTGCAGCACAGGTATGTTGAGATTGGTGCCAATTTGGCCATCCAAAGATATCTCATTTCATGGAAGCCGGTCACCTTGTTTTTCACTGCTGGTCAAGAGAGCCTGAGCCCTCAGAGTGTGCCTGGCTCTTTGGAACGAGTGAGGAGTGGCATGGAGAGCCCTGGGCAGGGAGTGGTTTTGGTGAGCCCTGGACTCGGTGTTGTCTTTTATCATGCTGTAGGCCTGTTTATAACAGAAATGTTTAGAAAATGACAATAAAATTGAAACAAAGAAGAAATTAAAAAGCAAAGAATTATTTTTTACACTTTTCAGCTTTTAACAGTCTTTATGTTCTTGTACTCCTCCTTGTTGGTGTTTGGGGCAGATTCTGTGAGTGAGTGAGTGTGTGTGTGTGTGTGTGTGTGTGTGTGTGTGTTTTGTAAAGGAAAGTGATTTCCACCTGGGGTGAGATGCAGTGACAGGGACACAGACATGTGGTGTCTTTGTAGGTGCCCTGGTCCCCTCTGCCCAGCCTCCATCTGCACCTCAGAGGGGCTCTGGTCTCCCGCAGGTCAACTCTGAGAGCTGCCAGGCCCAGGCAAGTACCTCAGATATACCAGGGCCTCTCCAAGTGCCACTGCATGCTTGTGGTTAGACACCTGAGCTCTGCCTGGAAAGTTGAAGGACTGTTTAAAAATGTGTTAAAAATATGAGCACCTTTTCCTCAGCTGCAATAATTCAATAATTTTAATAAATTTTCCATGTTTTCCTTTGAGGAACTCCTGGAAATCTTCAGGAAGGGTTTGAATCCCAGGAGAAGAAATATTGGTCTCCCTCAAACTTGCATTCTCACTGCTCTGTCTGTTCTACTGTGCTTTTAACCTCACCAATCTTTCACATCTTTCCCCATGCCCTGATTAAACTGATCATTTCTACAGTCATCTTTGCATCAGACTATGTGTAGAAAGAAACTTTCCATAGTTTTCCATTTCTCCTCCTGCTCTTACTCTTTAATCACTCAGTTCATCTTGCCTCCTCTTCCAGAAGTCTCATTGTTTCTTTAGACAACTCCTGAATTGTGTTGCTATCTTTCCTTTCCTGTCTGGCTGTCAAAAATATTTCTAGCAAGGTTATTCCTTGTGGAAAGTGAACATTACTGGAGGCACCTTGGACTTAGCATGCAGTTAAGGAGTGTATTTTATTTTTCATTCAAATGTATCATGTTTTGTTGTTTTGATCACAGCTCAGAATTATCCTCCTATGTCTCTTTGCAGCTAGTTCTCGAAGGAAAGCAGGTGGGAATTAGTGCATAGAGGCTGTAACACGCAGCTACAGACTCCAGTGGAAAAAGGGTTGATTTTTACAAGGGTGATGTAGGTCCCCAGTGGCCGAAGAGAGAAATGGCGGGGCTGGGTAGGGGGGGAGGAAGGCTGTTCATACATGCCTGCTGTCAAAAATACTGCTTTTCTCACACATCAGGATTCATTGGGAGACCCTCTGAGTCACTATGAATCAGAGAATGTAGATATCACTTGTTCTGTAAGTTGAAAAGTAAAGAAAACTTTAAAAGCTGGAGTATTTTGTCTTTTTTTAGGTGCTCATTGATATCTTCCTCTTGTAAAGACACTCCTGAAACCTCTCCAATTAGCCACTCCAGATCTGAAGAACTGAGGGAAATTATGGAGATAGACGTGGCTCCCTAGGGCTTTTTGCATTGCAGTGACCCCTCAGCAGGGGTATCTGTTGCTGAGTCCCTGAACATCAGATTCTGAGAGGAGAATGAACCAACCTCTCATGAAGTTGCATTCAGAAGCAAATCCCAAAGTTTCTTGGAGTATTAACGGCTCCCCCTGAGGGCCATTACTCACAAAGCCTCCCCAGGGGCTGATGAGAGCAGAGGCAGTTGTTACAGGTAGGTAAAGAAAATGTGCAGGTGGCTCTGATGCCTAGAAAACCTGGATGTGTTTTATCATACCACATGGCCATCACTGACACCCAGCCCCTTAGTAGGGTGATGGTTTCCCTCCTGCTTTGCTCAGGGCTCTTTGTGGGGGCAGTGTGAGGGTGGGGGTGTGCCACACTGAGTGAGGGACAGTGAGAAGACTCCCTGCAGGAGGAGGAAACAAGGCCCTGGACTACAAGGAAATGGTGTCTTCTGGCAGGCCTCAGTGGCAGATACAGGAGCCATAGCCAAGAGGACAAAGATCTCAGTCCTGTCAGAAGCTTTCAGCCTTGGCAGTGCCCCTGGCCATCTCCACCCCAGGCTGTCCTACACTGTCCCACGCCTGTGCCTGCTCCACTGCAGCCTGTAGACACCCAGCCTGCTTCCCCTCCTTGCTCTCACCCAGGGATCTGCCCACCTTTACTGAGGTCTCTCCACCCTCCCTTGCTTTTCCTTCAAACACAAAGCCAGGGTCTCACCACAGACTCCCTCTGCCTGACCTCTTGCACCACAGCACTACCCTTCAAGTGACATCTCTTTTTCTAACATCCATTCTGAACCTCTTGAGCTGAAGACTGTGGCTGCTTCTCCTTCTCATGCTGCTTCCCACACCAAGAAAATGGCCACCATCTCTGAAACCACCCTTCAAGCACTCATGGGCTGCTACTCTAGTGCCCTTAGCCTCCACTTCACCAGGATAATGTAGCCCAGGTCCCTCAGCCTCCCTGTACAGCTCATGTGCTGCATGACCCATACCTGCTCTTGGCACACCTCCTCTGCACCCTCTCCTGGTCCTCCCCATTCCTCCAGCACTGGGTGTACCACACTGGGACACACTGTTCTCCAGATGTGGCCTCCCCAGGGCTGGGTTGAGGGGGATAATAACTGTCCTTGTCTGGGGGGCCACATGCTTCCTAATGCAGCCTCGTATGCAGCTGGACGGATCTGTGGTGAGCATGCACCACAGGCTCATATGGCATCCCTCATGATGTCCAGGCCCTTCTCCTCAGGGTCACTCCCCCAAGGCAGGACCTGACGCTTCTCCTTGCACAACTTCAGGAGGTTTCTCTTGGCCTCATCTCCAGCCTTTCAAGGTCCTTCTCAACTCAAGCTCCTTTGTGTCAGCTGTGAATGTGTGTGTGTGTAGATGGCTCATCCTATCTTGCCATGATTCTGACAGGATAACAGCATGACCAACTGCAGGACACCATAGATAAAGACCATACTATTTTAAAGGAACAGCTGGAAATGGTTGAAGTGAGCATGGCAGCCATCCCAGACAAGCCAAAGGAAGGTACAGAGCAAGCACAACCAGGGTCAGTGGGTATAGCGTAAAGAGAGGTGTACTGATTGCATGGGAGGAGATCGTGATAATAAAAGAGAAGGGCTTGTAATGTGGAAAAGAGGGGGAAATGCAATAAAGGTTGAAGCCAATGAAAAATCAGGGCCACCTGGGGGTGCCTGCCAAGCAGCCCTGAATCTGAATTGCTCTGGCCAGAGCAGGACAGGATACATGCAGTTGATCTAATCTTATTTTTGTCTGACGTACTTCCATGACCGTGGGGAAGCAGAATGTTTTCCCTAAGGTCAACAAGGGAAGGCCTGAGGTGGAAGGAAATGCCAAATCATTCAGGCTGGAAGGGACCTCCGGTTGTCTCTAGCCCAACGTGCTTCTCACAGCAGGCTCAGCTGTCAGCTCCAGCCAGGTTGCTGAGGGCTTTAGTCATTTAGGACTTGAAAACCTCTGAGGATGGAGGTGGCACAACCTCTCTGGGCAACCTGCCCCAGTGCTTCACTCTTTGGATGGGTAAAATGTTTTTGCTTATCCCCAGCCTGAACCTCTCTTGTTTCAACTAATGCCCATTGGGCCACCTCCTCCCATGGTGCACAAGGGTGAAGAGGTTGGCTCCATCTTCTTGATGACCTCCTGGTAGGTATGGGCAGGCTGTCATTAGGTCTGCCCAAAGCCTCCTCTTCTCCAGGCTGAACAAACCCAGCTCCCTCAGCCTCCCACACTGACAAAGTCAAGCTTACAAATGTGTGCCTAGGTTGTTTAATGGATCTTCCAATCCTTCTGGATTTTACAGGATCTGCAGAATGCCTTAGGCCTGTTAGAGTGCAACCACCCTCATGCCATGACATTCTGCATACGTCACACTCATTTGACATCATGTTGTGGTTACAGGTGTTGTAGATGGTGAGGAGGACAAGCAGTCATCCATAATTAAAAAGAGGTAACCTCGCATCACGAGGAAGGCCTGGCTCTGGGGATGCCATGCGTGGTGCTAAAACACATACAGAAAAGGAATTCAGGAGTGCAAGAATCGCAGTAGCTATCGCCAGAGATGCCAGAATCACCCATCCCTTTCAGTTGGAAGCGACCTTAGGAGGTCTCTAGTCCAACCTCCTGCTCCCATCGGGATCAACACTGAAGTCACACTAGAGCTCCTCTGGGCTTTGTCCAACAGTGTCCTGAAAGCCTCCAAGAACAGAGAGGCCATAACCTCTTCAAATGCTTCATTATCCTCACTGACTTTTCTCCCTGCTATCCCATCTTAGTTTTTAACCATTTCCTCTCATTCTTCTGCCATGAATCCCTGTAAAAGGCTGGTTCACTATGGGTGGCCACCTTGAGTTGGGAATCTGCTAAGAGTCACCCCAAAAGCCTTCCCTTCTCCAGGCTGAACAAGCCCCATTCCCTCAGCCTCTCCTCCCAGGGCAAGTGCTCAGTCTCCAAGCACCTTGGGGTCTGGCCACTGAAATCACTCAGAGTGATCAACAGCATTCTTCTGCACGGGGCCCCAACTGGATGCAGCATCTAGATGTGCTCTAAGAAGCCCGAGTAGAGGGGGATAATCACTTCCACTGATCTCCTGGCTTTGTTCTGGTTCATGCAGGCCAGGATGCTGTGGCCTCCATGTCTGCCAAGGAATGCTGCTGGCTCATGTTCAGTTCGCTGCCCACAGAGACTCCCAGGTCCTTCTCCTCAGAGCTCCTGCCCAGCCAGGGACTCCCCAGTGTGTATCGCTCCAGGGTGTTGGTCTCTCCGAGGTGCAGGGCCTGGCATTTGTCCTTCTGAATTTAACACGGTTCCTGACAGCCCATTCCTCCTCCCGGCTGAGCTCCCTCTGAATGGCAGCCCTCAAGCATGTGACTGTTGTCCCGATCCAATATCGGGAAGGTTTCGTGATGATCCCAAGGACGAGATTAAGACCCTAAAACCGGCCAAATGTCGTACAACCTTTTACCTTTATTTTCAACGGAGTGGGGAGAAAAGGTGGGGAAAGGCAAAGAGGAGAGGGGAACAAGGGTAAGGGGAAAAGACAGAGAAAGTTGGAAAAGGAGAAAAGAAACTAGCTACCACCACTCCGAGTCCGATGGTGTTCTGCTGACTCTGCCCGAGATCTTCGGTCGTTGCAAGCAAGCCCCCCCCATTCACACAGTCTGCAGTTTTTATAGGTTCTTGCCCCACCTCTGGGAGGTGCTTCCTCGCTTCCCATGCAGATTAACTGTCATGCGCAGTCCGCCCTCTCGGAACCTTCCAGAAACGGGCTGGGGCATCTGGGGGGGTCTCCTGCTCATGCGCAGATGGCAAATGAGTACGTGCAGTTCGTGCCAGACATGCTGTTTCCCTAGAGGCGACCTTCTGCCCTTTTTGCACCCTTTTTCCCCCATGCAGGTGCACGAGGCTGTTTACCTCGCGGACGGCTCCCAGGGACGCCGGTGCAGCATTGCCCGACACGCCTTGGCAGTAGCGGCTCTGCAGCAGCAGCAGCAATGTCGAGACAAAATTGCATTTAGTACCAGTTCTCTACACAAGCTCTCAGCGGGGATGAGGGTGGGGGTCTGAGCCCCCAAAGCCCAGCAGTCTTGCCCTCACCAATGCACGTCCCTGCGGGCTGGTGTCGAGGTGGCCGTGTCTAGACAGCCCTGGGGTGGGGCTGAGGCCTCTGCAACCCCCGGGTCCCCCTCGGGCTCCAGCAGCCCCACAGCGGTGCTGCCAGAGAGGAGCAGTGAGGTCAGAGAAGAGCAGCCGTGTCACAGCAGCCTGGGGCAGGGCAAGGCGGGGCGGGCTGGGGCGACCTCACAGTGGGGCAGAGCAGCATCCTTGGCATTCGGGACACCGAGCTGCCTGCGGCCCCTGGGAGAAGGGCTCTCTCGGGCTGAGGGGGTGAAGCGCCTTTGGCCCAGAGGAGCTGCCGGCCCCTCGGCCTGCAGTGCATGCCTGTGCCCATGGAGCTGGAGGACTTGCAGCTCTGCTTGCGGCGGCACCAGGATGAACGCCGGGACCTGCTGGAGAAGCTGCTGGAGCAGGAGCAGGCTTGTGGCGTCCTGCGAGCAGCTAGCAGCGCGTTGGAAGAAGGGATGGATGGGTGGGCATGGCTCCATCCTGCTCGGGGCTGAGACTCGGGTCCCGGAGGCTGTCTGCAGCCCCTGCACGCCTTGGCCCTCGATGGGGGCCCTGCGGGGCTGGGTGGAGGTGGGGGCGGGCCCTGCCACCCGTCCCGGAGGGCTCTGGGTGCTACCCGCCTGCCTGGGTGCCTGATCTCTGCCCCGGGGGTCTGCACTCAGCAGCCTCCCCTCTCCTCAACCCCGCAGGCTGCAGCGCTCCTGGGAGGGGGCTGAGGAGCCCGACGTGGGGCTGAGGGAAGAGCTCAGCACCCTCTTGAACTGCCTGAAGGAGAGCGAGCAGGAGACAGCTGCAATGCAGGAGCAGCTCCGGGGCTTGGTAGGTGCTGGGGATGCCCGGGCGTGTGCACGGGGGGCTCCAAGGCCTGCTCCCCAGCACTGTCCCCATCCCTGCAGGAGCAGGAGAAAGAGGAGCTCCGCACCACCCTGCAGGAGCTCACCACCGAGGTACCGAGAGCCCCGTGCCAACACCCCCTCGGACACCCCTCTGGCTGCCCCACGACCCCCTCGCGCTTGGCCCTCACCCCCGGTTCATCTCCACAGCACTTCGCCTTGGCAGCGCAGCAAGCCCAGAGCTCCCAGCAGCTGGAGAGGACCAAAGAAGTCCTCCCGCAGCTCCAGGTGAGGCAGATGCTCCGCTGTCCAGCTGGCTCCCCCAGGGACCCTGAGAGGGGTGGGGGGACTGCGTGGTTTGGGGACGCCCAGTCTCAGCCAGGGCCCTGGGCCTAGAGCCCACACTGGTCCCTGGGGGTCCTCCAGCTCCCCCCACCGAGATGCTCCCACTGCCTCTTCTCTCCCAGGCAGAGCTGACGGAGGTGAAGGCCGAGGGAGACGAGGCCCGGAAGGAGCTCCACCAGGTCTGTAACCCCCGTGAAAACACCGCTTAGGTGGGCAGAGCTGCTGGGTGTGGTGCCAGCCCCCAAGGACGCCTGTGTCCCTGCCTCCCTGGCCCCGGCCGGCCTCGCAGCGCCCTGCAGACTGACTGGGCATCGCCAGTCCCACCTGGGCTCTTTGCAACGTGGCCCGGTTGCTTTGCAGGAGAAGCAGTCAGCAGCCAAGCTGGCAGAGGCCCTGCGGGAGCAGGCTGAGATCGAGAAGGTACTAGGCGTAGGAAGCAAGGCGGGACGAGGTCTTTGTGTGGGGAAAGCCCCCTCACGGTGGGCTTGGCGTGGACTACTGAGCAGGGCCCTTCCTTCGTCCAGGTGCTGAGGAAAGAACGCGAGTGCCTCCGGGAGAGACGCGAGGGCCTCCAAGGGCAGACAGTGGGGTGAGTGGGGACAGGCCCCCGCGCCCAACCTGTGGGGCGGGGCTCTGTGCAGCTCCCAGGTCTCTGTGTCCCCAGTCCCAGCTTGGGAAGGGCTGTGCCAATCCCGGACAACAGAGCCCCTGATCTCATCCTCCTCCTCCGACATCTAAGCTGCTCCCAACCCCACTAGAATGCCTCTGGAGCACTCCCAACAGCCTCTGCGTGGCTTCAGACCTTCCCTGAACAGCGGTCGACCACTCGCACAAGCTCTAAAATCCTCTGCCGAGTGCTGAACAGCTCTGGGCAGCCCTAAGGGGCTCTGCAACAGCTTTCAGCCTCCCTTCGAGTCCTCCAAACCTTCTCGGAAGGGCCCAGTGCCTTTTCCAAAGTACCTGATGGAAAGAAAAAGAAACAAACAACCCACACACTGGTTGGCTCTTCGAAGCAGCTCTGAACAGCTCTGAAGAGCTCCAAGCCTCTCCTAAATGCCCTCCGAGCCTGACGTGGGAAGGGAGTGGAGGGAAGGGTGTTTTTGATGCTGGGAGCCTGGGGTGCCTTGCCTCAGCCCCAGCAGAGCCTGTCCAGCACCCCGGGTCCCTGTTGCCCATCTGGTGGTCCCAATGCCGGCCGAGCTCGCTCCTCACACCCCAACTGCCTGTGGTGCCCACAACAGGGGGAAGACGGAGCAGGCGGCCAGGCTGTCCACGTCACTTATGCGGGAGATGGTGGCTGTGAGGCTGGTAGGACGGACAAGCCCGACGTGGGCCTTGGGGAAGAAAGGGTGTGCAGGGCACCCGTTGGCTTTGGGGGCACTGGTCTCAGTGGGGATGAGGGTGGGGGTCTGAGCCCCCAAGGCCCAGCAGTCTTGCCCACACCGACACGTGTCCTGCTGTGCCTTGACCTGCAGGAGGAGCAGCTGGTGGCAAAGAGGCAGGGCATCACTTTTTGGCTGCAGTGAGTTGCCGCGTGGGGCTCGGCGTGCCAGGGCTCGTGTGCGGGGGGTGGAATGCCCAGGCTGGCGGTCCCAAGGCATCCATCAGCTTCTCCCTTCTCAACACGGACACAGCTCAGGATCCCTTCTCCCGGGGTTGCGGAGGTGGTGGTTGTTTCTGGGCTCAGTAGGGAGATGAAGAGCAGAGCCGAGATGCTTGGGCCCTTAAGCTGAGGCCCAGGAACGGGGCAGGGGGGTGGTGTGCCCAGCATGATGCAGGGTGCCAGTTGCTGGCCTGGTGGCATCTGCAGGTGATGTCTGGAAACAGATGAGACAGATTTCTCCCCTCCGCTGTCTTAACCCTCTCCTGGCCTGCAGGAAGCTGTTTGTGCTCCTCGCCTGCCTGCAGCTCGTGTTGCTCTGCCTGGTCCTGCTCACGAGGGACAGCATCAGCCGGGACCTGCCCTGCAGGCTGGCGTCCACCTTTGGGAGCTGCCCAGCGTGGCCACCACCCTTCTGATACCCCTGGCCTTGCACTGCGTGGGGTGGAGAGTGACAGGGACACTGGGCGCCGTGCAGACCGGCAAATGTCCAACCCTGCAGCACCACCCTTCTCCCGGGGCACCGCTGCACACATCTGGAATGGCATGTGCAGGCACACTGCACAGCCAGCTGTGACTCCACCTCGCTGTGGAGGACGTTTGCCTGCCAAATACTTGCCACCGAGCTCACCCTGCCTTTAACAATAAAAAGCACAGCTGAGAACCCTGACTCCTCCACCTGTGATTTTCCCTTGGAAAGAGACTGACTTGGTCATGGAATTTCAGCTGCCTGATGTAGGGGGATGCTATGCTTGTCCAAACTCCTGTTTTCAACTGTAGCTTAAAAGCTGCCATTCCATCTTAACATGTCTGGCGATGGATTGAGCTGCCTCTAGCAAAGACTTACGCTGGCTGGGAAACACTGTAACACCCTGCTCTGCTCTTACTGGGAAACCAAATGTGAGCTGGAGTTAACTGGAAGTGGGCTGAACCAGCGATGTTTTGTGCAGTGACTTCCAGCTCTTCTTGTCCTATGCATTAATCCACCTCAAACACTCCATGCTTCAGAGCTTTTCCAAAAGGAAGGTATTCATCCACAACTTGTAGCTTTGAAACCAGACTTCAGAAAGGAGATGATGTCTCATAAATGCAGTGTGTAAAGCTGAGTACACTATTTTTTGCTGCAAAGAAATGAAAAGTGGAAAGGCGAAACCTGTTAATAATTCCGTATCCTGAACCCCACGGAAAGGGCAGAGGCCCTCAGGGCCTTCTTTGCCTGAGGTTTTCCTGGTCCACTTTTCCCTTCGGAGGCCTAGAGAGAGCGGAGGGGGGTGAGAGTGTGTGCTATCTCCTGTCCTAGTCATCCCCCACCCCCCCACCCCCATTAACTGTCGGTGGGATTTCAGCAAAAAGAGGTGCAGAGAGAGAGGGACTGAGGGAGGAGTTAGTGATGGGAGGAAGAGAGAAGTGGCCGCAAGGAGCTGGGTGAGCCTGGGGCCAGAGGGGAGCGTTTGGAGGAAACACTGCTGCGGGAGCTACGGACGGCACTGAAGAGCGAGGCTGTGGGGCAGCAGAGATGCCAGGAGGAGCAGAGGCCAGGATCACCTCCTCTCTGTTTCCAGGTGTGAGTCCTAAAGGGGCCTGAGGGGATGCCTCTGAAGGGCCGGCGTGAGGGGGACCATCTCCACAGGGACACTGTGCTCATCCGGGGCATGTCAGCTGCATGATCACATCAGGGGTCATGTCTATTGCCTTGGTGTCCTTGTACACTGTTTCTGTGTAGATCTGCATTGCACAGCTTCATTGTTTTGGTTTCTTGGCCTGTGCATAATGTTATCTTCTGGCAAGAAGGGTCTACCCCTGGTACTGAGCAAGGGGCAAATCTCTGCAGGAATCTCAGTAGCAAATATCAAATTCCATCTTGACCTCGCAGCTGTGAGCCACATTGGTGGATGTGTGGCTTGTACCCTAATCATGTGCCTTACGTCACAGCTAAGTCTCTCTGGTGCTAGTGAGATAGACAGTTTCTTGTGTGAACTCATGCCCATCATTAATCACTCCTGTGATGATCCTACAGTGATCCTGCTGCTGAGTTCCTTGATCTCTTTTATAGAAGCTCTTTTCCCATTTCTACTGAGCCTGGCCTCTTCTGTCTGCATCATCACCACCATCCTGAGAATCCCTTGCAATGCGGGGAGACAAAAAGCCTTTTGCACTTGCTCAGCTCATCTTACCAGATACCAGCAGAATGAGAAAGGGGAAGAAAATAGTCTCTATTACACAACTTCCCCACTTCTTTCCTTTGGGCAAGACATCGACAGCAGTAGCTACAGCATGGCAGGACCCAGAAACTCCTTGGCAGAGAAGCTCTTCACCTCTGCAGAAAAGGCAGCTCCCAACAGAGGAGGTTGCTGCAGGGGCTGAGCAGGCTGGAAGGGAGGGGAAAGTCCTCTCCTGCACTGACCCATTAGCAAGAAGATTGTGGGGAGGAGGAAAGAGCTGTGGGAAAAGGCTTTGCTAATGCCCTGCAGGAAGGACAGCCACCTCCCAGGCGGCATCAGCGCACAGCCAGCAGGTCGAGGGCAATGGGGCTGCCCCTCTGCTCGGCACTGGTGAGACTGTGCCGGGAGGGCTGGCCCCCAGCAGGGGCTTCCCAGGGCTCTGGGACAGGCAGGGACACCCGGGAGCGACTACAGCAGAGGTGCCCAGCACAGGACGGGGCTGGAGCCCATGGCCCACGCTGGGCAGGCTGCAGGCACTTCCCTGGCACAGGAGCAGCCGTTCCCTCAGCCAGGCGAGATGGTCCATGGGAAGGGTCTCCAGGAGAGCAGCCCCCAGCACCACAGCCCCTTCCCCAAGGAGGCACCCTTCAGCCCCCAGCATCCCACCATGCAGTAGAGCCAGGCAGGGCCCCTGCGGGTGGGGACCGAGCCAGGCATGCTGTCACCACGGCCTCCTCGTGTCAGCAGTGACCTCAGCACCGCTGTTCCAGAGCCATTAAGAGGCCGATGGTGGGAGAGGGCCCAGGATCGAGCTCTCCACTCCTGCCTGCCAGCAGAGCTCCAGCCATGAACCAGGCAAAGCGGCTGTGGGAGTGGAGAAAGGCAGGCACAACCATCTGGGACCAACACACCACCCTTTTCCAGACCAGTGCAGCCACCCCAGAACCCATGGAGCTGGACCCCCCTGAGGAGGAGGAGGAGCCCATGGAGGGGGACCCCCCAGAGGGGCAGCCCACCCCGCACCCGGTTGCCCTCCCCCAGGGACCAAAGAGGAGGAGGAGGCCCTAGCCTGGCAGGAGGCCCCCTGCTCCCCATCAGCTGGGGCATGGCCCCCCCAGCAAGACCAGGCTGCTGCTGGCACCTGGCCAGGGAGAGCTGAGCCAAAGGTGCTGGGGGAGGCCAAGGGTCGCCGGGCCGCGCATTGCCTCCTGGCCTGCACCTGGCTGCCAGGCAGTAGGATCTTCCCAGCAGGGACAGGGCCAAGTATTGTATTTTTTAATGTGGTCTGCTGGTGATGGGTGACACCCATCCCGACGCCTCACCAGAAAGGCCCCCGGGTCTCCGGCCAGGCTCAGAAAGTGACTGCCCGCGGGGCAGCGGGACATGATGGAGGGAGGAGCAGCCTGGGATGGTGCAGAACTTGGTACGGGATGTTCAGGGGAGGAACCAAGGGCAGGGAGAGGGAGGCATTGGGGAGGAACAGGTGAGGGAAAGCAGAAGGAAAAGGGGATAAAAGGGGCCGGTCACGTGTGGACAGGCAGCTGCTTACACACTGCTCTTTCCCCACCCTGCCCCTGACAGCGCAGCCCAGCCTGTCTCCTCCTCCAGCCCCGTTCCCGACCGTGCTCCCGGCCCAGGGGCTCCCCAGCCTGCGTGCACGGGGCGTGCGGAGGAGGTCTAAGGCCAGCAGCAGGAGCCGCACCACAAGCCACGGGGATTTGGGGATCCCACTCCCGAGGAGCCCCCGGGGGGAAGACCAGGCACATGAAGAGCCTCAGCTCTGCCCTGAAGAGCCGGGTCAGCGCCAGAGCTGCTGGGAGGAGCCGGGTCCGGCCTGTGGCGCCCAGCGAGGGCCCTCGGCCGCCCCTTCCTGCCGGGCAGACCGCCGGGGCAGCGGGGCCGGGGGCCGCAGAGGGCCCGGCTCCCCAACACTCCCGGCTCCACACACTGCCCCACCACGGCTGCCCTGGCCAGGCCCAACCACCCCAGGGTGGGGACACCTCCCCCAGGGCCGAGGGAAGCCCTGCCCAGCGTTGCCTGGCAACAGTGCTGGCTGCAGGTCACGTGGTCTCCTCCTGTCCCTCCCCCCAGGTGCTGCCTAGCAACAGCAGCCCTTGGGCCCCCAGGGCTGCCCTGGCCTCCTCTGCTCCTCCCCTCCCTCCTTCCCTTCTTCTCTTCCTCCTTCCCTTTTCCTTCCCTCCCTCTGTTTTTCCAAAAGCGGATTCATTGCCCGGTGTGCAATAAGCCAATAATTACACACTCAGGAGAGACATTTGCTTATTTCTTTCAGAGTTGCGCAAGCCTGGGTGCTCGGTGGTTTCCCACAAATCCAGCATACCCTGGCCTGCTTTCCAAGTAGCATTTATGCAAACAAATTGCAAGGGTTGCAACTTTCCCTTTTACACTGATTGCTTAGTGATTTACATACAATTATATTGCTTATGCACCATTTTACTACTGTGCATGCTCAGGGAAGGGGTCCTCGCCCAGGCACGGGTCTTTTTGAGCTTTGGGCATGATTTTTTGTATTCTAATGAGGACAGTTCAGTTAGGGATACATGGACATTGAATTCTTTCACCAAAGTGTCAATATTAACATAGAAAATAAGACATTTTGATTTAGTGTTTCTTCAGGGCTTTAGCAGTTCTAGGATGTCCTTCATTAAAGAAGGCTTCTTCTCAGAAAACAGAGGAGAGTGGCCACTGCCTTCTCACCAGGGAGAGTCACTGAAGTGCGGTCGGGGCTGATGGTCTCGATCCAGCTGCCTTCCATCTCGCTTGCCCCCTTGCCCTTGTCTCTCCTGTCCATCCAGGGACAAAGGACGCTCTTGGCGTCTCGTCACCCAAAACTCTCCAAGGTGCCCCTCTCCTCTGCCTGTCGGCGAGGGGCCCCAACGTGGCCCTGCTGCCTCTTGTCCCCGCTCCTGGTTGTGGAGCGGCTCCGCAGGGCAGCGGTGGGGAGCGCGTGAGCAGTGCCCAGCAGCTCCGGGGCCTCGCAGGGAAGTGAGGGCTCTGCCGTGGCACCAGGGAGACCTGCCCGTGATGCAGCAGCACGTGCCACTGTGACCTCAGCGGGTGTCATCTGGGGGCTCAGTAGATCATCGCCATGGAGATGGCAGAGGCAGGGAGACAGCAGAGCGATTTCCCCTCCTGTCCTGCAAAGCAGTCCCCTCCCTTCCCCCCAGTTCTGTTCAAGAACTGTCTGAGAAATTGATCAGGAACATCTGCTGACAGTGCCAAAGGCAGTGACCTCTCTCCAAGGGGGCCTTTCCATGCTCACTCATTCACAGTGAGCATGCTCCACTGACTCATATGACAACACACACGCCCTTCTCCTCAGGCCACTCCTGAGGCAGTCAGGCCCCAGCCTGTCCTGATGCACAGGGTTCTTCTTTCCCATGGGCAGGAGTTGCCACTTGTCTTTGCACAACTTCATGAGGTTCCTGTTGGCTGAATCCCCAGGTTGCTCAGGGTCCCCCGCACTGAAGCTCATTGTGTCAGCTGTTAATGTGTGTGTGTAGATGGCTCACACTGACTTGTGGTGCCTCTAGCAAGATAACAATAGGGAGAATTGCAAGTTACTTCAAGTACTAAAAGAGGAGGCCCTAGTTTCATGGAATTGCTGAGCTAGGTAGGAATGACCCTGGCAACCCTCTCAGAAATGGCAGATGAGGGTACAAAGCAAGCACAGCCAGGGCCTTTGGGGAAAGGGTAGCTCAAGGTGGGCTCTTTCTCTGTGCAGGTATGAGGATGGTAAGAGGGTCAAACATGGAAGGGGTAAAGGAGAGAAAACCCCAATAAAAGGTGAAGCAAAGGAGTGATCAGGGCTGTTCAGGGGTACCTGCCAAGCAGCCCTGCATCTGGACATCTCTGACTGCAGCTGGACAGGAAAGCTAGTTGATTGGCTCATACTTGTGCCTGAGTTGCTTCCATGGTCAAGGAGCCCTGAGGGCTTTCCCTAACATCAACAAGAGTAGAGCAGGAGGAATCTTTCCAGGTGGATGGGACCTGAGGCAGCCTGTAGCCCAGCCTTGTGCTCACAGCAGGATCAGCTTTGGAGTTGGAGCAGGTTGCCGAGGGCTTGATACAGGCTTGAAAACCTCCAAGGCTGCAGATAGCAGAGCTTCTCTGGGCAACATGTTCCAGTGCTTGCCTGTCTTCTCAGCAGAAAAGTTTTTGCTTCCCTCCAGCGTGCTCCTCTCTGGTTTTAACCTATGGCTGTGGTCTCTCCTCCTCCATCATGCACCATTATGAAGAGCCTGGCTTTGTCTTCTTGAGGATCTCCTTGTACGGGGGGGGGGGGGGGGGGCTTGTCTTGGGGGGCTAAAAAGCGGGTGCAGTATTGTACATGTTGTCCAACGAGTGTGGAGGAGAAGGGGTTGATCACTTCGCTTGACCTCCTGGCCATGCTCCTATTCATACGGCCCAAGGTGCTGTTCGCTGCCTTTGCTGCCTGGCCACACGGCTGTCTCATATTTGGCCTTCTGTCTGCCAAAATCTTCATGTCTTTTTCCACAGAGCTGCTCCATGGCCCCACAGTGCCCAGCCTGTATGTCTGCAGGGAGTTGGTCTGTCCTAGGCACAGGTGCGTGGCATTTGTCCTTGCAGAATTTCACGAGACTCCTGGCAGCCTATTGCTCCTGCCTGTCTAGGTCCCTCTCAGTGGCAGCCCTCAAGATGGAGACTGGTGCCCACTCAGTTTGGGGTCATCCACAACCATGATGAAAGTTGGCCCCTGCAGCTCATTCCTAAAGGTGTAAAACAGGAGAGGTCCCAGGAGAGGTCCTGTGGTGCTCCATTCCTCTTTAGGCCTCCAGGAACAACGCTACCCATTCACTGCCACCCTCTGAGCCCCATCATCCCACTATGATGGCAGTTCTTTGTCCATTTGCTTGTCTAGCCACTCAGACCATAGAGGCCTAGTTTGTGTGCAAGTATACTGTGGGAGAAAGTGTCAGAAGCCTTCTGAAAGTTGAGGTAACTGATGTTCACTGCTCTCTGTTCATCCACAAATACAGTTCTTTTAACATAGAAAGCCATCACGTTGGTGAGGCATGATGTCTCCTCAGGAAATCTGTGCTGACTGTTCCCAGGCACCTCATTCTCCTTCCTTTACCTGGAAACGTGATCAGAGGGGGCTAGTTTCATGTCACTCTCCTCATCAAAGTAAGGCTGTACCCCGACCAACTGCAGGACACTACAGACAATAAGAACTGTACTGTTTTAAAGGAACTGCCAGAAACAGTTGAAATGAGCATGGCACCATCTCAGAGAAGCCAAGGGCAGGTACAAAGCAAGCAAAACATGGGTCAATGGGGACAGGGTAAACAGAGGTGTGCTGGTTGCATGGGAGGAGATAAAGATGATAGAAGAAAAGGCCTTGTAAGGTGGACAGGAGTGAAAAATGCAATAAAAGGTGAAGCCAATGAAAAATCAGGGCCACCTGGGGGTACCTGCCAAGCAGCCCTGAATCTGAACTGCTCTGACTAGAGGATCCTCTGAGGATGGAGGTGGCACAACCTCTCTGGGCAACCTGCCCCAGTGCTTCACTGTGTGGATGGGTAAAATGTTTTTGCTTATCCCCAGTCTGAACCTCAGTTCAGCTCATGCCCACTGGGCTTCCTCCTCCCATGGTGCACAGTGGTGAAAAGGCTGGCTCCATCTTCTTGATGACCTCCTGGTAGGTATGGGCAGCCTGTTATTAGATCTCCCCTTCTCCAGGCTGAACAAGCCCAGCTCCCTTATGCTTCCACAGAGACAAAGATTCCTGCCATGAATCTCTGCAAATAGCCTGGTTCTTTCTTGGCAGTAACCTTGAGTTGGGAAGCTGCTACGCGTCCCCCTAAACCCCTTCCCTTTTCCAGGCTGAACAAGCCCCCTTCCCTCAACCTTTCCTCACAGGGCAAGTGCTCCAGCCCCCAAACATCTTGAACTCTGAGTGACCAACAGCGTTCTTCTATAGGGGGCCTGAACTGATGGTGTATCTAGATGTGCACTGAGGAGTGCTGAGTAGAGGGGGATAATCACTTCCCTCAGTCTCCTGGCAGTGCTGCTGCTCATGCAACCCAGGCTGCTGGGCCCTCCACTGCTTCCAGGGAACACTGCTGGCTCATGTTGAGCTCCCTGCCCACAAAGACTGCCACGTCCTTTTCTGCAGAGCTGCTGCCCACCCAAACACTCCCGCCCATACCACTGTGGGGTGTTGGTCTATCCCAGGTGAAGAACCTGGTATTTTTCTTTGTTGCATTTCACAGAGTTCCTGACATCCCATTCTTCCTGCCTGCTGAGGTCCCTCTGAATGGCAGCCCTCAAGCACATGACAGTTCTGCCCTATTAGCTGTCGGCTTCAACTGAGACAAGGGGTGTGTCCTCCAGGTCACTGATGAAGCTGTTAGACAGGTCAGGTCACATATAGACCCCCCCCCCCCCCGCACCCTCCACTTGTCACTGGCTTCCTGGGAAAGCACAGCCTATTTGCAAAAATCCTCTGACCTCCATCATCCAACCAGTTTTACACCCATCTGGATGTCTACCCAGCCTACTGACATGCCTTACTTGTATACGAGAACATTGTGGCAGACAGTGTCAAACATCTTGCCTAAAAACAGGGTAAATGACCTCCACTGCTCTCTGCTCTGCTACAAGCACAGTTCTGTTATCACTGAGGGCAAGCAGGTTGGTCAGGAATGATTTCCCTTCAGGAAATCCATGCTGAGTGTTCCCAGGCACCTTCTTCTCCTTCATGTGCTCAGAAAGGTGATCCAAGATGAAGAGCTCCGTGACACACTCCTCACTCCAGGGAGGCGGAATGTCCTGGAACTCCCCCTGTTGTCCTTACAGCCTTTTTTTGAAGATGGGCACAACATATTCCTTTTTCTGGTCATTGGGACCTCGTATGATCTCCACAACCTTTCCAAGGTGATAGTGAGTGGCCTTGCTATGGCAGCAGCCAGCTCTCTCAATGCCCTCTGATGCAGTCCTTCCAGTCCCGTAGATCTGTATGGGTTGAGTTATTGCAAGTCACCCCTCACTCATCCCTTGGGTGGGTTTTCTTGTCTGGAGTCCTGACACTATGCACAACAGCTTAGGAGACTGCTGGTGAAGCCTGAAGCTGTAGGAGCAGACAGCGAGGGATTGGACAAGATAGAGTTAAGGAGCCGAAAGCCTTGGGAGGAATAAATAGCAGTATGTAGATAAGGAAGTAGCCGCACGGAATGAGGAGGAGGAGTGATGATGGGAACATGACCTTTGGGAAAGCACCAACCTGGGCTAGAGGATATATAAAGGGCTTGCTTTCTTGAATAAAGTTGATTCTGATCCAGCATATCGGAGTCCGTGAATCAGACAGACACAGGACACCTTGCTGGTGGGGCCTGAAGCCAAGGGACTGAGTTCCCCAGACCTATCTACCTCTGCTGTTACCAAATTGCCTGCCCCAGTCCTCAGCCATGGGCCCACATTTCCCTTGTTCATGCTTTTACTCTTACTGAAGCAATAGCAGATCATCTTTTTTGCCCTTGACATCCCTTGCAGGCATCAGCCCTAAAGGATCTTTGGCTTTCCAAACAGCTTCCCTACTTCCCTGGATAACATTTCTCAATTCCTCCTTTGCAGCCTCTCCCTGGTCCCCATCTCTCATTTGACAGTGTGGAGTGTGCACTCCGCTACTCTTCCTCCTCATGTTGCTCAGGGTCTGGAATTCCACTGTCTCATGGCCACTGCAGGCAAGGCTGACACTGATTATCGCAGCCCTCATCAGTGGTTCCTTGTTGGCAGGTTCCAGGTCCAGGAAAGGGTCACCGTTGTTGACCTATCAGGCTTCGCTGTGCTAAGAAGTTGTCCTCCACACCTCCCAGAATCCTCCAGGACTCTCTGCAGCCTGCTGCATTGCCCTCCCACTGAATGTCTGGGAGATTCAAGTGCCCCCATAAGAACTGGGGTCTGTGATCCACAGACTTCCTCAGGCTGCTCTAAGCCTTTGCAGTTCTGCGACAGCTTGTGCATCTCCACTTCCTCTTCTTTGTGCCCCAGGCTTTGTGCATTTGTGTACATCTGGGCTGCAGAACCTCAGCTGTGGCACCAGGGCTGAGCGTAGACTTGTCATGATGATACCTGTTCACAAGCCAGAAGGAAAGAGAGCTGGCCATGCAGCTGTGGCAGGAGAGGTGCTTGGTCCCTGAGATGACTCTGCAGCACCTTGGGGCCTGTAATGGAGGTGACCAGATCTCCAGGAAAGACAAGGTGCCACTGAGAACTTCCCTGGGCCTGAACAGCCTGCAAGCCAGGCAGACTGTGGCTGCAGCATTAGCACCGTCCCTGTTCATAGCATCAGAGCTGAGAAAAGGTTTAGGGAGAGACGAACTAGTGGGGTTTGAGAGGGTCGGCATGCGTGGAGACCTTGGTGTGATGTGCCTTGCATCTTTGCAGCATGCTCGGATGTAGATGGGATGGACTTTGCCTAAAGGCAGTGGTGGGAATGCCTTGTTTGGGAACAGGCAGGAAATGCGAGATGCCCTGGGGTGTTTGCCCAGCAACCACTCCAAAAGGGTAAGGACTTTTCCTGTAGGTCCCGTGCTGCACCTGCTAGAAACCTGGTGGTTGTGCTGGACACCCCGTGCATCGGACATGGCCCTGCATGAGCTGTTTGCAATGTCGGGATCTGCATATGTCTCAGATTTATAGTGAGCGGAGCTCTTGCAGTAGTCGGCATGAAGTGTCATTTCAGATGGCCAAGGAGATTCTGCACCTGGCAACCAGCTGATGTCCTGGAAGTCTCATAATTGTTCCATCAGAGCAAGGAGAAAGTGGTACATGTCTTGGATCACCTCTGGCCCTTCAGATGTCCGAACAGCTGTGTGTGTGCGTGTACAGCTGAGTGCCTCCCTCCATCTCCCTTGATTCCAGTGGGAGCTTAAACAAGGAGCTGCCATGCAGACAGGCATTTTGTGCACACTAAACGTGGGAAGGGGAATCCCACCTCCTGTGAGTTTGTGGAGAGCACGGGAGGGAACTGTAACCTATTGCAGCCCGGGGCTTCTCAGTGAGCACTGGTTGTATTGCTTAACTCCTCTAAATCATCCATGAAGCATGAGCAAACCAACTCCCTTCTTGTGCCTGTGCTCTTATGAGATGGGAGCAGGGCTTTCCAGAGTGGGAGGTTTCCACCTCTCTTAGACAGCCATGCTCTGGTGAGACCAACTGCAATGCTAGAGTCAGTCTCTGCACTGTTTAGTGCAGGACCCTCGCTGATTATTTTCATCTACTTCCGTGGCTATTTCCCAGGGGTGACCCTGCTGCCTTCCAGGAACTGTCAGCCCTGGAGCCCCAGGAAGGTCTCAAGGGTGCCCAGAGGACATAAAAAGTCACATCATCAGCTGGGCCTCTGCTCCTGAGCTGGGCTTGGCTCCTGGGGCTGCCGGAGCCCATGGCAAGCTGGCAGGCGCTGCAGAGAGCCAGCTCTGTCCAAGTGCAGCTCCTTTTCCTGGAGAAGCAGGACTCCGGGCACTGCCTGCAGGGGCCAGAATGAGATGGACATCTCAGAAGTTGAAGATAATGGGGCATCAGAGGATGGCTGAGAGCTGCCTGCAGCAAGAAATCTTCCCAGCCCCTAACACAGTAAGTCTGGCTGCAGGGCAACATTGCTGCTGTGGCTGCAGGAGGCTTCCTCTGAAGCTGGCACCTTCCACAGCTGAGAGGGTCTGTCAGGGCGGCTCTGCCAGCTCCTCCTGTTTGGAGCAGGTGGTGCTTTAGAGCAGAGCTTCCCAGCCACACCGTCAGAGGGACAGGCCATCACGGCTACCTTCTGCCAGGGACGGTGCTGGGGTGTGAAGCCAGGGAGTGCCCCCAGGTGTGCGCGGGCTGTAATTGAGAGCAGTGTCCCTGCGACCCAGGGTGCTGTGTGCCCGGGGCAGGGACTCTGCCGCCTGCGAGGGTCAGCACTCAGCCTGCCCAGGGAGCTGCCCAGGGCGCTGCAGGGAGAAGCTCTGGGTGGAAGGAGCGACCCCGAGAAGGGCGGCTTCATCCTCCTGTTGGGAGGGTGCTGTGGGGGTCAGGGCTGCTCTCAGATCTCCCTCACCGCCAGGATATTTCCAGGGGACCTTTTCAAGCAGACAGCCATGGCTGGGGTTCCCTGAAAGAGAAGGACCTTTCCTGAGGCTCTGCTTTCAGTTTCCCACTGCTTGCAGCAGCTGGGAAGTGGGGGGGGGGGGGGGGGGGGGGGGCGGCGGCAAGAGGAGAGGAAAGGAGCTGTGAGATTTGGACAGGAGTCTGATAGTCCCAGAGCATTACAGTGAGAGATCAGTAGTTCTGTGAGGGACCTCATTGCATCCTTTCACCCAGTGCTCTGCCTACAGAAAGCACCACCATCACCTTGCCTGGCCTCACCCGCGTTTGTCTGACCTGCTCCTTAGCACCTGCAAAGCCAGAGATGCCCCTGGGCAGTGCCCTGCTGCTGGGAGGTTTCTGCAGGGCAGGACTGAGTGCCCAGAGGGTGGGATGGGGTCTGTGAGCGCTGGCAGGGAAAAGAGATGGGGCAGGGAAAGAGCTGCCAGGAGGAAAAGCTCCGGGCAGTGGAGATATGATCAGCGAGTGGGGGGAAAGTAAAGCCATAAATGCTGTGGGAGGGGGAATTTGGAAAACTCCCAGTCAGTCCCTGCAATGCAGACATCTTCCTCTCAGCAAGCCCCCCGTGTCTCCTCTCCCACCCAGCACAGCCTCTGCCCTCAAGGCCATGGGCTGCAGGGCAGGAGCCCCCTCCTCAGCAGCCTGAGCTGCAGCAGAGCAGAGTGGCATCTCTGCTGTGACGTGCCCATTTCCCACCGCACGGCAAAGGGGCTGAGAGTGACTGTGCTGCGATGCCGCTGCCTGGGAGGTGCTGTGCAGAGCTGGGTGAGGGGAAGGCTTTCCTAACTGCCCGTCTGGCTCTCCCTCCTGGCTTTCCCTTTGGTGGCAGGGTCATGGTACTGCTGCTTGTTTCCTCTCCTCTCTGTGCTGCTCTGCTTCTTGCTGCCCTGCTCTCTGGGGTGAAGGAGAGGGGTTCAGCTGCAGTTAAGGCACTGACCCTGTGGGTCCTGCGTGGAGCTGTCTTCATGGCAGTGATGTGCCCAAGGCCCTTCTAACCTTCTAGGCAATGCATTTCATCTGATTGGGGAATGATCTGACTCTCGCTTAAGGCTGCCCCCCCTCACCCTTCTTTAGATCTCTTGACTGTCTCTCTGGGGTGTCCTGCCAGGCTGCAAGCTGCCCTCCACAAGACCTCAGCTCTGCCATAGCATAGCTGTGATAGCGGAGAGTCTTTGTGCTGGTCATGCAAGTCAGAAACCTCCTCACCTGCTCTGACGAGCTCTCCAGAGCACACTCTCCATGTCTGCTCTGAGAGAGAAGAATGGGGAAACCTTCCCTCTGGAGCTACATTCCTCCACTCTCACCTCAGCCCAGGTCCTTTCTTAGAGTAACTTGGGAGTGGGATTGTCCTTTAGCTGGGAGAGGGGCTAGCACAGGGCAGCGGGCAGCAAGACTCCTGCACAGTCCAGATCCCCTGACTCTGTCTGTAGTATATAGACACCGTGAGCCCTTTTCCTCCTGGGACACACAAGTTCTAATGCTGAGAGAAACAGAAATGCCAAAGATTTCTACTGCATCAAAGAATGCTCCCACAGTGTGACAGAGGCATCTAAAAACTCATAGAACATAAAAACATAGAATCAGATCCCTCCACTGCAGCCCATTTTCTGAATAAACTGTTGAACGAACTCTCCACAAAATGGGTGGCTGTAATCTGCCGCAGAGTGTGTACATCAGAGCTAGTCACGTCCCACTCCCATTGCAGAGCCTGGGGAAAGAGTGCAGAGGGTAAATTGATGTGAGGACAGGGTCCCTCTCACTGGAACAGAGATGTCTAGAAAGGGTGGGGTCAGCCCCTGCCTTCCCTTCAGTGTTTCTGTGGCTTGCTGGAGTGGGAGCTGGTGGGGCTGATTCCGACACAGACACCTGTGTTCAGGAGGGCAAGGCTGGGGGAGAGGAATCCCTCGCAAGGGTCTTCTCTTTCAGAGACAGCTGCCATGAGTGCTGTATTCATCTCTCACAAGGATTAAAAGAGGATATTCCCACTGGGTCACTAGACTGAATCCCTTTCACTCAGCTTGTGACAGCTGTCTCCAGAAATTCCCACCAAGTACATGGGGCAGTCTGACACCTCCATTTACAACCCCAGCAGAGCAGGACTGACTCCTCTAGAGTACCACACCCCGAGGGCCCTGCTGTGCACGGCACACTCAGCCAGCATAAACCAGCAATCAGAAAAGGGATCTGAATGAAGGGAGAGAAGAGAGGAAAGGTGGAGGTTTGTACTAAGAATAGTTTGGGTTTGGCTCAGAGAAAACTACTTAACTTATCAATGCCTCTTCCTCCTTGGACAGTATCCAAAGCTGAGAGGAAGCAAATGCCCAACAGCAGTTTCCTGGATGAGTTCCTCCTCCTGGCATTTGTGGACACACGGCAGCTGCAGCTCTTGCACTTCTCCCTCTTCCTGGGCATCTACCTGGCTGCCCTCCTGGGCAACATCCTCATCATCACAGCTGTAGCCTGCGACCACCACCTCCACACCCCCATGTACTTCTTCCTCCTCAACCTCTCCCTCCTTGACCTTGGCACCATCTCCACCACTGTCCCCAAATCCATAACCAATTCCCTGTGGGACACCAGGGCCATTTCCTACTCGGGATGTGCTACCCAACTCTTTTTTTTTACCTTTTTCATTTTGGCTGAGTGTTCTCTTCTCACAGTCATGGCCTACGATCGCTATGTTGCCATATGTAAACCCCTGCACTATGGGACCATCATGGGCAGCAGAGCTTGTGTCAAAATAGCATCAGCTGCCTGGGCCAGTGGGTTTCTCAGTGCGGTGCTGCACACTGGGACCACATTTGGAGTAACATTCTGCCACGGCAATGCCCTGGCTCAGTTCTTCTGTGAAGTTCCTCAGATCCTCAAGCTCTCCTGCTCAGACTCCTACCTCAGGGAACTTGGGGTGCTTGTGGTTAGCGCCTGTTTAGGCTTTGGGTGTTTCATCTTCATTGTGGTGTCCTATGTGCAGATCTTCACTGCTGTGCTGAGGATCCCCTCTGAGCAGGGACAGCACAAAGCCCTCTCCATGTGCCTCCCTCACCTGGCTGTGGTCTCCCTGTTTGTCAGCACCATCATATTTGCCCACCTGAAGCCCCCCTCCCTCTCCTCCCCAGCTCTGGATCTGGTGGTGGCTGTTTTGTATTCGGTGGTGCCTCCAGCAGTGAACCCCCTCATCTACAGCATGAGGAACAGGGAGCTCAGGGATGCCCTGAAGAAACTGATTCACCTGCTTTTAGTGCAGCAGCAGTGAGCTGCCCATCCCTCTTCACAGGTGGTTTCTAAGTACCTCAGACAAGTCTTGTGCTTTGGGCATTCTTGCTGTGATCATCATGTTTGTGCAGAAGTGTTGGAATTCATCCCACTTCCTTACAGCCTAGTCTCTCTGACCCAGAGGTCTTCTGTAAATGTGTCTCTCACTGTGTTACAGCTGTCTTCTGTATAATAAAAGGAGATTTCCCCAGTGCGGTGCTTGAAGCTTGGGCTCTCCTTCAAAAGCTGGAGCCAAGGATGTGCTCAGGGACTTTCCCCCTGAAAGGGCCTGTTGCTTTTCCGGGGCTCTCCCTGGGCTCAAGGCAATGAGCTTAGAGGTGATGTGTTAGGGAATGAGGGCTGGATTCAGCTCTCACTTGTGGGTGCCCAGTGCTCCTGGAGATGGTGAATGGTCAAGTGGTATCTCCCATAGGACACGGCTGGACACTGATGCCCGTCCTTCTCGAAGGGAGTATAGATCCATCAGGAGAGCACAGGGCATCCCCAAGGGCACCACGTGCTTAGGGGTGGGCAGTGAATGGAGCTTCTCAGAATTCAATGGAGTCATCCAGAGGGAAAGGGCTAAACCAGTGAATGTCCTGGCTAGTGAGAGCTCTGCAATCCCACGAGAGGCAGCTGGGACCCAGGAGGCCCAGGGAAGGGATCCTGCAGAGTGGTCCATGTCACCTTCAATGAAAAGCCATGGGCTGGATCTAGTGACACGCCTGAACACAGCCTGAGCCATTTGAAATGCCCTGTAATTGCTCAGAGCATCGTCCATGGCCACAGGGCAACAGATGTCTCGGTAGGGCGTTGTCAGGTGTAACGATGCCCATCCAGCTGGGTCTGCTTCCCACCCCCAACGCAATCACCGGTGCAGAGTCACCCTGTGGCCCCAGGGCACCACAGCCCACTTGCTCTGCTGAGCAGCACTGCCAGCTCAGCGCCCCATGAGGAGCACAGGGTTGGGTCCAGGAACAGCCAGGTGGGCAGCACCCATGCACTGCCCTGGGGAAAGACTCTCCCAGGAGCACAGACATCCCTGGAAGAGCAAAGGAGCAATTGTGTGCTGGCAAGGAGGAATAAAGGAGACAGAGAAATCTGTTTCTGTGGAGGTCAAGACAGGGCAGGCTGCTGTGTCCCTGGGGCAGCAGGAGCTGCCTGAGGAGCCCCAGGGCAGGGACCCTTGTGCTGTGCTGCAGAGAGGGGCTGGCACGGGGGGCTGCAGGCAGTCTGGGGTAGGGAATCTCCTGTGCACAAGAACAAGGGAGATGCAGAGTGTCACTGTGCTCTGCCTCCTTGTGCCACGGGGGCCTGTTCCAGCTTGGAGGCTGATGGGGCAGCTGGCACACACATCCCTGCCCCCCAGAGCTGCTGTGCCTGCCGGGGGTTCAGGGGATGTGGTGTGAGTGCCCAGAGCTCTGTAGCACTCTGCTGTGGAGCCACCACCAGCCTGGTCTGCTCTGCTGGGTGGGATGGGGAGAGGGCAGGGGAGGTGGGGAGAGCCGGGGAGGGGCTGAGCTGGGCTGGAAAGGGCCCAAGAGAGGGAAATGCCAATGTTCGTTAAGCTCTGTGATCGGGCAGGGTGAGGACACACACTGGTGGGTTTGTGGTGCAGAGCCAGGTCTCATGCAGGGGAGCCGAGACATGTTAGCACAGAAGAGAGGAGGCCGCTCTGTGCCCTTGGTTGCACGGACTGATGGGGAAGGTGCCCCCAGGCATTCGTCCCAGACCAGCCTCTCACATGGGCTGTTTCCAGCCCTGGCCGCACACCCCAGGATTATGGGTGCATTTCCCTGGGTGGCCAGCTCTGTCCTGCTGGGCTCAGGGCCTGTGTCGAGGGGAACAGCCAGCCCTGCCCGGCCTCTCTCCCAGCCCAGACCCCAGCAGACCCCGATGGATGGCTGTGTGCTCAACCCCATGTGGGACATGGCTGGAGCATGGCAGGGCCCAGGCGCTGAGGGAGGCTGTCAAAGCAGGAGGGCTGTGGGGGGACGGGGCACCAAGGGCTGTTGTGGATATTGTGCGGAGGGGTGTTTCCCCACCCCTGCAGGCACCCTGCCCTGTGCGCTGCTTGCACAGCAGAAGTGGGGCCATGTGCAGGCGCAGGGACAGGGCACAGATGGGAGCCACCATGCTCCTCACTGCTCCACTGCAAAGGAGAAGCTCCCCGAGCTCTCCCAGCCCTGCTCCACCAGCTCTTGTCCCTGCTCCAGCCATGCCAGAGCAGAGGCCGAGGACTAAGAGGACCCTCAGGCAAAGCTGTGCCAGCCTCGGGGAGCTGCCCTGAGCACCAGGACAGGCAGAGCACCCTCCTCCTATGTCCCCACCCTGCTGCGAGGGTGGCAGGGGCACCAGGGAAATGGCCTGTTTCTGCCTGGGGTCAGAGTGGGACTGTTGCATGGGAGGTGAACACAACAGCCACTGCGCTGCAGAAACACGGGCCACCACCCCTCACTGCAGCCCCCACTGCCCTCCTGCCCCCATCCCTGCTTACTTGCCCCACCCCTCACTGCCCCATCTCCTCTCCCCTCTCCCCATACCACTGGGATCAGCAGTGCAGCAGGAGCTGGAACAGCCTCACAGCTGTTGCCTGGCCCCTGGCCCTCCCCACCTCCCCCTGAAACATTGCATCCATCTTCCAGAAGGACAAGGAAGAGGATCTGGGGAATGATGGGCTGGTCAGCATCACACCAGGGATCAGCAGATCTTCCTGGAAGCTAGTTCCAGTCACATGAAGGGACTGGGAACAGCCAGCATGAAGCCATCAAGTCAAATTGTTGACCAACCTCTTTGCATTCTGTGATGGGATGACTGGCTGTGCAGACCAGGGGAGTGCAGTGCCTGTTGCATGCCTTGCATTTAGGAAGGCCTTTGACATGGTCTTCCCTAGCACCTTTGTAGCCAGACTGGGGAGAGTGAGGACGGAGGAGTAAGCAATGGAGTGTGGGGGAAACTAGGTGGAGGCTGCCTGGCTTGAAGGGTGGAGAACAGTGGTACAAAGTCCAAGCGACTAATGGTTACCAGTGACGTTCTTCAGAGTCAATACTGGAGCCAATGCCTTCTGTCTTTAGGAATGATTTTGATGGTGGGACGGAGTGCACTCTCAGCCAGTTCATGAACGATCCCCAACTGGGGTGAGTGGTTGACTTGCTGGAGGGCAGGGCTGCTCAGCAGAGGGGCAGCGACAGCCTGGTGATACGGGCTGAAAGGGGCCTGGGGAGTTCAGCCATGTCCTGTCCCTGGGAGGAAAGAACCCTGTGCAGCAGGGCAAGCTGGGGCAGACTGGCTGGAGAGCAGCTTTGCAGGAAAGGAGCTGGGTGTGCTGGTCTTCAACAAGTTGACAAGAAGGCAACAGGTTTCTCTTGTAGCAAAGACAGCCCCCGTTATCGTGGGTTGGATCAGCAAGAGTACAGACAAGTGCAGGGCAAGTGCAGTGGGACAGATGAAATACCCTGCAGCCTCCACCAAAGAAGAAGCAAAATAAAGGGCAGAACTGACAGACTACCAATGCTGGGGAGAGCGGTATGATCAACAGAGTGCCCAGGGACTGCCAACATTTTAAAGCAATCAGAACAAGAAAGGCCTTTCTGCCAGTTGCCAAGTGGCTGGAGCCAGAGGTACCCAGGCTTGCTCAAGGGAGAGAGCTCCAGAGAGACTATTTCTTTACTCAACCACCAAGCGCATGGCCAGGATTATAATGTTCTATTGAGAGAACATGTTTTTGCCAGTCTAGCTTTTTAATTAAAGCATTAGGACTCATACTCACACCAAATGGGGGCAGTGGGGTGTTGGGGGGGAGTAAGGCTTCCGTTTGGCTTCAGTGGCTGTGGGATGAAGCCTGCATTTAGTTTGAAAGAGACTTTAGGAATGAAAAGAGACTCATTAGGAATGATTGTCAGGCAGGTGACTATAAACTACCTGATGCTTTCTATACTCTTCAGTGATATTTCTTCTCGTCACTTCTCAGTCTATACTTCGTTATATTTTCTCCCTTGCATAATGGATCATCCCTCTGGAGAAAGAGCTGAGTCCAGGGACATGCCATGCCGATAATCTGGGCATCGTGGGGAGCCCACTGCAAGAGTAAGTGTGTGCATGAGAGCTCACAGCAAAGGCCTGGGCAAGCCAAGGAGCAGGGACCCTCCCCAGGTGCCAAGGATCCCAGTCCCTGAGCCACAGGGCTGGGTACAGCCTCCTCCGATTGCTCATGACAGCAGCTCATGACACCCACCACAGAGTCCAAGAAGTTTCTGTGGGAGAGGTGGAGGAAGAAAGTAGAAACATCTCCAAAGAGGGGGAATGAAGGCAGCAGTCCCAGGGGTAAACATCTCCAAATACAAGTGGATTTTACCCCCTCTCTGGCAGAGCCATTTCCTCCATGAACAGCAGTACCTGGGGGAAGGAGGGTCTTTTGCTGACAGCCCTTGTGGCATAGAGGGCATCAGGGTTGGAGACACCCCTTCCAGCCAAGGGGCAGTTGCTGGGCACTCAAACAAAGGTTTCAGTCGGGGACCTCAACGCTCCGGGACCAGTGTGGAAGGCAGCAGTGAGTGGCAGCCCTGCCGCTACACTGAGAATTTCATTCTGTTGAACTAAACCAGCACCCCAGGGACTCCCTGCAGCCGGCTGGATGGGCACAGATGGGACCTGGCCCTTCCTGTTGCTCCCGAGCATGTCATTCAAGGAAGTGCTGGAAGAACAGGCCTGGAGGGATCCTCATGGCACTGCATTGCCTGTGGCTGTGATAACTGATTGTCTCCTCCTGCAAACGCTTCCTGCATCAGGCACTTGGAGACAACCATCTGGCAGTGCTCATGGGAATCCATCAGGACCATGCCCTGTGTGTGGGCAAGGGGACCTCAGGCACTTGTCACCCTGTTGGAGAGCAGCTTGGAGAGCAGAGAACTGGGGGGAGGAAAGAGAGGTCCCATGGCTGGCAGAGTGAAGGTGCTGCTGTGTGCCTGGGGCCAGGGCACTGCCACCTCCTAGAACCTCTCCTAGCTCCTGAGAAGCTCTTGCAGAAGCAACCAAATCCCGGAGAACAACCTTCCCCACATTGCTGGGAGTCAAGGAGAGGGTCACTCCTGTGAGAGAACATGACAGGCCAGGAGCAGGCACATGGCTGGGGTTTGTGCTTGTGAGGTCACTTCTGCCCCAGGACCTGATAGGCCAGCAGCAGGCACAGGGCTCACATATGGGGCTGTAAGGTCACTGCTACCTCAGAAGCCGGCAAAGGGCTTCAGTGCTGATTGTGAGGTCACTTCTGCCTCAGTACCTGATTGGTTGGTGTAGGTTCCTGGAAGTCACCTGTGCCTGTGCTGCTGTTAGGCCAGAACCAGGTTAATTGGCACAGGAGACTGTCCTGGAGGGCAGAGAGGCCATGGATCCCTCATGGATCTTCAGGGACAACATCCTCAAAGCCCAGGAACAAACCAGTGTGATGTGATGGGAGTCAAGCAGGGCCTGGCAGGAGAACCGCATGGATGACCAGGGGCACCCTGACTTAGGAGTTCAACCACAGGAAGGAAGTTCCCAGAGGGTGGAAACAGGGAAGAGGCTGCCCAGGAGGCAGATAGAAACCTTGCCTGTGGGTGCAGCGATGGAGTTAAGGAAAGCCAAAGTTCAGCTGGAGCTGGAGTTGGAGCTGGAGCTTGCAAGGGGTGGGGAGGGCAACCAGGAGGGCTTTTGTAAGCCTGCTGGCAGCACAAGGAAGGCAGCTAAGCAGAATGTGCTCTCACTGCTCAGTGGGGCAGGGGACATAGTGACAAGGACCGGGAAAAAGCTGAGTCTCTCCTTGTCTTTTCTACCTTCCATACTACTGGTAAGATCTACCCCCAGGCCCCCCTGGTCCCCAAGGCTGCTAGTGCCCGTGTGACATTGCTCTTGATTGTCTTTGAAATGTCGGGGCAAGCAGGGAGGTTCCTGCTATCTGGGAAAAGGCAGACATCACACCCATTTCCAGAGAAGGGCAAGAGGAAGAATGCAGGTCAGCTTCATGCGAGTCCCTGGGAAGGTGATGGAGCAAATGCTCCTGGAAACCATCTCCAAGCACATGGAGGGCAAGGATTGGCAGAGCCAGCATGGGCTGAGCAAAGGGAAATGGAAACTCTGCCTGACCAACCTGATTGCCTTCTACCATAAGACTGTGTGAGCAAGGGGAAAGTTCACCTCGCTCTTTGGAAAGAGTGAGTGGCATGGACAGCCCTGGGCAGGGAGTGGTTTTGGTGAGCACTGGACTCTGTGTGAGAAACATTTTTAATGGTGTAGGCCTGATTATAACAGAAATGTTTAGAAAGTGACAATAAACATGAAACAAGAAAGAAATTTAAAAAAAGGAAGCAAAGAATTATTTTTTTTACAGTTTTCAGCTTTTAACAGTCTTTGTGTTCTTATAATCTTCCTTTTTGGTGTTTGGGGGGATTCTGTGTGTGTTTCTTTCTTTCTTTCTTTTTTTCTTTCTTTTTTTTTTCCCCCCCCCCAAAGGAAAGTGGTTTCCGAACCCAGGGTGAGATGCAGTGACAGGGACACAGACATGTGGTGTCTTTGTAGGTGCCTTGGTGCCTTCTGCCCAGCCTCCATCTGCACCTCAGAGGGGCTCTGGTCTCACACAGGTCAACTCTGAGAGCTGCCAGGCCCAGGCAAGTACGTCAGATACACCAGGGTCTCTCCAAGTGCCACTGGGTGCTTGTGATTAGACACCTGAGCTCTGCCTGGAAAGGTGAAGGACTGTTTAAAAATGTGTTAAAAATATGAGCACCTTTTCCTCAGCTGAAATATTTCAATAATTTTAATAAATTGTCAATGTTTTCCTTTGAGAAACTACTGGAAATCTTCAGGAAGGGTATGAATCCCAGGAGAAGAAATATTGGTCTCCCCCAGACTTGCATTCTCAATGCTCTGTCTGTTCTACTGTGCTTTTAACCTCACCAATCTTTTGCATTTTTCCCCATGCCCTGAATATTGCTAGTCATCTTTGCATCAGACTATCTGTTCAAAGGAACTTTCCATAGCTTTCCACTTCTCTTTCTCCTCTTCCTCTTTATTCACTCAGGTACCTCTCGTTCCTCTAGCAGTAACTCTGAGCTTGAGCTTGCCTCCTCTTTCAGGAGGCAGTCTCACTATCTCTTTAGACAACTCCTGAATTGTGTTTCTCTCTCTCCTTTCCTGTCTAGCTGTCAAAAATATTTCTAGCAAGGTTATTCCTTGTAGAAAGTGGACCTCACTGGAGGCAGCCTGGACTTAGCATGCAGTTAAGGAGAGTATTTTCTTTTTCATTCAAATGTATCATGTTTTGTTGTTTTGATCACAGCTCAGAATTATCCTCCTACGTCTCTTTGCAGCTAGTTCTCGAAGGAGAGCAGGTGGAAACTGGATAGAGGCTGTAACACTCAGCTACAGACTCCAGTGGAAAAAGGGTTGATGTTAGCAAGAGTGATGTAGGTCCCCAGTGGCTGAAGAGAGAAATGACAGGGCTGGGGAGGGGAGGAGGAAGGCTGTTTGTACATGTCTCCTGTCAAAAATACTGCTTTTCTCACACAATCCAGATTCCTTCGGAAACCCTCTGAGTCACTATGAATCGGAAAATGTGAATATCACTTGTTCTGTAAGCTGAAAAGTAAAGAAAACTTTAAAAGCAGGAATCCTGTGTCTTTTTTTTTTTTTTTGATGCTTCTTCCTCTTGTAAAGACACTCCTGAAACCTCTCCAATTATCCACATCCGATCTGAAGAAGTGAAGGAAATTATGGAGATAAGTAGGAGCTTTTTGCATTGCAATGACCCCTCAGGAGTATTTAGTGGTGAGTCCATGAACATCAGATTCTGAGAGGAGAGTGAAGCAACCTCTCAAGAAGTTGCATTCAGAAGCAAATCATAAAGTTTCTTGGAGCAGTAAAGGGTCCCCCTGAGGGCCATTACTCACAGGGCCTCTCCAGGGGCTGATGAGAGCAGAAAGCTGGAGGCAGTTGTTAGAGGTGGGCAATGGAAATGTGCAGGTGGCTCTGATGCCAAGTCAGCCTAGGTGTGTTTTATCATACCAAGTGGCCAAGCCCTGACACCCAGCCCCTGAGTAGGGTGATGGTTTCCTTCACACTTTGTTCAGGGCTCTTTGTGGCCACAGTGTGTGTGTGTGGGTGCAGCACTGAGTGAGGGACAATGAGATGGCATCTCGCAGGCCCCCCCAACAGGAGGAGGAGGAAACAAGGCCCTGGACTACAAGGAAATGGTGTCTTCTGGCAGGCCTCAGTGGCAGGTACAGGAGCCATAGCCAAGAGGACAGAGATCTCAGTTCTGTCAGAAGCTTTCAGCCTTGGCAGTGCCCCTGGCCATCTCCACCCCAGGCTGTCCTACACTGTCCCATGCCTGCGCCTGCTCCACTGCAGCCTGTAGACACCCAGCCTGCTTCCCCCACCTTGCTCTCACCCAGGGATCTGCCCACCTTTACGGATGTCTTTGCATTCTCCCTTGCTTTTTTTTTACTTGAAACACAAAGCCAGGGACTCACCACAGGTTCCTTCTGGCTGACTTCTTGCATCACAGCACTAACCTTCAGGGGGCATTTCTTTTTCTAACATCCATTCTGAACCTCTCAAGCTGAAGACTGTGGCTGTTTCCCTTCTCGTGCTGCTTTCCACTACCAAGAAAAGAGCCACCATTTCTTAAATCACCCTTCAAGCATTCACGGGCTGCTACTCTACTGCCCTTAGCCTCCACTTCACCAGGATAATGTAGCCCAGGTCCCTCAGCCTCCCTGTACAGCTCATATGCTGCAGGACCCATACCCGCTCTTGGCAGACCTCCTCTGCACCCTCTCCAGGTCCTCCCCATTCCTCCAGCACTGGGTGTACCACACTGGGACACACTGTTCTCCAGGTGTGGCCACCCCAGTGCTGAGTGGAGGGATAAAAGCAGTCCTTGTCTGGGGGGCCACATGCTTCCTAATGCAGCCCCACATGCAGCTGGCCTGATTTGTGGTGAGCATGCACCACGGGCTCGTATGGCATCCCTCATGATGTCCAGGCCCTTCTCCTCAGGGTCACTCCCCCAAGGCAGGACCTGCCGCTTCTCCTTGCACAACTTCAGGAGGTTTCTGTTGGCCTCATCTCCAAGCTTCTCAAGGTCCCTCTCAACTCAAGCTCCTTTGTGTCAGCTGTGAATGTGTGTGTGTGCAGATGGCTCATCCTATCTTGCCATGCTTCTGACAGGATAACAGCATCACCAACTCCAGGACACTACAGATAATAAAGGTGGTACTATTGTAAGGGAACTGCTGGAAATGGTTGAAATGAGCATGGCAACCATCTCAGAGAAGCCAAGGACAGGTACAAAGCAAGCAAAACCTGGGTCAATGGGGACAGGGTAAACAGAGGTGTACTGATTGCATGGGAGGAGATAAAGGTGATAAAAGAAAAGGCCTTGTAAGGTGGACAGGAGTGAAAAATGCAATAAAAGGTGAAGCCAATGAAAAATCAGGGCCACCTGGGGGTACCTGCCAAGCAGCCCTGAATCTGAACTGCTCTGACCAGAGCAGAACAAGAAACATGCAGTTAATCTAATCTTATTTTTGTCTGACATACTTCCATAGCCATGGGGAAGCTGAATGTTTTCCCTAAGGTCAAGAATGGAAGACCAAGGGTGGAAGGAAATGCCAAATCATTCAGGCTGGAAGGGACCTCCGGTTGTCTCTAGCCCAACGTGCTTCTCACAGCAGGCTCAGCTGTCAGCTCCAAGCAGGTTGCTGAGGGCTTTAGTCATTTAGGTCTTGAGAACCTCTGAGGATGGAGGTGGCACAACCTCTCTGGGCAACCTGCCCCAGTGCTTCACTGTTTGGATGGTTAAAACATTTTTGCTTATCCCCAGCCTGAACCTCTCTTGTTTCAGGTAATGCCCACTGGGCCTCCTCCTCCCATGGTGCACAGTGGTGAAAAGGCTGGCTCCATCTTCTTGATGACCTCCTGGTAGGTATGGGCAGCCTGTTATTAGATCTCCCCTTCTCCAGGCTGAACAAGCCCAGCTCCCTTATGCTTCCACAGAGACAAAGGTTCCTGATATGACTCTCCGTAAAGAGCCTGGTTCTTTATTGGCAGTAACCTTGAGTTGGGAAGCTGCTACGCGTCCCCCTAAACCCCTTCCCTTTTCCAGGCTGAACAAGCCCCCTTCCCTCAACCTTTCCTCACAGGGCAAGTGCTCCAGCCTCCAAACACCTTGAACTCTGAGTGATCAACAGCGTTCTTCTACAGGGGGTCCTTAATTGATGGCATATCTAGATGTGCGCTGAGGAGTGCTGAGTAGAGGGGGATAATCACTTCCCTCCGTATCCTGGCAGTGCTGCTGTTCATGGAGCCCAGGATGCTGTGGCCTCCACTGCTTCCAGGGAACACTGCTGGCTCATGTTGAGCTCCCTGCCCACAAAGACTGCCACGTCCTTTTCTGCAGAGCTGCTGCCTGGCCAGACACTCCCGCCCATATCACTGCAGGATGTTGGTCCATCCGAGGTGAAGAAGCTGGTATTTGTCCTTGTTGCATTTCACAGAATTCCTGACATCCCATTCTTCCTGCCTGCTGAAGTCCCTCTGAATGGCAGCCCTCAAGCACCTGACTGTTCTGCCCCATTAGCTTTCAGCTTCAACTCAGATAGGGGTGTGTCCTCCACGTTACTGATGAAGCTGTTAGACAGGTCAGGTCGCAGTATAGATCCCCCTGCGCCCTCCAACTGTCACTGGCTTCTCAGTAAAGCCTGACCCATTCATAAAATCCATCTGACCTCCATCATCCAACCAGCTTTCCACCCATCTGGATGTCTACTGTAGCCTACCATGATGCCTTACTTGTATACGAGAACATTGTGGCAGACAGTGTCAAACATCTTGCCTAAAAACAGGGTAAACGACTGCTCTCTGCTCTGCTACAAGTACAGTTCTGTTATCACAGAAGGCAACCAGGTTGGTCAGGAATGATTTCCCTTCAGGAAATCCATGCTGAGTGTTCCCAGGCACCTTCTTCTCCTTCATGTGCTCAGAAAGGTGATCCAAGATGAAGAGCTCCTTGACACACTCCTCACTCCAGGGAGGTTGAACAGCCTGCAGCTGCCTGTGTTGTCCTCATGGACTTTTTTTGAAGATGGGCACAACATATTCCTTTTTCTGGTCATTGGGACCTCCCCTGATCTCCACAACCCTTCCAAGATGATAGTGAGTGGCCTTGCTATGGCAGCAGCCAGCTCTCTCAACGTCCTCCCATGCAGCCCATCCAGTCCTGCAGATCTATATGGGTTGAGTTCCTGTAAATCACCCCTCACTTAGCCCTCAGGTGGGTTTTCTTGTCTGGAGTCCTGACTCTATGCACAACAGCCTAGGAGACTTGGCTGGTGAAGCCAAGAAGGCATTCAGTTCCTCTGACCTGCCTGGATCTGCTGTTATTAGAGTCCCTGCCCCATGCAGCCATGAGCCCACATTTTCCTTGTTTATTCTTTCACTGTTACTGAAGCAGTGGCAGCTCTTCATGCTTATGACATCCCCTGCAAGTGTCTATCCTAGGGGAGCTTTGACGTCCCTAACACAATCCTGACTTTGCTGGACAGTATTTCTAAATTCCTCCTTTGCAGCCTCTCCTTTCTTCCCTTATGCAGCCTTATTGCCCTAGAGCTCAGGTTGGAGTTCCCTGTTTAGCCAAGCCAGGGTCCGGAGATGTCTACAAGTTTTATAACCTGTCAGTATGGAGCATTGGTGGGGCTTTGTGGGTGCTGTCCTTAATGATCTGCCAGCTTTTCTGAGCTCTTCTGCCCTCCAGAGCTGCCTCCCTTTGTCCATCCCATGGAAGAGCTCCATGCATCTGAGCGTCACTTTCACACAAAGGGCATCCCCCCCCTCCTCCTCTTCCCTTTCAGTCTCTGCTGAAGGATTTGTACCCACCATCACAGCACTCAAGTCATGGGAGTGATCCCACCACATCTCAGTTGTGGCAGTCCTGTGACGGCTTGTACGTGTCCATTTGCCTGTGCCTGTATTTGTTTGCATATATTTTGATTTCAGCACCTCAGCTGTGGCACCGACTGGAGATTTGCCAGAGGCAAACCTGTTACCAAGGACCTGCTGCATGCACAAGCTTTGATTAAGAGCAGAGACATGCTGGCATAGATGGCAGGTGGCAATGTAATGGTGACATGAGGTTCCCACTAACAGAGCAAAGCCTGCAGTGCCCAAGGCCAGGAGGAAACAGAGCTGGGCCGTGCTGGAATGGCAGGAGAGGGGTTTGCTGCCCAGGCTGACCCTGCAGCACCTTGGGCCTATGACATAGGTGAACTGATCTCCAGGGAGGACAAGGTGCCCCAGAGAAAGTCCCTGGGCCTGGAAAGCCTGTGATGCAGCCAGCCTGTGGACATGCTTACCACAGTCCCTGTTCATATCATCTGGGGGAGAAAAGCCGTTCAGAGAGAGGAGAGCTAGAAGGGTTTTAAGAGTGCAGGGACATGAGTGGAGACCTTGGTGTGATGGGCCTCTCATTTATGAAGCATTCTTGGATGTAGATGGGATGGCCTTGGCCTGAAGGTAGTAGATGGCATTCAGTTGTTTGGGCACAGGTAGGACACCTGAGAGGCCCTGGGACACTTGCCCAGCAAGCACTCCAAAAGGGCCTGGCTTTCCTGTAGGTCCCATGCTATATCGGTGAGAGACATGTGTCTGTACGGGAAGCCCCAGGAATCTGACATGGACTGCAGGCCTATTTTTGTCATTAAAGGAAGCACCTGCATTGAATGACATCAACTGTTTTCAGTGTAGGGATCTGCTTTTGACTCAGCTTCATAATGAGTGGATCTCTAGTGGTAGCAGGCATCTGGTGTCATTTCACATTGCCTGGGAAATTCCCCACCTGGCCCCACATGGGTCTCCAGAAGGATGTAGGTCTCATAGCTGCTCCATCAGAGCAAGCAGACACTGGCACATGCCTTGGACCTCTGTATCTTCAAATGGCAGCAGGTGTTGCCATGCAATTGAGCTCCACCCTCCATTTCCGGGGATTATAATGGGAGCACAGACAAGGAGTTTGCATGCAGCCATCTCTGTTGTGCTCACTTCAGGCTGGGCAAAGGGAATCCCACCTCCTGCATGTTTGTGGAGTTCACAGGAGGAAGCTGAATCCCACTCCATTCCAGGGGCCTCTAAACTGTCATGTGATGCCCAGATTGACTCATCTGGATCAATACCTGAGCCATGGGAAAATCACCTCCTCCTTGTCCTCGTCTAGGTGTCCTGTATAGTTAGGACATGGAAATAGGGTCTTCCCAAGGGGGACGTTTCCATCTCTCATAGCTGACCTGTTAAAGAATATTGGACTGAAGCTGCCTAGAGTTAGTTGCTTAGCATTAGGCCATGAAAGAGAACTAGAGATGAACCCTTATGCTTGTGCAAACATGCATGAGTTAACACTACTTAGATAATACTTGCTTAGCATTAGCAGCTAAATTTGCTGAAGCCTTAGGCTGCACTGAGAAAATATGTTGAATTTTTACCTAGTTACATAAAGGAAGGCCCCAGGGCGGGTTCAGGCTGGAAGAGAAGAAACTTACAGCCGACAGCAGAAGCTGCAACCGTAGAGATAAGAAAAGAGGTGGCCCGCCTAGAGACAATGAAAGGACCCAACAATGAACGGGAAGACCCCAGACCTAAAAATTACTATTGGTCTGAACTATTGCATCAGGGGTGGGGGAACTTAGATTGTAAGGGTATAGTTGCCCAGGGATTTCCCTGTTTGGGGTCCCCTCCTCTTCGAAGGCACTCAGCTTGATCTGTAATTACTGCACGTATGTTATTAAAATTTATTTCGTTCCGATTTGGCTTCGAACTTCTGTCTCAGCGAGAACCTGGGGTCGGACCCTGTTATGGTAACTGCTGAGCCTAACTTTCCATAACAGTTTGGCACCCCAGGTGGGACCCTAGGCCACCACTGTTGGGGCCTCTCATCTCCAAACGATCATCTGGCGCCATCGGGTGAGTTGACCTGGGATCTTCAGCAACGGGAGGCACCGAAAGGGTGAGTCTTAAATTCCCGCCTAAATTCTATATTCTGGCTCGGTAATAAACCGCACTGTAAGGGGTACACAGGCTGATCACCGTAAGGCATAGCAGGTCAGTGTTAGGGAAAGTGAGGCTCAGCAGTTACCATAGCATGGCCAGGCTCTGATGAGAGAAATTACAATGCTGTAACTGGTCCCTCTGCATTATTTAGAGAGGCACCACAGATGGTTATTTTCGTCTACTTCAGTGAACATTTCCCAGGAGGAGGGAGCACAAGGGACAGAAGAATCTGTGCCTTCTGCTGGGCCTCTGCTGCTGAGTGGGACCAGGCTCCTGGGACAGAGGGAGGTCATGGCAACCTGGCAGCACTGCTGAGAGACTGCTGGGTCCAGGAGCAGCTCCTCTGCAAAGAGCAGCAGGGCTCCGGGCACTGCCTGTTGTTGCTGGCATAAGGTGAGATGAGAGAGAGAAATGAACGGCAGTGTGGAGTGGGAGGACAGAGGAGAGCTCGTTGTGGGAAAAGTCTTCACAGCCTTTGCATGGTAAGTCTCTGGCTGCAGGGAAATACTACTGAGGTTCCTGGAGTGATCTTCTAAACCCATCCCATTCTACAGCTGATAGATTCAGGCACAAATTCAGCGACCTCTGACAGGACAGGTTCATTCTCTCCTCGAGAAGGGGCTACATGGCTCAGGGGTACTCTAGCTCATGCACAGGACGTGTCTGAGGGTCTTTTCAGAGAAAGGTCAGAAAAAGGCTAATTGAAAGGGATGGAGCTTTCCTTTCTGGTAAAAGCCAGTTAGGACTAAAAAACCTAGAAAAACTAGATCCTAATCTTGGCAGGGGCAAAAAAGGGAAGAGTCTTCTGGTTTTGCAAGGAACTTGGACTCCCAGACCTTCACTCCCAGAGATCAGTAGGTCTGTGAGAAACTTCAGCAAACCCCCTCGACCCCACGTCAGCCTACAGACAGCACCAGCACCACCTTTATGGCCTCAAGAGGGTTTTTCTGACCTGCTCCTTAGGACCTGCAAGCACAGAGATAGCCCTACCTAATGCCCTGTCCCAGGCAGTCTCTGCAGGGCAGAACGGAGCATGCAGAGGGTGGGATGGGGTCTGTGAGCACCAGCGGGGAAAAGACGCTGGGACAGAGAAAGAGCTGCCAGCAGGGACAGCTGCAGGCAGCAGAGACGGGCAGGGAATGAGAGGGAACTGCAAACAGAATCGCCATGGGCAGATGGACTGGAGCAAATCATGGTCAGTCCCTCCGATACAGACACCTTCCTCCGAGCCAGCCCCCCGTGTCTCCTCTCCCACCCCATAGAGCCTCTGCCCTGACAGCCATGGAGTCCAGGCCATGAGCCACCTCCTCTGTGGCCAGACCTGCAGCAGAGGAGAGGGGCATCTCTCCTGCCACGGGCCCATTTCATGCTGCCTGGCAAAGGGGCTGAGAGCGACTGCCCTGCAATGCTGCCGTCTGCGAGGCAGTGTGTGCACCTGGGGAAGGTGAAGGCTTTCCCAAGGTGCCTGTCTGTCTGTCTTTCTCTCTCCTTGTCTCCCTTTGCAGCAGGATTATCGTGTTGCTCCTTGTTTCCCCTCCTGTCCGTGCTGCTTCTGTTCTCTCGGGGTCCCTGGGGCTGGTGGGTTTTCAGCTGCAGTTCAGACACCTGCCCTGCGAGTCCTCAGCCTCCTTTGTACCTGTGCAGCTCCAGGAAATGCAGTTGATAGGGGTGTGAAATGAGCTCACCCTCCTTTAAGGAGAGCCCATCTTCTGTCCTAACCATCCTTTGACCATTTCCCTGCCATGTAATGCCCGGCTTTGAGCTGTGCTCCGGAAGGGAACTGCTGCCTCATAGCATCTCTGTGATGTCTCAAAGACATCCGAAGAAGCTGCAGAGATGCTAAGAGTACGGAAATGGTGGTGGGAAGCTGTATACGAGCAGCTGAAAAGAGCCCTGTGTGTCCTTGGCTAGCGGGGGAGTGTGCAGACCTCGCTCTGGTGCCCTGAGAAAGGGTGAGAAGTTTGGTGCTCCACAGTTTGAAACTGGACTCCTCTGCTCTCAGCAGTGGCTGGTTTCTTTTTGGGGTAACAGGTGACTGATCATCCTCCAGCTCAAAGAGGTGTGAGCAAAGGACAGCTGGGAACAAGGCTAATAGACAGACAAGCTGTGCTCACTCTGCACAAAGAGACAATGAATTGTTTTTCTCAGGATTCACAGTAGAAATGCTGAGAATTTCTGCCCTTGAGAAGCACTCCCCAGGTGTGACAGGAGCATCTCAAAGAAGATAAGCATTATTAAAACGTCGTTAAAACTCTGTTCCTCAACCTTCATTGTTTAGAACTGGTGTTGAAGACACTGAAGAGCCCTTCCATATGACAAGGGGATTTCACCTGAGAGAAATTGCAAATGTCAGAGCTGGTCACCCCCATTCCCATGTTCCCACTACTGAATGGCAGGGCTGACTCCTCTGGAGCCCATGGACAGAGGCCCCTGATCCTCTCAGCACACCCAGGCAGTGCAAAGTGGAGCTCAAGGAAGGGTGCTACACACAGATCCTCTCAGTAAAGGGAGAGGCAGTATGGGGGGGTTTTATAAGAACTTGATGATTTGGGGGGTTTTTACTTAAAAAAGTTTCCTAACTTCTTAATGTCTTTTCTTCTTTGGACAGTCACACATGCTTGGAGGAAGCAAAAGGTCCAACAGCAGCACCTTCAATGAGTTCCTCCTCATGGCATTTGCAGACACCTGGGGGCTGCAACTCTTGCACTTTGCATTCTTTCTGGACATCTACCTGGCTGCCCTCCTGGCCAACGGCCTCATCAGCACAGCCATAGCCTGCAACCACCGCCTCCACACCCCCATGTACTTCTTCCTCCTCAGCCTCTCCCTCCTTGACCTTGGCACCATCTCCACCACTGTCCCCAAATCCATGGCCAATTCCCTGTGGGACACCAGGGCCATTTCCTACTCAGGATGTGCTGCACAGGTCTTTCTGTTGGCCTTTTTCTTGTCAACTGAGTATTCTGTTCTCACAATCATGGCCTATGACCGCTTCATTGCCATCTGCAAACCCCTGCATTACAAGACCATAATGGGCAGCAGAGCTTGTGTCAAAATGGCAGCAGCTGCCTGGAGCAGTGGATTTCTCCATGCTCTCCTGCACACTGGAAACACATTTTCAATACCACTCTGCCAAAGCAATGCTGTGGAGCAGTTCTTCTGTGAAATCCCACAGATCCTCAAGCTCTCCTGCTCAGACTCCTACCTCAGGGAACTTGGGGTTCTTGTGGTTAGTGTTTGTTTAGGCTTTGGATGTTTTGTTTTCATTGTTGTCTCCTATGTGCACATCTTCACTGCTGTGCTGAGGATCCCCTCTGAGCAGGGCCGGCACAAAGCCTTCTCCATGTGCCTCCCTCACCTGGCCGTGGTCTCCCTGTTTGTTGTCACCGCAATGTTTGTCTACCTGAAGCCTCCCTCCATCTCCTCCCCATCTCTGGATCTGGTGGCAGCTGTCCTGTACGCAGTGGTTCCTCCAACAGTGAACCCCCTCATCTACAGCATGAGGAACAAGGAGCTCAAGGACACACTGAAGAAACTCATTCAATTAGTACTGTTTCAGCAGCAATGAACTGTCCATCTCACCTCACGAGTGATTTCTAATTTATCTCAGGCAACTCTCATGCTTTGGGCATTCTCTCTGCGACAATCATGTTTGTAAATGCTTGAATTCACCCCACTTCTCCAGCAGCACAAAGCCCATCTCTCTGACCTGGAGGCCTTCCCTAAATCTGCCTGTCTCTGTGTCGGGGCTGGCCTCCCAGGTAGCATCTCCGTAATAAAAGGGGATTTCCTCAGTACAGTGCCTGAAGGTTGGGCTCTTCTTCCCCAGCTGGGGCCAAGAATGTGCTCTGGGAGTTGCACCCCAAGAGGCCCTTTGCTGTGCTTGGTTTTTGTATCAGCTGAGGGGCATGAACTCATCGGGTGATGTGCTTGGGAATGAGGGCTGGAGTCAGCTGTCACTTGTGAGTGGCCAGTGCCCCCGGGGTGGACGAGTGGCCAAGTGGTATCTGCCAGGGACTGTCTCCCATATTACAGGGCTGGCGACAGATGACCGTCCTTCTGGAAGGGAATATGGATCCACCCAGAGAGCACAGGGGATCTCCTGGGACAGCATGTGCCTGGGATGGGCAGTGAGGGGACACTCACAAAACCAAGTGGAGTCACCCAAAGGTAAAGGGCTAAACCAAAGAATGCACTGACTGAGGGCTCAGAAATCTCAGGAGAGGCAGAGGAGACCCAGCAGGCACAGGGAAGGGAGCCTCAAGACTGGTTCATGTCATCTAAAATGAAAAAAACATTCATTCTGCCAAATGACACGTGAACCCCTCCTGAGCCATTTGGACTGCCTTGTGTTTGCTTCAAGCATCGTCCACAGCCACAGCCCCTGGGAGGGGGTGGACAGGCGCAATGGTGCTCGTCCAGCTGGGTCTGCCCTGACCACCACGGCCAGTGGTACTCCCTGCAGCCGGCTGGATGGGCACAGATGGGACCTGGCCCTTGCTGTTCCCCCCAAGCATGTCATTCAAGGAAGTGCTGGAAGAACAGGCCTGGAGGGATCCTCATGGCACTGCATTGCCTGTGGCTGTGATAACCGATTGTCTCCCTCCTGCAAACACTTCCTGGGTCAGGCGCTTGGGGACAACCATCTGGCAGTGCTCATGGGAATCCATCAGGACCATGTCCTCTGGGTGGGCAAGGGGACCTCAGGCACTTGTCACCCTGTTGGAGAGCAGCTTGGAGAGCAGAGACCTGGGGGGAGGAAAGAGAGGTCCCATGGCTGGCAGAGTGAAGGTGCTGCTGTGTGCCTGGGGCCAGGGCACTGCCACCTCCGAGGCCCTCTCCTAGCTCCTGAGAAGCTATTGCAGAAGCAAGCAAATCCCAGAGAACAACCTTCCCCACACTGCTGGGAGTCAAGGAGAGGGTCACTTCTGTGAGAGAACATGACAGGCCAGGAGCAGGCACATGGCTGGGGTTTGTGCTTGTGAGGTCACTTCTGCCCCAGGAGCTGCTAGGCCAGCAGCAGGCACAGGGCTCACATATGGGGCTGTAAGGTCACTGCTACCTCAGAAGCCGGCAAAGGGCTTCAGTGCTGATTGTGAGGTCACTTCTGCCTCAGTACCTGATTGGTTGGTGTAGGTTCCTGGAAGTCACCTGTGCCTGTGCTGCTGTTAGGCCAGAACCAGGTTAATTGGCACAGGAGACTGTCCTGGAGGGCAGAGAGGCCATGGATCCCTCGTGGATCTTCAGGGACAACATCCTCAAAGCCCAGGAACAAACCAGTGTGATGTGATGGGAGTCAAGCAGGGCCTGGCAGGAGAACCGCATGGATGACCAGGGGCACCCTGACTTAGGAGCTCAACCACAGGAAGGAAGTTCCCGGAGGGTGGAAGGGGGAAGAGGCTGCCCAGGAGGCAGATAGAAACGTTGCCTGTGGGTGCAGCGATGGAGTTAGGGAAGCCAAAGCTCAGCTGGAGCTGGAGTTGGAGCTGGAGCTTGCAAGGGGTGGGGAGGGCAACCAGGAGGGCTTTTGTAAGCATGCTGGCAGCACAAGGAAGGCAGCTAAGGAGAATGTGCTCTCACTGCTCAGTGGGGCAGGGGACATAATGATAAAAAAGCTGGATATCTCCTTGTCTTTTCTACCTTCCATGCTACTGGTAAGATCTGCCCCCAGGCCCCCCTGGTCCCTAAGGCTGTTAGTGCCCGTGTGACATTGCTCTTGATTGTCTTTGAAATGTCGGGGCAAGCAGGGAGGTTCCTGCTATCTGGGAAAAGGCAGACATCACACCCATTTCCAGAGAAGGGCAAGAGGAAGAATGCAGGTCAGCTTCATGCGAGTCCCTGGGAAGGTGATGGAGCAAATGCTCCTGGAAACCATCTCCAAGCACATGGAGGGCAAGGATTGGCAGAGCCAGCATGGGCTGATGAAAAGGAAATGGAAACTGTGCCTGACCAACCTGATTGCCTTCTACCATAAGACTGTGGGCACGAGGGGAAAGCAGGGGAATTTGTGTGCCTTCATTTTGGCAAGGCCTTTGACACAGTTGTCCATGTTCTACCTGTAGCAAACTGTTGAGATCTGCAAACTGAAAGACAGAAGTATGTCCATTTAACTATAGTTGTTCCTTGGCAGAAAATTTCCCCATTGAGAGTGTTGGGAGCAAATATGGCATGACGAATAGCTGTATATGTGCATGTATATACTCAAAGAGAGGAAGTAGTTACTGTAGTGCATGGACATGGTGCTGCCAATAAAAAGGAAAGGAAAAATTCGTAAGAATTGACAAATAATATTTGAAGTTCTGGAAATGCTGTGTTCGCAGGCAGTGCTGGGGAGTGTGATCCCGGAGCTACGGGAACCTTTCTGGAGCACTAGCTGGTCACCAGGAGAAGTCTCCCAAGATCTCTCAGGGAGACACCTTATTTCTCTCTATTGCCTAGAAAGGGAAGTGCAGGCAGCTGGATTAGGCAGAGACATCTGCATGGAAGGGTCTGGCACTGGGTGAGATCAGCCTCCTCCCTGTTGCTGCCTAAAATCGGTTACACTTCATTGACCATGCAGCTAGATGTTTAGGGCCTCCTTTTAAACAGCACTGCAACACAGGTATGTTGAGATTGGCGCCAATTTGGCCATCCAAATATATCGCATTTCATTGAAGCTGGTCACCCTGTTTTCTGCTCCTGGTAAAGAGAGCTCAAGCCCTCAGAGTGCGCCTTGCTCTTTGGAACGAGTGAGGAGTGGCATGGAGAGCCCTGGGCAGGGAGTGGTTTTGGTGAGCACTGGACTGTGTGTGAAAAACAGAGTCATCTTTTTTAATGGTGTAGGCCTGATTATAACAGAAATGTTTAGAAAATGACAATAAACATGAAATAAATAAAAAAAAACCCTAAAGCAAAGAATATTTTTTTACACTCTTCAGCTTTTAACACTCTTTATATTATTATAATCCTCCTTGTTGGTGTTTGGGGCGGATTGCGTGTGTGTGTTTGTGTTTTTTTTTTTTTAAAGGAAAGTGATTTCCAGACCTGGGGTGAGATGCAGTGACAGGGACACGGACATGTGGGGCCTTTGTAGGAGCCCTGGTCCCCTCTGCCCAGCCTCTGTCTGCAGCGCAGAGGGGCTCCGGTCTCCCACAGGTCAACTCTGAGAGCTGCCAGGCCCAGGCAAGTACCTCACATACACCAGGGCCTCTCCAAGTGCCACTGCATGCTTGTGGTCAGACACCTGAGCTCTGTATGAAAAGGTGAAGGACTGTTTAAAACTGTTTTAAAAATATGAGCACCTTTTCCTCAGCTGCAATAATTCAATAATTTAAATAAATTCTCCACGTTTTCCCTTGAGAAACTCTTGGAAATCTTCAGGAAGGGTATGAATCTCAGGAGAAGAAATACTGATCTCCCTCAAACTTGCATTCTCACTGCTCTGTCTCTTCTACTGTGCTTTTAACCTCACCAATCTTTCACATCTTTCCCCATGCCCTGATTAACTTGATTATTTCTACAGTCATCTTTGCATCAGACTATGTGTAGAAAGCAACTTTCCATAGTTTTCCATTTCTCCTCCTGCTCTTATTCTTTAATAACTCAGATAGTTCACCTTGCCTCCTCTTCCAGAAGTCTCATTGTTTCTTTAGACAACTCCTGAATTGTGTTGCTATCTCTCCTTTCCTGTCTGGCTGTCAAAAATATTTCTAGCAAGGTTATTCCTTGTGGAAAGTGAACATTACTGGAGGCGCCTTGGACTTAGCATGCAGTTAAGGAGTGTATTTTATTTTTTCATTCAAATGTATCATGTTTTGTTGTTTTGATCACAGCTCAGAATTATCCTCCTATGTCTCTTTGCAGCTAGTTCTCAAAGGAAAGCAGGTGGGAATTGGTGCATAGAGGCTGTAACACTCAGCTACAGACTCCAGTGGAAAAAGGGTTGATTTTTACAAGGGTGATGTAGGTCCCCAGTGGCCGAAGAGAGAAATGACGAGGCTGGGGAGGTGGGAGGAAGGCTGTTCGTACATGCCTGCTGTCAAAAATCCTGCTTTTCTCACACATCAGGATTCATTGGGAGACCCTCTGAGTCACTATGAATCAGAGAATGTAGATATCACTTGTTCTGTAAGTTGAAAAGTAAAGAAAACTTTAAAAGCTGGAGTATTTTGTCTTTTTTTAGGTGCTCATTTATATCTTCGTCTTGTAAAGACACTCCTGAAACCTCTCCAATTAGCCACTCCAGATCTGAAGAACTGAGGGAAATTATGGAGATAGACGTGGCTCCCTAGGGCTTTTGCATTGCAGTGACCCCTCAGCAGGGGTATTTGGTGCTGAGTCCATGAACCTCAGATTCTGAGAGGAGAATGAACCAACCTCTCAAGAAGTTGAATTCAGAAGCAAATCATAAAGTTTCTTGGAGTGTTAATGAGTCCCCCTGAGGGCCATTACTCACAGAGCCTCTCCAGGGGCTGATGAGAACAGAGGCAGTTGTTACAGGTAGGTAAAGAAAATGTGCGAGTAGCTCTGATGCCTAGAACACATGGATGTGTTTTATCATACCACATGGCCATCACTGACACCCAGCCCCTGAGTAGGGTGATGCTTTCCCTCCTGCTTTGCTCAGGGCTCTTTGTGGGGGCAGTGTGAGGGTGGGGGTGTGCCACACTGAGTGAGGGACAGCGAGAGGACTCCCTGCAGGAGGAGGAAACAAGGCCCTGGACTACAAGGAAATGGTGTCTTCTGGCAGGCCTCAGTGGCAGGTACAGCAGCCATAGCCAAGAGGACAAAGATCTCAGTTCTGTCGGAAGCTTTCAGCCTTGGCAGTGCCCCTGGCCATCTCCACACCAGGCTGTCCTACACTGTCCCATGCCTGCACCTGCTCCACTGCAGCCTGTAGACACCCAGCCTGCTTCCCCTCCTTGCTCTCACCCAGGGATCTGCCCACCTTTACTGATGCCTCTCCACCCTCCCTTGCTTTTCCTTCAAACACAAAGCCAGGGGCTCACCACAGACTCCCTCTGCCTGACCTCTTGCACCACAGCACTACCCTTCAAGGGGCATTTCTTTTTTTAACATCCATTCTGAACCTCTCAAGCTGAAGACTGTAGCTCTTTCCCCTTCTCGTGCTGCTTCCCACCACCAAAAAAAGCACCAAAATCTTTGAAACCTCCCTTCAAGCACTCACGGGCTGCTACTCTACTGCCCTTAGCCTCCACTTCACCAGGATAATGTAGCCCAGGTCCCTCGGCCTCCCTGTACAGCTCATGTGCTGCATGACCCAAGCCTCCTCTTGGCAGACCTCCTCTGCACTCTCTCCAGGTCCTCCCCAGTCCTCCAGCACTGGGTGTACCACACTGGGACACACTGTTCTCCAGGTGTGGCCACCCCAGTGCTGGGTTGAGGGGGATAATAACTGTCCTTGTCTGGGGGGCCACACGCTTCCTAATGCAGCCTCGTATGCAGCTGGCCTGATCTGTGGTAAGCATGCACCACAGGCTCATATGGCATCCCTCCTGATGTCCAGGCCCTTCTCCTCAGGATCACTCCCTCAAGGCAGGACCTGCCGCTTCTCCTTGCACAATTTCAGGAGGTTTCTCTTGGCCTAACATCCAAGCTTCTCAAGGTCCCTCTGAATTCAAGCTCCTTTGTGTCAGCTGTGAATGTGTGTGTGCAGATGGCTCATCCTATCTTGCCATGCCTCTGACAGGATAACAGCATGACCAACCAATAAAGGCCACACTTTTAAAAGAACTGCCAGAAACGGTTGAAATGAGCGTGGCAACCATCTCAGACAAGCCAAAGGAAGGTACAACGCAAGCAAGACCAGGGTCAATGGGTAAACAGTGGTGTGCTGATTGCATGGGAGGAGATCAGGGTGGTAAAAGAGAAGGGTTTGTAAGGTGGAAAAGAGGGGAAAATGCAAAGAAGGTGAAGCCAATGAAAAATCAGGGCCACTGGGGGTACCTGCCAAGCAGCCCTGAATCTGGCCATGGCCATGGGGAAGCTGAATGTTTTCCCTAAGGTCAACAAGCGAAGACCCAGGGTAGAAGGAAATGCCAAACCATTCAGGCTGGAAGGGACCTCCGGTTGTCTCTAGCCCAACCTGCTTCTCACAGCAGGCTCAGCTGTCAGCTCCAAGCAGGTTGCTGAGGGCTTTAGTCATTTAGGACCTGAAAACCTCTGAGGATGGAGGTGGCACAACCTCTCTGGGCAACCTGCCCCAGTGCTTCACTCTTTGGATGGGTAAAACGTTTTTGCTTATCCCCAGCCTGAACCTCTCCTGTTTCAACTAATGCCTCATCCTGGGACTCCTCTACCCATGGTGCACAAGGGTGAAGAGGTTGGCTCCATCTTCTTGATGATCTCCTGGTAGGTATGGGCAGGCTGTCATTAGGTCTGCCCAAAGCCTCCTCTTCTCCAGGCTGAACAAACCCAGCTCCCTCAGCCTCCCACACTGACAAAGTCAAGCTTACAAATGTGTGCCTAGGTTGTTTAATGGATCTCCCAATCCTTCTGGATTTTACAGGATCTGCAGTATACCTTAGGCCTGTTAGAGTGCAATCAGCCTCATGCCATGACATTCTGCATACGTCACACCCATTTGACATCATGTTGTGGTTACAGGTGTTGTAGATGGTGAGGAGGACAAGCAGTCATCCATAATTAAAAAGAGGTAACCTCGCACCACGAGGAAGGCCTGGCTCTGGGGATGCCATGCGTGGTGCTAAAACACATACAGAAAAGGAATTCAGGAGTGCAAGAATCGCAGCAGCTATCGCCAGAGATGCCAGAATCACCCATCCCTTTCAGTTGGAAGCGACCTTGGGAGGTCTCTAGTCCAACCTCCTGCTCCCATCGGGATGAACACTGAAGTCACACTAGAGTTCCTCTGGGCTTTGTCCAACAGTGTCCTGAAAGCCTCCAAGAACAGAGAGGCCATAACCTCTTCAAATGCTTTATTATCCTCACTGATTTTTCTCCCTGCTATCCCATCTTAGTTTTTAACCATTTCCTCTCATTCTTCTGCCATGAATCCCTGTAAAAGCCTGGTTCACTATCAGTGGCCACCTTGAGTTGGGAAGCTGCTAAGAGTCACCCCAAAAGCCTTCCCTTCTCCAGGCTGAACAAGCCCCGTTCCCTCAGCCTTTCCTCCCAGGGCAAGTGCTCCAGTCCCCAAGCACCTTGGGGTCTGGCCACTGAAATCACTCAGAGTAATCAACAGCATTCTTCTGCACGGGGCCCCAACTGGATGCAGGATCTAGATGTGCTCTAAGAAGCCTGAGTAGAGGGGGATAGTCACTTCCACTGATCTCCTGGCTTTGCTCAGGTTCATGCAGGCCAGGATGCTGTGGCCTCCATGTCTGCCAAGGAATGCTGCTGGCTCATGTTCAGTTCGCTGCCCACAAAGACTCCCAGGTCCTTCTCCTCAGAGCTCCTGCCCAGCCAGGGACTCCCCAGTGTGTATCGCTCCAGGGTGTTGGTCTCTCCGAGGTGCAGGGCCTGGCATTTGTCCTTCTGAATTTAACAAGGTTCCTGACAGCCCATTCCTCCTCCCGGCTGAGCTCCCTCTGAATGGCAGCCCTCAAGCATGTGACTGTTGTCTCGATCCAATATCGGGAAGGTTTCGTGATGATCCCAAGGACGAGATTAAGACCCTAAAACCGGTCAAATGTCGTACAACCTTTTACCTTTATTTTCAACGGAGTGGGGAGAAAAGGTGGGGAAAGGCAAAGAGGAGAGGGGAACAAGGGTAAGGGGAAAAGACAGAGAAAGTTGGAAAAGGAGAAAAGAAACTAGCTACCACCACTCCGAGTCCCATGAGTCTCCGAGTGTTCTGCTGACTCCGCCTGAGATCTTCGGTCGTTGGAAGGAAGCCCCCCTCCCCATTCACACAGGCTGCAGTTTTTATAGGTTCTTGCCCCGCCTCTGGGAGGTGCTTCCTCGCTTCCCATGCAGATTAACTGTCATGCGCAGTCCGCCCTCTCGGAACCTTCCAGAAACGGGCTGGGGCATCTGGGGGTCTCCTGCTCATGCGCAGATGGCAAATGTGTACGTGCAGTTCGTGCCAGACATGCTGTTTCCCTAGAGGCGACCTTCTGCCCTTTTTGCACCCTTTTTCCCCCATGCAGGTGCACGAGGCTGTTTACCTCGCGGACGGCTCCCGGGGACGCCGGTGCAGCATTGCCCTACACGCCTTGGCAGTAGCAGCTCTGCAGCAGCAGCAGCAATGTCGAGACAAAATTGCATTTAGTACCAGTTCTCTACACAAGCTCTCAGCGGGGATGAGGGTGGGGGTCTGAGCCCCCAAAGCCCAGCAGTCTTGCCCTCACCAATGCACGTCCCTGCGGGCTGGTGTCGAGGTGGCCGTGTCTAGACAGCCCTGGGTGGGGCTGAGGCCTCTGCAACCCCCGGGTCCCCCTCGGGCTCCAGCAGCCCCACAGCGGTGCTGCCAGAGAGGAGCAGTGAGGTCAGAGAAGAGCAGCCGTGTCACAGCAGCCTGGGGCAGGGCAAGGCGGGGCGGGCTGGGGCGACCTCACAGTGGGGCAGAGCAGCATCCTTGGTATTCGGGACACCGAGCTGCCTGCGGCCCCTGGGAGAAGGGCTCTCTCGGGCTGAGGGGGTGAAGCGCCTTTGGCCCAGAGGAGCTGCCGGCCCCTCGGCCTGCAGTGCATGCCTGTGCCCATGGAGCTGGAGGACTTGCAGCTCTGCTTGCGGCGGCACCAGGATGAACGCCGGGACCTGCTGGAGAAGCTGCTGGAGCAGGAGCAGGCTTGTGGCGTCCTGCGAGCAGCTAGCAGCGTGTTGGAAGAAGGGATGGATGGGTGGGCATGGCTCCATCCGGCTCGGGGCTGAGACTCGGGTCCCGGAGGCTGTCTGCAGCCCCTGCACGCCTTGGCCCTCGATGGGGGCCCTGCGGGGCTGGGTGGAGGTGGGGGGCGGGCCCTGCCACCCGTCCCGGAGGGCTCTGGGTGCTACCCGCCTGCCTGGGTGCCTGATCTCTGCCCTGGGGGTCTGCACTCAGCAGCCTCCCCTCTCCTCAACCCCGCAGGCTGCAGCGCTCCTGGGAGGGGGCTGAGGAGCCCGACGTGGGGCTGAGGGAAGAGCTCAGCACCCTCTTGAGCTGCCTGAAGGAGAGCGAGCAGGAGACAGCTGCAATGCAGGAGCAGCTCCAGGGCTTGGTAGGTGCTGGGGATGCCCGGGCGTGTGCACGGGGGGCTCCAAGGCCTGCTCCCCAGCACTGTCCCCATCCCTGCAGGAGCAGGAGAAAGAGGAGCTCCGCACCACCCTGCAGGAGCTCACCACCGAGGTACCGAGAGCCCCGTGCCAACACCCCCTCGAACACCCCTCTGGCTGCCCCACGACCCCCTCGCGCTTGGCCCTCACCCCCGGTTCATCTCCACAGCACTTCGCCTTGGCAGCGCAGCATGCCCAGAGCTCCCAGCAGCTGGAGAGGACCAAAGAAGTCCTCCTGCAGCTCCAGGTGAGGCAGATGCTCCGCTGTCCAGCTGGCTCCCCCAGGGACCCTGAGAGGGGTGGGGGGACTGCGTGGTTTGGGGACGCCCAGTCTCAGCCAGGGCCCTGGGCCTAGAGCCCACACTGGTCCCTGGGGGTCCTCCAGCTCCCCCCACCGAGATGCTCCCACTGCCTCTTCTCTCCCAGGCAGAGCTGACGGAGGTGAAGGCAGAGGGAGACGCGGCCCGGAAGGAGCTCCACCAGGTCTGTAACCCCCGTGAAAACACCGCTTAGGTGGGCAGAGCTGCTGGGTGTGGTGCCAGCCCCCAAGGACGCCTGTGTCCCTGCCTCCCTGGCCCCGGCTGGCCTCGCAGCGCCCTGCAGACTGACTGGGCATCGCCAGTCCCACCTGGGCTCTTTGCAACGTGGCCCGGTTGCTTTGCAGGAGAAGCAGTCAGCAGCCAAGCTGGCAGAGGCCCTGCGGGAGCAGGCTGAGATCGAGAAGGTACGAGGCGTAGGAAGCAAGGCGGGACGAGGTCTTTGTGTGGGGAAAGCCCCCTCACGGTGGGCTTGGCGTGGACTACTGAGCAGGGCCCTTCCTTCGTCCAGGTGCTGAGGAAAGAACGCGAGTGCCTCCGGGAGAGACGCGAGGGCCTCCAAGGGCAGACAGTGGGGTGAGTGGGGACAGGCCCCCGCACCCAACCTGTGGGGCAGGGCTCTGTGCAGCTCCCAGGTCTCTGTGTCCCCAGTCCCAGCTTGGGAAGGGCTGTGCCAATCCCGGACAACAGAGCCCCTGATCTCATCCTCCTCCGATGACATCTAAGCTGCTCCCAACCCCACTAGAATGCCTCTGGAGCACTCCCAACAGCCTCTGCGTGGCTTCAGACCTTCCCTAAGCAGTGGTCGACCACTTGTGCAAGCTCTAAAATCCTCTGCTGAGTGCTGAACAGCTCTGGACAGCCCTAAGGGGCTCTACAACAGCTTTCAGCCTCCCTTCGAGTCCTCCAAACCTTCTCGCAAGGACCCAGTGCCTTTTCCAAAGTACCTGATGGAAAGAAAAACAAACAAACAACCCGCACACTGGTTGGCTCTTTGAAGCAGCTCTGAACAGCTCTGAAGAGCTCCAAGCCTCTCCTAAGTGCCCTCCGAGCCTGACGTGGGAAGGGAGTGGAGGGAAGGGTGTTTTTGATGCTGGGAGCCTGGGGTGCCTTGCCTCAGCCCCAGCAGAGCCTGTCCAGCACCCCGGGTCCCTGTTGCCCGTCTGGTGGTCCCAATGCCGGCCGAGCTCGCTCCTCACGCCCCAACTGCCTGTGGTGCCCACAACAGGGGGAAGACGGAGCAGGCGGCCAGGCTGTCCACGTCACTTATGCGGGAGATGGTGGCTGTGAAGCTGGTAGGACGGACAAGCCCGACGTGGGCCTTGGGGAAGAAAGGGTGTGCAGGGCACCCGTTGGCTTTGGGGGCACTGGTCTCAGTGGGGATGAGGGTGGGGGTCTGAGCCCCCAAGGCCCAGCAGTCTTGCCCACACCGACACGTGTCCTGCTGTGCCTTGACCTGCAGGAGGAGCAGCTGGTGGCAAAGAGGCAGGGCATCACTTTTTGGCTGCAGTGAGTTGCCGCGTGGGGCTCGGCGTGCCAGGGCTGGTTTGCGGGGGGTGGGATGCCCAGGCTGGCGGTCCCAAGGCATCCATCAGCTTCTCCCTTCTCAACACGGACACAGCTCAGGATCCCTTCTCCCGGGGTTGCGGAGGTGCTGGTTGTTTCTGGGCTCAGTAGGGAGATGAAGAGCAGAGCCGAGATGCTTGGGCCCTTAAGCTGAGGCCCAGGAACGGGGCAGGGGGGTGGTGTGCCCAGCATGATGCAGGGTGCCAGTTGCTGGCCTGGTGGCATCTGCAGGTGATGTCTGGAAACAGATGAGACAGATTTCTCCCCTCCGCTGTCTTAACCCTCTCCTGGCCTGCAGGAAGCTGTTTGTGCTCCTCGCCTGCCTGCAGCTCGTGTTGCTCTGCCTGGTCCTGCTCACGAGGGACAGCATCAGCCGGGACCTGCCCTGCAGGCTGGCGTCCACCTTTGGGAGCTGCCCAGCGTGGCCACCACCCTTCTGATACCCCTGGCCTTGCACTGCGTGGGGTGGAGAGTGACAGGGACACTGGGCGCCGTGCAGACCGGCAAATGTCCAACCCTGCAGCACCACCCTTCTCCCGGAGCACCGCTGCACACATCTGGAATGGCATGTGCAGGCACACTGCACAGCCAGCTGTGACTCCACCTCGCTGTGGAGGACATTTGCCTGCCAAATACTTGCCACCGAGCTCACCCTGCCTTTAACAATAAAAAGCACAGCTGAGAACCCTGACTCCTCCCTCTGTGATTTTTCCTTGGAAAGAGACTGACTTGGTCATGGAATTTCAGCTGCCTGATGTAGGACTGACAGGGGGTGCCAGGGGGATGCTGTGCTTGTCCAAACTCCTGTTTTCAACTGTAGCTTAAAAGCTGCCATTCCATCTTAACATGTCTGGCGATGGATTGAGCTGCCTCTAGCAAAGACTTACGCTGGCCGGGAAACACTGTAACACCCTGCTCTGCTCTTACTGGGAAACCAAATGTGAGCTGGAGTTAACTGGAAGTGGGCTGAACCAGCGATGTTTTGTGCAGTGACTTCCAGCTCTTCTTGTCCTATGCATTAATCCACCTCAAACACTCCATGCTTCAGAGCTTTTCCAAAAGGAAGGTATTCATCCACAACTTGTGGCTTTGAAACCAGACTTCAGAAAGGAGATGATGCCTCATAAATGCAGTGTGTAAAGTTGAGTACGTTATTTTTTGCTGCAAAGAAATGAAAAGTGGAAAGGTGAAACCTGTTAATAATTCCGTATCCTGAACCCCACGGAAAGGGCAGAGGCCCTCAGGGCCTTCTTTGCCTGAGGTTTTCCTGGTCCACTTTTCCCTTCGGAGGCCTAGAGAGAGCGGAGGGGGGTGAGAGTGTGTGCTATCTCCTGTCCTAGTCATCCCCCACCCCCCACCCCCATTAACTGTCGGTGGGATTTCAGCAAAAAGAGGTGCAGAGAGAGAGGGACTGAGGGAGGAGCTAGTGATGGGAGGAAGAGAGAAATGGCAGCAAGGGGCTGGGTGAGCCTGGGGCCAGAGGGGAGCGTTTGGAGGAAACACTGCTGCGGGAGCTACGGACGGCACTGAAGAGCGAGGCTGTGGGGCTGCAGAGATGCCAGGAGGAGCAGAGGCCAGGATCACCTCCTCTCTGTTTCCAGGTGTGAGTCCTAAAGGGGCCTGAGGGGATGCCTCTGAAGGGACGGCGTGAGGGGGACCATCTCCACAGGGACACTGTGCTCATCCGGGGCATGTCAGCTGCATGATCACATCAGGGGTCATGTCTTCTGCCTTGGTGTCCTTGTACACTGTTTCTGTGTAGATCTGCATTGCACAGCTTCCTTTTTTTCGTTTCTTGGCCTGTGCATAATGTTATCTTCTGGCAAGATGGGTCTACCCCTGGTACTGAGCAAGGGGCAAATCTCTGCAGGAATCTCAGTAGCAAATATCAAATTCCATCTGGACCTCGCAGCTGTGAGCCACATTGGTGGATGTGTGGCTTGTACCCTAATCATGTGCCTATTACACAACTTCCCCACTTCTTTCCTTTGGGCAAGACATCGACAGCAGTAGCTACAGCACGGCAGGACCCAGAAACTCCTTGGCAGAGAAGCTCTTCACCTCTGCAGAAAAGGCAGCTCCCGACAGAGGAGGTTGCTGCAGGGGCTGAGCAGGCTTGAAGGGAGGGGAAAGTCCTCTCCTGCACTGACCCATTAGCAAGAAGATTGTGGGGAGGAGGAAAGAGCTGTGGGAAAAGGCTTTGCTAATGCCCTGCAGGAAGGACAGCCACCTCCCAGGCGGCATCAGCGTGCAGCCAGCAGGTCGAGGGCAGTGGGGCTGCCCCTCTGCTCGGCACTGGTGAGACCATGCCGGGAGGGCTGGCCCCCAGCAGGGGCTTCCCAGGGCTCTGGGACAGGCAGGGACACCCGGGAGCGACTGCAGCAGAGGTGCCCAGCACAGGACGGGGCTGGAGCCCATGGCCCACGCTGGGCAGGATGCAGGCACTTCCCTGGCACAGGAGCAGCCGTTCCCTCAGCCAGGCGAGATGGTCCATGGGAAGGGTCTCCAGGAGAGCAGCCCCCAGCACCACAGCCCCTTCCCCAAGGAGGCACCCTTCAGCCCCCAGCATCCCACCATGCAGTAGAGCCAGGCAGGGCCCCTGCGGGTGGGGACCGAGCCAGGCATGCTGTCACCACGGCCTCCTCGTGTCAGCAGTGACCTCAGCACCGCTGTTCCAGAGCCATTAAGAGGCCGATGGTGGGAGAGGGCCCAGGATCGAGCTCTCCACTCCTGCCTGCCAGCAGAGCTCCAGCCATGAACCAGGCGAAGCGGCTGTGGGAGTGGAGAAAGGCAGGCACAACCATCTGGGACCAACACACCACCCTTTTCCAGACCAGTGCAGCCACCCCAGAACCCATGGAGCTGGACCCCCCTGAGGAGGAGGAGGAGCCCATGGAGGGGGACCCCCCAGAGGGGCAGCCCACCCCGCACCCGGTTGCCCTCCCCCAGGGACCAAAGAGGAGGAGGAGGCACTAGCCTGGCAGGAGGCCCCCTGCTCCCCATCAGCTGGGGCATGGCCCCCCCAGCAAGACCAGGCTGCTGCTGGCACCTGGCCAGGGAGAGCTGAGCCAAAGGTGCCGGGGGAGGCCAAGGGTCGCCGGGCCGCGCATTGCCTCCTGGCCTGCACCTGGCTGCCAGGCAGTAGGATCTTCCCAGCAGGGACAGGGCCAAGTATTGTATTTTTTAATGTGGTCTGCTGGTGATGGGTGACACCCATCCCGACGCCTCACCAGAAAGGCCCCCGGGTCTCCGGCCAGGCTCAGAAAGTGACTGCCCGCGGGGCAGCGGGACATGATGGAGGGAGGAGCAGCCTGGGATGGTGCAGAACTTGGTACGGGATGTTCAGGGGAGGAACCAAGGGCAGGGAGAGGGAGGCATCAGGGTGGTTTGGGGAGGAACAGGTGAGGGAAAGCAGAAGGAAAAGGGGATAAAAGGGGCCGGTCACGTGTGGACAGGCAGCTGCTTACACACTGCTCTTTCCCCACCCTGCCCCTGACAGCGCAGCCCAGCCTGTCTCCTCCTCCAGCCCCGTTCCCGACCGTGCTCCCGGCCCAGGGGCTCCCCAGCCTGCGTGCACGGGGCGTGCGGAGGAGGTCTAAGGGCAGCAGCAGGAGCCGCACCACAAGCCACGGGGATTTGGGGATCCCACTCCCGAGGAGCCCCCGGGGGGAAGACCAGGCACATGAAGAGCCTCAGCTCTGCCCTGAAGAGCCGGGTCAGTGCCAGAGCTGCTGGGAGGAGCCGGGTCCGGCCTGTGGCGCCCAGCGAGGGCCCTCGGCCGCCCCTTCCTGCCGGGCAGACCGCCGGGGCAGCAGGGCCGGGGGCCGCAGAGGGCCCGGCTCCCCAACACTCCCGGCTCCACACACTGCCCCACCACGGCTGCCCTGGCCAGGCCCAACCACCCCAGGGTGGGGACACCTCCCCCAGGGCCGAGGGCCCCGCCCAGCGTTGCCTGGCAACAGTGCTGGCTGCAGGTCACGTGGTCTCCTCCTGTCCCTCCCCCCAGGTGCTGCCTAGCAACAGCAGCCCTTGGGCCCCCAGGGCTGCCCTGGCCTCCTCTGCTCCTCCCCTCCCTCCTTCCCTTCTTCTCTTCCTCCTTCCCTTTTCCTTCCCTCCCTCTGTTTTTCCGAAAGCGGATTCATTGCCCGGTGTGCAATAAGCCAATAATTACACACTCAGGAGAGACATTTGCTTATTTCTTTCAGAGTTGCGCAAGCCTGGGTGCTCGGTGGTTTCCCACAAATCCAGCATACCCTGGCCTGCTTTCCAAGTAGCATTTATGCAAACAAATTGCAAGGGTTGCAACTTTCCCTTTTACACTGATTGCTTAGTGATTTACATACAATTATAATATTGCTTATACACCATTTTACTACTGTGCATGCTCAGGGGAGGGGTCCTCGCCCAGGCACGGGTCTTTTTGACCTATGGGCATGATTTTTTGTATTCTAATGAGGACAGTTCAGTTAGGGATACGTGGACGTTGAATTCTTTCACCAAAGTGTCAATATTAACATAGAAAATAAGACATTTTGATTTAATGTTTCTTCAGGGCTTCAGCAGTTCTAGGATGTCCTTCATTAAAGAAGGCTTCAGCAGTTCTAGGATGTCCTTCATTAAAGAAGGCTTCTTCTCAGAAAACAGAGGAGGTTGGCCACTGCCTTCTCACCAGGGAGAGTCACTGAAGCGTGGTCGGGGCTGATGGTCTCGATCCAGCTGCCTTCCATCTCGCTTGCCCCCTTGCCCTTGGCTCTCCTGTCCATCCAGGGACAAAGGACGCTCTTGGCGTCTCGTCACCCAAAACTCTCCAAGGTGCTCCTCTCCTCTGCCTGTCGGCGAGGGGCCCCAACGTGGCCCTGCTGCCTTTTGTCCCCGCTCCTGGTTGTGGAGCGGCTCCGCAGGGCAGCGGTGGGGAGCGCGTGAGCAGTGCCCAGCAGCTCCGGGGCCTCGCAGGGAAGTGAGGGCTCTGCCGTGGCACCAGGGAGACCTGTCTGTGATGCTCAGTAGGTCATCCCCATGGAGATGGCAGAGGCAGGGAGAGAGCAGAGCCATTTCCCCTCCTGTCCTGCAAAGCAGTCCCCTCCCTTCCCCCCAGTTCTGTCCCAGAACTGCCTGAGAAATCCTTGAGGAACGTCTGCAGACGGTGCCAAAGGCAGTGACCTCTCTCCAAGGGGGCCCTGGAGAAGTCACTTCTGCAGCCCCGGACCCACAGCTCTCTGCCCTGGGCAGAGCTGTGCGGGCAGCTGGGACTTGGGGGTTGCTTTGGGGTTTGGCGTTTTTCAGAGACGGGCTGCAAGTGCTGTGGGATGAAAGAGCACAAAGCGTGGCCACACGCTGAGATGCTTTGGTGAGCCTCACTCAGGGCTGGTTTCTCCTGTGGGTCACTGTTTGGAGAAGGAGGATATCAGAGCGTGTGGGACAGGAGGCAGCCTTCCTCCCTGAGGCACCACAGCAGGCTCTTTGCTTTTCCAGGTCCTCAGCAAGGTTTCTCCATCGATGCTGCTTAAGATAGACGTGATAGGCCTGAGAAGAGCAAACGTGCCCTTAAGAGCCGTCATGTGGAGGGCTTTGTGAGGGAGCCTGGTGCCTGGCAAGCTCCAAAGCCATAGGCTAGACCTGGTATCAAATCTGGGGAAGTTTCTGCCTTTCCCAGGACTTTTGCCCAGTTTTTCTTCTGGGCACACGGGTGCTGAGTCAAGGGGGATACTAATGCCCCTTCTCTTGGTAGCCACACTCCTCTTAATGCAACCCCGAAGGCATCTGAACTCACTCAGAGCGAGCACAATCCACTGGTTCATGTGACAACACACACACCCTTCTCCTCAGGCCACTCCTGAGGCAGTCAGGTCCCAGCCTGTCCTGATGCACAGGGTTCTTCTTTCCCATGTGCAGGAGTTGCTGCTTCTTTTTGTAAAACTTCATGAGGTTCCTGTTGGCCGAATCCCCAAGTATCTGAGGGTCGCCTGCACTGAAGCTCATTGTGTCATCTGTTAATGTGTGTGTATAGATGGCTCATGCTGATCTGTGGTGCCTCTGGCAAGATATCAATAGGGAGAATTGCAAGTTACTTCAAGTACTAAAGAAAAAAGGTCCTAGTTTCATGGAACTGCTGACCTAGGTAGTAACGACCCTGGCAGCCATCTCAGAAATGGCAGATGAGGGTACAGAGCAAGCACAGCCAGGGCCTTGGGGGAAAGGGTTACCAGAGATGGGCTGTTTGTCTGGACAGGTATGAGGATGGTAAGAGGGTGGAACATGGAAGGTGTAAAGGAGAGAAAACCCCAACAAAAGGTGAAGCAAAGGGGTGATCAGGGCTGTTCAGGGGTACCTGCCAAGCAGCCCTGCAGCTGGACATCTCTGACTGCAGCAGGACAGGAAGGCTAGCTGATCTGCTCATACTCGTGCCTGACTTGCTTCCATGGTCAAGGAGAACAGAGGGCTTTCGCTAACATCAGGAAGAGTAGAGCTGGAGGAATCTTTCCAGGTGGATGGGACCTGAGGCAGCCTCTAGCCCAACCTTGTGCTCACAGCAGGATGAGCTTTGGAGTCGGAGCAGGTTGCTGAGGGCTTGATCCAGGCTGGAAAACCTCCAAGGCTGCAGATACCAGAGCTTCTCTGGGCAACATGTTCCAGTGCTTGCCTGTCTTCTCAGCAGAAATATTTTTGCTTCCCTCCAGCATGTTCCTCTCTGGTTTCAACCTATGGCTGTGGTCTCTCCTCCTCCAGCATGCACCATTCTGAAGAGCCTGGCTTTGTCTTCTTGAGGATCTCTTTGTACAGAAGGTCCCTTGTCCTGAGGGGCTAAAAAGCGGGTGCAGTATTGTACATGTTGTCCAACAAGTGCGTAGCAGAAGGGTCTGGTCACTTCCCTTGACCTCCTGGCCATGCTCCTATTCATACGGCCCAAGGTGCTGTTGGCCACCTTTGCTGCCCGGCCACATGGCTGTCTCATATTTGGCCTTCGGTCTGCCAAAATCCTCATGTCCTTTTCCGCAGAGCTGCTCCATGGCCCCGCAGTGCCCAGCCTGGATGTCTGCAGGCAGTTGGTCTGTCCTAGGTGCAGGAACGTGGCATTTGTCCTTGCTGAATTTCATGAGATTCCTGGCAGCCTATTGCTCCTGCCTGTCTAGGTCCCTCTCAGTGGCAGCCCTCAAGATGAAGACTGGTGCCCACTCAGTTTGGGGTCATGTACAACCGTGACAAAAGTTGCCCCTGCAGCTCATTCATAAGGTGTAAAACAGGAGAGGTCCCAGGAGAGACCCTGTGGTGCTCCATTACTCCAACCCTCCAGGAACAACGCTACCCGTTCACCACTACCCTCTGAGCCCCATCATCCCACTGTGATGGCAGTTCTTTGACCATTTGGTTGTCCAGCCACTCAGACCATAGAGGCCTAGTTTGTGTGCAAGTATACTGTGGGAGAAAGTGTCAAAAGCCTTCTGAAAGTTGAGGTAACTGACATTCACTGCTCTCTGTTCATCCACAAATACAGTTCTTTTAACATGGAAAGCCATCACGTTGGTGAGGCATGATTTCCCCTCAGGAAATCTGTGCTGACTCTTCCCAGGCACCTCATTCTCCTTCCTTTACCCAGAAATGTGATCAGAGGGGACTCGTTTCATGTCTGCTCATCAAAGTGAGGCTGAACAGCCTGTAGTTGCCCAGGTTGTCCCTGTGGCCTTTATGGAAGAGGGATGTAATATTTGCCCTTCTCCAGGCATTGGGTCCTCCTTGAGTCCCCACAGCTTTCCAAGATGACAGAGAGTGGCCTTGCGAGATAGAGGCCAGCTCTCCCAACATCCTCAGCTGCAGCCCATCCAATCCTGTACACTTGCCAATAATTCCTGCCTCAGTCCTCAGGCCCTGCTAGTTGTTTTTCTCCTCAGGACTCCTGACTATAGGCACAATGGCCTGGGAGACCTTGCTGTTGGGGGCCGAAGCCAAGGGATTGAGTTCCCCAGACCCATCTACCTCTGCTGTTACCAGATTGCCTGCCCCAGTCCTCAGCCATGGGCCCACATTTCCCTTGTTTATGCTTTCACTGTTACTGAAGCAATAGCAGATCATCTTTTTGCCCTTGACATCCCTTGCAGGTATCAGTCCCAACAGTGCTTTGGCTTTCCTAACACCTTCCCTACTTCCCTGGACAGCATTTCTCACTTCCTGCTTTGCAGCCTCTCCCTGCTCCCCATCTCCGTGTGCTGCCTTTCTGTACTGTTGTTCAGTTGTGAGTTCCCTGTTCAGGCACTCTGTCTCCTGAGATCTCTGCTTGCTCTCCTGGACATCAATATGGGCCATTCTTGAGCTTAGAGGATGCTGTCCTTAAGGACCTTACAGACCTGTCAACTTTCCTGGGCTCCTCTGCCCTCCAGAACTGCCTGCCACAGGATCCCTCTACTAGTAGGCCCAAGTGTGCTCCTTTGACAGTGTGGAGTGTGGACACTACTACTCTTCTTCCTCATGTCGCTCAGGATCTGGAACTCCACTGTCTCATGGCCACTGCAGGCAAGGCTGACACTGGTTATCACAGCCCTCATCAGTTCTTCCTTGTTGGCAGGTTCCAGGTCCAGGAAAGTGTCACCCTTGGTTCCCTATCAGGCTTAGCTCTGCTAAGAAGTTCTCCTCCACACCTTCCAGAATCCTCCGGGACTCTTTGCAGCCTGCTGCATTGCCCTCCCACTGAACGTCTGGGAGATTCAAGTCTCCCCATAAGAGCCGGCGTCTGTGATCCACAGACTTCCTCAGGCTGCTCTAAGCCTTTGCAGTTCTGCAACAGCTTGTGCATCTCTACTTCCTCTTCTTTGTGCCCCAGGCTTTGTGCATTTGTGTACATCTGGGCTGCAGAACCTCAGCTGTGGCACCAGGGCTGAGCGTAGACTTGTCATGGTGATACCTGTTCACAAGCCAGAAAAAAAAGAGAGCTGGCCATGCAGCTGTGGCAGGAGAGGTGCTTGGTCCCTGAGCTGACTCTGCAGCACCTTGGCATGCGTGATGGAGGTGACCAGCTCTCCAGGAATGACAAGGTGCCACTGAGAAAGTCCCTGGGCCTCAACAGCCTGCAAGCCAGGCACACTGTGGCTGCAGCATTAGCACAGTCCTCCTTCATAGCGTGAGGGCTGAGAAAAGGTTTAGGGAGAGAAGAACTAGTGGGGTTTGAGAGGGTCAGCATGCGTGGAGACCTTGGTGTGATGTGCCTTGCATCTTTGCAGCATGCTCGGATGTAGATGGGATGGACTTTGCCTAAAGGCAGTGGTGGGAATCCCTTGTTTGTGAACAGGTAGGAAATGCGAGATGCCCTGGGGTGTTTGCCCAGCAACCACTCCAAAAGGGTAAGGACTTTTCCTGTAGGTCCCGTGCTGTACCTGCTAGAAACCTGGTGGTTGTGCTGGACACCCCATGCATCTGACATGGCCCTGCATGAGCTGTTTGCAATGTCGGGATATGCATATGTCTCAGATTCATAGTGAGCGGACCTCTTGCAGTAGTCGGCATGAAGTGTCATTTCAGATGGCCAAGGAGATTCTGCACCTGGCAACCAGCTGATGTCCTGGAAGCATATGGGTCTCATAATTGTTCCATCAGAGCAAGGAGAAAGTGGTACATGTCTTGGACCACCTCTGGCCCTTCAGATGTCCAAGGGTGTGTGTGTGTGCATGGACAGCTGACTGCCTCCCTCCATCTCCCTTGATTCCAGTGGGAGCTTAAACAAGGAGCTGCCATGCAGACAGGCATTTTGTGCACACTAAGCTTGGGCAAGGGGAATCCCACCTCCTGTGAGTTTGTGGAGAGCACGGGAGAGAACTGTATCCTATTGCACCCTGGGGCTTCACAGTGAGCACTAGATGTATTGATTAACTCCTCTAAATCATCCCTGAAGCATGAGCAAACCAACTCCCTTCTTGTGCCTGTGCTCTTATGAGATGGGAGCAGGGCTTTCCAGAGTGGGACGTTTCCACCTCTCTTAGATAGCCATGCTCTGGTGAGAACAACTGCAATGCTAGAGTCAGTCTCTGCACTGTTTCGAGAGGGATCCTCAGTGATTATTTTCATCTACTTCTGTGGCTATTTCCCAGGGGTGACCCTGCTGCCTTCCAGCAACTGTCAGCCCTGGAGCCCAGGGAAGGTCCCGAGGGTGCCCAGGGGACAGAGAAAGTCACGTCATCAGCTGGGCCTCTGCTCCTGAGCTGGGCTTGGCTCCTGGGGCTGCCGGAGCCCATGGCAACCTGGCAGGCGCTGCAGAGAGCCAGCTCTGTCCAAGTGCAGCTCCTTTTCCTGGAGAAGCAGGACTCAGGACACTGCCTGCAGGGGCCAGAATGAGATGGACATCTCCAAAGTTGAAGAGAGTGGGGCATCAGAGGATGGCTGAGAGCTGCCTGCCGGGAGAAATCTTCACAGCCCCTAACACAGTAAGTCTCTGGCTGCAGGGCAACATTGCTGCTGTGGCTGCCGGAGGGTTCCTCTGAAGCTGGCACCTTCCACAGCTGAGAGGGTCTGTCAGGGTGGCTCTGCCAGCTCCTCCTGTTTGGAGCAGGTGGTGCTTTAGAGCAGGGCTTCCCAGCCACACCGTCAGAGGGACAGGCCATCACGGCTACCTTCTGCCAGGGACGGTGCTGGGGTGTGAAGCCAGGGAGTGCCCCCAGGTGTGCGCGGGCTGTAATTGAGAGCAGTGTCCCTGCGACCCAGGGTGCTGTGTGCCCGGGGCGGGGACTCTGCCGCCTGCGAGGTTGTCCCGATCCAATATCGGCGGGGGGGTTCGTTACGATCCCAAGGATGAGATTAAGATGCTAAAACCAGTCAAATATCGTAGAACCTTTTAACTTTATTTTCCACGGAGTGGGGAGAAAAGGTGGGGGGAGAAGGCGAAGCGGAGGCGAAGGGAAGAGGGGAACAGAACAAGGATAAGGGGAAAAGGATAGAGAAAAGTTAGAAAAGGAGAGAAGAAGCTAGCTACCACCACTCCGGGGCCAATGATGTTCTGCTGACTCCGTTCGAATTGCAGCTCAAGCTGGGTGCCTCCGACGAGAGAGAGAGAGAGAGCGCGTCTCCAAACAAAGACATCCCTGGGCAATTATAGCTTTTCGAATGAAGTTTCCCTCCCCTCATGCAGTAGTTCAGACCACTAGTAATTTTTGGGTCTGGGGTCTTCTGCTCCCTTATTGGGTCTCATCATTGTTCCTAGGCAGGCTGCTTTTCTCCCTTATCTTTACTGCTACGGTGTCTGCTGACAAATATGTATTGATTCCTCAGGTTCTGCCCTTCTTTCTCAAGGCCCTGACAAACAGGTGTTGTTCCAGCAATTAGCACTGCCCCAGCAGTTACAGTAGGTGTTATCTTCCAAGGTCCTGACGACCAGGATATAATCCAGACCCCCCCCCTAATTAACACTGTTTCAGCAGTGAGGGGAGGCTTTGTTTCCCAGGGTCCTGGCGCCCAAGCAGGCCTTATTTCAAAGCCTTGACATCCTCCCTCCCGGAGTGTGACGCATAGGAATGCAAACTGCTTGTAACTCCCTTATCTTTCCAGTCTGCACCAGCTCTGGGGCCCTTTCTCACTGAACTAGCGAGTGCGGCCTAAGGCTTCAGCAAATTTAGCTACTCATGCTAAGCAAGTTTTATAAAAGTTGTGCTAAGTGGCAGTAATTTGCAGTCCAGGTCCCAAAGTCTCTGCCCGATCGTGCCCTGGTTCAGCGCAGCCTCGGTGTGTCCTGGGTGGTCGCAGGGAGACCATTTCAGGGGTCGCAGCAGCTCAGTCCTGTTTCCTCTGGGAACAGATGGCTTGTTTGGGGTTATGGTTTGCTTCCACCTTATGTACCAAGAAATGTTTAAGGCAAAAGTCCTGTCCGCCACAGAGGGTCAGCACTCAGCCTGCCCAGGGAGCTGCCCAGGGCGCTGCAGGGAGAAGCTCTGGGTGGAAGGAGCAACCCCGAGAAGGGCGGCTTCATCCTCCTGTTGAGAGGGTGCTGCGGGGGTCAGGGCTGCTCTCAGCTCTCGCTCACCCCCAGGATATTTGCAGGGGACCTTTTCAAGCAGACAGCCATGGCCGGGGTTCCCTGAAAGAGAAGGACCTTTCCTGAGGCTCTGCTTCCAGTTTCCCACTCTTTGCAGGAGCCGGGAGGTGGAGGTGGGCAACGGGGGAGGAAAGGAGCTGTGAGGTTTGGACAAAAGCTGATGCTCCCAGACTATTGCAGTGAGAGATCAGTAGTTCTGTGAGGGACCTCATTGCATCCTTTCACCCAGTGCTCTGCCTACAGAAAGCACCACCATCACCTTGCCTGGCCTCACCCGCGTTTGTCTGACCTGCTCCTTAGCACCTGCAAAGCCAGAGATGCCCCTGGGCAGTGCCCTGCTGCTGGGAGGTTTCTGCAGGGCAGGACTGAGTGCCCAGAGGGTGGGATGGGGTCTGTGAGCGCTGGCAGGGAAAAGAGATGGGGCAGGGAAAGAGCTGCCAGGAGGAAAAGCTCCGGGCAGTGGAGATATGATCAGCGAGTGGGGGGAAAGTAAAGCCATAAATGCTGTGGGAGGGGGAATTTGGAAAACTCCCAGTCAGTCCCTGCAATGCAGACATCTTCCTCTCAGCAAGCCCCCCGTGTCTCCTCTCCCACCCAGCACAGCCTCTGCCCTCAAGGCCATGGGCTGCAGGGCAGGAGCCCCCTCCTCAGCAGCCTGAGCTGCAGCAGAGCAGAGTGGCATCTCTGCTGTGACGTGCCCATTTCCCACCGCACGGCAAAGGGGCTGAGAGTGACTGTGCTGCGATGCCGCTGCCTGGGAGGTGCTGTGCAGAGCTGGGTGAGGGGAAGGCTTTCCTAACTGCCCGTCTGGCTCTCCCTCCTGGCTTTCCCTTTGGTGGCAGGGTCATGGTACTGCTGCTTGTTTCCTCTCCTCTCTGTGCTGCTCTGCTTCTTGCTGCCCTGCTCTCTGGGGTGAAGGAGAGGGGTTCAGCTGCAGTTAAGGCACTGACCCTGTGGGTCCTGCGTGGAGCTGTCTTCATGGCAGTGATGTGCCCAAGGCCCTTCTAACCTTCTAGGCAATGCATTTCATCTGATTGGGGAGTGATCTGACTCTCCCTTAAGGCTGCCCCCCCATCTTCAGATCTCTTGACTGTCTCTCTGGGGTGTCCTGCCAGGCTGCAAGCTGCCCTCCACAAGACCTCAGCTCTGCCATAGCATAGCTGTGATAGCGGAGAGTCTTTGTGCTGGTCATGCAAGTCAGAAACCTCCTCACCTGCTCTGACGAGCTCTCCAGAGCACACTCCCCATGTCTGCTCTGAGAGAGAAGAATGGGGAAACCTTCCCTCTGGAGCTACATTCCTCCACTCTCACCTCAGCCCAGGTCCTTTCTTAGAGTAACTTGGGAGTGGGATTGTCCTTTAGCTGGGAGAGGTGCTAGCACAGGGCAGCGGGCAGCAAGACTCCTGCACAGTCCAGATCCCCTGACTCTGTCTGTAGTATATAGACACCGTGAGCCCTTTTCCTGCTGGGACACTTAAGTTCTAATGCTGAGAGAAACTGAAATGCCAAAGATTTCTACTGCATCAAAGAATGCTCCCACGGTGTAACGGAGGCATCTAAAAACTCAGGAAACATAGAATCAGATCACTCCACTGCAGCCCATTTTCTGAATAAACTGTTGAACGAACTCTCCACAAAATGGGTGGCTGTAATCTGCCGCAGAGTGTGTACATCAGAGCTAGTCACGTCCCACTCCCATTGCAGAGCCTGGGGAAAGAGTGCAGAGGGTAAATTGATGTGAGGACAGGGTCCCTCTCACTGGAACAGAGATGTCTAGAAAGGGTGGGGTCAGCCCCTGCCTTCCCTTCAGTGTTTCTGTGGCTTGCTGGAGTGGGAGCTGGTGGGGCTGATTCCGACACAGACACCTGTGTTCAGGAGGGCAAGGCTGGGGGAGAGGAATCCCTCGCAAGGGTCTTCTCTTTCAGAGACAGCTGCCATGAGTGCTGTATTCATCTCTCACAAGGATTAAAAGAGGATATTCCCACTGGGTCACTAGACTGAATCCCTTTCACTCAGCTTGTGACAGCTGTCTCCAGAAATTCCCAGCAAGTACATGGGGCAGTCTGACACCTCCATTTACAACCCCAGCAGAGCAGGACTGACTCCTCTAGAGTACCACACCCCGAGGGCCCTGCTGTGCACGGCACACTCAGCCAGCATAAACCAGCAATCAGAAAAGGGATCTGAATGAAGGGAGAGAAGAGAGGAAAGGTGGAGGTTTGTACTAAGAATAGTTTGGGTTTGGCTCAGAGAAAACTACTTAACTTATCAATGCCTCTTCCTCCTTGGACAGTATCCAAAGCTGAGAGGAAGCAAATGCCCAACAGCAGTTTCCTGGATGAGTTCCTCCTCCTGGCATTTGTGGACAAACGGGGGCTGCAGCTCTTGCACTTCTCCCTCTTCCTGGGCATCTACCTGGCTGCCCTCCTGGGCAACATCCTCATCATCACAGCTGTAGCCTGCGACCACCACCTCCACACCCCCATGTACTTCTTCCTCCTCAACCTCTCCCTCCTTGACCTTGGCACCATCTCCACCACTGTCCCCAAATCCATAACCAATTCCCTGTGGGACACCAGGGCCATTTCCTACTCGGGATGTGCTACCCAACTCTTTTTTTTTACCTTTTTCATTTTGGCTGAGTGTTCTCTTCTCACAGTCATGGCCTACGATCGCTATGTTGCCATATGTAAACCCCTGCACTATGGGACCATCATGGGCAGCAGAGCTTGTGTCAAAATAGCATCAGCTGCCTGGGCCAGTGGGTTTCTCAGTGCGGTGCTGCACACTGGGAACACATTTGGAGTAACATTCTGCCACGGCAATGCCCTGGCTCAGTTCTTCTGTGAAGTTCCTCAGATCCTCAAGCTCTCCTGCTCAGACTCCTACCTCAGGGAACTTGGGGTGCTTGTGGTTAGCGCCTGTTTAGGCTTTGGGTGTTTCATCTTCATTGTGGTGTCCTATGTGCAGATCTTCACTGCTGTGCTGAGGATCCCCTCTGAGCAGGGCCAGCACAAAGCCCTCTCCATGTGCCTCCCTCACCTGGCTGTGGTCTCCCTGTTTGTCAGCACCATCATATTTGCCCACCTGAAGCCCCCCTCCCTCTCCTCCCCAGCTCTGGATCTGGTGGTGGCTGTTTTGTATTCGGTGGTGCCTCCAGCAGTGAACCCCCTCATCTACAGCATGAGGAACAGGGAGCTCAAGGATGCCCTGAAGAAACTGATTCACCTGCTTTTAGTGCAGCAGCAGTGAGCTGCCCATCCCTCTTCACAGGTGGTTTCTAAGTACCTCAGACAAGTCTTGTGCTTTGGGCATTCTTGCTGTGATCATCATGTTTGTGCAGAAGTGTTGGAATTCATCCCACTTCCTTACAGCCTAGTCTCTCTGACCCAGAGGTCTTCTGTAAATGTGTCTCTCACTGTGTTACAGCTGTCCTCTCTATAATAAAAGGAGATTTCCCCAGTGCGGTGCTTGAAGCTTGGGCTCTCCTTCAAAAGCTGGAGCCAAGGATGTGCTCAGGGACTTTCCCCCTGAAAGGGCCTGTTGCTTTTCCGGGGCTCTCCCTGGGCTCAAGGCAATGAGCTTAGAGGTGATGTGTTAGGGAATGAGGGCTGGATTCAGCTCTCACTTGTGGGTGCCCAGTGCTCCTGGAGATGGTGAATGGTCAAGTGGTATCTCCCATAGGACACGGCTGGACACTGATGCCCGTCCTTCTCGAAGGGAGTATAGATCCATCAGGAGAGCACAGGGCATCCCCAAGGGCACCACGTGCTTAGGGGTGGGCAGTGAATGGAGCTTCTCAGAATTCAATGGAGTCATCCAGAGGGAAAGGGCTAAACCAGTGAATGTCCTGGCTAGTGAGAGCTCTGCAATCCCACGAGAGGCAGCTGGGACCCAGGAGGCCCAGGGAAGGGATCCTGCAGAGTGGTCCATGTCACCTTCAATGAAAAGCCATGGGCTGGATCTAGTGACACGCCTGAACACAGCCTGAGCCATTTGAAATGCCCTGTAATTGCTCAGAGCATCGTCCATGGCCACAGGGCAACAGATGTCTCGGTAGGGCGTTGTCAGGTGTAACGATGCCCATCCAGCTGGGTCTGCTTCCCACCCCCAACGCAATCACCGGTGCAGAGTCACCCTGTGGCCCCAGGGCACCACAGCCCACTTGCTCTGCTGAGCAGCACTGCCAGCTCAGCGCCCCATGAGGAGCACAGGGTTGGGTCCAGGAACAGCCAGGTGGGCAGCACCCATGCACTGCCCTGGGGAAAGACTCTCCCGGGAGCACAGACATCCCTGGAAGAGCAAAGGAGCAATTGTGTGCTGGCAAGGAGGAATAAAGGAGACAGAGAAATCTGTTTCTGTGGAGGTCAAGACAGGGCAGGCTGCTGTGTCCCTGGGGCAGCAGGAGCTGCCTGAGGAGCCCCAGGGCAGGGACCCTTGTGCTGTGCTGCAGAGAGGGGCTGGCACGGGGGGCTGCAGGCAGTCTGGGGTAGGGAATCTCCTGTGCACAAGAACAAGGGAGATGCAGAGTGTCACTGTGCTCTGCCTCCTTGTGCCACGGGGGCCTGTTCCAGCTTGGAGGCTGATGGGGCAGCTGGCACACACATCCCTGCCCCCCAGAGCTGCTGTGCCTGCCGGGGGTCAGGGGATGTGGTGTGAGTGCCCAGAGCTCTGTAGCACTCTGCTGTGGAGCCACCACCAGCCTGGTCTGCTCTGCTGGGTGGGATGGGGAGAGGGCAGGGGAGGTGGGGAGAGCCGGGGAGGGGCTGAGCTGGGCTGGAAAGGGCCCAAGAGAGGGAAATGCCAATGTTCGTTAAGCTCTGTGATCGGGCAGGGTGAGGACACACACTGGTGGGTTTGTGGTGCAGAGCCAGGTCTCATGCAGGGGAGCCGAGACATGTTAGCACAGAAGAGAGGAGGCCGCTCTGTGCCCTTGGTTGCACGGACTGATGGGGAAGGTGCCCCCAGGCATTCGTTCCCAGACCAGCCTCTCACATGGGCTGTTTCCAGCCCTGGCCGCACACCCCAGGATTATGGGTGCATTTCCCTGGGTGGCCAGCTCTGTCCTGCTGGGCTCAGGGCCTGTGTCGAGGGGAACAGCCAGCCCTGCCCGGCCTCTCTCCCAGCCCAGACCCCAGCAGACCCCGATGGATGGCTGTGTGCTCAACCCCATGTGGGACATGGCTGGAGCTGGGCAGGGCCCAGGCGCTGAGGGAGGCTGTCAAAGCAGGAGGGCTGTGGGGGGACGGGGCACCAAGGGCTGTTGTGGATATTGTGCGGAGGGGTGTTTCCCCACCCCTGCAGGCACCCTGCCCTGTGCGCTGCTTGCACAGCAGAAGTGGGGCCATGTGCAGGCGCAGGGACAGGGCACAGATGGGAGCCACCATGCTCCTCACTGCTCCACTGCAAAGGAGAAGCTCCCCGAGCTCTCCCAGCCCTGCTCCACCAGCTCTTGTCCCTGCTCCAGCCATGCCAGAGCAGAGGCCGAGGACTAAGAGGACCCTCAGGCAAAGCTGTGCCAGCCTCGGGGAGCTGCCCTGAGCACCAGGACAGGCAGAGCACCCTCCTCCTATGTCCCCACCCTGCTGCGAGGGTGGCAGGGGCACCAGGGAAATGGCCTGTTTCTGCCTGGGGTCAGAGTGGGACTGTTGCATGGGAGGTGAACACAACAGCCACTGCGCTGCAGAAACACGGGCCACCACCCCTCACTGCAGCCCCCACTGCCCTCCTGCCCCCATCCCTGCTTACTTGCCCCACCCCTCACTGCCCCATCTCCTCTCCCCTCTCCCCATACCACTGGGATCAGCAGTGCAGCAGGAGCTGGAACAGCCTCACAGCTGTTGCCTGGCCCCTGGCCCTCCCCACCTCCCCCTGAAACATTGCATCCATCTTCAAGAAGGACAAGGAAGAGGATCTGGGGAATGATGGGCTGGTCAGCATCACACCAGGGATCAGCAGATCTTCCTGGAAGCTAGTTCCAGTCACCTGAAGGGACTGGGAACAGCCAGCATGAAGCCATCAAGTCAAATTGTTGACCAACCTCTTTGCATTCTGTGATGGGATGACTGGCTGTGCAGACCAGGGGAGTGCAGTGCCTGTTGCATGCCTTGCATTTAGGAAGGCCTTTGACATGGTCTTCCCTAGCACCTTTGTAGCCAGACTGGGGAGAGTGAGGACGGAGGAGTAAGCAATGGAGTGTGGGGGAAACTAGGTGGAGGCTGCCTGGCTTGAAGGGTGGAGAACAGTGGTACAAAGTCCAAGCGACTAATGGTTACCAGTGACGTTCTTCAGAGTCAATACTGGAGCCAATGCCTTCTGTCTTTAGGAATGATTTTGATGGTGGGACGGAGTGCACTCTCAGCCAGTTCATGAACGATCCCCAACTGGGGTGAGTGGTTGACTTGCTGGAGGGCAGGGCTGCTCAGCAGAGGGGCAGCGACAGCCTGGTGATGCGGGCTGAAAGGGGCCTGGGGAGTTCAGCCATGTCCTGTCCCTGGGAGGAAAGAACCCTGTGCAGCAGGGCAAGCTGGGGCAGACTGGCTGGAGAGCAGCTTTGCAGGAAAGGAGCTGGGTGTGCTGGTCTTCAACAAGTTGACAAGAAGGCAACAGGTTTCTCTTGTAGCAAAGACAGCCACCGTTATCGTGGGTTGTATCAGCAAGAGTACAGACAAGTGCAGGGCAAGTGCAGTGGGACAGATGAAATACCCTGCAGCCTCCACCAAAGAAGAAGCAAAATAAAGGGCAGAACTGACAGACTACCAATGCTGGGGAGAGCGGTATGATCAACAGAGTGCCCAGGGACTGCCAACATTTTAAAGCAATCAGAACAAGAAAGGCCTTTCTGCCAGTTGCCAAGTGGCTGGAGCCAGAGGTACCCAGGCTTGCTCAAGGGAGAGAGCTCCAGAGAGACTATTTCTTTACTCAACCACCAAGCGCATGGCCAGGATTATAATGTTCTATTGAGAGAACATGTTTTTGCCAGTCTAGCTTTTTAATTAAAGCATTAGGACTCATACTCACACCAAATGGGGGCAGTGGGGTGTTGGGGGGGAGTAAGGCTTCCGTTTGGCTTCAGTGGCTGTGGGATGAAGCCTGCATTTAGTTTGAAAGAGACTTTAGGAATGAAAAGAGACTCATTAGGAATGATTGTCAGGCAGGTGACTATAAACTACCTGATGCTTTCTATACTCTTCAGTGATATTTCTTCTCGTCACTTCTCAGTCTATACTTCGTTATATTTTCTCCCTTGCATAATGGATCATCCCTCTGGAGAAAGAGCTGAGTCCAGGGACATGCCATGCCGATAATCTGGGCATCGTGGGGAGCCCACTGCAAGAGTAAGTGTGTGCATGAGAGCTCACAGCAAAGGCCTGGGCAAGCCAAGGAGCAGGGACCCTCCCCAGGTGCCAAGGATCCCAGTCCCTGAGCCACAGGGCTGGGTACAGCCTCCTCCGATTGCTCATGACAGCAGCTCATGACACCCACCACAGAGTCCAAGAAGTTTCTGTGGGAGAGGTGGAGGAAGAAAGTAGAAACAACTCCAAAGAGGGGGAATGAAGGCAGCAGTCCCAGGGGTAAACATCTCCAAATACAAGTGGATTTTACCCCCTCTCTGGCAGAGCCATTTCCTCCATGAACAGCAGTACCTGGGGGAAGGAGGGTCTTTTGCTGACAGCCCTTGTGGCATAGAGGGCATCAGGGTTGGAGACACCCCTTCCAGCCAAGGGGCAGTTGCTGGGCACTCAAACAAAGGTTTCAGTCGGGGACCTCAACGCTCCGGGACCAGTGTGGAAGGCAGCAGTGAGTGGCAGCCCTGCCGCTACACTGAGAATTTCATTCTGTTGAACTAAACCAGCACCCCAGGGACTCCCTGCAGCCGGCTGGATGGGCACAGATGGGACCTGGCCCTTCCTGTTGCTCCCGAGCATGTCATTCAAGGAAGTGCTGGAAGAACAGGCCTGGAGGGATCCTCATGGCACTGCATTGCCTGTGGCTGTGATAACTGATTGTCTCCTCCTGCAAACGCTTCCTGCATCAGGCACTTGGAGACAACCATCTGGCAGTGCTCATGGGAATCCATCAGGACCATGCCCTGTGTGTGGGCAAGGGGACCTCAGGCACTTGTCACCCTGTTGGAGAGCAGCTTGGAGAGCAGAGAACTGGGGGGAGGAAAGAGAGGTCCCATGGCTGGCAGAGTGAAGGTGCTGCTGTGTGCCTGGGGCCAGGGCACTGCCACCTCCTAGAACCTCTCCTAGCTCCTGAGAAGCTCTTGCAGAAGCAACCAAATCCCGGAGAACAACCTTCCCCACATTGCTGGGAGTCAAGGAGAGGGTCACTCCTGTGAGAGAACATGACAGGCCAGGAGCAGGCACATGGCTGGGGTTTGTGCTTGTGAGGTCACTTCTGCCCCAGCACCTGATAGGCCAGCAGCAGGCACAGGGCTCACATATGGGGCTGTAAGGTCACTGCTACCTCAGAAGCCGGCAAAGGGCTTCAGTGCTGATTGTGAGGTCACTTCTGCCTCAGTACCTGATTGGTTGGTGTAGGTTCCTGGAAGTCACCTGTGCCTGTGCTGCTGTTAGGCCAGAACCAGGTTAATTGGCACAGGAGACTGTCCTGGAGGGCAGAGAGGCCATGGATCCCTCATGGATCTTCAGGGACAACATCCTCAAAGCCCAGGAACAAACCAGTGTGATGTGATGGGAGTCAAGCAGGGCCTGGCAGGAGAACCGCATGGATGACCAGGGGCACCCTGACTTAGGAGTTCAACCACAGGAAGGAAGTTCCCAGAGGGTGGAAACAGGGAAGAGGCTGCCCAGGAGGCAGATAGAAACCTTGCCTGTGGGTGCAGCGATGGAGTTAGGAAAGCCAAAGTTCAGCTGGAGCTGGAGCTGGAGCTCTCAAGGGGTGGGGAGGGCAACCAGGAGGGCTTTTGTAAGCCTGCTGGCAGCACAAGGAAGGCAGCTAAGCAGAATGTGCTCTCACTGCTCAGTGGGGCAGGGGACATAGTGACAAGGACCGGGAAAAAGCTGAGTCTCTCCTTGTCTTTTCTACCTTCCATACTACTGGTAGGATCTACCCCCAGGCCCCCCTGGTCCCCAAGGCTGCTAGTGCCCGTGTGACATTGCTCTTGATTGTCTTTGAAATGTCGGGGCAAGCAGGGAGGTTCCTGCTATCTGGGAAAAGGCAGACATCACACCCATTTCCAGAGAAGGGCAAGAGGAAGAATGCAGGTCAGCTTCATGCGAGTCCCTGGGAAGGTGATGGAGCAAATGCTCCTGGAAACCATCTCCAAGCACATGGAGGGCAAGGATTGGCAGAGCCAGCATGGGCTGAGCAAAGGGAAATGGAAACTCTGCCTGACCAACCTGATTGCCTTCTACCATAAGACTGTGTGAGCAAGGGGAAAGTTCACCTCGCTCTTTGGAAAGAGTGAGTGGCATGGACAGCCCTGGGCAGGGAGTGGTTTTGGTGAGCACTGGACTCTGTGTGAGAAACATTTTTAATGGTGTAGGCCTGATTATAACAGAAATGTTTAGAAAGTGACAATAAACATGAAACAAGAAAGAAATTTAAAAAAAGGAAGCAAAGAATTATTTTTTTTACAGTTTTCAGCTTTTAACAGTCTTTGTGTTCTTATAATCTTCCTTTTTGGTGTTTGGGGGGATTCTGTGTGTGTTTCTTTCTTTCTTTCTTTTTTTCTTTCTTTTTTTTTTCCCCCCCCCCCCAAAGGAAAGTGGTTTCCGAACCCAGGGTGAGATGCAGTGACAGGGACACAGACATGTGGTGTCTTTGTAGGTGCCTTGGTGCCTTCTGCCCAGCCTCCATCTGCACCTCAGAGGGGCTCTGGTCTCACAGAGGTCAACTCTGAGAGCTGCCAGGCCCAGGCAAGTACGTCAGATACACCAGGGTCTCTCCAAGTGCCACTGGGTGCTTGTGATTAGACACCTGAGCTCTGCCTGGAAAGGTGAAGGACTGTTTAAAAATGTGTTAAAAATATGAGCACCTTTTCCTCAGCTGAAATATTTCAATAATTTTAATAAATTGTCAATGTTTTCCTTTGAGAAACTACTGGAAATCTTCAGGAAGGGTATGAATCCCAGGAGAAGAAATATTGGTCTCCCCCAGACTTGCATTCTCAATGCTCTGTCTGTTCTACTGTGCTTTTAACCTCACCAATCTTTTGCATTTTTCCCCATGCCCTGAATATTGCTAGTCATCTTTGCATCAGACTATCTGTTCAAAGGAACTTTCCATAGCTTTCCACTTCTCTTTCTCCTCTTCCTCTTTATTCACTCAGGTACCTCTCGTTCCTCTAGCAGTAACTCTGAGCTTGAGCTTGCCTCCTCTTTCAGGAGGCAGTCTCACTATCTCTTTAGACAACTCCTGAATTGTGTTTCTCTCTCTCCTTTCCTGTCTAGCTGTCAAAAATATTTCTAGCAAGGTTATTCCTTGTAGAAAGTGGACCTCACTGGAGGCAGCCTGGACTTAGCATGCAGTTAAGGAGAGTATTTTCTTTTTCATTCAAATGTATCATGTTTTGTTGTTTTGATCACAGCTCAGAATTATCCTCCTACGTCTCTTTGCAGCTAGTTCTCGAAGGAGAGCAGGTGGAAACTGGATAGAGGCTGTAACACTCAGCTACAGACTCCAGTGGAAAAAGGGTTGATGTTAGCAAGAGTGATGTAGGTCCCCAGTGGCTGAAGAGAGAAATGACAGGGCTGGGGAGGGGAGGAGGAAGGCTGTTTGTACATGTCTCCTGTCAAAAATACTGCTTTTCTCACACAATCCAGATTCCTTCGGAAACCCTCTGAGTCACTATGAATCGGAAAATGTGAATATCACTTGTTCTGTAAGCTGAAAAGTAAAGAAAACTTTAAAAGCAGGAATCGTGTGGTTTTTTTTTTTTTTTTTTTTTTGATGCTTCTTCCTCTTGTAAAGACACTCCTGAAACCTCTCCAATTATCCACATCCGATCTGAAGAAGTGAAGGAAATTATGGAGATAAGTAGGAGCTTTTTGCATTGCAATGACCCCTCAGGAGTATTTAGTGGTGAGTCCATGAACATCAGATTCTGAGAGGAGAGTGAAGCAACCTCTCAAGAAGTTGCATTCAGAAGCAAATCATAAAGTTTCTTGGAGCAGTAAAGGGTCCCCCTGAGGGCCATTACTCACAGGGCCTCTCCAGGGGCTGATGAGAGCAGAAAGCTGGAGGCAGTTGTTAGAGGTGGGCAATGGAAATGTGCAGGTGGCTCTGATGCCAAGTCAGCCTAGGTGTGTTTTATCATACCAAGTGGCCAAGCCCTGACACCCAGCCCCTGAGTAGGGTGATGGTTTCCTTCACACTTTGTTCAGGGCTCTTTGTGGCCACAGTGTGTGTGTGTGGGTGCAGCACTGAGTGAGGGACAATGAGATGGCATCTCGCAGGCCCCCCCAACAGGAGGAGGAGGAAACAAGGCCCTGGACTACAAGGAAATGGTGTCTTCTGGCAGGCCTCAGTGGCAGGTACAGGAGCCATAGCCAAGAGGACAGAGATCTCAGTTCTGTCAGAAGCTTTCAGCCTTGGCAGTGCCCCTGGCCATCTCCACCCCAGGCTGTCCTACACTGTCCCATGCCTGCGCCTGCTCCACTGCAGCCTGTAGACACCCAGCCTGCTTCCCCCACCTTGCTCTCACCCAGGGATCTGCCCACCTTTACGGATGTCTTTGCATTCTCCCTTGCTTTTTTTTTACTTGAAACACAAAGCCAGGGACTCACCACAGGTTCCTTCTGGCTGACTTCTTGCATCACAGCACTAACCTTCAGGGGGCATTTCTTTTTCTAACATCCATTCTGAACCTCTCAAGCTGAAGACTGTGGCTGTTTCCCTTCTCGTGCTGCTTTCCACTACCAAGAAAAGAGCCACCATTTCTTAAATCACCCTTCAAGCATTCACGGGCTGCTACTCTACTGCCCTTAGCCTCCACTTCACCAGGATAATGTAGCCCAGGTCCCTCAGCCTCCCTGTACAGCTCATATGCTGCAGGACCCATACCCGCTCTTGGCAGACCTCCTCTGCACCCTCTCCAGGTCCTCCCCATTCCTCCAGCACTGGGTGTACCACACTGGGACACACTGTTCTCCAGGTGTGGCCACCCCAGTGCTGAGTGGAGGGATAAAAGCAGTCCTTGTCTGGGGGGCCACATGCTTCCTAATGCAGCCCCACATGCAGCTGGCCTGATTTGTGGTGAGCATGCACCACGGGCTCGTATGGCATCCCTCATGATGTCCAGGCCCTTCTCCTCAGGGTCACTCCCCCAAGGCAGGACCTGCCGCTTCTCCTTGCACAACTTCAGGAGGTTTCTGTTGGCCTCATCTCCAAGCTTCTCAAGGTCCCTCTCAACTCAAGCTCCTTTGTGTCAGCTGTGAATGTGTGTGTGTGCAGATGGCTCATCCTATCTTGCCATGCTTCTGACAGGATAACAGCATCACCAACTCCAGGACACTACAGATAATAAAGGTGGTACTATTGTAAGGGAACTGCTGGAAATGGTTGAAATGAGCATGGCAACCATCTCAGAGAAGCCAAGGACAGGTACAAAGCAAGCAAAACCTGGGTCAATGGGGACAGGGTAAACAGAGGTGTACTGATTGCATGGGAGGAGATAAAGGTGATAAAAGAAAAGGCCTTGTAAGGTGGACAGGAGTGAAAAATGCAATAAAAGGTGAAGCCAATGAAAAATCAGGGCCACCTGGGGGTACCTGCCAAGCAGCCCTGAATCTGAACTGCTCTGACCAGAGCAGAACAAGAAACATGCAGTTAATCTAATCTTATTTTTGTCTGACATACTTCCATAGCCATGGGGAAGCTGAATGTTTTCCCTAAGGTCAAGAATGGAAGACCAAGGGTGGAAGGAAATGCCAAATCATTCAGGCTGGAAGGGACCTCCGGTTGTCTCTAGCCCAACGTGCTTCTCACAGCAGGCTCAGCTGTCAGCTCCAAGCAGGTTGCTGAGGGCTTTAGTCATTTAGGTCTTGAGAACCTCTGAGGATGGAGGTGGCACAACCTCTCTGGGCAACCTGCCCCAGTGCTTCACTGTTTGGATGGTTAAAACATTTTTGCTTATCCCCAGCCTGAACCTCTCTTGTTTCAGGTAATGCCCACTGGGCCTCCTCCTCCCATGGTGCACAGTGGTGAAAAGGCTGGCTCCATCTTCTTGATGACCTCCTGGTAGGTATGGGCAGCCTGTTATTAGATCTCCCCTTCTCCAGGCTGAACAAGCCCAGCTCCCTTATGCTTCCACAGAGACAAAGGTTCCTGATATGACTCTCCGTAAAGAGCCTGGTTCTTTATTGGCAGTAACCTTGAGTTGGGAAGCTGCTACGCGTCCCCCTAAACCCCTTCCCTTTTCCAGGCTGAACAAGCCCCCTTCCCTCAACCTTTCCTCACAGGGCAAGTGCTCCAGCCTCCAAACACCTTGAACTCTGAGTGATCAACAGCGTTCTTCTACAGGGGGTCCTTAATTGATGGCATATCTAGATGTGCGCTGAGGAGTGCTGAGTAGAGGGGGATAATCACTTCCCTCCGTATCCTGGCAGTGCTGCTGTTCATGGAGCCCAGGATGCTGTGGCCTCCACTGCTTCCAGGGAACACTGCTGGCTCATGTTGAGCTCCCTGCCCACAAAGACTGCCACGTCCTTTTCTGCAGAGCTGCTGCCTGGCCAGACACTCCCGCCCATATCACTGCAGGATGTTGGTCCATCCGAGGTGAAGAAGCTGGTATTTGTCCTTGTTGCATTTCACAGAATTCCTGACATCCCATTCTTCCTGCCTGCTGAAGTCCCTCTGAATGGCAGCCCTCAAGCACCTGACTGTTCTGCCCCATTAGCTTTCAGCTTCAACTCAGATAGGGGTGTGTCCTCCACGTTACTGATGAAGCTGTTAGACAGGTCAGGTCGCAGTATAGATCCCCCTGCGCCCTCCAACTGTCACTGGCTTCTCAGTAAAGCCTGACCCATTCATAAAATCCATCTGACCTCCATCATCCAACCAGCTTTCCACCCATCTGGATGTCTACTGTAGCCTACCATGATGCCTTACTTGTATACGAGAACATTGTGGCAGACAGTGTCAAACATCTTGCCTAAAAACAGGGTAAACGACTGCTCTCTGCTCTGCTACAAGTACAGTTCTGTTATCACAGAAGGCAACCAGGTTGGTCAGGAATGATTTCCCTTCAGGAAATCCATGCTGAGTGTTCCCAGGCACCTTCTTCTCCTTCATGTGCTCAGAAAGGTGATCCAAGATGAAGAGCTCCTTGACACACTCCTCACTCCAGGGAGGTTGAACAGCCTGCAGCTGCCTGTGTTGTCCTCATGGACTTTTTTTGAAGATGGGCACAACATATTCCTTTTTCTGGTCATTGGGACCTCCCCTGATCTCCACAACCCTTCCAAGATGATAGTGAGTGGCCTTGCTATGGCAGCAGCCAGCTCTCTCAACGTCCTCCCATGCAGCCCATCCAGTCCTGCAGATCTATATGGGTTGAGTTCCTGTAAATCACCCCTCACTTAGCCCTCAGGTGGGTTTTCTTGTCTGGAGTCCTGACTCTATGCACAACAGCCTAGGAGACTTGGCTGGTGAAGCCAAGAAGGCATTCAGTTCCTCTGACCTGCCTGGATCTGCTGTTATTAGAGTCCCTGCCCCATGCAGCCATGAGCCCACATTTTCCTTGTTTATTCTTTCACTGTTACTGAAGCAGTGGCAGCTCTTCATGCTTATGACATCCCCTGCAAGTGTCTATCCTAGGGGAGCTTTGACGTCCCTAACACAATCCTGACTTTGCTGGACAGTATTTCTAAATTCCTCCTTTGCAGCCTCTCCTTTCTTCCCTTATGCAGCCTTATTGCCCTAGAGCTCAGGTTGGAGTTCCCTGTTTAGCCAAGCCAGGGTCCGGAGATGTCTACAAGTTTTATAACCTGTCAGTATGGAGCATTGGTGGGGCTTTGTGGGTGCTGTCCTTAATGATCTGCCAGCTTTTCTGAGCTCTTCTGCCCTCCAGAGCTGCCTCCCTTTGTCCATCCCATGGAAGAGCTCCATGCATCTGAGCGTCACTTTCACACAAAGGGCATCCCCCCCCTCCTCCTCTTCCCTTTCAGTCTCTGCTGAAGGATTTGTACCCACCATCACAGCACTCAAGTCATGGGAGTGATCCCACCACATCTCAGTTGTGGCAGTCCTGTGACGGCTTGTACGTGTCCATTTGCCTGTGCCTGTATTTGTTTGCATATATTTTGATTTCAGCACCTCAGCTGTGGCACCGACTGGAGATTTGCCAGAGGCAAACCTGTTACCAAGGACCTGCTGCATGCACAAGCTTTGATTAAGAGCAGAGACATGCTGGCATAGATGGCAGGTGGCAATGTAATGGTGACATGAGGTTCCCACTAACAGAGCAAAGCCTGCAGTGCCCAAGGCCAGGAGGAAACAGAGCTGGGCCGTGCTGGAATGGCAGGAGAGGGGTTTGCTGCCCAGGCTGACCCTGCAGCACCTTGGGCCTATGACATAGGTGAACTGATCTCCAGGGAGGACAAGGTGCCCCAGAGAAAGTCCCTGGGCCTGGAAAGCCTGTGATGCAGCCAGCCTGTGGACATGCTTACCACAGTCCCTGTTCATATCATCTGGGGGAGAAAAGCCGTTCAGAGAGAGGAGAGCTAGAAGGGTTTTAAGAGTGCAGGGACATGAGTGGAGACCTTGGTGTGATGGGCCTCTCATTTATGAAGCATTCTTGGATGTAGATGGGATGGCCTTGGCCTGAAGGTAGTAGATGGCATTCAGTTGTTTGGGCACAGGTAGGACACCTGAGAGGCCCTGGGACACTTGCCCAGCAAGCACTCCAAAAGGGCCTGGCTTTCCTGTAGGTCCCATGCTATATCGGTGAGAGACATGTGTCTGTACGGGAAGCCCCAGGAATCTGACATGGACTGCAGGCCTATTTTTGTCATTAAAGGAAGCACCTGCATTGAATGACATCAACTGTTTTCAGTGTAGGGATCTGCTTTTGACTCAGCTTCATAATGAGTGGATCTCTAGTGGTAGCAGGCATCTGGTGTCATTTCACATTGCCTGGGAAATTCCCCACCTGGCCCCACATGGGTCTCCAGAAGGATGTAGGTCTCATAGCTGCTCCATCAGAGCAAGCAGACACTGGCACATGCCTTGGACCTCTGTATCTTCAAATGGCAGCAGGTGTTGCCATGCAATTGAGCTCCACCCTCCATTTCCGGGGATTATAATGGGAGCACAGACAAGGAGTTTGCATGCAGCCATCTCTGTTGTGCTCACTTCAGGCTGGGCAAAGGGAATCCCACCTCCTGCATGTTTGTGGAGTTCACAGGAGGAAGCTGAATCCCACTCCATTCCAGGGGCCTCTAAACTGTCATGTGATGCCCAGATTGACTCATCTGGATCAATACCTGAGCCATGGGAAAATCACCTCCTCCTTGTCCTCGTCTAGGTGTCCTGTATAGTTAGGACATGGAAATAGGGTCTTCCCAAGGGGGACGTTTCCATCTCTCATAGCTGACCTGTTAAAGAATATTGGACTGAAGCTGCCTAGAGTTAGTTGCTTAGCATTAGGCCATGAAAGAGAACTAGAGATGAACCCTTATGCTTGTGCAAACATGCATGAGTTAACACTACTTAGATAATACTTGCTTAGCATTAGCAGCTAAATTTGCTGAAGCCTTAGGCTGCACTGAGAAAATATGTTGAATTTTTACCTAGTTACATAAAGGAAGGCCCCAGGGCGGGTTCAGGCTGGAAGAGAAGAAACTTACAGCCGACAGCAGAAGCTGCAACCGTAGAGATAAGAAAAGAGGTGGCCCGCCTAGAGACAATGAAAGGACCCAACAATGAACGGGAAGACCCCAGACCTAAAAATTACTATTGGTCTGAACTATTGCATCAGGGGTGGGGGAACTTAGATTGTAAGGGTATAGTTGCCCAGGGATTTCCCTGTTTGGGGTCCCCTCCTCTTCGAAGGCACTCAGCTTGATCTGTAATTACTGCACGTATGTTATTAAAATTTATTTCGTTCCGATTTGGCTTCGAACTTCTGTCTCAGCGAGAACCTGGGGTCGGACCCTGTTATGGTAACTGCTGAGCCTAACTTTCCATAACAGTTTGGCACCCCAGGTGGGACCCTAGGCCACCACTGTTGGGGCCTCTCATCTCCAAACGATCATCTGGCGCCATCGGGTGAGTTGACCTGGGATCTTCAGCAACGGGAGGCACCGAAAGGGTGAGTCTTAAATTCCCGCCTAAATTCTATATTCTGGCTCGGTAATAAACCGCACTGTAAGGGGTACACAGGCTGATCACCGTAAGGCATAGCAGGTCAGTGTTAGGGAAAGTGAGGCTCAGCAGTTACCATAGCATGGCCAGGCTCTGATGAGAGAAATTACAATGCTGTAACTGGTCCCTCTGCATTATTTAGAGAGGCACCACAGATGGTTATTTTCGTCTACTTCAGTGAACATTTCCCAGGAGGAGGGAGCACAAGGGACAGAAGAATCTGTGCCTTCTGCTGGGCCTCTGCTGCTGAGTGGGACCAGGCTCCTGGGACAGAGGGAGGTCATGGCAACCTGGCAGCACTGCTGAGAGACTGCTGGGTCCAGGAGCAGCTCCTCTGCAAAGAGCAGCAGGGCTCCGGGCACTGCCTGTTGTTGCTGGCATAAGGTGAGATGAGAGAGAGAAATGAACGGCAGTGTGGAGTGGGAGGACAGAGGAGAGCTCGTTGTGGGAAAAGTCTTCACAGCCTTTGCATGGTAAGTCTCTGGCTGCAGGGAAATACTACTGAGGTTCCTGGAGTGATCTTCTAAACCCATCCCATTCTACAGCTGATAGATTCAGGCACAAATTCAGCGACCTCTGACAGGACAGGTTCATTCTCTCCTCGAGAAGGGGCTACATGGCTCAGGGGTACTCTAGCTCATGCACAGGACGTGTCTGAGGGTCTTTTCAGAGAAAGGTCAGAAAAAGGCTAATTGAAAGGGATGGAGCTTTCCTTTCTGGTAAAAGCCAGTTAGGACTAAAAAACCTAGAAAAACTAGATCCTAATCTTGGCAGGGGCAAAAAAGGGAAGAGTCTTCTGGTTTTGCAAGGAACTTGGACTCCCAGACCTTCACTCCCAGAGATCAGTAGGTCTGTGAGAAACTTCAGCAAACCCCCTCGACCCCACGTCAGCCTACAGACAGCACCAGCACCACCTTTATGGCCTCAAGAGGGTTTTTCTGACCTGCTCCTTAGGACCTGCAAGCACAGAGATAGCCCTACCTAATGCCCTGTCCCAGGCAGTCTCTGCAGGGCAGAACGGAGCATGCAGAGGGTGGGATGGGGTCTGTGAGCACCAGCGGGGAAAAGACGCTGGGACAGAGAAAGAGCTGCCAGCAGGGACAGCTGCAGGCAGCAGAGACGGGCAGGGAATGAGAGGGAACTGCAAACAGAATCGCCATGGGCAGATGGACTGGAGCAAATCATGGTCAGTCCCTCCGATACAGACACCTTCCTCCGAGCCAGCCCCCCGTGTCTCCTCTCCCACCCCATAGAGCCTCTGCCCTGACAGCCATGGAGTCCAGGCCATGAGCCACCTCCTCTGTGGCCAGACCTGCAGCAGAGGAGAGGGGCATCTCTCCTGCCACGGGCCCATTTCATGCTGCCTGGCAAAGGGGCTGAGAGCGACTGCCCTGCAATGCTGCCGTCTGCGAGGCAGTGTGTGCACCTGGGGAAGGTGAAGGCTTTCCCAAGGTGCCTGTCTGTCTGTCTTTCTCTCTCCTTGTCTCCCTTTGCAGCAGGATTATCGTGTTGCTCCTTGTTTCCCCTCCTGTCCGTGCTGCTTCTGTTCTCTCGGGGTCCCTGGGGCTGGTGGGTTTTCAGCTGCAGTTCAGACACCTGCCCTGCGAGTCCTCAGCCTCCTTTGTACCTGTGCAGCTCCAGGAAATGCAGTTGATAGGGGTGTGAAATGAGCTCACCCTCCTTTAAGGAGAGCCCATCTTCTGTCCTAACCATCCTTTGACCATTTCCCTGCCATGTAATGCCCGGCTTTGAGCTGTGCTCCGGAAGGGAACTGCTGCCTCATAGCATCTCTGTGATGTCTCAAAGACATCCGAAGAAGCTGCAGAGATGCTAAGAGTACGGAAATGGTGGTGGGAAGCTGTATACGAGCAGCTGAAAAGAGCCCTGTGTGTCCTTGGCTAGCGGGGGAGTGTGCAGACCTCGCTCTGGTGCCCTGAGAAAGGGTGAGAAGTTTGGTGCTCCACAGTTTGAAACTGGACTCCTCTGCTCTCAGCAGTGGCTGGTTTCTTTTTGGGGTAACAGGTGACTGATCATCCTCCAGCTCAAAGAGGTGTGAGCAAAGGACAGCTGGGAACAAGGCTAATAGACAGACAAGCTGTGCTCACTCTGCACAAAGAGACAATGAATTGTTTTTCTCAGGATTCACAGTAGAAATGCTGAGAATTTCTGCCCTTGAGAAGCACTCCCCAGGTGTGACAGGAGCATCTCAAAGAAGATAAGCATTATTAAAACGTCGTTAAAACTCTGTTCCTCAACCTTCATTGTTTAGAACTGGTGTTGAAGACACTGAAGAGCCCTTCCATATGACAAGGGGATTTCACCTGAGAGAAATTGCAAATGTCAGAGCTGGTCACCCCCATTCCCATGTTCCCACTACTGAATGGCAGGGCTGACTCCTCTGGAGCCCATGGACAGAGGCCCCTGATCCTCTCAGCACACCCAGGCAGTGCAAAGTGGAGCTCAAGGAAGGGTGCTACACACAGATCCTCTCAGTAAAGGGAGAGGCAGTATGGGGGGGTTTTATAAGAACTTGATGATTTGGGGGGTTTTTACTTAAAAAAGTTTCCTAACTTCTTAATGTCTTTTCTTCTTTGGACAGTCACACATGCTTGGAGGAAGCAAAAGGTCCAACAGCAGCACCTTCAATGAGTTCCTCCTCATGGCATTTGCAGACACCTGGGGGCTGCAACTCTTGCACTTTGCATTCTTTCTGGACATCTACCTGGCTGCCCTCCTGGCCAACGGCCTCATCAGCACAGCCATAGCCTGCAACCACCGCCTCCACACCCCCATGTACTTCTTCCTCCTCAGCCTCTCCCTCCTTGACCTTGGCACCATCTCCACCACTGTCCCCAAATCCATGGCCAATTCCCTGTGGGACACCAGGGCCATTTCCTACTCAGGATGTGCTGCACAGGTCTTTCTGTTGGCCTTTTTCTTGTCAACTGAGTATTCTGTTCTCACAATCATGGCCTATGACCGCTTCATTGCCATCTGCAAACCCCTGCATTACAAGACCATAATGGGCAGCAGAGCTTGTGTCAAAATGGCAGCAGCTGCCTGGAGCAGTGGATTTCTCCATGCTCTCCTGCACACTGGAAACACATTTTCAATACCACTCTGCCAAAGCAATGCTGTGGAGCAGTTCTTCTGTGAAATCCCGCAGATCCTCAAGCTCTCCTGCTCAGACTCCTACCTCAGGGAACTTGGGGTTCTTGTGGTTAGTGTTTGTTTAGGCTTTGGATGTTTTGTTTTCATTGTTGTCTCCTATGTGCACATCTTCACTGCTGTGCTGAGGATCCCCTCTGAGCAGGGCCGGCACAAAGCCTTCTCCATGTGCCTCCCTCACCTGGCCGTGGTCTCCCTGTTTGTTGTCACCGCAATGTTTGTCTACCTGAAGCCTCCCTCCATCTCCTCCCCATCTCTGGATCTGGTGGCAGCTGTCCTGTACGCAGTGGTTCCTCCAACAGTGAACCCCCTCATCTACAGCATGAGGAACAAGGAGCTCAAGGACACACTGAAGAAACTCATTCAATTAGTACTGTTTCAGCAGCAATGAACTGTCCATCTCACCTCACGAGTGATTTCTAATTTATCTCAGGCAACTCTCATGCTTTGGGCATTCTCTCTGCGACAATCATGTTTGTAAATGCTTGAATTCACCCCACTTCTCCAGCAGCACAAAGCCCATCTCTCTGACCTGGAGGCCTTCCCTAAATCTGCCTGTCTCTGTGTCGGGGCTGGCCTCCCAGGTAGCATCTCCGTAATAAAAGGGGATTTCCTCAGTACAGTGCCTGAAGGTTGGGCTCTTCTTCCCCAGCTGGGGCCAAGAATGTGCTCAGGGAGTTGCACCCCAAGAGGCCCTTTGCTGTGCTTGGTTTTTGTATCAGCTGAGGGGCATGAACTCATCGGGTGATGTGCTTGGGAATGAGGGCTGGAGTCAGCTGTCACTTGTGAGTGGCCAGTGCCCCCGGGGTGGATGAGTGGCCAAGTGGTATCTGCCAGGGACTGTCTCCCATATTACAGGACTGGCGACAGATGACCGTCCTTCTGGAAGGGAATATGGATCCACCCAGAGAGCACAGGGGATCTCCTGGGACAGCATGTGCCTGGGATGGGCAGTGAGGGGACACTCACAAAACCAATTGGAGTCACCCAAAGGTAAAGGGCTAAACCAAAGAATGCACTGACTGAGGGCTCAGAAATCTCAGGAGAGGCAGAGGAGACCCAGCAGGCACAGGGAAGGGAGCCTCAAGACTGGTTCATGTCATCTAAAATGAAAAAAACATTCATTCTGCCAAATGACACGTGAACCCCTCCTGAGCCATTTGGACTGCCTTGTGTTTGCTTCAAGCATCGTCCACAGCCACAGCCCCTGGGAGGGGGTGGACAGGCGCAATGGTGCTCGTCCAGCTGGGTCTGCCCTGACCACCACGGCCAGTGGTACTCCCTGCAGCCGGCTGGATGGGCACAGATGGGACCTGGCCCTTGCTGTTCCCCCCAAGCATGTCATTCAAGGAAGTGCTGGAAGAACAGGCCTGGAGGGATCCTCATGGCACTGCATTGCCTGTGGCTGTGATAACCGATTGTCTCCCTCCTGCAAACACTTCCTGGGTCAGGCGCTTGGGGACAACCATCTGGCAGTGCTCATGGGAATCCATCAGGACCATGTCCTCTGGGTGGGCAAGGGGACCTCAGGCACTTGTCACCCTGTTGGAGAGCAGCTTGGAGAGCAGAGACCTGGGGGGAGGAAAGAGAGGTCCCATGGCTGGCAGAGTGAAGGTGCTGCTGTGTGCCTGGGGCCAGGGCACTGCCACCTCCGAGGCCCTCTCCTAGCTCCTGAGAAGCTATTGCAGAAGCAAGCAAATCCCAGAGAACAACCTTCCCCACACTGCTGGGAGTCAAGGAGAGGGTCACTTCTGTGAGAGAACATGACAGGCCAGGAGCAGGCACATGGCTGGGGTTTGTGTTTGTGAGGTCACTTCTGCCCCAGGAGCTGCTAGGCCAGCAGCAGGCACAGGGCTCACATATGGGGCTGTAAGGTCACTGCTACCTCAGAAGCCGGCAAAGGGCTTCAGTGCTGATTGTGAGGTCACTTCTGCCTCAGTACCTGATTGGTTGGTGTAGGTTCCTGGAAGTCACCTGTGCCTGTGCTGCTGTTAGGCCAGAACCAGGTTAATTGGCACAGGAGACTGTCCTGGAGGGCAGAGAGGCCATGGATCCCTCGTGGATCTTCAGGGACAACGTCCTCAAAGCCCAGGAACAAACCAGTGTGATGTGATGGGAGTCAAGCAGGGCCTGGCAGGAGAACCGCATGGATGACCAGGGGCACCCTGACTTAGGAGTTCAACCACAGGAAGGAAGTTCCCGGAGGGTGGAAGGGGGAAGAGGCTGCCCAGGAGGCAGATAGAAACGTTGCCTGTGGGTGCAGCGATGGAGTTAGGGAAGCCAAAGCTCAGCTGGAGCTGGAGTTGGAGCTGGAGCTTGCAAGGGGTGGGGAGGGCAACCAGGAGGGCTTTTGTAAGCATGCTGGCAGCACAAGGAAGGCAGCTAAGGAGAATGTGCTCTCACTGCTCAGTGGGGCAGGGGACATAATGACAAAAAAGCTGGATATCTCCTTGTCTTTTCTACCTTCCATGCTACTGGTAAGATCTGCCCCCAGGCCCCCCTGGTCCCTAAGGCTGTTAGTGCCCGTGTGACATTGCTCTTGATTGTCTTTGAAATGTCGGGGCAAGCAGGGAGGTTCCTGCTATCTGGGAAAAGGCAGACATCACACCCATTTCCAGAGAAGGGCAAGAGGAAGAATGCAGGTCAGCTTCATGCGAGTCCCTGGGAAGGTGATGGAGCAAATGCTCCTGGAAACCATCTCCAAGCACATGGAGGGCAAGGATTGGCAGAGCCAGCATGGGCTGATGAAAAGGAAATGGAAACTGTGCCTGACCAACCTGATTGCCTTCTACCATAAGACTGTGGGCACGAGGGGAAAGCAGGGGAATTTGTGTGCCTTCATTTTGGCAAGGCCTTTGACACAGTTGTCCATGTTCTACCTGTAGCAAACTGTTGAGATCTGCAAACTGAAAGACAGAAGTATGTCCATTTAACTATAGTTGTTCCTTGGCAGAAAATTTCCCCATTGAGAGTGCTGGGAGCAAATATGGCATGACGAATAGCTGTATATGTGCATGTATATACTCAATCAGAGGAAGTAGTTACTGTAGTGCATGGACATGGTGCTGCCAATAAAAAGGAAAGGAAAAATTCGTAAGAATTGACAAATAATATTTGAAGTTCTGGAAATGCTGTGTTCGCAGGCAGTGCTGGGGAGTGTGATCCCGGAGCTACGGGAACCTTTCTGGAGCACTAGCTGGTCACCAGGAGAAGTCTCCCAAGATCTCTCAGGGAGACACCTTATTTCTCTCTATTGCCGAGAAAGGGAAGTGCAGGCAGCTGGATTAGGCAGAGACATCTGCATGGAAGGGTCTGGCACTGGGTGAGATCAGCCTCCTCCCTGTTGCTGCCTAAAATCGGTTACACTTCATTGACCATGCAGCTAGATGTTTAGGGCCTCCTTTTAAACAGCACTGCAACACAGGTATGTTGAGATTGGCGCCAATTTGGCCATCCAAATATATCGCATTTCATTGAAGCTGGTCACCCTGTTTTCTGCTCCTGGTAAAGAGAGCTCAAGCCCTCAGAGTGCGCCTTGCTCTTTGGAACGAGTGAGGAGTGGCATGGAGAGCCCTGGGCAGGGAGTGGTTTTGGTGAGCACTGGACTGTGTGTGAAAAACAGAGTCATCTTTTTTAATGGTGTAGGCCTGATTATAACAGAAATGTTTAGAAAATGACAATAAACATGAAATAAATAAAAAAAAACCCTAAAGCAAAGAATATTTTTTTACACTCTTCAGCTTTTAACACTCTTTATATTATTATAATCCTCCTTGTTGGTGTTTGGGGCGGATTGCGTGTGTGTGTGTGTGTTTTTTTTTTTTTTTAAAGGAAAGTGATTTCCAGACCTGGGGTGAGATGCAGTGACAGGGACACGGACATGTGGGGCCTTTGTAGGAGCCCTGGTCCCCTCTGCCCAGCCTCTGTCTGCAGCGCAGAGGGGCTCCGGTCTCCCACAGGTCAACTCTGAGAGCTGCCAGGCCCAGGCAAGTACCTCACATACACCAGGGCCTCTCCAAGTGCCACTGCATGCTTGTGGTTAGACACCTGAGCTCTGTATGAAAAGGTGAAGGACTGTTTAAAACTGTTTTAAAAATATGAGCACCTTTTCCTCAGCTGCAATAATTCAATAATTTAAATAAATTCTCCACGTTTTCCCTTGAGAAACTCTTGGAAATCTTCAGGAAGGGTATGAATCTCAGGAGAAGAAATACTGATCTCCCTCAAACTTGCATTCTCACTGCTCTGTCTCTTCTACTGTGCTTTTAACCTCACCAATCTTTCACATCTTTCCCCATGCCCTGATTAACTTGATTATTTCTACAGTCATCTTTGCATCAGACTATGTGTAGAAAGAAACTTTCCATAGTTTTCCATTTCTCCTCCTGCTCTTACTCTTCAATCACTCAGATAGTTCATCTTGCCTCCTCTTCCAGAAGTCTCATTGTTTCTTTAGACAACTCCTGAATTGTGTTGCTATCTCTCCTTTCCTGTCTGGCTGTCAAAAATATTTCTAGCAAGGTTATTCCTTGTGGAAAGTGAACATTACTGGAGGCGCCTTGGACTTAGCATGCAGTTAAGGAGTGTATTTTATTTTTTCATTCAAATGTATCATGTTTTGTTGTTTTGATCACAGCTCAGAATTATCCTCCTATGTCTCTTTGCAGCTAGTTCTCAAAGGAAAGCAGGTGGGAATTGGTGCATAGAGGCTGTAACACTCAGCTACAGACTCCAGTGGAAAAAGGGTTGATTTTTACAAGGGTGATGTAGGTCCCCAGTGGCCGAAGAGAGAAATGACGAGGCTGGGGAGGTGGGAGGAAGGCTGTTCGTACATGTCTGCTGTCAAAAATCCTGCTTTTCTCACACATCAGGATTCATTGGGAGACCCTCTGAGTCACTATGAATCAGAGAATGTAGATATCACTTGTTCTGTAAGTTGAAAAGTAAAGAAAACTTTAAAAGCTGGAGTATTTTGTCTTTTTTTAGGTGCTCATTTATATCTTCCTCTTGTAAAGACACTCCTGAAACCTCTCCAATTAGCCACTCCAGATCTGAAGAACTGAGGGAAATTATGGAGATAGACGTGGCTCCCTAGGGCTTTTGCATTGCAGTGACCCCTCAGCAGGGGTATTTGGTGCTGAGTCCATGAACCTCAGATTCTGAGAGGAGAATGAACCAACCTCTCAAGAAGTTGAATTCAGAAGCAAATCATAAAGTTTCTTGGAGTGTTAATGAGTCCCCCTGAGGGCCATTACTCACAGAGCCTCTCCAGGGGCTGATGAGAACAGAGGCAGTTGTTACAGGTAGGTAAAGAAAATGTGCGAGTAGCTCTGATGCCTAGAACACATGGATGTGTTTTATCATACCACATGGCCATCACTGACACCCAGCCCCTGAGTAGGGTGATGCTTTCCCTCCTGCTTTGCTCAGGGCTCTTTGTGGGGGCAGTGTGAGGCTGGGGGTGTGCCACACTGAGTGAGGGACAGCGAGAGGACTCCCTGCAGGAGGAGGAAACAAGGCCCTGGACTACAAGGACATGGTGTCTTCTGGCAGGCCTCAGTGGCAGGTACAGCAGCCATAGCCAAGAGGACAAAGATCTCAGTTCTGTCGGAAGCTTTCAGCCTTGGCAGTGCCCCTGGCCATCTCCACACCAGGCTGTCCTACACTGTCCCATGCCTGCACCTGCTCCACTGCAGCCTGTAGACACCCAGCCTGCTTCCCCTCCTTGCTCTCACCCAGGGATCTGCCCACCTTTACTGATGCCTCTCCACCCTCCCTTGCTTTTCCTTCAAACACAAAGCCAGGGGCTCACCACAGACTCCCTCTGCCTGACCTCTTGCACCACAGCACTACCCTTCAAGGGGCATTTCTTTTTTTAACATCCATTCTGAACCTCTCAAGCTGAAGACTGTAGCTCTTTCCCCTTCTCGTGCTGCTTCCCACCACCAAAAAAAGCACCAAAATCTTTGAAACCTCCCTTCAAGCACTCATGGGCTGCTACTCTACTGCCCTTAGCCTCCACTTCACCAGGATAATGTAGCCCAGGTCCCTCGGCCTCCCTGTACAGCTCATGTGCTGCATGACCCAAGCCTCCTCTTGGCAGACCTCCTCTGCACCCTCTCCAGGTCCTCCCCATTCCTCCAGCACTGGGTGTACCACACTGGGACACACTGTTCTCCAGGTGTGGCCACCCCAGTGCTGGGTTGAGGGGGATAATAACTGTCCTTGTCTGGGGGGCCACACGCTTCCTAATGCAGCCTCGTATGCAGCTGGCCTGATCTGTGGTAAGCATGCACCACAGGCTCATATGGCATCCCTCCTGATGTCCAGGCCCTTCTCCTCAGGATCACTCCCTCAAGGCAGGACCTGCCGCTTCTCCTTGCACAATTTCAGGAGGTTTCTCTTGGCCTAACATCCAAGCTTCTCAAGGTCCCTCTGAATTCAAGCTCCTTTGTGTCAGCTGTGAATGTGTGTGTGCAGATGGCTCATCCTATCTTGCCATGCCTCTGACAGGATAACAGCATGACCAACCAATAAAGGCCACACTTTTAAAAGAACTGCCAGAAACGGTTGAAATGAGCGTGGCAACCATCTCAGAGAAGCCAAAGGAAGGTACAACGCAAGCAAGACCAGGGTCAATGGGTAAACAGTGGTGTGCTGATTGCATGGGAGGAGATCAGGGTGGTAAAAGAGAAGGGTTTGTAAGGTGGAAAAGAGGGGAAAATGCAAAGAAGGTGAAGCCAATGAAAAATCAGGGCCACTGGGGGTACCTGCCAAGCAGCCCTGAATCTGGCCATGGCCATGGGGAAGCTGAATGTTTTCCCTAAGGTCAACAAGCGAAGACCCAGGGTAGAAGGAAATGCCAAACCATTCAGGCTGGAAGGGACCTCCGGTTGTCTCTAGCCCAACCTGCTTCTCACAGCAGGCTCAGCTGTCAGCTCCAAGCAGGTTGCTGAGGGCTTTAGTCGTTTAGGACCTGAAAACCTCTGAGGATGGAGGTGGCACAACCTCTCTGGGCAACCTGCCCCAGTGCTTCACTCTTTGGATGGGTAAAACGTTTTTGCTTATCCCCAGCCTGAACCTCTCCTGTTTCAACTAATGCCTCATCCTGGGACTCCTCTACCCATGGTGCACAAGGGTGAAGAGGTTGGCTCCATCTTCTTGATGATCTCCTGGTAGGTATGGGCAGGCTGTCATTAGGTCTGCCCAAAGCCTCCTCTTCTCCAGGCTGAACAAACCCAGCTCCCTCAGCCTCCCACACTGACAAAGTCAAGCTTACAAATGTGTGCCTAGGTTGTTTAATGGATCTCCCAATCCTTCTGGATTTTACAGGATCTGCAGTATACCTTAGGCCTGTTAGAGTGCAATCAGCCTCATGCCATGACATTCTGCATACGTCACACCCATTTGACATCATGTTGTGGTTACAGGTGTTGTAGATGGTGAGGAGGACAAGCAGTCATCCATAATTAAAAAGAGGTAACCTCGCACCACGAGGAAGGCCTGGCTCTGGGGATGCCATGCGTGGTGCTAAAACACATACAGAAAAGGAATTCAGGAGTGCAAGAATCGCAGCAGCTATCGCCAGAGATGCCAGAATCACCCATCCCTTTCAGTTGGAAGCAACCTTAGGAGGTTTCTAGTCCAACCTCCTGCTCCCATCGGGATGAACACTGAAGTCACACTAGAGTTCCTCTGGGCTTTGTCCAACAGTGTCCTGAAAGCCTCCAAGAACAGAGAGGCCATAACCTCTTCAAATGCTTTATTATCCTCACTGATTTTTCTCCCTGCTATCCCATCTTAGTTTTTAACCATTTCCTCTCATTCTTCTGCCATGAATCCCTGTAAAAGCCTGGTTCACTATCAGTGGCCACCTTGAGTTGGGAAGCTGCTAAGAGTCACCCCAAAAGCCTTCCCTTCTCCAGGCTGAACAAGCCCCGTTCCCTCAGCCTTTCCTCCCAGGGCAAGTGCTCCAGTCCCCAAGCACCTTGGGGTCTGGCCACTGAAATCACTCAGAGTAATCAACAGCATTCTTCTGCACGGGGCCCCAACTGGATGCAGGATCTAGATGTGCTCTAAGAAGCCTGAGTAGAGGGGGATAGTCACTTCCACTGATCTCCTGGCTTTGCTCAGGTTCATGCAGGCCAGGATGCTGTGGCCTCCATGTCTGCCAAGGAATGCTGCTGGCTCATGTTCAGTTCGCTGCCCACAAAGACTCCCAGGTCCTTCTCCTCAGAGCTCCTGCCCAGCCAGGGACTCCCCAGTGTGTATCGCTCCAGGGTGTTGGTCTCTCCGAGGTGCAGGGCCTGGCATTTGTCCTTCTGAATTTAACAAGGTTCCTGACAGCCCATTCCTCCTCCCGGCTGAGCTCCCTCTGAATGGCAGCCCTCAAGCATGTGACTGTTGTCTCGATCCAATATCGGGAAGGTTTCGTGATGATCCCAAGGACGAGATTAAGACCCTAAAACCGGTCAAATGTCGTACAACCTTTTACCTTTATTTTCAACGGAGTGGGGAGAAAAGGTGGGGAAAGGCAAAGAGGAGAGGGGAACAAGGGTAAGGGGAAAAGACAGAGAAAGTTGGAAAAGGAGAAAAGAAACTAGCTACCACCACTCCGAGTCCCATGAGTCTCCGAGTGTTCTGCTGACTCCGCCTGAGATCTTCGGTCGTTGGAAGGAAGCCCCCCTCCCCATTCACACAGGCTGCAGTTTTTATAGGTTCTTGCCCCGCCTCTGGGAGGTGCTTCCTCGCTTCCCATGCAGATTAACTGTCATGCGCAGTCCGCCCTCTCGGAACCTTCCAGAAACGGGCTGGGGCATCTGGGGGGGGTCTCCTGCTCATGCGCAGATGGCAAATGTGTACGTGCAGTTCGTGCCAGACATGCTGTTTCCCTAGAGGCGACCTTCTGCCCTTTTTGCACCCTTTTTCCCCCATGCAGGTGCACGAGGCTGTTTACCTCGCGGACGGCTCCCGGGGACGCCGGTGCAGCATTGCCCTACACGCCTTGGCAGTAGCAGCTCTGCAGCAGCAGCAGCAATGTCGAGACAAAATTGCATTTAGTACCAGTTCTCTACACAAGCTCTCAGCGGGGATGAGGGTGGGGGTCTGAGCCCCCAAAGCCCAGCAGTCTTGCCCTCACCAATGCACGTCCCTGCGGGCTGGTGTCGAGGTGGCCGTGTCTAGACAGCCCTGGGTGGGGCTGAGGCCTCTGCAACCCCCGGGTCCCCCTCGGGCTCCAGCAGCCCCACAGCGGTGCTGCCAGAGAGGAGCAGTGAGGTCAGAGAAGAGCAGCCGTGTCACAGCAGCCTGGGGCAGGGCAAGGCGGGGCGGGCTGGGGCGACCTCACAGTGGGGCAGAGCAGCATCCTTGGCATTCGGGACACCGAGCTGCCTGCGGCCCCTGGGAGAAGGGCTCTCTCGGGCTGAGGGGGTGAAGCGCCTTTGGCCCAGAGGAGCTGCCGGCCCCTCGGCCTGCAGTGCATGCCTGTGCCCATGGAGCTGGAGGACTTGCAGCTCTGCTTGCGGCGGCACCAGGATGAACGCCGGGACCTGCTGGAGAAGCTGCTGGAGCAGGAGCAGGCTTGTGGCGTCCTGCGAGCAGCTAGCAGCGCGTTGGAAGAAGGGATGGATGGGTGGGCATGGCTCCATCCTGCTCGGGGCTGAGACTCGGGTCCCGGAGGCTGTCTGCAGCCCCTGCACGCCTTGGCCCTCGATGGGGGCCCTGCGGGGCTGGGTGGAGGTGGGGGGCGGGCCCTGCCACCCGTCCCGGAGGGCTCTGGGTGCTACCCGCCTGCCTGGGTGCCTGATCTCTGCCCTGGGGGTCTGCACTCAGCAGCCTCCCCTCTCCTCAACCCCGCAGGCTGCAGCGCTCCTGGGAGGGGGCTGAGGAGCCCGACGTGGGGCTGAGGGAAGAGCTCAGCACCCTCTTGAGCTGCCTGAAGGAGAGCGAGCAGGAGACAGCTGCAATGCAGGAGCAGCTCCAGGGCTTGGTAGGTGCTGGGGATGCCCGGGCGTGTGCACGGGGGGCTCCAAGGCCTGCTCCCCAGCACTGTCCCCATCCCTGCAGGAGCAGGAGAAAGAGGAGCTCCGCACCACCCTGCAGGAGCTCACCACCGAGGTACCGAGAGCCCCGTGCCAACACCCCCTCGAACACCCCTCTGGCTGCCCCACGACCCCCTCGCGCTTGGCCCTCACCCCCGGTTCATCTCCACAGCACTTCGCCTTGGCAGCGCAGCAAGCCCAGAGCTCCCAGCAGCTGGAGAGGACCAAAGAAGTCCTCCCGCAGCTCCAGGTGAGGCAGATGCTCCGCTGTCCAGCTGGCTCCCCCAGGGACCCTGAGAGGGGTGGGGGGACTGCGTGGTTTGGGGACGCCCAGTCTCAGCCAGGGCCCTGGGCCTAGAGCCCACACTGGTCCCTGGGGGTCCTCCAGCTCCCCCCACCGAGATGCTCCCACTGCCTCTTCTCTCCCAGGCAGAGCTGACGGAGGTGAAGGCCGAGGGAGACGCGGCCCGGAAGGAGCTCCACCAGGTCTGTAACCCCCGTGAAAACACCGCTTAGGTGGGCAGAGCTGCTGGGTGTGGTGCCAGCCCCCAAGGACGCCTGTGTCCCTGCCTCCCTGGCCCCGGCTGGCCTCGCAGCGCCCTGCAGACTGACTGGGCATCGCCAGTCCCACCTGGGCTCTTTGCAACGTGGCCCGGTTGCTTTGCAGGAGAAGCAGTCAGCAGCCAAGCTGGCAGAGGCCCTGCGGGAGCAGGCTGAGATCGAGAAGGTACGAGGCGTAGGAAGCAAGGCGGGACGAGGTCTTTGTGTGGGGAAAGCCCCCTCACGGTGGGCTTGGCATGGACTACTGAGCAGGGCCCTTCCTTCGTCCAGGTGCTGAGGAAAGAACGCGAGTGCCTCCGGGAGAGACGCGAGGGCCTCCAAGGGCAGACAGTGGGGTGAGTGGGGACAGGCCCCCGCGCCCAACCTGTGGGGCAGGGCTCTGTGCAGCTCCCAGGTCTCTGTGTCCCCAGTCCCAGCTTGGGAAGGGCTGTGCCAATCCCGGACAACAGAGCCCCTGATCTCATCCTCCTCCTCCGACATCTAAGCTGCTCCCAACCCCACTAGAATGCCTCTGGAGCACTCCCAACAGCCTCTGCGTGGCTTCAGACCTTCCCTGAACAGCGGTCGACCACTCGCGCAAGCTCTAAAATCCTCTGCCGAGTGCTGAACAGCTCTGGGCAGCCCTAAGGGGCTCTGCAACAGCTTTCAGCCTCCCTTCGAGTCCTCCAAACCTTCTCGGAAGGGCCCAGTGCCTTTTCCAAAGTACCTGATGGAAAGAAAAAGAAACAAACAACCCACACACTGGTTGGCTCTTCGAAGCAGCTCTGAACAGCTCTGAAGAGCTCCAAGCCTCTCCTAAATGCCCTCCGAGCCTGACGTGGGAAGGGAGTGGAGGGAAGGGTGTTTTTGATGCTGGGAGCCTGGGGTGCCTTGCCTCAGCCCCAGCAGAGCCTGTCCAGCACCCCGGGTCCCTGTTGCCCATCTGGTGGTCCCAATGCCGGCCGAGCTCGCTCCTCACACCCCAACTGCCTGTGGTGCCCACAACAGGGGGAAGACGGAGCAGGCGGCCAGGCTGTCCACGTCACTTATGCGGGAGATGGTGGCTGTGAGGCTGGTAGGACGGACAAGCCCGACGTGGGCCTTGGGGAAGAAAGGGTGTGCAGGGCACCCGTTGGCTTTGGGGGCACTGGTCTCAGTGGGGATGAGGGTGGGGGTCTGAGCCCCCAAGGCCCAGCAGTCTTGCCCACACCGACACGTGTCCTGCTGTGCCTTGACCTGCAGGAGGAGCAGCTGGTGGCAAAGAGGCAGGGCATCACTTTTTGGCTGCAGTGAGTTGCCGCGTGGGGCTCGGCGTGCCAGGGCTCGTGTGCGGGGGGTGGAATGCCCAGGCTGGCGGTCCCAAGGCATCCATCAGCTTCTCCCTTCTCAACACGGACACAGCTCAGGATCCCTTCTCCCGGGGTTGCGGAGGTGGTGGTTGTTTCTGGGCTCAGTAGGGAGATGAAGAGCAGAGCCGAGATGCTTGGGCCCTTAAGCTGAGGCCCAGGAACGGGGCAGGGGGGTGGTGTGCCCAGCATGATGCAGGGTGCCAGTTGCTGGCCTGGTGGCATCTGCAGGTGATGTCTGGAAACAGATGAGACAGATTTCTCCCCTCCGCTGTCTTAACCCTCTCCTGGCCTGCAGGAAGCTGTTTGTGCTCCTCGCCTGCCTGCAGCTCGTGTTGCTCTGCCTGGTCCTGCTCACGAGGGACAGCATCAGCCGGGACCTGCCCTGCAGGCTGGCGTCCACCTTTGGGAGCTGCCCAGCGTGGCCACCACCCTTCTGATACCCCTGGCCTTGCACTGCGTGGGGTGGAGAGTGACAGGGACACTGGGCGCCGTGCAGACCGGCAAATGTCCAACCCTGCAGCACCACCCTTCTCCCGGGGCACCGCTGCACACATCTGGAATGGCATGTGCAGGCACACTGCACAGCCAGCTGTGACTCCACCTCGCTGTGGAGGACGTTTGCCTGCCAAATACTTGCCACCGAGCTCACCCTGCCTTTAACAATAAAAAGCACAGCTGAGAACCCTGACTCCTCCACCTGTGATTTTCCCTTGGAAAGAGACTGACTTGGTCATGGAATTTCAGCTGCCTGATGTAGGGGGATGCTATGCTTGTCCAAACTCCTGTTTTCAACTGTAGCTTAAAAGCTGCCATTCCATCTTAACATGTCTGGCGATGGATTGAGCTGCCTCTAGCAAAGACTTACGCTGGCTGGGAAACACTGTAACACCCTGCTCTGCTCTTACTGGGAAACCAAATGTGAGCTGGAGTTAACTGGAAGTGGGCTGAACCAGCGATGTTTTGTGCAGTGACTTCCAGCTCTTCTTGTCCTATGCATTAATCTGCCTCAAACACTCCATGCTTCAGAGCTTTTCCAAAAGGAAGGTATTCATCCACAACTTCCAGCTTTGAAACCAGACTTCAGAAAGGAGATGATGTCTCATAAATGCAGTGTGTAAAGCTGAGTACACTATTTTTTGCTGCAAAGAAATGAAAAGTGGAAAGGCGAAATCTGTTAATAATGCCGTATCCTGAACCCCACGGAAAGGGCAGAGGCCCTCAGGGCCTTCTTTGCCTGAGGTTTTCCTGGTCCACTTTTCCCTCGGGAGGCCTAGAGAGAGCGGAGGGGGGTGAGAGTGTGTGCTATCTCCTGTCCTAGTCATCCCCCACCCCCCACCCCCATTAACTGTCGGTGGGATTTCAGCAAAAAGAGGTGCAGAGAGAGAGGGACTGAGGGAGGAGCTAGTGATGGGAGGAAGAGAGAAATGGCCGCAAGGGGCTGGGTGAGCCTGGGGCCAGAGGGGAGCGTTTGGAGGAAACACTGCTGCGGGAGCTACGGACGGCACTGAAGAGCGAGGCTGTGGGGCAGCAGAGATGCCAGGAGGAGCAGAGGCCAGGATCACCTCCTCTCTGTTTCCAGGTGTGAGTCCTAAAGGGGCCTGAGGGCATGCCTCTGAAGGGACGGCGTGAGGGGGACCATCTCCACAGGGACACTGTGCTCATCCGGGGCATGTCAGCTGCATGATCACATCAGGGGTCATGTCTATTGCCTTGGTGTCCTTGTACACTGTTTCTGTGTAGGTCTGCATTGCACAGCTTCATTGTTTTGGTTTCTTGGCCTGTGCATAATGTTATCTTCTGGCAAGACGGGTCTACCCCTGGTACTGAGCAAGGGGCAAATCTCTGCAGGAATCTCAGCAGCAAATATCAAATTCCATCTTGACCTCGCAGCTGTGAGCCACATTGGTGGATGTGTGGCTTGTACCCTAATCATGTGCCTTACGTCACAGCTAAGCCTCTCTGGTGCTAGTGAGATAGACAATTTCTTGTGTGAACGCATGCCCATCATTAATCACTCCTGTGATGATCCTACAGTGATCCTGCTGCTGAGTTCCTTGATCTCTTTTATAGAAGCTCTTTTCCCATTTCTACTGAGCCTGGCCTCTTCTGTCTGCATCATCACCACCATCCTGAGAATCCCTTGCAATGCGGGGAGACAAAAAGCTTTTTGCACTTGCTCAGCTCATCTTACCAGATACCAGCAGAATGAGAAAGGGGAAGAAAATAGTCTCTATTACACAACTTCCCCACTTCTTTCCTTTGGGCAAGACATCGACAGCAGTAGCTACAGCATGGCAGGACCCAGAAACTCCTCGGCAGAGAAGCTCTTCACCTCTGCAGAAAAGGCAGCTCCCGACAGAGGAGGTTGCTGCAGGGGCTGAGCAGGCTGGAAGGGAGGGGAAAGTCCTCTCCTGCACTGACCCATTAGCAAGAAGATTGTGGGGAGGAGGAAAGAGCTGTGGGAAAAGGCTTTGCTAATGCCCTGCAGGAAGGACAGCCACCTCCCAGGCGGCATCAGCGCACAGCCAGCAGGTCGAGGGCAGTGGGGCTGCCCCTCTGCTCGGCACTGGTGAGACCATGCCGGGAGGGCTGGCCCCCAGCAGGGGCTTCCCAGGGCTCTGGGACAGGCAGGGACACCCGGGAGCGACTGCAGCAGAGGTGCCCAGCACAGGACGGGGCTGGAGCCCATGGCCCACGCTGGGCAGGCTGCAGGCACTTCCCTGGCGCAGAAGCAGCCGTTCCCTCGGCCAGGCGAGATGGTCCGTGGGAAGGGTCTCCAGGAGAGCAGCCCCCAGCACCACAGCCCCTTCCCCAAGGAGGCACCCTTCAGCCCCCAGCATCCCACCATGGGGTAGAGCCAGGCAGGGCCCCTGCGGGTGGGGACCGAGCCAGGCATGCTGTCACCACGGCCTCCTCGTGTCAGCAGTGACCTCAGCACCGCTGTTCCAGAGCCATTAAGAGGCCGGTGGTGGGAGAGGGCCCAGGATCGAGCTCTCCACTCCTGCCTGCCAGCAGTGCTCCAGCCATGAACCAGGTGAAGCAGCTGTGGGAGCAGGGAAAGGCAGGCACAACCATCTGGGACCAACACACCACCCTTTTCCAGACCAGTGCAGCCACCCCAGAACCCATGGAGCTGGACCCCCCTGAGGAGGAGGAGGAGCCCATGGAGGGGGATCCCCCAGAGGGGCAGCCCATCCCGCACCCGGTTGCCCTCCCCCAGGGACCAAAGAGGAGGAGGAGGCCCTAGCCTGGCAGGAGGCCCCCTGCTCCCCATCAGCTGGGGCATGGCCCCCCCAGCAAGACCAGGCTGGTGCTGGCAGCTGGCTAGGGAGAGCTGAGCCAAAGGTGCCGGGGGAGGCCAAGGGTCGCCAGGACGCACATTGCCTCCTGGCCTGCACCTGGCTGCCAGGCAGTAGGATCTTCCCAGCAGGGACAGGGCCAAGTATTGTATTTTTTAATGTGGTCTGCTGGTGATGGGTGACACCCATCCCAACGTCTCACCAGAAAGGCCCCCGGGTCTCCGGCCAGGCTCAGAAAATCACTGCCCGCGGGGCAACGGGACACGATGGAGGGAGGAGCAGCCTGGGATGGTGCAGAACTTGGTACGGGATGTTCAGGGGAGGAACCAAGGGCAGGGAGAGGGAGGCATCAGGGTGGTTTGGGGAGGAACAGGTGAGGGAAAGCAGAAGGAAAAGTGGCTAAAAGGGGCCAGTCGCATGTGGACAGGCAGCTGCTTACACACTGGTCTTTCCCCACCCTGCCCCTGACAGCGCAGCCCGGCCTGTCTCCTCCTCCAGCCCCGTTCCCGACCGTGCTCCCGGCCCAGGGGCTCCCCAGCCCGCGTGCACGGGGCGTGCGGAGGAGGTCTAAGGGCAGCAGCAGAAGCTGCACCACAAGCCACGGGGACTTGGGGATCCCGCTCCCAAGGAGCCCCCGGGGGGAAGACTGGGCACGTGAAGAGCCTCAGCTCTGCCCCGAAGAGCCGGGTCAGCGCCAGAGCCGCTGGGAGGAGCCAGGTCCGGCCTGTGGCGCCCAGCGAGGGCCCTCGGCCGCCCCTTCCTGCCGGCAGCTGCCAGGCACAGGGCCTGGGCGTGGGCCCCGCTCCCCCGAGACCCCAGACCGCCAGGGCAGCGGGGCTGGGGGCCGCGGAGGGCCCAGCTCCCCGACACTCCCAGCCCCACACACTGCCCCACCACGGCTGCCCTGGCCAGGCCCAACTGCCCCAGGGCGGGGACACCTGCCCCAGGGCCGAGGGAAGTCCCGCCTGGCATTGCCTGGCAATGGCAACAGCTGCAGGTCACGTGGCCTCCTCCTGCCCCTCCCCCCAGGTGCTGCCTAGCAACAGCAGCCCTTGGGCCCCCAGGGCTGCCCTGGCCTCCTCTGCTCCTCCCCTCCCTCCTTCCCTTCTTCTCTTCCTCCTTCCCTTTTCCTTCCCTCCCTCTGTTTTCTGAAAAGCGGATTCATTCCCTGGTCTACAATAAGCTAGTAATTACACAGGAGAGACATCTGCTTATTTACTTCAGAGTTGCGCAAGCCAGGGTGCTCGGTGGTTTCCCACAAATCCAGCATACCCTGGCCTGCTTTCGAAGTAGCAATTATGCAAACAAATTGCAAGGGTTGCAACTTTCCCTTTTGCACTGATTGCTTAGTGATTTACATACAATTATAATATTGCTTATACACCATTTTACTACTGTCCAGGGGAGGGGTCCTCGCCCAGGCGCGGGTCTTTTTGACCTATGGGCATGATTTTTTGTATTCTAATGAGTTAGGGATACATGGACATTAAATTCTTTCACCAAATTGTCAGTATTAACATAGAAAATAAGACATTTTGATTTAATGTCTCTTCATGGCTTTAGCAGTTCTAGGATGTCCTTCATTAAAGAAGGCTTCTTCTCAGAAAACAGAGGAGGTTGGCCACTGCCTTCTCACCAGGGAGAGTCACTGAAGCGCGGTCGGGGCTGATGGTCTTGATCCAGCTGCCTTCCATCTCGCTTGCCCCCTTGCCCCCCATGGCCCCACAGTGCCCAGCCTGGATGTCTGCAGGCAGTTGGTCTGTCCTAGGTGCAGGAACGTGCCATTTGTCCTTGCAGAATTTCATGAGATTCCTGGCAGCCTATTGCTCCTGCCTGTCTAGGTCCCTCTCAGTGGCAGCCCTCAAGATGAAGACTGGTGCCCACTCAGTTTGGGGTCATGTACAACCGTGACGAAAGTTCCCCCTGCAGCTCATTCATAAGGTGTAAAACAGGAGAGGTCCCAGGAGAGACCCTGTGGTGCTCCATTACTTCAACCCTCCAGGAACAACGCTACCCGTTCACCACTACCCTCTGAGCCCCATCATCCCACTATGATGGCAGTTCTTTGACCATTTGGTTGTCCAGCCACTCAGACCATAGAGGCCTAGTTTGTGTGCAAGTATACTGTGGGAGAAAGTGTCAAAAGCCTTCTGAAAGTTGAGGTACCTGACGTTCACTGCTCTCTGTTCATCCACAAATACAGTTCTTTTAACATAGAAAGCCATCACGTTGGTGAGGCATGATTTCCCCTCAGGAAATCTGTGCTGACTCTTCCCAGGCACCTCATTCTCCTTCCTTTACCCAGAAACGTGATTAGAGGGGGCTCACTGCATGACACTGTGATCATCAAAGTGAGGCTGAATGGCCTGTAGTTGCCCAGGTTGTGCTTGTGGCCTTTGTGGAAGAGGGATGTAACATTTGCCCTTCTCCAGTCATTGGGTCCTCCCTGAGTCTCCACAGCTTTCCAAGATGACAGAGAGTGGCCTTGCTAGATAGAGACCAGCTCTCTCAGCATCCTCAGCTGCAGCCCTTCCAATCCTGTACACTTAGAAATAATTCCTGCCTCAATCCCCAGGCCCTGCTGGTTGCTTTTCTCCTCAGGACTCCTGACTCTAGGCACAATGGCCTGGGAGACCTTGCTGGTGGGGGCTGAAGCCAAGGGACTGAGTTCCCCAGACCCATCTACCTCTGCTGTTACCAGATTGCCTGCCCCAGTCAGTCCTCAGCCATGGGCCGACATTCTCCTTGTTTATGCTTTCACTGTTACTGAAGCAATAGCAGATCATCTTTTTTGCCCTTGACATTCCTTCTAGCCTCACTCCTAACAGTGCTTTGGCTTTCCTAACACCTTCCCTACTTCCCTGGACAACATTTCTCAATTCCTCCTTTGCCGCCTCTCCCTGCTTTCTGTTCCTGTGTGCTGCATTTGTGCCACAGGCTTTGTGCATTTCTGTACATCTGAGCTGCAGAACCTCCGCTGTGGCACCAGGGCTGAGCGTAGACTTGTCATGATGATACCTGTTCCCAAGCAAGAAGGAAAGAGAGCTGGCCATGCAGCTGTGGCAGGAGAGGTGCTTGGTCCCTGAGCTGGCTCTGCAGCACCTTGGCACATGTGATGGAGGTGACCAGATCTCCAAGAAAGACAAGGTGCCCCTGAAAAAGTCCCTGGGCCTGAACAGCCTGCAAGCCAGGCACACTGTGGCTGCAGCATTAGCACCGTCCCTGTTCATAGCATGAGAGCTGAGAAAAGGTTTAGGGAGAGAACTAGTGGGGTTTGAGAGGGTCGGCATGCGTGGAGACCTTGGTGTGGTGTGCCTTCCATTTTTGCAGTATGGTCTGGGATGTAAATGGGATGGACTTTGCCTAAAGGCAGTGGTGGGAATGCCTTGTTTGGGAACAGGCAGGAAATGCGAGAAGCCCTGGGGTGTTTGCCCAGCCACCACTCCAAAAGGGCATGCTTTTCCTGCAGGTCCTGTGCTGTACCTGCTAGAAACCTGGTGGTTGTGCTGGACACCCTGTGCATCGGACATGGCCCTGCATGAGCTGTTTGCAATGTCGGGATCTGCATATGTCTTGGCTTCCTAGTGAGCAGAGCTCTTGCAGTAGTCGGCATCAAGTGTCATTTCAGATGGCCAAGGAGATTCTGCACCTGGCAACCAGCTGATGTCCTGGAAGCATATGGGTCTCATAATTCTTCCATCAGAGCACAGAGAAACTGGTACATGTCTTGGATCACCTCTGCCCCTTCAAATGTCCAAGGGGTTGTGTGTGTGCGTGGACAGCTGAGTGCCTCCCTCCATCTCCCTTGATTCCAGTGGGAGCTTAAACAAGGAGCTGCCATGCAGACAGACATTTTGTGCACGCTAAACTTGGGCAAGGGGAATCCCACCTCCTGTGAGTTTGTGGAGAGCACGGGAGGGAACTGTATCCTATTCTGCCCCGGGGCTTCTCAGTGAGCACTAGATGTATTGATTAACTCTTCTAAATCATCCCTGAAGCATGAGCAAAGGAACTCCCTTCTTGTGCCTGTGCTCTTATGAGATGGGAGCAGGGCTTTCCAGAGTGGGACGTTTCCACCTCTCCTAGACAGCCATGCTCTGGTGAGACCAACTGCAATGCTAGAGTCAGTCTCTGCACTGTTTCGAGAGGGATCCTCGCTGATTATTTTCATCTACTTCCGTGGCTATTTCCCAGGGGTGACCCTGCTGCCTTCCAGGAACTGTCAGCCCTAGAGCCCCAGGAAGGTCCCGAGGGTGCCCAGGGGACAGAGAAAGTCACGTCATCAGCTGGGCCTCTGCTCCTGAGCCGGGCTTGGCTCCTGGGGCTGCCGGAGCCCATGGCAACCTGGCAGGCGCTGCAGAGAGCCAGCTCTGTCCAAGTACAGCTCCTTTTCCTGGAGAAGCAGGACTCTGGGCACTGCCTGCAGGGGCCAGAACGAGATGGACATCTCCGAAGTTGAAGATAGTGGGGCATCAGAGGATGGCTGAGAGCTGCCTGCCGGGAGAAATCTTCCCAGCCCCTAACACAGTAAGTCTCTGGCTGCAGGGCAACATTGCTGCTGTGGCTGCCGGAGGCTTCCTCTGAAGCTGGCACCTTCCACAGCTGAGAGGGTCTGTCAGGGCGGCTCTGCCAGCTCCTCCTGTTTGGAGCAGGTGGTGCTTTAGAGCAGGGCTTCCCAGCCACACCGTCAGAGGGACAGGCCATCACGGCTACCTTCTGCCAGGGACGGTGCTGGGGTGTGAAGCCAGGGAGTGCCCCCAGGTGTGCGCGGGCTGTAATTGAGAGCAGTGTCCCTGCGACCCAGGGTGCTGTGTGCCCGGGGCAGGGACTCTGCCGCCTGTGAGGGTCAGCACTCAGCCTGCCCGGGGAGCTGCCCAGGGCACTGCAGGGAGAAGCTCTGGCTGGAAGGAGCGACCCCGAGAAGGGTGGGTTCATCCTCCTGTTGAGAGGGTGCTGCGGGGGTCAGGGCTGCTCTCAGATCTCCCTCACCCCCAGGATATTTCCAGGGGACCTTTTCAAGCAGACAGCCATGGCCGGGGTTCCCTGAAAGAGAAGGACCTTTCCTGAGGCTCTGCTTCCAGTTTCCCACTGTTTGCAGGAGGTGGGGGTGGGCAAGAGTAGAGGACAGGAACTGTGAGGTTTGGACAACAGGCTGATACCCTGAGATTATTACAGTGAGAGATCAGTAGTTCTGTGAGGGACCTCATTGCATCCTTTCACCCAGTGCTCTGCCGACAGAAAGCACCACCATCACCTTGCCTGGCCTCACCAGCGTTTGTCTGACCTGCTCCTTAGCACCTGCAAAGCCAGAGATGCCCCTGGGCAGTGCCCTGCTGCTGGGAGGTTTCTGCAGGGCAGGACTGAGTGCCCAGAGGGTGGGATGGGGTCTGTGAGTGCCGGCAGGGAAAAGAGATGGGGCAGAGAAACAGCTGCCAGGAGGAAAAGCTCCAGGCAGTGGAGATATGATCAGCGCATGAGGGGAAAGTAGAAACATTGATGCTGTGGGAGGGGGAATTAGGAATACTCCCGGTCAGTCCCTGCAATGCAGACATCTTCCTCTCAGCAAGCCCCCCGTGTCTCCTCTCCCACCCAGCACAGCCTTGCCCTCAAGGCCATGGGCTGCAGGGCAGGAGCTCCCTCCTCAGCAGCCTGAGCTGCAGCAGAGCAGAGGGGCATCTCTGCTGTGACGTGCCCATTTCCCACTGCACGGCAAAGGGGCTGAGAGTGACTGTGCTGCGATGCCGCTGCCTGGGAGGTGGTGGGCAGAGCTGGGTGAGGGGAAGGCTTTCCTAACTGCCCGTCTGGCTCTCCCTCCTGGCTTTCCCTTTGGTGGCAGGGTCGTGGTACTGCTGCTTGTTTCCTCTCCTCTCTGTGCTGCTCTGCTTCTTGCTGTCCTGCTCTCTGGGGTGAAGGAGAGGGGTTCAGCTGCAGTTAAGGCACTGACCCTGTGGGTCCTGCGTGGAGCTGTCTTCATGGCAGTGATGTGCCCAAGGCCCCGTCTAACCTTCTAGGCAATGCATTTCATCTGACTGGGGAGTGATCTGACTCTCCCTTAAGGCTGCCCCCCCTCACCCTTCTTCAGATCTCTTGACTGTCTCTCTGGGGTGTCTTGCCAGGCTGCAAGCTGCCCTCCACAAGACCTCAGCTCTGCCATAGCATAGCTGTGATAGCGGAGAGTCTTTGTGCTGGTCATGCAAATCAGAAACCTCCTCACCTGCTCTGACGAGCTCTCCAGAGCACACTCCCCATGTCTGCTCTGAGAGAGAAGAATGGGGAAACCTTCCCTCTGGAGCTACATTCCTCCACTCTCACCTCAGCCCAGGTCCTTTCTTAGAGTAACTTGGGAGTGGGATTGTCCTTTAGCTGGGAGAGGGGCTAGCACAGGGCAGCGGGCAGCAAGACTCTGTCAGATCCCCTGACTCTGTCTGTAGTATATAGACACCGTGAGCCCTTTTCCTGCTGGGACACTTAAGTTCTAATGCTGAGAGAAACTGAAATGCCAAAGATTTCTACTGCATCAAAGAATGCTCCCACGGTGTGACGGAGGCATCTAAAAACTCAAGAAACATAGAATCAGATCACTCCACTGCAGCCCATTTTCTGAATAAACTGTTGAAGGAGCTTTCCACAAAATGGGTGGCTGTAATCTGCTGCAGGGTGTCTACATCAGAGCTAGTCATGACCCACTCCCATTGCAGAGCCTGGGGAAAGAGTGCAGAGGGTGAACTGATGCAAGGAGAGGGTCCATCTCACTGGAACAGAGATGTCTAGAAAGGGTGGGGTCAGCCCCTGCCTTCCCTTCAGTGTTTCTGTGGCTTGCTGGAGTGGGAGCTGGTGGGGCTGATTCCGACACAGACACCTGTGTTCAGGAGGGCAAGGCTGGGGGAGAGGAATCCCTCGCAAGGGTCTTCTCTTTCAGAGACAGCTGCCATGAGTGCTGTATTCATCTCTCACAAGGATTAAAAGAGGATATTCCCACTGGGTCACTGGACTGAATCCCCTTCACTCAGCTCACAGTTCCCATCTCCAGGAATCCCCCCCAAATCCTGGGGGCAGTTTGACACCTCCATTTACAACCCCAGCAGAGCAGGACTGACTCCTCTGGAGCCCACACCCAGAGGCCCCTGCTGTGCACAGCACACTCAGCCAGCATAGACCAGAGATGAGAAAGGGGATCTGAATGAAGGGAGAGAAGAGAGGAAATGCAGAGGGTTCTATTAAGAATACTTTGGTTTGGGCTCAGAGAAAACTACTTAACTTATCAATGCCTTTTCCTCCTTGGACAGTCCCCAAAGCTCAGAAGAAGCAAATGCCCAACAGCAGTTTCCTGGATGAGTTCCTCCTCCTGGCATTTGTGGACACACGGGAGCTGCAGCTCTTGCACTTCTCCCTCTTCCTGGGCATCTACCTGGCTGCCCTCCTGGGCAACATCCTTATCATCACAACTGTAGCCTGCGACCACTGCCTCCACACCCCCATGTACTTCTTCCTCCTCAATCTCTCCCTCCTTGACCTTGGCTCCATCTCTGTCACTGTCCCCAAATCCATAACCAATTCTCTGTGGGACACCAGGGCCATCTCCTACTCAGGATGTGCTGCACAGGTCTTTTTTCTTGCATTTTTCGTTTTGGCTGAGTATTCTCTTCTCACAGTCATGGCCTACGATCGCTATGTTGCCATATGTAAACCCCTGCACTATGGGACCATCATGGGCAGCAGAGCGTGTGTCAAAATGGCAGCAGCTGCCTGGGCCAGTGGGTTTGTCAGTGCGGTGCTGCACACTGGGAACACATTTGGAGTAACATTCTGCCAAGGCAACTCCCTGGGCCAGTTCTTCTGCGAAATTCCCCAGATCCTCAAGCTCTCCTGCTCAGACTCCTACCTCAGGGAAGCTGGCTTTATTGTGATTACTGTTTGTTTAGGCTTTGGGTGTTTCATCTTCATTGTGGTGTCCTATGTGCAGATCTTCACTGCTGTGCTGAGGATCCCCTCTGAGCAGGGCCAGCACAAAGCCCTCTCCATGTGCCTCCCTCACCTGGCTGTGGTCTCCCTGTTTCTCAGCACCATCATATTTGCCTACCTGAAGCCCCCCTCCATCTCCTCCCCAGCTCTGGATCTGGTGGTGGCTGTTTTGTACTCGGTGGTGCCTCCAGCAGTGAACCCTGTCATCTACAGCATGAGGAACAGGGAGCTCAGGGATGCCCTGAAGAAACTGATTCTCCTGGTTTTCGTGCAGCAGCAGTGAGCTGCCCATCCCTCTTCACAAGTGGTTTCTAAGTACCTCAGACAAATCTTGTGCTTTGGGCATTCTTGCTGTGAGCATCATGTTTGTGCAGTAATGCTGGAATTCATCCCACTTCCTTACAGCCATGAACCCAGTCTGCCTGACCGAGAGGTATTATGTAAATGTCTCTCACTGTGTTACAGCTGGCCTCTCTGTAATAAAAGCAGATTTCCCCAGTGCGGTGCTTGAAGGTTGGGCTCTCCTTTAAGAGCTGGAGCCAAGAATGTGCTCAGGGACTTTCCCCCTGAAAGGGCCTGTTGCTTTTCTGGGGCTCTCCCTGGGCTCAAGGCAATGAGCTTAGAGGTGCTGTGTTAGGGAATGAGGGCTGGATTCAGCTCTCGCTTGTGAGTGCCCAGTGCTCCTGGAGATGGTGAATGGTCAAGTGGTATCTCCCATAGGACACGGCTGGACACTGATGCCCATCCTTCTCAAAGGGAGTATGTATCCATCAGGAGAGCACAGGGCATCCCCAAGGGCACCGTGTGCTTAGGGGTGGGCAGTGAATGGAGCTTCTCAAAATGCAGTGGAGTCACCAAGAGGGAAAGGGCTAAACCAGTGAATGTCCAGGCTAGTGAGAGCTCTGCAATCCCACGAGAGGCAGCAGGGATCGCGGAGGCCTAGGGAAGGGATCCTGCAGAGTGGTCCATGTCACCTTCAATGAGGAGCCATGGGCTGGATCTGGCGACACGCCTGAACACAGCCTGAGCCATTTGAAATGCCCTGTGATTGCTCAGAGCATCGTCCATGGCCACAGGGCAACAGACGCCTCAGTAGGGGGTTGTCAGATGCAATGCTGCCCATCCAGCTGGGTCTGCTTCCCACCCCAAATGCGATGACTGGTGCAGAGTCACCCTGTGGCCCCAGGGCACCACAGCCCACTTGCTCTGCTGAGCAGCACTGCCAGCTCGGGGCCCCATGAGGAGCACAGGGTTGGGTCCAGGAACAGCCAGGTGGGCAGCACCAATGCACTTCCCTGGGGAAAGACTCTCCCGGAAGCAGGGACATCCCTGGAAGAGCAAAGGAGCAATTGTGTGCTGGCAAGGAGGAATAAAGGAGACGGAGAAATCTGTTTCTATGGAGGTCAAGACAGGGCAGGCTGCTGTGTCCCTGGGGCAGCAGGAGCTGCCTGAGGAGCCCCAGGGCAGGGAGCCTTGTGCTGTGCTGGAGAGAGGGGCTGGCACGGGGGGCTGCAGGCAGTCTGGGGTAGGGAATCTCCTGTGCACAAGAACAAGGGAGATGCAGAGTGTCACTGTGCTCTGCCTCCTTGTGCCACGGGGGCCTGTTCCAGCTTGGAGGCTGATGGGGCAGCTGGCACACACATCCCTGCCCCCCAGAGCTGCTGTGCCTGCCGGGGGTCAGGGGATGTGGTGTGAGTGCCCAGAGCTCTGCAGCACCCTGTTGTGGGCACTGCTGTGGGGCCATCTCTAACCTGGGCTGCTCTGCTGGGTGGGCTGGGGAGAGGGCAGGGGAGGTGGGGAGAGCCAGGGAGGGGCTGAGCTGGGCTGGAAAGGGCCCAAGAGAGGGAAACACCAATGTTAGCTCAGCTGTGCGATTGGGAAGGGTGAGGACACACACTGGGGGGTTTGTGGTGCAGAGCCCGGTTTCATGGATGGGAACCAAGACCTGTCAACACAGAAGAGAGGAGTAAGCAATGGAGTGTGGGGGAAACTAGCTGGAGGCTGCCTGGCTTGAATGGTGGAGAACAGTGGTACAAAGTCCAAGAGACTAATGGTTACCAATGACGTTCTTCAGAGTCAGCACTGGAGCCAATGCCTTCTGTCTTTAGGAATGATTTTGATGGTGGGATGGAGTGCACTCTCAGCCAGTTCATGAACGATCCCCAACTGGGGTGAGTGGTTGACATGCTGGAGGGCAGGGCTGCTCAGCAGAGGGGCAGCGACAGCCTGGTGATGCGGGCTGAAAGGGGCCTGGGGAGTTCAGCCATGTCCTGTCCCTGGGAGGAAATAAGCCTGTGCAGCAGGGCAAGCTGGGGCAGACTGTTTGAAGAGCAGCTTTGCAGGAAAGGACCTGGGTGTGCTGGTGCTCAACAAGTTGACAAGAAGTCGACAGGGTGCCCTTGTAGCAAAGAGAGTCACCGTTATCGTGGGTTGTATCAGCAAGAGTACAGACAAGTGCAGGAAGAGTTCAGTGGGACAGACGGAATACTCTGCAGCCTCCACTAAAAAAATAAATAAATAAAAATAATTAAAATAATTAAAAAAGCAAAATAAAGGGCAGAATTGGCAGACTACCAGTGTTGGGGAGAGCGGTATGATCAACAGAGTGCCCAGGGACTGCCAACATTTTAAAGCAATCAAAACAAGAACGGCCTTTCTGATAGTTGCCAAGTGGCTGGAGCCAGAGGTACCCAGGCTTCCTCAAGGGAGAGGGCTCCAGAGGGACTTCTTCTTTACTCGACCTCCAAGCGCATGGCCAGGATTATGCTGTTTTAGTGATAGAACATGTTTTTGCCAGTCCATCTTTTTAATTAAAGCATTAGGATTCATACTCACACCAACTGGGAGGTGGAGGAGGAGTCCAAAATTGCTTCCCATTGGCTTCAGTGGCTGTGAGATGAAGCCTTCATTTCGTTTGGAAGAGAAAGGATTAGGACTGAATGTGAGGCAGGTGACTATAAACTACCTGATGCTTTCTATACTCTTCAGTGTCTCAGTGTCTTCGTCACTCCTCAGTCTATACTGCACTCTATTTTCTCCCCTGCATCATGGATCATCCCTCTGGAGAAAGAGCTGAGTCCAGGGACACGCCATGCCGATAATCTGGGCATCGTGGGGAGCCCACTGCAAGAGTAAGTGTGTGCATGAGAGCTCACAGCAAAGGCCTGGGCAAGCCAAGGAGCAGGGACCCTCCCCAGGTGCCAAGGATCCCAGTCCCTGAGCCACAGGGCTGGGTACAGCCTCCTCCGATTGCTCATGACAGCAGCTCAGGACACCCACCACAGAGTCCAAGAAGTTTCTGTGGGAGAGGTGGAGGAAGAAAGTAGAAACAACTCCAAAGAGGGGGAATGAAGGCAGCAGTCCCAGAGGTAAACATCTCCAAATACGGGTGGATTTTACCCCCTCTCTGGCAGAGCCATTTCTTCCATGAGCAGCAGTACCTGGGGGGAAGGAGGGTCTTTTGCTGACAGCCCTTGTGGCATAGAGGGCATCAGGGTTGGAGACACCCCTTCCAGCCAAGGGGCAGTTGCTGGGCACTCAAACAAAGGTTTCAGTCGGGGACCTCAAAGCTCCTGGACCAGTGTGGAAGGCAGCAGTGAGTGGCAGCCCTGCCGCTACACTGAGAATTTCCTTCTGTTGAGCTAAACCAGGACCCCAGGGACTCCCTGCAGCCGGCTGGATGGGCACAGATGGGACCTGGCCCTTCCTGTTGCTCCCGAGCATGTCATTCAAGGAAGTGCTGGAAGAACAGGCCTGGAGGGATCCTCATGGCACTGCGTTGCCTGTGGCTGTGATAACTGATTGTCTCCCTCCTGCAAACGCTTCCCGGGTCAGGCGCTTGGGGACAACCATCTGGCAGTGCTCATGGGAATCCATCAGGACCATGCCCTCTGGGTGGGCAAGGAGACCTCAGGCATTTGTCACCCTGTTGGAGAGCAGCTTGGAGAGCAGAGACCTGGGGGGAGGAAAGAGAGGTCCCATGGCTGGCAGAGTGAAGGTGCTGCTGTGTGCCTGGGGCCAGGGCACTGCCACCTCTGAGGCCCTCTCCTAGCTCCTGAGAAGCTCTTGCAGAAGCAAGCAAACCCCGGAGAAATACCTTCCCCACATTGCTGGGAGTCAAGGAGAGGGTCACTTCTGTGAGAGAACATGACAGGCCAGGAGCAGGCACATGGCTGGGGTTTGTGCTTGTGAGGTCACTTCTGCCCCAGGACCTGATAGGCCAGCAGCAGGCACAGGACTCACATATGGGGCTGTAAGGTCACTGCTACCTCAGAAGCCGGCAAAGGGCTTCAGGGCTGATTGTGAGGTCACTTCTGCCTCAGTACCTGATTGGTTGGTGTAGGTTCCTGGAAGTCACCTGTGCCGGTGCTGCTGTTAGGCCAGAACCAGGTTAATTGGCACAGGAGACTGTCCTGGAGGGCAGAGAGGCCATGGATCCCTCGTGGATCTTCAGGGACAACATCCTCTAAGCCCAGGAACAAACCAGTGTGATGTGATGGGAGTCAAGCAGGGCCTGGCAGGAGAACCGCATGGATGACCAGGGGCACCCTGACTTAGGAGTTCAGCCACAGGAAGGAAGTTCCCGGAGGGTGGAAAGGGGAAGAGGCTGCCCAGGAGGCAGACAGAAACCTTGCCTGTGGGTGCAGCGATGGAGCTAGGAAAGCCAAAGCTCAGCTGGAGCTGGAGCTGGAGCTGGAGCTCTCAAGGGGTGTGGAGGGCAACCAGGAGGGCTTTTGTAAGCATGCTGGCAGCAGAAGGAAGGCAGCTAAGGAGAATGTGCTCTCACTGCTCAGTGGGGCAGGGGACATAGTGACAAGGACCGGGAAAAAGCTGAGTCTCTCCTTGTCTTTTCTACCTTCCATACTACTGGCAAGATCTGCCCCCAGGCCCCCCCGGTCCCCAAGGCCCTTAGTGCCTGTGTGACATTGCTCTTGATTGTCTTTGAAATGTCCGGGCAAACACAGAAGTTCCTGCTATCTGGGAAAAGGCAGACATCACACCCATTTCCAGAGAAGGGCAAGAAGAAGAATGCAGGTCAGCTTCATGTGAGTCCCTGGAAGGAGATGGAGCAAATCCTCCTGGAAACCATCTCCAAGCATCTGGAGGGCAAGGATTGGCAGAGCCAGCATGGGCTGAGCAAAGGCAAATGGAAACTGTGCCTGACCAACCTGATTGCCTTCTACCATAAGACTGTGGGCACAAGGGGAAAGCAGGGGACTTTGTGTGCCTTCATTTTGGCAAGGCCTTTGACACAGTCATCCCTGTTCTACCTGTAGCCAAACTGTTGAGATCTGCACTCGATAAATCAACCATAAAGCAGGTGGAAGATTGGCTGGTCCATCAGGCCCAAAGGCTGTGATTAGTGGTATGAGGAGGCCAAACTGGTGTCTGGTTACTGGTGGCATCCCTCTGTGATCAACACAGGGGGCAACACTGTTGAACTTCTTCATTAATGGCCTGGACCATGGGGTGGGCGTGCACTCTTCGCAATTTTGTGGACTATGTGCAATTGGAGTGAGCCCCTGAGCAAGCTCATTTAGTTCCCTCTGCATTGAGGAGGTAGGTTGGACTGGGGCACATGACGTCCAGAGGTCTCGTCCATCCTAAGTGCTGTGATTCAATCACAGTTCATGTTTCTTGGGAGAGCTCTGTAAAGACAGAGTAGGCACAGGAAGAAGACAGGGCAGAGAGGCCGAAGAGAAAGGAAGTATGTCAATATAAATAGAGTTGATTCTCAGCAGAAAATTTCCCCATTCAAAGTGCTGGTAGCAAATATGACATGACGAAAAACTGTACGTGTATATGTATATACTCAAACAGAGATAGTAATTACTGACTTTACTGTTATGGCATAGAGTTCTTTGAATAGGTGAACTTTTGACTAAAAGTTTACATTCAGGCCTTTATTAGTTGGGGCACCTACAGAGGCTATTGCTGCCCAGGATGCCCTGGGGTCACTGTGTTCCCAGGTGGTGCTGGGAAATGTGATCCAGGAGCTACAGGAACCTTTCTGGAGCATTTTCTGAGCTGGTCACCAGGAGAAGTCTCTCAAGACCTCTCAGGGGGACACCTTATTTCTCTCTATTGCCTAGAAAGGGAAGTGCAGGCAGCTGGATTAGGCAGAGACATCTGCATGGAAGGGTCTGGCACTGGGTGAGATCAGCCTCCTCCCTGTCGCTGCCTAAAATCAGTTACACTTCATTGACCGTGCTGGGAGTGTGGCTAGGTGCTTAGGGCCTCCTTTAAAACAGCACTGCAACACAGGCATGTTGAGATTGGTGCCAATTTGGCCATCCAAAGATATCTCATTTCATTGAAGCCGGTCACCCTGTTTTCCACTGCTGGTCAAGAGAGCTCGAGCCCTTAGAGTGCGCCTTGCTCTTTGGAATGAGTGAGGAGTGGCATGGACAGCCCTGGGCAAGGAATGGTTCTGGTGAGCACTGGGCTCTGTGTGAGAAACAGGGTTGTCTGTTATCATGCTGTAGGCCTGATTATAACAGAAATGTTTAGAAAGTGACAATAAACCTGACATGAGAAAGACATTAAAGAAAATGAAAGCAAAGAATTCTTTTTTACACTTTTCAGCTTTTAACAGTCTGTATTCTTATAATCCTCCTGCTGGTGTTGGGGGGGGGGGGGGGGATACTCTGCATGTGCGTGTGTGTGTGTGTTTTGTAAAGGAAAGTGATTTCCAGATCTGGGGTGAGATGCAGTGACAGGGACATGGACATGTGGTGCCTTTGTAGGTGCCTTGGTCCCCTCTGCCCAGCCTCCGTCTGCAGCTCAGAGGGGCTCTGGTCTCCCGCAGGTCAACTCTGAGAGCTGCCAGGCCCAGGCAAGTACCTCACATACACCAGGGCCTCTCCAAGTGCCACTGGGTGCTTGTGATTAGACACCTGAGCTCTGTATGAAAAGGTGAGGGACTGTTTAAAACTGTTTTAAAAATATGAGCACCTTTTCCTCAGCTGAAATAATTCAATAATTTTAATAAATTGTCCATGTTTTCCCTTGAGGAACTCCTGGAAATTTTTGGGAAGGGTATGAATCCCAGGAGAAGAAATATTAGTCTCCCTCAAACTTGCATTATCACTGCTCTGTCAAGGTACAAAATCTGTACAGAGGAACTTTCCAGTTTTCCACTTCTCCTGCTCCTCTTCCTCTTTATTCACTCAGCTACCTCTCATCTCTCTCATTGCAGCTCTGAGCTTGAGCTTGCCTCCTCTTTCAGGAGTCTCCTTGTCTCTTTAGACAACAACTGAATTGTGGTGTTCTCTCTCCTTTCCTGTCTAGCTGTCAAAAATCTTTCTAGCAAGGTTATTCCTTGTGGAAAGTGGACCTCACTGGAGGCAGCCTGGACTTGGCATGCAGTTAAGGAGTGTATTTTATTTTTCATTCAAATGTAGCGTGTTTTGTTGCTTTGATCACAGTTCAGAATTATCCTCCTATGTCTCTTTGCAGCTAGTTCTCAAAGGAAAGCAGGTGGGAATTGGTGCATAGAGGCTGTAACACTCAGCTACAGACGCCAGTGGAAAAAGGGTTGATTTTTACAAGGGTGATGTAGGTCCCCAGTGGCCGAAGAGAGAAATGGCAGGACTGGGGAAGTGGGAGGAAGGCTGTTTGTACATGTCTGCTGTCAAAAATCCTGCTTTTCTCACACATCAGGATTCATTGGGAGACCCTCTGAGTCACTATGAATTGGAGAATGTAGATATCACTTGTTCTGTAAGTTGAAAAGTAAAGAAAACTTTGAAAGCCGGAATATTTTGTCTTTTTTTAGGTGCTCATTGATATCTTCCTCTTGTAAAGACACTCCTGAAACCTCTCCAATTAGCCACTCCAGATCTGAAGAACTGAGGGAAATTATGGAGATAGATGTGGCTCCCTAGGGCTTTTTACATTGCAGTGACCCCTCAGCAGGGGTATTTGGTGCTGAGTCCATGAACCTCAGATTCTGAGAGGAGAATGAACCAACCTCTCAAGAAGTTGCATTCAGAAGCAAATCATAAAGTTTCTTGGAGTATTAATGGGTCCCCCTGAGGGCCATTACTCACACAGCCTCCCCAGGGGCTGATGAGAGCAGAGGCAGTTATTACAGACAGATAAAGAAAATGTGCAGGTAGCTCTGATGCCTAGAAAACCTGGATGTGTTTTATCATACCACATGGCCATCACTGACACCCAGCCCCTGAGTAGGGTGATGGTTTCCCTCCTGCTTTGCTCAGGGCTCTTTGTGGGGGCAGTGTGAGGGTGGGGGTGTGCCACACTGAGTGAGGGACAGTGAGATGGCACCTCGCAGGCCCCCCCAACAGGAGGAGGAAACAAGGCCCCGGACTACAAGGAAATGGTGTCTTCTGGCTGGCCTCAGTGGCAGATACAGGAGCCATAGCCAGGAGGACAAAGATCTCAGTCCTGTCGGAAGCTTTCAGCCTTGGCAGTGCCCCTGGCCATCTCCACCCCAGGCTGTCCTACACTGTCCCACGCCTGTGCCTGCTCCACTGCAGCCTGTAGACACCCAGCCTGCTTCCCCTCCTTGCTCTCACCCAGGGATCTGCCCACCTTTACTGAGGTCTCTCCACCCTCCCTTGCTTTTCCTTCAAACACAAAGCCAGGGGCTCACCACAGACTCCCTCTGCCTGACCTCTTGCACCACAGCACTACCCTTCAAGGGGCATTTCTTTTTCTAACATCCATTCTGAACCTCTCAAGCTGAAGACTGTGGCTGCTTCTCCTTCTCATGCTGCTTCCCACACCAAGAAAATGGCCACCATCTCTGAAACCACCCTTCAAGCACTCATGGGCTGCTACTCTAGTGCCCTTAGCCTCCACTTCACCAGGATAATGTAGCCCAGGTCCCTCAGCCTCCCTGTACAGCTCACGTGCTGCATGACCCATACCTGCTCTTGGCACACCTCTGCACCCTCTCCAGGTCCTCCCCATTCCTCCAGCACTGGGTGTAACACACTTGGACACACTATTCTCCAGATGTGGCCTCCCCAGGGCTGGGTTGAGGGGGATAAAAACTGTCCTTGTCTGGGGGGCCACACGCTTCCTAATGCAGCCCCACATGCAGCTGGCTGGATCTGTGGTGAGCATGCTCCACAGGCTCATATGGCATCCCTCATGATGTCCAGGCCCTTCTCCTCAGGGTCACTCCCCCAAGGCCCAACCTGCCGCTTTTCCTTGCACAACTTCAGGAGGTTTCTCTTGGCCTCATCTCCAAGCTTCTCAAGGTCCCTCTCGACTCAAGCTCCTTTGTGTCAGCTGTGAATGTGTGTGTGTGTAGATGGCTCATCCTTTCTTGCCATGATTCTGACAGGATAACAGCATGACCAACTGCAGGACACCATAGATAAAGACCATACTATTTTAAAGGAACATCTGGAAATGGTTGAAGTGAGCATGGCAGCCATCCCAGACAAGCCAAAGGGAGGTACAGAGCAAGCACAACCAGGGTCAATGGGTATAGGGTAAACAGAGGTGTACTGATTGCATGGGATGAGATCGTGATAATAAAAGAGAAGGGCTTGTAATGTGGAAAAGAGGGGGAAATGCAATAAAGGTTGAAGCCAATGAAAAATCAGGGCCACCTGGGGGTGCCTGCCAAGCAGCCCTGAATCTGAATTGCTCTGGCCAGATCAGGACAGGATACATGCAGTTGATCTAATCTTATTTATGTCTGACGTACTTCCATGACCATGGGGAAGCAGAATGTTTTCCCTAAGGTCAACAAGGGAAGGCCTGAGGTGGAAGGAAATGCCAAATCATTCAGGCTGGAAGGGACCTCCGGTTGTCTCTAGCCCAACCTGCTTCTCACAGCAGGCTCAGCTGTCAGCTCCAAGCAGGTTGCTGAGGGCTTTAGTCATTTAGGTCTTGAAAACCTCTGAGGATGGAGGTGGCACAACCTCTCTGGGCAACCTGCCCCAGTGCTTCACTCTTTGGGTGGGTAAAACGTTTTTGCTTATCCCCAGCCTGAACCTCTCCTGTTTCAACTAATGCCCATTGGGCCACCTCCTCCCACGGTGCACAGTGGTGAAGAGGTTGGCTGCATCTTCTTGATGATCTCCTGGTAGGTATGGGCAGGCTGTCATTAGGTCTGCCCAAAGCCTCCTCTTCTCCAGGCTGAACAAACCCAGCTCCCTCAGCCTCCCACACTGACAAAGTCAAGCTTACAAATGTGTGCCTAGGTTGTTTAATGGATCTCCCAATCCTTCTGGATTTTACAGGATCTGCAGTATACCTTAGGCCTGTTAGAGTGCAATCAGCCTCATGCCATGACATTCTGCATACATCACACCCATTTGACATCATGTTGTGGTTACAGGTGTTGCAGATGGTAAGGAGGACAAGCAGTCATCCATAATTAAAAAGAGGTAACCTCGCACCACGAGGAAGGCCTGGCTCTGGGGATGCCATGCGTGGTGCTAAAACACATACAGAAAAGGAATTCAGGAGTGCAAGAATCGCAGTAGCTATCGCCAGAGATGCCAGAATCACCCATCCCTTTCAGTTGGAAGCGACCTTGGGAGGTTTCTAGTCCAACCTCCTGCTCCCATTGGGATCAACACTGAAGTCACACTAGAGTTCCTCTGGGCTTTGTCCAACAGTGTCCTGAAAGCCTCCAAGAACAGAGAGGCCATAACCTCTTCAAATGCTTCATTATCCTCACTGACTTTTCTCCCTGCTATCCCATCTTAGTTTTTAACCATTTCCTCTCATTCTGCTGCCATGAATCCCTGTAAAAGGCTGGTTCACTATCAGTGGCCACCTTGAGTTGGGAAGCTGCTAAGAGTCACCCCAAAAGCCTTACCTTCTCCAGGCTGAACAAGCCCCGTTCCCTCAGCCTCTCCTCCCAGGGCAAGTGCTCCAGTCTCCAAGCACCTTGGGGACCTGCCACTGAAATCACTTGGAGTGATCAACAGCATTCTTCTGCACGGGGCCCCAACTGGATGCAGGATCTAGATGTGCTCTAAGAAGCCCGAGTAGAGGGGGATAGTCACTTCCACTGATCTCCTGGCTTTGTTCTGGTTCATGCAGGCCAGGATGCTGGGGCCTCCATGTCTGCCAAGGAATGCTGCTGGCTCATGTTCAGTTCGCTGCCCACAAAGACTCCCAGGTCCTTATCCTCAGAGCTCCTGCCCAGCCAGGGACTCCCCAGTGTGTATCGCTCCAGGGTGTTGGTCTCTCCGAGGTGCAGGGCCTGGCATTTGTCCTTCTGAATTTCACAAGGTTCCTGACAGCCCATTCCTCCTCCCGGCTGAGCTCCCTCTGAATGGCAGCCCTCAAGCATGTGACTGTTGTCCCGATCCAATATCGGGAAGGTTTCGTGATGATCCCAAGGACGAGATTAAGACCCTAAAACCGGTCAAATGTCGTACAACCTTTTACCTTTATTTTCAACGGAGTGGAGAGAAAAGGTGGGGAAAGGCAAAGAGGAGAGGGGAACAAGGGTAAGGGGAAAAGACAGAGAAAGTTGGAAAAGGAGAAAAGAAACTAGCTACCGCCACTCCGAGTCCCATGGTGTTCTGCTGACTCCGCCTGAGATCTTGGGTCGTTGCAAGCAAGCCCCCCCCATTCACACAGTCTGCAGTTTTTATAGGTTCTTGCCCCACCTCTGGGAGGTGCTTCCTCGCTTCCCATGCAGATTAACTGTCACGCGCAGTCCGCCCTCTCGGAACCTTCCAGAAACGGGCTGGGGCATCTGGGGGGCTCCTGCTCATGCGCAGATGGCAAATGTGTACGTGCAGTTCGTGCCAGACATGCTGTTTCCCTAGAGGCGACCTTCTGCCCTTTTCGCACCCTTTTTCCCCCATGCAGGTGCACGAGGCTGTTTACCTCGCGGACGGCTCCCGGGGACGCCGGTGCAGCATTGCCCGACGCGCCTTGGCAGTAGCAGCTCTGCAGCAGCAGCAGCAATGTTGAGACAAAATTGCATTTAGTACCAGTTCTCTACACAAGCTCTCGGTGGGGATGAGGGTGGGGGTCTGAGCCCCCAAAGCCCAGCAGTCTTGCCCTCACCAATGCACGTCCCTGCGGGCTGGTGTCGAGGTGGCCGTGTCTAGACAGCCCTGGGCGGGGCTGAGGCCTCTGCAACCCCCGGGTCCCCCTCGGGCTCCAGCAGCCCCACAGCGGTGCTGCCAGAGAGGAGCAGTGAGGTCAGAGAAGAGCAGCCGTGTCACAGCAGCCTGGGGCAGGGCAAGGCGGGGCGGGCTGGGGCGACCTCACAGTGGGGCAGAGCAGCATCCTTGGCATTCGGGACACCGAGCTGCCTGCGGCCCCTGGGAGAAGGGCTCTCTCGGGCTGAGGGGGTGAAGCGCCTTTGGCCCAGAGGAGCTGCCGGCCCCTCGGCCTGCAGTGCATGCCTGTGCCCATGGAGCTGGAGGACTTGCAGCTCTGCTTGCGGCGGCACCAGGATGAACGCCGGGAGCTGCTGGAGAAGCTGCTGGAGCAGGAGCAGGCTTGTGGCGTCCTGCGAGCAGCTAGCAGCGCGTTGGAAGAAGGGATGGATAGGTGGGCATGGCTCCATCCTGCTCGGGGCTGAGACTCGGGTCCCGGAGGCTGTCTGCAGCCCCTGCACGCCTTGGCCCTCGATGGGGGCCCTGCGGGGCTGGGTGGAGGTGGGGGGCGGGCCCTGCCACCCGTCCCGGAGGGCTCTGGGTGCTACCCGCCTGCCTGGGTGCCTGATCTCTGCCCCGGGGGTCTGCACTCAGCAGCCTCCCCTCTCCTCAACCCTGCAGGCTGCAGCGCTCCTGGGAGGGGGCTGAGGAGCCCGACGTGGGGCTGAGGGAAGAGCTCGGCACCCTCTTGAGCTGCCTGAAGGAGAGCGAGCAGGAGACAGCTGCAATGCAGGAGCAGCTCCGGGGCTTGGTAGGTGCTGGGGATGCCCGGGCGTGTGCATGGGGGGCTCCAAGGCCTGCTCCCCAGCACTGTCCCCATCCCTGCAGGAGCAGGAGAAAGAGGAGCTCCGCACCACCCTGCAGGAGCTCACCACCGAGGTACCGAGAGCCCCGTGCCAACACCCCCTCGGACACCCCTCTGGCTGCCCCACGACCCCCTCGCGCTTGGCCCTCACCCCCGGTTCATCTCCACAGCACTTCGCCTTGGCAGCGCAGCATGCCCAGAGCTCCCAGCAGCTGGAGAGGACCAAAGAAGTCCTCCCACAGCTCCAGGTGAGGCAGATGCTCCGCTGTCCAGCTGGCTCCCCCAGGGACCCTCAGAGGGGTGGGGGGACTGCGTGGTTTGGGGACGCCCAGTCTCAGCCAGGGCCCTGGGCCTAGAGCCCACACTGGTCCCTGGGGGTCCTCCAGCTCCCCCCACCGAGATGCTCCCACTGCCTCTTCTCTCCCAGGCAGAGCTGACGGAGGTGAAGGCAGAGGGAGACGTGGCCCGGAAGGAGCTCCACCAGGTCTGTAACCCCCGTGAAAACACCGCTTAGGTGGGCAGAGCTGCTGGGTGTGGTGCCAGCCCCCAAGGACGCCTGTGTCCCTGCCTCCCTGGCCCCGGCTGGCCTCGCAGCGCCCTGCAGACTGACTGGGCATCGCCAGTCCCACCTGGGCTCTTTGCAACGTGGCCCGGTTGCTTTGCAGGAGAAGCAGTCAGCAGCCAAGCTGGCAGAGGCCCTGCGGGAGCAGGCTGAGATCGAGAAGGTACTAGGCGTAGGAAGCAAGGCGGGACGAGGTCTTTGTGTGGGGAAAGCCCCCTCACGGTGGGCTTGGCGTGGACTACTGAGCAGGGCCCTTCCTTCGTCCAGGTGCTGAGGAAAGAACGCGAGTGCCTCCGGGAGAGACGCGAGGGCCTCCAAGGGCAGACAGTGGGGTGAGTGGGGACAGGCCCCCGCGCCCAACCTGTGGGGCGGGGCTCTGTGCAGCTCCCAGGTCTCTGTGTCCCCAGTCCCACCTTGGGAAGGGCTGTGCCAATCCCGGACAACAGAGCCCCTGATCTCATCCTCCTCCGATGACATCTAAGCTGCTCCCAACCCAACTAGTATGCCTCTGGAGCACTCCCAACAGCCTCTGCGTGGCTTCAGACCTTCCCTGAACAGCGGTCCACCACTCGCACAAGCTCTAAAATCCTCTGCCGAGTGCTGAACAGCTCTGGGCAGCCCTAAGGGGCTCTGCAACAGCTTTCAGCCTCCCTTCGAGTCCTCCAAACCTTCTCGGAAGGGCCCAGTGCCTTTTCCAAAGTACCTGATGGAAAGAAAAACAAACAAACAACCCGCACACTGGTTGGCTCTTTGAAGCAGCTCTGAACAGCTCTGAAGAGCTCCAAGCCTCTCCTAAATGCCCTCCGAGCCTGACGTGGGAAGGGAGTGGAGGGAAGGGTGTTTTTGATGCTGGGAGCCTGGGGTGCCTTGCCTCAGCCCCAGCAGAGCCTGTCCAGCACCCCGGGTCCCTGTTGCCCATCTGGTGGTCCCAATGCCGGCCGAGCTCGCTCCTCACGCCCCAACTGCCTGTGGTGCCCACAACAGGGGGAAGACGGAGCAGGCGGCCAGGCTGTCCACGTCACTTATGCGGGAGATGGTGGCTGTGAAGCTGGTAGGACGGACAAGCCCGACGGGGGCCTTGGGGAAGAAAGGGTGTGCAGGGCACCCGTTGGCTTTGGGGGCACTGGTCTCAGTGGGGATGAGGGTGGGGGTCTGAGCCCCCAAGGCCCAGCAGTCTTGCCCACACCGACACGTGTCCTGCTGTGCCTTGACCTGCAGGAGGAGCAGCTGGTGGCAAAGAGGCAGGGCATCACTTTTTGGCTGCAGTGAGTTGCCGCGTGGGGCTCGGCGTGCCAGGGCTCGTGTGCGGGGGGTGGGATGCCCAGGCTGGCGGTCCCAAGGCATCCATCAGCTTCTCCCTTCTCAACACGGACACAGCTCAGGATCCCTTCTCCCGGGGTTGCGTAGGTGGTGGTTGCTTCTGGGCTCAGTAGGGAGATGAAGAGCAGAGCCGAGATGCTTGGGCCCTTAAGCTGAGGCCCAGGAACGGGGCAGGGGGGTGGTGTGCCCAGCATGATGCAGGGTGCCAGTTGCTGGCCTGGTGGCATCTGCAGGTGATGTCTGGAAACAGATGAGACAGATTTCTCCCCTCCGCTGTCTTAACCCTCTCCTGGCCTGCAGGAAGCTGTTTGTGCTCCTCACCTGCCTGCAGCTCGTGTTGCTCTGCCTGGTCCTGCTCACGAGGGACAGCATCAGCCGGGACCTGCCCTGCAGGCTGGCGTCCACCTTTGGGAGCTGCCCAGCGTGGCCACCACCCTTCTGATACCCCTGGCCTTGCACTGCGTGGGGTGGAGAGTGACAGGGACACTGGGCGCCGTGCAGACCCGCAAATGTCCAACCCTGCAGCACCACCCTTCTCCCGGGGCACCGCTGCACACATCTGGAATGGCATGCGCAGGCACACTGCACAGCCAGCTGTGACTCCACCTCGCTGTGGAGGACGTTTGCCTGCCAAATACTTGCCACCGAGCTCACCCTGCCTTTAACAATAAAAAGCACAGCTGAGAACCCTGACTCCTCCCTCTGTGATTTTTCCTTGGAAAGAGACTGACTTGGTCATGGAATTTCAGCTGCCTGATGTAGGACTGACGGGGGGTGCCAGGGGGATGCTGTGCTTGTCCAAACTCCTGTTTTCAACTGTAGCTTAAAAGCTGCCATTCCATCTTAACATGTCTGGCGATGGATTGAGCTGCCTCTAGCAAAGACTTACGCTGGCCGGGAAACACTGTAACACCCTGCTCTGCTCTTACTGGGAAACCAAATGTGAGCTGGAGTTAACTGGAAGTGGGCTGAACCAGCGATGTTTTGTGCAGTGACATCCAGCTCTTCTTGTCCTATGCATTAATCCACCTCAAACACTCCATGCTTCAGAGCTTTTCCAAAAGGAAGGTATTCATCCACAACTTCCAGCTTTGAAACCAGACTTCAGAAAGGAGATGATGCCTCATAAATGCAGTGTGTAAAGTTGAGTACATTATTTTTTGCTGCAAAGAAATGAAAAGTGGAAAGGTGAAACCTGTTAATAATTCCGTATCCTGAACCCCACGGAAAGGGCAGAGGCCCTCAGGGCCTTCTTTGCCTGAGGTTTTCCTGGTCCACTTTTCCCTCGGGAGGCCTAGAGAGAGCGGAGGGGGGTGAGAGTGTGTACTATCTCCTGTCCTAGTCATCCCCCACCCCCCACCCCCATTAACTGTCGGTGGGATTTCAGCAAAAAGAGGTGCAGAGAGAGAGGGACTGAGGGAGGAGTTAGTGATGGGAGGAAGAGAGAAATGGCCGCAAGGGGCTGGGTGAGCCTGGGGCCAGAGGGGAGCGTTTGGAGGAAACACTGCTGCGGGAGCTACGGACGGCACTGAAGAGCGAGGCTGTGGGGCAGCAGAGATGCCAGGAGGAGCAGAGGCCAGGATCACCTCCTCTCTGTTTCCAGGTGTGAGTCCTAAAGGGGCCTGAGGGGATGCCTCTGAAGGGACGGCGTGAGGGGGACCATCTCCACAGGGACACTGTGCTCATCCGGGGCATGTCAGCTGCATGATCACATCAGGGGTCATGTCTTCTGCCTTGGTGTCCTTGTACACTGTTTCTGTGTAGGTCTGCATTGCACAGCTTCATTGTTTTGGTTTCTTGGCCTGTGCATAACGTTATCTTCTGGCAAGACGGGTCTACCCCTGATACTGAGCAAGGGGCAAATCTCTGCAGGAATCTCAGTAGCAAATATCAAATTCCATCTTGACCTTGCAGCTGTGAGCCACATTGGTGGATGTGTGGCTTGTACCCTAATCATGTGCCTTACGTCACAGCTAAGTCTCTCTGGTGCTGGTGAGATAGACAATTTCTTGGGTGAACTCATGCCCATCATTAATCACTCCTGTGATGATCCTACAGTGATCCTGCTGCTGACTTCCTTGATCTCTTTTATAGATGCTCTTTTCCCATTTCTACTGAGCCTGGCCTCTTCTGTCTGCATCATCACCACCATCCTGAGAATCCCTTGCAATGCGGGGAGACAAAAAGCCTTTTGCACTTGCTCAGCTCATCTGACCAGATACCAGCAGAATGAGAAAGGGGAAGAAAATAGTCTCTATTACACAACTTCCCCACTTCTTTCCTTTGGGCAAGACATCGACAGCAGTAGCTACAGCACAGCAGGACCCAGAAACTCCTTGGCAGAGAAGCTCTTCACCTCTGCAGAAAAGGCAGCTCCCGACAGAGGAGGTTGCTGCAGGGGCTGAGCAGGCTGGAAGGGAGGGGAAAGTCCTCTCCTGCACTGACCCATTGGCAAGAAGATTGTGGGGAGGAGGAAAGAGCTGTGGGAAAAGGCTTTGCTAATGCCCTGCAGGAAGGACAGCCACCTCCCAGGAGGCATCAGCGCACAGCCAGCAGGTCGAGGGCAGTGGGGCTGCCCCTCTGCTCTGCACTGGTGAGACCATGCCGGGAGGGCTGGCCCCCAGCAGGGGCTTCCCAGGGCTCTGGGACAGGCAGGGACACCCGGGAGCGACTGCAGCAGAGGTGCCCAGCACAGGACGGGGCTGGAGCCCATGGCCCACGCTGGGCAGGCTGCAGGCACTTCCCTGGCGCAGGAGCAGCCGTTCCCTCGGCCAGGCAAGATGGTCCGTGGGAAGGGTCTCCAGGAGAGCAGCCCCCAGCACCACAGCCCCTTCCCCAAGGAGGCACCCTTCAGCCCCCAGCATCCCACCATGCAGTAGAGCCAGGCAGGGCCCCTGCGGGTGGGGACCGAGCCAGGCATGCTGTCACCACGGCCTCCTCGTGTCAGCAGTGACCTCAGCACCGCTGTTCCAGAGCCATTAAGAGGCTGATGGTGGGAGAGGGCCCAGGATCGAGCTCTCCACTCCTGCCTGCCAGCAGAGCTCCAGCCATGAACCAGGTGAAGCGGCTGTGGGAGTGGAGAAAGGCAGGCACAACCATCTGGGACCAACACACCGCCCTTTTCCAGACCAGTGCAGCCACCCCAGAACCCATGGAGCTGGACCCCCCAGAGGGGCAGCCCATCCCGTACCCGGTTGCCCTCCCCCAGGGACCAAAGAGGAGGAGGAGGCCCTAGCCTGGCAGGAGGCCCCCTGCTCCCCATCAGCTGGGGCATGGCCCCCCCAGCAAGACCAGGCTGCTGCTGGCACCTGGCCAGGGAGAGCTGAGCCAAAGGTGCCGGGGGAGGCCAAGGATTGCCGGGCTGCACATTGCCTCCTGGCCTGCACCTGGCTGCCAGGCAGTAGGATCTTCCCAGCAGGGACAGGGCCAAGTATTGTATTTTTTAATGTGGTCTGCTGGTGATGGGTGACACCCATCCCGACGCCTCACCAGAAAGGCCCCCGGGTCTCCGGCCAGGCTCAGAAAATCACTGCCCGCGGGGCAGCGGGACACGATGGAGGGAGGAGCAGCCTGGGATGGTGCAGAACTTGGTACGGGATGTTCAGGGGAGGAACCAAGGGCAGGGAGAGGGAGGCATCAGGGTGGTTTGGGGAGGAACAGGTGAGGGAAAGCAGAAGGAAAAGGGGATAAAAGGGGCCAGTCGCATGTGGACAGGCAGCTGCTTACACACTGGTCTTTCCCCACCCTGCCCCTGACAGCGCAGCCCGGCCTGTCTCCTCATCCAGCCCCGTTCCCGACCGTGCTCCTGGCCCAGGGGCTCCCCAGCCCGTGTGCACGGGACGTGCGGAGGAGGTCTAAGGGCAGCAGCAGGAGCTGCACCACAAGCCACGGGGATTTGGGGATCCCGCTCCCAAGGAGCCCCCGGGGGGAAGACCAGGCACATGAAGAGCCTCAGCTCTGCCCTGAAGAGCCGGGTCAGCGCCAGAGCTGCTGGGAGGAGCTGGGTCCGGCCTGCGGCGCCCATCGAGGGCCCTCGGCCGCCCCTTCCTGCCGGCAGCCACCGGGCGCAGGGCCCGGGCGTGGGCCCCGCTCCCCCGAGCCCCCAGACCGCCGGGGCAGCGGGGCCAGGGGCCGCAGAGGGCCCGGCTCCCCGACGCTCCCGGCCCCACACACCGCCCCACCACGGCTGCCCTGGCCAGGCCCAACTGCCCCAGGGCGGGGACACCTGCCCCAGGGCCAGGGGCAGCCCCGCCCAGCGTTGCCTGGCAATGGCAACAGCTGCAGGTCACGTGGCCTCCTCCTGCCCCTCCCCCCGGGTGCTGCCTAGCAACAGCAGCCCTTGGGCCCCCAGGGCTGCCCTGGCCTCCTCTGCTCCTCCCCTCCCTCCTTCCCTTCTTCTCTTCCTCCTTCCCTTTTCCTTCCCTCCCTCTCTTTTCCGAAAAGCGGATTCATTGCCCGGTGCGCAATAAGCCAATAATTACACACTCAGGAGAGACATTTGCTTATTTCTTTCGGAGTTGTGCAAGCCTGGGTGCTCGGTGGTTTCCCACAAATCCAGCATACCCTGGCCTGCTTTCCAAGTAGCAATTATGCAAACAAATTGCAAGGGTTGCAACTTCCCCTTTTACACTGATTGCTTAGTGATTTACATACAATTATAATATTGCTTATACACCATTTTACTACTGTGCATGCTCAGGGAAGGGGTCCTTGCCCAGGCACGGGTCTTTTTGAGCTTTGGGCATGATTTTTTGTATTCTAATGAGGACAGTTCAGTTAGGGATACGTGGACATTGAATTCTTTCGCCAAAGTGTCAATATTAACATAGAAAATAAGACATTTTGATTTAATGTTTCTTCAGGGCTTTAGCAGTTCTAGGATGTCCTTCATTAAAGAAGGCTTCTTCTCAGAAAACAGAGGAGGTTGGCCACTGCCTTCTCACCAGGGAGAGTCACTGAAGCACGGTCGGGGCTGATGGTCTCGATCCAGCTGCCTTCCATCTCGCTTGCCCCCTTGCCCTTGGCTCTCCTGTCCATCCAGGGACAAAGGACGCTCTTGGCGTCTCGTCACCCAAAACTCTCCAAGGTGCCCCTCTCCTCTGCCTGTCGGCGAGGGGCCCCAACGTGGCCCTGCTGCCTCTTGTCCCCGCTCCTGGTTGTGGAGCGGCTCCGCAGGGCAGCGGTGGGGAGCGCGTGAGCAGTGCCCAGCAGCTCCGGGGCCTCGCAGGGAAGTGAGGGCTCTGCCGTGCCACCAGGCAGACCTGCCTGTGATGCGGCAGCACGTGCCACGGCGACCTCAGCGGGTGTCATCTGGGGCTCAGTAGATCATCCCCATGGAGATGGCAGAGGCAGGGAGGCAGCAGAGCCATTTCCCCTCCTGTCCTGCAAAGCAGTCCCCTCCCTTCCCCCCAGTTCTGTCCCAGAACTCTCTGAGAAATCCTTGAGGAACATCTGCAGACGGTGCCAAAGGCAGTGACCTCTCTCCAAGGGGGCCCTGGAGAAGTCACTTCTGCAGCCCTGCACCCACAGCTCTCTGCCCTGGGCAGAGCTGTGCGGGCAGCTGGGACTTGGGGGTTGCTTTGGGGGTTGGCGTTTTTCAAAGACGGGCTGCAAGTGCTGTGGGATGAAAGAGCACAAAGCGTGGCCACACGCTGAGATGCTTTAGTGAGCCTCACTCAGGGCTGGTTTCTCCTGTGGGTCACTGTTTGGAGAAGGAGGATGTGAGAGAGTGTGGGACAGGAGGCAGCCTTCCTCCCTGAGGCACCACAGCAGGCTCTTTGCTTTTCCAAGTCCTCAGCAAGGTTTCTCTGTCTGTGCTGCTTAAGATAGACATGATAGGCCTGAGAAGAGCAAACGTGCCCTAAACAGCCGTCATGTGGAGGGCTTTGTGAGGGAGCCTGGTGCCTGGCAGGGTCCACAGCTATGGGCCAGACCTGGTAGCAAATCCAGGGAAGTTTGTCCCCTTCCCAGGACTGTTGTCCAGCTTTTCTTCTGGGCACACTAGTACTGAGTCAAGGGGGATACTAATGCCCCTTCTCTTGGTAGCCACACTCCTCTTAATGCAACCCCAAAGGCATCTGAACTCACTCAGAGCGAGCACAATCCACTGGTTCATGTGACAACACACACGCCCTTCTCCTCAGGCCACTCCTGAGGCACTCAGGTCCCAGCCTGTCCTGGTGCACAGGGTTGTTCTTTCCCATGTGCAGGAGTTGCCACTTGTCTTGGTAAAACTTCATGATGTTCCTGTTGGCTGAATCCCCAAGTTTCTCAGGGTCCCCCGCACTGAAGCTCATTGTGTCAGCTCTTAATGTGTGTGTGTAGATGGTGCATGCTGACTTGTGGTGCCTCTGGCAAGGTAACAGGAGGAATTGCAGATTACTTCAAGTACTAAAAAAGGAGGTCCTAGTTCCATGGAATTGCTGACCTAGGTAGGAATGACCCTGCCAATCATCTCAGAAATGGCAGCTGAGGGTACAAAGCAAGCACAGCCAGGGCCTTGGAGGAAAGGGTAACCAGAGGGGGGCTGCTTGTATGGACGGGTATGAGGATAGTAAGAGGGCTGAACATGGAAGGGGTAAAGGAGAGAAAACCCAACAAAAGATGAAGCAAAGGGGTGATCAGGGCTGTTCAGGGGTACCTGCCAAGCAGCCCTGCATCTGGACATTTCTGAGTGCAGCCGGACCTGAAAGCTAGTTGATCTGCTCAGACTTGTGCCTGAGTTGCTTCCATGGTGAAGGAGACCTGAGGGCTTTCCCTAACATCAACAAGAGTAGAGCTGGAGGAATCTTTCCAGGTGGATGGGACCTGAGGCAGCCTCTAGCCCAACGTTGTGCTCACAGCAGGATCAGCTTTGGAGTCGGAGCAGGTTGCTGAGGGCTTGATACAGGCTGGAAAACCTCCAAGGCTGCAGATAGCAGAGCTTCTCTGGGCAATATGTTCCAGTGCTTGCCTGTCTTCTCAGTAAAAACCTTTTTGCTTCTCTGAAGCGTGCGCCTCTCTGATTTCGACCTATGGCTGTGGTCTCTCCTCCTCCAGCATGCACCATTCTGAAGAGCCTGGCTTTGTCTTCTTGAGGATCTCTTTGTACAGAAGGTCCCTTGTCCTGAGGGGCTAAAAAGTGGGTGCAGTATTGTACATGTTGTCCAAGAAGTGCGTAACAGAAGGGTCTGATCACTTCCCTTGACCTCCTGGCCATGCTCCTATTCATACGGCCCAAGGTGCTGTTGGCCACACAGCTGTCTCATATTTTGCCTTCGGTCTGCCAAAATCCTCATGTCCTTTTCCACAGAGCTGCTTCATGGCCCCACAGTGCCCAGCCTGGATGTCTGCAGGGAGTTGGTCTGTCCTGGGTGCAGGAACGTGGCATTTGTCCTTGCAGAATTTCATGAGATTCCTGGCAGCCTATTGCTCCTGCCTGTCTAGGTCCCTCTCAGTGGCAGCCCTCAAGACGAAGACTGGTGCCCACTCAGTTTGGGGTCATGTACAACCGTGACGAAAGTTCCCCCTGCAGCTCATTCATAAGGTGTAAAACAGGAGAGGTCCCAGGAGAGACCCTGTGGTGCTCCATTACTCCAACCCTCCAGGAAAAACGCTACCTGTTCACCACTACCCTCTGAGCCCCATCATCCAGCTATGATGGCAGTTCTTTGTCCATTTGCTTGTCCAGCCACTCGGACAATAAAGGCCTAGTTTGTGTGCAAGTATACTGCGGGAGAAAGTGTCAAAAGCCTTCTGAAAGTTGAGGTAACTGACATTCACTGCTCTCTGTTCATCCACAAATACAGTTCTTTTAACATAGAAAGCCATCACGTTGGTGAGGCATGATGTCTCCTCAGGAAATCTGTGCTGACTCTTCCCAGGCACCTCATTCTCCTTCCTTTACTTGGAAAGGTGATCAGAGGGGGCTTGCTGCATGACACTCTGATCATCAAAGTGAGGCTGAACGGCCTGTAGCTGCCCAGGTTGTCCCTGTGGCCTTTGTGGAAGAGGGATGTAACATTTGCCCTTCTCCAGTCATTGGGTCCTCCCTGAGTCTCCACAGCTTTCCAAGATGACAGAGAGTGGCCTTGCTAGATAGAGGCCAGCTCTCTCAGCATCCTCAGCTGCAGCCCTTCCAATCCTGTACACTTAGAAATAATTCCTGCCTCAATCCCCAGGCCCTGCTGGTTGCTTTTCTCCTCAGGACTCCTGACTCTAGGCACAATGGCCTGGGAGACCTTGCTGGTGGGTGCTGAAGCCAAGGGATTGAGTTCCCCAGACCCATCTACCTCTGCTGTTACCAGATTGCCTGCCCCAGTCAGTCCTCAGCCATGGGCCGACATTCTCCTTGTTTATGCTTTCACTGTTACTGAAGCAATAGCAGATCATCTTTTTTGCCCTTGACATTCCTTGTAGCCTCAGTCCTAAAGGTGCTTTGGCTTTCCTAACAGCTTCCCTACTTCCCTGGACAACTTTTCTCAATTCCTCCTTGCCACCTCTCCCTGCTTTCTGTTCCTGTGTGCTGCATTTGTGCCACAGGCTTTTTGCATTTGTGTACATCTGAGCTGCAGAACCTCCGCTGTGGCACCAGGGCTGAGCGTAGACTTGTCATGGTGATACCTGTTCCCAAGCCAGAAGGAAAGAGACCTGGCCATGCAGCTGTGGCAGGAGAGGTGCTTGGTTCCTGAGCTGGCTCTGCAGCACCTTGGCACATGTGATGGAGGTGACCAGATCTCCAAGTAAGACAAGGTGCCCCTGAAAAAGTCCCTGGGCCTGAACAGCCTGCAAGCCAGGCACACAGTGGCTGCATCATTAGCACAGTCCCTGTTCATAGCATGAGAGCTGAGAAAAGGTTTAGGGAGAGAACTAGTGGGGTTTGAGAGGGTCGGCATGCGTGGAGACCTTGGTGTGGTGTGCCTTCCATTTTTGCAGTATGGTCTGGGATGTAGATGGGATGGATTTTGCCAAAAGGCAGTGGTGGGAATCCCTTGTTTGGGAACAGTTAGGAAATGCGAGATGCCCTGGGGTGTTTGCCCAGCCACCACTCCAAAAGGGCATGCTTTTCCTGCAGGTCCTGTGCTGTACCTGCTAGAAACCTGGTGGTTGTGCTGGACACCCCATGCATCGGACATGGCCCTGCATGAGCTGTTTGCAATGTCGGGATCTGCATATGTCTCGGCTTCCTAGTGAGCGGAGCTCTTGCAGTAGTCGGCATCAAGTGTCATTTCAGATGGCCAAGGAGATTCTACTCCTGGCCCCCAGCTGATGTCCTGGAAGGATAGGGGTCTCATAATTATTCCATCAGAGCAAGGAGAAAGTGGTACATGTCTTGGATCACCTCTGGCCCTTCAGATGTCCAAGGGGTTGTGTGTGTGCATGTATGGCTGAGTGCCTCCCTCCATCTCCCTTGATTCCAGTGGGAGCTTAAACAAGGAGCTGCCATGCAGACAGGCATTTTGTGCATGCTAGACTTGGGCAAGGGGAATCCCACCTCCTGTGAGTTTGTGGAGAGCACGGGAGGGAACTGTATCCTATTCCACCCCGGGGCTTCTCAGTGAGCACTCGATGTATTGATTAACTCTTCTAAATCATCCCTGAAGCATGAGCAAAGGAACTCCCTTCTTGTGCCTGTGCTCTTATGCGATGGGAGCAGGGCTTTCCAGAGTGGGACGTTTCCACCTCTCTTAGACAGCCATGCTCTGGTGAGACCAACTGCAATGCTAGAGTCAGTCTCTGCACTGTTTAGTGCAGGACCCTCGGTGATTATTTTCATCTACTTCCGTGGCTATTTCCCAGGGGTGACCCTGCTGCCTTCCAGGAACTGTCAGCCCTGGAGCCCTGGGAAGGTCTCGAGGGTGCCCAGGGGACAGAGAAAGTCACGTCATCAGCTGGGCCTCTGCTCCTGAGCTGGGCTTGGCTCCTGGGGCTGCCGGAGCCCATGGCAACCTGGCAGGCACTGCAGAGAGCCAGCTCTGTCCAAGTGCAGCTCCTTTTCCTGGAGAAGCTGGACTCCGGGCACTGCCTGCAGGGGCCAGAATGAGATGGACATCTCGGAAGTTGAAGATAGTGGGGCATCAGAGGATGGCTGAGAGCTACCTGCAGGGAGAAATCTTCCCAGCCCCTAACACAGTAAGTCTCTGGCTGCAGGGCAACATTGCTGCTGTGGCTGCCGGAGGGTTCCTCTGAAGCTGGCACCTTCCACAGCTGAGAGGGTCTGTCAGGGCGGCTCTGCCAGCTCCTCCTGTTTGGAGCAGGTGGTGCTTTAGAGCAGGGCTTCCCAGCCACACCGTCAGAGGGACAGGCCATCACGGCTACCTTCTGCCAGGGACGGTGCTGGGGTGTGAAGCCAGGGAGTGCCCCCAGGTGTGCGCGGGCTGTAATTGAGAGCAGTGTCCCTGCGACCCAGGGTGCTGTGTGCCCGGGGCAGGGACTCTGCCGCCTGCGAGGGTCAGCACTCAGCCTGCCCGGGGAGCTGCCCAGGGCGCTGCAGGGAGAAGCTCTGGGTGGAAGGAGCGACCCCGAGAAGGGCGGCTTCATCCTCCTGTTGAGAGGGTGCTGCGGGGGTCAGGGCTGCTCTCAGCTCTCGCTCACCCCCAGGATATTTGCAGGGGACCTTTTCAAGCAGACAGCCATGGCCGGGGTTCCCTGAAAGATAAGGACCTTTCCTGAGTCTCTGCTTCCAGTTTCCCACTGTTTGCAGGAGGTGGGAGGTGGGGGTGGGCAAGAGGAGAGGAAAGGAGCTGTGAGGTTTGGTCAAGAGGCTGATGCTCCCAGACCATTACAGTGCGAGATCAGTAGTTCTGTGAGGGACCTCATTGCATCCTTTCACCCAGTGCTCTGCCTACAGAAAGCACCACCATCACCTTGCCTGGCCTCACCAGCGTTTATCTGACCTGCTCCTTAGCACCTGCAAAGCCAGAGATGCCCCTGGGCAGTGCCCTGCTGCTGGGAGGTTTCTGCAGGGCAGGACTGAGTGCCCAGAGGGTGGGATGGGGTCTGTGAGTGCTGGCAGGGAAAAGAGATGGGGCAGAGAAACAGCTGCCAGGAGGAAAAGCTCCAGGCAGGGGAGACAGGATCAGCGCATGAGGGGAAAGTAGAAACATTGATGCTATGGGAGGGGGAATTAGGAAAACTCCCGGTCAGTCCCTGCAATGCAGACATCTTCCTCTCAGCAAGCCCCCCGTGTCTCCTCTCCCACCAGCACAGCCTCTGCCCTCAAGGCCATGGGCTGCAGGGCAGGAGCCCCCTCCTCAGCAGCCTGAGCTGCAGCAGAGCAGAGGGGCATCTCTGCTGTGATGTGCCCATTTCCCACTGCACGGCAAAGGGGCTGAGAGTGACTGTGCTGTGATGCCACTGCCTGGGAGGTGCTGTGCAGAGCTGGGAGAGGGGAAGGCTTTCCTAACTGCCCGTCTGGCTCTCCCTCCTGGCTTTCCCTTTGGTGGCAGGGTCATGGTACTGCTGCTTGTTTCCTCTCCTCTCTGTGCTGCTCTGCTTCTTGCTGTCCTGCTCTCTGGGGTGAAGGAGAGGGGTTCAGCTGCAGTTAAGGCACTGACCCTGTGGGTCCTGCATGGAGCTATCTTCATGGCAGTGATGTGCCCAAGGCCCTTCTAACCTTCTAGGCAATGCATTTCATCTGATTGGGGAGTGATCTGACTCTCCCTTAAGGCTGCCCCCCCTCACCCTTCTTCAGATCTCTTGACTGTCTCTCTGGGGTGTCCTGCCAGGCTGCAAGCTGCCCTCCACAAGACCTCAGCTCTGCCATAGCATAGCTGTGAGAGCAGGGAGTCTTTGTGCTGGTCATGCAAGTCAGAAACCTCCTCACCTGCTCTGACGAGCTCTCCAGAGCACACTCCCCATGTCTGCTCTGAGAGAGAAGAATGGGGAAATCTTCCCTCTGGAGCTACATTCCTCCACTCTCACCTCAGCCCAGGTCCTTTCTTAGAGTAACTTGGGAGTGGGATTGTCCTTTAGCTGGGAGAGGTGCTAGCACAGGGCAGCGGGCAGCAAGACTCCTGCACAGTCCAGATCCCCTGACTCTGTCTGTAGTATACAGACACCGTGAGCCCTTTTCCTGCTGGGACACTTAAGTTCTAATGCTGAGAGAAACTGAAATGCCAAAGATTTCTACTGCATCAAAGAATGCTCCCACGGTGTGACGGAGGCATCTAAAATCTCAGGAAATATAGAATCAGATCCCTCTGCTGCAGCCCATTTTCTGAATAAACTGTTGAACGAACTTTCCACAAAATGGGTGGCTGTAATCTGCTGCAGAGTGTGTACATCAGAGCTAGTCACGTCCCACTCCCATTGCAGAGCCTGCAGAAAGAGTGCAGAGGGTAAATTGATGTGAGGGCAGGGTCCATCTCACTGGAACAGAGATGTCTAGAAAGGGTGGGGTCAGCCCCTTGCATTTACTCCAGTGTTTCTGTGGCTTGCTGGAGTGGGAGCTGGTGGGGCTGATTCCGACACAGACACCTGTGTTCAGGAGGGCAAGGCTGGGGGAGATGAGTCCCTCGCAAGGGTCTTCTCTTTCAGAGACAGCTGCCATGAGTGCTGTATTCATCTCTCACAAGGATTAAAAGAGGATATTCCCACTGGGTCACTGGACTGAATCCCCTGCACTCAGCTCTTGACAGCTGTCTCCAGGAATTCCCAGCAAGTACTTGGGGCAGTTTGACACCTCCATTTACAACCCCAGCAGAGCAGGACTGACTCCTCTGGAGCCCACACCCCGAGGGCCCTGCTGTGCACGGCACACTCAGACAGCATAAACCAGCGATCAGAAAAGGGATCTGAATGAAGGGAGAGAAGAGAGGAAAGGTGGAGGTTTGTACTAAGAACAGTTTGGGCTTGGCTCAGAGAAAACTGTTTTAACCTATCAATGCGTATTCCTCCTTGGACAGTCCCCAAAGCTCCGAAGAAGCAAATGCCCAACAGCAGTTTCCTGGATGAGTTCCTCCTCCTGGCATTTGCAGACACCCGAGAGTTGCAGCTCTTGCACTTCTCCCTCTTCCTGTGCATCTACCTGGCTGCCCTCCTGGGCAACATCCTCATCATCACAGCCATAGCCTGCGACCACCGCCTCCACACCCCCATGTACTTCTTCCTCCTCAACCTCTCCCTCCTCGACCTTGGCACCATCTCCACCACTGTCCCCAAATCCATGGCCAATTCCCTGTGGGACACCAGGGCCATTTCCTACACGGGATGTGCTGCCCAACTCTTTTTTCTTGCCTCTTTCATTTTGTCTGAGTATTCTCTTCTCACAGTCATGGCCTACGATCGCTATGTTGCCATATGTAAACCCCTGCACTATGGGACCATCATGGGCAGCAGAGCGTGTGTCAAAATGGCAGCAGCTGCCTGGGCCAGTGGGTTTCTCAGTGCGGTGCTGCACACTGCTAACACATTTGGAGTAACATTCTGCCATGGCAATGCCCTGGGTCAGTTCTTCTGTGAAGTTCCCCAGATCCTCAAGCTCTCCTGCTCAGACTCCTACCTCAGGGAAGCTGGCATTATTCTGCTTAGTGCCTGTTTAGTCTTTGGGTGTTTCATCTTCATTGTGGTGTCCTATGTGCAGATCTTCACTGCTGTGCTGAGGATCCCCTCTGAGCAAGGCCAGCACAAAGCCCTTTCCATGTGCCTCCCTCACCTGGCCGTGGTCTCCCTGTTTGTCAGCACCATCATATTTGCCCACCTGAAGCCCCCCTCCATCTCCTCCCCACCTCTGGATCTGGTGGTGGCTGTTTTGTACACAGTGGTGCCTCCAGCAGTGAACCCTGTCATCTACAGCATGAGGAACAGGGAGCTCAGGGATGCCCTGAAGAAACTGATTCTCCTGGTTTTTTTGCAGCAGCAATGAGCTGCCCATCCCTCTTCACAAGTGGTTTCTAAGTACCTCAGACAAGTCTTGTGCTTTGGGCATTCTTGCTGTGAGCATCATGTTTGTGCAGAAGTGTTGGAATTCATCCCACTTCCTTACAGGCATGAACCCAGTTTGTCTGACCCAGACTTCTTCTGTAAATGTCTCTCACTGTGTCAGAGTTGGCCTCTCTGTAATAAAAGCATATTTCCCCAGCGCAGTGCTTGGAGGTTGGTCTCTCCTTTAAGAGCTGGAGCCAAGGATGTGCTCAGGGACTTTCCCCCTGAAAGGGCCTGTTGCTTTTCCAGGGCTCTCCCTGGGCTCAAGGCAATGAGCTTATAGGTGATGTGTTAGGGAATGAGGGCTGGATTCAGCTTTTGCTTCTGAGTGCCCAGTGCTCCTGGAGATGGTGAATGGTCAAGTGGTATCTCCCATAGGACATGGCTGGACACTGATGCCCGTCCTTCTCAAAGGGAGTATGGATCCATCAGGAGAGCACAGGGCATCCCCAAGGGCACCACGTGCTTAGGGGTGGGCAGTGAATGGAGCTTCACAAAATCCAGTGGAGTCATCCAGAGGGAAAATGCTAAACCAATGAATATCCAGGCTAGTGAGAGCTCTGCAATCCCACGAGAGGCAGCGGGGACCGAGGAGGCCCAGGGAAGGGATCCTGCAGAGTGGTCCATGTCACCTTCAATGAAAAGCCATGGGCTGGATCTCGCGACACGCCTGAACACAGGCTGAGCCATTTGAAATGCCCTGTAATTGCTCAGAGCATCGTCCATGGCCACAGGGCAACAGACACCTTGGTAGGGGGTTGTCAGGTGCAATGATGACCATCCAGCTGGGTCTGCTTCCCACCCTGACCACTTTGACCATTGCAGAGTCACCCTGTGGCCCCAAGGCACCACAGCCCACTTGCTCTGCTGAGCAGCACTGCCAGCTTGGAGCCCCATGAGGAACACAGGGTTGGGTCCAGGAAAAGCCAGGTGGGCAGCACCCATGCACTGCCCTGGGGAAAGACTCTCCCGGGAGTAGGGACATCCCTGGAGAAGAGCAAAGGAGCAATTGTGTGCTGGCAAGGAGGAATAAAGGAGACAGAGAAATCTGTTTCTGTGGAGGTTAAGTAAGGGCAGGCTGCTGTGTCCCTGGGGCAGCAGGAGCTGCCTGAGGAGCCCCAGGGCAGGGACCCTTGTGCTGTGCTGGAGAGAGGCGCTGGCACGGGGGGCTGCAGGCAGTCTGGGGGTAGGGAATCTGCTGTGCACAAGAACAAGGGACACTGAGTGTCACTGTGCTCTGCCTCCTTGTGCCACGGGGGCCTGTTCCAGCTTGGAGGCTGATGGGGCAGCTGGCACACACACCCCTGCCCTCCAGAGCTGCTGTGCCTGCCGGGGGGCAGGGGATGTGGTGTGAGTGCCCAGAGCTCTGTAGCTCTCTGCTGTGGAGCCACCACCAGCCTGGTCTGCTCTGCTGGGTGGGCTGGGGAGAGGGCAGGGGAGGTGGGGAGAGCTGGGGAGGGGCTGAGCTGGGCTGGAAAAGGCCCAAGAGAGGGAAACACCAATGTTAGCTCAGCTGTGTGATTGGGCAGGGTGAGGACACACACTGGTGGGTTTGTGGTGCAGAGCCAGGTCTCATACAGGGGAACCAGGACATGCCAGCACAGAAGAGAGGAGGCCGCTCTGTGCCCGTGGTTGCACGGACTGGTGGGGAAGGTGCCTCCAGGCATTCGTCCCAGACCAGCCTCTCACATGGGCTGTTTCCAGCCCTGGCCGCACACCCCAGGATTATGGGGGCATTTCCTTGTGTGGCCAGCTCTGTCCTGCTGGGCTCAGGGCCTGTGTCGAGGGGAACAGCCAGCCCTGCCTGGCCTCTCTCCCAGCCCAGACCCCAGCAGACCCCGATGGATGGCTGTGTGCTCAACCCCATGTAGGACATGGCTGGAGCAGGGCAGGGCCCAGGCGCTGAGGGAGGCTGTCAAAGCAGGAGGGCTGTGGGGAGTCGGGGCACCAAGGGCTGTTGTGGATATTGTGCTGGGGGGTGTTTCCCCACCTCTGAAGGCACCCTGCCCTGTGCGCTGCTTGCACAGCAGAAGTGGGGCCATGTGCAGGTGCAGGCACAGGGCACAGATGGGAGCCACCATGCTCCTCACTGCTCCACTGCAAAAGAGAAGCTCCCCGAGCTCTCCCAGCCCTGCTCCACCAGCTCTTGTCCCTGCTCCAGCCATGCCAGAGCAGAGGCCGAGGACCAAGAGGGCCCTCAGGCAAAGCTGTGCCAGCCTCGGGGAGCTGCCCTGAGCACCAGGACAGGCAGAGCACCCTCCTCCTATGTCCCCACCCTGCTGCGAGGGTGGCAGGGGCACCAGGGAAATGGCCTGTTTCTGCCTGGGGTCAGAGTGGGACTGTTGCATGGGAGGTGAACACAACAGCCACTGCGCTGCAGAAACACGGGCCACCACCCCTCACTGCAGCCCCCACTGCCCTCCTGCCCCCATCCCTGCTTACTTGCCCCACCCCTCACTGCCCCATCTCCTCTCCCCTCTCCCCATACCGCTGGGATCAGCAGTGCAGCAGGAGCTGGAACAGCGTCACAGCTGCTGCCTGGCCACTGCCCTCCCCAACTCCCCCCAAAACATTGCATCCATCTTCAAGAAGGACAAGGAAGAGGATCTGGGGAATGATGGGCTGGTCAGCATCACACCAGGGATCAGCAGATCTTCCTGGAAGCTAGTTCCAGTCACATGAAGGGACTGGGAACAGCCAGCATGAAGCCATCAAGTCAAATTGTTGACCAACCTCTTTGCCTTCTGTGATGGGATGTCTGGCTGTGCAGACCAGGGGAGTGCAGTGCCTGTTGCATGCCTTGCATTTAGGAAGGCCTTTGACATGGTCTTCCCTAGCACCTTTGTAGCCAGACTGGGGAGAGTGAGGACGGAGGAGTAAGCAATGGAGTGTGGGGGAAACTAGGTGGAGGCTGCCTGGCTCGAAGGGTGGAGAACAGTGGCACAAAGTCCAAGCGACTAATGGTTACCAGTGACGTTCTTCAGAGTCAATACTGGAGCCAATGCCTTCTGTCTTTAGGAATGATTTTGATGGTGGGACGGAGTGCACTCTCAGCCCGTTCATGAACGATCCCCAACTGGAGATGAGTGGTTGACATGCTGGAGGGCAGGGCTGCTCAGCAGAGGGGCAGCGACAGGCTGGTGATGCGGGCTGAAAGGGGCCTGGGGAGTTCAACCATGTCCTGTCCCTAGCAGGAAATAACCCTGTGCAGCAGGGCAAGCTGGGGCAGACTGGCTGGAGAGCAGCTTTGCAGGAAAGGACCTGAGTGTGCTGGTGCTCAACAAGTTGACAGGAATTCGACAGAGTGCTCTTGTAGCAAAGACAGCCCCCGTTATCGTGGGTTGTATCAGCAAGAGTACAGACAAGTGCAGGGCAAGTGCAGTGGGACAGATGAAATACTCTGCAGCCTCCACCAAAAAGAAGCAAAATAAAGGGCAGAATTGGCAGAGTACCAATGCTGGGGAGAGCGGTATGATCAACAGAGTGCCCAGGGACTGCCAACATTTTAAAGCAATCAGAACAAGAAAGGCCTTTCTGCCAGTTGCCAAGTGGCTGGAGCCAGAGGTACCCAGGCTTGCTCAAGGGTGAGAGGTCCAGAGAGACGATTTCTTTACTCAACCACCAAGCGCATGGCCAGGATTATAATGTTCTATTGAGAGAACATGTTTTTCCAAGTCTAGCTTTTTAATTAAAGCATTAGGACTCATACTCACACCAAATGGGGGCAGCGGGGTGTTGGGGGGGAGTAAGGCTTCCGTTTAGCTTCAGTGGCTGTGGGATGAAGCCTGCATTTAGTTTGAAAGAGACAGGATTAGGAATGATTGTCAGGCAGGTGACTATAAACTACCTGATGCTTTCTATACTCTTCAGTGATATTTCTTCTAGTCACTTCTCAGTCTATACTGCGTTATATTTTCTCCCTTGCATCATGGATCATCCCTCTGGAGAAAGAGCTGAGTCCAGGGACATGCCATGCCGATAATCTGGGCATCATGGGGAGCCCACTGCAAGAGTAAGTGTGTGCATGAGAGCTCACAGCAAAGGCCTGGGCAAGCCAAGGAGCAGGGACCCTCCCCAGGTGCCAAGGATCCCAGTCCCTGAGCCACAGGGCTGGGTACAGCCTCCTCCGATTGCTCATGACAGCAGCTCATGACACCCACCACAGAGTCCAAGAAGTTTCTGTGGGAAAGGTGGAGGAAGAAAGTGGAAACATCTCCAAAGAGGGGGAATGAAGGCAGCAGTCCCACCGGTAAACATCTCCAAATACGGGTGGATTTTACCCCCTCTCTGGCAGAGCTGTTTCTTCCATGGGCAGCAGTACCTGGGGGAAGGAGGGTCTTTTGCTGACAGCCCCTGTGGCATAGAGGGCATCAGGGTTGGAGACACCCCTTCCAGCCAAGGGGCAGTTGCTGGGCACTCGAACAAAGGTTTCAGTCGGGGACCTCAACGCTCCGGGACCAGTGTGGAAGGCAGCAGTGAGTGGCAGCCCTGCCGCTACACTGAGAATTTCATTCTGTTGGGCTAAACCAGGACCCCAGGGACTCCCTGCAGCCGGCTGGATGGGCACAGATGGGACCTGGCCCTTCCTGTTGCTCCCGAGCATGTCATTCAAGGAAGTGCTGGAAGAACAGGCCTGGAGGGATCCTCATGGCACTGCGTTGCCTGTGGCTGTGATAACTGATTGTCTCCCTCCTGCAAACGCTTCCCGGGTCAGGCGCTTGGGGACAACCATCTGGCAGTGCTCATGGGAATCCATCAGGACCATGCCCTGTGTGTGGGCAAGGGGACCTCAGGCACTTGTTACCCTGTTGGAGAGCAGCTTGGAGAGCAGAGAACTGGGAGGAGGAAAGAGAGGTCCCATGGCTGGCAGAGTGAAGGTGCTGCTGTGTGCCTGGGGCCAGGGCACTGCCACCTCCGAGGCCCTCTCCTAGCTCCTGAGAAGCTATTGCAGAAGCAAGCAAATCCCAGAGAACAACCTTCCCCACCTTGCTGGGAGTCAAGGAGAGGGTCACTTCTGTGAGAGAACATGACAGGCCAGGAGCAGGCACATGGCTGGGGTTTGTGCTTGTGAGGTCACTTCTGCCCCAGGACCTGATAGGCCAGCAGCAGGCACAGGGCTCACATATGGGGCTGTAAGGTCACTGCTACCTCAGAACCCAGCAAAGGGCTTCAGTGCTGATTGTGAGGTCACTTCTGCCTCAGTACCTGATTGGTTGGTGTAGGTTCCTGGAAGTCACCTGTGCCGGTGCTGCTGTTAGGCCAGAACCAGGTTAATTGGCACAGGAGACTGTCCTGGAGGGCAGAGAGGCCATGGATCCCTCGTGGATCTTCAGGGACAACGTCCTCAAAGCCCAGGAACAAGCCAGTGTGATGTGATGGGAGTCAAGCAGGGCCTGGCAGGAGAACCGCACGGATGACCAGGAGCACCCTGACTTAGGAGTTCAGCCACAGGAAGGAAGTTCCCGGAGGGTGGAAAGGGGAAGAGGCTGCACAGGAGGCAGACAGAAACCTTGCCTGTGGGTGCAGCGATGGAGCTAGGAAAGCCAAAGCTCAGCTGGAGCTGGAGCTGGAGCTGGAGCTCGCAAGGGGTGTGGAGGGCAACCAGGAGGGCTTTTGTAAGCATGCTGGCAGCACAAGGAAGGCAGCTAAGGAGAATGTGCTCTCACTGCTCAGTGGGGCAGGGGACATAGTGACAAGGACCGGGAAAAAGCTGAGTCTCTCCTTGGCTTTTCTGCCTTACATACTACCGGTAAGATCTGCCCCCAGGCCCCCCCGGTCCCAAGGCTCTTAGTGCCTGTGTGACATTGCTCTTGATTGTCTTTGAAATGTCTGGGCAAACACGGAAGTTCCTGCTATCTGGGAAAAGGCAGGCATCACACCCATTTCCAGAGAAGGGCAAGAGGAAGAATGCAGGTCAGCTTCATGCGAGTCCCTGGAAGGAGATGGAGCAAATCCTCCTGGAAACCATCTCCAAGCATCTGGAGGGCAAGGATTGGAGGAGCCAGCATGGGCTGACCAAAGGGAAATGGAAACTGTGCCTGACCAACCTGATTGCCTTCTACCAGAAGACTGTGGGCACAAGGTGAAAGCAGGGGACTTGGTGTGCCTTCATTTTGGCAAGGCCTTTGACACAGTCATCCCTGTTCTACCTGTAGCCAAACTGTTGAGATCTGCACTCGATAAATGAACCATAAAGCAGGTGGAAGATTGGCTGGTCCATCAGGCCCAAAGGCTGTGATTAGTGGTATGAGGAGGCCAGACTGGTGGCTGGTTACTGGTGGCATCCCTCTGTGATCAACACAGGGGGCAACACTGTTGAATTTCTTCATTAATGGTCTGGGACATGGGGTGGGCGTGCACTCTTCGCAATTTTGTGGACTATGTGCAATTGGAGCGAGCCCCTGAGCAAGCTCATTTAGTTCCCTCTGCATTGAGGAGGTAGGTTGGACTGGGGCATATGACGTCCAGAGGTCTCGTCCATCCTAAGCGCTGTGATTCAATCACAATGAGTGTTTCTTGGGAGAGCTCTGTAAAGACAGAGTAGGCACAGGAAGAAGACAGGGCAGAGAGGCCGAAGAGAAAGGAAGTATGTCAATATAAATAGAGTTGATTCTCAGCAGAAAATTTCCCCATTCAAAGTGCTGGTAGCAAATATGACATGACGAAAAACTGTACGTGTATATGTATATAGTCAAACAGAGATAGTAATTACTGACTTTACTGTTATGGCATAGAGTTCTTTGAATAGGTGAACTTTTGACTAAAAGTTTACATTCAGGCCTTTATTAGTTGGGGCACCTACAGAGGCTATTGCTGCCCAGGATGCCCTGGGGTCACTGTGTTCCCAGGTGGTGCTGGGAAATGTGATCCAGGAGCTACAGGAACCTTTCTGGAGCATTTTCTGAGCTGGTCACCAGGAGAAGTCTCTCAAGACCTCTCAGGGGGACACCTTATTTCTCTCTATTGCCTAGAAAGGGAAGTGCAGGCAGCTGGATTAGGCAGAGACATCTGCATGGAAGGGTCTGGCACTGGGTGAGATCAGCCTTCTCCCTGTTGCTGCCTAAAATCAGTTACACTTCATTGACCATGCTGGGAGTGTGGCTAGGTGTTTATGGCCTCCTTTAAAACAGCACTGCAACACAGGCATGTTGAGATTGGTGCCAATTTGGCCATCCAAAGATATCTCATTTCATTGAAGCCGGTCACCCTGTTTTCCACTGCTGGTCAAGAGAGCTCGAGCCCTTAGAGTGCGCCTTGCTCTTTGGAATGAGTGAGGAGTGGCATGGACAGCCCTGGGCAAGGAATGGTTCTGGTGAGCACTGGGCTCTGTGTGAGAAACAGTGTTGTCTGTTATCATGCTGTAGGCCTGATTATAACAGAAATGTTTAGAAAGTGACAATAAACCTGACATGAGAAAGAAATTAAAGAAAATGAAAGCAAAGAATTCTTTTATACACTTTTCAGCTTTTAACAGTCTGTATTCTTATAATCCTCCTGCTGGTGTTGGGGGGGGGGGGGGGATACTCTGCATGTGCGTGTGTGTGTGTGTTTTGTAAAGGAAAGTGATTTCCAGATCTGGAGTGAGATGCAGTGACAGGGACACGGACATGTGGTGCCTTTGTAGGTGCCTTGGTCCCCTCTGCCCAGCCTCCGTCTGCAGCTCAGAGGGGCTCCCGTCTCCCGCAGGTCAACTCTGAGAGCTGCCAGGCCCAGGCAGGTACCTCACATACACCAGGGCCTCTCCAAGTGCCACTGGGTGCTTGTGATTAGACACCTGAGCTCTGTATGAAAAGGTGAGGGACTGTTTAAAACTGTTTTAAAAATATGAGCACCTTTTCCTCAGCTGAAATAATTCAATAATTTTAATAAATTGTCCATGTTTTCCCTTGAGGAACTCATGGATATGTTTAGGAAGGGTATGAATCCCAGGAGAAGAAATATTGGTCTCCCCCAGACTTGCATTCTCACTGCTCTGTCAAGGTACAAAATCTGTACAGAGGAACTTTCCACTTTTCCACTTCTCCTGCTCCTCTTCCTCTTTATTCACTCAGCTACCTCTCATCTCTCTCATTGCAGCTCTGAGCTTGAGCTTGCCTCCTCTTTCAGGAGTCTCCTTGTCTCTTTAGACAACTCCTGAATTGTGTTGCTATCTCTCCTTTCCTGTCTAGCTGTCAAAAATGTTTCTGGCAAGGTTATTCCTTGTGGAAAGTGGACCTCACTGGAGGCAGCCTGGACTTGGCATGCAGTTAAGGAGTGTATTTTATTTTTCATTCAAATGTATCGTGTTTTGTTGCTTTGATCACAGTTCAGAATTATCCTCCTATGTCTCTTTGCAGCTAGTTCTCAAAGGAAAGCAGGTGGGAATTGGTGCATAGAGGCTGTAACACTCAGCTACAGACTCCAGTGGAAAAAGGGTTGATTTTTACAAGGGTGATGTAGGTCCCCAGTGGCCGAAGAGAGAAATGGTAGGACTGGGGAAGTGGGAGGAAGGCTGTTTGTACATGTCTGCTGTCAAAAATCCTGCTTTTCTCACACATCAGGATTCATTGGGAGACCTTCTGAGTCGCTATGAATTGGAGAATGTAGATATCACTTGTTCTGTAAGCTGAAAAGTAAAGAAAACTTTAAAAGCAGGAATCTGTTGTCTTTTTTTAGGTGTTTCTTCAAGTCTTCCTCTTGTAAAGACACTCCTGAGACCTCTCCAATTATCCACACCAGATCTGAAAAACTGAGGGAAATTATGGAGATAGACATGGCTTGTTAGGGCTTTTTGCATTGCAGTGACCCCTCAGCAGGGGTATTTGGTGCTGAGTCCCTGAACATCAGATTCTGAGAGGAGAATGAACCAACCTCTCAAGAAGTTGCATTCAGAAGCAAATCATAAAGTTTCTTGGAGTATTAATGGGTCCCCCTGAGGGCCATTACTCACACAGCCTCCCCAGGGGCTGATGAGAGCAGAGGCAGTTATTACAGATAGATAAAGAAAATGTGCAGATAGCTCTGATGCCTAGAAAACCTGGATGTGTTTTATCATACCACATGGCCATCACTGACACCCAGCCCCTGAGTAGGGTGATGGTTTCCCTCCTGCTTTGCTCAGGGCTCTTTGTGGGGGCAGTGTGAGGGTGGGGGTGTGCCACACTGAGTGAGGGACAGTGAGATGGCACCTCGCAGGCCCCCCCAACAGGAGGAGGAAACAAGGCCCCGGACTACAAGGAAATGGTGTCTTCTGGCAGGCCTCAGTGGCAGGTACAGGAGCCATAGCCAGGAGGACAAAGATCTCAGTCCTGTCGGAAGCTTTCAGCCTTGGCAGTGCCCCTGGCCATCTCCACCCCAGGCTGTCCTACACTGTCCCACGCCTGTGCCTGCTCCACTGCAGCCTGTAGACACCCAGCCTGCTTCCCCTCCTTGCTCTCACCCAGGGATCTGCCCACCTTTACTGAGGTCTCTCCACCCTCCCTTGCTTTTCCTTGAAACACAAAGCCAGGGCTCACCACAGACTCCCTCTGCCTGACCTCTTGCACCACAGCACTACCCTTCAAGGGGCATTTCTTTTTCTCCTAAGTCAGGGTGCCCCTGGTCATCCATGCGGTTCTCCTGCCAGGCCCTGCTTGACTCCCATCACATCACACTGGTTTGTTCCTGGGCTTAGAGGATGTTGTCCCTGAAGATCCACGAGGGATCCATGGCCTCTCTGCCCTCCAGGACAGTCTCCTGTGCCAATTAACCTGGTTCTGGCCTAACAGCAGCACCGGCACAGGTGACTTCCAGGAACCTACACCAACCAATCAGGTACTGAGGCAGAAGTGACCTCACAATCAGCACTGAAGCCCTTTGCTGGGTTCTGAGGTAGCAGTGACCTTACAGCCCCATATGTGAGCCCTGTGCCTGCTGCTGGCCTATCAGGTCCTGGGGCAGAAGTGACCTCACAAGCACAAACCCCAGCCATGTGCCTGCTCCTGGCCTGTCATGTTCTCTCACAGAAGTGACCCTCTCCTTGACTCCCAGCAAGGTGGGGAAGGTTGTTCTCTGGGATTTGCTTGCTTCTGCAAGAGCTTCTCAGGAGCTAGGAGAGGGCCTCGGAGGTGGCAGTGCCCTGGCCCCAGGCACACAGCAGCACCTTCACTCTGCCAGCCATGGGACCTCTCTTTCCTCCCCACCCAGGTATCTGCTCTCCAAGCTGCTCTCCAGCAGGGTGACAAGTGCCTGAGGTCCCCTTGCCCACCCAGAGGGCATGGTCCTGATGGATTCCCATGAGCACTGCCAGATGGTTGTCCCCAAGCGCCTGACCCGGGAAGCGTTTGCAGGAGGGAGACAATCAGTTATCACAGCCACAGGCAATGCAGTGCCATGAGGATCCCTCCAGGCCTGTTCTTCCAGCACTTCCTTGAATGACATGCTCGGGAGGAACAGCAAGGGCCAGGTCCCATCTGTGCCCATCCAGCCGGCTGCAGGGAGTCCCTGGGGTCCTGGTTTAGCCCAACAGAAGGAAATTCTCAGTGTAGCGGCAGGGCTGCCACTCACTGCTGCCTTCCACACTGGTCCCGGAGCTTTGAGGTCCCCGACTGAAACCTTTGTTCGAGTGCCCAGCAACTGCCCCTTGGCTGGAAGGGGTGTCTCCAACCCTGATGCCCTCTATGCCACAGGGGCTGTCAGCAAAAGACCCTCCTTCCCCCAGGTACTGCTGCCCATGGAAGAAACAGCTCTGCCAGAGAGCGGGTAAAATCCACCCATATTTGGAGATGTCTACCGGTGAGACTGCTGCCTTCATTCCCCCTCTTTGGAGTTGTTTCCACTTTCTTCCTCCAGCTCCCTGTGGCGGACAGATGAGTGAACTTTTGCCTTAAACATTTCTTGGTACATAAGGTGGAAGCAAACCATAACCCCGAACAAGCCACCTGTTCCCAGCGGAAACAGGACTGAGCTGCTGCGACCCCCGAAATGGTCTCCCTGCGACCACCCAGGACACACCAAGCCTGCGCTGAACCAGGGCACGATCGGGCAGAGACTTTGGGACCTGGACTGCAAATTACTGCTGCTTAACACAACTTTTATAAAACTTGCTTAGCCGCACTCCCTAGTTCAGTGAGAAAGGGCCCCAGAGCTGGTGCAGACTGGAAAGATAAGGGAGTTACAAGCAGTTTGCATTCCTATGCTTCACACTCCAGGAGGGAGGATGTTAAGGCTTTGAAATAAGGCCTGCTTGGGCGCCAGGACCCTGGGAAACAAAGCCTCCCCTCACTGCTGAAACAGTGTTAATTAGGGGGGGTCTGGATTATATCCTCCTCGTCAGGACCTTGGAAGATAACACCTACTGTCACTGCTGGGGCAGTGCTAATTGCTGGAACAACACCTGTTTGTCAGGGCCCTGAGAAAGAAGGGCAGAACCCGAGGAATCAACACATTTGTCAGCAGAAACCGCAACAGTAAAGATAAGGGAGAAAAGCAGCCTGCCTGGGAACAACGATGAGACCCAATAGGGAGCAGGAGACCCCAGACCCAAAAATTACTATTGGTCTGAACTACCGCGTGAGGGGTGGGAAACTTCATTTGAAAAAGCTATAATTGCCCAGGGATATCGTTGTTCAGGGTCCCTCTTCGGAGGCACCCAACTCGAGCTGTAACTACTGCACGCGTGTCATTACAATTTATTTATTTAATTTGCCTTGATTTGGCTCCAAACTTTTCAGCGGGAACCTAGGGTCGGACCCTGCTCGAGTTGTAATTACTGCACGCGCATCGCTAAAATTTACACCCAGGGTGAAGAGGACCAACGGGACGTCGCTGGATCCACGGGTGGTGATATCTCTTTCTCTCCCCCCCTTTTCTCTCTCTCTCTTTCTCTCTCTCTCTCCTCCCCTTTGCCTTTCCCCACCTTTATTCCCCACTCTGTGGAAAATAAAGTTAAAAGGTTGTACGATATTTGACCGGTTTTAGCGTCTTAATCTCGTCCTTGGGATCGTAACGAAACCCTCCCGATATTGGATCGGGACACTCCCCCACAGAGACTTCATGGACTCTGTGGTGGGTGTCATGAGCTGCTGTCATGAGCAATCGGAGGAGGCTGTACCCAGCCCTGTGGCTCAGGGACTGGGATCCTTGGCACCTGGGGAGGGTCCCTGCTCCTTGGCTTGCCCAGGCCTTTGCTGTGAGCTCTCATGCACACACTTACTCTTGCAGTGGGCTCCCCACGATGCCCAGATTATCGGCATGGCATGTCCCTGGACTCAGCTCTTTCTCCAGAGGGATGATCCATGATGCAGGGGAGAAAATAGAGTGCAGTATAGACGGAGGAGTGACAAGAAGAAATATCACTGAAGAGTATAGAAAGCATCGTGTAGTTTATAGTCACCTGCCTGACATTCAGTCCTAAACATTTTTCTTTCAAACTAAATGCAGGCTTCATCCAACAGCCACTGAAGACAATGGGAAGTCTTCCTCCCCCCCGCCCCCCTGCCCCCAGTTGGTGTGTGTATGAGTCCTAATGCTTTAATTAAAAAAGTTAGACTGGCAAAAACATATTCTACCACTAAAACAGCATAATCCTGGCCATGCGCTTGCAGGTCGAGTAAAGAAGTCGTCTCTCTGAAGCTCTCTCCCTTGAGCAAGCCTGGGTATCTCTGGCTCCAGCCACTTGGCAACTGGCAGAAAGGCCTTTCTTGTTCTGATTGCTTTAAAATGTTGGCAGTCCCTGGGCACTCTGTTGATCATACTGCTCTCCCCAGTACTGGCAGTCTGCCAATTCTGCCCTTTATTTTGCTTCTTTTTTAGTGGAGGCTGCCGGGGTATCTTATCTGTCCCACTGCACTTGCCCTGCACTTCTCTGTACTCTTGCTGATACAACCCATGATAATGGTGGCTGTCTTTGCTACAAGAGCACCCTGTTGCCTTCTTGTCAACTTGTTGAGAATCAGCACACCCAGGTCCTTTCCTGCAAAGCTGCTCTCCAGCCAGTCCGCCCCAGCTTGCCCTGCTGCACAGGGTTATTTCCTCCCAGAGACAGGACATGGCTGAACTCCCCAGGCCCCTTTCAGCCCGCATCACCAGGCTGTCGCTGCCCCTCTGCTGAGCAGCCCTGCCCTCCAGCATGTCAACCACTCATCTCCAGTTGGGGATCGTTCATGAACTGGCTGAGAGTGCACTCCGTCCCACCATCGAAATCATTCCTAAAGACAGAAGGCATTGGCTCCAGTACTGACTCTGAAGAACGTCACTGGTAACCATTAGTCACTTGGACTTTGTACCACTGTTCTCCACCCTCCGAGCCAGGCAGCCTCCACCTAGTTTCCCCCACACTCCATTGCTTACTCCTCCGTCCTCACTCTCCTCAGTCTGGCTACAAAGGTGCTAGGGAAGACCATGTCAAAGGCCTTCCTAAATGCAAGGCATGCAACAGGCACTGCACTCCCCTGGTCTGCACAGCCAGACATCCCATCACAGAAGGCAAAGAGGTTGGTCAACAATTTGACTTGATGGCTTCATGCTGGCTGTTCCCAGTCCCTTCATGTGACTGGAACTAGCTTCCAGGAAGATCTGCTGATCCCTGGTGTGATGCTGACCAGCCCATCATTCCCCAGATCCTCTTCCTTGTCCTTCTTGAAGATGGATGCAATGTTTTGGGGGGAGTTGGGGAGGGCAGGGGCCAGGCAGCAGCTGTGAGGCTGTTCCAGCTCCTGCTGCACTGCTGATCCCAGCGGTATGGGGAGAGGGGAGAGGAGATGGGGCAGTGAGGGGTGGGGCAAGTAAGCAGGGATGGGGGCAGGAGGGCAGTGGGGGCTGCAGTGAGGGGTGGTGGCCCGTGTTTCTGCAGCGCAGTGGCTGTTGTGTTCACCTCCCATGCAACAGTCCCACTCTGACCCCAGGCAGAAACAGGCCATTTCCCTGGTGCCCCTGCCACCCTCGCAGCAGGGTGGGGACATAGGAGGAGGGTGCTCTGCCTGTCCTGGTGCTCAGGGCAGCTCCCCGAGGCTGGCACAGCTTTGCCTGAGGGACCTCTTGGTCCTCGGCCTCTGCTCTGGCATGGCTGGAGCAGGGACAAGAGCTGGTGGAGCAGGGCTGGGAGAGCTCGGGGAGCTTCTCTTTTGCAGTGGAGCAGTGAGGAGCATCGTGGCTCCCATCTGTGCCCTGTCCCTGTGCCTGCACATGGCCCCACTTCTGCTGTGCAAGCAGCGCACAGGGCAGGGTGCCTTCAGAGGTGGGGAAACACCCCCCAGCACAATATCCACAACAGCCCTTGGTGCCCCGACTCCCCACAGCCCTCCTGCTTTGACAGCCTCCCTCAGCACCTGGGCCCTGCCCTGCTCCAGCCATGTCCCACGTGGGGTTTAGCACACAGCCATCCATCGGGGTCTGCTGGGGTCTGGGCTGGGAGAGAGGCCGGGCAGGGCTGGCTGTTCCCCTCGACACAGGCCCTGAGCCCAGCAGGACGGAGCTGGCCACACAGAGAAATGCCCCCATAAACCTGGAGTGTGCGGCCAGGGCTGGAAACAGCCCATGTGAGAGGCTGGTCTGGGACAAATGCCTGGGGGCACCTTCCCCATCAGTCCGTGCAACCACGGGCACAGAGCAGCCTTCTTTCTTCTGCACTGGCATGTCTTGGTTCCCCTGCATGAGACCTGGCTCTGCACCACAAACCCCCCAGTGTGTGTCCTCACCCTGCCCGATCACACGGCTGAGCTAACATTGGTGTTTCCCTCTCTTGGGCCCTTTCCAGCCCAGCTCAGCCCCTCCCCAGCTCTCCCCACCTCCCCTGCCCTCTCCCCAGCCCACCCAGCAGAGCAGACCAGGCTGGTGGTGGCTCCACAGCAGAGAGCTACAGAGCTCTGGGCACTCACACCACATCCCCTGACCCCCGGCAGGCACAGCAGCTCTGGGGGGCAGGGGTGTGTGTGCCAGCTGCCCCATCAGCCTCCAAGCTGGAACAGGCCCCCGTGGCACAAGGAGGCAGAGCACAGTGACACTCAGTGTCCCTTGTTCTTGTGCACAGGAGATTCCCTACCCCCAGACTGCCTGCAGCCCCCCGTGCCAGCCCCTCTCTCCAGCACAGCACAAGGCTCCCTGCCCTGGGGCTCCTCCGGCAGCTCCTGCTGCCCCAGGGACACAGCAGCCTGCCCTTACTTGACCTCCACAGAAACAGATTTCTCTGTCTCGTTTATTCCTCCTTGCCAGCACACAATTGCTCCTTTGCTCTTCTCCAGGGATGTCCCTGCTCCCGGGAGAGTCTTTCCCCAGGGCAGTGCATGGGTGCTGCCCACCTGGCTGTTCCTGGACCCAACCCTGTGCTCCTCATGGGGCGCCGAACTGGCAGTGCTGCTCAGCAGAGCAAGTGGGCTGTGGTGCCCTGGGGCCACAGGGTGATTCTGCAACGGTCAAAGTGGTCAGGGTGGGAAGCAGACCCAGCTGGATGGGAATCATTGCACCTGACAACCCCCTACCGAGGCGTCTGTTGCCCTGTGGCCATGGACGATGCTCTGAGCAATTACAGGGCATTTCAAATGGCTCACGCTGTGTTCAGGCGTGTCGCTAGATCCAGCCCATGGCTTTTCATCGAAGGTGACATGGACCACTCTGCAGGATCCCTTCCCTGGGCCTCCTCGGTCCCCGCTGCCTCTCGTGGGATTGCAGAGCTCTCACTAGCCTGGACATTCACTGCTTTAGCCCTTTCCCTCTGGATGACTCCACTGGATTTTGTGAAGCTCCATTCACTGCCCGCCCCTAGGCACGTGGTGCCCTTGGGGATGCCCTGTGCTCTCCTGATGGATCCATACTCCCTTCAAGAAGGACGGGCATCAGTGTCCAGCCGTGTCCTATGGGAGATACCACTTGACCATTCACCATCTCCAGGAGCACTGGGCACCCACAAGCGAGAGCTGAATCCAGCCCTCATTCCCTAACACATCACCTCTAAGCTCATTGCCTTGAGCCCAGGGAGAGCCCCGGAAAAGCAACAGGCCCTTTCAGGGGGAAAGTCCCTGAGCACAGTCTTGGATCCAGCTTTTGAAGGAGAGCCCAAGCTTCAAGCACTGCACTGAGGAAATCTGCTTTTATTACAGAGAGGCCAGCTGTAACACAGTGAGAGACACATTTACAGAAGACCTCTGGGTCAGAGAGACTAGGCTGTAAGGAAGTGGGATGAATTCCAGCACTTCTGCACAAACATGATGATCACAGCAAGAATGCCCAAAGCACAAGACTTGTCTGAGGTACTTAGAAACCACTTGTGAAGAGGGATGGGCAGCTCACTGCTGCTGCACTAAAAGCAGGTGAATCAGTTTCTTCAGGGCATCCCTGAGCTCCCTGTTCCTCATGCTGTAGATGAGGGGGTTCACTGCTGGAGGCACCACCGAGTACAAAACAGCCACCACCAGATCCAGAGCTGGGGAGGAGAGGGAGGGGGGCTTCAGGTGGGCAAATATGATGGTGCTGACAAACAGGGAGACCACAGCCAGGTGAGGGAGGCACATGGAGAGGGCTTTGTGCTGGCCCTGCTCAGAGGGGATCCTCAGCACAGCAGTGAAGATCTGCACATAGGACACCACAATGAAAATGAAACACCCAAAGACTAAACAGGCACTAAGCACAATAATGCCAGCTTCCCTGAGGTAGGAGTCAGAGCAGGAGAGCTTGGGGATCTGGGGAACTTCACAGAAGAACTGGCCCAGGGCATTGCCATGGCAGAATGTTACTCCAAATGTGGTCCCAGTGTGCAGCACCGCACTGAAAAACCCACTGGCCCAGGCAGCTGCTGCCATTTTGACACACGCTCTGCTGCCCATGATGGTCCCATAGTGCAGGGGTTTACATATGGCAACATAGCGATCGTAGGCCATGACTGTGAGAAGAGAATACTCAGCCAAAATGAAAAAGGTAAAAAAAAAGAGTTGGGCAGCACATCCTGAGTAGGACATGGCCCTGGTGTCCCACAGGGAATTGGTTATGGATTTGGGGACAGTGGTGGAGATGGTGCCAAGGTCGAGGAGGGAGAGGTTGAGGAGGAAGAACATGGGGGTGTGGAGGCGGTGGTCACAGGCTATGGCTGTGATGATGAGGATGTTGCCCAGGAGGGCAGCCAGGTAGATGCCCAGGAAGAGGGAGAAGTGCAAGAGCTGCAACTCTCGGGTATCTGCAAATGCCAGGAGGAACTCATCTGGGAAACTGCTGTTGGGCATTTGCTTCTTCTGAGCTTTGGGGACTGTCCAAGGAGGAAGAGGCATTGATAAGTTAAGTAGTTTTCTCCGAGCCAAACCCAAACTATTCTTAGTACAAACCTCCACCTTTCCTCTCTTCTCTCCCTTCATTCAGATCCCTTTTCTGATCGCTGGTTTATGCTGTCTGAGTGTGCCATGCACAGCAGGGCCCTCGGGGTGTGGGCTCCAGAGGAGTCAGTCCTGCTCTGCTGGGGTTGTAAATGGAGGTGTCAGACTGCCCCAAGTACTTGCTGGGAATTCCTGGAGACAGCTGTCACAAGCTGAGTGAAAGGGATTCAGTCCAGTGACCCAGAGCGAATATCCTCTTTTAATCCTTGTGAGAGATGAATACAGCACTCATGGCAGCTGTCTCTGAAAGAGAAGACCCTTGCGAGGGATTCATCTCCCCCAGCCTTGCCCTCCTGAACACAGGTGTCTGTGTCGGAATCAGCCCCACCAGCTCCCACTCCAGCAAGCCACAGAAACACTGGAGTGAAGGCAGGGGCTGACCCCACCCTTTCTAGACATCTCTGTTCCAGTGAGATGGACCCTGCCCTCACATCAATTTACCCTCTGCACTCTTTCTGCAGGCTCTGCAATGGGAGTGGGACGTGACTAGCTCTGATGTACACACTCTGCAGCAGATTACAGCCACCCATTTTGTGGAAAGTTCGTTCAACAGTTTATTCAGAAAATGTGCTGCAGCGGAGGGATCTGATTCTATGTTTTTATGTTCTATGAGTTTTTAGATGCTCCCATCACACCGTGGGAGCATTCTTTGATGCAGTAGAAATCTTTGGCATTTCAGTTTCTCTCAGCATTAGAACTTAAGTGTCCCAGGAGGAAAAGGGCTCACGGTGTCTATATACTACAGACAGAGTCAGGGGATCTGGACTGTGCAGGAGTCTTGCTGCCCGCTGCCCTGTGCTAGCCCCTCTCCCAGCTAAAGGATAATCCCACTCCCAAGTTACTCTAAGAAAGGACCTGGGCTGAGGTGAGAGTGGAGGAATGTAGCTCCAGAGGGAAGATTTCCCCATTCTTCTCTCTCAGAGCAGACATGGGGAGTGTGCTCTGGAGAGCTTGTCAGAGCAGGTGAGGAGGTTTCTGACTTGCATGACCAGCACAAAGACTCCCTGCTCTCACAGCTATGCTATGGCAGAGCTGAGGTCTTGTGGAGGGCAGCTTGCAGCCTGGCAGGACACCCCAGAGAGACAGTCAAGAGATCTAAAGAAGGGTGAGGGGGGGCAGCCTTAAGGGAGAGTCAGATCATTCCCCAATCAGATGAAATGCATGGCCTAGAAGGTTAGAAGGGGCCTTGGGCACATCACTGCCATGAAGACAGCTCCACGCAGGACCCACAGGGTCAGTGCCTTAACTGCAGCTGAACCCCTCTCCTTCACCCCAGAGAGCAGGGCAGCAAGAAGCAGAGCAGCACAGAGAGGAGAGGAAACAAGCAGCAGTACCATGACCCTGCCACCAAAGGGAAAGCCAGGAGGGAGAGCCAGACGGGCAGTTAGGAAAGCCTTCCCCTCACCCAGCTCTGCCCACCACCTCCCAGGCAGCGGCATCACAGCACAGTCACTCTCAGCCCCTTTGCCGTGCAGTGGGAAATGGGCATGTCACAGCAGAGATGCCCCTCTGCTCTGCTGCAGCTCAGGCTGCTGAGGAGGGGGCTCCTGCCCTGCAGCCCATGGCCTTGAGGGCAGAGGCTGTGCTGGGTGGGAGAGGAGACACGGGGGGCTTGCTGAGAGGAAGATGTCTGCATTGCAGGGACTGACCGGGAGTCTTCTGAATTCCCCCTCCCACAGCATTTATGGCTTTACTTTCCTCTCACTCACTGATCATATCTCCCCTGCCTGGAGCTTTTCCTCCTGGCAGCTCTTTCTCTGCCCCATCTCTTTTCCCTGCCAGCACTCACAGACCCCATCCCACCCTCTGGGCCCTCAGTCCTGCCCTGCAGAAACCTCCCAGCAGCAGGTCACTGCCCAGGGGCATCTCTGGCTTTGCAGGTGCTAAGGAGCAGGTCAGACAAACGCTGGTGAGGCCAGGCAAGGTGATGGTGGTGCTTTCTGTCAGCAGAGCTCTGGGTGAAAGGATGCAATGAGGTCCCTCACAGACCTTTTGATCTCTCACTGTAATGGTCTGGGAGCATCAGACTCCTGTCCAAACCTCACAGTTGCTGTCCTCCCCTCTTGCCCGAGCACGTCCCGGCTCCTGCAAACAGTGGGAAACTGGAAGCAGAGACTCAGGAAAGGTCCTTATCTTTCAGGGAACCCTGGCCATGGCTGTCTGCTTGAAAAGGTCCCCTGCAAATATCCTGGGGGTGAGGGAGATCGGAGAGCAGCCCTGACCCCCGCAGCACCCTCTCAACAGGAGGATGAACCCACCCTTCTCGGGGTCGCTCCTTCCAGCCAGAGCTTCTCCCTGCAGCGCCCTGGGCAGCTCCCCGGGCAGGCTGAGTGCTGACCCTCGCAGGCGGCAGAGTCCCTGCCCCGGGCACACAGCACCCTGGGTCGCAGGGACACTGCTCTCAATTACAGCCCACGCACACCTGGGGGCACTCCCTGGCTTCACACCCCAGCACCGTCCCTGGCAGAAGGTAGCCGTGATGGCCTGTCCCTCGGACGGTGTGGCTGGGAAGCCCTGCTCTAAAGCACCACCTGCTCCAAACAGGAGGAGCTGGCAGAGCCGCCCTGACAGACCCTCTCAGCTGTGGAAGGTGCCAGCTTCAGAGGAAGCCTCCGGCAGCCACAGCAGCAATGTTGCCCTGCAGCCAGAGACTTACTGTGTTAGGGGCTGTGAAGATTTCTCCCTGCAGGCAGCTCTCAGCCATCCTCTGATGCCCCATTATCTTCAACTTCGGAGATGTCCATCTCATTCTGGCCCCTGCAGGCAGTGCCCGGAGTCCTGCTTCTCCAGGAAAAGGAGCTGCACTTGGACAGAGCTGGCTCTCTGCAGCGCCTGCCAGGTTGCCATGGGCTCCGGCAGCCCCAGGAGCCAAGCCCAGCTCAGGAGCAGAGGCCCAGCTGATGACGTGACTTTCTCTGTCCCCTGGGCACCCTCGGGACCTTCCTGGGGCTCCAGGGCTGACAGTTGCTGGAAGGCAGCAGGGTCACCCCTAGGAAAGAGCCACCGAAGTAGATGAAAATAATCAGCGAGGATCCCTCTCGAAACAGTGGAGAGACTGACTCTAGCATTGCAGTTGGTCTTGTTACAAGACAACTCTGAGAAGCTCAGAAAGAATGTTTGAGGTAGGTAGATTTGGATAACTTCTATCTTAGATAGAATTTGCTTAGCATGAGTAGCTAAATTTGCTGAAGCCTTAGGCCGTGCTCCTAGTTCGGTAAGAAAGGGCCTCAGAGCTGGTGCAGGCTGGAAAGATAAGGGAGTTACAAGCAGTCTGCATTCCTGTGCCCCACTCTCCAGAAGGGAGGATGCCAAGGCTGAGAAATAAGGCCTGTTTGGGCGCCAGGACCTTGGGAAGCAAAGCTTCCTCTCACTGTTGAAACAGTGCTGATTAAGGGGTCTGGATTATGTCCTCTTCCTCAGGGCCTTGGGAGATAACAGCTACTGACCCAGCTGGGGCAGTGTTAATTGACCAGGACCTTGAGGAGCAGGGGTGGGATCCAGGGAATGAAGAAATCACTAACCAATCAGTGTAAAAGTGAAAGTCGTAAATCTGGCAATTTGTGTGAATAAATGCTACTTGAAAAGTTGGGGGGCGGGGGGGGGTGCTTGATTTGTGGGAAACCACCGAGCACCCAGGCTTGCGCAACTCTGAAATAAAAAAACAAATGTCTCTCCTGAGCGTGTAATTATTGGCTTATTGCACACCGGGCAATGAATCCGCTTTTCGGACAACAGTTTTCTGGCGACCCAGATGGGACTCTCGCTGTAAAGCCTTGCCCGGATCGTCTTGCCAGTTCCGGCGGGGAGACACTGCTCATCGGACTCCAGCGCGCACCGACCGTTTTGTTCGGGGACTCCGTGAGCACCCTCCCTGGTCGGAACAGGTAAGCGACTCAAAGGTGCAACACAGTAATTATTAAGAGACATTGCATAAAGGGTATGATACAAGGGTAATTGGTTGTGGTAACCAAAGGTAAGCTTTGTACACGTTTGGACAGTGACGACTGGAGTGTACGAAAGCGTAATTGGTAAGAACGTTCTTTTAAGGGTGGTAATATGGGAACAGGACAATCTGTGGGGGTATCCTCCTGTTCTCCTTTAGGATGCATCCTGAAACATTGGAGAAAGTTTGGTGGGAATCCTTTAACAAGGAGAAAATTAAAGGAATACTGTACTCAGTGGTGGCCAATGTATAAACTGGAGGATGAGGAAAAATGGCCAGAAATGGGAACGCTAAACTATAATACAATCTTGCAACTTATGTTGTTTTGCAGAAGACAGAACAAATGGGATGAGGTCCCATATGTAGATTTGTTCTTCTCTCTGAGAAATGATCATGAAACTAGAAAAAAATGTAAGCTGTTGATCTCTGATTCAAATGTGTTAATGATGATGGGAAACAAAGAGAAAATGTCTCGGTGTTGCTCTGCTTGTAGCATTGGGAAAAGATGTTTAAAAGCGGGTGATGAGGAAGAGGATGTACAATTATTGGTCTCTCCTGAAAGAGATCAAGATAGTGTTAATAGCAGAAATAAGGGAAGTGAGGCATGTAGCCCGATTGCAGGCAGAACTCGGGCTACTCGGGCTCAACATCCCGCGATTCAGGCCCCGCTGCGTCAAGCAGTCGGACCAGACGGGATGCCTGTGTATGTGAAGGTCCCTTTTTCAACTACAGATTTAATGAATTGGAAGGAGTCTGCCAGGTCGTACCGAGAAAATCCAGAAAAGATGTATCAATCCTTTAAAATGATAATTGAAAATCATAATCCAGATTGGCAGGATTTACAGGTGCTTTTAAATACTTTGCTTTCACCTGAGGAGAAAAGAATGGTATTAGATAAAGCTCAAGAGGAAAATGAAAGGCAAAATGCCAGAGACGGACCAGACCGTTTTATGCCGACCCGGGAACCGAGTTGGGATCAAAACACAGGGGCAGGCAGGTTAATGACTAAACAGTAATATTATATGCGGTAAAGCATGGAGTACCTAAGCCCAAAAATATTGCAAAACTATATCAAGTCGCACAGGGTAAGACTGAGGATCCCTCTGCATTTTACGAGCGGTTATGTGAAACTGCCCGAAAATGGACAGACTTGGATCCTGAGGACGAAGCAAATAAAATAACTTTTACTACATTATTTGTAGGACAATCAGCACCAGATATAAGGAGAAAGCTTCAGAAAGTAGATGGTATGTCGGGGATGTCGATATCGACAATAATAGGGAAGAAGTGGAGAGAAAGGAAAAACAAAAGGAGAAACTGAAAGATAAGAGGCAAAATGCTGCAATCTTGGCAGCTGCATTTGCCCAAGCACAAACTCCCTCTCAGGGAGGGAGTTTTCCGAAAGGACAAGGACGTAGAAGAGGGTATAGAGTAAGAGGGAATTTGGGAGATGGAATTCCGCTAAGGAGAGATCAGTGTGCAATTTGCAGGGGGAAGGGGCACTGGAAAAATGAGTGCCCGAAGAGACAAACAGATCATTGGAAACCTGAGTCTGCATCTGTTCCAGAGGCAGATTTGCTCATGATTGGTACAGAGGATTCAGACTGACGGGGACCGGGGGTTGAGGAATTGGATTCCCCAGCCGAACCCCTGGTTTCAGTAAAGCTGGGGAACGAAACAGTTAAATTTTTAGTAGGCACTGGAGCAGCATACTCAGTACTAAATAGCTGTAAGGGACCAATGAGTAAATTCTCTATGCCAGTAATTGGGGCCACGGGAAAGCGAGAGGTTAAACCTTTCTGTCAACCAATTAAATGTGAAATAGGAAATAAAGTGTTAACACATGAATTCTTGTACATGCCAGAATGCCCATTACCCCTAATGGGGAGGGATTTACTGAATAAACTGGGGGCACAGATAACCTTTGATCAAAACAAAGTTAAGGTGCACATTCCACAAAGTAACGCCTGGAAGGCACAAGCATATATGTTGCAGAAAGCACTGGATTCCGAACAGGTGGAGGATGGACCAAGTGAAATTCCCTCTGAAGTAATGGACGCAGTAATCCCTTTTGTGTGGGCAACGGAGAAACCTGGAAGAGCCAGATGTGCAGAACCGGTAAAGGTGGAATTAAAACAAGGAGCTAAACCGGTAAGGCGAAAACAGTATCCCATGAAGTTAGAGGCCCGTGTTGGACTGGAGCCTATGATTAATAATTTCTTAAAGTATGGACTGTTGAGAGAATGTCAATCCGAGTACAATACTCCAATCCTGCCTGTAAGAAAACCACATTCACAAGAATATCGTCTAGTACAGGATTTGCGAGCTATTAACCAGATAGTGACTGATGTGCACCCGGTGGTACCCAATCCATACACTTTGTTAACAACGATAAATGATTCCAACGTCTATTTTACAGTATTGGACTTAAAAGATGCTTTCTTCTGTATCCCTTTGGAGGAACAAAGTCAGCAATTATTCGCCTTTGAGTGGGAAAGTCCTACAACGAAACGCAAAATGCAGTTGTGCTGGACAGTACTCCCTCAAGGATTCAAGAACAGTCCTACAATTTTTGGTAATGTACTTGCAAAAGAATTAGAATTATGGCAAGGTAAGAAAGAGACCACTACCTTATTACAGTATGTGGACGATATCTTACTGGGGGCAGACACTATTGAAGAATGTAGAGAAACAACCATCAGTTTATTAAATTTTCTGGGAACAGCGGGATACAGGGTATCTCGGAAAAAAGTACAGATCATGAAGGAAAGCGTAATCTATCTAGGATTTGAAATATCCCAGGGGGAGAGAAGATTAGGAATCGAAAGAAAAGAAGCGATTTGTCAGATCGCCCCCCCAAAATCAAAAAGAGAACTCAGGGGATTTTTAGGAATGGCTGGGTGGTGTCGCCTGTGGATACCTAATTTTGGATTAATGGCAAAGCCTTTATATGAAGCTGTTAAGGGGCCGGGAGACTTGCTGGAGTGGACTCCAGAGTGCCGAAAAGGATTTGATGAAATCAAGATTGCTCTCATGAGTGCCCCTGCATTAGGACTTCCGAACCTAACAAAGCCATTTGAGCTTTATGTACATGAGAGAGGGCACCAGGCTTTGGGAGTGCTTGTACAGACTTTAGGAAATTGGAAAAGACCTGTGGCTTATTTTTCAAGACAGCTGGATAAAGTGAGTGCAGGGTGGCCAGGATGCCTCAGAGCAGTTGCAGCTGCTGTGCTGTTAATACAAGAGGCACGGAAATTGACATTGGGACAAAAAGTGACTGTTTATGTGCCACATGCTGTTGCAGCAGTTTTAGAACAAAAAGGGCATCACTGGTTATCCCCAAGTAGGATGGTGCAGTACCAGGCAGTGATACTTGAGCAAGAAGATGTAACCATGAAGGTGTCTAATACCCTTAATCCGGCATCTCTATTACCAGTCCATGAAGAGGGGAGGTTGGCTCATGACTGTCTGCAAACTATTGAGCGAGTATATTCCAGCCGTCCAGATTTGAGAGATATTCCGTTGCAGAATCCAGACTGGGAATTATTTACCGATGGGAGCAGTTTTATAGTAAAGGGAGAAAGAAGGGCCGGATACGCTGTTGTCACTTTGGAAGGAGAAATCGAAGCAAGATCGCTACCAGCAAATACATCTGCCCAGAAAGCAGAACTGATTGCTTTAACCCGGGCTCTGGAATTATCAGAGGGAAAACGAACTAATGTGTTTACAGATTCAAAATACGCCTTTGGGGTTATACATGCCCATGGCGCAATTTGGAAAGAAAGAGGATTGCTATCTTCTCAAGGGAATCCTATAAAATACAGTAAGGAGATTATGGGACTACTCAAAGCAGTTAATAAACCCAAAGAAATAGCAGTAATGCATTGCAAAGCGCACCAGTCCGGACAGACTGACATAGTTAAAGGGAACAAAAGGGCCGATGAGGCTGCAAAAAGGGCAGCATTATCCGTGTCGGTGGCAGCCTTAGTTCCAGAAAGAATGTTAAAAATGGAAATTCCAGTATACACTGAAAAAGAAAATAAATTAGCAGAAATACTGAAATGCATAAAAACTCCCGAGGGATGGTGGGTGACATCTACTGGACAATGTGTGGTAACTTTGCCGATAATGAAGAAGCTGATGAAGCAAATACATGATAGCACCCACATGGGAGCCGAGTCACTTGTTGAAACAGTTAAAAGATTTGCTGTGGGAGTCAGTATGCTAATAATTGCAAAAGGTATTACACAAAAATGTGAAATCTGTCTTAGAAATAATCCCAAGATTCAGAAGAAGCCCCCCCCAGGGGAAGTAAAAAGGGGCTTTATGCCCGGGGATTACTGGCAAATTGATTTTTCTGAATTACCAAAATGTAATGGATATAAATATTTGTTGGTAATTGTTGACACCTTTTCAGGATGGCCTGAAGCTTTCCCGTGCCGTACCAATAAGGCCAGGGAGGTAGTAAAAATGTTATTAAAAGAAATTATACCAAGATTTGGGGTACCAGAAGGGTTTTCTTCAGATAGAGGACCTCATTTTATAGCAGAAATAGTACAGCAAATCTCAAAAATACTACAAATTAAATGGGACTTACATACCCCCTGGAGGCCACAATCCAGTGGAAAAGTGGAAAGAATGAATCAAACCATTAAGAGACAGGTAGGAAAATTGTGTCAGGAGACTCAGATGAAATGGACTGATGTTTTACCTCTGGCATTATTAAGAATCAGAATAACCCCAAGGGTTAGGGAGAAAGTTAGTCCATTTGAGATTCTGTATGGTAAACCTTACACTGTAAATTTAACTGGAAATGAAATTCAAATGCACGTTAAGGGCGATCAAATTTTAAGTGATTATCTCTTGTCTATGGCAAAGGTTCTTACTTCTCTCCGTAGGTACATCCAGTTAAGATCTCCTGTACTTTTAGATTCACCTGTACATTCATTCCAGCCAGGAGATCAAGTGTACCTTCGGACCTGGAAGGACGAGCCGTTGGTAGAAAAGTGGAGGGGACCGTATCTTGTACTGCTAACAACAAATACTGCTGTGAAACTGCAGGGAATTGATTCCTGGATCCACTACACCCGAGTGAAAGCAGTACCTCGAGAGACGTGGAAAGCTGAACAAGTTCAACCTTTAAAGTTAAAAATATATAAAGATATTTGAGTTGTATTGAAAGCAAATCGGTTTTAAATTTAGATTGTATTCAGGAAAGAATTGCTTTAATCTGTTTGTTAGGAATAGGGTTAATATTGTTGTTATGGTATCTATGGTATCTGTGTAAAAATGATGTTCTCCCAAATAACCAGGAGAGAAATGTGGTGGTTAGTTTTTCTAAGTTACCTGAGCCAAACAATTAAAGGGAACCAGGAAGGATTTTGGAGCCATAATCTCCATTTGGAAGTAATTACGAAATCTATGAAGATAATTAACCAGAAGGATTGCTGGGTGTGTACCCACTTCCCTGAACATTCCAACAAGGGCTTTCCCCTAATTGGAGTGCCTCTTAATTTTTCCTTTATGGAATTTATGAAACAGATAAGAAATGATAGCGATCAAACGAAATATAATGAAACAACCGAACAGGAGTGGGAAGTCCAGAGTGTGACAGGAGATTATTATCAATGTGTCCAAAGATGTAATAATAGTAATAGATGGTGGGAAAAAACTGTACCCTATGGAAAGCAACCGATCAACTGTACTGGAGCCATTAAGGTAGGAGGTTATAAAAATTGCTCTCATATACCTGAAATAGGTTATAAATGGCCAAGTAAGGAACTAAATGGGTGGCATGTTCCGAAAGGTAGTGGATGGTATTGGTTGTGTGGGAACAAGGCACGAAAAGTGCTACCTCCTAATTGGTCAGGGACGTGTACTTTAGGGGCAATAATCCCTAATGTTACTATAAGAAAAGAACTGAGTAATAAATATCAAAAATCCTGGCTAAGAACATTCATGAGGAGACAAAAGAGGGTCAATAATCCTTTAATAGATCGACCTACTAGGTTTCAGTCATTCGTAAGGTGGCTGTTTCCACAAGTGGGAGTGAGTGAACTTGAAAAAGCAATAGTAAATATTTCAGCAGTTATTGAAAAAATAGAGAATAAAACCTCTGATGCCATTGCAGCTTTACAAGAGGAGGTTTCAGAAATTGCTAAAATAAGTACCCAAAACCGAAAGGCTCTAGATATGTTATTGGCATCTCAGGGAGGAGTATGTACAGTAATAAATACTAGTTGCTGTGTATATGTGGATCAAAGCGGGAGAATTTCTACCGATCTAAATGAAATCTGGAAGCAGACTGAAATCTTACATGAGGTTCAGAAAGATGATACTTCTTTCGGATTTGAAGAAATATGGAAATGGTTGACTTCCTGGTTCCCTGATGTGAGCTCATGGGTTAAAAAATGTTTAACAATTCTAGGATTGATGCTAGTAATTTTTGTATGCGTTTATGTAGTGATTCAATGTATTTCTAAGTGTTATATGAAACTAATATGGGAAAGATTTTAAAAGAGTGAGACTAATATGAAAATGATCATATAAGTCTCAAAGGGGGGAATTGTTACAAGGCAACCCTGAGAAGCTCAGAAAGAATGTTTGAAGTAGGTAGATTTGGATAATTTCTATCTTAGATAGAATTTGCTTAGCATGAGTAGCCGCACACTTGCTTAGCATAAGTAGCTAAATTTGCTGAAGCCTTAGGCCGCGCTCCTAGTTCGTTAAGAAAAGGCCTCAGAGCTGGTGCAGGCTGGAAAGATAAGGGAGTTACAAGCAGTCTGCATTCCTGTGCCCCACTCTCCAGAAGGGAGGATGCCAAGGCTGAGAAATAAGGCCTGTTTGGGTGCCAGGACCTTGGGAAGCAAAGCCTCCTCTCACTGTTGAAACAGTGTTAATTAAGGGGTCTGGATTATGTCCTCTTCGTCAGGACCTTGGGAGATAACGTCTACTGACCTAGCTGGGGCAGTGTTAATTGATCAGGACCTTGAGAAGCAGGGGTGGGACCCAGGGAATGAAGAAATCACTAACCAATCAGTGTACAAGGGAAAGTCACAAATCTGGCAATTTGTTTGTATAAATGCTACCTGAAAAGTTGGGGGGGGTGCTCGATTTGTGGGAGACCACCGAGCACCCAGGCTTGCGCAACTCTGAAATAAATAAATAAATGTCTCTCCTGAGTGTGTAATTATTGGCTCATTGCACACCGGGCAACGAATCCGCTTTTCGGACAACAGTCTGGGTCTTCCCCAGAGCATTTAAAACTATTAGGTGTTTGGAGGGGGCCGAGATACCACACCGTTCTGCCTCACTCCATTTTAGTGCTGTAATTTGGGCCCCTGTGTCAATTAAAAAGGTTACAGGCCTTCTCTTCGGCCCCACCGCTACAGTGATTAACAAATCCCCTTTGTTATTGCAGGTGAGCTGTCTTATAAACATCCACCCTCCGCCTCCCCCCTCACCCTGAGGGGACGGAGGAGCTAGTTTTCCGCCTCCCTTTCATCCCCCTCAAACCCCTCTCCCACGTTTAACACCGGTGCGGAAGGTAGTTTCGGTCTGGGCGGGAGTCCCTGTCCGGACCACCTTCGCACCAGAAGCTCTAGTTTTTTGGTTGAGAGCCCGTCCATCAAGTCTCGGGGCACACCCTTTTGCAGCCCCAGTTGCCATAGTCCCTGCCGGGTCAGGGTTCTTTCTCTTCTGGCGAAGTCTGGGCTCCTCCCAGAGAATGCCAGCGGCTTGTTTGCTGGCTCTGCCGCCCACACGGCCCTAGTTTCTGCTTTTTGGTAAGTCCGGCCGACTGGCCCATATTTCCTCCCATAATTGATCAGTTCCTGGGCTACCTCCCCCCAGGTCCACACCTTTTTTCCCAGCCGCTGATGCTCGGGGGTTACCATCCCCTCCAGGGCAGCTGCAATTCTCTCCTCGCGGGGCACATTTTGGATTCTCCCCTGCAATTGAATCCCAATAGGTTTCAGGGAATCAGGAAGTCCCCGTATTAGGGGTGTCATCCTCTCGGGATCTACTGGCAATAACATCGGAGAGCTCAGGTTTGGCTTGAGTTCCCGATCATACATCATTTGCAGACAAGCTGCCTTTTGTACACTTTCCAGCAACTGATCGACGGAACCTGTTATAGCTAGGGGATCCCCCCTTTCCAAAGGGTTCAGCCCCCCCGCCCAATATGCGGCCCTCTGAGTCAGGGACCACGGGGCTCGGCGATCGCCGGTTGTCAGGAACACGCCTGGGCCCCAATATCCCTCTGCCTCCTTTTCAGATAGCAGGATTCCGTCCCCCCCCGACAGGGATACCCTCCACACGTATTCGGTTTCGGATTCCCTAGCCGTTCTGGCAAAATCCTTTCGCAGCTTGGCCAATTCGGTAGCTGTGAAAGGGATTTCTTTGGTAACAACCTCAGGGCGGTTGTCGCTATCATCCTCGTATATATATTCTGTTTTGACTAGTGGGCACATATGGGGGGGGTTGTCTACGGCCTCCTTTAGTCTTTTTAGGTCCCTTTGGGGGTAAATTTGGCGTACCCTTTTTCCTTCAGGCAGCACCTCACCTTCGGCAAGGGTGTCTGTCTCCCTCAGGAGCTGGTTTCTTAGCTCCTCTTTCAATATCAGACCCTGGTGTTTCTCCTCCTCCAGCGCCCGCTTGGTTTCCCGTAATTGTTCTTGCAGGGCTGTTACCGCCGCTTGCAGCGCGGCATTCGCAGCCTCCGCCTGACAAGGTGCCCCCTTCTTCTCCTCCACCGCAGCTGCTAGGCACGCTCCTAACACGGCACAAACAATAGCTTTCCCTTTTCCTCTCTTAACTTTAGCTTCTTTTTGCAAGACCGCTATCCGGTCCACTACACTTTGCAATTGGGACCAATGGTTCCGTGCCCAGTCTTGTCCTGAGGGCGAGGGGCGAGAACAGTGTATTTCCAAAAGGTCATATAGTTTCTCGATTCCTCCACAAAAGTTGCCTGCCTTCTGGGCGGCCATATCCTACAAAGGGGATTTCGTCCCGGGAGGGCCAAACCTTAAATGAGTCCAAGTTTCCCCTATACGCTCCTGGGAGACCAAACCGTAAGCTACTACAAAAAATGTCCTACAAAGGGGATTTCATCCTGAGGGGGTCACACCTTAAAGTCCAAGTTTCCCCTATACACCCTCAGGAGCCAAACCACAAACTAGTACAAAAATGTCCTACAAAGGGGATTTCATCCTGAGGGGGTCACACCTTAAAATCCAAGTTTCCCCTATACACCCTCAGGAGCCAAACCACAAACTAGTACAAAAATGTCCTACAAAGGGGATTTCATCCTGAGGGGGTCACACCTTAAAATCCAAGTTTCCCCTATACACCCTCAGGAGCCAAACTAGTATACTAAAGATCTCAACATTCACTCCTTCCTTACGCTTCGTTCATCTCCGGCCGCTTCCCTCACGGGAGAGCGGAACCGCGGATCGGAACTCCGCACTCGCTTTGTACTTGTTCGTACGTCTCGTTCACACACACTCGCTCAGCACACCATAAGGTTGTATGACACTCTCGTCTCAAGGGATCCTGTCCGTGACGCCAATTAGATGTCCCGATCCAATATCGGGAGGGCTTCGTTACGATCCCAAGGACGAGATTAAGACGCTAAAACCGGTCAAATATCGTACAACCTTTTAGCTTTATTTTCCACAGAGTGGAGAGAAAAGGTGGGGGGAAAAGCAAAGGGGAGGCGAAGGGAAGCGGGGAACAAGGGTAAGGGGAAAAGATAGAGAAAAGTTGGAAAAGGAGAGAAGAAGCTAGCTACTACCACTCCGAGGCCGATGATGTTCCGCTGACTCCGCTCGAATCACAGCTCAAGCTGGGTGCCTCCGACGAGGGACGAGAGAGCAAGAGAGCGAGTTCCCCCTCCCAAAAAGGAAACAACCCTGGGCAATTATAGCTTTTCAAATTAAGTTTCCCTCCCCTCATGCGGCAGTTCAGAGCAATAGTAATCTTTTGGTCTGGGGTCTCCTGCTCCCTTATTGGGTCTCATCATTGTTATCTTTACTCTGCCCTTCTTTCTCAGGGCCTTGACAAACAGGTGTTGTTCCAGCAATTAACACTTACAGTGTTATCTTCCAAGGTCCTGATGAAGAGGATACAATCCAGACCCCCCTAATTAACACTGTTTCAGCAGTGAGGGGAGGCTTTGTTTCTCAGGGTCCTGGCGCCCAAGCAGGCCTTATTTCAAAGCCTTGACATCCTCCCTCCCGGAGTGTGACGCATAGGAATGCAAACTGCTGGTAACTCCCTTATCTTTCCAGTCTGCACCAGCTCTGGGGCCCTTTCTCACTGAACTAGGGAGTGCGGCCTAAGGCTTCAGCAAATTTAGCTACTCATGCTAAGCAACTTTTATAAAAGTTGTGCTAAGCGGCAGTAATTTGCAGTCCAGGTCCCAAAGTCTCTGCCCGATCGTGGTCTGGTTCAGCGCAGGCTCGGTGTGTCCCGAATGGTCGCAGGGAGACCATTTCAGGAGTCGCAGCAGCTCAGTCCTGTTTCCGCTGGGAACAGATGGCTTGTTCGGGGTTATGGTTTGCTTGCATCTTATGTACCAAGAAATGTTCAAGGCAAAAGTTCACTCATCTGTCCGCCACAGCCTCCGAAGGGAAAAGTGGACCAGGAAAACCTCAGGCAAAGAAGGCCCTGAGGGCCTCTGCCCTTTCCGTGGGGTTCAGGATACGGAATTATTAACAGATTTCGCCTTTCCACTTTTCATTTCTTTGCAGCAAAAAATAGTGTACTCAGCTTTACACACTGCATTTATGAGGCATCATCTCCTTTCTGAAGTCTGGTTTCAAAGCTACAAGTTGTGGATGAATACCTTCCTTTTGGAAAAGCTCTGAAGCATGGAGTGTTTGAGGTGGATTAATGCATAGGACAAGAAGAGCTGGAAGTCACTGCACAAAACATCGCTGGTTCAGCCCACTTCCAGTTAACTCCAGCTCACATTTGGTTTCCCAGTAAGAGCAGAGCAGGGTGTTACAGTGTTTCCCGGCCAGCGTAAGTCTTTGCTAGAGGCAGCTCAATCCATCGCCAGACATGTTAAGATGGAATGGCAGCTTTTAAGCTACAGTTGAAAACAGGAGTTTGGACAAGCATAGCATCCCCCTGGCACCCCCCATCAGTCCTACATCAGGCAGCTGAAATTCCATGACCAAGTCAGTCTCTTTCCAAGGAAAAATCACAGAGGGAGGAGTCAGGGTTCTCAGCTGTGCTTTTTATTGTTAAAGGCAGGGTGAGCTCGGTGGCAAGTATTTGGCAGGCAAACGTCCTCCACAGCAAGGTGGAGTCACAGCTGGCTGTGCAGTGTGCCTGCACATGCCATTCCAGATGTGTGCAGCGGTGCCCCGGGAGAAGGGTGGTGCTGCAGGGTTGGACATTTGCCGGTCTGCACGGCGCCCAGCGTCCCTGTCACTCTCCACCCCACGCAGTGCAAGGCCAGGGGTATCAGAAGGGTGGTGGCCACGCTGGGCAGCTCCCAAAGGTGGACGCCAGCCTGCAGGGCAGGTCCCGGCTGATGCTGTCCCTCGTGAGCAGGACCAGGCAGAGCAACACGAGCTGCAGGCAGGCGAGGAGCACAAACAGCTTCCTGCAGGCCAGGAGAGGGTTAAGACAGCGGAGGGGAGAAATCTGTCTCATCTGCAGATGCCACCAGGCCAGCAACTGGCACCCTGCATCATGCTGGGCACACCACCCCCCTGCCCCGTTCCTGGGCCTCAGCTTAAGGGCCCAAGCATCTCGGCTCTGCTCTTCATCTCCCTACTGAGCCCAGAAACAACCACCACCTCCGCAACCCCGGGAGAAGGGATCCTGAGCTGTGTCCGTGTTGAGAAGGGAGAAGCTGATGGATGCCTTGGGACCGCCAGCCTGGGCATCCCACCCCCCGCAAACCAGCCCTGGCACGCCGAGCCCCACGCGGCAACTCACTGCAGCCAAAAAGTGATGCCCTGCCTCTTTGCCACCAGCTGCTCCTCCTGCAGGTCAAGGCACAGCAGGACACGTGTCGGTGTGGGCAAGACTGCTGGGCCTTGGGGGCTCAGACCCCCACCCTCATCCCCACTGAGACCAGTGCCCCCAAAGCCAACGGGTGCCCTGCACACCCTTTCTTCCCCAAGGCCCACGTCGGGCTTGTCCGTCCTACCAGCTTCACAGCCACCATCTCCCGCATAAGTGACGTGGACAGCCTGGCCGCCTGCTCCGTCTTCCCCCTGTTGCGGGCACCACAGGCAGTTGGGGCGTGAGGAGCGAGCTCGGCCGGCATTGGGACCACCAGATGGGGAACAGGGACCCAGGGTGCTGGACAGGCTCTGCTGGGGCTGAGGCAAGGCACCCCAGGCTCCCAGCATCAAAAACACCCTTCCCTCCACTCCCTTCCCACGTCAGGCTCGGAGGGCACTTAGGAGAGGCTTGGAGCTCTTCAGAGCTGTTCAGAGCTGCTTCAAAGAGCCAACCAGTGTGCGGGTTGTTTGTTTTTCTTTCCATCAGGTACTTTGGAAAAGGCACTGGGCCCTTCCGAGAAGGTTTGGAGGACTCGAAGGGAGGCTGAAAGCTGTTGCAGAGCCCCTTAGGGCTGCCCAGAGCTGTTCAGCACTCGGCAGAGGATTTTAGAGCTTGTGCGAGTGGTCGACCGCTGTTGAGGGAAGGTCTGAAGCCACGCAGAGGCTGTTGGGAGTGCTCCAGAGGCATTCTAGCGGGGTTGGGAGCAGCTTAGATGTCATCGGAGGAGGATGAGATCAGGGGCTCTGTTGTCCGGGATTGGCACAGCCCTTCCCAAGCTGGGACTGGGGACACAGAGACCTGGGAGCTGCACAGAACCCTGCCCCACAGGTTGGGCGCGGGGGCCTGTCCCCACTCACCCCACTGTCTGCCCTTGGAGGCCCTCGCGTCTCTCCCGGAGGCACTCGCGTTCTTTCCTCAGCACCTGGACGAAGGAAGGGCCCTGCTCAGTAGTCCACGCCAAGCCCACCGTGAGGGGGCTTTCCCCACACAAAGACCTCGTCCCGCCTTGCTTCCTACGCCTAGTACCTTCTCGATCTCAGCCTGCTCCCGCAGGGCCTCTGCCAGCTTGGCTGCTGACTGCTTCTCCTGCAAAGCAACCGGGCCACGTTGCAAAGAGCCCAGGTGGGACTGGCGATGCCCAGTCAGTCTGCAGGGCGCTGCGAGGCCGGCCGGGGCCAGGGAGGCAGGGACACAGGCGTCCTTGGGGGCTGGCACCACACCCAGCAGCTCTGCCCACCTAAGCGGTGTTTTCACGGGGGTTACAGACCTGGTGGAGCTCCTTCCGGGCCGCGTCTCCCTCGGCCTTCACCTCCGTCAGCTCTGCCTGGGAGAGAAGAGGCAGTGGGAGCATCTCGGTGGGGGGAGCTGGAGGACCCCCAGGGACCAGTGTGGGCTCTAGGCCCAGGGCCCTGGCTGAGACTGGGCGTCCCCAAACCACGCAGTCCCCCCACCCCTCTCAGGGTCCCTGGGGGAGCCAGCTGGACAGCGGAGCATCTGCCTCACCTGGAGCTGCGGGAGGACTTCTTTGGTCCTCTCCAGCTGCTGGGAGCTCTGGGCATGCTGCGCTGCCAAGGCGAAGTGCTGTGGAGATGAACCGGGGGTGAGGGCCAAGCGCGAGGGGGTCGTGGGGCAGCCAGAGGGGTGTCCGAGGGGGTGTTGGCACGGGGCTCTCGGTACCTTGGTGGTGAGCTCCTGCAGGGTGGTGCGGAGCTCCTCTTTCTCCTGCTCCTGCAGGGATGGGGACAGTGCTGGGGAGCAGGCCTTGGAGCCCCCCGTGCACACGCCCGGGCATCCCCAGCACCTACCAAGCCCCGGAGCTGCTCCTGCATTGCAGCTGTCTCCTGCTCGCTCTCCTTCAGGCAGCTCAAGAGGGTGCTGAGCTCTTCCCTCAGCCCCACGTCGGGCTCCTCAGCCCCCTCCCAGGAGCGCTGCAGCCTGCGGGGTTGAGGAGAGGGGAGGCTGCTGAGTGCAGACCCCCGGGGCAGAGATCAGGCACCCAGGCAGGCGGGTAGCACCCAGAGCCCTCCGGGACGGGTGGCAGGGCCCGCCCCCCACCTCCACCCAGCCCCGCAGGGCCCCCATCGAGGGCCAAGGCGTGCAGGGGCTGCAGACAGCCTCCGGGACCCGAGTCTCAGCCCCGAGCAGGATGGAGCCATGCCCACCCGTCCATCCCTTCTTCCAACGCGCTGCTAGCTGCTCGCAGGACGCCACAAGCCTGCTCCTGCTCCAGCAGCTTCTCCAGCAGGTCCCGGCGTTCATCCTGGTGCCGCCGCAAGCAGAGCTGCAAGTCCTCCAGCTCCATGGGCACAGGCATGCACTGCAGGCCGAGGGGCCGGCAGCTCCTCTGGGCCAAAGGCGCTTCACCCCCTCAGCCCGAGAGAGCCCTTCTCCCAGGGGCCGCAGGCAGCTCGGTGTCCCGAATGCCAAGGATGCTGCTCTGCCCCACTGTGAGGTCGCCCCAGCCCGCCCCGCCTTGCCCTGCCCCAGGCTGCTGTGACACGGCTGCTCTTCTCTGACCTCACTGCTCCTCTCTGGCAGCACCGCTGTGGGGCTGCTGGAGCCCGAGGGGGACCTGGGGTTTGCAGAGGCCTCAGCCCCGCCCAGGGCTGTCTAGACACGGCCACCTCGACACCAGCCCGCAGGGACGTGCATTGGTGAGGGCAAGACTGCTGGGCTTTGGGGGCTCAGACCCCCACCCTCATCCCCGCTGAGAGCTTGTGTAGAGAACTGGTACTAAATGCAATTTTGTCTCGACATTGCTGCTGCTGCTGCAGAGCCGCTACTGCCAAGGCGCGTCGGGCAATGCTGCACCGGCGTCCCTGGGAGCCGTCCGCGAGGTAAACAGCCTCGTGCACCTGCATGGGGGAAAAAGGGTGCGAAAAGGGCAGAAGGTCGCCTCTAGGGGAACAGCATGTCTGGCACGAACTGCACGTACACATTTGCCATCTGCGCATGAGCAGGAGATCCCCCCCCAGATGCCCCAGCCCGTTTCTGGAAGGTTCCGAGAGGGCGGACTGCGCATGACAGTTAATCTGCATGGGAAGCGAGGAAGCACCTCCCAGAGGTGGGGCAAGAACCTATAAAAACTGCAGACTGTGTGAATGGGGGGGGCTTGCTTGCAACGACTGAAGATCTCGGGCGGAGTCAGCAGAACACCATCGGACTCGGAGTGGCGGTAGCTAGTTTCTTTTCTCCTTTTCCAACTTTCTCTGTCTTTTCCCCTTACCCTTGTTCCCCTCTCCTCTTTGCCTTTCCCCACCTTTTCTCCCCACTCCGTTGAAAATAAAGGTAAAAGGTTGTACGACATTTGGCCGGTTTTAGGGTCTTAATCTCGTCCTTGGGATCATAACGAAACCTTCCCGATATTGGATCGGGACAACAGTCACATGCTTGAGGGCTGCCATTCAGAGGGACCTCAGCCGGGAGGAGGAATAGGCTGTCAGGAACCTTGTTAAATTCAGAAGGACAAATGCCAGGCCCTGCACCTCGAAGAGACCAACACCCTGGAGCGATACACACTGGGGAGTCCCTGGCTGGGCAGGAGCTCTGAGGAGAAGGACCTGGGAGTCTCTGTGGGCAGCGAACTGAACATGAGCCAGCAGCATTCCTTGGCAGACATGGAGGCCACAGCATCCTAGCCTGCATGAACCTGAGCAAAGCCAGGAGATCAGTGGAAGTGATTATCCCCCTCTACTCGGGCTTCTTAGAGCACATCTAGATGCTGCATCCAGTTGGGGCCCCGTGCAGAAGAATGCTGTTGATCACTCTGAGTGATTTCAGTGGCCAGACCCCAAGGTGCTTGGAGACTGAGCACTTGCCCTGGGAGGAGAGGCTGAGGGAATGGGGCTTGTTCAGCCTGGAGAAGGGAAGGCTTTTGGGGTGACTCTTAGCAGATTCCCAACTCAAGGTGGCCACCCATAGTGAACCAGCCTTTTACAGGGATTCATGGCAGAAGAATGAGAGGAAATGGTTAAAAACTAAGATGGGATAGCAGGGAGAAAAGTCAGTGAGGATAATGAAGCATTTGAAGAGGTTATGGCCTCTCTGTTCTTGGAGGCTTTCAGGACACTGTTGGACAAAGCCCAGAGGAGCTCTAGTGTGACTTCAGTGTTGATCCCGATGGGAGCAGGAGGTTGGACTAGAGACCTCCTAAGGTCGCTTCCAACTGAAAGGGATGGGTGATTCTGGCATCTCTGGCGATAGCTACTGCGATTCTTGCACTCCTGAATTCCTTTTCTGTATGTGTTTTAGCACCACGCATGGCATCCCCAGAGCCAGGCCTTCCTCGTGATGCGAGGTTACCTCTTTTTAATTATGGATGACTGCTTGTCCTCCTCACCATCTACAACACCTGTAACCACAACATGATGTCAAATGAGTGTGACGTATGCAGAATGTCATGGCATGAGGGTGGTTGCACTCTAACAGGCCTAAGGCATTCTGCAGATCCTGTAAAATCCAGAAGGATTGGAAGATCCATTAAACAACCTAGGCACACATTTGTAAGCTTGACTTTGTCAGTGTGGGAGGCTGAGGGAGCTGGGTTTGTTCAGCCTGGAAAAGAGGAGGCTTTGGGCAGACCTAATGACAGCCTGCCCATACCTACCAGGAGATCATCAAGAAGATGCAGCCAACCTCTTCACCCTTGTGCACCATGGGAGGAGGTGGCCCAATGGGCATTAGTTGAAACAAGAGAGGTTCAGGCTGGGGATAAGCAAAAACATTTTACCCATCCAAAGAGTGAAGCACTGGGGCAGGTTGCCCAGAGAGGTTGTGCCATCTCCATCCTCAGAGGTTTTCAAGACCTAAATGACTAAAGCCCTCAGCAACCTGGCTGGAGCTGACAGCTGAGCCTGCTGTGAGAAGCAGGTTGGGCTAGAGACAACCGGAGGTCCCTTCCAGCCTGAATGATTTGGCATTTCCTTCCACCTCAGGCCTTCCCTTGTTGACCTTAGGGAAAACATTCTGCTTCCCCACGGTCATGGAAGTACGTCAGACAAAAATAAGATTAGATCAACTGCATGTATCCTGTCCTGCTCTGGCCAGAGCAATTCAGATTCAGGGCTGCTTGGCAGGCACCCCCAGGTGGCCCTGATTTTTCATTGGCTTCAACCTTTATTGCATTTCCCCCTCTTTTCCACATTACAAGCCCTTCTCTTTTATTATCACGATCTCCTCCCATGCAATCAGTACACCTCTCTTTACCCTATACCCACTGACCCTGGTTGTGCTTGCTTTGTACCTTCCTTTGGCTTGTCTGGGATGGCTGCCATGCTCACTTCAACCATTTCCAGCTGTTCCTTTAAAATAGTATGGTCTTTATCTATGGTGTCCTGCAGTTGGTCATGCTGTTATCCTGTCAGAATCATGGCAAGATAGGATGAGCCATCTACACACACACACATTCACAGCTGACACAAAGGAGCTTGAGTTGAGAAGGACCTTGAAAGGTTGGAGATGAGGCCAAGAGAAACGTCCTGAAGTTGTGCAAGGAGAAGCATCAGGTCCTGCCTTGGGGGAGTGACCCTGAGGAGAAGGGCCTGGACATCATGAGGGATGCCATATGAGCCTGTGGTGCATGCTCACCACAGATCCGTCCAGCTGCATACGAGGCTGCATTAGGAAGCGTGTGGCCCCCCAGACAAGGACAGTTATTATCCCCTTCAACCCAGCCCTGGGGAGGCCACATCTGGAGAACAGTGTGTCCCAGTGTGGTACACGCAGTGCTGGAGGAATGGGGAGGACCAGGAGAGGGTGCAGAGGAGGTCTGCCAAGAGCAGGTACGGGTCATGCAGCACATGAGCTGTACAGGGAGGCTGAGGGACCTGGGCTACATTATCCTGGTGAAGTGGAGGCTAAGGGCACTAGAGTAGCAGCCCATGAGTGCTTGAAGGGTGGTTTCAGAGATGGTGGCCATTTTCTTGGTGTGGGAAGCAGCACGAGAAGGAGAAGCAGCCACAGTCTTCAGCTTGAGAGGTTCAGAATGGATGTTAGAAAAAGAGATGTCACTTGAAGGGTAGTGCTGTGGTGCAAGAGGTCAGGCAGAGGAAGCCTGTGGTGAGCCCCTGGCTTTGTGTTTGAAGGAAAAGCAAGGGAGGGTGGAGAGACCTCAGTAAAGGTGGGCAGATCCCTGGGTGAGAGCAAGGAGGGGAAGCAGGCTGGGTGTCTACAGGCTGCAGTGGAGCAGGTGCAGGCATGGGACAGTGTAGGACAGCCTGGGGTGGAGATGGCCAGGGGCACTGCCAAGGCTGAAAGCTTCTGACAGGACTGAGATCTTTGTCCTCTTGGCTATGGCTGCTGTACCTGCCACTGAGGCCTGCCAGAAGACACCATTTCCTTGTAGTCCGGGGCCTTGTTTCCTCCTCCTGCAGGGAGTCCTCTCACTGTCCCTCACTCAGTGTGGCACACCCCCACCCTCACACTGCCCCCACAAAGAGCCCTGAGCAAAGCAGGAGGGAAACCATCACCCTACTAAGGGGCTGGGTGTCAGTGATGGCCATGTGGTATGATAAAACACATACAGGTTTTCTAGGCATCAGAGCTACCTGCACATTTTCTTTACCTACCTGTAACAACTGCCTCTGCTCTCATCAGCCCCTGGGAAGGCTTTGTGAGTAATGGCCCTCAGGGGGACCCGTTAATGCTCCAAGAAACTTTGGGATCTGTTTCTGAATGCAACTTCTTGAGAGCTTGGTTCATTCTCCTCTCAGAATCTGATGTTCATGGACTCACCACTAAATACTCCTGAGGGGTCACTGCAATGCAAAAAGCCCTAGGGAGCCATGTCTGTCTCCATAATTTCCCTCAGTTCTTCAGATCTGGAGTGGCTAATTGGAGAGGTTTCAGGAGTGTCTTTACAAGAGGAAGATATCAATGAGCACCTAGAAAAAGACAAAATACTCCAGCTTTTAAAGTTTTCTTTACTTTTCAACTTACAGAACAAGTGATATCTACATTCTCTGATTCATAGTGACTCAGAGGGTCTCCCAATGAATCCTGATGTGTGAGAAAAGCAGTATTTTTGACAGCAGACATGTACAAACAGCCTTTCTCCCACCTCCCCAGCCTCGCCATTTCTCTCTTCGGCCACTGGGGACCTACATCACCCTTGTGAAAATCAACCCTTTTTTCCACTGGCGTCTGTAGCTGAGTGTTACAGCCTCTATGCACCAATTCCCACCTGCTTTCCTTTGAGAACTAGCTGCAAAGAGACATAGGAGGATAATTCTGAACTGTGAGCAAAGCAACAAAACAGGATACATTTGAATGAAAAATAAAATACACTCCTTAACTGCATGCCAAGTCCAGGCTGCCTCCAGGGAGGTCCACTTTCCACAAGGAATAACCTTGCTAGAAATATTTTTGACAGCTAGACAGGAAAGGAGAGAGAGCAACACAATTCAGTTGTTGTCTAAAGAGACAAGGAGACTCCTGAAAGAGGAGGCAAGCTCAAGCTCAGAGCTGCAACGAGAGAGATGAGAGGTAGCTGAGTGAATAAAGAGGAAGAGGAGCAGGAGAAGTGGAAAACTGGAAAGTTCCTCTGTACAGATTTTGTACCTTGACAGAGCAGTGATAATGCAAGTTTGAGGGAGACTAATATTTCTTCTCCTGGGATTCATACCCTTCCTAAAGATTTCCAGGAGTTCCTCAAGGGAAAACATGGACAATTTATTAAAATTATTGAATTATTTCAGCTGAGGAAAAGGTGTTCATATTTTTAAAACAGTTTTAAACAGTCCCTCACCTTTTCATACAGAGCTCAGGTGTCTAATCACAAGCACCCAGTGGCACTTGGAGAGGCCCTGGTGTATGTGAGGTACTTGCCTGGGCCTGGCAGCTCTCAGAGTTGACCTGCGGGAGACGGGAGCCCCTCTGAGCTGCAGACGGAGGCTGGGCAGAGGGGACCAAGGCACCTACAAGGACACCACATGTCCATGTCCCTGTCACTGCATCTCACCCCAGATCTGGAAATCACTTTCCTTTACAAAACACACACACACACACACACACACTCACATATACACACATGCAGAGTATTCCCCCCTGCCCCCAACACCAGCAGGAGGATTATAGGAATACAGACAGTAACCAGCCACCAGTTTGGCCTCCTCATACCACTAATCACAGCCTTTGGGCCTGATGGACCAGCCAGTCTTCCACCTGCTTTATGGTTGATTTATCGAGTGCAGATCTCAACAGTTTGGCTACAGGTAGAACAGGGATGACTGTGTCAAAGGCCTTGCTGATATGAGGGCACACCAAGTCCCCTGCTTTCCCCTTGTGCCCACAGTCTTATGGTAGAAGGCAATCAGGTTCGTCAGGCACAGTTTCCATTTCCCTTTGCTCAGCCCATGCTGGCTCCTCCAATCCTTGCCCTCCATGTGCTTGGAGATGGTTTCCAGGAGCATTTGCTGCATCACCTTCCCAGGGACTCGCATGAAGCTGACCTGCATTCTTCCTCTTGCCCTTCTCTGGAAATGGGTGTGTTGTCTGCCTTTTCCCAGATAGCAGGAACCTCCCTGTTTGCCCCGACATTTCAAAGACAATCAAGAGCAATGTCACATGGGCACTAGGAGCCTTGGGGACCAGGGGGGCCTGGGGGTAGATCTTACCGGTAGTATGGAAGGCAGAAAAGCCAAGGAGAGACTCAGCTTTTTCCCTGTCCTTGTCACTATGTCTCCTGCCCCACTGAGCAGTGAGAGCACATTTTCCTTAGCTGCCTTCCTTGTGCTGCCAGCATGCTTACAAAAGCCCTCCTGGTTGCCCTCCTCACCCCTTGTGAGCTCCAGCTCCAACTCCAGCTTTCCTAACTCCATCGCTGCACCCACAGGCAAGGTTTCTATCTGCCTCCTGGGCAGCCTCTTCCCCCTTCCACCCTCCGGGAACTTCCTTCCTGTGGCTGAACTCCTAAGTCAGGGTGCCCCTGGTCATCCATGCGGTTCTCCTGCCAGGCCCTGCTTGACTCCCATCACATCACACTGGCTTGTTCCTGGGCTTTGAGGACGTTGTCCCTGAAGATCCACGAGGGATCCATGGCCTCTCTGCCCTCCAGGACAGTCTCCTGTGCCAATTAACCTGGTTCTGGCCTAACAGCAGCACAGGCACAGGTGACTTCCAGGAACCTACACCAACCAATCAGGTACTGAGGCAGAAGTGACCTCACAATCAGCCCTGAAGCCCTTTGCCGGCTTCTGAGGTAGCAGTGACCTTACAGCCCCATATGTGAGCCCTGTGCCTGCTGCTGGCCTATCAGGTCCTGGGGCAGAAGTGACCTCACAAGCACAAACCCCAGCCATGTGCCTGCTCCTGGCCTGTCATGTTCTCTCACAGAAGTGACCCTCTCCTTGACTCCCAGCAGTGTGGGGAAGGTTGTTCTCCGGGGTTTGCTTGCTTCTGCAATAGCTTCTCAGGAGCTAGGAGAGGGCCTCGGAGGTGGCAGTGCCCTGGCCCCAGGCACACAGCAGCACCTTCACTCTGCCAGCCATGGGACCTCTCTTTCCTCCCCCCAGGTCTCTGCTCTCCAAGCTGCTCTCCAACAGGGTGACAAGTGCCTGAGGTCCCCTTGCCCACACACAGGGCATGGTCCTGATGGATTCCCATGAGCACTGCCAGATGGTTGTCCCCAAGCGCCTGACCCGGGAAGTGTTTGCAGGAGGGAGACAATCAGTTATCACAGCCACAGGCAATGCAGTGCCATGAGGATCCCTCCAGGCCTGTTCTTCCAGCACTTCCTTGAATGACATGCTCGGGAGCAACAGCAAGGGCCAGGTCCCATCTGTGCCCATCCAGCCGGCTGCAGGGAGTCCCTGGGGTCCTGGTTTAGCTCAACAGAATGAAATTCTCAGTGTAGCGGCAGGGCTGCCACTCACTGCTGCCTTCCACACTGGTCCTGGAGCTTTGAGGTCCCCGACTGAAACCTTTGTTTGAGTGCCCAGCAACTGCCCCTTGGCTGGAAGGGGTGTCTCCAACCCTGATGCCCTCTATGCCACAGGGGGTGTCAGCAAAAGACCCTCCTTCCCCCCAGGTACTGCTGCCCATGGAAGAAACAGCTCTGCCAGAGAGGGGGTCAAATCCACTAGTATTTGGAGATGTTTACCCGTGGGACTGCTGCCTTCATCCCCCCTCTTTGGAGTTGTTTCCACTTTCTTCCTCCACCTCTCCCACAGAAACTTCTTGGACTCTGTGGTGGGTGTCATGAGCTGCTGTCATGAGCAATCGGAGGAGGCTGTACCCAGCCCTGTGGCTCAGGGACTGGGAGCCTTGGCACCTGGGGAGGGTCCCTGCTCCTTGGCTTGCCCAGGCCTTTGCTGTGAGCTCTCATGCACACACTTACTCTTGCAGTGGGCTCCCCACGATGCCCAGATTATCGGCATGGCGTGTCCCTGGACTCAGCTCTTTCTCCAGAGGGATGATCCATGATGCAGGGGAGAAAATAGAGTGCAGTATAGACTGAGGAGTGACGAAGACACTGAGACACTGAAGAGTATAGAAAGTATCGTGTAGTTTATAGTCACCTGCCTGACATTCAGTCCTAATCCTTTCTCTTTCAAACCAAAAGCAGGCTTCATCCCACAGCCACTGAAGCCAATGGGAAGTGTTTTTTCCTTCTTTTTTTTTTTTTTTTTTGCTTGCCCTCCCCCCAGTTGGTGTGAGTATGAGTCCTAATGCTTTAATTAAAAAGCTAGACTTGCAAAAAACATGTTCTCTCACTAGAACATTATAATCCTGGCCATGCGCTTGGTGGTTGAGTAAAGAAATAGTCTCTCTGGACCTCTCACCTTGAGCAAGCCTGGGTACCTCTGGCTCCAGCCACTTGGCAACTGGCAGAAAGGCCTTTCTTGTTCTGATTGCTTTAAAATGTTGGCAGTCCCTGGGCACTCTGTTGATCATACCGCTCTCCCCAGCATTGGTAGTCTGTCAGTTCTGCCCTTTATTTTGCTTCTTTTTGGTGGAGACTGCAGGGTATTTCATCTGTCCCACTGCACTTGCCCTGCACTTGTCTGTACTCTTGCTGATCCAACCCACGATAACGGGGGCTGTCTTTGCTACAAGAGAACCCTGTTGCCTTCTTGTCAACTTGTTGAAGACCAGCACACCCAGCTCCTTTCCTGCAAAGCTGCTCTTCAACCAGTCCACCCCAGCTTGCCCTGCTGCACAGGGTTATTTCCTCCCAGGGACAGGACATGGCTGAACTCCCCAGGCCCCTTTCAGCCCGCATCACCAGGCTGTCGCTGCCCCTCTGCTGAGCAGCCCTGCCCTCCAGCATGTCAACCACTCATCTCCAGTTGGGTATTGTTCATGAACTGGCTGAGAGTGCACTCCATCCCACCATCAAAATCATTCCTAAAGACAGAAGGCATTGGCTCCAGTACTGACTCTGAAGAACGTCACTGGTAACCATTAGTCGCTTGGACTTTGTACCACTGTTCTCCACCCTTCGAGCCAGGCAGCCTCCACCTAGTTTCCCCCACACTCCATTGCTTACTCCTCCGTCCTCACTCTCCCCAGTCTGGCTACAAAGGTGCTAGGGAAGACCATGTCAAAGGCCTTCCTAAATGCAAGGCATGCAACAGGCACTGCACTCCCCTGGTCTGCACAGCCAGTCATCCCATCCCAGAAGGCAAAGAGGTTGGTCAACAATTTGACTTGATGGCTTCATGCTGGCCGTTCCCAGTCCCTTCTCGTGACTGGAACTAGCTTCCAGGAAGATCTGCTGATCCCTGGTGTGATGCTGACCAGCCCATCATTCCCCAGATCCTCTTCCTTGTCCTTCTTGAAGATGGATGCAATGTTTCAGGGGGAGGTGGGGAGGGCAGGGGCCAGGCAGCAGCTGTGAGGCTGTTCCAGCTCCTGCTGCACTGCTGATCCCAGCGGTATGGGGAGAGGGGAGAGGAGATGGGGCAGTGAGGGGTGGGGCAAGTAAGCAGGGATGGGGGCAGGAGGGCAGTGGGGGCTGCAGTGAGGGGTGGTGGCCCGTGTTTCTGCAGCGCAGTGGCTGTTGTGTTCACCTCCCATGCAACAGTCCCACTCTGACCCCAGGCAGAAACAGGCCATTTCCCTGGTGCCCCTGCCACCCTCGCAGCAGGGTGGGGACATAGGAGGAGGGTGCTCTGCCTGTCCTGGTGCTCAGGGCAGCTCCCCGAGGCTGGCACAGCTTTGCCTGAGGGTCCTCTTGGTCCTCGGCCTCTGCTCTGGCATGGCTGGAGCAGGGACAAGAGCTGGTGGAGCAGGGCTGGGAGAGCTCGGGGAGCTTCTCTTTTGCAGTGGAGCAGTGAGGAGCATCGTGGCTCCCATCTGTGCCCTGTCCCTGCGCCTGCACATGGCCCCACTTCTGCTGTGCAAGCAGCGCACAGGGCAGGGTGCCTTCAGGGGTGGGGAAACACCCCCCAGCACAATATCCACAACAGCCCTTGGTGCCCCGTCCCCCCACAGCCCTCCTGCTTTGACAGCCTCCCGCAGCGCCTGGGCCCTGCACAGCTCTGGCCATGTCCCACGTGGGGTTGAGCACACAGCCATCCATCGGGGTCTGCTGGGGTCTGGGCTGGGAGAGAGGCCGGGCAGGGCTGGCTGTTCCCCTTGATACAGGCCCTGAGCCCAGCAGGACAGAGCTGGCCACCCAGGGAAATGCACCCATAAACCTGGGGTGTGCGGCCAGGGCTGGAAACAGCCCATGTGAGAGGCTGGTCTGGGACGAATGCCTGGGGGCACCTTCCCCATCAGTCCGTGCAACCACGGGCACAGAGCGGCCTCCTCTCTTCTGTGCTGACATGTCTCGGCTCCCCTGCATGAGACCTGGCTCTGCACCACAAACCCCCCAGTGTGTGTCCTCACCCTGCCCGATCACACAGCTTAACGAACATTGGTGTTTCCCTCTCTTGGGCCCTTTCCAGCCCAGCTCAGCCCCTCCCCGGCTCTCCCCACCTCCCCTGCCCTCTCCCCAGCCCACCCAGCAGAGCAGACCAGGCTGGTGGTGGCTCCACAGCAGAGAGCTACAAAGCTCTGGGCACTCACACCACATCCCCTGCCCCCCGGCAGGCACAGCAGCTCTTGGGGGCAGGGATGTGTGTGCCAGCTGCCCCATCAGCCTCCAAGCTGGAACAGGCCCCCGTGGCACAAGGAGGCAGAGCACAGTGACACTCTGCATCTCCCTTGTTCTTGTGCACAGGAGATTCCCTACCCCCAGACTGCCTGCAGCCCCCCGTGCCAGCCCCTCTCTCCAGCACAGCACAAGGCTCCCTGCCCTGGGGCTCCTCAGGCAGCTCCTGCTGCCCCAGGGACACAGCAGCCTGCCCTTACTTGACCTCCACAGGAACAGATTTCTCTGTCTCCTTTATTGCTCCTTGCCAGCACACAATTGCTCCTTTGCTCTTCTCCAGGGATGTCCCTGCTCCCGGGAGAGTCTTTCCCCAGGGAAGTGCATGGGTGCTGCCCACCTGGCTTTTCCTGGACCCAACCCTGTGCTCCTCATGGGGCTCCGAGCTGGCAGTGCTGCTCAGCAGAGCAAGTGGGCTGTGGTGCCCTGGGGCCACAGGGTGACTCTGCAATGGTCAAAGTGGTCAGGGTGGGAAGCAGACCCCGCTGGATGGGCATCATTGCACCTGACAACCCCCTACCAAGGTGTCTGTTGCCCTGTGGCCATGGACAATGCTCTGAGCAATTACAGGGCATTTCAAATGGCTCAGGCTGTGTTCAGGCGTGTCGCGAGATCCAGCCCATGGCTTTTCATTGAAGGTGACATGGACCACTCTGCAGGATCCCTTCCCTGGGCCTCCTGGGTCCCAGCTGCCTCTAGTGGGATTGCAGAGCTCTCACTAGCCTGGATATTCATTGGTTTAGCATTTTCCCTCTGGATGACTCCACTGGATTTTGTGAAGCTCCATTCACTGCCCACCCCTAAGCACACGGTGCCCTTGGGGATGCCCTGTGCTATCCTGATGGATCCATATTCCCTTTGAGAAGGATGGGCATCAGTGTCCAGCCATGTCATATGGGAGATACCACTTGACCATTCACCATCTCCAGGACCACTGGGCACGCAGAAGCAAAAGCTGAATCCAGCCCTCATTCCCTAACACATCACCTCTAAGCTCATTGCCTTGAGCCCAGGGAGAGCCCTGGAAAAGCAACAGGCCCTTTCAGGGGGAAAGTCCCTGAGCACATCCTTGGCTCCAGCTCTTAAAGGAGAGACCAACCTTCAAGCACTGCGCTGGGGAAATATGCTTTTATTACAGAGAGGCCAACTCTGACACAGTGAGAGACATTTACAGAAGACGTCTGGGTCAGACAAACTGGGTTCATGGCTGTAAGGAAGTGGGATGAATTCCAACACTTCTGCACAAACATGATGATCACAGCAAGAATGCCCAAAGCACAAGACTTGTCTGAGGTACTTAGAAACCACTTGTGAAGAGGGATGGGCAGCTCATTGCTGCTGCACTAAAAGCAGGAGAATCAGTTTCTTCAGGGCATCCCTGAGCTCCCTGTTCCTCATGCTGTAGATGAGGGGGTTCACTGCTGGAGGCACCACTGAGTACAAAACAGCCACCACCAGATCCAGAGCTGGGGAGGAGAGGGAGGGGGGCTTCAGGTGGGCAAATATGATGGTGCTGACAAACAGGGAGACCACGGCCAGGTGAGGGAGGCACATGGAAAGGGCTTTGTGCTGTCCCTGCTCAGAGGGGATCCTCAGCACAGCAGTGAAGATCTGCACATAGGACACCACAATGAAGATGAAACACCCAAAGACTAAACAGGCACTAAGCAGAATAATGCCAGCTTCCCTGAGGTAGGAGTCTGAGCAGGAGAGCTTGAGGATCTGGGGAACTTCACAGAAGAACTGGCCCAGGGCATTGCCGTGGCAGAATGTTACTCCAAATGTGGTCCCAGTGTGCAGCACTGCACTGAGAAACCCACTGGCCCAGGCAGCTGATGCTATTTTGACACACGCTCTGCTGCCCATGATGGTCCCATAGTGCAGGGGTTTACATATGGCAACATAGCGATCGTAGGCCATGACTGTGAGAAGAGAATACTCAGCCAAAATGAAAGAGGCAAGAAAAAAGAGTTGGGCAGCACATCCCGTGTAGGAAATGGCCCTGGTGTCCCACAGGGAATTGGCCATGGATTTGGGGACAGTGGTGGAGATGGTGCCAAGGTCGAGGAGGGAGAGGTTGAGGAGGAAGAAGTACATGGGGGTGTGGAGGCGGTGGTCGCAGGCTACAGTTGTGATGATGAGGATGTTGCCCAGGAGGGCAGCCAGGTAGATGCCCAGGAAGAGCGAGAAGTGCAAGAGCTGCAACTCCCGGGTATCTGCAAATGCCAGGAGGAGGAACTCATCCAGGAAACTGCTGTTGGGCATTTGCTTCTTCTGAGCTTTGGGGACTGTCCAAGGAGGAAGAGGCATTGATAAGTTAAGTAGTTTTCTCCGAGCCAAGCCCAAACTGTTCTTAGTACAAACCTCCACCTTTCCTCTCTTCTCTGCCTTCATTCAGATCCCTTTTCTGATCGCTGGTTTATGCTGTCTGAGTGTGCCGTGTACAGCAGGGCCCTCGGGGTGTGGGCTGCAGAGGAGTCAGTCCTGCTCTGCTGGGGTTGTAAATGGAGGTGTCAAACTGCCCCAAGTACTTGCTGGGAATTCCTGGAGACAGCTGTCAAGAGCTGAGTGCAGGGGATTCAGTCCAGTGACCCAGTGGGAATATCCTCTTTTAATCCTTGTGAGAGATGAATACAGCACTCATGGCAGCTGTCTCTGAAAGAGAAGACCCTTGCGAGGGATTCATCTCCCCCAGCCTTGCCTCCTGAACACAGGTGTCTGTGTCGGAATCAGCCCCACCAGCTCCCACTCCAGCAAGCCACAGAAACACTGGAGTAAATGCAAGGGGCTGACCCCACCCTTTCTAGACATCTCTGTTCCAATGAGTTGGACCCTGTCCTTACATCAATTTACCCTCTGCACTCTTTCCCCAGGCTCTGCAATGGGAGTGGGACGTGACTAGCTCTGATGTACACACCCTGCAGCAGATTACAGCCACCCATTTTGTGGAAAGTTCGTTCAACAGTTTATTCAGAAAATGGGCTGCAGTGGAGGGATCTGATTCTATGTTTCCTGAGTTTTTAGATGTTCCCATCACACCGTGGGAGCATTCTTTGATGCAGTAGAAATCTTTGGCATTTCTGTTTCTCTCAGCATTAGAACTTAAGTGCCCCAGCAGGAAAAGGGCTCACGGTGTCTATATACTACAGACAGAGTCAGGGGATCTGGACTGTGCAGGAGTCTTGCTGCCCGCTGCCCTGTGCTAGCCCCTCTCCCAGCTAAAGGACAATCCCACTCCCAAGTTACTCTAAGAAAGGACCTGGGCTGAGGTGAGAGTGGAGGAATGTAGCTCCAGAGGGAAGATTTCCCCATTCTTCTCTCTCAGAGCAGACATGGAGAGTGTGCTCTGGAGAGCTCGTCAGAGCAGGTGAGGAGGTTTCTGGCTTGCATGACCAGCACAAAGACTCTCCGCTATCACAGACATGCTATGGCAGAGCTGAGGTCTTGTGGAGGGCAGCTTGCAGCCTGGCAGGACACCCCAGAGAGACAGTCAAGAGATCTGAAGAAGGGTGAGGGGGGGCAGCCTTAAGGGAGAGTCAGATCATTCCCCAATCAGATGAAATGCATTGCCTAGAGGGTTAGAAGGGGCCTTGGGCACATCACTGCCATGAAGACAGCTCCACGCAGGACCCACAGGGTCAGTGCCTTAACTGCAGCTGAACCCCTCTCCTTCACCCCAGAGAGCAGGACAGCAAGAAGCAGAGCAGCACAGAGAGGAGAGGAAACAAGCAGCAGTACCATGACCCTGCCAGCAAAGGGAAAGCCAGGAGGGAGAGCCAGACGGGCAGTTAGGAAAGCCTTCCCCTCGCCCAGCTCTGCCCACCACCTCCCAGGCAGCGGCATCGCAGCACAGTCACTCTCAGCCCCTTTGCCGTGCAGTGGGAAATGGGCACGTCACAGCAGAGATGCCCCTCTGCTCTGCTGCAGCTCAGGCTGCTGAGGAGGGGGCTCCTGCCCTGCAGCCCATGGCCTTGAGGGCAGAGGCTGTGCTGGGTGGGAGAGGAGACACGGGGGGCTTGCTGAGAGGAAGATGTCTGCATTGCAGGGACTGACCGGGAGTCTTCCAAATTCCCCCTCCCACAGCATTTATGGCTTTACTTTCCCCCCACTCGCTGATCATATCTCCCCTGCCCGGAGCTTTTCCTCCTGGCAGCTCTTTCTCTGCCCCATCTCTTTTCCCTGCCAGCGCTCACAGACCCCATCCCACCCTCTGGGCACTCAGTTCTGCCCTGCAGAAACCTCCCAGCAGCAGGGCACTGCCCAGGGGCATCTCTGGCTTTGCAGGTGCTAAGGAGCAGGTCAGACAAACACTGGTGAGGCCAGGCAAGGTGATGGTGCTGCTTTCTGTAGGCAGAGCACTGGGTGAAAGGATGCAGTGAGGTCCCTCACAGAACTACTGATCTCTCACTGTAATGGTCTGGGAGCATCAGCCTGTTGTCCAAACCTCACAGCTCCTTTCCTCTCCCTTTGCCCACCCCCACCTCCCACCTCCTGCAAACAGTGGGAAACTGGAAGCAGAGACTCAGGAAAGGTCCTTCTCTTTCAGGGAACCCCGGCCATGGCTGTCTGCTTGAAAAGGTCCCCTGCAAATATCCTGGGGGTGAGCGAGAGCTGAGAGCAGCCCTGACCCCCGCAGCACCCTCTCAACAGGAGGATGAACCCACCCTTCTCAGGGTCGCTCCTTCCACCCAGAGCTTCTCCCTGCAGTGCCCTGGGCAGCTCCCTGGGCAGGCTGAGTGCTGACCCTCGCAGGCGGCAGAGTCCCTGCCCCGGGCACACAGCACCCTGGGTCGCAGGGACACTGCTCTGAATGACAGCCCGCGCACACCTGGGGGCACTCCCTGGCTTCACACCCCAGCACCGTCCCTGGCAGAAGGTAGCCGTGATGGCCTGTCCCTCTGACGGTGTGGCTGGGAAGCCCTGCTCTAAAGCACCACCCGCTCCAAACAGGAGGAGCTGGCAGAGCCGCCCTGACAGACCCTCTCAGCTGTGGAAGCTGCCAGCTTCAGAGGAACCCTCCGGCAGCCACAGCAGCAATGTTGCCCTGCAGCCAGAGACTTACTGTGTTAGGGGCTGGGAAGATTTCTCCCGGCAGGCAGCTCTCAGCCATCCTCTGATGCCCCACTATCTTCAACTTCCGAGATGTCCATCTCATTCTGGCCCCTGCAGGCAGTGCCCGGAGTCCTGCTTCTCCAGGAAAAGGAGCTGCACTTGGACAGAGCTGGCTCTCTGCAGCGCCTGCCAGGTTGCCATGGGCTCCGGCAGCCCCAGGAGCCAAGCCCAGCTCAGGAGCAGAGGCCCAGCTGATGACGTGACTTTCTCTGTCCCCTGGGCACCCTCGGGACCTTCCTGGGGCTCCAGGGCTGACAGTTGCTGGAAGGCAGCAGGGTCACCCCTGGGAAATAGCCACGGAAGTAGATGAAAATAATCACCGAGGATCCCTCTCGAAACAGTGCAGAGACTGACTCTAGCATTGCAGTTGTTCTCACCAGAGCATGGCTATCTAAGAGAGGTGGAAACGTCCCACTCTGGAAAGCCCTGCTCCCATCTCATAAGAGCACAGGCACAAGAAGGGAGTTGGTTTGCTCATGCTTCAGGGATGATTTAGAGGAGTTAATCAATACATCTAGTGCTCACTGCGAAGCCCTTCGTTGGAGTAGGATACAGTTCTCTCCCGTGCTCTCCACAAACTCACAGGAGGTGGGATTCCCCTTGCCCAAGCTTAGTGTGCGCAAAATGCCTGTCTGCATGGCAGCTCCTTGTTTAAGCTCCCACAGGAATCAAGGGAGATGCAGGGAGGCACTCAGCTGTCCACGCACACACACACCCCCTTGGACATCTGAAGGGCCAGAGGTGATCCAAGACATGTTCCACTTTCTGCTTGCTCTGATGGAACAATTATGAGACCCATATGCTTCCAGGACATCAGCTGGTTGCCAGGAGTAGAATCTCCTTGGCCATCTGAAATGACACTTGATGCCGACTACTGCAAGAGCTCCGCTCACTAGGAAGCCGAGACATATGCATATCCCGAGATTGCAAACAGCTCATGCAGGGCCATGTCAGATGCACGGGGTGTCCAGCACAACCACCAGGTTTCTAGCAGGTACAGCACAGGACATGCAGGAAAAGCATGCCCTTTTGGAGTGGTGGCTGGGCAAACACCCCAGGGCATCTCGCATTTCCTACCTGTTCCCAAACAAGGCATTCCCACCACTGCCTTTTGGCAAAATCCATCCCATCTACATCCCAGACCATACTGCAAAAATGGAAGGCACACCACACCAAGGTCTCCACGCATGCCGACCCTCTCAAACCCCACTAGTTCTCTCCCTAAACCTTTTCTCAGCCCTCATGCTATGAACAGGGACTGTGCTAATGCTGCAGCCACAGTGTGCCTGGCTTGCAGGCTGTTCAGGCCCAGGGACTTTTTCAGGGGCACCTTGTCTTTCTTGGAGATCTGGTCACCTCCATCCCATGTGCCAAGGTGCTGCAGAGCCAGCTCAGGAACCAAGCACCTCTCCAGCCACAGCTGCATGGCCAGGTCTCTTTCTTTCTTGCTTGGGAACAGGTATCATCATGACAAGTCTACGCTCAGCCCTGGTGCCACAGCGGAGGTTCTGCAGCCCAGATGTACACAAATGCACAAAGCCTGTGGCACAAATGCAGCACACAGGAACAGAAAGCAGGGAGAGGCGGCAAAGGAGGAAGTGAGAAATGTTGTCCAGGGAAGTAGGGAAGCTGTTAGGAAAGCCAAAGCGCCTTTAGGACTGAGGCTACAAGGAATGTCAAGGGCAAAAAAGATGATCTGCTATTGCTTCAGTAACAGTGAAAGCCTGAACAAGGAGAATGTCGGCCCATGGCTGAGGACTGACTGGAGCAGGCAATCTGGTAACAGCAGAGGTAGATGGGTCTGGGGAACTCAATCCCTTGGCTTCAGCCCCCACCAGCAAGGTCTCCCAGGGCATTGTGCCTAGAGTCAGGAGTCCTGAGGAGAAAAACAACCAGCAGGGCCTGGGGATTGAGGCAGGAATTATTTCTAAGTGTACAGGATTGGAAGGGCTGCAGCTGAGGATGCTGAGAGAGCTGGCCTCTGTCTCGCAAGGCCACTCTCTGTCATCTTGGAAAGCTGTGGAGATTCGGGGAGGACCCAATGACTGGAGAAGGGCAAATGTTACATCCCTCTTCCACAAAGGCCACAAGCACAACCTGGGCAGCTACAGGCTGTTCAGCCTCACTTTGATGATCAGAGCGTCATGCAGTGAGCCCCCTCTGATCACATTTCTGGGTAAAGGAAGGAGAATGAGGTGCCTGGGAACAGTCAGCACAGATTTCCTGAGGGGAAATCATGCCTCACCAACGTGATGGCTTTCTATGTTAAAAGAACTGTATTTGTGGATGAACAGAGAGCAGTGAACGTCAGGTACCTCAGCTTTCAGAAGGCTTTTGACACTTTCTCCCACAGTATACTTGCACACAAACTGGGCCTCTATGGTCTGAGTGGCTGGACAAGCAAATGGTCAAAGAACTGCCATCATAGCTGGATCATGGGGCTCAGAGGGTAGTGGTGAACGGGTAGCGTTGTTCCTGGAGGGTTGAAGAGTAATGGAGCACCACAGGGTCTCTCCTGGGACCTCTCCTGTTTTACACCTTATGAATGAGCTGCAGGGGGCAACTTTTGTCACGGTTGTACATGACCCCAAACTGAGTGGGCACCAGTCTTCATCTAGAGGGCTGCCACTGAGAATGACCTAGACAGGCAGGAGCAATAGGCTGCCAGGAATCTCATGAAATTCTGCAAGGACAAATGCCAGGTTCCTGCACCTAGGACAGACCAACTCCCTGCAGACATACAGGCTGGGCACTGCGGGGCCATGGAGCAGCTCTGCGGAAAAGGACATGAGGATTTTGGCAGACACAAGGCCAAATATGAGACAGCCGTGTGGCCGGGCAGCAAAGGCGGCCAACAGCACCTTGGGCCGTATGAATAGGAGCACGGCCAGGAGGTCAAGGGAAGTGATCAGACCTCTCTGCTCCGCACTTCCTACACAACATGTACAATACTGCACCCACTTTTTAGCCCTCCAGGACAAGGGTCCCCCTGTACGAGGAGATTCTCAAGAAGACAAAGCCAGGCTCTTCAGAATGGTGCATGCTGGAGGAGGAGAGACCACAGCCATAGGTTGAAACCAGAGAGGAACACGCTGTAGAGAAGCAAAAACTTTTCTGCTGAGAAGACACGCAAGCACTGGAACATGTTGCCCAGAGAAGCTCTGGTATCTGCAGCCTTGGAGGTTTTCCAGCCTGTATCAAGCCCTCAGCAACCTGCTGCGACTCCAAAGCTCATCCTGCCGTGAGCACAAGGTTGGGCTAGAGGCTGCCTCAGGTCCCATCCACCTGGAAAGATTCCTCCAGCTCTACTCTTGTTGATGTTAGGGAAAGCCCTCAGGTCTCCTTCACCATGGAAGCAACTCAGGCACAAGCATGAGCAGATCAACTAGCTTTCCTGTCCAGCTGCACTCAGAGATGTCCAGCTGCAGGGCTGCTTGGCAGGTACCCCTGAACAGCCCTGATCACTCCTTTCCTTCACCTTTCGTTGGGTTTTCTCTCCTTTACCCCTTCCATGTTCAGCCCTCTTAATATCCTCATACCCGTCCATACAAGCAGCCCACCTCTGGTTACCCTTTCCCCAAAGGCCCTGGCTGTGCTTGCTTTGTACCCTCAGCTGCCATTTCTGAGATGGCTGCCAGGGTCATTCCTACCTAGGTCAGCAATTCCATGGAACTAGGACCTCCTTTTTTAGTACTTGAAGTAATCTGCAATTCCTCCTGTTACCTTGCCAGAGGCACCACAAGTCAGCATGCACCATCTACACACACACATTAAGAGCTGACACAATGAGCTTCAGTGCGGGGGACCCTCAGAAACTTGGGGATTCAGCCAACAGGAACCTCATGAAGTTTTACCAAGACAAGTGGCAACTCCTGCACATGGGAAAGAAGAACCCTGTGCACCAGGACAGGCTGGGACCTGAGTGCCTCAGGAGTGGCCTGAGGAGAAGGGCGTGTGTGTTGTCACATGAACCAGTGGATTGTGCTCGCTCTGAGTCAGTTCAGATGCCTTCGGGGTTGCATTAAGAGGAGTGTGGCTACCAAGAGAAGGGGCATTAGTATCCCCCTTGACTCAGTACTAGTGTGCCCAGAAGAAAAGCTGGACAAAAGTCCTGGGAAAGGCAGAAACTTCCCCAGATTTGCTACCAGGTCTGGCCCATGGCTGTGGACCCTGCCAGGCACCAGGCTCCCTCACAAAGCCCTCCACATGACGGCTGTTAAGGGCACATTTGCTCTTCTCAGGCCTATCACGTCTATCTTAAGCAGAGCCGATGGAGAAACCTTGCTGAGGACTTGGAAAAGCAAAGAGCCTGCTGTGGTGCCTCAGGGAGGAAGGCTGCCTCCTGTCCCACACTCTCTCACATCCTCCTTCTCCAAACAGTGACCCACAGGAGAAACCAGCCCTGAGTGAGGCTCACCAAAGCATCTCAGCGTAGGGCCACGCTTTGTGCTCTTTCATCCCACAGCACTTGCAGCCTGTCTCTGAAAAACACCAAACCCCAAAGCAACCCCCAAGTCCCAGCTGCCCGCACAGCTCTGCCCAGGGCAGAGAGCTGTGGGTGCGGGGCTGCAGAAGTGACTTCTCCAGGGCCCCCTTGGAGAGAGGTCACTGCCTTTGGCACCGTCTGCAGACGTTCCTCAAGGATTTCTCAGGCAGTTCTGGGACAGAACTGGAGGGAAGGGAGGGGACTGCTTTGCAGGACAGGAGGGGAAATGGCTCTGCTGCCTCCCTGCCTCTGCCATCTCCATGGGGATGACCGACTGAGCCCCAGATGACACCCGCTGAGGTCGCAGTGGCACATGCTGCCGCATCACAGGCAGGTCTCCCCGGTGCCATGGCAGAGCCCTCACTTCCCTGCGAGGCCCCGGAGCTGCTGGGCACTGCTCACGCGCTCCCCACCGCTGCCCTGCGGAGCCGCTCCACAACCAGGAGCGGGGACAAGAGGCAGCAGGGCCACGTTGGGGCCCCTCGCCGACAGGCAGAGGAGAGGGGCACCTTGGAGAGTTTTGGGTGACGAGACGCCAAGAGCGTCCTTTGTCCCTGGATGGACAGGAGAGCCAAGGGCAAGGGGGCAAGCGAGATGGAAGGCAGCTGGATCGAGACCATCAGCCCCGACCGCGCTTCAGTGACTCTCCCTGGTGAGAAGGCAGTGGCCACCCTCCTCTGTTTTCTGAGAAGAAGCCTTCTTTAATGAAGGACATCCTAGAACTGCTAAAGCCCTGAAGAAACATTAAATCAAAATGTCTTATTTTCTATGTTAATACTGACAATTTGGTGAAAGAATTCAATGTCCATGTATCCCTAACTCATTAGAATACAAAAAATCATGCCCATAGGTCAAAAAGACCCGTGCCTGGGCGAGGACCCCTTCCCTGAGCATGCACAGTAGTAAAATGGTGTATAAGCAATATTATAATTGTATGTAAATCATTAACCAATCAGTGCAAAAGGGAAAGTTGCAACCCTTGCAATTTGTTTGCATAATTGCTACTTGGAAAACAGGGAGGGGTGTGCTGGATTTGTGGGAAACCACCGAGCACCCAGGCTTGCGCAACCCCAAAAGAAATAAGCAAATGTCTCTCCTGAGTGTGTAATTACTGGCTTATTGCACACCGGGCAATGAATCTGCTTTTTGGGAAAACAGAGGGAGGGAAGGAAAAGGGAAGGAGGAAGAGAAGAAGGGAAGGAGGGAGGGGAGGAGCAGAGGAGGCCAGGGCAGCCCTGGGGGCCCAAGGGCCGCTGTTGCTAGGCAGCACCCGGGGGGAGGGGCAGGAGGAGACCACGTGACCTGCAGCCAGCACTATTGCCAGGCAACGCTGGGCGGGGCTGCCCCTGGCCCTGGGGGAGGTGTCCCCACCCTGGGGCAGTTGGGCCTGGCTGGGGCAGCCGTGGTGGGGTGGTGTGTGGGGCTGGGAGTGTTGAGGAGCCGGGCCCTCTGCGGCCCCCAGCCCCGCTGCCCCGGCGGTCTGGGGGCTCGGGGGAGCGGGGCCCACGCCCAGGCCCTGCGCCCGGCTGCTGCCGGCAGGAAGGGGCGGCCGAGGGCCCTCGCTGGGCGCCACAGGCCGGACCCGGCTCCTCCCAGCAGCTCTGGCGCTGACCCGGCTCTTCGGGGCAGAGCTGAGGCTCTTCATGTGCCTGGTCTTCCCCCCGGGGGCTCCTCGGGAGCGGGATCCCCAAATCCCCGTGGCTTGTGGTGCGGCTCCTGCTGCTGCCCTTAGACCTCCTCCGCACGCCCCGTGCACACGGGCTGGGGAGCCCCTGGGCCAGGAGCACGGTTGGGAACGGGGCTGGATGAGGACACAGGCCGGGCTGTGCTGTCAGGGGCAGGGCGGGGAAAGACCAGTGTGTAAGCAGCTGCCTGTTTGCATGCGACTGGCCCCTTTTATCCCCTTTTCCTTCTGCTTTCCCTCACCTGTTCCTCCCCAAACCACCCTGATGCCTCCCTCTCCCTGCCCTTGGTTCCTCCCCTGAACATCCCGTACCAAGTTCTGCACCATCCCAGGCTGCTCCTCCCTCCATCATGTCCTGCTGCCCCGCGGGCAGTGATTTTCCGAGCCTGGCCGGAGACCCGGGGGCCTTTCTGGTGAGGCGTCGGGATGGGTGTCACCCATCACCAGCAGACCACATTAAAAAATACAATACTTGGCCCTGTCCCTGCTGGGAAGATCCTACTGCCTGGCAGCCAGGTGCAGGCCAGGAGGCAATGTGCAGCCCGGCGACCCTTGGCCTCCCCCAGCACCTTTGGCTCAGCTCTCCCTGGCCAGGTGCCAGCAGCAGCCTGGTCTTGCTGGGGGGGCCATGACCCAGCTGATGGGGAGCAGGGGGCCTCCTGCCAGGCTAGTGCCTCCTCCTCCTCTTTGGTCCCTGGGGGAGGGCAACAGGGTGCGGGGTGGGCTGCCCCTCTGGGGGGTCCCCCTCCATGGGCTCCTCCTCCTCCTCAGGGGGGTCCAGCTCCATGGGTTCTGGGGTGGCTGCACTGGTCTGGAAAAGGGCAGTGTGTTGGTCCCAGATGGTTGTGCCTGCCTTTCTCCACTCCCACAGCCGCTTTGCCTGGTTCATGGCTGGAGCTCTGCTGGCAGGCAGGAGTGGAGAGCTCGATCCTGGGCATTCTCTCACCACCAGCCTCTTAATGGCTCTGGAACAGCGGTGCTGAGGTCACTGCTGACACGAGGAGGCCGTGGTGACAGCATGCCTGGCTCAGTCCCCACCCGCAGGGGCCCTGCCTGGCTCTACCCCATGGTGGGATGCTGGGGGCTCAAGGGTGCCTCCTTGGGGAAGGGGCTGTGGTGCTGGGGGCTGCTCTCCTGGAGACCCTTCCCACGGACCATCTCGCCTGGCCGAGGGAACGGCTGCTCCTGCGCCAGGGAAGTGCTTGCTGCCTGCCCAGCGTGGGCCATGGGCTCCAGCCCCGTCCGGTGCTGGGCACCTCTGCTGCAGTCGCTCCCGGGTGTCCCTGCCTGTCCCAGAGCCCTGGGAAGCCCCTGCTGGGGGCCAGCCCTCCCGGCATGGTCTCACCAGTGCCGAGCAGAGGGGCAGCCCCACTGCCCTCGACCTGCTGGCTGTGCGCTGATGCCGCCTGGGAGGTGGCTGTCCTTCCTGCAGGGCATTAGCAAAGCCTTTTCCCACAGCTCTTTCCCCCGACTTCCCCTCCCCACAGTCTTCTTGCTAATGGGTCAGTGCAGGAGAGGACTTTCCCCTCCCTTCAAGCCTGCTCAGCCCCTGCAGCAACCTCCTCTGTTGGGAGCTGCCTTTTCTGCAGAGGTGAAGAGCTTCTCTGCCAAGGAGTTTCTGGGTCCTGCCGTGCTGTAGCTACTGCTGTCGATGTCTTGCCCAAAGGAAAGAAGTGGGGAAGTTGTGTAATAGAGACTATTTTCTTCCCCTTTCTCATTCTGCTGGTATCTGGTCAGATGAGCTGAGCAAGTGCAAAAGGCTTTTTGTCTCCCCGCATTGCAAGGGATTCTCAGGATGGTGGTGATGATGCAGACAGAAGAGGCCAGGCTCAGTAGAAATGGGAAAAGAGCTTCTATAAAAGAGATCAAGGAAGTCAGCAGCAGGATCACTGTAGGATCATCACAGGAGTGATTAATGATGGGCATGAGTTCACACAAGAAATTGTCTCACTAGCACCAGAGAGACTTAGCTGTGACGTAAGGCACATGATTAGGGTACAAGCCACACATCCACCAATGTGGCTCACAGCTGCGAGGTCAAGATGGAATTTGATATTTGCTACTGAGATTCCTGCAGAGATTTGCCCCTTGCTCAGTACCAGGGGTAGACCCGTCTTGCCAGAAGATAACATTGTGCACAGGCCAAGAAACCAAAACAAGGAAGCTGTGCAATGCAGATCTACACAGAAACAGTGTACAAGGACACCAAGGCAAAAGACATGACCCCTGATGTGATCCTGCAGCCCTTGGCCTCACGCTAGCCCAGAGCTGACCCCCCCAACACAGAGCTACTGCTCTGTTAAGGTACTACCGACATGCCCCGGATGAGCACAGTGTCCCTGTGGAGATGGTCCCCCTCACGCCGTCCCTTCAGAGGCATCCCCTCAGGCCCCTTTAGGACTCACACCTGGAAACAGAGAGGAGGTGATCCTGGCCTCTGCTCCTCCTGGCATCTCTGCTGCCCCACAGCCTCGCTCTTCAGTGCCGTCCGTAGCTCCCGCAGCAGTGTTTCCTCCAAACGCTCCCCTCTGGCCCCAGGCTCACCCAGCCCCTTGCGGCCATTTCTCTCTTCCTCCCATCACTAACTCCTCCCTCAGTCCCTCTCTCTCTGCACCTCTTTTTGCTGAAATCCCACCGACAGTTAATGGGGGTGGGGGAGGGGGGATGACTAGGACAGGAGATAGTACACACTCTCACCCCCCTCCGCTCTCTCTAGGCCTCTGTCCCGATCCAATATCGGGAGGGTTTCGTTACGATCCCAAGGACGAGATTAAGACGCTAAAACCGGTCAAATATCGTACAACCTTTTAGCTTTATTTTCCACAGAGTGGAGAGAAAAGGTGGGGGGAAAAGCAAAGGGGAGGCGAAGGGAAGCGGGGAACAAGGGTAAGGGGAAAAGATAGAGAAAAGTTGGAAAAGGAGAGAAGAAGCTAGCTACTACCACTCCGAGGCCGATGATGTTCCGCTGACTCCGCTCGAATCACAGCTCAAGCTGGGTGCCTCCGACGAGGGACGAGAGAGCAAGAGAGCGAGTTCCCCCCCAAAAAGGAAACAACCCTGGGCAATTATAGCTTTTCAAATTAAGTTTCCCTCCCCTCATGCGGCAGTTCAGACCAATAGTAATCTTTTGGTCTGGGGTCTCCTGCTCCCTTATTGGGTCTCATCATTGTTATCTTTACTCTGCCCTTCTTTCTCAGGGCCTTGACAAACAGGTGTTGTTCCAGCAATTAACACTTACAGTGTTATCTTCCAAGGTCCTGATGAAGAGGATACAATCCAGACCCCCCTAATTAACACTGTTTCAGCAGTGAGGGGAGGCTTTGTTTCTCAGGGTCCTGGCGCCCAAGCAGGCCTTATTTCAAAGCCTTGACATCCTCCCTCCCGGAGTGTGACGCATAGGAATGCAAACTGCTGGTAACTCCCTTATCTTTCCAGTCTGCACCAGCTCTGGGGCCCTTTCTCACTGAACTAGGGAGTGCGGCCTAAGGCTTCAGCAAATTTAGCTACTCATGCTAAGCAACTTTTATAAAAGTTGTGCTAAGCGGCAGTAATTTGCAGTCCAGGTCCCAAAGTCTCTGCCCGATCGTGGTCTGGTTCAGCGCAGGCTCGGTGTGTCCCGAATGGTCGCAGGGAGACCATTTCAGGGGTCGCAGCAGCTCAGTCCTGTTTCCGCTGGGAACAGATGGCTTGTTCGGGGTTATGGTTTGCTTGCATCTTATGTACCAAGAAATGTTCAAGGCAAAAGTTCACTCATCTGTCCGCCACACCACCCCGTGACTTAAACATTGATTGGTACGTCTCCTTCCTGAAGTCTTCATGGCCTTCGTCCATGGTGATAATATGAGACAGAGAGAGAGAGAGAGACCAGTAGGAAATATAGAAAAGATAGAAGCACGCAGGGAACAAGTTGTGGGAAGAGTAAAAGGAAAGGTACTTAACAGCGATTAAACAGAGGTCTTGCTCAATGCAAGCTAATTCTTTAACTTCATAGAACAAAAATCAAAACTGAGATAACAAGGTAAGTGATTGTTACAACAAGTATAAAACAGTTAGCAAATGCGTTGTGGATGTTAATATGCAGTTGCCTCCTTCAGGATAAACTGGGAGTGGGTTTTAAATGATGGGTACTGTGGTTGGCCGTGGCCGATGGATGGCACGGATTTTCTTTATGCCGTCAGGTGAGGTGGTCGGAACAAATTGCATATTTGACACAACATGTCGGATTAATTGAACAAAGCAAGGAATTATACAAGGTAAGAACATCAAAGCGGCAACCACGCATGACAAATACAATATTAACTGTTTCACCCACAGTGCCCCCGGTAACCAGGACCACAAATCGCCACTCCAGCTGTTCCAGGTTTGGACAGGGACGTGGGCTATTTTTCTGATATCTTTGGTTAACTGGAGAACTACTTCGCCTACATCATCTATTTCTAAACAACAGTTGGAAATATTTAATTTCCCACACACCCCTCCCTCTTCAGCTAATAGATAGTCTAAAACCATGCGGTGCTGAAGGATTGCTGTGCGCATCTGTTGAGATTGCAGAGTTAAAAGATCTATTGCATCAGCGGTTTTGTTGGTAATAATTTCTAGAGCCGCTTGTAGTCTGATTATTCGATTTAGGTTATAAATTGGTTCCCTCGCCCCCGATATTGGTTCATTAGGGTTCCAGGTTGCCGGCCCGTAATGTTGAATTATTCGTTCAGGAGGCCACTCATTATTTCCCCATTTTTGCGTCCCACCCAAATCTACCTTAATGGACCGCGTCTTACGGGCAACCCTTCTGTCTCCGAGGTTATCATATACCTTTACGCCTAGCCGAGGTCCGCCTGTTTCTGGTAAAAGGAAAAACAAAGGTCTGATAATCCCTATATAACAAATTCCTGACCATCCAGCAGGTAAAAATTTATATGCTGTGTGTCCGCAGATCCAATAATGCCCCTTCTTAGCTCCAATGCCCTGAGCAAATGGCCCATTTATTCCAGGTGGAAATTGGAAGTAAGTTGTGTCTCTGTCACCCAGAGGGCTGAAAAATGTGGTTGCCCCATCACCTATTTGGCCGGTACAATACCAAGCCCCAAAAGTACCTTTCCATTTTCAGATTTGCTTGTAAGGGGGATAATTGGGTCGTTGGAGAACTAAAGTTTCATTTTTGTTTGACCAGTATGCCTCAAATCCCCGACCGCGCCCCGTTTCATCGAGCCAAGTCCATAGGTGGAGATTCTTGTCTTTATCGAGTGTCCTACGAGTGAATGTCCATTGACATTTACTTTCCCCCACCTCAATTCCTCCCTCCTGGGTACGATTTAAACAATACTGCCCCATGGCTGGGAACTGAATTGGCCAGGTCCCACTGTTGTCCCACGTGTCTTCCACGGTTTCGCTATAATTGCTTACGATCTGGTCTGGGGTGAGGGGTGTGGACATCCACGGCCAACTTGATAACCCTAGCGGTCCTCCGCAAACCCAGCAGTGGCTTAAATTGAAAGTTTGGCTTACTGCTTTCGCCAGCAACACAAACTCGTTGTTCTCGAAGGGATTAAATGAGTTGGGGGAAGGTAGAGGGAGTGGTCGTTCGTCGCCTCTGTGGATGCATCCTTGAATCAGGATGGTCCAGAGCAGTAGGTGCATCTTGGTCAGATCGCCGCCCTTAAAAACAGAAATAAAAAACAAACTCGCTCCTCGGGTCAGAAGGAGGGAATAATCCATTTTGTGTGAATCTTGTGGGTTTTCCCACTAGCATCTTTTGCTGTCCAAGTACATTTATTTATCGGAGTGTCTAATACGAGCGGTACGGCTCCCACTGTGGGAAGTTCGACCAAAACAGGTTGGCCAGGGGAACGGGATGGGATATCAGGGGAATCAGAGCTCTGGGAGGCGGGTATGAGTGTTGGGGCTTGGGGACAAAATGCCGCAATTTTGGGGCATCCATTTGTCCCCCAGCGGCTGTTGACGTTGGTCACTGCCTCCCCCACTCGCTCATCCCACCCTGGTTTGTGCGGTTTTAAAAAACGCTTGAGCAACCCATTGGTTCGCTCCACAATCCCATTCGCTTGTGGGTAGTATGGGGTGTGGAACACCCACGAAATTCCTTCCCGAGCTGCCCACTCCTGGACTATTTTCGCAGTGAAATGTGAGCCGTTATCAGATTGAATAGCCTGTGGTTTGGGAAAGGTTCCGAACCATTCCTTGAGGGCCCTCACCGTGTTCTCTCCGGTCGCCTTGGTGCAGGCCCGGGCTTGTGCAAGTCCGGATACTATTTCGACTCCCACCAACACATAACATTTCCCTGCTGATTTTCGGAAAGGTCCGATGTAGTCGATCTGCCAGGCCTCCCACAAGCCTTTTCCTTCCCTGAGGTGCAGGGGCTCGTTTTCTAGGGGGTGCCTGTCCAAACGGACACGGCATTGCTCGCAGGCGGATATGCAAGTTTTGCACTCCTCTCTAGTGACCGGCCATCCCCGAGCTTGTGCCTCGCGGAAGAGATCGTTGATCCCTGAGTGCCTCCTTTTTACATGCAGCCACTCTAATAAGTACTCCCAGTTTTCTTGTATCTGGGCACTTTGTAATGGAGCTAACCGAGCTAATTCGTCTACTTCAGCATTCCACCGGCCCGTCGGGGTATTGTTTTGTTGGTGGGAAGCCACCCATGCCACTGCAAACTTCCCCCGTTTTGCAATTGCAAGGATATCTTGCCACCTCTCCTTTTGCCAGATTGGTATGCTATTAACCTCCCAACCGTTTTGTTCCCAAAAAGGAAGCCATTCTGTGCAGCCTTTGAACACCGCATAAGAGTCTGTGTAGATGTGTACTGGGGAAGTAGCCTGGCTTTCGCGTTGGAATACGCTCCACACTGCAACTAGCTCTCCCACCTGTGCACTGCCCTCTCCCTCTGTAATGATCTGCTCTTTAGTCCCCACCTGGAGCGCCACAGCCCGGTATCTCCAGGTTTTCCCTTCCCGCTTTGAGGAAGCGTCTGTGAACCATGCATTTAGGATCTGATCGGAAAATGGGGGAGCTACTTGAATTACAGGGGGGAGTTGGGGGTTTTCTTTATTCAAGTCTACTTCGTCTTGTATATTTAATATTTTAGTGGCTCCTTCCATTACAGAAAAAAATTTCACAATAATGCTCTATTTGTGCGTACCATTTTCGTACAGAGGCTCTCTGAGCCACCCCGTCAGGTGGCGGGGTCCCTGCCAGGACTGCTTTGGTTACCTTAAATGGACCTCGGAGAACTAGGGGTTGTTTTCGAATAGTTCGTTCAGCCTCCCTTAGAGCAAGGCTGACTACAAACAGCCCCTTCTCCCATGTAGTATACCGCTTTTCAGCGTCTTTGAAGCTACGTGAATAAAACCCGATGGGCCGTGTAGGCCCCTCTGGTCCCTTCTGCCACAGGTGGATAGAGAGTCCGGTCCGGGCAAACCCCCATTCAATCTGGATAGGGTCGGTGGGGTGGATTGGCCCCAAGGCCTGGTAAGCATTTGCCTCAAAGACCAGCAGCTGCAATGCCTCATCGTGGACCGAGGTCCACTCCCAGTGAGCCCTTTTCCGTAGTAAGTCATATAAAGGCCTAGCAATAATTGAAAAATCGGGAATGTGCTTCCTCCAAAACACAAGCAGCCCTAAAGCATGTTGCAAGTCCTTCTTGGACTCCAGCATTTTAATTGAGTCCAATGAGGATAGGGTATCCGGGGGAATGCAGGTCATCCCTCCCCTCCACCAAATTCCCAGAAATTTTACCTCGCTGGAGGGAGTTTGGATCTTTTCGGGCGGAATTGTCAGCCCTATCCGCTCTAGGTGGGCAATAATGTCGCACTGCGTTTTCTCAACGTCCTCTACCCGGCTCCCTCCCACGAGCACATCATCTATGTATTGATAAATTTTGACTCCCGCCTGTATGGGGACAGTTTCAAGCTCTTGAGCTAGCGCATGATGGGCTAGCGTAGGGGAGTGCTTGTACCCCTGAGGTAGCCGAGTGAACGTGTATTGCTGTCCCTCCCACGTGAAGGCAAAATGCTCTTGGTCCTCAGGCTGCAAAGGGACCATAAAAAACATGTCTTTGACATCGATTGTTGCCATCACAGGGTGGGACTGCTCCTGGATAGTCGTTATCAACTCAGCAATATTTGGCACAGCGGCCGTCAATGGGCCTGTATTGTTATTTAGTCGCCGATAGTCTACGGTTAGTCTCCACTTACCGTTTGGTTTTCGAACTGGCCATACAGGGGAATTGAAGGGGGACTGTGCCGGGATCACAACTCCCTGTTTTTTCAGGTCCTCCAATACTGGGGTAATACCCTCCCTGGCTCCCAAAGGTAACGGGTAGGGTTTTACATTAGTCAGCCGGGAAGGGGGGAGGGGAGGTGCCGCTTGCAGCAAGCGCACTGCCACCCCGAAATCTCTGGTTAGTCTTCTAACTTGGGGAACACCGAAAGACCAGGAATTTCCCTGGGTATCTCGCCACTGTTTCCCCTTCAGGACATCTATCCCTAAAAGGTTCATTTGAAAAGGCCCCACAGCCACCATGGTGTCCACAGGACTCTCTTCCCCTGGTAACCACAATGTTACCGGGGTCATGGGCACAGTCTTGTTACAAGACAACCTTGAGAAGCTCAGAAAGAATGTTTGAAGTAGGTAGATTTGGATAACTTCTATCTTAGATAGAATTTGCTTAGCATGAGTAGCCGCACACTTGCTTAGCATAAGTAGCTAAATTTGCTGAAGCCTTAGGCCGCGCTCCTAGTTCGTTAAGAAAAGGCCTCAGAGCTGGTGCAGGCTGGAAAGATAAGGGAGTTACAAGCAGTCTGCATTCCTGTGCCCCACTCTCCAGAAGGGAGGATGCCAAGGCTGAGAAATAAGGCCTGTTTGGGCGCCAAGACCTTGGGAAGTAAAAAGCTTCCTCTCACTGTTAAAACAGTGATGATTAAGGGGTCTGGATTATGTCTTCTTCCTCAGGGCCTTGGAAGATAACACCTACTGACCCAGCTGGGGCAGTGTTAATTAATTGATCAGAACCTTGAGAAGCAGGGGTGGGACCCAGGGAAATGTGAAGAAATCATTAACCAATCAGTGTGAAAGAGGAAGGAAGTCACAAATATGGCAATAAGAGGAAGGAAGTCACAAATATGGCAAATTTGATTGTATAAATGCTACCTGAAAAGTTAGGGGGGTGTGCTCGATTTGTGGGAGACCACCGAGCACCCAGGCTTGCGCAACTCTGAAATAAATAAATAAATGTCTCTCCTGAGTGTGTAATTATTGGCTCATTGCACACCGGGCAACGAATCCGCTTTTCGGACAACAGTTTTCTGGCACCCCAGATGGGACCCTCGCTGTAAAGCCTTGCCCGGATCGTCTTGCCAGTTCCAGCGGGGAGACACTGCTCACCGGACTCCAGCGCGCACCGACCGTTTTGTTCGGGGACTCCGTGAGCACCCTCCCTGGTCGGAACGGGTAAGCGACTCAAAGGTGCAACGCAGTAATGATTAAGAGACATTGCATAAAGGGTATGATACAAGGGTAATTGGTTGTGGTAACCAAAGGTAAGCTTTGTACACGTTTGGACAGTGACGACTGGAGTGTATGAAAGCGTAATTGGTAAGAACGTTCTTTTAAGGGTGGTAATATGGGAACAGGACAATCTGTGGGGGTATCCTCCTGTTCTCCTTTAGGATGCATCCTGAAACATTGGAGAAAGTTTGGTGGGAATCCTTTAACAAGGAGAAAATTAAAGGAATACTGTACTCAGTGGTGGCCAATGTATAAACTGGAGGATGAGGAAAAATGGCCAGAAATGGGAACGCTAAACTATAATACAATCTTGCAACTTATGTTGTTTTGCAGAAGACAGAACAAATGGGATGAGGTCCCATATGTAGATTTGTTCTTCTCTCTGAGAAATGATCATGAAACTAGAAAAAAATGTAAGCTGTTGATCTCTGATTCAAATGTGTTAATGATGATGGGAAACAAAGAGAAAATGTCTCGGTGTTGCTCTGCTTGTAGCATTGGGAAAAGATGTTTAAAAGCGGGTGATGAGGAAGAGGATGTACAATTATTGGTCTCTCCTGAAAGAGATCAAGATAGTGTTAATAGCAGAAATAAGGGAAGTGAGGCATGTAGCCCGATTGCAGGCAGAACTCGGGCTACTCGGGCTCAACAAAATCCCGTGATTCAGGCCCCGCTGCGTCAAGCAGTCGGACCAGACGGGATGCCTGTGTATGTGAAGGTCCCTTTTTCAACTACAGATTTAATGAATTGGAAGGAGTCTGCCGGGTCGTACCGAGAAAATCCAGAAAAGATGTATCAATCCTTTAAAATGATAATTGAAAATCATAATCCAGATTGGCAGGATTTACAGGTGCTTTTAAATACTTTGCTTTCACCTGAGGAGAAAAGAATGGTATTAGATAAAGCTCAAGAGGAAAATGAAAGGCAAAATGCCAAAGACGGACCAGACCGTTTTATGCCGACCCGGGAACCGGGTTGGGATCAAAACACAGGGGCAGGCAGGTTAATGACTAAACAGTACCAACAGTTAATATTATATGGGGTAAAGCATGGAGTACCTAAGCCCCAAAATATTGCAAAACTATATCAAGTCGCACAGGGTAAGACTGAGGATCCCTCTGCATTTTACGAGCAGTTATGTGAAACTGCCCGAAAATGGACAGACTTGGATCCTGAGGACGAAGCAAATAAAATAACTTTTACTACATTATTTGTAGGACAATCAGCACCAGATATAAGGAGAAAGCTTCAGAAAGTAGATGGTATGTCGGGGATGTCGATATCGACAATAATAGGGAAGAAGTGGAGAGAAAGGAAAAACAAAAGGAGAAACTGAAAGATAAGAGGCAAAATGCTGCAATCTTGGCAGCTGCATTTGCCCAAGCACAAACTCCCTCTCAGGGAGGGAGTTTTCCGAAAGGACAAGGACGTAGAAGAGGGTATAGAGTAAGAGGGAATTTGGGAGATGGAATTCCGCTAAGGAGAGATCAATGTGCAATTTGCAGGGGGAAGGGGCACTGGAAAAATGAGTGCCCGAAGAGACAAACAGATCATTGGAAACCTGAGTCTGCATCTGTTCCAGAGGCAGATTTGCTCATGATTGGTACAGAGGATTCAGACTGACGGGGACCGGGGGTTGAGGAATTGGATTCCCCAGCCGAACCCCTGGTTTCAGTAAAGCTGGGGAACGAAACAGTTAAATTTTTAGTAGGCACCGGAGCAGCATACTCAGTACTAAATAGCTGTAAGGGACCAATGAGTAAATTCTCTATGCCAGTAATTGGGGCCACGGGAAAGCGAGAGGTTAAACCTTTCTGTCAACCAATTAAATGTGAAATAGGAAATAAAGTGTTAACACATGAATTCTTGTACATGCCAGAATGCCCATTACCCCTAATGGGGAGGGATTTACTGAATAAACTGGGGGCACAGATAACCTTTGATCAAAACAAAGTTAAGGTGCACATTCCACAAAGTAACGCCTGGAAGGCACAAGCATATATGTTGCAGAAAGCACTGGATTCCGAACAGGTGGAGGATGGACCAAGTGAAATTCCCTCTGAAGTAATGGACGCAGTAATCCCTTTTGTGTGGGCAACGGAGAAACCTGGAAGAGCCAGATGTGCAGAACCGGTAAAGGTGGAATTAAAACAAGGAGCTAAACCGGTAAGGCGAAAACAGTATCCCATGAAGTTAGAGGCCCGTGTTGGACTGGAGCCTATGATTAATAATTTCTTAAAGTATGGACTGTTGAGAGAATGTCAATCCGAGTACAATACTCCAATCCTGCCTGTAAGAAAACCACATTCACAAGAATATCGTCTAGTACAGGATTTGCGAGCTATTAACCAGATAGTGACTGATGTGCACCCGGTGGTACCCAATCCATACACTTTGTTAACAACGATAAATGATTCCAACGTCTATTTTACAGTATTGGACTTAAAAGATGCTTTCTTCTGTATCCCTTTGGAGGAACAAAGTCAGCAATTATTCGCCTTTGAGTGGGAAAGTCCTACAACGAAACGCAAAATGCAGTTGTGCTGGACAGTACTCCCTCAAGGATTCAAGAACAGTCCTACAATTTTTGGTAATGTACTTGCAAAAGAATTAGAATTATGGCAAGGTAAGAAAGAGACCACTACCTTATTACAGTATGTGGACGATATCTTACTGGGGGCAGACACTATTGAAGAATGTAGAGAAACAACCATCAGTTTATTAAATTTTCTGGGAACAGCGGGATACAGGGTATCTCGGAAAAAAGTACAGATCATGAAGGAAAGCGTAATCTATCTAGGATTTGAAATATCCCAGGGGGAGAGAAGATTAGGAATCGAAAGAAAAGAAGCGATTTGTCAGATCGCCCCCCCAAAATCAAAAAGAGAACTCAGGGGATTTTTAGGAATGGCTGGGTGGTGTCGCCTGTGGATACCTAATTTTGGATTAATGGCAAAGCCTTTATATGAAGCTGTTAAGGGGCCGGGAGACTTGCTGGAGTGGACTCCAGAGTGCCGAAAAGGATTTGATGAAATCAAGATTGCTCTCATGAGTGCCCCTGCATTAGGACTTCCGAACCTAACAAAGCCATTTGAGCTTTATGTACATGAGAGAGGGCACCAGGCTTTGGGAGTGCTTGTACAGACTTTAGGAAATTGGAAAAGACCTGTGGCTTATTTTTCAAGACAGCTGGATAAAGTGAGTGCAGGGTGGCCAGGATGCCTCAGAGCAGTTGCAGCTGCTGTGCTGTTAATACAAGAGGCACGGAAATTGACATTGGGACAAAAAGTGACTGTTTATGTGCCACATGCTGTTGCAGCAGTTTTAGAACAAAAAGGGCATCACTGGTTATCCCCAAGTAGGATGGTGCAGTACCAGGCAGTGATACTTGAGCAAGAAGATGTAACCATGAAGGTGTCTAATACCCTTAATCTGGCATCTTTATTACCATTTCATGAAGGGGGAGGTTGGCTCATGACTGTCTGCAAACTATTGAGCGAGTATATTCCAGCCGTCCAGATTTGAGAGATGTTCCATTGCAGAATCCAGACTGCGAATTATTTACCAATGGAAGCAGTTTTATAATAAAGGGAGAAAGAAGGGCTGGATACGCTGTCGTCACTTTGGAAGGAGAAATCGAAGCAAGATCACTACCAGCAAATACATCAGCCCAGAAAGCAGAACTGATTGCTTTAGCCTGGGCTCTGGAATTATCAGAGGGAAAATGGACTAATGTGTTTCAGAAGAAGCCCCCCCCCCAGGGGAAGTAAAAAGGGGCTTCATGCCTGGGGATTACTGGCAAATTGATTTTTCTGAATTACCAAAATGTAATGGATATAAATATTTGTTGGTAATTGTTGACACCTTTTCAGGATGGCCTGAAGCTTTCCCATGTCGTGCCAATAAAGCCAGGGAGGTAGTAAAATGTTATTAAAAGAAATTATACCAAGATTTGGGGTAGCAGAAGGGTTTTCTTCAGATAGAGGACCTCATTTTATAGCAGAAATAGTACAGCAAATCTCAAAAATACTACAAATTAAATGGGACTTACATACCCCCTGGAGGCCACAATCCAGTGGAAAAGTTGAAAGAATGAATCAAACAATTAAGAGACAGATAGGAAAATTGTGTCAGGAGACTCAGATGAAATAGACTGATGTTTTACCTCTGGCATTATTAAGAATCAGAATAACCCCAAGGGTTAGGGAGAAAGTTAGTCCATTTGAGATTCTGTATGGTAAACCTTACACTGTAAATTTAACTGGAAATGAAATTCAAATGCACGTTAAGGGCGATCAAATTTTAAGTGATTATCTCTTGTCTATGGCAAAGGTTCTTACTTCTCTCCGTAGGTACATCCAGTTAAGATCTCCTGTACTTTTAGATTCACCTGTACATTCATTCCAGCCGGGAGATCAAGTGTATCTTCGGACCTGGAAGGACGAGCCATTGGTAGAAAAGTGGAGGGGACCGTATCTTGTACTGCTAACAACAAATACTGCTGTGAAACTGCAGGGAATTGATTCCTGGATCCACTACACCCGAGTGAAAGCAGTACCTCGAGAGACGTGGAAAGCTGAACAAGTTCAACCTCTAAAGTTAAAAATATATAAAGATATATGAGTTGTATTGGAAGCGAATCGGTTTTAAATTTAGATTGTATTCAGGAAAGAATTGCTTTAATCTGTTTGTTAGGAATAGGGTTAATATTGTTGTTATGGTATCTATGGTATCTGTGTAAAAATGTTCTCCCAAATAACCAGGGGAGAAATGTGGTGGTTAGTTTTTCTAAGTTACCTGAGCCAAACAATTAAAGGGAATCAGGAAGGATTTTGGAGCCATAATCTCCATTTGGAAGTAATTACGAAATCTATGAAGATAATTAACCAGAAGGATTGCTGGGTGTGTACCCACTTCCCTGAACATTCCAACAAGGGCTTCCCCCTAATTGGAGTGCCTCTTAATTTTTCCTTTATGGAATTTATGAAACAGATAAGAAATGATAGCGATCAAACAAAATATAATGAAACAACCGAACAGGAATGGGAAGTCCAGAGTGTGACAGGAGATTATTATCAATGCGTCCGAAGATGTAATAATAGTAATAGATGGTGGGAAAAAAACTGTACCCTATGGAAAGCAACCGATCAACTGTACTGGAGCCATTAAGGTGGGAAGTTATAAAAATTGCTCTCATATACCTGAAATAGGTTATAAATGGCCAAGTAAGGAACTAAATGGATGGCATGTTCCGAAAGGTAGTGGATGGTATTGGTTGTGTGGGAACAAGGCACGAAAAGTGCTACCTCCTAATTGGTCAGGGACGTGTACTTTAGGGGCAATAATCCCTAATGTTACTATAAGAAAAGAACTGAGTAATAAATATCAAAAATCCTGGCTAAGAACATTCATGAGGAGACAAAAGAGGGTCAATAATCCTTTAATAGATCGACCTACTAGGTTTCAGTCATTCGTAAGGTGGCTGTTTCCACAATTGGGAGTGAGTGAACTTGAAAAAGCAATAGTAAATATTTCAGCAGTTATTGAAAAAAAAATAGGGAATAAAACCTCTGATGCCATTGCAGCTTTACAAGAGGAGGTTTCAGAAATTGCTAAAATAAGTACCCAAAACCGAATGGCTCTAGATATGTTCTTGGCATCTCAGGGAGGAGTATGTACAGTAATAAATACTAGTTGCTGTGTATATGTGGATCAAAGCGGGAGAATTTCTACCGATCTCAATGAAATCTGGAAGCAGACTGAAATCTTACATGAGGTTCAGAAAGATGATACTTCTTTCGGATTTGAAGAAATATGGAAATGGTTGACTTCCTGGTTCCCTGATGTGAGCTCATGGGTTAAAAAATGTTTAACAATTTTAGGATTGGTGTTAGTAGTTTTTGTATGCGTTTATGTAGTGATTCAATGTATTTCTAAGTGTTATATGAAACTAATATGGGAAAGATTTTAAAAGAGTGAGACTAATATGAAAATGATCATATAAGTCTCAAAGGGGGGAATTGTTACAAGACAACCCTGAGAAGCTCAGAAAGAATGTTTGAAGTAGGTAGATTTGGATAACTTCTATCTTAGATAGAATTTGCTTAGCATGAGTAGCCGCACACTTGCTTAGCATAAGTAGCTAAATTTGCTGAAGCCTTAGGCCGCGCTCCTAGTTCGTTAAGAAAAGGCCTCAGAGCTGGTGCAGGCTGGAAAGATAAGGGAGTTACAAGCAGTCTGCATTCCTGTGCCCCACTCTCCAGAAGGGAGGATGCCAAGGCTGAGAAATAAGGCCTGTTTGGGCGCCAAGACCTTGGGAAGTAAAAAGCTTCCTCTCACTGTTAAAACAGTGATGATTAAGGGGTCTGGATTATGTCTTCTTCCTCAGGGCCTTGGAAGATAACACCTACTGACCCAGCTGGGGCAGTGTTAATTAATTGATCAGAACCTTGAGAAGCAGGGGTGGGACCCAGGGAAATGTGAAGAAATCATTAACCAATCAGTGTAGAAGAGGAAGTCACAAATATGGCAATAAGAGGAAGGAAGTCACAAATATGGCAAATTTGATTGTATAAATGCTACCTGAAAAGTTGGGGGTGGGTGCTCGATTTGTGGGAGACCACCGAGCACCCAGGCTTGCGCAACTCTGAAATAAATAAATAAATAAATGTCTCTCCTGAGTGTGTAATTATTGGCTCATTGCACACCGGGCAACGAATCCGTTTTTCGGACAACAATATTGGGAGGGTTTTGTTACGATCCCAAGGACGAGATTAAGATGCTAAATCTGGTCAAATATCGTACAACCTTTTAACTTTATTTTCCACGAAGTGGGGAGAAAAGGTGGGGGAAAAGCGAAGGGGAGGCGAAGGGAAGAGGGGAACAGAACAAGGGTAAGGGGAAAAGATAGAGAAAGTTGGAAAAGGAGAGAGGAAGCTAGCTACCACCACTCCGAGGCCGATGATGTTCCGCTGACTCCGCTCGAATCACAGCTCAAGCTGGGGGCCTCCGATGAGGGACGAGGAGCGAGGGCCGAGAGAGGGAGCGAGAGGGGCCAAACAAAGAAATCCCTCGGCAATTATAGCTTTTTTCAAGTTAAGTTTTCCCACCCCTCACATGGTAGTTCAGACCAATAGTAATATTTGGGTCTGGGGTCTCCTGCTCCTTGTTGGGTCTCATCACTGTCCCTAGGTAGGCCGTTTACTGTTGACCTTTCTGCTGACAGGTGTGTCTCCATTCTTGGGTCCAGCCATTAGCTCTCAAGGTCCTGACAAAGAAGGTGGTAACTCCAGCAATTAGCACTGTTTCAGCAGTGCACAGGAATGCAAACTGCTGGTAACTCCCTTATCATTCCCGCCTGCAGCAGCTCTGGGCCCTTTCTCACTGTACTAGGGAGTGCAGCCTAAGGCTTCAGCAAATTTAGCCACTCATGCCAAGCAGGTTTTATAGAAGTTGTGCTAAAAACGGACAATAATTTACAGTCCAGATCCCAAAGTCTCTGCCCGATTGTGGTCTCATTCAGTGCAGGCTCGGTGTGTCCTGGGTGGTCGCAGGGAGACCATCTCGGGGGGTCACAGCAGCCCAGTCCTGTTTCTGCCAGGGACAGATGGCTTGTTCGGAGTTGTGGTCTGCCTGCACCCCATGCACCAAGAAATGTTTAAGGCAAAAAATTCATTCATCTGTCCGCCACAAACCTATATGCATAAATATATATATGTATGTACGTATATGTGTGTCTATTTATTCCAGTATGTTTTCATCCAAGAGAAGATCAGCTAATATGAGTGGTCCTAACTGCCTAAGAAAATATCAAAAAAAATCTTGAACAAAATATCCTGAAAATCCTACTTCCAGGGTTCTTGGAGTGGTTGAAGTGTAGCTCTTCTCTGAAAAATAAAGCAGTAAAGATGCCTCGTGGGACATTACATTCAGAGTTCTCCAGTGAATCTTCCCGAGCGTGTTACTTCCTTGAGAGGAGGTGTTTCCCAGGAGCCAGCGCTACAAAGATCACTTAGGGCTCCGAGATTCGAGTCGAGTATTTTCCTCCTGGTACATCACTATCGATCTCCTGGTGGCTTCAGCCTGTGCTGCACTGTCGGTGTCAACTCCAAAGTCCCCAAGAGCTTTGGGGAATTCCTTTGATGCTGCTTTCAGCTCTAAGTGTCTGGGTCTTAGCGAAAGACTAGAGGAGATGAACAGGATCCAGCTGGGCTGAACACATCCAACACTATAGATGAATTGAAATAGCAGATAAATGTGTGCGTGTGTACTATTTGCCCAGCCTATAAACACATTGGAGCCCGATTCCCACCCTGGTGGCCTCATTCCACCCAGCGGAGATCCTTGGAAGGAAGGAAGGAGGGAGTTAAACTTGCCAGCCAGCTCTGGAGCAGGTTAAATTGGCTATTCGCCCAAAACATTTTGTTTGCCCAAGGGCAGTAGTGAAATTCTTTCTGCTGTTTTCTAACTTGCTGTTCAAGGAAGCCATGCTACTGTGTACAATAGCACTGGGGTGGGATTCATAGGCCGAATATGGGGGCCTTCCTCTAGGCTAGTCGCTTTTCTTCCTTTCTTAGTGGAAAACTCATCAGTGCAAGGAAAGCTGTTTATGCCAGGAAAACAGCAGTCCCCACTGCAGCTTGTGGTGCTGTAGCCTACTCTGTTTTGAGTTGCTTCCCACAATACTCACACTGTCCCCAGTCCCTCCTGCCTTACCCCTGCAATGCATTTTCAGCTGGTGGCACTTTTTGCCTGATTGCTGAAAGCCTCAGTTATGGGTTAATAGACCCATCAGAGGATGTGTTGTCAGCACAGTGGGTTCATCTCCCTTTTGGATCCTTGTGCCTTGAGGTTTGTACCTTCTTGTACTACTCCCGGGAGCAGAGTGAGCATCCCCAGCAGGTGACAGCTTCTCACATTGCTGGGAGCCATGGCTCAGTGCCTTTCTCTACCCCAAACCAGATCGTTCTCATGCTCAGCAGAAAGGCAGCCATGGATACTAGCAATGTGCTAATGCCACGAAGAACTCTACACTGGTCACTTGCCACTTGAGGACCCTGCAGTGGGATCCATGAACAGCTGGTCACATTAGACATGTTATAGCCCCTTTGGAGCTGATGGAGGGAGAAACAGGCTTTCACAGGCAGGGTTTGGGTCCCTTAACACTAACTAGATGCCTGCAAGAGTTGTCTAGACCTGAGTACATCGCAGTGAGCTCAACTGGAGAAGAACCAGCACCCATCAACACACCCATTTCTCTCTGACCCATTCAGATGCCCCATCAACCAGGGACATATGAGGAGAGAGAGGAGAAGCATCCAGGAAAAGAAAAGATGAGAAGTGGCAAGAAAGGAGGAGAAAGGCAAGGCAAGAAATAGGATGTGAATCCTGGCTGTGCAACAGGTCATTTGTGAGGCAAATGAGCCTCTGTTGTGTGATAATGGCCTGAGGCCAGACTGGAAATGCTTATTGAGCGAGTCCTGGGAGAGGTGTGATGGAAGCTCTGGGGACAAGGACTGCCTAGAGACCTTAAAACGAAAAGACAGGTTTGATTTAGGACAATGATTCAAAAGAACATGCGGATTAGATGTGAGCTGTGGTATAAAGCTGTATCAGCCGAGCAGAGAAGCTGCCCATCAAGCGCCACGCAGGGAACAAGAGATTAACAACATCTGACCCATGGAGCAAAAGATGTCAGAACGAGTGCCCGCAGCCGGGAGACAAAGGGGTTCAAAGAACAGCTACTGGGGCAGGCGAGGTGCAGAAACTGGCTGTGGGCACGGGGGTGATGTTACTAGAAATGCCGTCAGCGAAGAACTGAGCAGGAGGGTGCGATGCCCGGCAGCAAACACTGGAGGGAGTGTGGGCAAAAGAGGCAGCAGCCAAAGAGACGTGTGGTTTTCCTGCTATGCACGACCACAATGTGTTTTTTGTATTACTTTTGCTATTTTTGTTGTTATTACTGTTCATTAGCCTGGGCTTTATGGGGTGTGAGACTGAAGTTCTGCTCTAAGCAGTTTGTTATCCGAATGGAGAAAGGAGATGAGTAGCAGATGAAAGAGCAGCAACGGTTTATGGGGAGGGAGGGAAACTGAGGCAAGTCAAGGCGCTAGCAGCTTGCATTTTTTTTGTGGAGATATTTTAAAGAATAAAGGAGTGCGAAAGAGCTGGATGCTACTGAGAGATTAGGCTCAAGTCAATAGTCACGGTTATGAGTTATTTCTGTTACAGCTGTTTTTTGGGTGGTCAGATTTAATGGCTGGACCATACTGAACTTGGCTGGAAGCACCTGCTATGGGCTATAGTTGTGGCAGGATGAGGCCAGGCACCAGAGGGTCCTAGATGGACTGGCCCAAAGGAGGAAGTCAAGAAGCCAAAGTGCCAGAGCCAGCAGGCTCCAAGAGCAAGCCAAGGTGTAGCTGAGAGATGGAATGAAGGTCAAGATCCCAAGGATATGGACAGCAGCTCAAGGCTTGAGAACAGCATCAGGCAGGTTGGTGTAAAAGAGAGAAAGGGAGGCAGGGTCAGAAACCAGTAAGGACCAGGCTGACCAGACAGGAGATGAGGTCGGGAGGAGGCCAGGAAACCAAGACATGGACCAGGACTGCAAGCTCTACAAACTGGTCAGGAGTCTTTGCACAGATGTGCCTTCAGGAACCATCAGCTACAGACAAAATTAGCAGGCAAAGGATGCAACTGTCAACAGAGTTGGAGTTTAGGAGAATTAAGAGGAGAGTGGGTCAGTCTGGGCCAATGCTTAATGTAGATGGGACATTAACAAGCCAGTATGAAGCAGTGTCAAGAGACTGAGGGACCTGCATGTTTCTTGTTTTAGTCTTCCCTGAATCCTAAGCAAATATTTGGTGCAATGTAACGATGCCGCTTTGAGGACAGGAAGAGAGGGCTGAAATGTATCCACTTGGAGGTTTGTAACTTGGATAAGGCCCAGCCTGGAACTTGGATAAGGCTCAGCCTGGAACTTATGGCACTAAATAATGTCTGAATCACTAATCATTATCATCGCAGAAAGAGAGTAACGATTGAGTCAGGGAATCATGGATGAATTACCTTGATTCCAATCCCTGGGAAAATACTGCAGAAGTTCTTACATAATCAGTTCCATATTTGGCCACTGGAGGACAATGTGGTGATGAAGAACAGCCTACATGACCTGCTGGGAGCAATTCTCAACAAACCACCCTAATTTCTATCTCTAACTGAGAAGTTGGCCTTGGTGACTAAGGTACTGAGGTTTTCTTCTAGGCAAGAGCCACAGACACATGGCCCGCACCTCAGCGAGCCAAGAGTAAGGAGAGCTTTGGAATCACCCACAGAGGGGAAAGGACTGGCGCTCTTCACAGTTCCCTGGCCGCAGGACAGGACAGGTCTGAGCTGAAACCCCAGGAAGCTTGATGGGGTCCCAAGGAGACGTGAGGGTGTCAGATCCTAGTGCTGACTTCCTTCCACAGCCAAGGAATTGGGCATCCCAGCAGCCTCCACAGCAGCATCAACTTGCTGCCAATCATGTGGCAAAGTTCCAATATAGGATTTGCTTTTGGCCTTCTGACAAACTATTTGCAGCTCAAAAAGTCACAGGTTGAGCATTTCTAGTGAAAAAACAATGACTTAAAAGAAGACTTTCAACACCGTCCCACATGCAGACTTATGTTCCAGACAGTATGCCCATAGCATGGGTGCACAATGTGTCTAGTCAGCAGTTTTTGAACAACCTCATGTGGGACAGACCATCTGCTGATATCCATATCAGCATAGAAGAACAGCAAGAAGTTTGGAAGGTAGGATCGAAATTCAACTGATCACTTTAAAGTGGAGGAATACCCTGAAAAAGATGAGGTAACAAGCAGCAGGAAAAGACTGAAGCCCTAAGCGCAGTAAATTTCACACAAACAGGATTTGGGAATTACCAGAAGGAGCCAAAACTGGGAGGAAATTAAAAAAAAAAAAAAGAGGAAGGAGCAGAAATGAAAGATAACTAAGGAAGTGAGAACGTATGGTCAAATGCTGTTGGAAAAGGACCACATCAGTTTCGTTCTGGGCAACATCACCTATGTCAGAAGATGTAGTTGTACCTTGACTTAGAGATGGAGAAGCCGTAGCTGTAGCACCATGTCTGTATCTGGCCACTGCCCTTTAAGTAAGTTTGGGAGGAACTGGAGATGGAGAGGATAAGAACTGAGACAATCAGATGATTAGAAAGGGGAGTCTGAGGAACAGCTTGAAGGAACTGGGCTTTTTTGGTTTAGAAATGAAAAGCAGACAGGAGCTCTGGGGCAGGCTGCTGGGGATAAGGGTGAGCAATTGCTCTACTTGTCCGCTGTGATCTGGACAAGCAGAAATCAACTTAACTTGAAACATCAGAAAGTGGTTGGGGAACCAGAAACCCTGGGACTGGCTAAGAGGTGGTGAGATTGCCTTTCTTGGAGGATAAGAGCATGACGGTCAAATGTGTCACAGATGGTCTGTTTGACCCTACTGCGGAATGGGGAGGTGAGCTAGGTGGCTTCCTAGAGGCTTCTCCAGTTCATCCAGTTCTTCATGTCTATCATTTTTATGGATTATGTAATTCAGGAAGCCTTCTCAGAACCCGTATTTCCTCAGGTCCAATGCAATGTCTTAACCACAAACCCAATCCTATGCTATTTACGCTTCTGTAAGTGCCATTTACTCTTCTGCAAATTAAAGCATCCTATTTAATTCTGTGAAACACTCACTTGCTTTGTTCAAAATGAGAGGGGAAAGAAAAAAGGGATTTCCTGCAGATACTCATTCCAATTTCAAAATGAGTTCCCTTCCACCATCATTGTTTTTATTTTCTGAGAAGCAGCTAGGCAGCACATTTCATTCACACAGAATGTTTTGCTTCCAGCAGGGTTCAAGTGTTATTCCGCACACCTGAGGTAAAGAAGCAAATGATACTTTCGTATATACAAGAATTGCTCATCTGGTCAGGAAGCAAGAAGGGGAGTAGGTGAGCAGCATGTAACCAATGCCAATAGCTCAGTTCAGCATGATCCACAAAAAATATTCACGATGAAATTACTGAAATAAAACACGGTCCTTCTCCAGATATCAAATACTTTTGGATTCACAAATGGATGTAAGGGAAGTTCATCACTTTCCGTTACAAGGAGAAAACACTAGGCATGTTTAATACATTTTTCACCAAAAATTATATGCTGAGGCCTAGTCAAAATCCAGTAGCAGCAAATGGGGGTCAATAGTGAAAAAATAAATGGATCTGCAACTGTTTTTAAATTGTTTTAATGCGTGGAGTTTATAGCTCATTTTATTCATTAGCTCTGGATGTCTGCTAAGTTCTCGTGGCAGGACTGACATTACTTCTGAAGACGTCAGAACCAACATTGCTCACATTCTCAGCAGGACTCATCTTTGTAAACACAGCAAATTAGATTTAGGGCTTCTAAACAGAAATAGAGAGGGAAACGCACAAGGACATTGCTCACTTTTCAAAGCGTAGCTGCACTTTCAAGACTGACCCAATACTGTCATTTCGGGACTGTTTGAGCAACCACTGGAAAATAATAGAGCACTAAAAATAGCCAATAGGGGCTCATTAGCTCTTTAATTACACATTAGTTTTCCTTTCTTTAATCTACACTTGCCACTTTGCCCTGTGATCTCACCATGGACATTCATTGGGGGGTGCCCGGAGCTGTCCTGGGCTGGTGGACAGTACAATTTACTGCCAGTTCTCTGTAGGATCCAGTCCATCTTCTAATCCTTCCCTTCTCTGAAGACTGGAAGAATGTGATCCCCCCATGAAGCCCCCGGAAAGGCAAGCAGCAAGGAGATGAAAATGCAGAGAGAACAGGGTAGGAAGTGACAGTAACAGCCTCTGAAGTGCTCAAAGCTTGTCCCAGTACATGAAATCCACGTTGTCTTCAACAGAAGGCATGTGTTAAAGAAGCAGCCATGACTCCAGCTAAACAGACATCCATACAGCTTAAATATCAGTGGTGAGACCATTGTTCCCTGGGACAACTCCAGTTTTAAATCCTACTCAACAGCTACGGTTGAGTAACACATTGCAAGTAAGCAATTCTGTAGTGTAGGATTCTCTACACAAAGGTGACCCTGAGAAGATCTAATTAGATGATGTAGTGGATGTGGCTAGGGTATTTCCTGCTACATCATTTTGACCTGCTAACCGCACCAACTCTAAAGCACTAACCTGGGCTCAAGCCCTGCAATGCCATTGTCCACATTGTTCAATTATTAGAGTGGTCCTTGGCCTGGTTTTGACCCAAACTCTAAACACTGCCCAAGGACAGTTTAGGATTCAACAAAAGCCAGGAATTATTCCCAAGAGCAATGTGGATACAGCTACCCTGTTTTGGACCAGGGTACAATGCGAGTAGTGAAACACTGAGAACTGTTTGCTCAGTTCTGCTGGTCTTGCTGCAAGCCTGGTGGTGGCTATATCAAGAGAAAGCTGAGTGCCCTGGCAGCCACAGGGCTCATGGGCACGACTGGAGCAGCAGGAGGGGCAGGCAGCTCCGTACAGTCACCAGTAACATCCCCGAGGGTTGCAGCCTGGGTTGGGCATCTGTAGGACAGGGGGGAAGAGAAGTGTGAATTTTGCCCACCAATCAAAGCAAAGAGGCTGTGCCTTTTTTACAGCAGGAGGCCTTCTCTTAAAAATGAGGGTAGAGGAATGCATTTTCAGGCTCAGCTACCTAGTGATGCTTGGCAAAGTGGGTCTAAATAAACCAAGTGCTTCCCTGCATGAGCAGGTTAGACCCAGACTTATTGCTCCTGCAGGAAGGAATCACTGGAGGTGCTGAATCAGGCACCTCTCAACCCACCTGCTTTTCTGCTTGCAGAGCCGACCCAGAGCCTCCTGTTTGCCACCATTTCCTCCTGTATCGCAACTGCTCCATTGTGGTACTCATGGCTGCAGGATGCTGTGGAAGGATACAGGGATTGAAAAGGTATCAGACACATTGCTGAAGGGCAGGTCCACCAGGAGCTATTGAACACGATAGTCCAGCTGCTACCTCCAGCTCAGAAAGGCTTTAAAGACATCATGACCCGGCAGACTTCTCTGTGATTACAGAGGTGCTGAAAATGTCGGCTATTTCTGTAAAGATAAATTAAACTTTGTCAGAACCCACATCTGGTTGCTGTAACTCTGCTGTTGCTTACCATGGTCCATACATGGTTTCAAGCCGGGCCAACTGGCAGTGACCCAAGCAGCCCTTAGACATTACTGAGGAGTTGGCACAGGTCACAGATCAGTCCCAACATGCAGTCTGGATATAGCCATTTGGACCCTCTCCATGGGTTCACGGACATATGTACCTCCACTCCTGTGAAAGGAATAATTTCCAAACCTTCCTCTTGAACTAAAGGCTGGGGGAGTCTCCAAATATTTCACAGTGAAATCCTGGTCCACATGGAGGGAACTGCTACTTTCCTTGTGCTATATAATGTGGCAGGAGTCCACTCTAGAGGCAGAGGAGGCATAGCAAAAAAAAAGAGTCAGGTTAAAGACTAAGCTGAAGTTGTCCTCACCAAAGTGTTTGTCAGTAGCAAGTGAGAGAAAAGTATCGAGGAAAATTTTAAAAGTGAACTTGGCAGACAGATGAAAGGGTATGGGGAACCTTTTCTGTCAGAAGGATGTCCTGGGGTGGGTAATAGAAGAAAACATGGCCATGTAAAGCAATTTCTTTGCTTGTTTTCTCCCCCTTCTTCTAGGTGAAAACAGGGCTCTCCAGGGAATGCTGCTCTGCTCTGGCCTGGGTGTAAGTTAAAACCACTTGGTGTTCTTCCCTTTGCATTTATTTCTGCTTCTCTTCCCTTTCAGGACTGTGAAGAAACACACAAGGAAAGCCGTATAGTTTTCCCCATGTGTAATCTACCCATGCTTGGACAGACAAATGGGATATTTTCCCTTCCAACATTCTGCAAAGTGCTGCTAGGCAGAGAAAATACAGGGCAGACTGTCCCATGCAGAAGGTTTTGAGAGATAGCACCTGGTGCAAGCTTTGCTACAGTAAGTTGGTTATTCTTATTGCGTTGGAAAGAAAACAGTCATGTAAAATCCTGCATAAATCCACAGCTCTGGCCTGTAAAATCTCAGCCCTGCCTGGTCTTTGCTGAATATTTTCAGGGCTTTAGTTTTTTTGGTTTTGTTTTTTCCCTTTATTTAGTTTCAAGAATGCAAATTAATGCTGGTTACAGAATTTATCCTTCTTAGGGTCAGGAAGGGGAAAGTCTATCTGTACAGGGAAATTCTAAGCAGAAGTGCGTGGGTTGCTGTTAGAGGGTGAGTGAAGCAGGTTGCCTGGCTTGTAAACCAATCTACTATTTTTCAGGAGGGTTTTCATCTAACTCCAGAACACACTTGCATTAAGCAGAGCAAAGCTTGGTAGGCAACTAGAAGATGAATATCCTTCTGGCAGCTGTGGCATGCCCTTGGCTGGTGAGTGTTAGAACAGCTCCAATTATTTCAGTGGGACTCTGATAATTTACATCAGCTATATGGTTAATTACTTACATTAAAACATTTTCATGCTGGTCTTGAGAGAGGGGAGAAGGACTGACCATCAGAGACTAACTGGGAAGGGAATCAAAGATGTGCCATTGCGTGCTGAGCTGGCAGGTCTGCAGCACGCTGGTCTAAAAGCCAGCTTTCCCTCAAGGTATTTGGGGAGATAAAGGAGCAGATAGACCAAGGGTGAGAGTGACATTGCAAGAGCATACCTTCAGACTGCAGCTCTCAAGGAATAAGCTCTTTCCTAATAGGGCACAGCTCATTTTTCCAGACATCTTGAAGACATGGAAGGCCAGATTTCCAGATGTGAAATCCTGACTATTAAGAAAGGCCCTTGCAAGGGATTGAATATTGATGTCCTCTATCTGAAGATGCTCTACCTACTACCCTGAGGGATCTGAAGTAACTGATCTTGCAGCCTCTGAAAGCAAAACTTCATTTTCATTGGAGCTTTTCTATGTAAAGACTTAGGACTCAGGATTGACTGAATCCCTTTTAAAGAGTAGGAAAAAATCCACTGAGCATCATGCCATCAAACGTCAACCAGGTGATCTTCTCCTGTCACCTAAGAATCCTGTTTGGGCATTTCCACTCTTTTACGGGAGAATGTCTGGATCTGGAGTGAAGTAAGAAGGAAAGCAGATCACTTCTGCTTACCGAGCTGAGGAGGTGACCGCCACAAGCAGCTTCTCAGGGATGCAGCCAGTCCTGCAACGAATCACAAGGTTTGTAGTCAGCATCAAGCCCTCAAGTCAGTATCCACCAAGCTGTACGGTTTGGCCACGGGACAATCCATGTATCTGTACTCTAGGCAAGGATTCCTGCCTGTGCCTAATGTCAAGTGCTGTTTATTTCTTTCTGAACTAAAACCAGTTTAGTGGGACACCATGAAGCAGCAAACCCAAAGAGTGACTATGGTTTAAAACAAGTGGTAGAGCTCAGAAAAGATCAAGAGAAAGTTAATTGGACAATGGCTATGTATAAAGGAGGGAGACAAGGAAAGAGAGGATGAAATTGTCCTGTGTCTGGAGCAGAGGATGGGCTGACTTCTGTTGCCTGTTCCCCTGTTCAAAAGGAATGTTTTAAAAGCTTTTATGAAAGAAAAAGCTGATGAAAGCAAACTGGAGAAGCTTAGGTTACCCAGACATCTGCCATAGCCCAGCCCTGCAGGAACACGGGAAAAGTGAGTGGAATGACCCAGAAGGGGAAAATGAAACGAGCCGACCTGTCCTCTCTGGTCATAGTGTGCACTTAGCCAGGAGTTGGGCCTGTTATTCTTAGGGAAGTTTCCCCTGAAGGTGTGGTCTATATCTCCGGCGCTAGATTGTTGCATAGAGTTGCGTGAGCTGGCGGACTTTGGGCGGGCTCTACCCCAGAGCTGGCTGCGTTTGAGTAACAGTGATCTGCCATTTATAGGCTGCATGAGTAAGATCGTGTTATGCTGGAAAACCCTTTGAGACCCTCTGGGTTGAAAAACACTATGGAAATGAACAGCTCTATGTATCTAAGTCGAGCTCTATCTTATTTTTGAGAAAGGCCACTGGAGATTTTCAGGCATTAAGAGACAAGAGTGTGTCCGCTTTAACCGGTGCGGGAGGTCAACCCCAGGAGCTGTTAAATAGTCACTAAAGCCCATGACTTTTGATGGTGTTGCTGCAATCCCTGCTGGAGGCTTGAAAATGTCCCCGTTCTGGTGGTTCAGCAGAAACGAAGCCTGGAGAAAAACTGAAGAGAACTTTGGTGGGGGCAGGAGGTGTGAAAACTAACCATGACCATCGCCCACCGACTCCCCGTTTCGACATTTGGTCCTAACTCTCATCATATTCATCGGGTTAGACTCAGCTCTGGAGGGCACAGAGCAAGCTGCTCTTGAACATGGAGGGCTTGTGCTTTCAGTAAGGGAGCATGGAGCTTACTGCAAAGTTTCATTTTGTTTCTTGTGGTAGCAAGGGCTGATCATCCACACTCCACTGTTGGTGCCCCGTTATTTCAGCAACGTTAAACAGCTGTCGCTAAAAGCCAGATTTGTCCATTAGCTGGGAGAAAACCCAGGGGATGCCTGCCGTGATCCTGATAAAACGCATGCTGCCGAGAGGAAAATCCCAGCCTTGGTTAAGGAGGGAGCAAATCCTGCCCTCAAACCCCTCCGTTGTCAGAGACTGCCAGGCCTGATGCTGATCTCTTATGCCGGTGCCTGACAGGAGCAAGCCGCTCGGCTCATCCTTGTCTTAGTGGCACTCGCAGCCTGGCCTCTAGCATTTCCCAGCTGGCAAATAAGATCCCAACGGAAAGTCAAACCTGGACTTCACAGCAAATTCAATGGAATGCAACTGAATCAGAACTGTGATGCAAAACATCATTTTTGCCGGACGAAACGCAGTTTCCACAACCTGGTTTTAAGGAACGGTATTACATATAGATAGATACACTAGGCTAGATCTTGAGAAAAAAATAAATAAATATGCTAAATAAACTAAGACATACAGTATAGGGGATATTCTGATCAACAAACCAATCACCATTAGAATCAAAAAGTAAACCAGCCTTTCACTTAGGACCCTAACAACATTTCTCAATGCACTAAGTACATTTTAAACCATGCAAGTTTACACAAACATCTTAACTAGGTTGTTTTTTTTTTTTTTTTTTACTTTTTAAAACACCAACATTATGCATTTCTTTGTTAATTATATTGGTTAAAGTTGCAGCCGTTTGCTGCCAAATATCAGATACATCATATACATATTTTTATACAGAATCTGGACAACACAACATTACACAGCCTAAAGAGAGAAAAAAAGATTATTTGTTCCTTTGTTTATTTGTTTTCACTTTTGTAAAAAATATGAAATGATGATAGGAAGGAGGGAGAAGGTGTGGGAAATCTTCTACCAAATTAAAGAATTATATCAAAATAATTCCCAAATCACGGTACAACAAGGAAAAAAATGGTTCAAACTCAGCTCCACATTTAAGATTTTCTTAGCTAAGAAACAAGACTTTACACACAGAATGTATTAGTATTTAAAAATAGAAAGAATTGCAACACCATGCTGTCTGATTCCAAATACATCTTACTTAAAAAATTTTTTTTAAAGGGAAAAAAATCAATAAACTTAGTGACTGCAAAGTTATCTCGTTGGTTTGGATTTCCTACCTACTCAGGATGCATTGCTGTGCGATGGAGCTGGATAGCCAACGTGGCCAGGACAACGCCAGGATAAAGAATGACTCAGGATTTGCCCCCTGGTTCTGCTGGTCGCACGTTCGGGGCAGCGGGAGCTGTTAACAGCATTGGGAACCATCAAAACGGTTTGGGGTCTTTGCTTTTCCGTCTGCTGGGATTGTTTGAGTGCAACTTTCTGACAAGAGCGGGGGTGACCTACTTGGTTCCCGTGGCCGTATCCTGCCCATCAACATCCCGTAGCAATGTATGTGTTTGGTTAGACGGAAAGGAAACAGAACCTGGAAATTAACCATGGAGGATGCTATCGTTGACATGCTAAGTATACAAAAATGTTAAAATTTCAGATATAATCCAAGATACAAAATCAGTTCTGACAAGAGTTTTGTTGTTGTTTTTTTTTGTTTTTTTAATAATAACTATTACAGTGCAAGGTTTCTTAAGTTAGTATTACAGTAAAAGGTGTGTATCTGGCTTTACAGTAACTGTATCACTGATTTTTGTTATGTATAGTAGGTCCCTGATGTTAAGTGTATGCACCAGTTTGAGAGAAAACCCCGCACAATAACGGCTCTTTGGCTTGAAATACATTTTTTTTTTCTTAAACAGTTACAAAATAACACATCAATTTCACAATTTCACAAGCACATACTTTTGCCTTAATAAAAAGCATGAAAACTTTGTCAAAACCCTGACACTTAAAGAAATGTAAAAACCGGTCAATGAGGGACGTGACTGTGTGTTTGCGTTGCGGCATTCTGCCACCCCACTGAGCTCCTCGAGTCTGAAGAAGCTTTTGTGTTGTCAAACTGCTGCTTCTTGCCCATCCACCACTGTCTGGCCTGGGCTTCACAGCCTTGTTTGTGGCAGGCAGCCTGGTGTTCAGCTCCCACAGCTGGGAATTGAGTTTGTGCGTTTAACATTACAAATGATCTGCCTTTTGCATGAACGAGATCCCCAAAGCGAGATGCCGTCCATGCCCTGTGATTCCAAGCCACATACGGATTTAGGGGGGTGTTTTTGTTTTAGAAATAATCAAGATGAGATACAAATGACTGTGCAGCCCTGGCAATCTCCCACCGCATGGGATTAACTCAAGGAAAATGCTGAGCTCCTACCCCAGAAGAAGAACTTCACAGCTAAGCAAGCGGACATGCAGAACGCACCACGAAGGAGGCAATTCAGGAATAGCTGGGGTGAAACTGTTTTGATGCCTTGGCATTTGTGCTTGGATGGCAAGATCACAGGGACCTAGAAATGGAGGAATGAAGGAGAAGTAGGATAGCTGTTATTTCAAGAAGGACTAATAATTTTGAGATGGACTAGAACAGCATTAAAATGTGTCAGTACTTTGAAAATTTCAGAAATCCACAAATTTTTAAGAGTTTGGACAGAATGAATATTATTGTTAAGATTTACTTTATCTGACTTAGATATTGAAAAGTTAACTTTCCAAGCCCAAGATAGTGACCCTCAACTTTCTCTTTGATTCTTGAAGAGTAATACCCACTCATCCTAGCAGAGATAGCTGAAGTAAAAGAGATGAATCGCTGTCTGGAGGTGCCTATTTCTCTCCAGTGACGACAAAAGGAGCCAAGGGTGATTTTCTTACAGGTTTACAGTCAGCTTTTCAACATCTAAAACCAAAGTGAATCCCACCTGTACTGCCATGACTACTTTTTGACTTAGAAAAACTAACACAATGGAGACATTGCATGCCATTTTTGCTAGTCGTGCAGCAAAGTCTTTTGTGTAAGGATGAGCCAACATTCCTGCTGTCCTTCTTCCACCCCAGCTCCATTAGAGAAGTTCAGACATTAAGTTCTAGGGGGCAAAATCACTGTAGAAGCTAGAGGTCTTAAATGTTTTCTAGAATAACTAGGCCTACCCTTCTCAACTAGCCTCACAGACTAACTTCCCAGGGCTTCAGATAGTCCAGTTTTAAGCACTTGTCTTACCAGCTTTTGACTACTTCTGATCTAGCTTGGGAACTTGTGATCTAAGTATCTGAGGACTTTGTGGACAGGCAGTAAAGAAATCTCCATGGAGGTCCTGACTTTTCAGCCTTTTGGGGTTAGGCTTGTGGTTCTCTTAAGCTTACAGTTTGGGAAGAGAGGTGGTATATCTTTCACAGGATTTTTTTCCCCAGTTGAATTTCTCTTTGTCTTTTAAATTTATTTTTGCTTCAGAACAACTAAATAAAAGTGAGGACAGACTGCCTAGCACACCTAGCACATGCCTCCACACTTCTGCTGTTTTTCCAGCGGCTGATCAAACTTTGAGAGAAATTTCCCATTTAATGAAAACCCAAGACTGAGGAAGACCGTGATGAGAAAGGGTGTGTCTAATCCTTGAGCCTTTCCTCTTTAAAAGGAAGAGCATTTTTCCTGACCAGGGTTTTTTGTTAAGTTTCCTCTACAACCCAGTGCACTGGCAGGTTTAACATGTTGAGGAGCTCCTCAGGCCAAGATTGAGGTGCGTTGGAGAGAGGGGTGGGTTTCGACAAGGACAGCTGCTGCAATGAGGAGCTGAGGAGCAAAGGCAGAGCTGAGTGGGGATGCTGGGCCTGACGGGAGGATGTGGTGTCTGACGGGACTGATGTGTGGCTGCTGGCACAGCCAAGATCATCCTGCTCTTGTGCTGAACTCATGCTTTTTCTTACAGTCTCAAAAGTGTTAGGAATAAAATCTAGGGGGTCAAGAGAAAGAGACAGGGATGGAAGATCTTTGAAAAAACATTTGTCTTTATCCCCACTGAGCTCATAATGTTCATTCAACCTCATTTAGCCTCTGGCTGGGATTTCATTTAGCCGAAGATTACAGATGCAATTTCTAAAATATGAGGGTGTTTTATTTCAATATAAAACATACCTTCTAAGTAATTCTGCAGCCTTTCCTATCTGAGTATCATGTATTTATCTACCTGGCCATTTGGAGTGGGGAGAGAAGCTGAAAGAGTGGTAAATCCCACTGAACTTTCACTGTCTAAAAATTAAAGTGCCTAGTCTAACCTCTTTACATCAGCTTCCTCTACCATTAGTGGAAGAAGACAGGCACCTTGGGCTAGGGATTCATCCCACAGATCTCACACAACTTTGTCAAGTCTAACTTTCCGGTCGGTGACATGAAGTGAGATGAATCTCATCCATTTTACCTGAGTAAAGACAACTTGAAAAGACAGAAATTGCAGAGTCAAGCACTAAATTCCTTTCTGTACTACTGTTCAAGGGACAGGGTCATTTCTGCTGTAAGCCTGTATTTTAGGTAGTTATGAGATTAGCTGAGAAACTCTTCTTGGAGCTGTGATTTAACCTTCAGCCTCAGATATTCCTGATTATTTTCTGACTACTGTTTTATTCCTTAGTTCAAAGTCTGGTTGGTTATAAAGTAAGATCAACCTGTTTGACTAAATTAGCAAGTTATTTTCACGCTTCTACTATTTTAAAGCTCGTTTAACTAAGAAGGGCCAAAGGTGACTGCAGTAAGCCAGGAACCCCTGCTAAACATAAGCAGAGTTAAATGGCATTGATTTCTAATTACAAAATAGCTACTCGGCCACAGTCTGAACATCCTTCAGTTCTACTTCTTTTTCTTTTAAATTACTTGCTCCCCTTTCAGTCAGTGAATTCTGCTATTTCATAATGGGCCAGGTAATGTCAATTAACAAGTAAGAGTGCTTATAACAATGTTTATAAGAGGTACGTCAAAAACTGATGTCTGAGGTCTGAGGGACAGGAGCACTGTGTTGGAGGGAAAACTCAACTCAGTGGATCCTCCACCCTTCTTTCTTTCTATGTGAGATCAAAGATCAGGAACTGGCCAAGTGGAGATACTTCCAGCCCCAGCGAGCACATGCAGAAACCAAGCTGGCATAAAACACTCCGGGTCCTTAGTGCAGAAAGCAACTCAGAGACAATGACTTGGAATAGGTGAAGAGTGAATCTCTCAGGAAGATATGTGTAACCTTTCATGGCTTTTGGCTTCAGTAGGTAAAAGATCCTGTGGGATTCCTGTGGGTAAAAGCTCAACCATTGTCCGTGTTGCTACAACCAGTGTAGATGGCTGGGGTCTCCAAACTTCAGCTGTCCTAATGCAGACATCTAGCCTAAGGCAGCTGTCTAGATCCATACTGTAGTCAATAGGAAAAGACGGGCACTTCTGGAAAGTGATCTATCATATGCCTGCTTTAAGATGGGAGAAGGGACCCTAGGCAACCACCACACTTATCTTCTAGTTGGCTAAACATGGGTGCAGTGGCAACACTGAGGCCTTATCACCTACTCTGGAGTTGAAGCTGTGCTTCCTGCTCCCCCCTTGAACCAAGGGGGAAGAACGCCTTGAAATGGTTCTTCCTACTTTGGCCATACCTGACACATGCAGGTGACTATCCACTAGCCACAAAATCTTGGCACTTTGATATAGTCCTTATTTTTGCTTGAATTCTTGTTTGATTTAGTTTCATTTTGTTTCTTGTGGTAGCAAGGGCTGATCATCCACACTCCACTGTTGGTGCCCCGTTATTTCAGCAACGTTAAATAGCTGTCGCTAAAAGCCAGATTTGTCCATTAGCTGGGAGAAAACCCTCACAGCCACAACCAGCAGCCATGGGACGAGCGCTGCCCTTTTAGTTACTGAGGAAGAAGTGACCTCACAAAGGCACACACCCGCCACGTGACCAGCACTGGCCTATCAGGCGCTGAGGCACAAGCGACCTCAAATGCACAGAGAAAGCCATGTGACCAGCACTGGGCTAGAGGGCTTTGAGGCACAAGGGAACTCACAACCACAGACAACCGCCATGGCCTTAGCAGTGGCCTAGCAGGCACCGATGCACAAACGACCTCCCAGCCAGGAACAACAACCGTGGGCCTAGCACTGGCCTCTCAAGTCCTGAAACAAAAATCCCCTCACAGCGTTGAAGCCACGTGCCTGTTGCTGGCCCAGCACGGACTGAGGCGCACGACCCGCAGACCCTAAACAGCACTGCTCTGCATAACGCTGCTCTGCCAGGTGCTCGCACAGAAGTGAGCTCAGAATCAGAAAGAGCAGCAATGGCTCTGCTGCTGGCCTGTCCGATTCTTCAGCAACAGTGACCTCAGCATCTGCATCCAAGCCACGGGCTTGCTGCTGGCCTCTCCGGCACTGAGGCAGAAGGGACCTCACAAGCACAAAGGCAGCAATGTGCTTGATGCTGTCTACTGAGGCACTGAAGCCAAGGTCACCTCACGCGTACGGGAATGAGCAATGTGCCTGCCGGTGGCCGAGCAGATCCTGAGGCCAAATGACTTCACAAATACGGACACCAGCAATATGCATCGAGCTGGATTCTCAGCTGGTGCGGAGGCTGAAGTGACCTCACAGGCAGCCATGAAGCCATAGAGCTGCTCCTGGCCTGGTAGCAGCTGAGGCACAATTGACCTAAACAAGCACAAACAGCAGCAACATGCATGCTGATTGCCAATCACACACTGATTTCCCTCAGGAAAGGGGGATCAGTGCGTGCCTGAAGAATATCGAGACCCATTTGGCCCCATTTCCAGCCCTTTCAAGATTTCCAGTGTCTTCCCCTCCCAATCCCACTGCATACTCAGTTCACCCGCCAGCTCCTCTTCCCCACTCACCGTTCTCCCAAATGCCGCTGGCTTTTCTAAGTCCTTACGCCACCACCTCCCACACACAGAGTGTTTCCACTCTGCTTCCAGAGCAAAACTGAGATTTTCTTTTAGAATCAAGATGCCAAGTTGATATTCAAATCTCTTGAGCAGAGGTGCAGTTCCTATGTAGGAAAAAAAAAAAAAAAAGGCCAGACCAAGGTATAAAGACCTCCAGGTGGCTGAAAGATGGAGCCGGGGTTATTTAGGAGAGATTCCAGATATGTTCCTCTGATCTGTAGTAAAGGTAGTTAGCCAAAGAAATGGTGTCTCTGTGTGTATACAATCTGAAAAAGTCCAGAACAGTTGAGGTTGGAGGACACCAGGAGATCATGTGTTCCAAATTCCTGTTGAAAGCAGGACCTTAGATGAGGTGGTCCAGGGACCTGTCAAGCCAAATATGGAGCATTTCCAGCGAGGGAGATTCCACCACTTTGCTGCGTAACCTAGTCCAGTGTTGAACTGTTCTCACAGCGAAGAATTCTTCCTCCATCCAGATGGGATTTCCTCTGAAGCAATCTGTGCCCATTGACTCTTGTCCTGTCACCATGCATCCTTGGCTTGACTGAGTGTAGAAAATAGAGACTATTTTCTTCCCCTTTCTCATTCTGCTGGTACCTGGTCAGATGAGCTGAGCAAGTGCAAAAGGCTTTTTGTCTCCCCGCATTGCAAGGGATTCTCAGGATGGTGGTGATGATGCAGACAGAAGAGGCCAGGCTCAGTAGAAATGGGAAAAGAGCTTCTATAAAAGAGATCAAGGAACTCAGCAGCAGGATCACTGTAGGATCATCACAGGAGTGATTAATGATGGGCATGAGTTCACACAAGAAACTGTCTATCTCACTAGCACCAGAGAGACTTAGCTGTGACGTAAGGCACATGATTAGGGTACAAGCCACACATCCACCCATGTGGCTCACAGCTGCGAGGTCAAGATGTAATTTGATATTTGCTACTGAGATTCCTGCAGAGATTTGCCCCTTGCTCCGTACCAGGGGTAGACCCGTCTTGCCAGAAGATAACATTGTGCACAGGCCAAGAAACCAAAACAAGGAAGCTGTGCAATGCAGACCTACACAGAAACAGTGTACAAGGACACCAAGGCAGAAGACATGACCACTGATGTGATCATGCAGCTGACATGCCCCGGATGAGCACAGTGTCCCTGTGGAGATGGTCCCCCTCACGCCGTCCCTTCAGAGGCATGCCCTCAGGCCCCTTTAGGACTCACACCTGGAAACAGAGAGGAGGTGATCCTGGCCTCTGCTCCTCCTGGCATCTCTGCTGCCCCACAGCCTCGCTCTTCAGTGTCGTCCGTAGCTCCCGCAGCAGTGTTTCCTCCAAACGCTCCCCTCTGGCCCCAGGCTCACCCAGCCCCTTGCTGCCATTTCTCTCTTCCTCCCATCACTAGCTCCTCCCTCAGTCCCTCTCTCTCTGCACCTCTTTTTGCTGAAATCCCACCGACAGTTAATGGGGGTGGGGGGTGGGGGATGACTAGGACAGGAGATAGCACACACTCTCACCCCCTCCGCTCTCTCTAGGCCTCCTGAGGGAAAAGTGGACCAGGAAAACCTCAGGCAAAGAAGGCCCTGAGGGCCTCTGCCCTTTCCGTGGGGTTCAGGATATGGAATTATTGACAGATTTCGCCTTTCCACTTCTCATTTCTTTGCAGCAAAAAATAGTGTACTCAGCTTTACACACTGCATTTATGAGGCATCATCTCCTTTCTGAAGTCTGGTTTCAAAGCTACAAGTTGTGGATGAATACCTTCCTTTTGGAAAAGCTCTGAAGCATGGAGTGTTTGAGGTGGATTAATGCATAGGACAAGAAGAACTGGAAGTCACTGCACAAAACATCGCTGGTTCAGCCCACTTCCAGTTAACTCCAGCTGACATTTGGTTTCCCAGTAAGAGCAGAGCAGGGTGTTACAGTGTTTCCCGGCCAGCGTAAGTCTTTGCTAGAGGCAGCTCAATCCATCGCCAGACATGTTAAGATGGAATGGCAGCTTTTAGGCTACAGTTGAAAACAGGAGTTTGGACAAGCATAGCATCCCCCTGGCACCCCCTGTCAGTCCTACATCAGGCAGCTGAAATTCCATGACCAAGTCAGTCTCTTTCCAAGGAAAAATCACAGAGGGAGGAGTCAGGGTTCTCAGCTGTGCTTTTTATTGTTAAAGGCAGGGTGAGCTCGGTGGCAAGTATTTGGCAGGCAAACGTCCTCCACAGCGAGGTGGAGTCACAGCTGGCTGTGCAGTGTGCCTGCACATGCCATTCCAGATGTGTGCAGCGGTGCCCCGGGAGAAGGATGGTGCTGCAGGGTTGGACATTTGCCGGTCTGCACGGCGCCCAGTGTCCCTGTCACTCTCCACCCCACGCAGTGCAAGGCCAGGGGTATCAAAAGGGTGGTGGCCACGCTGGGCAGCTCCCAAAGGTGGACGCCAGCCTGCAGGGCAGGTCCCGGCTGATGCTGTCCCTCGTGAGCAGGACCAGGCAGAGCAACACGAGCTGCAGGCAGGCGAGGAGCACAAACAGCTTCCTGCAGGCCAGGAGAGGGTTAAGACAGCGGAGGGGAGAAATCTGTCTCATCTGTTTCCAGACATCACCTGCAGATGCCACCAGGCCAGCAACTGGCACCCTGCATCATGCTGGGCACACCACCCCCCTGCCCCGTTCCTGGGCCTCAGCTTAAGGGCCCAAGCATCTCGGCTCTGCTCTTCATCTCCCTACTGAGCCCAGAAACAACCACCACCTCCGCAACCCCGGGAGAAGGGATCCTGAGCTGTGCCGTGTTGAGAAGGGAGAAGCTGATGGATGCCTTGGGACCGCCAGCCTGGGCATCCCACCCCCCGCACACGAGCCCTGGCACGCCGAGCCCCACGCGGCAACTCACTGCAGCCAAAAAGTGATGCCCTGCCTCTTTGCCACCAGCTGCTCCTCCTGCAGGTCAAGGCACAGCAGGACACGTGTCGGTGTGGGCAAGACTGCTGGGCCTTGGGGGCTCAGACCCCCACCCTCATCCCCACTGAGACCAGTGCCCCCAAAGCCAACGGGTGCCCTGCACACCCTTTCTTCCCCAAGGCCCACGTCGGGCTTGTCCGTCCTACCAGCTTCACAGCCACCATCTCCCGCATAAGTGACGTGGACAGCCTGGCCGCCTGCTCCGTCTTCCCCCTGTTGTGGGCACCACAGGCAGTTGGGGTGTGAGGAGCGAGCTTGGCCGGCATTGGGACCACCAGATGGGCAACAGGGACCCGGGGTGCTGGACAGGCTCTGCTGGGGCTGAGGCAAGGCACCCCAGGCTCCCAGCATCAAAAACACCCTTCCCTCCACTCCCTTCCCACGTCAGGCTCGGAGGGCACTTAGGAGAGGCTTGGAGCTCTTCAGAGCTGTTCAGAGCTGCTTCAAAGAGCCAACCAGTGTGCGGGTTGTTTGTTTGTTTTTCTTTCCATCAGGTACTTTGGAAAAGGCACTGGGCCCTTCCGAGAAGGTTTGGAGGACTCGAAGGGAGGCTGAAAGCTGTTGTAGAGCCCCTTAGGGCTGTCCAGAGCTGTTCAGCACTCGGCAGAGGATTTTAGAGCTTGCGCGAGTGGTCGACCGCTGCTTAGGGAAGGTCTGAAGCCACGCAGAGGCTGTTGGGAGTGCTCCAGAGGCATTGTAGTGGGGTTGGGAGCAGCTTAGATGTCGGAGGAGGAGGATGAGATCAGGGGCTCTGTTGTCCGGGATTGGCACAGCCCTTCCCAAGCTGGGACTGGGGACACAGAGACCTGGGAGCTGCACAGAGCCCCACCCCACAGGTTGGGCGCGGGGGCCTGTCCCCACTCACCCCACTGTCTGCCCTTGGAGGCCCTCGCGTCTCTCCCGGAGGCACTCGCGTTCTTTCCTCAGCACCTGGACGAAGGAAGGGCCCTGCTCAGTAGTCCACGCCAAGCCCACCGTGAGGGGGCTTTCCCCACACAAAGACCTCGTCCCGCCTTGCTTCCTACGCCTCGTACCTTCTCGATCTCAGCCTGCTCCCGCAGGGCCTCTGCCAGCTTGGCTGCTGACTGCTTCTCCTGCAAAGCAACCGGGCCACGTTGCAAAGAGCCCAGGTGGGACTGGCGATGCCCAGTCAGTCTGCAGGGCGCTGCGAGGCCAGCCGGGGCCAGGGAGGCAGGGACACAGGCGTCCTTGGGGGCTGGCACCACACCCAGCAGCTCTGCCCACCTAAGCGGTGTTTTCACGGGGGTTACAGACCTGGTGGAGCTCCTTCCGGGCCGCGTCTCCCTCGGCCTTCACCTCCATCAGCTCTGCCTGGGAGAGAAGAGGCAGTGGGAGCATCTCGGTGGGGGGAGCTGGAGGACCCCCAGGGACCAGTGTGGGCTCTAGGCCCAGGGCCCTGGCTGAGACTGGGCGTCCCCAAACCACGCAGTCCCCCCACCCCTCTCAGGGTCCCTGGGGGAGCCAGCTGGACAGCGGAGCATCTGCCTCACCTGGAGCTGCGGGAGGACTTCTTTGGTCCTCTCCAGCTGCTGGGAGCTCTGGGCATGCTGCGCTGCCAAGGCGAAGTGCTGTGGAGATGAACCGGGGGTGAGGGCCAAGCGCGAGGGGGTCATGGGGCAGCCAGAGGGGTGTCCGAGGGGGTGTTGGCACGGGGCTCTCGGTACCTCGGTGGTGAGCTCCTGCAGGGTGGTGCGGAGCTCCTCTTTCTCCTGCTCCTGCAGGGATGGGGACAGTGCTGGGGAGCAGGCCTTGGAGCCCCCCGTGCACACGCCCGGGCATCCCCAGCACCTACCAAGGCCCGGAGCTGCTCCTGCATTGCAGCTGTCTCCTGCTCGCTCTCCTTCAGGCAGCTCAAGAGGGTGCCGAGCTCTTCCCTCAGCCCCACGTCGGGCTCCTCAGCCCCCTCCCAGGAGCGCTGCAGCCTGCGGGGTTGAGGAGAGGGGAGGCTGCTGAGTGCAAACCCCCGGGGCAGAGATCAGGCACCCAGGCAGGCGGGTAGCACCCAGAGCCCTCCGGGACGGGTGGCAGGGCCCGCCCCCCACCTCCACCCAGCCCCGCAGGGCCCCCATCGAGGGCCAAGGCGTGCAGGGGCTGCAGACAGCCTCCGGGACCCGAGTCTCAGCCCCGAGCAGGATGGAGCCATGCCCACCCATCCATCCCTTCTTCCAACGCGCTGCTAGCTGCTCGCAGGACGCCACAAGCCTGCTCCCGCTCCAGCAGCTTCTCCAGCAGCTCCCGGCGTTCATCCTGGTGCCGCCGCAAGCAGAGCTGCAAGTCCTCCAGCTCCATGGGCACAGGCATGCACTGCAGGCCGAGGGGCCGGCAGCTCCTCTGGGCCAAAGGCGCTTCACCCCCTCAGCCCGAGAGAGCCCTTCTCCCAGGGGCCGCAGGCAGCTCGGTGTCCCGAATGCCAAGGATGCTGCTCTGCCCCACTGTGAGGTCGCCCCAGCCCGCCCCGCCTTGCCCTGCCCCAGGCTGCTGTGACACGGCTGCTCTTCTCTGACCTCACTGCTCCTCTCTGGCAGCACCGCTGTGGGGCTGCTGGAGCCCGAGGGGGACCTGGGGGTTGCAGAGGCCTCAGCCCCGCCCAGGGCTGTCTAGACACGGCCACCTCGACACCAGCCCGCAGGGACGTGCATTGGTGAGGGCAAGACTGCTGGGCTTTGGGGGCTCAGACCCCCACCCTCATCCCCGCTGAGAGCTTGTGTAGAGAACTGGTACTAAATGCAATGTTGTCTCGACATTGCTGCTGCTGCTGCAGAGCTGCTACTGCCAAGGCGCGTCGGGCAATGCTGCACCAGCGTCCCAGGGAGCCGTCCACGAGGTAAACAGCCTAGTGCACCTGCATGGGGGAAAAAGGGCGTGAAAAGGGCAGAAGGTCGCCTCTAGGGAAACAGCATGTCTGGCACGAACTGCACATACACATTTGCCATCTGCGCATGAGCAGGAGACCCCCAGATGCCCCAGCCCGTTTCTGGAAGGTTCCGAGAGGGCGGACTGCGCATGACAGTTAATCTGCATGGGAAGCGAGGAAGCACCGCCCAGAGGTGGGGCAAGAACCTATAAAAACTGCAGACTGGGTGAATGGGGGGGTCGGGGGAGCTTGCTTGGGACGACTGAAGAACTCGAGCGGAGTCAGCGGAACCAGATGGGAGCTTCCTGCCTCTGCCCCCCACCTCCGCTGCCGCCGAGACTCCCAAGAGAAGAGGACCAACGGGACGCTGCTGGATCCACGGGTGGTGATATCTATCTTTCTCTCTCTCTCTGTCTTCCCCTTTTCCTCTCTTTTTCCTAAACGTGTGACGCGAGACGTGTCTAGTTAGTTGATTCCATTTTGCCTTAATAAATCTTAAAACTGGTTGGCTGGTGTCGTTTTCACCTTAATTCAGTCCAAGGGCATCACGAACTTGGTCGCTGGTCCTAAGGGGAGGGAGGTCGTCCTAAACGACTCCCTTCGGGCCGCAACATGGGAGTCCAGGGAGCCCTCTCAGATGGAGGCATCAACACGAGAGATGCACCTGCCTGGGGAGATGTTGCAGCATTCATTGCACCCAAGGGCAGAGGAGCCCAAGGCAGACACCTGAATCTACTCGGTGCTGCCAGCCCCCACTCTTTCTGGAAGGATAAGCACTCCTGGAGGAGAATCACCCTCCTGCTGGATCCACCCATGCTGTGAGGGGGGAAGTCTTGCATCAGAGGGACTGGGGTTTTGGCCAGCTTCCCTAAATTGGAGGATGGGACTTATGGATCTTTCTTGGAGACCGCCAAACACCTCCATAAAGAGATCAATGAGAGGGCAATGAATCAAGCCCCTCCACTGGACACAGTCTGCACTGGGGAACAGGAATCTCAGCCCTCCTGTTCTCTGCAGATTCTTGCAAAGCAGATCTGCGAAAGTCAGCCCGATAGTGCCAGCCCTGCTGGAACACTGCTGGCGTTCTTTAGCAGAAATCATCACTAGCTGGATCTTGTTTGCAAAGTGTTTTACACGCAAAGCCTCATTCCCTCGTCCCCCCCTCTTCTGTTCACATCTCTATTTCTCCCTGATACATTTTTTCTTTTTTCCCCCACAGGAGAGGCATTGCGAAGAAATGCATGTCTCTTCCCTCCTGATATACTCATTTCTTCAGTGAGAATGTGTTTTGTGCTGCACTTCATGGGAGAGCACCAGGATTTAAGAACAGGGATGGTGGACGTGTTGAGGGAAGGGGTGATGTGGTGGCCTAGTGGGTTGAGGAGATGGGGGACGGCTGTGAAGGCCCAGCGTGGGGGCCAGTGCCATGCTCAGCATGTTTGGGGGTGGTTCCTGGCCTCGCTCCGAGGGCCTGGGCAGCACCGTGCGCAAAGGGGCACCCAGTGTCACCCAGGGAGAGGGCTCTGTTCAAGCCCTGGCAAAATGGGAGGATGCTGTTGTGGGAGGGGGAAGGGGTCTGTGCAGCACCCAGCCAAACTCGAGGGGCTCAGCTGGGGCCCTGGGGAGCTCCCCACTCCTGGCCCTGCTGTGATCTCCCCGGGCACGGTCTGGAGCAGGGTCTGCTGGGAGTGACCTGTGCAGCGGAGCTGAAGGATGCTCTGCCCCACGTGTGAAAGAGGCCCACGCTTGCTGCCCCACACGCGCACCCTCGGGCACCCCAGGCACAGGGACAGGGACCCCAGCCCTGCCTGGAGCTGTTACCCTTTGCATCCGCCCTTGTCCTTGGGCCCTGGCTCCTGTCTCTGGACGGGGAGGAAAGCTGTGCCCCTGGCAGGCACAGGCGATTCCCTCGGCGTGGGGCAGGGCAGCAGAAACGCGGCACCTCCCTTTCATCACCCTTGGGGCAGAACAACCAGCTCTAAGGAACGTCCATCACACAGCAGTCACCAAAGCCCAGACTAAATGGGACTAGTAGGGTGCAAGCGGGTAGAGGAGGTCAGAGGTACTTGGACGTTGGGCCGTATTCCGAGAAAATAACCCCGCAGGGGCCCTTTGACAGGCCTGGCTGCCAAATGGCCCTGGGGCCGCAGGGGACCATCAGTCAGGGCTCTGGTTGCAGCCCCAGCGCTGCCCAGCATCTCCCCCCTAGCCCCAGGTGTCCAGGGACAGGCGAGGGAGAGAGGGAAGGGGAGAGGGAGAGAGGGAGGGAAGGAGGGAAGGAGAGAGTAGAGAGAGAGAGGAGGGAGGGAGGAGAGAGAAAGGGGAAGAGAAGGGGGAAGGAGGGAGAGATGGAGGGAAGGAGAGAGGGAATGAAAAGAGAGGGAGGAAAGAGGGAGGGAGAGAGGGAGAGAAGAAGAGAAGGCAGGAGAGGGGGAGGGAGGAAAGGAAAGAGGGAGGAAGGTAGAGAGGGAAGAAGGGGAAGGAAAGAGGGAGGAAAGGAGAGAGAGAGGGGAGGGAAGGAGGAGAGAGAGCTTTCTCTCCCTGTTTTTAGTGCAGGGAGGAGGGAAGAGGGAAGGAGGGAGAGGTGGAAGGAAGGAGAGAGGGAAGGAAAAGGAACAGAGAGAAGGAGAGAGGCAGGGAGGGAGGGGAGGAGCAGAGGAGGCCAGGGCAGCCCTGGGGGCACACAATTGCTCCTTTGCTCTTCTCCAGGGATGTCCCTGCTCCCGGGAGAGTCTTTCCCCAGGGAAGTGCATGGGTGCTGCCTGCCCAGCCATTCCTGGATCCAACCCTGTGCTCCTCATGGGGCTCCGAGCTGGCAGTGCTGCTCAGCAGGGCAAGTGGGCTGTGGTGCCCTGGGGCCACAGGGTGACTCCTCACTGGTCGTAGTTTTGCGTGTTGGATGCAGACCCAGCTGGATGGGCATCATTGCACCTGGTGATCCCCTACCGAGACATCTGTTGCCCTGTGGCCATGGATGATGCTCTGAGCAATTACAGGGCATTTCAAATGGCTCAGGCTGTGTTCAGGCGTGTCGCCAGATCCAGCCCATGGCTTCTCATCGAAGGTGACATGGACCACTCTGCAGGCTACCTTCCCTGGGCCTCCTGGGTCCCAGCTGCCTCTAGTGGGATTGCAGAGCTCTCACTAGCCAGGACATTCACTGCTTTAGCCCTTTCCCTCTGGATGACTCCACTGGATTTTGTGAAGCTCCATTCACTGCCCACCACTAAGCACGTGGTGCCCTTGGGGATGCCCTGTGCTCTCCTGATGGATCCATATTCCCTTCAAGAAGGACGGGCATCAGTGTCCAGCTGTGTCCTATGGGAGATACCACTTGACCATTCACCATCTCCAGGAGCACTGGGCACCCACAAGTGAGAGCTGAATCCAGCCCTCATTCCCTAACACAGCACCTCTAAGCTCATTGCCTTGAGCCCAGGGAGAGCCCCAGAAAAGCACCAGGCCCTTTCAGGGGGAAAGTCCTTGAGCACATTCTTGGCTCCAGCTTTTGAAGGAGAGCCCAAGCTTCAAGCACCGCACTGAGGAAATCTGCTTTTATTACAGAGAGGCCAACTCTGACACAGTGACACACATTTACAGAAGACCTCTGGGTCAGAGAGACTAGGCTGTAAGGAAGTGGGATGAATTCCAACACTTCTGCACAAACATGATGATCACAGCAAGAATGCCCAAAGCACAAGACTTGTCTGAGGTACTTAGAAACCACTTGTGAAGAGGGATGGGCAGCTCATTGCTGCTGCACTAAAAGCAGGTGAATCAGTTTCTTCAGGGCATCCTTGAGCTCCCTGTTCCTCATGCTATAGATGAGGGGGTTCACTGCTGGAGGTACCACCGAGTACAAAACAGCCACCACCAGATCCAGAGACGGGGAAGAGAGGGAGGGGGGCTTCAGGTGGGCAAATATGATAGTGCTGACAAACAGGGAGACCATGGCCAGGTGAGGGAGGCACATGGAAAGGGCTTTGTGCTGTCCCTGCTCAGAGGGGATCCTCAGCACAGCAGAGAAGATCTGCACATAGGACACCACAATGAAGATGAAACACCCAAAGCCTAAACAAACAGTAATCACAAGCACCCCAAGTTCCCTGAGGTAGGAGTCTGAGCAGGAGAGCTTGAGGATCTGGGGAACTTCACAGAAGAACTGGCCCAGGGCATTGCCATGGCAGAATGTTACTCCAAATGTGTTCCCAGTGTGCAGCACCGCACTGAGAAACCCACTGGCCCAGGCAGCTGCTGCCATTTTGACACACGCTCTGCTGCCCATGATGGTCCCATAGTGCAGGGGTTTACATATGGCAACACAGTGATCATAGGCCATGACTGTGAGAAGGCAATACTCAGCCAAAACAAAAAAGGCAAAAAAAAAGACCTGTGCAGCACATCCTGAGTAGGAAATGGCCCTGGTGTCCCACAGGGAATTGGCCATGGATTTGGGGACAGTGGTGGAGATGGTGCCAAGGTCAAGGAGGGAGAGGTTGAGGAGGAAGAAGTACATGGGGGTGTGGAGGCGGTGGTCGCAGGCTACGGCTGTGATGATGAGGATGTTGCCCAGGAGGGCAGCCAGGTAGATGTGTCAGCCTTGCCTGCAGTGGCCATGAAACAGTGGAGTTCCAGATCCTGAGCGATATGAGGAGGAAGAGTAGCAGAGCCCACACTCTGGATGTCAGAGGAGCAGACTTGGACCTACTGGTAGAGGGATCCTGTGGTAGGTAAGTCTGAAGGACAGAAGAACTCAAGAAAGGTGGCAGGTCTTTAAGGACAGCATCCTCTAAGCTCAAGAATGGCCCATACTGATGTCCAGGAGAGCAAGCAGAGATCTCAGGAGACAGAGTGGCTGAACAGGGAACTCACAACTGAACAACAGGACAAAAAGGCAGCACAGGGATGGGGAACAGAAAGCAGGGAGAGGCTGCAAAGCAGGAAGTGAGAAATGCTGTCCAGGGAAGTAGGGAAGCTGTTAGCAAAACCTAAGCGCCTTTAGGACTGAGGCTACAAGGAATGTCAAGGGCAAAAAGATGATCTGCTATTGCTTCAGTAACAGTGAAAGCCTGAACAAGGATAACGTGGTCCCATTCCTGACTGGGGCAGGCAATCTGGTAATAGCAGAGGTAGATGGGTCTGGGGAACTCAATCCCTTGGCTTCAGCCCCCACCAGCAAGGTCTCCCAGGCCATTGTGCCTAGAGTCAGGAGTCCTGAGGAGAAAAACAACCAGCAGGGCCTGGGGATTGAGGCAGGAATTATTTCTAAGTGTACAGGATTGGATGGGCTGCAGCTGAGGATGCTGAGAGAGCTGGCCTCTATCTCGCAAGGCCACTCTCTGTCATCTTGGAAAGCTGTGGAGACTCAGGGAGGACCCAATGACTGGAGAAGGGCAAATGTTACATCCCTCTTCCACAAAGGCCACAAGCACAACCTGGGCAACTACAGGCTGTTCAGACTCACTTTGATGAGGAGAGTGTCATGCAGCGAGCCCCCTCTGATCACATTTCCGGGTAAAGGAAGGAGAATGAGGTGCCTGGGAAGAGTCAGCACAGATTTCCTGAGGGGAAATCATGCCTCACCAACGTGATGGCTTTCTATGTTAAAAGAACTCTATTTATGGACAAACAGAGAGCAGTGAATGTCAGTTACCTCAACTTTCAGAAGGCTTTTGACACTTTCTCCCACAGTATACTTGCACACAAACGAGGCCTCTATGGTCTGAGTGGCTGGACAAGCAAATGGTCAAAGAACTGCCATCGTAGTTGGATGATGGGGCTCCTCTCGCTGCTGAAACAGTGCTGATTAGGGGGGGGTCTGGACTATCTCGGGGTCCAGATCATATTCCCTTTGTCTGGACCTTGGGAGATAACACCTACTATCACTGCTGGGGCAGTACTGATTTGTCAGGGCCTTGAGAGACAAGGGCAGGACCCGAAGAATGAAGACACATCCACCAGCAGAAACCGCAACAGTAAACAACCTACCGAGGGACGCAATAGGGAGCAGGAGACCCCAGACCTAAATATTACTATTGGTCCAAACTACTGTGTGAAGGGTGGAGAGCTTAGATTGGAAAGTATCATTGCCCAGGGATTTCTTTGTTCGGGGTCCCTCTTTGGAGGCACCCAGCCTGAGCTGTAATTCGAACAGAGTCAGCAGAACATCATTGGACTTGGACTGGTGGTAGCCAGCTCTTTCTCTCCTTTTCCAGCTTTCTCTATCTTTTCCCCTTACCCTTGTTCCCCTCTTCCCTTCGCCTCTCCTTCGCCTTTCCCCACCTTTTCTCCCCACTTTGTGGAAAATAATGTTAAACGGTTGTACGATATTTGACCGGTTTTAGCGTCTTAATCTCGTCCTTGGGATCGTAACGAAACCCCCCCGATATTGGATCGGGACAAGGGATGGGGTTGGATTTTAAATTCTGCGCCCCGATTGCTACATGAGCAAACTGTAAACCCTGACTGATAAAGAGTGAGCCCCACAAAAGAAAGGAATAACCCGTAACTCCTGGGTGAGAGACCCTCAGCAGCAAGCTAAACAATCAACCTTAAGTGAAAAATTCCAAACCCTCAGCTTTAAGCAACAAGCACCAAAGCACCCAAAGCTGTTTCCAGAGCATGGAAACAGTCAAGAGAAGCCAAAGAGTTTTGCCCGCAGCTTAGGAAGTTTTCCCTTCCTTTAGAAGTACAGCAGAACAGGAAGACAAGCACCAGAATTGCGTTACAGTTGCTGTTTAGAGGCTTGGTTTTAGCCACCATTCAAATGTGAGCATGTGCAAGCGTCACTCCACGGGACTGCTCTAAGCTGCACTTGCACTGAACCTACCTGAAAGCCTGCAAGCACTAATTCATCTCTGGGTCAGGCAATCAGTATGTTTGGTCCTCTCAGCTCCGTGGGCAAACGGCCACAGCCAGCGGCGCCAGTGACCACGGCTAGGGGACGAACGCCTCGCACCTCCCAGCCCCACTCGCGTACGATGCAGCCCAGGACTTAGCCGTGTCCACGCCGCAAGTCAGAGCTCATCCTCCACAGCCGGCCGCGCATCTCCGCAGAGCTCCCAGCTGCGACGAGGCTCCTTCGACTGCCCGACTGGGCTTCGGCACCTGCAAAGAGGCCAGAGCAGTTACCGAGAGGCCGGGCAACTGCACAGCCCTCCTACTAGAACTGCTCCCTAGTCCAAGGCCCGTGATTGTTCCCACAGTCGTGACCGACCCTCCCGTGCTGCTTCAGTCACCCTCTCTGGCACTGCTTCATCGCAAAGATGTCAGAGCGGCTCTCACGCACAGGCAGGCTCGCTCAGGCACCCGGCCACCTCCAGCCTTCGCTAGATGGTCCTCTGCAGGGAAACTGCCTCTGACGGACACTCTCAGAAAGCACTGTCCAGCCAAGGCAGGATAAAAACTGAGGCCTCCAAAAACTCCAGACTCCAGAGAGACGGAGCTGATGGGTTATGGTAGGTTGTGGTTTTGCTGTGTACTCTGGCGCTGTTGCTCGTACACACGTAACCCCATTTCTCTGCTATAGCAAAGTTACTTTTGTAGCTGGCTCCTAAAAGGAACCGTAACTTGCGACAGCAAAAATCCCGTCTGACGGCAGTGGTAACCGGTAGCTTTTCGCGGCAGCATATAGTTGTTGCCTGAGGTTCCGAACACCTAGGATTAACACAATCTATAAATACAAAAATACTGCCGCTACAGAGTGTAAAGCCAAGCCAAGATTTCTGCAACCGAAAAAGAAAAACCTCTTTGCGTCTGACAGAACGAGCCGTATGCACCAGTGCCTGTAGCTCAAGGCTAGCGACCCCTCCCAGGCGACGCTCTTCTGGCAGGCTGCGGATCCGAACTCCTCCCGTCCTGCCTAAGAGTCTCCGCTGGGACACGACGACTTTGCCAGCCAGCGCCTGTTGATGGAGGCAGAGTAAAATCCATCGCCCTGCAAAAGTACAGAGCAAAGAAAGAAGAAAAAAAAAAATCAAAGCTCTGCAGAAAATCGTAAGAATCCAAAGCTGTCTGCAAGCACAAAAGCGGATCTAATACGCACACGAGCAAGGTAAACGAGAATACACGAGCCACGAATACCGCTTCCCCCAGCCCCTGGTTTGGAAGCTACGGTGACAGTCAGGCTTGCCGTGACAGGGAAGTTAGACTAAGCAGCCGCTAGAGATTAATCTTTCAGAAACCTTCTGCGTCCGCATTTCTGGCACAACCGTGCTCTGCCCCTCCATCCATTCAGGCACACGCCAGAAGATCCACTGCTTGTAACACTTGCACAGTAACCACCCCTCTGCCCCCGCTCGTTAAGATCAGCGCCCGCTGTGCCACCTGGATAGAGGATACTCTGCTGTCTCTTCATTTCCCTGACGTTACTACTTTAGAAGGAACTGAACAGATTGGATTGCCCCTGTGCGATCAAAGCTAAAAGTCTCAAAGACGCTTATCAGCCCAGATTGCTGCTAAACAGTCTTTCTCACAGCCAGAGAATTTTTGTTCTGGCCCCAAAGGGGACGTAAGGGTGAGGCTACCGGCACTCACTTTCCTTTACCGCCATTTTCTAGCGGTGCTGCTCCCACAGAGTCAGCAGATGTGGAAAGCATTACCGAAAAAGGCTTTCCTTGTCCTGGGAATTTGAGGGCAGCAGGTTTTACAGCCACTTCTCCCAGTTCAGTGAAAGCAGCGTCACGTTCCGTGTCCCAGCTCCATTCATGACTCCCTCCCACTACTTTCCACCACGGTCTGCTGATACCGGCAAAGCCACGTTAACGCTGCTGGAGGAAATTAAATCTTCCTAAAATTGCTCCAAGTTGGAACTGATGAGAAGGAGCCTTAATTCCACAAGGCTTTAACCCTTCTTCTATCCACCGTCTTCCTGTTTCCCCAAATACCATTGCCAGGTAACTAACCCGGGGCTCGCACTCATTGAGCCTTCCTGAAATTGATCTCTTAGTTTTACACTTCAGACACTTCTCTCTCGCTCCCTTCCTCTTCACTAAATCTGGTCACTTGACTACCAGTCCCCTAAGACAATAATTTGCTGTCTCGCAGCTCTTAAAAGTATGATGCTTCACAGACACGTAAAGTCACACGCACAGATGAACGTACGCAGCATACGTCTCGTAATGCGTACAGACCTTCCGTTATATGTTGGTGATCTATTATTCCAATCACTATTAACAGCGATCCTTCCTCGCCAGGAGGAACGGGCTTTCCCTTTTTCTAGCAGAGGGAGACAGCTTTCACTTGGCTCCATTTGATTTTATTACTTCAGCTTGCTTATATTCATATATAGTCTCTTCAACTTCAGCCACGGCAATTAATCTAAAAAAGTAAGTATTACATCTTTTCCTTTCCATAGCTGCATGGACGATAACAAAACAAAAGAGAAACAGCCAAAGCAAAGCTAAGGCACATATAGGTAACAGCAGCCACAGGGTAGGAATGGGTTACTTAGTCCTCAGCGCTGCCTCTGGGAGGCCGAAATAATGGCTAACAGTCATTATCGATAGTTACCTTAGTTACCCGTGCCAGAACGCCGCCTCCTGTAGCAGTTCCTGGTGATATCGAGGGTCCACTGCATTTTGGCTTCCTTGTCTCATCCCGTCCCTTCGGTATTAATCACAAGAAAATGCTTGTCCGTCTCTTCTCTTTGTCAGCATTTGCTGTCCTTGGTGCCATCTCTGTAAGAAAGCGATAAACTCGCGTTTTACTTTCAGGGAAACACTTAGGTTTACGCATGATCTTTTTCTCTTTACCCTGTTTTCTCCCCCCCCTCCCTTTTTTTTTCCTTCTTTCCCTTAAAGGAAAGATATTAATACGGCACGTTACATCATATGTTACAGGGTAAACAGTCTGGAAACGTTACATACAGCAATTAGGGCTAGGTTATTAGGCAGGCGGGCACATCGCCTAATACTTACCTAACGCCATCTTCCATGAAACCTTATTTTTATTCTGCTTCGGTATTACTGTGACTGTTCTCAAACCCTTGTAGACGCGCACTTAACTGACAACACTCTCGATCTTTAACTACGTGGAAGAACGATAGCCCTTGATTTGCCCGTCTCCGTTTCAAACCTATTACCTTCTCGAGACAGCGCCTAGATTCCTCTTACGCTCGGATGCTGGCCTCACAGGCGACGACCAAAACGAACAACCGGATCCCCAGGTCTCGCTGCTTCTCTTCGAGATGTCCCCCTTCGGTGGACTACCCTGCCAAACAAACCAAAAAGACTGCCGAGGCCGCGAGGGTATCAGGTGTTTGGACCACTTCTCCGAGGCTTTCGGGGTGATTGACGTAACCACGGCGGTAATTAAGAGTCCCCATTGTCCCACAGGCTGGAGCAAGACATTGTTGCTGCTCTGAGGAGGTGCCTAAAAGCCACGCTGTTTTCTGTAGCGTCACTGGGACTTCCCAGAGCCCATTGGTGTTCTCTTTGGCTTTTCCCGAGCCTTTTAGGTTTTTTAGGCTATTCCTTAGCCCACCATTTCATGGCAATGTTCTCCTTAAACATTGTGCACAGCACGATTATCCCAGATCAGCCACGTCGTGTACGTACAGAGGCTTCTCAGAGGCGGCTCAGAAGAAAAGAGAGAAAAACCTCTTTGTCATCTGCGCATCCACCCGTCAACACTCTTCACCAGGAAGCGCTGTAAACTCCCGGTTCCCTGAAGCGGGACTGAGTCGAGGCGGAGACGCAGATCACATCCCATCTTTGTTAGAATGCCTCACTGCTGCGGGGCCCGGGCCCGGGAGTGGTTTTAGGAATGTTTGGGGCTTTGGACAGAGTGCAGGGGAAGGTCTGGAGTCAGTGACAACGTTGCGGCAGGGCTCAGAGGTGTTGTGGGGCCTGTGGGGGTGTTGGAGCAGGATTTATGGGTGGTTTAATGGCTTTGGGGGGGGCTGGTTGCAGGAAGGGTGGGACTCTGCGGGGCCCTCGGGGTGGGGGTGCCATCCCAGATGTGTAGGGAGCGCACAGGGGTGCCCCACCTGGCTGTCAGCTCGGCGGGAGGAGCCACCAGTCTCCCACCCCAGCAGACGGGGGTAGGGGGGGAGGGGAGAGGAGGAGGAGGGATCTAGGAGCTCGCACAGAACGCCAGAGGAGGCAGCAGGGAACTCACCAAGGGCCCCGCATCCCAGAAGAGCTGCCAAGGAACCCGCGTCCCAGACGAGAGGAGGCATCAGGCTGCCGTGCCGCTGCTGGACACATCCAGACCCCCGCGCAGACACCCCCCCACACACTCCTCCAGGCTGCGTCCGCAGGGGCGAGCGCACGTCCTGGCCCGCGCTGGGGAGCAACCGCGGCCCTACAGGCGACACACGCAAAAGGGAGAGTCAGAGCCGCGCTCCGGCAGACCCGGCGCGGCGCGGCGCAGCGCGGAGCCAGGCCCGACCCCTCCCCCCGCCCCGCCGCCTCCACGCAGCGACGGCCCCACCAGCCAGGACACAGCCCGACGCCCGCGGCCACCCAAAAGTACACCCTCGCCTCACCAGGGCCCCCCCATGCTCGACTCCAGGCGGCCTCTGCCCTCGCCCGCCGCCGCCCAGCCAAAACACCCGCCCTGCTCGCCGCCATCGCGCTCCCTGCTGCCGCGCATGCGCCGCCGGCCGCCAAGTGCGCGCAGCCGCACCGCGCACGGGCTGGCTACGGACCGCGCGGGAGGGGCGGGGGGGAGCGGCAGCGGCAGCGGCAGGGAGGCGAGACCCGCAATGGCGCCCTCGCGTGGTCGCAGCGCCGCGCTGCAGCCGGCCGGCTCCCGCGGGCGACCCCGGCGCTCAGGCCGAGCAGCGAGCGCCCCGAGGCTGCTCTGCCCGCGCCCGAGAGAGCGGCGGGGATCCGCGAGCAGGCGCCGGGGCTGCGCCGGGGAGAGAGTGCCGCGGAGCAGCTCCGAGACGGCACTGCCCGTCCCCGCGCCCCCAGGAAGCGCCGAGAAGGAAAAGCCCTCTCGGGAAAAGCGCTCCCGGTCCGCGAGCACCGGGCAGGGGGCACGAGCGCGGCCCCGTCGCTTACCCGTCCCCGAGAGAGCGGAGAGTAGCGGCCAACACGGCGACCGGCAGCGCACACGTGTGCGCCGGCTGCCTGCACTGCTCTTCGCACGCAGCGGTGGCCGGCGGCGGCTGCAGTGCTGCCTCGTCGACACGCGAGGACAGCGGTGAGCGGGGCGGAACGCAGTGCGCGTGCGCAACGCCGCTGAGCGTGCGGTGCCGCTTTTCAGACCCGCGATGGCAGCAGTGAGCGCGGCGGAACGCAATGCGCATGCGCGCTCCCTTTCGCTGCAGTACCGCCTTCTCCCCAGGGTCAGGGTCCACTCAATAAACAAAATGGTGTGATAAATGTTGTAATCTGCTCCAAGTGCCTTCGTATAAGAGAACGACATCAAAATGAGGTATTGTTGCATTTAGTCTCCACTACACGTGCTACCCCAGCACCACGGACTTGCTTTAAAGGATCAGTGACGTACGCGGTCTGGCAGTGATTAATATGCACGGAATGAATATGCACTCGATCAAGTAGGAGTGTTCATAAAAAGCTTTGCCAGGGCATCGCTAGGTAACAAACCTAGACAAGCAGCTATTTGCCCTGATCCTTCGGCTTACATTTCTTCTGCCGGATGTAGTCAAACGTACCTGCATGCAGTGGCCTTGCGAGGCAGTGACACGGTGTCCGTGGGGTGGCTGTTCCAGGGTCTCTCGGGCTGTTCCAGGGTCCTCAGACAGCAACGGTGCTGGTCGACTTTCCCCTGCGCTGCACAGCAGGACAGCTCCGCACCGTGCCCTCCCAGCACCGCCACTCCTCCCAGCGGCTGCCTAACTGGCCCCAGTCCTGAGCAAAGCTACGACTCCCAGGAGCCCGCAGCGCCCCTCATTCTCTCCCTGGCCTCTCCACTTCCAAGAGGGACAGCCCCAGCCCCCGGGGACAATCCTGCCCGGTCACACTGCTGTCCGAAAAGCGGATTCGTTGCCCCGTGTGCACTAAGCCAATAATTACACGCTCAGGAGAGACATTTGCTTATTTGTTTCAGAGTTGTGCAAGCCTGGGTGCTCGGAGGTTTCCCACAAATCAAGCGCACCCCCCCCGCCCCGGCTTTCCAAGTAACATTTACACAAACAAATTGCCAGGTTTGCAACTTTCCCTTTTACACCGATTGGTTAGTGATTTACATACAATTCTAATATTGCTTACACACCATTTTACTACTACGCATGCTCAGGGGAGGGGTCGTCACCCGGGCACGGGTCTTTCTGACCTATTGGCGTGATCTTTTTGTATTACAGCGAGGACAGTTCAGTTAGGGGATACCTCAAATTCTTTTGCTAAATTGGCAATGTATGCATAGAAAACAAAACATTTTGATTTACAGTTTCTTTAAGGCTTTAGCAGTTCTAGGATGGCCTTGATTAAAGAATTATTTCCTCCCAGGAAATAGAGAGAGAGAGAAAGAGGTTCTCCTCATCTGCCTAGTTTAAACAGCAGGAACACTCTTTCTGAGCTTCCAAGGTTGTCTTGCAACACCACCAGAGATGGAAAATGCTTCCTGCCCTGTACCAGGGAAAACCAGGGGCATTCCACTGTCCCGCGTGACCTGTGGGGACTCAGGCACGAGTGACACGTGTCCAGTAAGGAACAGACCCAGCGGGCCAGTGCTGCAGGGCTGAGAAGGCACCGGCCCCTGGAACTACAGCTCCCGGCCTGCCACAGAGCACGACGCGGCCGGCTGGTGGGAGCCCCGCTGGCAGGGACCTGCCCGCCCCCGCCACCTCGAGAGGCGCAGCATGGTCACCCAGTAGCCCCCTCTGAGAAGACTACACCTCCCAGCATATCGTGCACGTGAAAATGGCGGCCCGGAAGCCCAGTGACGGAAGACGACTGCTCCCGGCATGCCGTGGTGAAAACTACGGCTCCCCGCATGCCAGGCCGCCAACTCCCGCCCCCCCCCCGCAGCACTAGGGGAGGTTTGACCCTTGGGAGATTCCGTTCCTTTATGGTTATAAATAGCTGATGGGAGGGTGTTAGATTACAGCATGTGTAGAAGATTTTGTAGAGAATGTCATCAACCAGAAAGACCCAGAACATATCTTGTATTTGCACTCTCTTACCAGCACCACTTTGTCTGCCTGCCTAGTTGCAGTGTCCTTCAATGATGGCAGCTATAAGCAACTTTTGCCCCCTGGTCTCCAGGACGGGCTCTTTAAACAAGTGGTGTTCTTTCTGATGGAGCCCAGAGTGACCTACCACTGGCTTCCTAAGTGTGTGGTGATGTACATATTTGTGGTACAATGCTGAAGTAAGCCTTGTTAGCAAGACTATTTGTATCATCAGAAGACAAATACAGTGCAGTCTTCTTGTCCGAAAAGCGGATTCGTTGCGCGGTGTGCAATAAGCCAATAATTACACACTCAGGAGAGACATTTGCTTATTTATTTCAGAGTTGCGCAAGCCTGGGTGCTCGGTGGTTTCCCACAAATCAAGCACACACCCCCAACTTTTCAAGTAGCATTTATACAAACAAGTTGCCAGATTTGCAATTTTCCCTTTTACACTGATTGGTTAGTGCTTTCTTCATTCCCCGGGTCCCACCCCTGTCTCTCACGGTCCTGATGAGGGGAGATAGTAATTCCGGCAATTAACACTGCCCCAGCAGGGACAGTAGGTGTTATCTCCCAAGGTCCTGACGAGGGGGAGATAGTCCAGACCCCTTAACTAACTTTATTTCAGTGGTGAGAGGAGGCTTTGCTTCCCAAGGTCCTGGCGCCCAAGCAGGCCTTATTTCAAAGCCTGGACATCCTCCCTTTCAGAGTGTGGGGCACAGGAATGCAGACTGCTTGTAACTCCCTTATCTTTCCAGCCTGCACCAGCTCTGGGGCACTTTCTTACTGAACTAGGAGTGCGGCCTAAGGCTTCAGCCAATTTAGCTACTCATGCTAAGCAAGTGTGCGGCCTAAAGCTTCAGCAAATTCATGCTAAGCAAGTTTTATCTAAGTGGCTACCTCTAGACAGCTTCAGACTTAATGCTTCTTTTTAGAAAAGAGAGATAGAAGTTATCCTAATCGACCTGGTTCAAACATTCTTTCTGAGCTTCCCAGGGTTGTCTTGTAACAATTCCCCCCTTTGAGACTTATATGATCATTTTCACATTAGTCTCCCTCTTTTAAAATTTTCCCCTTATTAACTTGGTACAACATCTAGAAATGCATTGAATCACTACATAAACACATACAAAAACTAATAACACCATCCCCCAAATTGTTAAACACTTTTCAACCCATGAGCTCACATCAGGGAACCAGGAAGTCAACCATTTCCATGTTTCTTCAAATCCAAAAGAGCTATCATCTTTCTGAACCCCATGTAAGATTTCAGTCTGCTTCCAGATTTCATTGAGATCGGTAGAAATTCTCCCGCTTTGATCCACATATACCACAGCAACTAGTATTTATTACTGTACATACTCCTCCCTGAGATGCCAAGAACATATCTAGAGCCATTCTGTTTTGGGTGGTTATTTTAGCAATTTCTGAAACCTCCTCTTGTAAAGCTACAATGGCATCAGAGGTTTTATTCCCTATTTGCTCAATAACTGCTGAAAGATTTACTCTTGCTTTTTCAAGTTCACTCACTCCCACTTGTGGAAACAGCCACCTTGCGAATGAATGAAACCAAGTAGGTCGACCTATTAAAGGATCATTGACCCTCTTTTGTTTCCTCATGAATGTTCTTAAACACCATTTTTGATCTTTATTACTCAATTCTTTTGTTACAGTAATATTAGGGATGCTTGCCCCTAAAGTACCTGTCCCTGACCAATTAGGAGGTAGCACTTTTCGTGCCTTGTTCCCACACAACCAATACCATCCACTACCTTTTGGAACACGCCATCCATTGAGCTCCTTACTTGGCCACTTATAACCTATTTTGGGTACCCGAGAGCAATCTTCATAACTTCCTACCTGAATGGCTCCAGTACAGTTGATCAGCTGTTTTCCGTAAAGTAGAGTTTGCTCCCAACATTTATTACTCTTATGACATCTTTGGATACATTGATAATAATCTCCTGTCACACTCTGGACTTCCCATTCCTGTTCTGTTGTTTCATCATATTTCATTTGAGCACTATCATTTCTTATCTGTTTTATAAATTCCATAAAGGAAAAATTAAGAGGCACTCCAGGTAGCGGGAAGCCCTTGTTGGAATGGTCAGGGAAGTGGGTACACACCCAGCAATCCTGTTATGGAAATTAGGCTTGTCGGCCACCATAACAGGGCCCGACCCTAGGTTCCTGCAGAAGAGTTCAGAGCCAAATCAAAGCAAATTAAATAATTAAATTTTAATGACATGCGTGCAGTAATTACAGCTCGAGCTGGGTGCCTCCGAAGAGGGACCCCAAACAAAGAAATCCCAGGGCAATTACACTTTCCAGTCTAAGCTCTCCACCCCTCACGCGGTAGTTTGGACCAATAGTCATATTTAGGTCTGGGGTCTCCTGCTCCTTATTGGGTCTCATCGCTGTCCCTAGGTAGGCTGTTTATCTTTACTGGTGCGGTTTCTGCTGGTGGATGTGTCTTCATTCTTCGGGTCCTGCCCTTGTCTCTCAAGGCCCTGACAAAGAGGTGCTGTTCCAGCAATTAGCACTGCCCCAGCAGGGACAGTAGGTGTTGTCTCCCAAGGTCCTGACGAAGGGGGTATAATCCAGACCCCGAGATAGTCCAGACCCCCTAATTAACACTGTTTCAGCAAGGAGAGGAGGCTTTGTTTCCCAGGGTCCTGGCGCCCAAGTAGGCCTATTTCAAAGCCTTGACATCCTCCCTTTCGGAGTGTGAAGCACAGGAATGCAGACTGCTTGTAACTCCCTTATCATTCCAGTTTGAACCAGCTCTCAGGCCCTTTTCTTACTGGACTAGGTAAAAGTTCATTATTTTATCTAAGTGTGGCCTAAGGCTTCAGCAAATTTAGCTACTCATGCTAAGCAAGTTTTATATAAGTTGTGCTAAGCAGCTACCTCTGGACAGTTTCAGCTCAATATTCTTTAACAGTCCCCCCCTCTTTTTTATTAAGCATCCCTGCTAATACTTTAAACGGAGTTCTCGAAGCCTTTGGAGGCGTACTATCACTTTCCATAATCTTAGGTATAATATGATCGTAAGTAATAGGCATAACACAGTTAAACTTTACACAGTTACTACTCCATGCAACACGTGATTATAAATCCCTGTTGCAGTGGGTGACCAGGTGACCATCCGAGGAGAGTTTCCCAGCCATGATGTTCTCCGTCCCTTTTTACCCTTTCCAAGACGTGGTGTATCTCTTCCGCATCATGATGAACAGTGATTAGAGTTTTCTGTCCACTGCTTTGGATGCGTTCTAGCAGTCGACGCAGGTCATCACGTTGTAGTAGTTTCTTCACCAGTGTGAGATTCATTCCAGTGGGGGCAGGTAGTAAATTTTGAATTGTGTAATTAGATTGTAACAATTGATAAGACGTAATAGGAGCCGAATAATTAAAATCACATCCCATGATTCTGGTAAAGTTACAAATACAAATATTTGAGTGATTACTTGTATCTACAACAATGCCATCTATGAATGTAAGATTACAAAGTGTTCTTACACATACACATCCTTTTTTAACATACACAAGTACAGTTCAACTGTAACAGCAAAATAAGAACATAGTATGACAGTATATGGCCTGTTCCGTTTAGGTTTTAACTTGGATTTTTGTGAAAATACTTTAACTAAAACTTCATCCCCAGGCTGTATATCAGGCACCTGTATTTCAGGTGGTGTGGACTGATATCATTGAGCATATGTATATATATTTTCAAAGATTTTCAAACCTTTTTTGAATACTTAGAACATACTGGGCTAGTTGTTCATCTCCGTCTAACAGGCTGGTCTTAGCTGGAATAACAAGTGCTTAGTATAGCTAAATGTCTCCCGAAGAGAATTTCTGCTGGTGTTAGTCCTATGGGTTGCTGTGGGTGAACTAAATTTTGGTCTCAAAGTTTTGCAGTGCGCCTTATGCTGATCAGGCTGTGCACCCCTCCTCCGGCCGGACCGAGCTGGGACTTAAACCCAGTCTAACCATGGGGATGGGACTCCTACCTGTCCCCCTGGGGATGGGACTCGCGCCCGTCATCGCCACACCGTCCATCCCACATAGGACGTACCTAAGAATGGTGAACAGGTCGGTTTGATTGTAGAGATATTAATTTGCATTAATAGCTCTACTCGTTTGAGAGACCATGATGGATTAAATAACACTCGTTGTTGGCCTGTATTTCTAATCACATACGGTCCAATTCCAAAGATTTGTGGGGATAAGGTTTTCTTACTCTTCATGGTAACAGAGTTATTTATATTGGTGGGAATAACTGTAGTCAGGGTAGGTATTGCTGTACTGGGCTCAATAATGTCTATTTTAAATTTAAATGATAGTCCCACATTGTGGTGAGCCCACAGACAAACTATAAAAACAGGTGGTTCTAAGGTAAAATTGTACCAACAATCCAGGTTTTCAGTGGCACAAATTTTCCTTTCTTTTTCATTTGATTTGATTTTAGTGAGAGAGATTTGAGTTGCCTTCTCATGGGTGGACCCGTTGATCATTCGACATCCTATCTTTATTTCCTTTCCTGTCCCTCCCAGGAGTTGGGGAAGTTGGTTAGTATTATCCCAGCTCCATTCATTTTCTGAGTATACTTCAGTTCCATGCATGACCAGGGTTAAGAGGTTTAAGTTTTTAGCAGAATTTAATCCCATACTTCCGGTATACTTAACACGGGCCTGGGACCATGGCCACTCTAAGGTTCTTTGACCACAGGTTAGGGAAAGTAGCATTGCCAGGGTTTGAAACAGCAACATGAGCACGGCACTTCTGCCTGCCATCCTGCATGGCGCAGTAAAGGGAAAGAGATTTGTGTTAGTGAGGCGAGTCCGAACAGATTACCCTGGGGAAGTTGTGTATCCCATCGAGCTTTATGAGGTTGTCTTCATTGTTCTGCTGCAACCTCTGCAGTGTTTGCTTCTTGGACTGCCACTCGTTTCACGTGAGAGTGGTGAATCCAATTCTCTTTTCCTAGAATTTTAACAGCGTAGTAAGAACTTAACAATACAGTATAGGGTCCTTCCCATTTTGGTTCTAGTTTTGTTTTTCGCGAGAATACCTTTATCAATACTTTATCTCCAGGCTGTGTATCATGTGGCTGAATGTGTGATGGCACCGGCTGAAACCACTGAGCCTGATTTTGCAAGGCCTTAAACCGTTCCTGTAAGGCTAGTACATATTGTGTTACTCGTTCATCTCCGTCTAATAGGCTGGTCTTAGCAGGGATATAAGTCCCTGGTATCGCTAAATGTCTCCCAAAGAGAATTTCTGCTGGTGGTAGTCCTATGGGTTGCCATGGAGAATTTCGAACATCCCATAGAGCTAAGTTTAATGCCTCTGGCCATTTTAGGCTAGCATGTGTGCATATTCTTGATATTTTCTCTTTTAATGTTCTATTCATTCTTCCTACTTGTCCTGAAGATTGCGGATGATAAGGAGTATGTAGGTTTCTTCTTATTCCTAACGATTTATCTAACTGATTGATTATGCTTGCTGTAAAATGGGCACCCCTGTCTGAATCAATGGCTTCTGGGACCCCATACCTGGGTATGATTTCTTTCAGTAAGGCTTTTACCACTCCCCTGTGTCGGCCTTTCTTGTTGGGAAAGCTCCTACCCAGCCTGATAACTGATCTACTATCACTAACAAGTGTTTGTATCCATAGACAGATGGCATATCCGCATAAGCTATTTGCAGCTTCTGGAAAGGGAAGTAAGGCCATGGTCGCCCCCACTAAATCTGAGCTTGGCTTGTTATTTGAAAACTTCTGGCAGGTCGGGCAGCTATTTGTTATTCTTTTAGCAGCCGCATAAATTCCAGGAGCAGCCCATACTTTCTGTACCTGGTTAGCTATTGCCTCGGCTCCCCCATGAGCTTTATCGTGAAACCACCTAGCTATAGTAATTAAATAGTTTTTGGGTAGAATTGGTTTTTCCCCAATTGTCCATATTCCATCATCATTTTGTTTTGCTTCCCACTGTTCCCATTGTTTTTTCTCTTCCACTGAGCAGTCTTTTTCATACATAGTTTTGGGGTCTATTAAGTGTGGCCACTCACTCTGGTCCATCCTTGGAACTGCCCCCATACATTCTCTCAGAGGTTGTCAAGCTGCAGCCCTCGCAGCAGCGTTGGCTAGAGCATTTCCTCTGCTAATTTCTGTAGTGTCTTTAGTATGGGCTAGGCAGTGTATTACAGCAACTTCTTTGGGCAGTTGAACTGCTTCCAGCAAATTATGTATTTCTTCTCCATTAGCTATTTTCTTTCCTGATGGCATAAAAAATCCTTGTTCTTTCCATAACATCCCTGTTGCATGACATATTCCAAATGCATATTTAGAGTCGGTATAGATATTTACCCGCAAGTTCTTACCTATTTTTGCTGCTTGGGTCAATGCTATTAATTCTGCTCCTTGAGCACTTACTGATGGAGACAAAGGATTGGCCTCAAGTACCTCAAAGACGTTAGTGACAGCATAGCCGGAGTGACGTCTTCCGTCCAAATAATAGGATGACCCATCTGTAAACAGAACTAAGTCCGGGTTCTCCAAACGTTCATCTTTAAGGTCCTCCCAGGGCTTGCTCGAGCTGACGACCACCTGCTCACAGGAATGATGGGGCTCTCCGGCCTCCGGTAGAGGCAATAGCGTTGCTGGATTCAAAATATTGCATCTTTTAAAGTCACATTATCTGCATGCAGTATTATCAGTTCATAGCAGTGAGCTCTCTGTGGGGATAGTGCTTGAGTCGCATATTGCTTCATGAATAGTTCTACTTCATGTGGCACATACACAACCAATGAGTGACCCAAAACTACAAGTCGTGTTTTTTCAAGAAGAGCTGCCGTAGCTGCTATTGCTCTGATGCATCCTGGAGTGCCTTTAGCTACCTCATCTAGCTGGGTGGAGTAATAGGCCACTGGTCTACGGTGAGGACCTAGTTTTTGGGTTAGTACCCCACTTGCTACTCCCTGTCGCTCATGGACAAATAATTCAAATAGTTTGCTATAATCTGGTAACCCTAGAGCTGGGGCTGAAACCAATGCTTTTTCACAGGTGTAAAAGCTTTCTCCCTTTCTGGGCCCCAGGCCAAAGGCTCTATCTCCTCCTTTTTTGTTGCCTGTACTAGAGGCTTAGTAAGTTCTGCTAACCCAGGAATCCACAGTCGGCAAAATCCTACAGCTCCTAAAAATCCCCTAAGCTGTTTTTTTGTTACAGGATGAGGCATATTAAGAATTGTCTTTACTCGTTCTGGATCAACTAACCGGTGTCCTTCTTTTAAGATAAAACCCAAATATTTTACCTCTCTTTGACACAGCTGAAGTTTAGACAGAGATGCCCGATGCCCTTTTTCTGCAAGAGCGTTACATAGAGAAACAGTATCTTTTAAACATGTCTCATAATCTTTACTTGCTAATAACAAATCATCCACATATTGTATTAATACAGAATGTCCTGGAAGTTGGATATCTGAGCGGTCATTTTTGAGTATACGCAAAAAAATAGTCGGAGACCCAGTAAATCCCTGTGGCAGCCTCGTCCAAGTTAATTGTTGTCCCTTCCGAGTGAAAGCAAAGAGATCTTGGCTATCTTCAGCTATCGGTATACTAAAAAAAGCTGCCGTTAGGTTAATCACAGTAAAATAAGCTGCCCAATGGGGTATCTGTAGTAAAATGGTTGATGCGTCGGGGACTACTGGATGTGGAGTAACTACATGTTGGTTTACAGCCCTGAAGTCTTGTACAAAGCGATACTCTGGATCACCACCAGCATCTTGCCTGTTCTTTTTAACTGGCAGAATTGGAGTGTTGTACGGGGATTCACAGACTCTAAGGATACCCAGTTTCAGATAATGATCTATTTGTTTTTGGATACTCTTCTCTGCTTCCTTTGGGATAGGGTATTGTTTAACTGCGGGAGGCAATCCCCCCTTTGTTTTTATCGAGACTGGACTGGCTGATTTCAGTAGTCCCACATCCATCCCTGAAGAGCTCCATAATTTTTTAGAAACTGATTCTAAACCTGTTGGAATTTGCAGATTAGTTGACCCTGGTTCTGGTGTCTTAGCCAGAACACATGAACCCATAATTATTAGCTTTAGCCCTTCCGGCTGTAAGCAGATCTGAGTATCCAAGGCTTGCAGGAGATCTCTCCCCAAAAGGCATATAGGTGCGTCTGTGGAAATTATAAAACATCCCCACACTGTTTTACCCCCAATAGTGAGTAATAAGGTCTTAGATAACATTCGTTTGCCCTTTCCCATCACTCCTTGCATCACTATTTTCTCTGATGACTTGCATCCCTTAGGCTCAAAATTTAAAAGGGAAAGGGTGGCTCCAGTATCCACTAGAAAGGGAACTTCTAAACCTTCTATATTTGCCATTACCTGCCCCTCAAAATTCAGAAATCTACATCCCATAAATTTACTCCAATTTCCACAGTATTTTCTGAGTCTCCTGTTTCCTGTCATTGTGGATTGACTGGGAATCGCCTGGTCTCCTCCTTAATGTTTGATCGTCTCATGCTGGTTCCTCTGTTCCTAACTACACGGGGCCTCACTGGGCACTCCTGCTGCCAGTGTCCTTGTTCTCCACAATAATAACAAACATCATTAACTCCTGACTGTGCAGCACGTTCACTTTGACTCCATCTATCTCTCCTGGCTCTTTCACGTCCCCTCCCCCTGGGTCCTCTAAATCCATCTCTTAACACAGCTGCTAACACACTAACAACAACTTTTTTTTGCTGTCTCTTTTCTTTTGCCCTCTCCTCCTCTTGACTGTTATAGACAAATGTGGCTAAACGTAATATTTCATCCATTTGCTTTCCTGGCCAGTCAGGGACATGTTTGGAAAAATACTTTTTAATGTCCGGGGCTGCTTGGTCTACAAATGTAGAAATCATTAAGGGCCTGTTAGTCTCGGCTTCTGGGTCTAGTCCTCCCCCATACATTCTGACTTGCTTAATTAGCCTAGCAAAGAAAGCCGAGGGGTGTTCCTCTGGCTGTTGCTGACACTCCCTTACTTTAGACCAATTTGCAGTCTTTTGTCCTGCCAAACGTATAGCTTCTTCTAAGCCCTCTCTGGCTAATTGCAACTGCCTGTAATCTGCATCTACATTCTGATTCCACCCGGGGTCCACAGCTGGCCAGGCTGTTCGAGCAGCCCCAACACCCCCCTCTGCTGCCCAACGGCGGTTTGCATCCAAAATTGAGCACCTTTCATCTGGAGTGAACACAGACTCAAGGAGCGTTTGTACATCTCCCCCAGTAGGGTCATACGCCCGCACAATTCCCCTTATGATTTGTAACACTCTGTCTGGATCATCCCTAAGTCTGGGGAGCCGTTGACTCCACATAATTAAATCTTGGGGTCTCCAGGGACGGTAGACTCATGTAGTGGCGATCCGAGGTACCCCTTCCGGATCGGGTGGGACCGCTCCTGGCACAGGAACGACTTCCAGAGGAGCTTGAAGGACGGGGGCAGAAGGCAAGGGGGGGTATAGGGAAGCTGAAGCAGGGGGTGGCGCATAGGGTGGAATAACTGCCACGGGCTTTTCAGCAGCTGCGGTACTTACAGCATTCTGAGGAAAGATTCTCTCTTTCCCAGGCGCCTCTTTTCGTCTAGCAAATGCCCAGTTGTCCCATACATACCAGTAATCCATTTGTCTGGGGAACCTATCCTCCAAATGATGACGCAGGAAAGCTAGCTCCTGGTAACCGAAGGCCCCCTGGGGCGGCCATCACTCTGGCAGATTACCTTCCTTAGTCAGGAACGGCCAATCCTCCTGACATAATTGGACTAACCTTTTTGTCCCTAAATTTTTGGTACCATCAATCTTACTCCAGTTTACCAAAATTTCGGCTAAGGGCGTCCCCTTTTCTATGTCAAGATTATTTCCCATATTGAGTTTCTGAAAAGTGCGTCTTAAGCAAATCAGGCAGCGCACTTCCTTACCAGTAATACCAGTCCCTGTAGCTGGTGTGATCACACACTTTCACACTTTCTTTCTCTCTCTCTCTCTCTCTCGCTCGCTCCCTGGGAACCGCAGTCACACCACCCGAGTCTTTAACTGCTAGGACTGCTGTCCCTTTGCAGTGGGCGGCTTCTCAGCCGACGGGTGCCCCGACCGGTTCCCAAGTTATACGTGCTCCCACACAAACACAGTTGTCTCGCTCTCTGGGAACTGCACTCACGCCAGCCGAGTCTTTAACTTCTAGGACTGCTGTCCCTTCGCAGCGGGCGGCTTTTCAGCTGACGGGTGCCCCAATCAGTTCCCAGGCTACACGCACTCACACACACACACACATACACATACACAGTACTGTTTAAACTCACACCAGCCACAGTGGCTCTAAATTTTGGTCTCAAAGTTTTGCAGTGCGCCTTATGCTGATCAGGCTGTGCACCCCTCCTCCGGCCGGACCGAGCTGGGACTTAGACCCACTCTAACCCTGGGGATGGGACTCGCGCCCGTCCCCCTGGTACGCCTTACAGTGGCCAGTCCACGTACCCCCTTCAGTGCACTGTTACCAGAGCAGAATTTAGAATTTAGGCAGGAGTTTAAGACTCACTCTCTCGGTGCCTCTCGCTGCCAAAGATCCCAGGTGAACTCACCCGATGGCGCCAGATGATTGTTTGGAGACGAGAGGCCCGACAGTGGTCGCCTAGGGTCCCACCTGGGGTGCCAAACTGTTATGGAAGTTAGGCTTGTCGGCCACCATAACAGGGCTCGACCCTAGGTTCCCGCAGAACAGTTCAGAGTCAAATCAAAACAAATCAGATAATTTTAATCACGCACGTGCCGTAATTACAACTTGAGCTGGGTGCCTCCAAAGAGGGACCCTAACATAAACAAATCCTGGGTAATTATAGTTTTTTCGACTTACATTTCCCACCCCTCACGCGGTAGTTAGACCAATAGTACTTTTTTGGTCTGGGGTCTCCTGCTCCTCATTGGGTCTCATCGTCATTCTGAGGCAAGCTGTGTTTCTCCTTATTTTTGTTTTTTGCAGTCTCTGATGACGGTTGTACCTCTGTTTTTGTTGGGTCTGGCAGTTGTCTCCCAAGGTCTTATTTTCCCAATTGTTTTGGCGTCTTCCCTCTTGGAGTCAGTGACACAGGTGCGCAGACTGCGTGTGGCTTCCTTATTTTCCCAGCCTGAATGAGCTCTGAGGCACTTTTTTTTATTAAACAAAGTAAAGATTTGTTACTTTTCCCACGCTCGGCCTAAGGCTTCAGCAAATCTAGCCACTCATGCTAAGTGCAATAGGGCAAGCTGGGGCGGACTGGCTGGAGAGCAGCTTTGCAGGAAAGGACCTGGGTGTGCTGGTGCTCAACAAGTTGACAAGAAGGCAACAGGGTGCTCCTGTAGCAAAGAGAGTCACCGTTATCGTGGGTTGGATCAGCAAGAGTACAGAGAAGTGCAGGGCAAGTGCAGTGGGACAGATGAAATACCCTGGCAGCCTCCACCAAAAAAGAAGCAAAATAAAGGGCAGAATTGGCAGACTACCAATGCTGGGGAGAGCGTTGTGATCAACAGAGTGCCCAGGGACTGCCAACATTTTAAAGCAATCAAAACAAGAAAGGCCTTTCTGCCAGTTGCCAAGTGGCTGAAGCCAGAGGTACCCAGGCTTCCTCAAGGGAGAGAGCTCCAGAGGGACTTCTTCTTTACTCGACCTCCAAGCACATGGCCAGGATTATGCTGTTTTAGTGGTAGAACATGTTTTTGCAAGTCTAACTTTTTAATTAAAGCATTAGGACTTCTACTGACACCAACTGGGGGCGGGGGTGGAGGGAGTAAGGCTTCCCATTGGCTTCAGTGGCTGTGGGATGAAGCCTGCATTTAGTTTGAAAGAGAAATGTTTAGGACTGAATGTCAGGCAGGTGACTATAAACTACCCGATGCTTTCTATACTCTTCAGTGATATTTCTTCTTGTCACTCCTCAGTCTATACTGCGCTATATTTTTTCCCTTGCATCATGGATCATCCCTCTGGAGAAAGAGCTGAGTCCAGGGACACGCCATGCCGATAATCTGGGCATTGTGGGGAACCCATTGCAAGAGTAAGTGTGTGCATGAGAGCTCACAGCAAAGGCCTGGGCAAGCCAAGGAGCAGGGACCCTCCCCAGGTGCCAAGGATCCCAGTCCCTGAGCCACAGGGCTGGGTACAGCCTCCTCCGATTGCTCATGACAGGAGCTCATGACACCCACCACAGAGTCAAGTAACTTTCTGTGGGAGAGGTGGAGGAAGAAAGTAGAAACAACTCCAAAGAGGGGGAATGAAGGCAGCAGTCTCATCGGTAAACATCTCCAAATACGGGTGGATTTTACCCCCTCTCTGGCAGAGCCATTTCCTCCATGAGCAGCAGTACCTGGGGGGAAGAAGGGCCTTTTCCTGACACCCCCTGTGGCATAGAGGGCATCAGGGTTGGAGACACCCCTTCCAGCCAAGGGGCAGTTGCTGGGCACTCAAACAAAGGTTTCAGTCGGGGACCTCAAAGCTCCAGGACCAGTGTGGAAGGCAGCAGTGAGTGGCAGCCCTGCCGCTACACTGAGAATTTCATTCTGTTGAGCTAAACCAGGACCCCAGGGACTCCCTGCAGCCGGCTGGATGGGCACAGATGGGACCTGGCCTGTCCTGTTCCTCCCGAGCATGTCATTCAAGGAGGTGCTGGAAGAACAGGCCTGGAGGGATCCTCATGGCACTGCATTGCCTGTGGCTGTGATAACTGATTGTCTCCCTCCTGCAAACGCTTCCCGGGTCAGGCGCTTGGGGACAACAAGCTGGCAGTGCTCATGGGAATCCATCAGGACCATGCCCTCTGGGTGGGCAAGGGGACCTCAGGCACTTGTCACCCTGTTGGAGAGCAGCTTGGAGAGCAGAGAACTGGGGGGAGGAAAGAGAGGTCCCATGGCTGGCAGAGTGAAGGTGCTGCTGTGTGCCTGGGGCCAGGGCACTGCCACCTCCAAGGCCCTCTCCTAGCTCCTAAGAAGCTCTTGCAGAAGCAAGCAAACCCCGGAGAACACCCTTCCCCACATTGCTGGGAGTCAAGGCGAGGGTCACTTCTGTGAGAGAACATGACAGGCCAGGAGCAGGCACATGGCTGGGGTTTGTGCTTGTGAGGTCACTTCTGCCCCAGGACCTGATAGGCCAGCAGCAGGCACAGGGCTCACATATGGGGCTGTAAGGTCACTGCTACCTCAGAACCCGGCAAAGGGCTTCAGGGCTGATTGTGAGGTCACTTCTGCCTCAGTACCTGATTGGTTGGTGTAGGTTCCTGGAAGTCACCTGTGCCAGTGCTGCTGTTAGGCCAGAACCAGGTTAATTGGCACAGGAGACTGTCCTGGAGGGCAGAGAGGCCATGGATCCCTCGTGGATCTTCAGGGACAACGTCCTCAAAGCCCAGGAACAAGCCAGTGTGATGTGATGGGAGTCAAGCAGGGCCTGGCAGGAGAACCGCATGGATGACCAGGGGCACCCTGACTTAGGAGTTCAGCCACAGGAAGGAAGTTCCCGGAGGGTGGAAGAGGGAAGAGGCTGCCCAGGAGGCACACAGAAACCTTGCCTGTGGGTGCAGCGATGGAGTGAGGAAAGCCAAAGTTCAGCTGGAGCTGGAGCTGGAGCTGGAGCTCGCAAGGGGTGGGGAGGGCAACCAGGAGGGCTTTTGTAAGCCTGCTGGCAGCACAAGGAAGGCAGCTAAGGAGAATGTGCTCTCACTGCTCAGTGGGGCAGGGGACATAGTGACAAGGACAGGGAAAAAGATGAGTCTCTCCTTGTCTTTTCTACCTTACATACTACCGGTAAGAGCTGCCCCCAGTCCCCGCTGGTCCCTAAGGCTGTTAGTGCCCATGTGACATTGCTCTTGATTGTCTTTGAAATGTCAGGGCAAACAGGGAGGTTCCTGCTATCTGGGAGAAGGCAGACATCACACCCATTTCCAGAGAAGCACAAGAGGAAGAATCCTGGGAACGTCAGGCTGGTCAGCATCATGCAAGTCCCTGGGAAGGTGATGGAGCAAATGCTCCTGGAAACCATCTCCAAGCATATGGAGGGCAAGGACTGGAAGAGCCAGCATGGGCTAAGCAAAGGGAAATGGAAACTGTGCCTGACCAACCTGATTGCCTTCTACCAGAAGACTGTGGGCACAAGGGGAAAGCAGGGGAATTTGTGTGCCCTCATATCGGCAAGGCCTTTGACACAGTCATCCCAGTTCTACCTGTAGCCAAACTGTTGAGATCTGCACTCGATAAATGAACCATAAAGCAGGTGGAAGACTGGCTGGTCCATCAGGCCGAAAGGCTGTGATTAGTGGTACGAGGAGGCCAAACTGGTGGCTGGTTACTGGTGGCATCCCTCCGTGATCAACACAGGGGGCAACACTGTGGAACTTCTTCATTAATGGCCTGGGACATGGGATGGAGCCACTCTCAGAGCCTTTGTGGACTATGTGCAATTGGAGCAAGGCCAGGAGCAAGCTCATTTTGTTCCCTCTGCACTGAGGAGGCAGGTTCGACTACATGACCTCCAGAGCTCTCGTCCACCCTAAGTGCAGTGATTCAGTCACAATTCACGTTTCTAGGGAGAGCTCTGTAAAGACAGATTAGGCAGACAAAGCAGACAGGGCAGAGAGGCAGAAGAGAGAGGAAATATGTCAATTTAAATAGAGTCATTCCTCAGCAGAAAATTTTCCCATTCAGAGTGTTGGTAGCAAATACGGCATGATGAATAGCTGTAAGCATATATGTATATACTGAAATGGAGGAAATAATTCCTGGCTTTTCTCAGTTATTGCATAGAGTTATTCTTTGAATTGGTGAATATTTGACTAAAAGTTTACATTCAGGCCTTTATTAACTGGGGCACCTAGAGAGGCTATTGCTGCCTGAGATGCCCTGGGGTTGCTGTTTTCCCAGGCAGTGCTGGGGAATGTGATCCAGGACCTATGGGAACCTTTCTGGAGCAATGTGTGGAGTTCTAGCAGTATTAGGCAGCTAGTGTCATTTCAGATGGCCAAGGAGATTCTTCACCAGGCCACAACCTGATACTTTAGAAGGATGCGGGTCTCACAGTTTCTCCATCAGAGCCTGCAGACACTGACATATGCCTTGGGCCACCTCTGTCTCTTCAAATGTCACCACGTGTGTGTGTGTGAGCAACCAGCTCCCACCCTCCATCTCCAGGGATTATAATGGGAGCTGAGGCAAGAAGCTCGCGTGCAGGCATCTTTGTTGTGCCCACTTCAGTGTGGGCAAGGGGAATCCTACCTCCTGTGTGTTCGTGGAGTGCACAGGAAGGATCTGAATCACACCCCATCCCAGGGGCTTCTAAACCAGCATGAGAAGCCCTGATTGACTTGTCTGTATCAATACGTGAACCATGGATAATTGAAATCCCTTCTTGCCCCTTTTCTAGGTGTCCTGCCTAATAAAGAGATGGGAATCGGGTCTTCCAGAGTGGGACGATTCCATCTGTCATAGATGGCCATCCTCTGATGAGACAAATTGCAATGCTGCAATGGGTCTCTCGCCACTCCTTAGTAAAGGACCATAGGTGATTATTTTAGTCTACTTTAGTGAACATCTCCCAGGGGGAGGAAGCACAAGGGACAGAGAAAATCAGGCCTTGAGCTGGACCACTGTTGCTCAGCAGTACCAGGCTCCTGGGACTGAGGGAACTCATGGCAACCTGACAGCACTGCTGAGAGACAGCTCTGTGCAGGAGCAGCTGCTCTGCAAAGGGCAGCAGGGCTCTGGGCACTGCCTGCTATTGCTGACACACATCAGACAAGGCAAAGAGAAGTGAAAGGGAGTGTGGAGTGGGAGGACAGAGGAGACCTCATTGTGGGAGAAATCTTCACAGCCGTTTGCGTGGTAAGCCTCTGGCTGCAGGGCCAAACTACTGAGGTTCCTGGAGGGGTCTTCTAAACCCAGCCCATGACTGATAGTTTTCTTAAGGATTGCTCTCCTGGCTTCTCCAGAGTGGAGGAGGGCATTCCCTGACACACCATCACAGGGACAGGGTGTCCTGCTACCTTCTCCCAGGGACAGCTGCAGGGGTGTGACGCCGGAGTGTGCCACAGCTCTGCCCAGAGCTGTAATTCAGAGCACTCCAGGGTGCTGCGTGCCCGGGGCAGGGACTCTGCTGCCTGCGAGGGTCAGCACTCAGCCTGCCCAGGGAACTCCCCACAGCACTGTGGGGAGAAGCTCAGGGTGGAAGGAGAGGGAAAGGAAGGTGTTTTCCTTCTAGGGTGTGTGCTTTCGATTCCCTAATTTTGTCAGGAGTAAAACAGGAAAGAGTTTTCTGAAAAATCTGAGACTCCTAAACCTTCACTCTCAGAGAGCAATAGGTCTGTCAGAAAGCTCAGCAAACCCCTTCAGCCCCACCTCAGCCTACAGACAGCACCAGCACCACCTTTATGGCCTTGTCAGGGGTTTCCTGACCTGCTCCACAGCACCTTTGAGCACAGCAATGCCTCTGCCCAGTGCCCTGTCCCAGGCAGTCTCTGCAGGGCAGAGCTGAGCACGCAGAGGATGGGATGGGGTCTGTGAGCACTGGCAGGGAAAAGACAGTGGGACAGAGAAAGAGCTGCCAGCAGGGACAGCTGCAGGCAGCAGAGACGGGCAGGGAATGAGAGGGAACTGCAAACAGAATCACCACGGGAGGATGCATTTGGGCAAGTCACAGTCAGTCCCTCTGATGCAGACACCTTCCTCTGAGCCACTCTCCTGTGTCTCCACTCCCACCCAGCAGAGCCTCTGCCCTGACAGCCATGGAGTCCAGAGCATGAGCCGCCTCCTCTGCAGCCAGACCTGCAGCAGAGGAGAGGGGCATCTCTCCTGCCACGGGCCCATTTCATGCTGCCTGACAAAGGGGCTGAGAGCGACCACCCTGCGAGGTCCCTGTCTGCCACATGGCATGTCCAGCTGGGTAAGATGAAAGCTTTCCCGAATGCCCATCTGTCTCTCTCTCCTTGCCTCCCTTGGCAGCAGGATCACTGTGTTGCTCCTTGTTTCCCCTCCTGTGCTTGCTGCTCCTGGTCTTCTCTTGGGCTTTCTGGGGTTGGGGTGCTTCAGCTGCAGTTCAGACACCTGCCCTGCAAGTTGTGCAAGAGGGATCTGCGTAGGAGTAAGCTGTTCCCAGCCCCCCTGAAACCTTTGGGGCAACAGAAAATGCGATCTGTGGGACGGGCAAATTAGTTGACCTTGTCATGCTCTTCATCACTTTCTCCATAGCTGGCCTGAGAGAGAGGAATTTGGAAATCTTCCCTTAAAATCTGAATTCCCCCACTCTCAGCTCAGTCCAGTTTCTTTCTGAGAGAAACTTGTGACTGTGAGTGTCCTTTAGCTGAGAGGTGCAAGCGCAAGGCCAAGAGGGGCAAGACTCATTGACAGACCAGATCCCGTGACTTTGCACAAAGTCACGGTGAGCCCTTTTTTTCCTCTTGGGATGCACAAATGCTCATCCTCAGAGCAACTGAACTGCCACAGATTTCTACCCTGTCAAAGAATGCTCCCACAGTGAGAGGGAGGTATCTAAAAGCTAAATCATTATCTAATCAGACTTTCCCACTGAAGACTCTATTTCAGAGAAAATGGTGTCGAAATATTGAGCAGCCTTTCCACATAAAGAATAGATATAATCTGCTGCAGGATGTGCACATCAGAGCTAGCCACTTCCCACTCCCACTGCAGAGAAAGAGAGCAGATGGTAAATTGGCGTGAGCAGAGGGTCTATCTCGTTGGAGTGGAGACATCCAGAAAGGGTCAGGCACCCCCTGCCTTCACGTGACTTTCCCTCCCTTGCTAGAAGGAGCTGGTGTGGCTGCTTCAGATACAAACGCCTCTGTTCATCCCTCACAAGGATTTTCCCTTTCCGAGACAGCTGACATGAGAGCTTGTCAGCGTCCTATACTCTCTGACCAGGTTCTTTTAGATATTCCACACATGGAGGGTGTAATGTTTAATATCAAAATTTACTTCTTTGCAGATATTTGACGTTACATGGGATTTTTGATTCCGCAGAGTGATACAGCAATATACTGAAATCACAATACAAGTGTCAGTTACACTTAGCGAAATACAGCAACTGCAGTATACAGTTCAATCACAATACCAGTGTGATCCCCATTACTGGTCTCTATATGCTCACCGTCACAACGCTGGGCATCCCCGATCGTGGGGAAGGAATACGTGGGCTGAAACCAGCTCAATCACGTTGCTCTTTTCCAAGTTCTTTTGCTAGTTGTTCAGTTTTTATACTTTGTGTTGGGCTGAGCCATGTATACACTCCCCCTCCCATGCCGGTCTGGCTAACTCAGGGAGACATTCACACTCTTTTGATGAATTCAGGGGGAAACATTTACACCAGCTGATCCACTCAGCTGGGGTGTAGTCAGCTGATCTGCTCAACTGACATAGCTGTTTCCCTAAAACAAAGCTTACCCTCCAGTCCTGGTCCCCTTTGCCGTGAGATAAAGCTGGCTTTCTGTGCAACTGCTGTGGTCAGTCACACCCTACCTCATGCCCTGAGCTTCATGGGCACATCACCCTTGCCCATCTCCCCGGAGCTTTCTTCCATGGCAGGGGTATATTGGTTGGTCAAAGTGCTATATTCATTTCTTATTATGGTAAACAGAGAATATTCTCACCAGGCCACTAGACTGAGTCACCTTAGCTCAGCTCGTGGCACCCAAGCCCCTCCTATCCCCACCAAATAACTGGAAATGTTTGTCACCTTCCTCCGTTTACAACCCTAGCAAAGCAGGACTGACTCCTCTGGAAATGATTAGCAGAGGCCCCTGGTCTGCACGGCACACTCAGCCAGCTCAAACCAGAGCTCCAGACAGGGACCTGATCGAAGGTAAAGAAGAGAGGAAAAGTGGGAGGTTCTATGAGAAAGGCAAAAGATTTGGCTCACAGAAGACTGCTCTACTTTGTCACTGTCTTTTCCTCCTTGGACAGATCCCCATGCCCAGGGTCAGCAAACGTCCAACGGCAGCTCCTTCACTGAGTTCCTCCTCCTGGCATTTGCAGACACCCGGCAGCTGCAGCTCTTGCACTTCTCCCTCTTCCTGGGCATCTACCTGGCTGCCCTCCTGGGCAACGGCCTCATCATCACAGCCATAGCCTGCGACCACCGCCTCCACACCCCCATGTACTTCTTCCTCCTCAACCTCTCCCTCCTTGACCTTGGCACCATCTCCACCACTGTCCCCAAATCCATGGCCAATTCCCTGTGGGACACCAGGGCCATTTCCGACTCAGGATGTGCTGCCCAGGTCTTTCATTTTACTTTTCTCTTGTCGACTGAGTATTCTGTTCTCACTGTCATGGCCTATGATCGCTACGTGGCCATATGTAAACCCCTGCACTATGGGACCATCATGGGCAGCAGAGCGTGTGTCAAAATGGCAGCAGCTGCCTGGGCCAGTGGGTTTCTCAATGCTCTCCTGCACACTGCCAACACATTTTCAATACCACTCTGCCATGGCAATGTCCTGGAGCAGTTCTTCTGTGAAATTCCCCAGATCCTCAAGCTCTCCTGCTCAAACTCCTACCTCAGGGAAATTGGGGCTCTTGTGCTTACTCTTTGTTCAGGCTTCGGGTGTTTCGTCTGCATTGTGGTGTCCTACGTGCAGATCTTCACTGCTGTGCTGAGGATCCCCTCTGAGCAGGGACAGCACAAAGCCCTCTCCATGTGCCTCCCTCACCTGGCCGTGGTCTCCCTCTTTGTCAGCACTATCATATTTGCCCACCTGAAGCCCCCCTCCATCTCCTCCCCAGCTCTGGATCTGGTGGTGGCTGTTTTGTACACAGTGGTGCCTCCAGCAGTGAACCCCCTCATCTACAGCATGAGGAACAGGGAGCTCAAGGATGCCCTGAAGAAACTGATTCAACTGCTGCTACTTCAGCAGCAATAAGCTGCCCACCTCTCCTCACAAGTGATTTCCAGTTTATCTCAGGCAACTCTTGTGCTTTGTGCATTCTGTCTGTGACAGTCATTTGCACACAAACATTTGAATTCATCCCACTTTTGCAGAGGCACAAACCCTGTCTGTCAAATTGATTAGTCAATGGGGATTGAATTTGGACACTGCCTCATTTTAATACAAATGTCCTTGTTTTCCCATGATGCAATAATGGAAAATTTTCAGGAAGGTTGTGAATCCCTGAAGAAATATTCATCTACCCCTTAAGCTGGTGTACCACTGCTTTGTCTGTTATGCTATGGATATCATCTCAGCAGTCTTTCACATATTTCCCCATGTCCTCATTAAATCGATCATTTCTAAAGTCATCTTTGCAGCAGACTATCTGGGCATAGGCACTTTCCCTTGTTTTCCACTTTTTCTTCTCTCCTTTCTCTTCATTCATTCAGATATCTCTCCTCTCTCTCGGTGCTGCTCTGAGCTTCAGGAAGTGCAAAAATTGCCTCATCTTTCAGGAGTCTAATTGCCTCTTTAGCCAACATCTTAGTTGTGTTTTCTCTCTATCCTATCAATCTGTCTGAAACATTTCTACTAAGGCTATCCCTTGTGGAAAGTGGACCTCACTGGAGGCAGCCTGGACTTGAAACACAGTTCAGGAGTTAATTTTCCTTTTCAATAAACTCCATCATGTTTAATTTTTGTTTGATGCCAATTAAGAAAAACCCTTCTGTGTGTATTTGCAGCTGGTTCTCTAAGGAGAACTCGTTAGGGCTTTTTGCACTGTAATGAACCCTCGGGGTACTTGGTGCTGAGTCTATGAATGTCAGATTCTGAGAGGAGAGTGAAGCAACCACTCAGGAAGTTGAATTCAGCAGGAAATCACAAATTTTCTTGGAGTGTTAATGAGTCCCCCTGAGGGCCATTACTCACAAAGCCTCTCCAAGGGCTGATTAGAGCAGAGGCAGTTGTTACAGATAGATAAAGAAAATGTGCAGGTAGCTCTCATGCCTAGAAAACTTGGATAAGTTTTATCGTACCACATGGCCAAGCACTGACACCCAGCCCCTGAGTAGGGTGATGCTTTCTCTGACACTTTGCTCAGGGCTCTTTGTGGGGGCAGTGTGAGGGTGGGGGTGTGCCACGCTGAGTTAGGTGCAATGAGATGGCACGTCCCAGGCCCCCCCAGCAGGAAGAGGAAACAAGGCCCCAGTGCTGCAAAGAAATGGTGTCTTCTGGCAGGCCTCGATGGCAGATACAGGAGCCATACACAAGAGCACAAACAGAAGCTGTCAGAAGCTTTCAGCCTTGGCAGTGCCCTGGCCTTCTCCACCAGAGCCTGTCCTACACTGTCCCATGCTTGAGCCAGTTACACTGCAGCCTGTAGACACCCAGCCTGCTTCCCCACCTTGCTCTCGCCCAGGGATCTGCCCACCTTTACTGATGTGTCTCTACCCTCCCTTGTTTTTCCTTGAAACACAAAGCTGGGGGCACAGACTCCCTCTGCCTGACCTCTTGTACAACAGCACTACCCGTCAAGGGAAATTTCTTTCTCTAACATCCATTCTGAACCTCTCAAGCTGAAGATTATGGCTGTTTCCCCTTCTCATGCTGTTTCCCACCACCAAGAATAGGGCCACCATCTCTGAAAGCACGCTTCAAGCATTCACAAGCTACTACTCTACTGCCCTTACCCTCTGCTTCATGAGGATAATGGAGCCCAGGTCCCTCGTCCTCCCTGTACAGCTCATGTGCTGCAGGCAACAAGCCCCATCTTGGCAGACCTCCTCTGCACACTCTCCAGGTCCTCCCCATTCCTCCAGCACTGGGTATACCACACGTGGACGCACGATTCCAGATGTGGCCACTCTTGTGCTGAGTGGAGGGCGATAATAACTGTCCTTGTCTGGGGGGGCACACGCTTCCTAATGCAGCCCAACATGCAGCTGGTCTGATCTGCAGTGAGCATGCACCACGGGCTCATATGGCATCCCTCATGATGTCCAGGCCCTTCTCCTCAGGGTCACTCCACCAAGGCCCAACCTGCCGCTTCTCCTTGCACACCTTCAGGAGGTTTCTCTTGGCCTAATCTCCAACCTTCTCAAGGTCCCTCTCAGCTCAAGCTCCTTTGTGTCAGCTGTGAATGTGTGTGTGTGTAGATGGCTCATCCTATCTCGCCATGCCTCTGACAGGATAACAGCATGACCAACTGCAGGACACCATAGATAATAAAGGCCATGCTGTTCTAAAGGAACTGCCAGAAACAGTTGAAATGAGCATGGCAGCCATCTCAGAGAAGCCAAAGGAAGGTACAAAGCAAGCAAGACCAGGGTCAAGGGGTAAACAGAGGTATGCTGGTTGCATGGGAGGAGATTAGGGTGGTAAAAGAAAAGGGCTTGTAAGGTGAAAAGAGGGGAAAATGCAATAAAAGGTGAAACCAATGAAATATTAGGGCCACCTGGGGACACTGGCCAAGGAGCTCTGAATGTGAACTGCTCTGACCAGAGCAGGACAAGACACATGCAGTTGATGTGCTCATACTTTTGTCTGATGTACTTCCATGGCCATGGGGAAGCTGAATGTTTTCCCTAAGGTCAACAAGGGAAGACCCAGGGTGGAAGGAAATGCCAAATCATTCAGGCTGGAAGGGACCTCACATTGTCTCTAGCCCAACGTGCTTCTCACAGCAGGCTCAGCTGTCAGCTCCAAGCAGGTTGCTGAGGGCTTTAGTCATTTAGGACTTGAAAACCTCTGAGGATGGAGATGGCACAATTTCTCTGGGCAACCTGCCCCAGTGCTTCACTCTTTGGATGGGTAAAATGTTTGCCCTAATTCCCAGCCTGAACCTCTCCTGTTTCAACTCATGCCTCATCCTGGGCCTCCTCCTCCCATGATGCACAATGGTGAAGAGGCTGGCTCCATCTTCCTGATGACCTCCTGGTAGGTATGGGCAGGCTGTTATTAGGTCTGCCCAAAGCCTCCTCTTCTCCAGGCTGAACAAAGACAGCTCCCTCAGCCTCCCACAGTGACGAAGTCAAGTTTACAAATGTGTGCCTAGGTTGTTTCATGGTTCTTCCAATCCTTCTGGATTTTACAGGATCTGCAGAGGACCTTAGGGCTGTTAGAGTGCAACCACCCTCATGCCATGACTTTCTGCATATGGCTTTCTCACACTCATTTGGCATCATGTTGTAGTGTGCAGGTGCTGTAGATGGTGAGAAAGGCAAGCAGTCATTCATAATTAAAAAGAGGTAACCTCGCACCACGAGGGAGGCCTGGCTCTGGGGATGCCATGCGTGGTGCTAAAACACATGCAGAAAAGGAATTCAGGAGTGCAAGAATCGCAGTAGCTATCACCAGAGATGCCAGAATCACCCATCCATGTCAGTTGGAAGCAACCTTGGGAGGTCTCTAGTCCAACCTCCTGCTCCCATCAGGATCAGCACTAAAGTCACATCAGGTTCCTCTGGGCTTTTTCCAACAGGGTCCTCCAAGAACAGGTGGTCCATAAGCTCTTCAGATGCTTCATTATCCTCATGGATTTTTTTCTCCCTGCTATCCCATCTTAGTTTGTAACCATTTCCTCTCATTCTTCTGTGATGAATCCCTGTAAAAGCCTGGTTCGCTATGGGTGGCCACCTTGAGTTGGGAAGCTGCTAAGAGTCACCCCAAAAGCCTTCCCTTCTCCAGGCTGAACAAACGTCACCGCAGCCTCTCCTCCCAGGCCAAATGCTCCAGTCTCCAAGCACCTTGGGGGCCTGTCCCTGAAATCATCAGAATGATCAACAGCATTCTTCTGCACGGGGCCCCAGCTGGATGCAGGATCTGGATGTGCTAGTAGTACAGTAGAGGGGGATAGTCTTTTCCCTTGCTCTCCTGGCTTTGTTCTGGTTCATGCAGGCCAGGATGCTGTGGCTTCCATTGCTGCCAAGGAATGCTGCTGGCTCACGTTCAGCTCGCTGCCCACAGAGACTCCCAGGTCCTTCTCCTCAGAGCTTCTGCCCAGCCAGGGACTCCTCACTCTGTACCACTGCAGGGTGTTGGTCTATCTGAGGGGCATTTGTCCTTCTTGAATTTCACAAAGATCCTGACAGCCCATTCCTTCTCCCTGTTGAGGTCCCTCTGAATGGCAGCCCTCAAGCATGTGACCATTCTGCCCCATTAGGTGTCATCTTAAATGTGATGAGAATTGCCTCCTCCAGGCCGCAAATGAATCTGTTAGACAGGTCAGGTGGCAGTATAGACCTCTGCACCCTCCACTTGTCAGCAACTTCCAGGGAAAGAATGACCCATTCAAAAAAATCCTCTGAGCTCCATCATCCAACCAGCTTTCCACCCATCTGGTTGTCTACTCAGCCTACTGTAATGTCTTTCTTGCATACAAGAACATCTACCTCTGCTGTTACCAGACTGCCTGCCCCAGTCCTCAGCCATGGGCCCACATTTCCCTTGTTCATGCTTTTACTCTTACTGAAGCAATAGCAGATCATCTTTTTTGCCCTTGACATCCCTTGCAAGCATCAATCCTAAAGGCGCTTTGGCTTTCCTAACACCTTCCCTACTTCCCCGGACAACATTTCTCACTTCCTCCTTTGCCGCCTCTCCCTGCTTTCTGTTCCTGTGTGCTGCCTTTTTGTACTGTTGTTCGGTTGTGAGTTCCCTGTTCAGCCGCTCTGTCTCCTGAGATCTCTGCTTGCTCTCCTGGGCATCAGTATGGGCCATTCTTGAGCTTAGAGGATGCTGTCCTGAAAGACCTGCCAACTTTCTTGAGTTCCTCTGCCCTTCAGAGCTGCCTACCACAGGATCCCTCTACCAGTAGGTCCAAGTCTGCTCCTCTGACATCCAGAGTGTGGACTCTGCTACTCTTCCTCCTCATGTTGCTCAGGATCTGGAACTCCACTGTCTCATGGCCACTGCAGGCAAGGCTGACACTGGTTATCACAGCCCTCATCAGTGGTTCCTTGTTGGCAGGTTCCAGGTCCAGGAAAGTGTCACCCTTGGTGATCTATCCAGCTTAGCAGTGCTAAGTTGTCCTCCACACCTTCCAGAATCCTCCGGGACTCTTTGCAGCCTGCTGCATTGCCCTCCCACTGAATGTCTGGGAGATTCAAGTCCCCCCATAGGAACTGGGGTCTGTGATCTACAGACTTCCTCAGGCTGCTCTAAGCCTTTGCAGTTCTGTGACATGTCGCCTTCTGATGCGACAATCTGCCGTCCGCCTGAGACGGCACGGAGGCTCCCCCTGCCTCCGGGCCAATGAGCACTGACACCAATATGAGGATGCTACAAATGGTGTTTATTGTACACATGTATTTGCTTATATACCTACAAGCATATTGCTATCTCTACGTCATATCCTTCCTCTTCCTTCCACTTTCCGTGCCATTGCGAGATCTTCCGATCGCCGTTCCCTACAGTGACAGCTTGTGCATCTCCACTTCCTCTTCTTTGTGCCCCAGGCTTTGTGCATTTGTGTACATCTGGGCTGCAGAACCTCCGCTGTGGCACCAGGGCAGAGCACAGACTTGTCATGGTGATACCTGTTCACAAGCCAGAAAAAAAGAGAGCTGGGCCATGCAGCTGTGGCAGGAGAGGTGCTTGGTCCCTGAGATGTCTCTGCAGCACCTTGGCACGCGTGATGGAGGTGGCCAGATCTCCAGGAATGACAAGGTGCCGCTGAGAACTTCCCTGGGCCTGAACAGCCTGCAAGCCAGGCACACTGTGGCTGCATCATTAGCACCGTCCCTGTTCATAGCATGAGGGCTGAGAAAAGGTTTAGGGAGAGAAGAACTAGTGGGGTTTGAAAGTGTAGGTCTGTGTGTGGAGACCTTGGTGTGATGTGCCTTGCATCTTTGCAGCATGCTCGGGTGTAGATGGGATGGTCTTTTCCTAAAGGCAGTGGTGGGAATCCCTTGTTTGAGAACAGTTAGGAAATGCGAGATGCCCTGGGGTGTTTGCCCAGCAACCACTCCAAAAGGGCAAGGACTTTTCCTGCAGGTCCTGTGCTGTACCTGCTAGAAACCTGGTGGTTGTGCTGGACACCCCATGCATCTGACATGGCCCTGCAGGCCTCTTGTCATGATACTAAATCAAGTGTATGCCCTTAACTGCATGAACTGCTTGCAGTGTCGGGATCCACATATGTCTCAGATTCATAGTGAGCGGACCTCTTGCAGTAGTAGGCATCAAGTGTCATTTCAGATGGCCAAGGAGATTCTGCACCAGCTGATGTCCTGGAAGGATATGGGTCTCATAATTGTTCCATCAGAGCAAGGAGAAAGTGGTACGTGTCTTGGACCACCTCTGGCCCTTCAGATGTCCAAGGGTGTGTGTGTGTGTGTGCATGGACAGCTGAGTGCCTCCCTCCATCTCCCTTGATTCCAGTGGGAGCTTAAACAAGGAGCTGCCATGCAGACAGGCATTTTGTGCATGCTAGACTTGGGCAAGGGGAATCCCACCTCCTGTGAGTTTGTGGAGAGCACGGGAGGGAACTGTATCCTGTTCCACCCCGAGGCTTCTCAATGAGTACTAGATGTATTGATTAACTCCTCTAATTCATCCCTGAAGCATGAGCAAACCAACTCCCTTCTTGTGCCTGTGCTCTTATGCGATGGGAGCAGGGCTTTCCAGAGTGGGACATTTCCACCTCTCTTAGACAGCCATGCTCTGGTAAGACCAACTGCAATGCTAGAGTCAGTCTCTGCACTGTTTCGAGAGGGATCCTCGGTGATTATTTTCATCTACTTCCGTGGCTATTTCCCAGGGGTGACCCTGCTGCCTTCCAGGAACTGTCAGCCCTGGAGCCCAGGGAAGGTCCCGAGGGTGCCCAGGGGACAGAGAAAGTCACGTCATCAGCTGGGCCTCTGCTCCTGAGCTGGGCTTGGCTCCTGGGGCTGCCGGAGCCCATGGCAACCTGGCAGGCACTGCAGAGAGCCAGCTCTGTCCAAGTGCAGCTCCTTTTCCTGGAGAAGCAGGACTCAGGACACTGCCTGCAGGGGCCAGAATGAGATGGACATCTCGGAAGTTGAAGATAGTGGGGCATCAGAGGATGGCTGAGAGCTGCCTGCAGCGAGAGATCTTCCCAGCCCCTAACACAGTAAGTCTCTGGCTGCAGGGCAACATTGCTGCTGTGGCTGCCGGAGGGTTCCTCTGAAGCTGGCACCTTCCACAGCTGAGAGGGTCTGTCAGGGCGGCTCTGCCAGCTCCTCCTGTTTGGAGCAGGAGGTGCTTTAGAGCAGGGCTTCCCAGCCACACCGTCAGAGGGACAGGCCATCACGGCTACCTTCTGCCAGGGACGGTGCTGGGGTGTGAAGCCAGGGAGTGCCCCCAGGTGTGCGCGGGCTGTAATTGAGAGCAGTGTCCCTGCGACCCAGGGTGCTGTGTGCCCGGGGCAGGGACTCTGCCGCCTGCGAGGGTCAGCACTCAGCCTGCCCGGGGAGCTGCCCAGGGCGCTGCAGGGAGAAGCTCTGGGTGGAAGGAGCGACCCCGAGAAGGGTGGGTTCATCCTCCTGTTGGGAGGGTGCTGCGGGGGTCAGGGCTGCTCTCAGATCTCGCTCACCCCCAGGATATTTGCAGGGGACCTTTTCAAGCAGACAGCCATGGCCGGGGTTCCCTGAAAGAGAAGGACCTTTCCTGAGTCTCTGCTTCCAGTTTCCCACTGTTTGCAGGAGGTGGGAGGTGGGGGGGCAACGGGGAAGGAGAGGAGCTGTGAGGTTTGGACAAGAGGCTGATGCTCCCAGACCATTGCAGTGCGAGATCAGTAGTTCTGTGAGGGACCTCATTGCACCCTTTCACCCAGTGCTCTGCCTACAGAAAGCACCACCATCACCTTGCCTGGCCTCACCCGCGTTTGTCTGACCTGCTCCTTAGCACCTGCAAAGCCAGAGATGCCCCTGGGCAGTGCCCTGCTGCTGGGAGGTTTCTGCAGGGCAGGACTGAGTGCCCAGAGGGAGGGATGGGGTCTGTGAGCGCTGGCAGGGAAAAGAGATGGGGCAGAGAAACAGCTGCCAGGAGGAAAAGCTCCAGGCAGGGGAGATATGATCAGCGAGTGAGAGGAAAGTAGAGACATAAATGCTGTGGGAGGGGGAATTAGGAAAACTCCCGGTCAGTCCCTGCAATGCAGACATCTTCCTCTCAGCAAGCCCCCCGTGTCTCCTCTCCCACCCAGCACAGCCTCTGCCCTCAAGGCCATGGGCTGCAGGGCAGGAGCCCCCTCCTCAGCAGCCTGAGCTGCAGCAGAGCAGAGGGGCATCTCTGCTGTGACGTGCCCATTTCCCACTGCACGGCAAAGGGGCTGAGAGTGACTGTGCTGCGATGCCGCTGCCTGGGAGGTGGTGGGCAGAGCTGGGCGAGGGGAAGGCTTTCCTAACTGCCCGTCTGGCTCTCCCTCCTGGCTTTCCCTTTGCTGGCAGGGTCATGGTACTGCTGCTTGTTTCCTCTCCTCTCTGTGCTGCTCTGCTTCTTGCTGTCCTGCTCTCTGGGGTGAAGGAGAGGGGTTCAGCTGCAGTTAAGGCACTGACCCTGTGGGTCCTGCGTGGAGCCATTTTCATGGCAGTGATGTGCCCAAGGCCCTTCTAACCTTCTAGGCAATGCATTTCATCTGATTGGGGAATGATCTGACTCTCGCTTAAGGCTGCCCCCCCTCATCCTTCTTCAGATCTCTTGACTGTCTCTCTGGGGTGTCCTGCCAGGCTGCAAGCTGCCCTCCACAAGACCTCAGCTCTGCCATAGCATATCTGTGATAGCGGAGAGTCTTTGTGCTGGTCATGCAAGTCAGAAACCTCCTCACCTGCTCTGACGAGCTCTCCAGAGCACACTCTCCATGTCTGCTCTGAGAGAGAAGAATGGGGAAATCTTCCCTCTGGAGCTACATTCCTCCACTCTCACCTCAGCCCAGGTCCTTTCTTAGAGTAACTTGGGAGTGGGATTGTCCTTTAGCTGGGAGAGGTGCTAGCACAGGGCAGCGGGCAGCAAGACTCCTGCACAGTCCAGATCCCCTGACTCTGTCTGTAGTATATAGACACCGTGAGCCCTTTTCCTCCTGGGACACACAAGTTCTAATGCTGAGAGAAACTGAAATGCCAAAGATTTCTACTGCATCAAAGAATGCTCCCACAGTGTGACGGAGGCATCTAAAAACTCATAGAACGTAAAAACATAGAATCAGATCCCTCCACTGCAGCCCATTTTCTGAATAAACTGTTGAACGAACTCTCCACAAAATGGGTGGCTGTAATCTGCTGCAGGGTGTGTACATCAGAGCTAGTCACGTCCCACTCCCATTGCAGAGCCTGGGGAAAGAGTGCAGAGGGTAAATTGATGTGAGGAGAGGGTCCATCTCACTGGAACAGAGATGTCTAGAAAGGGTGGGGTCAGCCCCTGCCTTCCCTCCAGTGTTTCTGTGGCTTGCTGGAGTGGGAGCTGGTGGGGCTGACTCCGACACAGACACCTGTGTTCAGGAGGGCAAGGCTGGGGGAGATGAATCCCTCGCAAGGGTCTTCTCTTTCAGAGACAGCTGCCATGAGTGCTGTATTCATCTCTCACAAGGATTAAAAGAGGATATTCCCACTGGGTCACTGGACTGAATCCCTTTCACTCAGCTTGTGACAGCTGTCTCCAGGAATTCCCACCAAGTACATGGGGCAGTCTGACACCTCCATTTACAACCCCAGCAGAGCAGGACTGACTCCTCTAGAGTACCACACCCCGAGGGCCCTGCTGTGCACAGCACACTCAGCCAGCATAAACCAGCAATCAGAAAAGGGATCTGAATGAAGGGAGAGAAGAGAGGAAAGGTGGAGGTTTGTACTAAGAATAGTTTGGGTTTGGCTCAGAGAAAACTACTTAACTTATCAATGCCTCTTCCTCCTTGGACAGTATCCAAAGCTGAGAGGAAGCAAATGCCCAACAGCAGTTTCCTGGATGAGTTCCTCCTCCTGGCATTTGTGGACAAACGGGGGCTGCAGCTCTTGCACTTCTCCCTCTTCCTGGGCATCTACCTGGCTGCCCTCCTGGGCAACATCCTCATCATCACAGCTGTAGCCTGCGACCACCACCTCCACACCCCCATGTACTTCTTCCTCCTCAACCTCTCCCTCCTTGACCTTGGCACCATCTCCACCACTGTCCCCAAATCCATAACCAATTCCCTGTGGGACACCAGGGCCATTTCCTACTCGGGATGTGCTGCACAGGTCTTTTTTTTTACCTTTTTCATTTTGGCTGAGTATTCTCTTCTCACAGTCATGGCCTACGATCGCTATGTTGCCATATGTAAACCCCTGCACTATGGGACCATCATGGGCAGCAGAGCTTGTGTCAAAATAGCATCAGCTGCCTGGGCCAGTGGGTTTCTCAGTGCGGTGCTGCACACTGGGAACACATTTGGAGTAACATTCTGCCACGGCAATGCCCTGGCTCAGTTCTTCTGTGAAGTTCCTCAGATCCTCAAGCTCTCCTGCTCAGACTCCTACCTCAGGGAACTTGGGGTGCTTGTGGTTAGTGCCTGTTTAGGCTTTGGGTGTTTCATCTTCATTGTGGTGTCCTATGTGCAGATCTTCACTGCTGTGCTGAGGATCCCCTCTGAGCAGGGACAGCACAAAGCCCTCTGCATGTGCCTCCCTCATCTGGCTGTGGTCTCCCTGTTTGTCAGCACCATCATATTTGCCCACCTGAAGCCCTCCTCCCTCTCCTCCCCAGCTCTGGATCTGGTGGTGGCTGTTTTGTATTCGATGGTGCCTCCAGCAGTGAACCCCCTCATCTACAGCATGAGGAACAGGGAGCTCAAGGATGCCCTGAAGAAACTGATTCACCTGCTTTTAGTGCAGCAGCAGTGAGCTGCCCATCCCTCTTCACAAGTGGTTTCTAAGTACCTCAGAAAACTCTTGTGCTTTGGGCATTCTTGCTGTGATCATCATGTTTGTGCAGAAGTGCTGGAATTCATCCCACTTCCTTACAGCCTAGTCTCTCTGACCCAGTGGTCTTCTGTAAATGTGTCTCTCACTGTGTTACAGCTGTCCTCTCTATAATAAAAGGAGATTTCCCCAGTGCAGTGCTTGAAGCTTGGGCTCTCCTTCAAAAGCTGGAGCCAAGGATGTGCTCAGGGACTTTCCCCCTGAAAGGGCCTGTTGCTTTTCCGGGGCTCTCCCTGGGCTCAAGGCAATGAGCTTAGAGGTGATGTGTTAGGGAATGAGGGCTGGATTCAGCTCTCACTTGTGGGTGCCCAGTGCTCCTGGAGATGGTGAATGGTCAAGTGGTATCTCCCATAGGACACGGCTGGACACTGATGCCCATCCTTCTCAAAGGGAGTATGGATCCATCAGGAGAGCACAGGGCATCCCCAAGGGCACTGTGTGCTTAGGGGTGGGCAGTGAATGGAGCTTCTCAGAATTCAGTGGAGTCATCCAGAGGGAAAGGGCTAAACCAGTGAATGTCCTGGCTAGTGAGAGCTCTGCAATCCCACGAGAGGCAGCTGGGACCCAGGAGGCCCAGGGAAGGGATCCTGCAGAGTGGTCCATGTCACCTTCAATGAAAAGCCATGGGCTGGATCTAGTGACACGCCTGAACACAGCCTGAGCCATTTGAAATGCCCTGTAATTGCTCAGAGCATCGTCCATGGCCACAGGGCAACAGATGTCTTGGTAGGGCGTTGTCAGATGCAATGATGCCCATCCAGCTGGGTCTGCTTCCCACCCCCAACGCAATCACCGGTGCAGAGTCACCCTGTGGCCCCAGGGCACCACAGCCCACTTGCTCTGCTGAGCAGCACTGCCAGCTCAGAGCCCCATGAGGAGCACAGGGTTGGGTCCAGGAACAGCCAGGTGGGCAGCACCCATGCACTGCCCTGGGGAAAGACTCTCCCGGGAGCAGGGACATCCCTGGAAGAGCAAAGGAGCAATTGTGTGCTGGCAAGGAGGAATAAAGGAGACAGAGAAATCTGTTCCTATGGAGGTCAAGACAGGGCAGGCTGCTGTGTCCCTGGGGCAGCAGGAGCTGCCTGAGGAGCCCCAGGGCAGGGAGCCTTGTGCTGTGCTGGAGAGAGGGGCTGGCACGGGGGGCTGCAGGCAGTCTGGGGGTAGGGAATCTCCTGTGCACAAGAACAAGGGAGATGCAGAGTGTCACTGTGCTCTGCCTCCTTGTGCCACGGGGGCCTGTTCCAGCTTGGAGGCTGATGGGGCAGCTGGCACACACATCCCTGCCCCCCAGAGCTGCTGTGCCTGCCGGGGGGCAGGGGATGTGGTGTGAGTGCCCAGAGCTCTGTAGCTCTCTGCTGTGGAGCCACCACCAGCCTGGTCTGCTCTGCTGGGTGGGCTGGGGAGAGGGCAGGGGAGGTGGGGAGAGCCGGGGAGGGCCTGAGCTGGGCTGGAAAGGGCCCAAGAGAGGGAAACACCAATGTTCGTTAAGCTGTGTGATCAGGCAGGGTGAGGACACACACTGGGGGGTTTGTGGTGCAGAGCCAGGTCTCATGCAGGGGAGCGAGGCATGTCAGCACAGAAGAGAGGAGGCCGCTCTGTGCCCTTGGTTGCATGGACTGATGGGAAAGGTGCCCCCAGGCATTCGTTCCCAGACCAGCCTCTCACATGGGCTGTTTCCAGCCCTGGCCGCACAGCCCAGGATTATGGGTGCATTTCCCTGGGTGGCCAGCTCCGTCCTGCTGGGCTCAGGGCCTGTATCAAGGGGAACAGCCAGCCCTGCCCGGCCTCTCTCCCAGCCCAGAACCCAGCAGACCCCGATGGATGGCTGTGTGCTCAACCCCATGTGGGAAATGGCTGGAGCTGGGCAGGGCCCAGGCGCTGAGGGAGGCTGTCAAAGCAGGAGGGCTGTGGGGGGACGGGGCACCAAGGGCTGTTGTGGATATTGTGCTGGGGGGTGTTTCCCCACCCCTGCAGGCACCCTGCCCTGTGCGCTGCTTGCACAGCAGAAGTGGGGCCATGTGCAGGCGCAGGCACAGGGCACAGATGGGAGCCACGATGCTCCTCACTGCTCCACTGCAAAAGAGAAGCTCCCCGAGCTCTCCCAGCCCTGCTCCACCAGCTCTTGTCCCTGCTCCAGCCATGCCAGAGCAGAGGCCGAGGACCAAGAGGACCCTCAGGCAAAGCTGTGCCAGCCTCGGGGAGCTGCCCTGAGCACCAGGACAGGCAGAGCACCCTCCTCCTATGTCCCCACCCTGCTGCGAGGGTGGCAGGGGCACCAGGGAAATGGCCTGTTTCTGCCTGGGGTCAGAGTGGGACTGTTGCATGGGAGGTGAACACAACAGCCACTGCGCTGCAGAAACACGGGCCACCACCCCTCACTGCAGCCCCCACTGCCCTCCTGCCCCCATCCCTGCTTACTTGCCCCACCCCTCACTGCCCCATCTCCTCTCCCCTCTCCCCATACCGCTGGGATCAGCAGTGCAGCAGGAGCTGGAACAGCCTCACAGCTGCTGCCTGGCCCCTGGGCCTCCCCAACTCCCCCTGAAACATTGCATCCATCTTCAAGAAGGACAAGAAAGAGGATCTGGGGAATGATGGGCTGGTCAGCATCACACCAGGGATCAGCAGATCTTCCTGGAAGCTAGTTCCAGTCACCTGAAGGGACTGGGAACAGCCAGCATGAAGCCATCAAGTCAAATTGTGTCTGACCAACCTCTTTGCCTTCTGGGATGGGATGACTGGCTGTGCAGACCAGGGGAGTGCAGTGCCTGTTGCATGCCTTGCATTTAGGAAGGCCTTTGACATGGTCTTCCCTAGCACCTTTGTAGCCAGACTGGGGAGAGTGAGGACGGAGGAGTAAGCAATGGAGTGTGGGGGAAACTAGGTGGAGGCTGCCTGGCTCGGAGGGTGGAGATCAGTGGCACAAAGTCCAAGCGACTAATGGTTACCAGTGACGTTCTTCAGAGTCAGTACTGGAGCCAATGCCTTTTGTCTTTAGGAATGATTTCGATGGTGGGACGGAGTGCACTCTCAGCCCGTTCATGAACGATCCCCAACTGGGGTGAGTGGTTGACATGCTGGAGGGCAGGGCTGCTCAGCAGAGGGGCAGCGACAGCCTGGTGATGCGGGCTGAAAGGGGCCTGGGGAGTTCAGCCATGTCCTGTCCCTGGGAGGAAAGAACCCTGTGCAGCAGGGCAAGCTGGGGCGGACTGGCTGGAGAGCAGCTTTGCAGGAAAGGACATGGGTGTGCTGGTCTTCAACAAGTTGACAAGAAGGCAACAGGGTTCTCTTGTAGCAAAGACAGCTTCCGTTATCATGGGTTGTATCAGCAAGAGTACAGACAAGTGCAGGGCAAGTGCAGTGGGACAGATGAAATACCCTGCAGTCTCCACCAAAAAGAAGCAAAATGAAGGGCAGAACTGACAGACTACCAATGCTGGGGAGAGCGGTATGATCAACAGAGTGCCCAGGGACTGCCAACATTTTAAAGCAATCAGAACAAGAAAGGCCTTTCTGCCAGTTGCCAAGTGGCTGGAGCCAGAGGTACCCAGGCTTGCTCAAGGGAGAGAGCTCCAGAGAGATGATTTCTTTACTCAACCACCAAGCGCATGGCTAGGATTATAATGTTCTATTGAGAGAACATGTTTTTTGCAAGTCTAGCTTTTTAATTAAAGCATTAGGACTCATACTCACACCAACTGGGGGGAGGGCAAGCAAAAAAAAAAAAAAAAGAAGGAAAAAACATTTCCCATTGGCTTCAGTGGCTATGGGATGAAGCCTGCATTTGGTTTGAAAGAGAAAGGATTAGGACTGAATGTCAGGCAGGTGACTATAAACTACCTGATGCTTTCTATACTCTTCAGTGTCTCAGTGTCTTCGTCACTCCTCAGTCTATACTGCACTCTATTTTTTCCCCTGCATCATGGATCATCCCTCTGGAGAAAGAGCTGAGTCCAGGGACATGCCATGCCGATAATCTGGGCATCGTGGGGAGCCCACTGCAAGAGTAAGTGCGTGCATGAGAGCTCACAGCAAAGGCCTGGGCAAGCCAAGGAGCAGGGACCCTCCCCAGGTGCCAAGGATCCCAGTCCCTGAGCCACAGGGCTGGGTACAGCCTCCTCCAATTTCTCATGACAGGAGCTCAGGACACCCACCACAGAGTCCAAGAAGTTTCTGTGGGAGAGGTGGAGAAAGAAAGTGGAAACAACTCCAAAGAGGGGGAATGAAGGCAGCAGTCCCACGGGTAAACATCTCCAAATATGGGTGGATTTAACCCCTCTCTGGCAGAGCTGTTTCTTCCATGAACAGCAGTACCTGGGGGAAGGCGGGTCTTTTGCTGACACCCCCTGTGGCATAGAGGGCATCAGGGTTGCAGACACCCCTTCCAGCCAAGGGGCAGTTGCTGGGCACTCAAACAAAGGTTTCAGTCGGGGACCTCAAAGCTCCGGGACCAGTGTGGAAGGCAGCAGTGAGTGGCAGCCCTGCCGCTACACTGAGAATTTCATTCTGTTGGGCTAAACCAGGACCCCAGGGACTCCCTGCAGCCGGCTGGATGGGCACAGATGGGACCTGGCCCTTCCTGTTTCTCCCGAGCATGTCATTCAAGGAAGTGCTGGAAGAACAGGCCTGGAGGGATCCTCATGGCACTGCGTTGCCTGTGGCTGTGATAACTGGTTGTCTCCCTCCTGCAAACGCTTCCCGGGTCAGGCGCTTGGGGACAACAAGCTGGCAGTGCTCATGGGAATCCATCAGGACCATGCCCTCTGGGTGGGCAAGGGGACCTCAGGCACTTGTCACCCTGTTGGAGAGCAGCTTGGAGAGCAGAGACCTGGGGGGAGGAAAGAGAGGTCCCATGGCTGGCAGAGTGAAGGTGCTGCTGTGTGCCTGGGGCCAGGGCACTGCCACCTCCGAGGCCCTCTCCTAGCTCCTGAGAAGCTATCGCAGAAGCAAGCAAACCCCAGAGAACAACCTTCCCCACACTGCTGGGAGTCAAGGAGAGGGTCACTCCTGTGAGAGAACATGACAGGCCAGGAGCAGGCACATGGCTGGGGTTTGTGCTTGTGAGGTCACTTCTGCCCCAGGACCTGATAGGCCAGCAGCAGGCACAGGGCTCACATATGGGGCTGTAAGGTCACTGCTACCTCAGAAGCCGGCAAAGGGCTTCAGGGCTGATTGTGAGGTCACTTCTGCCTCAGTACCCGATTGGTTGGTGTAGGTTCCTGGAAGTCACCTGTGCCTGTGCTGCTGTTAGGCCAGAACCAGGTTAATTGGCACAGGAGACTGTCCTGGAGGGCAGAGAGGCCATGGATCCCTCATGGATCTTCAGGGACAACGTCCTCAAAGCACAGGAACAAGCCAGTGTGATGTGATGGGAGTCAAGCAGGGCCTGGCAGGAGAACCGCATGGATGACCAGGGGCACCCTGACTTAGGAGTTCAACCACAGGAAGGAAGTTCCCGGAGGGTGGAAACAGGGAAGAGGCTGCCCAGGAGGCAGATAGAAACCTTGCCTGTGGGTGCAGCGATGGAGTGAGGAAAGCTAAAGTTCAGCTGGAGCTGGAGTTGGAGCTGGAGCTCGCAAGGGGTGTGGAGGGCAACCAGGAGGGCTTTTGTAAGCATGCTGGCAGCACAAGGAAGGCAGCTAAGGAGAATGTGCTCTCACTGCTCAGTGGGGCAGGGGACATAGTGACAAGGACCGGGAAAAAGATGAGTCTCTCCTTGTCTTTTCTACCTTCCATACTACTGGTAAGATCTGCCCCCAGGCCCCCCTGGTCCCCAAGGCTCCTAGTGCCCGTGTGACATTGCTCTTGATTGTCTTTGAAATGTCTGGGCAAGCAGGGAGGTTCCTGCTATCTGGGAAAAGGCAGACATCACACCCATTTCCAGAGAAGGGCAAGAGGAAGAATGCAGGTCAGCATCATGCAAGTCCCTGGGAAGGTGATGGAGCAAATGCTCCTGGAAACCATCTCCAAGCACATGGAGGGCATCGAATGGCAGAGCCAGCATGGGCTGAGCAAAGGGAAATAGAAACTGTGCCTGACCAACCTCACTGCCTTCTACCAGAAGACTGTGGGCACAAGGGGAAAGCAGGGGACTTGGTGTGCCCTCATATTGGCAAGGCCTTTGACACAGTCGTCCATGTTCTACCTGCAGCCAAACTGTTGGGATCTGCACTTGATAAATGAACCATAAAGCAGGCGGAAGATTGGCTGGTCCATCAGGCCCAAAGGCTGTGATTAGTGGTATGAGGAGGCCAAACTGGTGGCTGGTTACTGGTGGCATCCCTCCGTGATCAACACAGGGGGCAACACTGTGGAACTTCTTCATTAATGGTCTGGGACATGGGATGAAGTGCACTTTCAGAGCCTTTGTGAACTATGTGCAATTGGAATGAGCCCCTGAGCAAGCTCATTTAGTTCCCTCTGCATTGAGGAGGGAGGTGGGACTGGGGGGACATGACATCCAGAGGTCTCATCCATCCTATGTGCGGTCATTCAATCACAGTTCATGTTTCTAGGAAGAGCTCTGTAAAGACAGACTAAGCCGAGGAAGAAGACAGGGCAGAGAGGCAGAAGAGAGAGAAGTACATCAATTTAAATAGAGGTGTTCCTCAGCAGAAAACTTCCCCATTCAAAGTGCTGGTAGCAAATAGGGCGTGATGAATAACTGTACATACATATGTATATACTCAAACAGAGGAAGTAACTACTGTAGTGCATGGACATGGTGCTGCCAATAAAAAAGAAAGGAAAAACAACATGAGAATTGACAAATAGCATTTGAAGTTCTGGAAAGGAAGGCTTTTCTCAGTTATTGCATAGAGTTCTTCTTTGGATAGGTTTGGACTTTTGACTAAAAGTTTACATTCAGGCCTTTATTAATTGGGGCACCTAGAGAGGCTACTGCTGCTGGAGATGCCCTGGGGTCTCTGTGTTCCCAGGCAGTGCTGGGGAATGTGATCCTGGACCTACAGGAACCTTTCTGGAGCATTAGCTGGTCACCAGCAGAAGTCTCTCAAGACCTCTCAGGGGGACACCTTATTTCTCTCTATTGCCTAGAAAGGGAAGTGCAGGCAGCTGGATTAGGCAGAGACATCTGCCTTGAAGGGGTCTGGCATTGGGTGAGATCAGCCTCCTCTCTGTCGCTGCCTAAAAGCAGTTACACTTCATTGACCGTGCCGGGAGTGTGGCTAGATGTTTTAGGGCCTCCTTTAAAACAGCACTGCAACACAGGTGTGTTGAGATTGGTGCCAATTTGGCCATGCAAAAATATTTCATTTCATTGAAGCCAGTCACCCTGTTTTCCACTGCTGGTCAAGAGAGCCTGAGCCCTCAGAGTGTGCCTGGCTCTTTGGCACGAGTGAGGAGTGGCATGGAGAGCCCTGGGCAGGGAGTGGTTTTGGTGAGCCCTGGACTTGGTGTTGTCTTTTATCATGCTGTAGGCCTGATTAGAACAGAAATGTTTAGAAAATGACAATAAAATTGAAACAAAGAAGAAATTAAAAAGCAAAGAATTATTTTTTACACTTTTCAGCTTTTAACAGTCTTTATGTTCTTGTACTCCTCCTTGTTGGTGTTTGGGGCAGATTCTGTGAGTGAGTGAGTGTTTGTGTGTGTGTCTGTGTGCTTTGTAAAGGAAAGTGATTTCCAGACCCAGGGTGAGATGCAGTGTGCAGTGACAGGGACACGGACACGTGGTGTCCTTGTAGGTGCCTTGGTCCCCTCTGCCCAGCCTCCATCTGCAGCTCAGAGGGGCTCTGGTCTCCCGCAGGTCAACTCTGAGAGCTGCCAGGCCCAGGCAAGTACCTCACATACACCAGGGCCTCTCCAAGTGCCACTGCATGCTTGTGGTTAGACACCTGAGCTCTGCCTGGAAAGGTGAAGGACCACTTAAAAATGTGTTAAAAATATGAGCACCTTTTCCTCAGCTGAAATAATTCAATAATTTTAATAAATTGTCCATGTTTTCCTTTGAGGAACTCCTGGAAATCTTCAGGAAGGGTTTGAATCCCAGGAGAAGAAATATTGGTCTCCCTCAAACTTGCATTCTCACTGCTCTGTCTGTTCTACTGTGCTTTTAACCTCACCAATCTTTCACATCTTTCCCCATGCCCTGATTAAACCGATCATTTCTACAGTCATCTTTGCATCAGACTATGTGTAGAAAGAAACTTTCCATAGTTTTCCATTTCTCCTCCTGCTCTTACTCTTCAATCACTCAGATAGTTCATCTTGCCTTCTCTTCCAGAAGTCTCATTGTTTCTTTAGACAACTCCTGAATTGTGTTGCTCTCTCTCCTTTCCTGTCTAGCTGTCAAAAATATTTCTGGCAAGGTTATTCCTTGTGGAAAGTGAACATTACTGGAGGCACCTCGGACTTAGCATGCAGTTAAGGAGTGTATCTTATTTTTCATTCAAATGTTTCATGTTTTGTTGTTTTGATCACAGCTCAGAATTATCCTCCTATGTCTCTTTGGAGCTAGTTCTCGAAGGAAAGCAGGTGGGAATTGGTGCATAGAGGCTGTAACACTCAGCTACAGACTCCAGTGGAAAAAGGGTTGCTTTTTACAAGGGTGATGTAGGTCCCCAGTGGCCGAAGAGAGAAATGGCAGGGCTGGGGAGGGGAGGAGGAAGGCTGTTTGTACATGTCTCCTGTCAAAAATACTGCTTTTCTCACACATTAGGATTCATTGGGAGACCCTCTGAGTCACTACGAATCAGAGAATGTGGATATCACTTGTTCTGTAAGCTGTACAGTAAGGAAAACTTTAAAAGCAGAATCCTTTGTCTTTTTTTTTTTTTTTTTTTTTTTGATGCTTCTTCCTTTTGTAAAGACACTCCTGAAACCTCTCCAATTATCCACTCCAGATCTGAAGAACTGAAGGAAATTATGGGCATAATTAGGAGCTCATCAGGGCATTTTGCATTGCAATGACCCCTCAGGAGTATTTAGTGGTGAGTCCATGAACCTCAGATTCTGAGAGGAGAGTGAAGCAACCTCTCAAGAAGTTGCATTCAGAAGCAAATCCCAAAGTTCCTTGGAGCATTAATGGGTCCCCCTGAGGGCCATTACTCACAGGGCCTCTCCAGGGGCTGATGAGAGCAGGAAGCTGGAGGCAGTTGTTACAGGTAGGCAAAGGAAATGTGCAGGTGGCTCTGATGCCAAGTCAACCTAGGTGTGTTTTATCATACCACCTGGCCAAGCACTGACACCCAGCCCTGAGTAGGGTGATCGTTTCCCTCCTGCTTTGCTCAGGTCTCTTCCTAAGCACAGTGTGAGGGTGGGGGTGTACAATGCTGAGTGAGGGACAATGAGACAGGAGGAAACCAGGCCAGGGTGCTGCAAGGACATGGTGTCTTCTGGCAGGCCTCAGTGGCAGATACAGGAGCCATAGCCAAGAGGACAAAGATCTCAGTCCTGTCGGAAGCTTTCAGCCTTGGCAGTGCCCATGGCCATCTCCACCCCAGGCTGTCCTACACTGTCCCATGCCTGTGCCTGCTCCACTGCAGCCAGTAGACACCCAGCCTGCTTCCCCTCCTTGCTCTCACCCAGGGATCTGCCCACCTTTACTGATGTCTCTGGACCCTCCCTTGCTTTTCCTTCAATCACAAAGCCAGGGGCTCACCACAGGCTCCCTCTGCCTGACCTGTTGCACCACAGCACTACCCTTGAAGTGATATTTATTTCTATAAAATCTGGTCTGAACCTCTCAAGCTGAAGACTGTGGCTGTTTCCCTTCTAGTGCTGCTTTCCACTACCAAGAAAAGGGCCACCATCTCTGAAACCACCCTTCAAGCACTCATGGGCTACTACTCAATTGCCCTTAGCCTCCACTTCACCAGGATAATGTAGGCCAGTACAGCCCTGTACAGCTCATGTGCTGCATGACCCAAACCCCCACCTTGGCAGACCTCCTCTGGACCCTCTCCAGGTCCTCCCCATTCCTCCAGCACCGTGTGTACCACACTGGGACACATGATTCCAGATGTGGCCACCCCAGTGCTGGGTGGAGGGGGATAATAACTGTCCTTGTCTGGGGGGCCACACGCTTCCTAATGCAGCCCCACATGCAGCTGGCCTGATCTGTGGTGAGCATGCACCATGGGCTCATATGGCATCCCTCATGATGTCCAGGCCCTTCTCCTCAGGGTCACTCCCCCAAGGCAGGACCTACCACTTCTCCTTGCACAACTTCAGGAGGTTTCTCTTGGCCTCATCTCCAAGCTTCTCAAAGTCCCTCTCAGCTCAAGCTCCTCTGTGTCAGCTGTGAATGTGTGTGTGCAGATGGCTCATCCTAATTTGCCATGCCTCTGACAGGATAACAGCATCACCAACTGCAGGTCACTGGAAACAATAAAAACTGTACTGTTTTAAAGGAACTGCTGGAAACGGTTGAAATGAGCATGGCAGCCATCTCAGAGAAGCCAAGGGCAGGTACAAAGCAAGCAAGACCAGGGTCAATGGGTATAGGGTAAACAGAGGTGTGCTGGTTGCATGGGAGGAGATAAAGATGATAGAAGAAAAGGCCTTGTAAGGTGGAAAGGAGTGAAAAATGCAATAAAAGGTGAAGCCAATGAAAAGTCAGGGCCACCTGGGGTTACCTGCCAAGCAGCCCTGAATCTGAACTGCTCTGGCCAGAGCAGAGCAAGAAACATGCAGTTAATCTAATCTTATTTTTGTCTGACATACTTCAATAGCCATGGGGAAGCTGAATGTTTTCCCTAAGGTCAACAAGGGAAGACCCATGGTGGAAGGAAATGCCAAACCATTCAGGCTGGAAGGGACCTCTGGTTGTCTCTAGCCCAACCTGCTTCTCACAGCAGGCTCAGCTGTCAGCTCCAAGCAGGTTGCTGAGGGCTTTAGTCATTTAGGACTTGAAAACCTCTGAGGATGGAGATGGCACAACCTCTCTGGGCAACCTGCCCCAGTGCTTCACTCTTTGGATGGGTAAAACGTTTTTGCTTATCCCCAGCCTGAACCTCTCCTGTTTCAGGTAATGCCTCATCCTGGGCCTCCTCCTCCCATGGTGCACAATGGTGAAGAGGTTGGCTCCATCTTCTTGATGACCTCCTGGTAGGTATGGGCAGGCAAACCCTACGTCTTCCCAAAGCCTCCTCTTTTCCAGGCTGAACAAACCCAGCTCCTTCAGCCTCCCACACTGACAAAGTCAAGCTTACAAATGTGTGCCTAGGTTGTTTAATGGATCTTCCAATCCTTCTGGATTTTACAGGATCTGCAGAATACCTTAGGCCTGTTAGAATGCAGTCAGCCTCATGCCATGACATTCTGCATACGTCACACTCATTTGACATCATGTTGTGGTTACAGGTGGTGTAGATGGTGAGGAGGACAAGCAGTCATCCATAATTAAAAAGAGGTAACCTCGCAGCACGAGGAAGGCCTGGCTCTGGGGATGCCATGCGTGGTGCTAAAACACATGCAGAAAAGGAATTCAGGAGTTCAAGAATCACAGTAGCTATCACCAGAGATGCCAGAATCACCCATCCATGTCAGTTGGAAGTGACCTTAGGAGGTCTCTAGTCCAACCTCCTGCTCCCATCGGGATCAACACTGAAGTCACACTACAGTTCCTCTGGGCTTTGTCCAACAGTGTCCTGAAAGCCTCCAAGAACAGAGAGGCCATAACCTCTTCAAATGCTTCATTATCCTCACTGATTTTTCTCCCTGCTATCCCATCTTAGTTTTTAACCATTTCCTCTCATTCTTCTGCCATGAATCCCTGTAAAAGCCTGGTTCACTATGGGTGGCCACCTTGAGTTGGGAAGCTGCTATGAGTCACCCCAAAAGCCTTCCCTTCTCCAGGCTGAACAAGCCCCGTTCCCTCAGCCTTTCCTCCCAGGGCAAGTGCTCCAGTCCCCAAGCACCTTGGGGTCTGGCCACTGAAATCACTCAGAGTGAGCAACAGCATTCTTCTGCACGGGGCCCCAACTGGATGCAGGATCTAGATGTGCTCTAAGAAGCCTGAGCAGAGGGGGATAATTACTTCCACTGATCTCCTGGCTTTGCTCAGGTTCATGCAGGCCAGGATGCCGTGGCCTCCATGTCTGCCAAGGAATGCTGCCGGCTCATGTTCAGTTCGCTGCCCACAGAGACTCCCAGGTCCTTCTCCTCAGAGGTCCTGCCCAGCCAGGGACTCCCCAGTGTGTATCGCTCCAGGGTGTTGGTCTCTCCGAGGTGCAGGGCCTGGCATTTGTCCTTCTGAATTTAACAAGATTCCTGACAGCCCATTCCTCCTCCCGGCTGAGCTCCCTCTGAATGGCAGCCCTCAAGCATGTGACTGTTGTCTCGATCCAATATCGGGAAGGTTTCGTTATGATCCCAAGGACGAGATTAAGACCCTAAAACCGGTCAAATGTCGTACAACCTTTTACCTTTATTTTCAACGGAGTGGAGAGAAAAGGTGGGGAAAGGCAAAGAGGAGAGGGGAACAAGGGTAAGGGGAAAAGACAGAGAAAGTTGGAAAAGGAGAAAAGAAACTAGCTACCGCCACTCCGAGTCCCATGGTGTTCTGCTGACTCTGCCCGAGATCTTCAGTCGTCCCAAGCAAGCCCCCCCCGATTCACACAGTCTGCAGTTTTTATAGGTTCTTGCCCCGCCTCTGGGAGGTGCTTCCTCGCTTCCCATGCAGATTAACTGTCATGCGCAGTCCGCCCTCTCGGAACCTTCCAGAAACGGGCTGGGGCATCTGGGGGGTCTCCTGCTCATGTGCAGATGGCAAATGTGTATGTGCAGTTCGTGCCAGACATGCTGTTCCCCTAGAGGCGACCTTCTGCCCTTTTCGCACCCTTTTTCCCCCATGCAGGTGCACGAGGCTGTTTACCTCGCGGACGGCTCCCAGGGACGCCGGTGCAGCATTGCCCGACGCGCCTTGGCAGTAGCGGCTCTGCAGCAGCAGCAGCAATGTTGAGACAAAATTGCATTTAGTACCAGTTCTCTACACAAGCTCTCAGCGGGGATGAGGGTGGGGGTCTGAGCCCCCAAAGCCCAGCAGTCTTGCCCTCACCAATGCACGTCCCTGCGGGCTGGTGTCGAGGTGGCCGTGTCTAGACAGCCCTGGGCGGGGCTGAGGCCTCTGCAACCCCCGGGTCCCCCTCGGGCTCCAGCAGCCCCACAGCGGTGCTGCCAGAGAGGAGCAGTGAGGTCAGAGAAGAGCAGCCGTGTCACAGCAGCCTGGGGCAGGGCAAGGCGGGGCGGGCTGGGGCGACCTCCCAGTGGGGCAGAGCAGCATCCTTGGCATTCGGGACACCGAGCTGCCTGCGGCCCCTGGGAGAAGGGCTCTCTCGGGCTGAGGGGGTGAAGCGCCTTTGGCCCAGAGGAGCTGCCGGCCCCTCGGCCTGCAGTGCATGCCTGTGCCCATGGAGCTGGAGGACTTGCAGCTCTGCTTGCGGCGGCACCAGGATGAACGCCGGGACCTGCTGGAGAAGCTGCTGGAGCAGGAGCAGGCTTGTGGCGTCCTGCGAGCAGCTAGCAGCGCGTTGGAAGAAGGGATGGACGGGTGGGCATGGCTCCATCCGGCTCGGGGCTGAGACTCGGGTCCCGGAGGCTGTCTGCAGCCCCTGCACGCCTTGGCCCTCGATGGGGGCCCTGCGGGGCTGGGTGGAGGTGGGGGGCGGGCCCTGCCACCCGTCCCGGAGGGCTCTGGGTGCTACCCGCCTGCCTGGGTGCCTGATCTCTGCCCTGGGGGTCTGCACTCAGCAGCCTCCCCTCTCCTCAACCCTGCAGGCTGCAGCGCTCCTGGGAGGGGGCTGAGGAGCCCGACGTGGGGCTGAGGGAAGAGCTCAGCACCCTCCTGAGCTGCCTGAAGGAGAGCGAGCAGGAGACAGCTGCAATGCAGGAGCAGCTCCGGGGCTTGGTAGGTGCTGGGGATGCCCGGGCGTGTGCACGGGGGGCTCCAAGGCCTGCTCCCCAGCACTGTCCCCATCCCTGCAGGAGCAGGAGAAAGAGGAGCTCCGCACCACCCTGCAGGAGCTCACCACCGAGGTACCGAGAGCCCCGTGCCAACACCCCCTCGGACACCCCTCTGGCTGCCCCACGACCCCCTCGCGCTTGGCCCTCACCCCCGGTTCATCTCCACAGCACTTCGCCTTGGCAGCGCAGCATGCCCAGAGCTCCCAGCAGCTGGAGAGGACCAAAGAAGTCCTCCCGCAGCTCCAGGTGAGGCAGATGCTCCGCTGTCCAGCTGGCTCCCCCAGGGACCCTGAGAGGGGTGGGGGGACTGCGTGGTTTGGGGACGCCCAGTCTCAGCCAGGGCCCTGGGCCTAGAGCCCACACTGGTCCCTGGGGGTCCTCCAGCTCCCCCCACCGAGATGCTCCCACTGCCTCTTCTCTCCCAGGCAGAGCTGACGGAGGTGAAGGCAGAGGGAGACGCGGCCCGGAAGGAGCTCCACCAGGTCTGTAACCCCCGTGAAAACACCACTTAGGTGGGCAGAGCTGCTGGGTGTGGTGCCAGCCCCAAGGACGCCTGTGTCCCTGCCTCCCTGGCCCTGGCTGGCCTCGCAGCGCCCTGCAGACTGACTGGGCATCACCAGTCCCACCTGGGCTCTTTGCAACGTGGCCCGGTTGCTTTGCAGGAGAAGCAGTCAGCAGCCAAGCTGGCAGAGGCCCTGCGGGAGCAGGCTGAGATCGAGAAGGTACTAGGCGTAGGAAGCAAGGCGGGACGAGGTCTTTGTGTGGGGAAAGCCCCCTCACGGTGGGCTTGGCGTGGACTACTGAGCAGGGCCCTTCCTTCGTCCAGGTGCTGAGGAAAGAACGCGAGTGCCTCCGGGAGAGACGTGAGGGCCTCCAAGGGCAGACAGTGGGGTGAGTGGGGACAGGCCCCCGCGCCCAACCTGTGGGGCGGGGCTCTGTGCAGCTCCCAGGTCTCTGTGTCCCCAGTCCCAGCTTGGGAAGGGCTGTGCCAATCCCGGACAACAGAGCCCCTGATCTCATCCTCCTCCGATGACATCTAAGCTGCTCCCAACCCCACTAGAATGCCTCTGGAGCACTCCCAACAGCCTCTGCGTGGCTTCAGACCTTCCCTGAACAGCGGTCGACCACTCGCGCCAGCTCTAAAATCCTCTGCTGAGTGCTGAACAGCTCTGGGCAGCCCTAAGGGGCTCTGCAACAGCTTTCAGCCTCCCTTCGAGTCCTCCAAACCTTCTCGGAAGGGCCCAGTGCCTTTTCCAAAGTACCTGATGGAAAGAAAAACAAACAAACAACCCGCACACTGGTTGGCTCTTTGAAGCAGCTCTGAACAGCTCTGAAGAGCTCCAAGCCTCTCCTAAATGCCCTCCGAGCCTGACGTGGGAAGGGAGTGGAGGGAAGGGTGTTTTTGATGCTGGGAGCCTGGGGTGCCTTGCCTCAGCCCCAGCAGAGCCTGTCCAGCACCCCGGGTCCCTGTTGCCCGTCTGGTGGTCCCAATGCCGGCCGAGCTCGCTCCTCACGCCCCAACTGCCTGTGGTGCCCACAACAGGGGGAAGACGGAGCAGGCGGCCAGGCTGTCCACGTCACTTATGCGGGAGATGGTGGCTGTGAAGCTGGTAGGACGGACAAGCCCGACGTGGGCCTTGGGGAAGAAAGGGTGTGCAGGGCACCCGTTGGCTTTGGGGGCACTGGTCTCAGTGGGGATGAGGGTGGGGGTCTGAGCCCCCAAGGCCCAGCAGTCTTGCCCACACCGACACGTGTCCTGCTGTGCCTTGACCTGCAGGAGGAGCAGCTGGTGGCAAAGAGGCAGGGCATCACTTTTTGGCTGCAGTGAGTTGCCGCGTGGGGCTCGGCGTGCCAGGGCTCGTGTGCGGGGGGTGGGATGCCCAGGCTGGCGGTCCCAAGGCATCCATCAGCTTCTCCCTTCTCAACACGGACACAGCTCAGGATCCCTTCTCCCGGGGTTGCGGAGGTGGTGGTGGTTTCTGGGCTCAGTAGGGAGATGAAGAGCAGAGCCGAGATGCTTGGGCCCTTAAGCTGAGGCCCAGGCACGGGGCAGGGGGTGGTGTGCCCAGCATGATGCAGGGTGCCAGTTGCTGGCCTGGTGGCATCTGCAGGTGATGTCTGGAAACAGATGAGACAGATTTCTCCCCTCCGCTGTCTTAACCCTCTCCTGGCCTGCAGGAAGCTGTTTGTGCTCCTCGCCTGCCTGCAGCTCGTGTTGCTCTGCCTGGTCCTGCTCACGAGGGACAGCATCAGCCGGGACCTGCCCTGCAGGCTGGCGTCCACCTTTGGGAGCTGCCCAGCGTGGCCACCACCCTTCTGATACCCCTGGCCTTGCACTGCGTGGGGTGGAGAGTGACAGGGACACTGGGCGCCGTGCAGACCGGCAAATGTCCAACCCTGCAGCACCACCCTTCTCCCGGGGCACCGCTGCACACATCTGGAATGGCATGTGCAGGCACACTGCACAGCCAGCTGTGACTCCACCTCGCTGTGGAGGACGTTTGCCTGCCAAATACTTGCCACCGAGCTCACCCTGCCTTTAACAATAAAAAGCACAGCTGAGAACCCTGACTCCTCCCTCTGTGATTTTTCCTTGGAAAGAGACTGACTTGGTCATGGAATTTCAGCTGCCTGATGTAGGACTGACGGGGGGTGCCAGGGGGATGCTGTGCTTGTCCAAACTCCTGTTTTCAACTGTAGCCTAAAAGCTGCCATTCCATCTTAACATGTCTGGCGATGGATTGAGCTGCCTCTAGCAAAGACTTACGCTGGCCGGGAAACACTGTAACACCCTGCTCTGCTCTTACTGGGAAACCAAATGTGAGCTGGAGTTAACTGGAAGTGGGCTGAACCAGCGATGTTTTGTGCAGTGACTTCCAGCTCTTCTTGTCCTATGCATTAATCCACCTCAAACACTCCATGCTTCAGAGCTTTTCCAAAAGGAAGGTATTCATCCACAACTTGTAGCTTTGAAACCAGACCTCAGAAAGGAGATGATGCCTCATAAATGCAGTGTGTAAAGTTGAGTACACTGTTTTTTGCTGCAAAGAAATGAAAAGTGGAAAGGCGAAATCTGTTAATAATGCCGTATCCTGAACCCCACGGAAAGGGCAGAGGCCCTCAGGGCCTTCTTTGCCTGAGGTTTTCCTGGTCCACTTTTCCCTCGGGAGGCCTAGAGAGAGCGGAGGGGGGTGAGAGTGTGCGCTATCTCCTGTCCTAGTCATCCCCCACCCCCCACCCCCATTAACTGTCGGTGGGATTTCAGCAAAAAGAGGTGCAGAGAGAGAGGGACTGAGGGAGGAGTTGGTGATGGGAGGAAGAGAGAAGTGGCCGCAAGGGGCTGGGTGAGCCTGGGGCCAGAGGGGAGCGTTTGGAGGAAACACTGCTGCGGGAGCTACGGACGGCACTGAAGAGCGAGGCTGTGGGGCAGCAGAGATGCCAGGAGGAGCAGAGGCCAGGATCACCTCCTCTCTGTTTCCAGGTGTGAGTCCTAAAGGGGCCTGAGGGGATGCCTCTGAAGGGACGGCATGAGGGGGACCATCTCCACAGGGACACTGTGCTCATCCGGGGCATGTCAGCTGCAGGATCACATCAGGGGTCATGTCTTTTGCCTTGGTGTCCTTGTACACTGTTTCTGTGTAGGTCTGCATTGCACAGCTTCATTGTTTTGGTTTCTTGGCCTGTGCACAATGTTATCTTCTGGCAAGACGGGTCTACCCCTGGTACTGAGCAAGGGGCAAATCTCTGCAGGAATCTCAGCAGCAAATATCAAATTCCATCTTGACCTCGCAGCTGTGAGCCACATTGGTGGATGTGTGGCTTGTACCCTAATCATGTGCCTTACGTCACAGCTAAGTCTCTCTGGTGCTAGTGAGACAGACAATTTCTTGTGTGAACTCATGCCCATCATTAATCACTCCTGTGATGATCCTACAGTGATCCTGCTGCTGACTTCCTTGATCTCTTTTATAGAAGCTCTTTTCCCATTTCTACTGAGCCTGGCCTCTTCTGTCTGCATCATCACCACCATCCTGAGAATCCCTTGCAATGCGGGGAGACAAAAAGCCTTTTGCACTTGCTCAGCTCATCTGACCAGATACCAGCAGAATGAGAAAGGGGAAGAAAATAGTCTCTATTACACAACTTCCCCACTTCTTTCCTTTGGGCAAGACATCGACAGCAGTAGCTACAGCACGGCAGGACCCAGAAACTCCTTGGCAGAGAAGCTCTTCACCTCTGCAGAAAAGGCAGCTCCCGACAGAGGAGGTTGCTGCAGGGGCTGAGCAGGCTGGAAGGGAGGGGAAAGTCCTCTCCTGCACTGACCCATTAGCAAGAAGATTGTGGGGAGGAGGAAAGAGCTGTGGGAAAAGGCTTTGCTAATGCCCTGCAGGAAGGACAGCCACCTCCCAGGAGGCATCAGCGTGCAGCCAGCAGGTCGAGGGCAGTGGGGCTGCCCCTCTGCTCGGCACTGGTGAGACCATGCCGGGAGGGCTGGCCCCCAGCAGGGGCTTCCCAGGGCTCTGGGACAGGCAGGGACACCCGGGAGCGACTGCAGCAGAGGTGCCCAGCACAGGACGGGGCTGGAGCCCCTGGCCCACGCTGGGCAGGCTGCAGGCACTTCCCTGGCGCAGGAGCAGCCGTTCCCTCGGCCAGGCGAGATGGTCCGTGGGAAGGGTCTCCAGGAGAGCAGCCCCCAGCACCACAGCCCCTTCCCCAAGGAGGCACCCTTCAGCCCCCAGCATCCCACCATGCAGTAGAGCCAGGCAGGGCCCCTGCGGGTGGGGACCGAGCCAGGCATGCTGTCACCATGGCCTCCTCGTGTCAGCAGTGACCTCAGCACCGCTGTTCCAGAGCCATTAAGAGGCTGGCGGTGGGAGAGGGCCCAGGATCGAGCTCTCCACTCCTGCCTGCCAGCAGAGCTCCAGCCACGAGCCAGGTGAAGCGGCTGTGGGAGCGGAGAAAGGCAGGCACAACCATCTGGGACCAACACACCGCCCTTTTCCAGACCAGTGCAGCCACCCCAGAACCCATGGAGCTGGACCCCCCTGAGGAGGAGGAGGAGCCCATGGAGGGGGACCCCCCAGAGGGGCAGCCCACCCCGCACCCTGTTGCCCTCCCCCAGGGACCAAAGAGGAGGAGGAGGCACTAGCCTGGCAGGAGGCCCCCTGCTCCCCATCAGCTGGGGCATGGCCCCCCCAGCAAGACCAGGCTGCTGCTGGCACCTGGCCAGGGAGAGCTGAGCCAAAGGTACCGGGGGAGGCCAAGGGTCGCCGGGCCGCGCATTGCCTCCTGGCCTGCACCTGGCTGCCAGGCAGTAGGATCTTCCCAGCAGGGACAGGGCCAAGTATTGTATTTTTTAATGTGGTCTGCTGGTGATGGGTGACACCCATCCCGACGTCTCACCAGAAAGGCCCCCGGGTCTCCAGCCAGGCTCAGAAAATCACTGCCTGCGGGGCAGCGGGACATGGTGGAGGGAGGAGCAGCCTGGGATGGTGCAGAACTTGGTACGGGATGTTCAGGGGAGGAACCAAGGGCAGGGAGAGGGAGGCATCAGGGTGGTTTGGGGAGGAACAGGTGAGGGAAAGCAGAAGGAAAAGGGGCTAAAAGGGGCCAGTCGCATGTGGACAGGCAGCTGCTTACACACTGGTCTTTCCCCGCCCTGCCCCTGACAGCGCAGCCCGGCCTGTCTCCTCATCCAGCCCCGCTCCTGACCGTGCTCCCGGCCCAGGGGCTCCCCAGCCCGTGTGCACGGGGCGTGCGGAGGAGGTCTAAGGGCAGCAGCAGGAGCCGCACCACAAGCCACGGGGATTTGGGGATCCCACTCCCGAGGAGCCCCTGGGGGGAAGACCAGGCACATGAAGAGCCTCAGCTCTGCCCCGAAGAGCCGGGTCAGCGCCAGAGCTGCTGGGAGGAGCCGGGTCCGGCCTGTGGCGCCCAGCGAGGGCCCTCGGCCGCCCCTTCCTGCCGGCAGCCACCGGGCGCAGGGCCCGGGCGTGGGCCCCGCTCCCCTGAGCCCCCAGACCGCCGGGGCAGCGGCGCCGGGGGCTGCGGAGGGCCCGGCTCCCCGACGCTCCCAGCTCCACACACCGCCCCACCACGGCTGCCCTGGCCAGGCCCAACTGCCCCAGGGCGGGGACACCTCCCCCAGGGCCAGGGGCAGCCCCGCCCAGCGTTGCCTGGCAACGGTGCTGGCTGCAGGTCACGTGGCCTCCTCCTGCCCCTCCCCCCGGGTGCTGCCTAGCAACAGCAGCCCTTGGGCCCCCAGGGCTGCCCTGGCCTCCTCTGCTCCTCCCCTCCCTCCTTCCCTTCTTCTCTTCCTCCTTCCCTTTTCCTTCCCTCCCTCTGTTTTCCGAAAAGCGGATTCATTGCCCGGTGTGCAATAAGCCAATAATTACACACTCAGGAGAGACATTTGCTTATTTCTTTCGGAGTTGTGCAAGCCTGGGTGCTCGGTGGTTTCCCACAAATCCAGCATACCCTGGCCTGCTTTCCAGGTAGCATTTATGCAAACAAATTGCAAGGGTTGCAACTTTCCCTTTTGCACTGATTGCTTAGTGATTTACATACAATTATAATATTGCTTATACACCATTTTACTACTGTGCATGCTCAGGGGAGGGGTCCTCGCCCAGGCGCGGGTCTTTTTGACCTACGGGCATGATTTTTTGTATTCTAATGAGGACAGTTCAGTTAGGGATACGTGGACATTGAATTCTTTCACCAAAGTGTCAATATTAACATAGAAAATAAGATTAATAGATTTAATGTTTCTTCAGGGCTTTAGCAGTTCTAGGATGTCCTTCATTAAAGAAGGCTTCTTCTCAGAAAACAGAGGAGGTTGGCCACTGCCTTCTCACCAGGGAGAGTCACTGAAGCGCGGTCGGGGCTGATGGTCTCGATCCAGCTGCCTTCCATCTCGCTTGCCCCCTTGCCCTTGGCTCTCCTGTCCATCCAGGGACAAAGGACGCTCTTGGCGTCTCGTCACCCAAAACTCTCCAAGGTGCCCCTCTCCTCTGCCTGTCGGCGAGGGGCCCCAACGTGGCCCTGCTGCCTCTTGTCCCCGCTCCTGGTTGTGGAGCGGCTCCGCAGGGCAGCGGTGGGGAGCGCGTGAGCAGTGCCCAGCAGCTCCGGGGCCTCGCAGGGAAGTGAGGGCTCTGCCATGGCACCAGGGAGACCTGTCTGTGATGCAGCAGCACGTGCCACTGTGACCTCAGCGGGTGTCATCTGGGGGCTCAGTAGGTCATCGCCATGGAGATGGCAGAGGCAGGGAGGCAGCAGAGCCATTTCCCCTCCTGTCCTGCAAAGCAGTCCCCTCCCTTCCCCCCAGTTCTGTCCCAGAACTGCCTGAGAAATCCTTGAGGAACGTCTGCAGACGGTGCCAAAGGCAGTGACCTCTCTCCAAGGGGGCCCTGGAGAAGTCACTTCTGCAGCCCCGCACCCACAGCTCTCTGCCCTGGGCAGAGCTGTGCGGGCAGCTGGGACTTGGGGGTTGCTTTGGGGTTTGGTGTTTTTCAGAGATGGGCTGCAAGTGCTGTGGGATGAAAGAGCACAAAGCGTGGCCACACGCTGAGATGCTTTGGTGAGCCTCACTCAGGGCTGGTTTCTCCTGTGGGTCACACAGTTTGGAGAAGGAGGATGTGAGAGAGTGTGGGACAGGAGGCAGCCTTCCTCCCTGAGCCACCACAGCAGGCTCTTTGCTTTTCCAAGTCCTCAGCAAGGTTTCTCCATCGGCGCTGCTTAAGATAGACGTGATAGGCCTGAGAAGAGCAAACGTGCCCTTAAGAGCCGTCATGTGGAGGGCTTTGTGTGGGAGCCTGGTGCCTGGCAGGGTCCACAGCTATGGGCCAGACCTGGTAGCAAATCCAGGGAAGTTTCTCCCCTTCCCAGGACTTTTGCCCAGCTTTTCTTCTGGGCACACTAGTACTGAGTCAAGGGGGATACTAATGCCCCTTCTCTTGGTAGCCACACTCCTCTTAATGCAACCCCGAAGGCATCTGAACTCACTCAGAGCGAGCACAATCCACTGGTTCATGTGACAACACACACGCCCTTCTCCTCAGGCCACTCCTCAGGCACTCAGGTCCCAGCCTGTCCTGGTGCACAGGGTTGTTCTTTCCCATGTGCAGGAGTTGCCACTTGTCTTGGTAAAACTTCATGAGGTTCCTGTTGGCTGAATCCCCAAGTTTCTGAGGGTCCCCCGCACTGAAGCTCATTGTGTCAGCTCTTAATGTGTGTGTGTAGATGGTGCATGCTGACTTGTGGTGCCTCTGGCAAGGTAACAGGAGGAATTGCAGATTACTTCAAGTACTAAAAAAGGAGGTCCTAGTTCCATGGAATTGCTGACCTAGGTAGGAATGACCCTGCCAATCATCTCAGAAATGGCAGCTGAGGGTACAAAGCAAGCACAACCAGGGCCTTTGGGGAAAGGGTAACCAGAGGGGGGCTGCTTGTATGGACGGGTATGAGGATATTAAGAGGGCTGAACATGGAAGGGGTAAAGGAGAGAAAACCCAACGAAAGGTGAAGGAAAGGAGTGATCAGGGCTGTTCAGGGGTACCTGCCAAGCAGCCCTGCATCTGGACATCTCTGAGTGCAGCCGGACCTGAAAGCTAGTTGATCTGCTCAGACTTGTGCCTGAGTTGCTTCCATGGTGAAGGAGACCTGAGGGCTTTCCCTAACATCAACAAGAGTAGAGCTGGAGGAATCTTTCCAGGTGGATGGGACCTGAGGCAGCCTCTAGCCCAACCTTGTGCTCACAGCAGGATGAGCTTTGGAGTCGGAGCAGGTTGCTGAGGGCTTGATCCAGGCTGGAAAACCTCCAAGGCTGCAGATACCAGAGCTTCTCTGGGCAATATGTTCCAGTGCTTGCCTGTCTTCTCAGTAAAAACCTTTTTGCTTCTCTGAAGCGTGCGCCTCTCTGATTTCGACCTATGGCTGTGGTCTCTCCTCCTCCAGCATGCACCATTCTGAAGAGCCTGGCTTTGTCTTCTTGAGGATCTCTTTGTACAGAAGGTCCCTTGTCCTGAGGGGCTAAAAAGCGGGTGCAGTATTGTACATGTTGTCCAAGAAGTGCGTAACAGAAGGGTCTGATCACTTCCCTTGACCTCCTGGCCATGCTCCTATTCATACGGCCCAAGGTGCTGTTGGCCGCCTTTGCTGCCTGGCCACACAGCTATCTCATATTTTTCCTTCGGTCTGCCAAAATCCTCATGTCCTTTTCCACAGACCTGCTCCATGGCCCCACAGTGCCCAGCCTGGATGTCTGCAGGCAGTTGGTCTGTCCTAGGTGCAGGAACGTGGCATTTGTCCTTGCTGAATTTCGTGAGATTCCTGGCAGCCTATTGCTCCTGCCTGTCTAGGTCCCTCTCAGTGGCAGCCCTCAAGATGAAGACTGGTGCCCACTCAGTTTGGGGTCATGTACAACCGTGACAAAAGTTGCCCCTGCAGCTCATTCATAAGGTGTAAAACAGGCGAGGTCCCAGGAGAGACCCTGTGGTGCTCCATTACTCCAACCCTCCAGGAACAACGCTACCCATTCACCACTACCCTCTGAGCCCCATCATCCCACTGTGATGGCAGTTCTTTGACCATTTGCTTGTCCAGCCACTCAGACCATAGAGGCCTAGTTTGTGTGCAAGTATACTGTGGGAGAAAGTGTCAAAAGCCTTCCGAAAGTTGAGGTAAGTGACATTCACTGCTCTCTGTTCATCCACAAATACAGTTCTTTTAACATAGAAAGCCATCATGTTGGTGAGGCATGATTTCCCCTCAGGAAATCTGTGCTGACTGTTCCCAGGCACCTCATTCTCCTTCCTTTACCCAGAAACATGATCAGAGGGGGCTTGCTGCATGACACACTGCTCATCAAAGTGAGTCTGAACGGCCTGTAGTTGCCCAGGTTGTGCTTGTGGCCTTTGTGGAAGAGGGATGTAACATTTGCCCTTCTCCAGTCATTGGGTCCTCCCTGAGTCTCCACAGCTTTCCAAGATGACAGAGAGTGGCCTTGCTAGTTAGAGACCAGCTCTCTCAGCATCCTCAGCTGCAGCTCATCCAATCCCGTACACTTGCCAATAATTCCTGCCTCAATCCCCAGGCCCTGCTGGTTGCTTTTCTCCTCAGGACTCCTGACTCTAGGCACAATGGCCTGGGACACCTTGCTGTTGGGGCCTGAAGCCAAGGGATTGAGTTCTCCAGACCTATCTACCTCTGCTGTTACCAGATTGCCTGCCCCAGTCAGTCCTCCACCATGGGCCCACATTTCCCTTGTTTATGCTTTCACTGTTACTGAAGCACTAGCAGATCATCTTTTTTGCCCTTGACATCCCTTGCAAGCATCAATCCTAAAGGCGCTTTGGCTTTCCTAACAGCTTCCCTACTTCCCCAGACAACATTTCTCAATTCCTCCTTTGCCACCTCTCCCTGCTTTCTGTTCCTGTGTGCTGCCTTTTTGTACTGTTGTTCAGTTGTGAGTTCCCTCTTCAGCCACTCTGTCTCCTGAGATCTCTGCTTGCTCTCCTGCACATCAATATGGGCCATTCCTGAGCTTAGAGGATGCTGTCCTGAAAGACCTGCCACCTTTCTTGAGTTCCTCTGCCCTTCAGAGCTGCCTGCCACAGGATCCCTCTACCAGTAGGTCCAAGTCTGCTCCTCTGACATCCAGAGTGTGGACTCTGCTACTCTTCCTGCTCATTCCCCTCAGGATCTGGAACGCCTCTGTCTCATGGCCACTGCAGGCAAGGCTGACACTGATTATCACAGCCCTCATCAGTGGTTCCTTGTTGGCAGGTTCCAGGTCCAGGAAAGTGTCACCCTTGGTGACCTATCAGGCTTCGCTGTGCTAAGAAGTTGTCCTCCACACCTTCCAGAATCCTCCGGGACTCTTTGCAGCCTGCTGCATTGCCCTCCCACTGAATGTCTGGGAGATTCAAGTCCCCCCATAAGAGCTGGGGTCTGTGATCCACAGACTTCCTCAGGCTGATCAAAGCTTTGCAGTTCTGTGACAGCTTGTGCATCTCCACTTCCTCTTCTTTGTGCCCCAGGCTTTGTGCATTTGTGTACATCTGGGCTGCAGAACCTCAGCTGTGGCACCAGGGCTGAGCACAGACTTGTCATGATGATACCTGTTCCCAAGCCAGAAGGAAAGAGAGCTGGGCCATGCAGCTGTGGCAGGAGAGGTGCTTGGTCCCTGAGCTGACTCTACAGCACCTTGGCACATGTGATGGAGGTGACCAGCTCTCCAGGAATGACGAAGTGCCACTGAGAAAGTCCCTGGGCCTGAACAGCCTGCAAGCCAGGCACACTGTGGCTGCGTCATCAGCACTGTCCCTGTTCATAGCATGAGGGCTGAGAAAAGGTTTAGGGAGAGACAAACTAGTGGGGATTGAGAGGGTCGGCATGTGTGGAGACCTTGGTGTGGTGTGCCCTCCATCTTTGCAGCATGCTCGGATGTAGATGGGATGGACTTTGCCTAAAGGCAGTGGTGGGAATCCCTTGTTTGGGAACAGGTAGGAAATGCAAGATGCCCTGGGGTGTTTGCCCAGCCACCACTCCAAAAGAGTAAGGACTTTTCCTGTAGGTCCTGTGCTGTACCTGCTAGAAACCTGGTGGTTGTGCTGGACACCCCGTGCATTGGACATGGCCCTGCATGAGCTGTCTGCAATGTCGGGATCTGCGTATATCTCGGCTTCCTAGTGAGCGGAGCTCTTGCAGTAGTCGGCATCAAGTGTCATTTCAGATGGCCAAGGAGATTCTGCACCTGGCCCCCAGCTGATGTCCTGGAAGCATATGGGTCTCATAATTATTCCATCAGAGCAAGGAGAAAGTGGTACATGTCTTGGACCACCTCTGGCCCTTCAAATGTCCAACGGGGTGTGTGTGTGTGCGTGTACAGCTGAGTGCCTCCCTGCATCTCCCTTGATTCCAGTGGGAGCTTAAACAAGGAGCTGCCATGCAGACAGGCATTTTGTGCACACTAAACTTGGGCAAGGGGAATCCCACCTCCTGTGAGTTTGTGGAGAGCACGGGAGGGAACTGTATCCTATTCCAACGAAGGGCTTTGCAGTGAGCACTAGATGTATTTATTAACTCCTCTAAATCATCCCTGAAGCATGAGCAAACCAACTCCCTTCTTGTGCCTGTGCTCTTATGCGATGGGAGCAGGGCTTTCCAGAGTGGGACGTTTCCACCTCTCTTAGACAGCCATGCTCTGGTGAGACCAACTGCAATGCTAGAGTCAGTCTCTGCACTGTTTCGAGAGGGATCCTCGCTGATTATTTTCATCTACTTCCGTGGCTATTTCCCAGGGGTGACCCTGCTGCCTTCCAGGAACTGTCAGCCCTGGAGCCCTGGGAAGGTCTCGAGAGTGCCCAGGGGACAGAGAAAGTCACGTCATCAGCTGGGCCTCTGTTCCTGAGCTGGGCTTGGCTCCTGGGGCTGCCGGAGCCCATGGCAACCTGGCAGGCGCTGCAGAGAGCCAGCTCTGTCCAAGTGCAGCTCCTTTTCCTGGAGAAGAGGAGTCCGGGCACTGCCTGCAGGGGCCAGAATGAGATGGACATCTCCGAAGTTGAAGAGAGTGGGGAATCAGAGGATGGCTGAGAGCTGCCTGCCGGGAGAAATCTTCCCAGCCCCTAACACAGTAAGTCTCTGGCTGCAGGGCAACATTGCTGCTGTGGCTGCCGGAGGGTTCCTCTGAAGCTGGCACCTTCCACAGCTGAGAGGGTCTGTCAGGGCGGCTCTGCCAGCTCCTCCTGTTTGGAGCAGGTGGTGCTTTAGAGCAGGGCTTCCCAGCCACACCGTCAGAGGGACAGGCCATCACGGCTACCTTCTGCCAGGGACGGTGCTGGGGTGTGAAGCCAGGGAGTGCCCCCAGGTGTGCGCGGGCTGTAATTGAGAGCAGTGTCCCTGCGACCCAGGGTGCTGTGTGCCCCGGGCAGGGACTCTGCCGCCTGCGAGGGTCAGCACTCAGCCTGCCCAGGGAGCTGCCCAGGGCGCTGCAGGGAGAAGCTCTGGGTGGAAGGAGCGACCCCGAGAAGGGTGGGTTCATCCTCCTGTTGAGAGGGTGCTGCGGGGGTCAGGGCTGCTCTCAGATCTCGCTCACCCCCAGGATATTTGCAGGGGACCTTTTCAAGCAGACAGCCATGGCCGGGGTTCCCTGAAAGATAAGGACCTTTCCTGAGTCTCTGCTTCCAGTTTCCCACTGTTTCCAGGAGCTGAGAGGTGGGAGTGGGCAAGAGGAGAGGAAAGGAGCTGTGAGGTTTGGACAAGAGGCTGATGCTCCCAGACTATTGCAGTGCGAGATCAGTAGTTCTGTGAGGGACCTCATTGCACCCTTTCACCCAGTGCTCTGCCTACAGAAAGCACCACCATCACCTTGCCTGGCCTCACCAGCGTTTGTCTGACCTGCTCCTTAGCACCTGCAAAGCCAGAGATGCCCCTGGGCAGTGCCCTGCTGCTGGGAGGTTTCTGCAGGGCAGGACTGAGGGCCCAGAGGGTGGGATGGGGTCTGTGAGCGCTCGCAGGGAAAAGAGATGGGGCAGAGAAACAGCTGCCAGGAGGAAAAGCTACAGGCAGGGGAGATATGATCAGCGAGTGAGAGGAAAGTAAAGCCATAAATGCTGTGGGAGGGGGAATTAGGCAAACTCCCGGTCAGTCCCTGCAATGCAGACATCTTCCTCTCAGCAAGCCCCCTGTGTCTCCTCTCCCACCCAGCACAGCCTCTGCCCTCAAGGCCAGGGGCTGCAGGGCAGGAGCCCCCTCCTCAGCAGCCTGAGCTGCAGCAGAGCAGAGGGGCATCTCTGCTGTGACGTGCCCATTTCCCACTGCACGGCAAAGGGGCTGAGAGTGACTGTGCTGCGATGCCACTGCCTGGGAGGTGCTGTGCAGAGCTGGGTGAGGGGAAGGCTTTCCTAACTGCCCGTCTGGCTCTCCCTCCTGGCTTTCCCTTTGCTGGCAGGGTCATGGTACTGCTGCTTATTTCTTCTTCTTTCTGTGCTGCTCTGCTTCTTGCTGTCCTGCTCTCTGGGGTGAAGGAGAGGGGTTCAGCTGCAGTTAAGGCACTGACCCTGTGGGTCCTGCGTGGAGCTGTCTTCATGGCAGTGATGTGCCTAAGGCCCTTTCTAACCTTCTAGGCAATGCATTTCATCTGATTGGGGAGTGATCTCTCGCTTAAGGCTGCCCCCCCTCATCCTTCTTTAGATCTCTTGACTGTCTCTCTGGGGTGTCCTGCCAGGCTGCAAGCTGCCCTCCACAAGACCTCAGCTCTGCCATAGCATATCTGTGATAGCGGAGAGTCTTTGTGCTGGTCATGCAAATCAGAAACCTCCTGATCTGCTCTGACAAGCTCTCCAGAGCACACTCCCCATGTCTGCTCTGAGAGAGAAGAATGGGGAAATCTTCCCTCTGGAGCTACATTCCTCCACTCTCACCTCAGTCCAGGTCCTTTCTTAGAGTAACTTGGGAGTGGGATTGTCCTTTAGCTGGGAGAGGGGCTAGCACAGGGCAGCGGGCAGCAAGACTCCTGCACAGTCCAGATCCCCTGACTCTGTCTGTAGTATATAGACACCGTGAGCCCTTTTCCTCCTGGGACACTTAAGTTCTAATGCTGAGAGAAACTGAAATGCCAAAGATTTCTACTGCATCAAAGAATGCTCCCACGGTGTGATGGAGGCATCTAAAAACTCAAGAAACATAGAATCAGATCCCTCCACTGCAGCCCCTTTTTCTGAATAAACTGTTGAACGAACTTTCCACAAAATGGGTGGCTGTAATCTGCTGCAGAGTGTGTACATCAGAGCTAGTCACGTCACACTCCCATTGCAGAGCCTGGGGAAAGAGTGCAGAGGGTAAATTGATGTGAGGGCAGGGTCCATCTCACTGGAACAGAGATGTCTAGAAAGGGTGGGGTCAGCCCCTGCCTTCCCTTCAGTGTTTCTGTGGCTTGCTGGAGTGGGAGCTGGTGGGGCTGATTCCGACACAGACACCTGTGTTCAGGAGGGCAAGGCTGGGGGAGATGAATCCCTCGCAAGGGTCTTCTCTTTCAGAGACAGCTGGCATGAGTGCTGTATTCATCTCTCACAAGGATTAAAAGAGGATATTCGCTCTGGGTCACTGGACTGAATCCCCTGCACTCAGCTTGTGACAGCTGTCTCCAGGAATTCCCACCAAGTACACGGGGCAGTCTGACACCTCCATTTACAACCCCAGCACAGAAGGACTGACTCCTCTAGAGCACCACACCCAGAGGCCCCTGCTGTGCACGGCACACTCAGCCAGCATAAACCAGAGATGAGAAAAGGGATCCGAACAAAGGGAGAGAAGAAGGGGAATGTGGAAGGTTCTATTTGGAATACTTTGGTTTTGTCTCAGAGAAAACTAATTAACTTATCAATGCCTTTTCCTCCTTGGACAGTCCCCAAAGCTGAGAGGAAGCAAATGCCCAACAGCAGTTTCCTGGATGAGTTCCTCCTCCTGGCATTTGCGGACACGCGGCAGCTGCAGCTCTTGCACTTCTCCCTCTTCCTGGGCATCTACCTGGCTGCCCTCCTGGGCAACGGCCTCATCATCACAGCCGTAGCCTGCGACCACCGCCTCCACACCCCCATGTACTTCTTCCTCCTCAACCTCTCCCTCCTTGACCTTGCCTCCATCTCCACCACTGTCCCCAAATCCATGGCCAATTCCCTGTGGGACACCAGGGCCATTTCCTACTCAGGATGTGCTGCCCAATTCTTTTTTCTTGCCTTTTTCTTGTTGGCTGAGTATTCTCACAATCATGGCCTACGATCGCTACGTTGCCATCTGCAGACCCCTGCACTATGGGACCATCATGGGCATCAGAGCATGTGTCAAAATGGCAGCAGCTGCCTGGGCCAGTGGGTTTCTCAGTGCGGTGCTGCACACTGCCAACACATTTTCCATACCGCTCTGCCAAGGCAACTCCCTGGGCCAGTTCTTCTGTGAAATCCCACAGATCCTCAAGCTCTCCTGCTCAGACTCCTACCTCAGGGAACTTGGGGTGCTTGTGGTTAGTGTTTGTTTAGGCTTTGGGTGTTTCATCTTCATTGTGGTGTCCTATGTGCAGATCTTCACTGCTGTGCTGAGGATCCCCTCTGAGCAGGGACAGCACAAAGCCCTCTCCATGTGCCTCCCTCACCTGGCCGTGGTCTCCCTCTTTGTCAGCACCATCATATTTGCCCACCTGAAGCCCCCCTCCATCTCCTCCCCAGCTCTGGATCTGGTGGTGGCTGTTTTGTACTCGGTGGTGCCTCCAGCAGTGAACCCCCTCATCTACAGCATGAGGAACAGGGAGCTCAAGGATGCCCTGAAGAAACTGATTCACCTGGTTTTAGTGCAGCAGCAGTGAGCTGCCCATCCCTCTTCACAAGTGGTTTCTAAGTACCTCAGACAAGTCTTGTGCTTTGGGCATTCTTGCTGTGATCATCATGTTTGTGCAGAAGTGTTGGAATTCATCCCACTTCCTTACAGCCTAGTCTCTCTGACCCAGAGGTCTTCTGTAAATGTGTCTCTCACTGTGTTACAGCTGTCCTCTCTGTAATAAAAGCAGATTTCCCCAGTGCGGTGCTTGAAGGTTGGGCTCTCCTTCAAAAGCTGGAGCCAAGAATGTGCTCAAGGACTTTCCCCCTGAAAGGGCCTGTTGCTTTTCCGACGCTCTCCCTGGGCTCAAGGCAATGAGCTTATGGTGCTGTGTTAGGGAATGAGGGCTGGATTCAGCTCTCACTTGTGGGTGCCCAGTGCTCCTGGAGATGGTGAATGGTCAAGTGGTATCTCCCATAGGACACGGCTGGACACTGATGCCCATCCTTCTCAAACGGAATATGGATCCATCAGGAGAGCACAGGGCATCCCCAAGGGCACCATGTGCTTAGGGGTGGGCAGTGAATGGAGCTTCACAAAATGCAGTGAAGTCATCCAGAGGGAAAGGGCTAAAGCAGTGAATGTCCAGGCTAGTGAGAGCTCTGCAATCCCACGAGAGGCAGTGGGGACCAAGGACGCCCAGGGAAGGGATCCTGCAGAGTGGTCCATGTCACCTTCAATGAAAAGCCATGGGCTGGATCTCGCAACACGCCTGAACACAGCCTGAGCCATTTGAAATGCCCTGTAATTGCTCAGAGCATTGTCCATGGCCACAGGGCAACAGATGTCTCGGTAGGGGGTTGTCAGGTGTAACGATGCCCATCCAGCTGGGTCTGCTTCCCACCCCCAACACAATCACCGGTGCAGAGTCACCCTGTGGCCCCAGGGCACCACAGCCCACTTGCTCTGCTGAGCAGCACTGCCAGCTCGGAGCCCCATGAGGAGCACAGGGTTGGGTCCAGGAACAGCCAGGTGGGCAGCACCGATGCACTTCCCTGGGGAAAGACTCTCCCGGGAGCAGGGACATCCCTGGAAGAGCAAAGGAGCAATTGTGTGCTGGCAAGGAGGAATAAACGAGACAGAGAAATCTGTTCCTATGGAGGTCAAGACAGGGCAGGCTGCTGTGTCCCTGGGGCAGCAGGAGCTGCCTGAGGAGCCCCAGGGCAGGGAGCCTTGTGCTGTGCTGGAGAGAGGGGCTGGCACGGGGGGCTGCAGGCAGTCTGGGGGTAGGGAATCTCCTGTGCACAAGAACAAGGGACACTGAGTGTCACTGTGCTCTGCCTCCTTGTGCCACGGGGGCCTGTTCCAGCTTGGAGGCTGATGGGGCAGCTGGCACACACACCCCTGCCCCCCAGAGCTGCTGTGCCTGCCGGGGGTCAGGGGATGTGGTGTGAGTGCCCAGAGCTCTGTAGCTCTCTGCTGTGGAGCCACCACCAGCCTGGTCTGCTCTGCTGGGTGGGCTGGGGAGAGGGCAGGGGAGGTGGGGAGAGCCAGGGAGGGGCTGAGCTGGGCTGGAAAAGGCCCAAGAGAGGGAAACACCAATGTTAGCTCAGCTGTGTGATCGGGCAGGGTGAGGACACACACTGGGGGGTTTGTGGTGCAGAGCCAGGTCTCATGCAGGGGAGCCGAGACATGTTAGCACAGAAGAGAGGAGGCCGCTCTGTGCCCTTGGTTGCACGGACTGATGGGGAAGGTGCCCCCAGGCATTCGTCCCAGACCAGCCTCTCACATGGGCTGTTTCCAGCCCTGGCCGCACACCCCAGGATTATGGGTGCATTTCCCTGGGTGGCCAGCTCTGTCCTGCTGGGCTCAGGGCCTGTATCAAGGGGAACAGCCAGCCCTGCCCGGCCTCTCTCCCAGCCCAGACCCCAGCAGACCCCGATGGATGGCTGTGTGCTCAACCCCACGTGGGACATGGCCAGAGCTGTGCAGGGCCCAGGCGCTGAGGGAGGCTGTCAAAGCAGGAGGGCTGTGGGGGGACGGGGCACCAAGGGCTGTTGTGGATATTGTGCTGGGGGGTGTTTCCCCACCCCTGAAGGAACCCTGCCCTGTGCGCTGCTTGCACAGCAGAAGTGGGGCCATGTGCAGGCACAGGGACAGGGCACAGATGGGAGCCACGATGCTCCTCACTGCTCCACTGCAAAAGAGAAGCTCCCCGAGCTCTCCCAGCCCTGCTCCACCAGCTCTTGTCCCTGCTCCAGCCATGCCAGAGCAGAGGCCGAGGGCCCTCAGGCAAAGCTGTGCCAGCCTCGGGGAGCTGCCCTGAGCACCAGGACAGGCAGAGCACCCTCCTCCTATGTCCCCACCATCCTGCGAGGGTGGCAGGGGCACCAGGGAAATGGCCTGTTTCTGCCTGGGGTCAGAGTGGGACTGTTGCATGGGAGGTGAACACAACAGCCACTGCGCTGCAGAAACACGGGCCACCACCCCTCACTGCAGCCCCCACTGCCCTCCTGCCCCCATCCCTGCTTACTTGCCCCACCCCTCCTGCCCCATCTCCTCTCCCCTCTCCCCATACCGCTGGGATCTGCAGTGCAGCAGGAGCTGGAACAGCCTCACAGCTGCTGCCTGGCCCCTGCCCTCCCCACCTCCCCCTGAAACATTGCATCCATCTTCAAGAAGGACAAGAAAGAGGATCTGGGGAATGATGGGCTGGTCAGCATCACACCAGGGATCAGCAGATCTTCCTGGAAGCTAGTTCCAGTCACATGAAGGGACTGGGAACAGCCAGCATGAAGCCATCAAGTCAAATTATTGACCAACCTCTTTGCCTTCTGTGATGGGATGACTGGCTGTGCAGACCAGGGGAGTGCAGTGCCTGTTGCATGCCTTGCATTTAGGAAGGCCTTTGACATGGTCTTCCCTAGCACCTTTGTAGCCAGACTGGGGAGAGTGAGGACGGAGGAGTAAGCAGTGGAGTGTGGGGGAAACTAGGTGGAGGCTGCCTGGCTTGAAGGGTGGAGAACAGTGGTACAAAGTCCAAGCGACTAATGGTTACCAGTGACGTTCTTCAGAGTCAGTACTGGAGCCAATGCCTTCTGTCTTTAGGAATGTTTTGGATGGTGGGATGGAGTGCACTCTCAGCCCGTTCATGAACGATCCCCAACTGGGGTGAGTGGTTGACATGCTGGAGGGCAGGGCTGCTCAGCAGAGGGGCAGCGACAGCCTGGTGATGCGGGCTGAAAGGGGCCTGGGGAGTTCAGCCATGTCCTGTCTCTGGGAGGAAATAACCCTGTGCAGCAGGGCAAGCTGGGGCGGACTGGCTGGAGAGCAGCTTTGCAGGAAAGGACCTGGGTGTGCTGGTCTTCAACAAGTTGACAAGAAGGCAACAGGGTTCTCTTGTAGCAAAGACAGCCACCCTTATCATGGGTTGTATCAGCAAGAGTACAGACAAGTGCAGGGCAAGTGCAGTGGGACAGATGAAATACCCTGCAGTCTCCACCAAAAAGAAGCAAAATGAAGGGCACAACTGACAGACTACCAATGCTGGGGAGAGCGGTATGATCAACAGAGTGCCCAGGGACTGCCAACATTTTAAAGGAATCAGAACAAGAAAGGCCTTTCTGCCAGTTGCCAAGTGGCTGGAGCCAGAGGTACCCAGGCTTGCTCAAGGGAGAGAGCTCCAGAGAGATGATTTCTTTACTCAACCACCAAGCGCATGGCTAGGATTATAATGTTCTATTGAGAGAACATGTTTTTTGCAAGTCTAGCTTTTTAATTAAAGCATTAGGACTCATACTCACACCAAATGGGGGGAGGGCAAGCAAAAAAAAAAAAAAAAAAAGAAGGAAAAAACACTTCCCATTGGCTTCAGTGGCTATGGGATGAAGCCTGCATTTGGTTTGAAAGAGAAAGGATTAGGACTGAATGTCAGGCAGGTGACTATAAACTACCTGATGCCTTCTATACTCTTCAGTGTCTCAGTGTCTTCGTCACTCCTCAGTCTATACTGCACTCTATTTTCTCCCCTGCATCATGGATCATCCCTCTGGAGAAAGAGCTGAGTCCAGGGACACGCCATGCCGATAATCTGGGCATCATGGGGAGCCCACTGCAAGAGTAAGTGTGTGCATGAGAGCTCACAGCAAAGGCCTGGGCAAGCCAAGGAGCAGGGACCCTCCCCAGGTGCCAAGGATCCCAGTCCCTGAGCCACAGGGCTGGGTACAGCCTCCTCCGATTGCTCATGACAGCAGCTCATGACACCCACCACAGAGTCCAAGAAGTTTCTGTGGGAGAGGTGGAGGAAGAAAGTGGAAACATCTCCAAAGAGGGGGAATGAAGGCAGCAGTCCCACGGGTAAACATCTCCAAATATGGGTGGATTTAACCCCTCTCTGGCAGAGCTGTTTCTTCCATGAACAGCAGTACCTGGGGGAAGGCGGGTCTTTTGCTGACAGCCCTTGTGGCATAGAGGGCATCAGGGTTGGAGACACCCCTTCCAGCCAAGGGGCAGTTGCTGGGCACTCAAACAAAGGTTTCAGTCGGGGACCTCAAAGCTCCGGGACCAGTGTGGAAGGCAGCAGTGAGTGGCAGCCCTGCCGCTACACTGAGAATTTCATTCTGTTGGGCTAAACCAGGACCCCAGGGACTCCCTGCAGCCGGCTGGATGGGCACAGATGGGACCTGGCCCTTCCTGCTGCTCCTGAGCATGTCATTCAAGGAAGTGCTGGAAGAACAGGCCTGGAGGGATCCTCATGGCACTGCATTGCCTGTGGCTGTGATAACTGATTGTCTCCCTCCTGCAAACGCTTCCTGGGTCAGGCGCTTGGGGACAACCATCTGGCAGTGCTCATGGGAATCCATCAGGACCATGCCCTGTGTGTGGGCAAGGGGACCTCAGGCACTTGTCACCCTGTTGGAGAGCAGCTTGGAGAGCAGAGACCTGGGGGGAGGAAAGAGAGGTCCCATGGCTGGCAGAGTGAAGGTGCTGCTGTGTGCCTGGGGCCAGGGCACTGCCACCTCCGAGGCCCTCTCCTAGCTCCTGAGAAGCTCTTGCAGAAGCAAGCAAATCCCAGAGAACAACCTTCCCCACCTTGCTGGGAGTCAAGGAGAGGGTCACTTCTGTGAGAGAACATGACAGGCCAGGAGCAGGCACATGGCTGGGGTTTGTGCTTGTGAGGTCACTTCTGCCCCAGGACCTGATAGGCCAGCAGCAGGCACAGGGCTCACATATGGGGCTGTAAGGTCACTGCTACCTCAGAACCCGGCAAAGGGCCTCAGTGCTGATTGTGAGGTCACTTCTGCCTCAGTACCCGATTGGTTGGTGTAGGTTCCTGGAAGTCACCTGTGCCTGTGCTGCTGTTAGGCCAGAACCAGGTTAATTGGCACAGGAGACTGTCCTGGAGGGCAGAGAGGCCATGGATCCCTCGTGGATCTTCAGGGACAACGTCCTCAAAGCCCAGGAACAAACCAGTGTGATGTGATGGGAGTCAAGCAGGGCCTGGCAGGAGAACCGCATGGATGACCAGGGGCACCCTGACTTAGGAGTTCAGCCACAGGAAGGAAGTTCCCGGAGGGTGGAAGGGGGCAGAGGCTGCCCAGGAGGCAGATAGAAACCTTGCCTGTGGGTGCAGCGATGGAGCTAGGAAAGCTGGAGCTGGAGCCAGAGCTCACAAGGGGTGGGGAGGGCAACCAGGAGGGCTTTTGTAAGCCTGCTGGCAGCACAAGGAAGGCAGCTAAGGAGAATGTGCTCTCACTGCTCAGTGGGGCAGGGGACATAGTGACAAGGACAGGGAAAAAGCTGAGTCTCTCCTTGTCTTTTCTGCCTTACATACTACTGGTAAGAGCTGCCCCTAAGGCTCCTAGTGCCCACATGACATTGCTCTTGATTGTCTTTGAAATGTCAGGGCAAACAGGGAGGTTCCTGCTATCTGGGAAAAGGCAGACATCACACCCATTTCCAGAGAAGGGCAAGAGGAAGAATGCAGGTCAGCTTCATGCGAGTCCCTGGGAAGGTGATGGAGCAAATGCTTCTGTAAACCATCTCCAAGCATCTGGAGGGCAAGGATTGGAGGAGCCAGCATGGGCTGACCAAAGGGAAATAGAAAGTCTGCCTGACCAACCTGAATGCCTTCTACCATAAGACTGTGGGCACAAGGGGAAAGCAGGGGACTTGGTGTGCCCTCATATTGGCAAGGCCTTTGACACAGTCATCCCTGTTCTACCTGTAGCCTAACTGTTGAGATCTGCACTCGATAAATGAACCATAAAGCAGGTGGAAGACTGGCTGGTCCATCAGGCCCAAAGGCTGTGATTAGTGGTATGAGGAGGCCAAACTGGTGGCTGGTTACTGGTGGCATCCCTCCATGATCAACACAGGGGGCAACACTGTGGAACTTCTTCATTAATGGCCTGGGACATGGGATGAAGCGCACTCTTAGTACCTTTGTGGACTATGTGCAATTGGAGTGAGCCCCTGAGCAAGCTCATTTAGTTCCCTCTGCATTGAGGAGGGAGGTGGGACTGGGGGGACCTGACATCCAGAGGTCTCCTCCATCCTAAGTGCTGTGATTCAATCACAGTTCATGTTTCTAGGGAGAGCTCTGTAAAGACAGACTAGGCCGAGGAAGAAGACAGGGCAGAGAGGCAGAAGAGAGAGAAGTACATCAATTTAAATAGAGGTGTTCCTCAGCAGAAAACTTCCCCATTCAAAGTGCGGGTAGCAAATAGGGCGTGATGAATAACTGTGCATACATATGTATATACTCAAACAGAGGAAGTAATTACTGTAGTGCATGGACATGGTGCTGCCAATAAAAAAGAAAGGAAAAACAACATGCGAATTGACAAATAGTATTTGAAGTTCTGGAAAGGAAGGCTTTTCTCAGTTATTGCATAGAGTTCTACTTTGGATAGGTTTGGACTTTTGACTAAAAGTTTACATTCAGGCCTTTATTAATTGGGGCACCTAGAGAGGCTACTGCTGCCCGAGATGCCCTGTTGTCGCTGTGTTCCCAGGCAGTGCTGGGGAATGTGATCCAGGAGCTACGGGAACCTTTCTGGAGCATTAGCTGGTCACCAGGAGAAGTCTCCCAACACCTCTCAGGGAGACACCTTATTTCTCTCTATTGCCTAGAAAGGGAAGTGCAGGCAGCTGGATTAGGCAGAGACATCTGCCTTGAAGGGGTCTGGCACTGGGTGAGATCAGCCTCCTCCCTGTTGCTGCCTAAAATCAGTTACACTTCATTGACCATCCTGGGAGTGTGGCTAGGTGTTTATGGCCTCCTTTAAAACAGCACTGCAACACAGGTGTATTGAGATTGGTGCCAATCTGGCCATCCAAAGATATCTCATTTCATTGAAGCCGGTCACCCTGTTTTCCGCTACTGGTCAAGAGAGTTCGAGCCCTCAGAGTGCGCCTGGCTCTTTGGAAAGAGCGAGGAGTGGCATGGAGAGCCCTGGGCAGGGAGTGGTTTTGGTGAGCCCTGGACTCGGTGTTGTCTTTTATCATGCTGTAGGCCTGATTATAACAGAAATGTTTAGAAAATGACAATAAAATTGAAACAAAGAAGAAATTAAAAAGCAAATAATTATTTTTTACACTTTTCAGCTTTTAACAGTCTTTATGTTCTTGTACTCCTCCTTGTTGGTGTTTGGGGCAGATTCTGTGAGTGAGTGAGTGAGTGAGTGAGAGTGTGTGTGTGTGTGTGTGTGTGTGTGTGTGTGTGTGTGTGTGTGTGTGTTTTGTAAAGGAAAGTGATTTCCACCTGGCGTGAGATGCAGTGACAGGGACACAGACATGTGGTGTCTTTGTAGGTGCCTTGGTCCCCTCTGCCCAGCCTCCATCTGCACCTCAGAGGGGCTCTGGTCTCCCGCAGGTCAACTCTGAGAGCTGCCAGGCCCAGGCAAGTACCTCACATACACCAGGGCCTCTCCAAGTGCCACTACATGCTTGTGATTAGACACCTGAGCTCTGCCTGGAAAGGTGAAGGACTGTTTAAAAATGTGTTAAAAATATGAGCACCTTTTCCTCAGCTGAAATAATTCAATAATTTTAATAAATTGTCCCCCTTTTTCCTTGAGGAACTCCTGGAAATCTTTAGGAAGGGTTTGAATCCCAGGAGAAGAAATACTGGTCTCCCTCAAACTTGCATTCTCGCTGCTCTGTCTGTTCTACTGTGCTTTTAACCTCACCAATCTTTCACATCTTTCTCCATGCCCTGATTAAACTGATCATTTCTACAGTCATCTTTGCATCAGACTATGTGTAGAAAGAAACTTTCCATAGTTTTCCATTTCTCCTCCTGCTCTTACTCTTCAATCACTCAGATAGTTCATCTTGCCTCCTCTTCCAGAAGTCTCATTGTTTCTTTAGACAACTCCTGAATTGTGTTGCTATCTCTCCTTTCCTGTCTAGCTGTCAAAAATCGTTCTAGCAAGGTTATTCCTTGTGGAAAGTGAACATCACTGGAGGCACCTTGGACTTAGCATGCAGTTAAGGAGTGTATCTTATTTTTCATTCAAATGTACCATGTTTTGTTGTTTTGATCACAGCTCAGAATTATCCTCCTATGTCTCTTTGCAGCTAGTTCTCGAAGGAAAGCAGGTGGGAATTGGTGCATAGAGGCTGTAACACTCAGCTACAGACTCCAGTGGAAAAAGGGTTGATTTTTACAAGGGTGATGTAGGTCCCCAGTGGCCGAAGAGAGAAATGGCAGGGCTGGGGAGGGGAGGAGGAAGGCTGTTCATACATGTCTGCTGTCAAAAATACTGCTTTTCTCACACATCCAGATTCCTCTGGAGACCCTCTCAGTCACTGTCAATCGGAGAATGTGAATATCACTTGTTCTGTATGCTGTACAGAAAAGAAAACTTTAAAAGCAGGAATCCTTTGTCGTCGTCTTCTTCTTCTTTTTTTTTTTTTTGATGCTTCTTCCTCTTGTAAAGACGCTCCTGAAACCTCTCCAATTCACCACACCAGATCTGAAGAACTGAGGGAAATTATGGGGATAATTAGGAGCTCATCAGGGCTTTTTGCATTGTAATGACCCCTCAGGAGTATTTAGTGGTGAGTCCATGAACATCAGATTCTGAGAGGAGAGTGAAGCAAGCTCTCAAGAAGTTGCATTCAGAAACAGATCCCAAAGTTTCTTGGAGCATTAATGGGTCCCCCTGAGGGCCATTACTCACACAGCCTCTCCAGGGGCTGATGAGAGCAGAAAGCTGGAGGCAGTTGTTACAGGTAGGCAAAGGAAATGTGCAGGTGGCTCTGATGCCAAGTCAGCCTAGGTGTGTTTTATCATACCACATGGCCAAGCACTGACACCCAGCCCTGGGTAGGGTGATCGTTTCCCTCCTGCTTTGCTCAGGGCTCTTTGTGGGGGCAGTGTGAGGGTGGGGGTGTGCCACACTGAGTGAGGGACAGTGAGATGGCACCTCACAGGCCCCATCAGTGAGAGGAGGAAACAAGGCCTCAGACTACAAGGAAATGGTGTCTTCTGGCAGGCCTCAGTGGCAGATACAGGAGCCATAGCCAAGAGGACAAAGACCTCAGTTCTGTCGGAAGCTTTCAGCCTTGGCAGTGCCCCTGGCCTTCTCCACCAGAGCCTGTCCTACACTGTCCCATGCCTGCCCCTTCTTCACTGCAGCCTGTAGACACCCAGCCTGCTTCCCCTCCTTGCTCTCACCCAGGGATCTGCCCACCTTTACTGATGTCTCTCCACCCTCCCTTGCTTTTCCTTCAAACACAAAGCCAGGGGCTCACCACAGGCTCCCTCTGCCTGACCTCTTGCACCACAGCACTACCCTTCAAGTGATATTTATTTCTATAAAATCTGGTCTGAACCTCTCAAGCTGAAGATTGTGGGTGTTTCTCCTTCTTGTGCTGCTTCCCACCACCAAAAAAAGCACCAACATCTCTGAAACCACCCTTCAAGCACTCACGGTCTACTACTCTACTGCCCTTAGCTTCAACTTCACCAGGATAATGTAGCCCAGGTCCCTCAGCCTCCCTGTACAGCTCATGTGCTGCATGACCCATACCCGCTCTTGGCAGACCTCCTCTGCACCCTCTCCAGGTCCTCCCCATTCCTCCAGCACTGCGTGTACCACACTGGGACATGTGATTCCAGATGTGGCCACCCCAGTGCTAGGTGGAGGGATAAAAACAGTCCTTGTCTGGGGGGCCACATGCTTCCTAATGCAGCCCCCTATGCAGCTGGCCTGATCTGTGGTGAGCATGCACCATGGGCTCATATGGCATCCCTCATGATGTCCAGGCCCTTCTCCCCAGGGTCACTCCCCCAAGGCCCAACCTGCTGCTTCTCCTTGCACAACTTCAGGAGGTTTCTCTTGGCCTCATCTCCAAGCTTCTCAAGGTCCCTCTCAACTCAAGCTCCTTTGTGTCAGCTGTGAATGTGTGTGTGTGCAGATGGCTCATCCTATCTTGCCATGCTTCTGACAGGATAACAGCATGACGAACTGCAGGACGCTACAGATAATAAAGGCCATGCTGTTTTAAAGAACTGCTGGAAATGGTTGAAATGAGCATGGCAGCCATCTCAGAGAAGCCAAGGGCAGGTACAAAGCAAGCAAGACCAGGGTCAATGGGTATAGGGTAAATAGAGGTGTGCTGGTTGCATGGGAGGAGAGCAGGGTGGTAAAAGAGAAGAGCTTGTAAGGTGGAAAAGAGGGGAAAATGCAATAAAAAGTGAAATCAATGAAAAATCAGGGCCACCTGGGGGTACCTGCCAAGCAGTCCTGAATCTGAACTGCTCTGACCAGAGCAGGACAAGACACATGCAGCTGATGTGCTCATACTTTTGTCTGATGTACTTCAATAGCCATGGGGAAGCTGAATGTTTTCCCTAAGGTCAACAATGGAAGACCCGGGGTGGAAGGAAATGCCAAATCATTCAGGCTGGAAGGGACCTCCGGTTGTCTCTAGCCCAACCTGCTTCTCACAGCAGGCTCAGCTGTCAGCTCCAAGCAGGTTGCTGAGGGCTTTAGTCATTTAGGACTTGAAAACCTCTGAGGATGGAGATGGCACAACCTGTCTGGGCAACCTGTCCCAGTGCTTCACTGTTTGGATGGGTAAAACATTTTTGCTTATCCCCAGCCTGAACCTCTCTTGTTTCAGCTAGTGCCTCATCCTGGCCCTCCTCCTCCCATGGTGCACAATGGTGAAGAGGCTGGCTCCATCTTCTTGATGACCTCCTGGTAGGTATGGGCAGGCAAACCCTAGGTCTTCCCAAAGCCTCCTCTTTTCCAGGCTGAACAAACCCAGCTCCCTCAGCCTCCCACACTGACAAAGTCAAGTGTACAAAAGTGTTCCTAGGTTGTTTAATGGATCTCCCAATCCTTCTGGATTTTACTGGATCTGCAGAGGACCTTAGGGCTGTTAGAGTGCAATCACCTTCATGCCATGACCTTCTGCATATGTCACACTCATTTGACATCATGTTGTAGTGTACAGGTATTGTAGATGGTGAGGAGGGCAAGCAGTCATCCATAATTAAAAGGAGGTAACCTTGCAGCACGAGGAGGGGCAGGCTCTGGGGGTGGTATGAGTGGTGCTAAAACACATGCAGAAAAGGAATTCAGGAGTTCAGGAATCACAGTAGTTATCACCAGAGATGCCAGAATCACCCATCCCTTTCAGTTGGAAGCGACCTTCGGGCGTCGCTAGTCCAACCTCCTGCTCCCATCAGGATCAACACTGAAGTCACACCAAGTTCCTCCAGGCTTTGTCCAACAGTGTCCTGAAAGCCTCCAAGAACAGAAAGACCATAAGCTCTTCAAATGTTTCATTATCCTCATTGATTTTTCTCCCTGCTATCCAAGAATCGCAGTAGCTATCGCCAGAGATGCCAGAATCACCCATCCCTTTTAGTTGGAAGTGACCTCAGGAGGTCTCTAGTCCAACTTCCTGCTCCCATCGGGATCAACACTGAAGTCACACTACAGTTCCTCTGGGCTTTGTCCAACAGCATCCTGAAAGCCTCCAAGAATGGAGAGGCCATGAGCTCTTCAAATGCTTTAATATCCTCACTGGATAGCATTGGATTAGATAGCAGGGATTTTTCTCCCTGCTATCCAATCTTAGATTTTAACCATTTCCTCTCATTCTTCTGCCATGAATCCCTATAAAAGCATGGTTCACTATGGGTGGCGACCTTGAGCTGGGAAGCTGCTAAGAGTCACCCCAAAAGACTTCTCTTCTGCAGGCTGAACAAGCCCTGTTCCCTCAGCCTCTCCTCTCAGGGCAAGTGCTCCAGCCCCCAAGCACCTTGGGGACCTGCCACTGAAATCGCTCAGAGTGATCAACAGCATTCTTCTGTACGGGGCCCCAACTGGATGCAGGATCTAGATGTGCTCTAAGAAGCCTGAGTAGAGGGGGACTGATCCACTGATCTCCTGGCTTTGTTCTGGTTCATGCAGGCCAGGATGCTGTGGCCTCCATGTCTGCCAAGGAATGCTGCCGGCTCATGTTCAGTTTGCTGCCCACAAAGACTCCCAGGTCCTTCTCCTCAGAGGTCCTGCCCAGCCAGGGACTCCCCAGTGTGTATCGCTCCAGGGTGTTGGTCTCTCCGAGGTGCAGGGCCTGGCATTTGTCCTTCTGAATTTCACAAAGATCCTGACAGCCCATTCCTCCTCCCGGCTGAGGTCCCTCTGAATGGCAGCCCTCAAGCATGTGACTGTTCTGCCCCATTAGGTGTCATCTCAAATGTGATGACAATTGCCTCCTCCAGGTCACTGATGCACCTGTTTAGACAGGTCTGGTGGCAGTATAGACCTCTGCACACTCCACTTGTCAGCAACTTCCAGGGAAAGAATGACCCATTCACAAAAATCCTCTGAACTCGACCATCTAACCACATTTTTAGCCATCTGGTGGTCTACTCAGCCTACTGTAATGTCTTTCTTGTATACAAGAATATGGTGGGAGACAGCATCAAACACCTTCCTTAAAGTCATGTCAGATGTCCTCCACTACTCTCTGCTCCTCCACAGTACAGGTCTTGTTTTCACAGAAGGCAATCAGGTTGGTCAGGAATGATTTCCCTTCAGGTAATCTATGTGGACTCTTCCCAGGCACCTTCTTCTCCTTCGTGTGCCCAGAAAGGTGATCTAAGATGAATCGCTCCATGACACACTCCTCACTCAAGTGAGGTGGAATGGCCTGCAGCTCCCCAGGTAGTTCTTGTGGCCTTTGTTGAAAATGGGCACAACATATTCCTTCTTCTGGCCATTGGGACCTCCCTCGATCTCCACAACCTTTCCAAGATGAGCCTGGTTGTGAGAGTGGTCAGCCCTCTCAAAGTCCTGACACCCTCCAGCAACCTCCTGGACTGCTTGCACTCTGCTGTGACAGGGCGATGCAATTCCCTGCACAAGAACCAGGCCCTGTGATCCACAGGCTTCCTCACATCAATTAAAGGAGATGCATCTACCTCCTCTCCCTCATTGGGTGGTCTGAAACTCATGCTCACCCACAAGATCTCACCCAGCCCTTTGTCCATCCCAGAGAAAAGAGCTCCATACATCTGAGCTGCCCCTTCACACAAAGGGCATCCTCCCTCCTCATCTTCCCCAACAATCTCTCCTGAAGGGCTTGTACCCTGCCACCACAGCCCTCCAGTTGTGCCAGTGATTCCACCACATTTCAGTGATTCCAGCCATGTGGCAGCACTGTGAAAGCTTGTGCATCTCCATCTGCTCCTGTCTGTGCCCCAGGCTGAAGACATTCACATATATTTTGGCTGCAGAACCTCAGCTATGGCACAGAGCGCACATTTATAACGGTGATACCTGATACCAAGAGCCAAGGACACCGTGTATGCAGTGGCCCCACTTCAGAGCAAAGGTGTGCTGTCATAGAGAGCAGGTGGCCATGCAATGGTGAAAGAGGTTCCCTCTGAGAGAGCAAACCCTGCAGTGCCCAAGGTGAGGGGGAAACAGAGCTGGACAGTACACGAATGGTGGGAGAGGGGTTTGTTGTCCAAGCTACCTCTGCAGTACTGTGGGGCCTGTGACAGAGGTGACCTGATCTCCAGGAGGGACAAGGTGCCACTGAGAAAGTCCCTGGGCCTGGACAGCCTGGCATCCAGCCACCCTGTGGACATCATTAGCACAGTCCTCATTGATATCATCTGGGGGTGAGAAAAGATTCAGAGCAAGGAGAGTTACAAGTTTGCAAGAGTGCAGGGACATGAGCGGAGACCTTGGTATGATGGGCCTCCACTAATGCAGCTTGCTTGAATGTAGACAGGATGGCCTTGGCCTGAAGGCAGCAGTGGGATTCAGGTGTTTGGTCACAGGCAGGAAACCTGAGGTGCCCCGCAACACTTGCCCAGCAACCACTGCAAAAGGGCCTGTTTTTCCTGTAGGTCCCATGTGGTACCTGCTAGAAACGTGTGGTGTGCTGGACACTCTAGGCTTATATGCTCTCAACCTCTTAAACCGTTATACGGACCAAAGTGCAGTTAATAAGCATTTCTCATGCCCTACGTGGTGAGAACAGCCTCGGGTTCACTACAGGAACCTGGAAATGGGTCAATGGAGTGAACCAGCAGACTTAATAATATGGGGGAAAGGTTATGCTTGTGTCTCCACAGGTAACGGGCCTCGTTGGATGCCTGCACAGCTGATTCGACTTGTTGACGCATCCCCCGAAACACCAAACGAGGACTGAGAGCCAGTTAAGATGAGCCCATGTCGGGACATTTTCTGGCAATATCTGCCTGCCTCGTGCAGGGTCAATATCGATTCATAAAAGCTTATGGCGACTACACGACCTTACGAATAAGTTGTAGATAGAATCAGAGTGGAACCCTTTTGAGGGATAGGACTGGATGTGGGTTCAAGAAGGTACTGGTGTGTGGATTGGTAATCTTGCTAAGATTTCTAGCCCTCGCCATCTATCTCCGCTGCTTAATAAGCCTTATGCAGAGAATGACTCAAAGGACTTTGCATCAAGTACTTGCTGTGCAAATACACACTGCACTGGCAATATTTGGTTTAAAAAATGAAAAAGATGTATGGGCAGACAGCGAGGGATTGGACAAGACAGAGTTAAGGAGCCGAAAGCCTTGGGAGGAATAAATAGCAGTATGTGGATAAGGAAGTAGCCGCACGGAACGAGAGGGAGTGATGATGGGAACATGACCTTCGGGAAAGTACAACGTGGTGCTTACAAGTGGAGGGTAAAGTACCATAGATCACTGTGGGAAGTACCGACCCGGGCATATAGAGCATATATAAAGGGCTTGCTTGCTTGAATAAAGTTGATTCTGATCCAGCACATCGGAGTCCGTGAATCAGACAGACACAGGACACCTTGCTGGTGGAGGCTGGAGCCAAGGGACTGAGTTCCCCAGACCCATCTACCTCTGCTGTTACCAGATTGCCTGTCCCAGTCCTCAGCCATGGGCCCACATTTCCCTTGTTCATGCTTTTACTCTTACTGAAGCAATAGCAGATCATCTTTTTTGCCCTTGACATCCCTTGCAAGCATCAATCCTAAAGGCGCTTTGGCTTTCCTAACAGCTTCCCTACTTCCCTGGACAACATTTCTCAATTCCTCCTTTGCCGCCTCTCCCTGCTTTCTGTTCCTGTGTGCTGCCTTTTTGTACTGTTGTTCAGTTGTGAGTTCCCTGTTCAGCCACTCTGTGTCCTGAGATCTCTGCTTGCTCTCCTGCACATCAGTATGGGCCATTCTTGAGCTTAGAGGATGCTGTCCTGAAAGACCTGCCACCTTTCTTGAGTTCCTCTGCCCTTCAGAGCTGCCTACCACAGGATCCCTCTACCAGTAGGTCCAAGTCTGCTCCTCTGACATCCAGAGTGTGGGCTCTGCTACTCTTCCTTCTCATGTTGCTCAGGATCTGGAACTCCACTGTCTCATGGCCACTGCAGGCAAGGCTGACACTGATTATCACAGCCCTCATCAATTGTTCCATGTTGGCAGGTTCCAGGTCCAGGAAAGTGTCACCCTTGGTGACCTATCAGGCTTCGCTGTGCTAAGAAGTTGTTCTCCACACCTCCCAGAATCCTCCTGGACTCTTTGCAGCCTGCTGCATTGCCCTCCCACTGAATGTCTGGGAGATTCAAGTCCCCCCATAAGAGCTGGGGTCTGTGATCCACAGACTTCCTCAGGCTGCTCAAAGCCTTTGCAGTTCTGCGACAGCTTGTGCATCTCCATTTCCTCTTCTTTGTGCCCCAGGCTTTGTGCATTTGTGTACATCTGGGCTGCAGAACCTCAGCTGTGGCACCAGGGCTGAGCGCAGACTTGTCATGGTGATACCTGTTCACAAGCCAGAAAAAAAGAGAGCTGGCCATGCAGCTGTGGCAGGAGAGGCGCTTGGTTCCTGAGCTGACTGCAGCACCTTGGGGCCTGTGATGGAGGTGACCAAATCTCCAGGAAAGACAAGGTGCCGCTGAGAAAGTCCCTGGGCCTGAACAGCCTGCAAGCCAGGCACACTGTGGCTGCGTCATCAGCACTGTCCCTGTTCATAGCATGAGGGCTGAGAAAAGGTTTAGGGAGAGACGAACTAGTGGGGATTGAGAGGGTTGTCATGTGTGGAGACCTTGGTGTGATGTGCCTTGCATCTTTGCAGCATGCTCGGATGTAGATGGGATGGACTTTGCCTAAAGGCAGTGGTGGGAATCCCTTGTTTGGGAACAGGCAGGAAATGCGAGATGCCCTGGGGTGTTTGCCCAGCCACCACTCCAAAAGAGTAAGGACTTTTGCTGTAGGTCCTGTGCTGTACCTGCTAGAAACCTGGTGGTTGTGCTGGACACCCCGTGCATCGGACATGGCCCTGCATGAGCTGTTTGCAATGTCGGGATCTGCATATGTCTCGGCTTCCTAGTGAGCGGAGCTCTTGCAGTAGTCGGCATCAAGTGTCATTTCAGATGGCCAAGGAGATTCTGCACCTGGCAACCAGCTGATGTCCTGGAAGCATATGGGTCTCATAATTATTCCATCAGAGCAAGGAGAAAGTGGAACATGTCTTGGATCACCTCTGGCCCTTCAGATGTCCAAGGGGGTGTGTGTGTGCGTGGACAGCTGAGTGCCTCCCTCCATCTCCCTTGATTCCAGTGGGAGCTTAAACAAGGAGCTGCCATGCAGACAGGCATTTTGCGCACACTAAACTTGGGCAAGGGGAATCCCACCTCCTGTGAGTTTGTGGAGAGCACGGGAGAGAACTGTATCCTATTGCACCCTGGGGCTTCACAGTGAGCACTAGATGTATTGATTAACTCCTCTAAATCATCCCTGAAGCAGGAGCAAAGGAACTCCCTTCTTGTGCCTATGCTCTTATGAGATGGGAGCAGGGCTTTCCAGAGTGGGATGTTTCCACCTCTCTTAGATAGCCATGCTCTGGTGAGAACAACTGCAATGCTAGAGTCAGTCTCTGCACTGTTTCGAGAGGGATCCTCGGTGATTATTTTCATCTACTTCAGTGGCTATTTCCCAGGGGTGACCCTGCTGCCTTCCAGGAACTGTCAGCCCTGGAGCCCAGGGAAGGTCCCGAGGGTGCCCAGGGGACAGAGAAAGTCACGTCATCAGCTGGGCCTCTGCTCCTGAGCTGGGCTTGGCTCCTGGGGCTGCCGGAGCCCATGGCAACCTGGCAGGCGCTGCAGAGAGCCAGCTCTGTCCAAGTGCAGCTCCTTTTCCTGGAGAAGCAGGACTCCGGGCACTGCCTGCAGGGGCCAGAACGAGATGGACATCTCGGAAGTTGAAGATAGTGGGGAATCAGAGGATGGCTGAGAGCTGCCTGCAGCGAGAAATCTTCCCAGCCCCTAACACAGTAAGTCTGGCTGCAGGGCAACATTGCTGCTGTGGCTGCCGGAGGGTTCCTCTGAAGCTGGCAGCTTCCACAGCTGAGAGGGTCTGTCAGGGCGGCTCTGCCAGCTCCTCCTGTTTGGAGCAGGTGGTGCTTTAGAGCAGGGCTTCCCAGCCACACCGTCAGAGGGACAGGCCATCACGGCTACCTTCTGCCAGGGACGGTGCTGGGGTGTGAAGCCAGGGAGTGCCCCCAGGTGTGCGCGGGCTGTAATTGAGAGCAGTGTCCCTGCGACCCAGGGTGCTGTGTGCCCGGGGCAGGGACTCTGCCGCCTGCGAGGGTCAGCACTCAGCCTGCCCAGGGAGCTGCCCAGGGCGCTGCAGGGAGAAGCTCTGGCTGGAAGGAGCGACCCCGAGAAGGGTGGGTTCATCCTCCTGTTGAGAGGGTGCTGCGGGGGTCAGGGCTGCTCTCAGATCTCGCTCACTCCCAGGATATTTGCAGGGGACCTTTTCAAGCAGCCAGCCATGGCCGGGGTTCCCTGAAAGATAAGGACCTTTCCTGAGGCTCTGCTTCCAGTTTCCCACTGTTTGCAGGAGGTGGGAGGTGGGGGGGCAACGGGGAAGGAAAGGAGCTGTGAGGTTTGGACAAGAGGCTGATGCTCCCAGACCACTGCAGTGAGAGATCAGTAGTTCTGTGAGGGACCTCATTGCACCCTTTCACCCAGTGCTCTGCCTACAGAAAGCACCACCATCACCTTGCCTGGCCTCACCAGTGTTTGTCTGACCTGCTCCTTAGCACCTGCAAAGCCAGAGATGCCCCTGGGCAGTGCCCTGCTGCTGGGAGGTTTCTGCAGGGCAGGACTGAGTGCCCAGAGGGTGGGATGGGGTCTGTGAGCGCTGGCAGGGAAAAGAGATGGGGCAGAGAAACAGCTGCCAGGAGGAAAAGCTCCAGGCAGGGGAGATATGATCAGCGAGTGAAAGTAGAGACATAAATGCTGTGGGAGGGGGAATTAGGAAAACTCCCGGTCAGTCCCTGCAATGCAGACATCTTCCTCTCAGCAAGCCCCCCGTGTCTCCTCTCCCACCAGCACAGCCTCTGCCCTCAAGGCCATGGGCTGCAGGGCAGGAGCCCCCTCCTCAGCAGCCTGAGCTGCAGCAGAGCAGAGGGGCATCTCTGCTGTGACGTGCCCATTTCCCACTGCACGGCAAAGGGGCTGAGAGTGACTGTGCTGCGATGCCGCTGCCTGGGAGGTGGTGGGCAGAGCTGGGCGAGGGGAAGGCTTTCCTAACTGCCCGTCTGGCTCTCCCTCCTGGCTTTCCCTTTGCTGGCAGGGTCATGGTACTGCTGCTTGTTTCCTCTCCTCTCTGTGCTGCTCTGCTTCTTGCTGTCCTGCTCTCTGGGGTGAAGGAGAGGGGTTCAGCTGCAGTTAAGGCACTGACCCTGTGGGTCCTGCGTGGAGCTGTCTTCATGGCAGTGATGTGCCCAAGGCCCCTTCTATCCTTCTAGGCAATGCATTTCATCTGATTGGGGAGTGATCTGACTCTGCTTTAAGGCTGCCCCCCCTCACCCTTCTTCAGATCTCTTGACTGTCTCTCTGGGGTGTCCTGCCAGCCTTCAAGCTGCCCTCCAGAAGACCTCAGCTCTGCCATAGCATGTCTGTGATAGCGGAGAGTCTTTGTGCTGGTCATGCAAGCCAGAAACCTCCTGATCTGCTCTGACGAGCTCTCCAGAGCACACTCTCCATGTCTGCTCTGAGAGAGAAGAATGGGGAAATCTTCCCTCTGGAGCTACATTCCTCCACTCTCACCTCAGCCCAGGTCCTTTCTTAGAGTAACTTGGGAGTGGGATTGTCCTTTAGCTGGGAGAGGGGCTAGCACAGGGCAGCGGGCAGCAAGACTCCTGCACAGTCCAGATCCCCTGACTCTGTCTGTAGTATATAGACACCGTGAGCCCTTTTCCTGCTGGGACACTTAAGTTCTAATGCTGAGAGAAACTGAAATGCCAAAGATTTCTACTGCATCAAAGAATGCTCCCACGGTGTGACGGAGGCATCTCAAAACTCAAGAAACGTAGAATCAGATCCCTCCACTGCAGCCCATTTTCTGAATAAACTGTTGAACGAACTTTCCACAAAATGGGTGGCTGTAATCTGCTGCAGGCTGTGTACATCAGAGCTAGTCACGTCCCACTCCCATTGCAGTGCTTTGGGAAAGAGTGCAGAGGGTAAACTGATGTGAGGAGAGGGTCCATCTCACTGGAACAGAGATGTCTAGGAAGGGTGGGGTCATCCCCTGCCTTCCCTTCAGTGTTTCTGTGGCTTGCTGGAGTGGGAACTGGTGGGGCTGATTCCGACACAGACATCTGTGTTCAGGAGGGCAAGGCTGGGGGAGAGGAATCCCTTGCAAGGGTCTTCTCTTTCAGAGACAGCTGCCATGAGTGCTGTATTCATCTCTCACAAGGATTAAAAGAGGATATTCCCACTGGGTCACTGGACTGAATCCCCTTCACTCAGCTCTTGACAGCTGTCTCCAGGAATTCCCAGCAAGTACATGGGGCAGTTTGACACCTCCATTTACAACCCCAGCACAGAAGGACTGACTCCTCTAGAGCACCACACCCCGAGGGCCCTGCTGTGCATGGCACACTCAGACAGCATAAACCAGCAATCAGAAAAGGGATCTGAATGAAGGGAGAGAAGAGAGGAAAGGTGGAGGTTTGTACTAAGAATAGTTTGGGTTTGGCTCGGAGAAAACTAATTAACTTACCAATGCCTCTTCCTCCTTGGACAGTCCCCAAAGCTCAGAAGAAGCAAATGCTCAACAACAGTTTCCTGGATGAGTTCCTCCTCCTGGCATTTGTGGACAAACGGGGGCTGCAGCTCTTGCACTTCTCCCTCTTCCTGGGCATCTACCTGGCTGCCCTCCTGGGCAACATCCTCATCATCACAGCCGTAGCCTGCGACCACCACCTCCACACCCCCATGTACTTCTTCCTCCTCAACCTCTCCCTCCTCGACCTTGGCACCATCTCCACCACTGTCCCCAAATCCATGGCCAATTCCCTGTGGGACACCAGGGCCATTTCCTACTCAGGATGTGCTGCCCAGGTCTTTCATTTTACTTTTCTCTTGTCGACTGAGTATTCTGTTCTCACTGTCATGGCCTATGATCGCTATGTTGCCATCTGCAAGCCCCTGCACTATGGGACCATCATGGGCAGCAGAGCTTGTGTCAAAATGGCAGCAGCTGCCTGGGCCAGTGGGTTTCTCAATGCTCTCCTGCACACTGCCAACACATTTTCAATACCACTCTGCCATGGCAATGTCCTGGAGCAGTTCTTCTGTGAAATTCCCCAGATCCTCAAGCTCTCCTGCTCAGACTCCTACCTCAGGGAAACTTGGGCTCTTGTGGTTACTCTTTGTTCAGGCTTCGGGTGTTTCGTCTTCATTGTGGTGTCCTACGTGCAGATCTTCACTGCTGTGCTGAGGATCCCCTCTGAGCAGGGACAGCACAAAGCCTTTTCCATGTGCCTCCCTCACCTGGCCGTGGTCTCCCTCTTTGTCAGCACTGTCATATTTGCCCACCTGAAGCCCCCCTCCATCTCCTCCCCAGCTCTGGATCTGGTGGTGTCTTTTCTGTACTCAGTAGTGTCTCCAGCAGTGAACCCTCTCATCTACAGCATGAGGAACAGGGAGCTCAAGGATGCCCTGAAGAAGCTGATTCAACTGCTGCTACTTCAGCAGCAATAAGCTGCCCATCTCTCCACGCAAGTGATTTCCAGTTTATCTCAGGCAACTCTTGCGCTTTGTGCATTCTGTCTGTGACAGTCATTTGCACACAAACATTTGAATTCATCCCACTTCTCCAGAGGCACAAACCCTGTCTGTCAAATTGATTAGTCAATGAGGTTTGGATTTGGAGACTGCCTCGTTTTAATACAAATGTCCCTGTTTTCCCATGATGCAATAATGGAAAATTTTCAGGAAGGTTGTGAATCCCTGAAGAAATATTCATCTACCCCTTAAGCTGGTGTACCACTGCTTTGTCTGTTATGCTATGGATATCATCTCAGCAGTCTTTCACATATTTCCCCACGTCCTCATTAAATCGATCATTTCTAAAGTCATCTTTGCAGCAGACTATCTGGGCATAGGCACTTTCCCTTGTTTTCCACTTTTTCTTCTCTCCTTTCTCTTCATTCATTCAGATCTCTCTCCTCTCTCTCGGTGCTGCTCTGAGCTTCAGGAAGTGCAAAAATTGCCTCATCTTTCAGGAGTCTAATTGCCTCTTTAGCCAACATCTTAGTTGTGTTTTCTCTCTATCCTATCAATCTGTCTGAAACATTTCTACTAAGGCTATCCCTTGTGGAAAGTGGACCTCACTGGAGGCAGCCTGGACTTGAAACACAGTTCAGGAGTTAATTTTCCTTTTCAATAAACTCCATCATGTTTAATTTTTGTTTGACGCCAATTAAGAAAAACCCTTCTGTGTGTATTTGCAGCTGGTTCTCTAAGGAGAACTCGTTAGGGCTTTTTGCACTGTAATGACCCCTCGGGGTACTTGGTGCTGAGTCTATGAATGTCAGATTCTGAGAGGAGAGTGAAGCAACCACTCAAGAAGTTGAATTCAGAAGGAAATCACAAATTTTCTTGGAGTGTTAATGAGTCCCCCTGAGGGCCATTACTCACAAAGCCTCTCCAAGGGCTGATTAGAGCAGAGGCAGTTGTTACAGGTAGGTAAAGAAAATGTGCAGGTAGCTCTGATGCCTAGAAAACTTGGATAAGTTTTATCATACCACATGGCCAAGCACTGACACCCAGCCCCTGAGTAGGGTGATGCTTTCTCTGACGCTTTGCTCAGGGCTCTTTGTGGGGGCAGTGTGAGGGTGGGGGTGTGCCACGCTGAGTTAGGTGCAATGAGATGGCACGTCCCAGGCCCCCCCAGCAGGAAGAGGAAACAAGGCCCCAGTGCTGCAAAGAAATGGTGTCTTCTGGCAGGCCTCGATGGCAGATACAGGAGCCATACACAAGAGCACAAACAGAAGCTGTCAGAAGCTTTCAGCCTTGGCAGTGCCCTGGCCTTCTCCACCAGAGCCTGTCCTACACTGTCCCATGCTTGAGCCAGTTACACTGCAGCCTGTAGACACCCAGCCTGCTTCCCCACCTTGCTCTCGCCCAGGGATCTGCCCACCTTTACTGATGTGTCTCTACCCTCCCTTGTTTTTCCTTGAAACACAAAGCTGGGGGCACAGACTCCCTCTGCCTGACCTCTTGTACCACAGCACTACCCGTCAAGGGAAATTTCTTTCTCTAACATCCATTCTGAACCTCTGAAGCTGAAGATTATGGCTGTTTCCCCTTCTCATGCTGTTTCCCACCACCAAGAATAGGGCCACCATCTCTGAAAGCACGCTTCAAGCATTCACAAGCTACTACTCTACTGCCCTTACCCTCTGCTTCATGAGGATAATGGAGCCCAGGTCCCTCGTCCTCCCTGTACAGCTCATGTGCTGCAGGCAACAAGCCCCATCTTGGCAGACCTCCTCTGCACACTCTCCAGGTCCTCCCCATTCCTCCAGCACTGGGTGTACCACACGTGGACGCACGATTCCAGATGTGGCCACTCTTGTGCCGAGTGGAGGGTGATAATAACTGTCCTTGTCTGGGGGGGCACAGGCTTCCTAATGCAGCCCCACATGCAGCTGGTCTGATCTGCAGTGAGCATGCACCACAGACCCATATGGCATCCCTCCTGATGTCCAGGCCCTTCTCCTCAGGGTCACTCCACCAAGGCAGGACCTGCCGCTTCTCCTTGCACAACTTCAGGAGGTTTCTCTTGGCCTAATCTCCAACCTTCTCAAGGTCCCTCTCAGCTCAAGCTCCTTTGTGTCAGCTGTGAATGTGTGCGTGCAGATGCCTCATCCTATCTCGCCATGCCTCTGACAGGATAACAGCATGACCAACTGCAGGACACCATAGATAATAAAGGCCATGCTGTTCTAAAGGAACTGCCAGAAACAGTTGAAATGAGCATGGCAGCCATCTCAGAGAAGCCAAAGGAAGGTACAAAGCAAGCAAGACCAGGGTCAAGGGGTAAACAGAGGTATGCTGGTTGCATGGGAGGAGATTAGGGTGGTAAAAGAAAAGGGCTTGTAAGGTGAAAAGAGGGGAAAATGCAATAAAAGGTGAAGCCAATGAAAAGTCAGGGCCACCTGGGGACACTGGCCAAGGAGCTCTGAATGTGAACTGCTCTGACCAGAGCAGGACAAGACACACGCAGTTGGTGTGCTCATACTTTTGTCTGATGTACTTCCATGGCCATGGGGAAGCTGAATGTTTTCCCTAAGGTCAACAAGGGAAGACCCAGGGTGGAAGGAAATGCCAAATCATTCAGGCTGGAAGGGACCTCACATTGTCTCTAGCCCAACGTGCTTCTCACAGCAGGCTCAGCTGTCAGCTCCAAGCAGGTTGCTGAGGGCTTTAGTCATTTAGGACTTGAAAACCTCTGAGGATGGAGATGGCACAACCTCTCTGGGCAACCTGCCCCAGTGCTTCACTGTTTGGATGGGTAAAATGTTTGCCCTAATTCCCAGCCTGAACCTCTCCTGTTTCAACTAATGCCTCATCCTGGGCCTCCTCCTCCCATGATGCACAATGGTGAAGAGGCTGGCTCCATCTTCTTGATGACCTCCTGGTAGGTATGGGCAGGCTGTTATTAGGTCTGCCCAAAGCCTCCTCTTCTCCAGGCTGAACAAACCCAGCTCCCTCAGCCTCCCACAGTGATGAAGTCAAGTTTACAAATGTGTGCCTAGGTTGTTTCATGGTTCTTCCAATCCTTCTGGATTTTACAGGATCTGCAGAGGACCTTAGGGCTGTTAGAGTGCAACCACCCTCATGCCATGACTTTCTGCATACGTCACACTCATTTGGCATCATGTTGTAGTGTGCAGGTGCTGTAGATGGTGAGAAAGGCAAGCAGTCATTCATAATTAAAAAGAGGTAACCTCACACCACGAGGAAGGGCAGGCTCTGGGGATGCCATGCGTGGTGCTAAAACACATGCAGAAAAGGAATTCAGGAGTGCAGGAGTCACAGTAGCTATCACCAGAGATGCCAGAATCACCCATCCATGTCAGTTGGAAGGGATCTTGGGAGGTCTCTAGTCCAACCTCCTGCTCACATCAGGATCAGCACTGAAGTCACATCAAGTTCCTCCGGGCTTTTTCCAACAGGGTCCTCCAAGAACAGGTGGTCCATAAGCTCTTCAGATGCTTCATTATCCTCATGGATTTTTTTCTCCCTGCTATCCCATCTTAGTTTGTAACCATTTCCTCTCATTCTTCTGCCATGAATCCCTGTAAAAGCCCAGTTCACTATGGGTGGCCACCTTGAGTTGGGAAGCTGCTAAGAGTCACCCCAAAAGCCTTACCTTCTCCAGGCTGAACAAACTTGTCATCGCAGCCTCTCCTCCCAGGCCAAATGCTCCAGTCTCCAAGCACCTTGGGGGCCTGCCCCTGAAATCATCAGAGTGAGCAACAGCATTCTTCTGCACGGGGCCCCAGCTGGATGCAGGATCTGGATGTGCTAGTAGTACAGTAGAGGGGGATAGTCTTTTCCCTTGCTCTCCTGGCTTTGTTCTGGTTCAGGCAGGCCAGGATGCTGTGGCTTCCATTGCTGCCAAGGAATGCTGCTGGCTCACGTTCAGCTCGCTGCCCACAAAGACTCCCAGGACCTTCTCCTCAGAGCTCCTGCCCAGCCAGGGACTCCTCACTCTGTACCACTGCAGGGTGTTGGTCTATCCGAGGGGCATTTGTCTTTCTTGAATTTCACAATGATCCTGACAGCCCATTCCTCCTCCCTGTTGAGGTCCCTCTGAATGGCACCCCTCAAGCATGTGACCATTCTGCCCCATTAGGTGTCATCTTAAATGTGATGAGAATTGCCTCCTCCAGGCCGCAAATGAATCTGTTAGACAGGTCAGGTGGCAGTATAGACCGCCTGCCCCCTCCACTTGTCAGCAACTTCCAGGGAAAGAATGACCCATTCACAAAAATCCTCTGAGCTCGCTCATCCAACCAGCTTTCCACCCATCTGGTTGTCTACTCAGCCTACTGTAATGTCTTTCTTGCATACAAGAACGTGCTGGAAGACAGCATCGAATACCTTGCTTAAAGTCAGGTCAAGTGACCTCCACTACTCTCTGCTCCTCCACAGTACAGGTCTTGTTTTCACAGAAGGCAATCAGGTTGGTCAGGAACAATTCCCCTTCAGTTAATCTATGTGGACTCTTCCAAGTCGCCTTCTTCTCCTTCGTGTGCCCAGAAAGGTGATCTAAGATGAATCGCTCCATGACACACTCCTCACTCAAGTGAGGTGGAATGGCCTGCAGCTCCCCAGGTTGTCCTTGTGGCCTTTGTTGAAAATGGGCACAACATATTCCTTTTTCTGGCCATTGGGACCTGCCCCGATCTCCACAACCTTTCCAAGATGAGCCTGGTTGTGAGAGTGGTCAGCCCTCTCAAAGTCCTGACACCCTCCAGCAACCTCCTGGACTGCTTGCACTCTGCTGTGACAGGGTGATGCAATTCCCTGCACAAGAACCAGGCCCTGTGATCCACAGGCTTCCTCAGGTTGATTAAAGGAGATGCATCCACCTCCTCACCCTCATCGGGTAGTCTGAAAGTCATGCGCACCCACAAGATCTCACCCAGCCCTTTGTCCATCCCAGAGAAAAGAGCTCCATACATCTGAGCTGCCCCTTCACACAAAGGGCATCCTCCCTCCTCATCTTCCCCAACAATCTCTCCTGAAGAGCTTGTACCCTGCCACCACAGCCCTCCAGTCGTGTGGGTGATTCCACCTCATTTCAGTGATTCCAGCCATGTGGCAGCACTGTGAAAGCTTGTGCATCTCCATCTGCTCCTGTCTGTGCCCCAGGCTGAAGACATTCACATATATTTGGGCTGCAGAACCTCAGCTATGGCACAGAGTGCACATTTATAACGGTGATCCCTGTTACCAAGAGCCAAGGAGACCGTGTATGCAGTGGCTCCACTTCAGAGCAGGGACTCTGCTGTCATAGAGAGCAGGTGGCCAGGCAATGGTGAAGGAGCTTCCCACTGAGAGAGCAAACCCTGCAGTGCCCAAGGTGAGGAGGAAACAGAGCTGGACGGTGCACAAATGGCAGGAGAGGGCTTTCCTGTCCAAGCTGCCTCTGCAGCACGGTGGGGCCTGTGACAGAGGTGAGCTGATCTCCAGGAGGGACAAGGTGCCACTGAGAAAGTCCCTGGGCCTGGACGGCCTGGCATCCAGACACCCTGTGGACATCATTAGCACAGTCCTTGTTGATATCATCTGGGGGTGAGAAAAGATTCAGAGGAAGGAGAGCTACAAGTTTACAAGAGTGCAGGGACATGAGCGGAGACCTTGGTGTGATGGGCCTCCATTAATGCAGCATGCTTGAATGTGGACAGGATGGCCTTGGCCTGCAGGCAGCAGTGGGATTCAGGTGTTTGGGCACAGGCAGGAAACCTGAGGTGCCCTGGGACACTTGCCCAGCAACCACTGCAGAAGGGCCTGTTATTCCTGTAGGTCCCATGTGGTACCTGCTAGAAACAGGTGGTGTGCTGGACACCCCAGGCATCTGACATGGCCCTGCCAGCCTATTTTTATGTCACTAAAGCATCTGCACTGAATTACATCAACTGTTTGCAATGCTGGGATCGGCATGTGTCTCAGCTTCCTGGTGAGTGGAGCTCTAGCAGTATTAGGCAGCTAGTGTCATTTCAGATGGCCAGGGACATTCCCCACCTGGCCACCACCTGATGCTCGAGGAGGATGTAGGTCTCAGGTTTGCTCCATCAGAGCAAGCAGACACTGGTGCATGCCTTGGCCCACCTCTGTCTCTTCAGATGTCACCAGGTGTTTGGGTGTGAGCAATTGACTCCCACCCTCCATCTCCAGGGATTATAAAGGGAGCACAGACAAGGAGTTTGCATGCAGCCATCTCTGTTGTGCACACTTGAGGTTGGGCAAGGGGAATCCCACCTCCTGCATGTTTGTGGAGTTCACAGGAGGAAGCTGAATCCCACTCCATTCCAGGGGCTTCTGAACAGGCATGAGATGCCAAAACAGACTTGTCTGAATCAACACCTGGACCATGTGTAAACCAGCTCTCTTCTTGTCCCCGTCTAGGTGTCCTGTGCAGTTAAGAGATGGGAATAGGGTCTTCCAGAGTGGGACATTCTCTAATGAAACCAACCTCTGATGAAACAGATTGCAAGACTGGAATGAGTTTCTCTTCACTGTTGAGAGATAGACCACAGGTGATTATTTTCATCTAGTTCAGTGAACATTTCCCAGGAGCAGGGAGCACAAGGGACAGAGTAATTCAGGCCTTCAGCTGGACCACTGCTGCTGAGTGGGACAGAGGGAGCTCATGGCAACCTGGCAGCACTGCTAAGAGGCAGCTCTCTGCAGGAGCAGCTCCCCTGTCAAGAGCAGCAGGGCTGCGGGCACTGCCTGCTGTTGCAGACATGAGATGAGACAAGAGAGAAAGAGGTGTGGAAGGGAGTCTGGAGTAGGAGGACAGAGGAGAGCTCATTGCGGGAGAAATCTTCACAGCCCTTTGCATGGTAAGTCTCTGGCTGTAGGGCAACACTACTGACGTTCCTGGAGGGGTCTTCTGAACCCTGCCCATCCCATAATAGCTTTTTAAAGGATTGCTCTCCCGGCTTCTCCAGAGCAGAGAAGGGGGAGATGCTTCAGAGCAGGTATTCCCTGACACTTCGTCACAAGGACAGAGTGTCCTGCTACCTTCTGCTGGGGACAGCAGCAGGGGTGTGAAACCCGGGTGTGCATGGAGGTCTGCCAGGGCTGTAATTCAGGGCAGTGTCCCAAGACCCCACGGTACTTTGTGCCTGGGGCAGTGAATCTGCCACTTGCAAGGGCCCCGGTTGCTCACAATCCAGCATCTCCCTGAGTACATTTCTGGCAGGGACTTTTCCAAAGGAAGGGCAAGTCAGGGGATACCTGAAAGGGAAGGAGCCTTCGCGAGGCTGTGCTTTGAGTTTCCTTCTCTTTGGGTGGGATGAAACAATCTTGGATCTGTCAAGTTTAGCTGGGGGACTGAGACTGAAACAGCGACACTGAGAGAGGACACCTTCCTCTTCATCCCTTCATCCACCCCTCAGCCGACAGGCAGAGCCAGCATCACCTTTCCAGCCTCAGCAAGGTTTGTCTCACCTGCTCCTTAGTCCCTGCAAACACAGAGGGGCCCCTGGGCAGTGCCCTGCCCCCGGGAGGTGTCTGCAGGGTGGAGCTGAGCACCCAGTGGGTGGGTGGGATGGGGTCTGTGAGCACTGACAGGGGAGAGACACGGGGACAGAGAAAGAGCTTCCCGCAGGGATGGCTGCAGGCAGCAGAGTCGTGGTCAAAGTGTGAGGGGGAAACTCCAAACTCCCAGGCCTCCTCTGCTCTCCCAGCCAGCACAGCCCTCTGCCCTCCAGGCTGTGGGGTGCAGGGCAGGAGTCCTTTCCCCAGCAGCCAGACACGCAGAGGAGGAGAAACTCCCGAGTGCCCCCCTGTCTCTGCCTGTGCTTCCCTCCCTCAGCAGAAACACCATGGTAGTCCTCTTTCCCACCTGTCCATGCTCCCTTGTCCTTCCCTTTGGACTCTGGGCAGGGGGGTTTCTGATGCAGTTCAGACAGTGACCCTGTGGGTCCTGCCATGCAGACGTGTCCTTGACATTGAGGTCAACAAGTCCCCCTCTAACGTGTGGGGTGCTGGGCAGTGCAGTGTAGGGGGCTGGGAATGAGTCAGCTCCCCCTCCAGGACACCCCATCCTTAGGACATTCCACTATTTCCCCGAGGTGTCCAGCTGGACTGCAGCTGCCCTCCAGAAGGGCACAGCTCTCCCATTGTATCTGGATGTTAGCTAGGATCCCCATGGAGAAACCACCTAGATACTGAGGCCATGGCAATGCTGCTGACAGGCTGCATGTAGGCAACTGGAATGTGCCCAGTATGTTCCTGGCTAGAAGAAGAGGGCTGAGATGTCCCTCAGATGCTCTGAGAAAGGGTGCTGGCTTTGTTGCTCCTCACTTTGAAACTGGATTCCTCTGCTCCCAGTGGTGTCATTTCTTTTTAGGGTAACACGAGTGCAATTGTCCTCCACCTCAGAGGTGTGAGCACAGGGCAGCTGCAAACAAGATGGATGGCCAGGCTAGCCCTCCTCACTCTGCACTGAAGCCATGGTGAATCCTTTTGCCTCTCAGCTGGTCACTCTGAGTGCAGTAACAATGCTAAGGATTTCCACCTCCAAAAATCCTCCTCCACAGGGGCATCTAAAAGGCAAACAACAAAATTCTTAAAATAATTAATGAACCCACAATCTTCAGAACTGGGAATGAAGATGCTGAAAAGCCCTTCAACAATATAAGCTGGTCTAAATCTGAGTAGAACTGTGAATATAAAAGTTGAGACAACCCTGTTCCCATGTAGCCACTGGTCAGGGCTGACTCTGAAGCTCATGGGCAGAGGCCCCTGCTTCTCACAGCAAACTCAGCCAGCCCAAACTGGAGCTCAAGCCATGGAGCTCAATGACTGTCATGCTGAGATGGGGAGAGGTAACTTGTGTGCTTTTGGAGACGGGTCAGGAGAAAGAGAAAGTTTTCCTCAGAGAAGTCTGTCCTAACTTGCCAATGTCTTTCCCTCCTTTGACAGTCTCCATGCCCAGAGGGAGCAAATGCCCAACAGCAGTTTCCTCAATGAGTTCCTCCTCCTGGCATTCACAGGCACGCGGGAGCTGCAGCTCTTGCACTTCTCCCTCTTCCTGGGCATCTACCTGGCTGCCCTCCTGGGCAACGGCCTCATCATCACAGCCGTAGCCTGCGACCACCGCCTCCACACCCCCATGTACTTCTTCCTCCTCAACCTCTCCCTCCTTGACCTTGGCACCATCTCCACCACTGTCCCCAAATCCATGGCCAATTTCCTGAGCAACACCAGGGCTATTTCCTACCTGGGATGTGCTGCCCAGCTCTTTCTGTTTGTCTTCTTGTTATCAGCAGAATATTCTCTCCTCACTGTCATGGCCTACGACCGCTTTGTTGCCATCTGCAGACCCCTGCACTATGGGACCCTCCTGGGCAGCAGAGCTTGTGTCAAAATGGCAGCAGCTGCCTGGGCCAGTGGGTTTCTCAATGCTCTCCTGCACACTGGGAGCACATTTTCAATACCACTCTGCCAAGGCAATGCTCTACACCAGTTCTTCTGTGAAATCCCCCAGATTCTCAAGCTCTCCTGCTCAGACTCCTACCTCAGGGAACTTGGGGTTCTTCTGGTTAGTGTTTCTTTAGGTATCGGGTGTTTCATCTTCATTGTGGTGTCCTATGTGCACATCTTCACTGCTGTGCTGAGGATCCCCTCTGAGCAGGGCCGGCACAAAGCCCTCTCCATGTGCCTCCCTCACCTGGCCGTGGTCTCCCTCTTTGTCAGCACACTCACATTTTCCTACCTGAAGCCCCCCTCCTTCTCCTCCCCAGCTCTGGATCTGGTGGTGGCTGTTTTGTATTCGGTGGTGCCTCCAGCAGTGAACCCCCTCATCTACAGCATGAGGAACAAGGATCTCAAGGATGCACTAAGGAAACTTATTCAGTGAGTACAATATCAGCATCAATAACCATCCCATGGGCATCACCTTGCCATTCCCAGGGTATTTGGCATCAAGAATATGTATTATTCATTTATTTCTTACTTACTTTTCGTGTTCTACTCATATTAAAAGGAAATGTTTAGGTCATCTGTGGCAGACAGATGAGTGAACTTTTGCCTTAAACATTTCTTGGTACATAAGGTGCAAGCAAACCATAACCCCAAACAAGCCACCTGTTCCCAGCGGAAACAGGACTGAGCTGCTGCGACCCCCGAAATGGTCTCCCTGCGACCATTCGGGACACACCGAGCCTGCGCTGAACCAGGGCACGATCGGGCAGAGACTTTGGGACCTGGACTGCAAATTACTGCTGCTTAACACAACTTTTATAAAACTTGCTTAGCCGCACTCCCTAGTTCAGTGAGAAAGGGCCCCAGAGCTGGTGCAGACTGGAAAGATAAGGGAGTTACAAGCAGTTTGCATTCCTATGCGTCACACTCCGGGAGGGAGGATGTCAAGGCTTTGCAATAAGGCCTGCTTGGGCGCCAGGACCCTGGGAAACAAAGCCTCCCCTCACTGCTGAAACAGTGTTAATTAGGGGGGGTCTGGATTATATCCTCCTCGTCAGGACCTTGGAAGATAACACCTACTGTCACTGCTGGGGCAGTGCTAATTGCTGGAACAACACCTGTTTGTCAGGGCCCTGAGAAAGAAGGGCAGAACCCGAGGAATCAACACATTTGTCAGCAGAAACCGCAACAGTAAAGATAAGGGAGAAAAGCAGCCTGCCTGGGAACAACGATGAGACCCAATAGGGAGCAGGAGACCCCAGACCCAAAAATTACTATTGGTCTGAACTACCGCGTGAGGGGTGGGAAACTTAATTTGAAAAAGCTATAATTGCCCAGGGATTTCTTTGTTCAGGGTCCCTCTTCGGAGGCACCCAACTCGAGCTGTAACTACTGCACGCGTGTCATTACAATTTATTTATTTAATTTGCCTTGATTTGGCTCCAAACTTTTCAGCAGGAACCTAGGGTCGGACCCTGCTCGAGTTGTAATTACTGCACGCGCATCGCTAAAATTTACACCCAGGGTGAAGAGGACCAACGGGACGCCGCTGGATCCACGGGTGGTGATATCTCTTTCTCTCCCCCCCTTTTCTCTCTCTCTCTTTCTCTCTCTCTCTCCTCCCCTTTGCCTTTCCCCATCTTTATTCCCCACTCTGTGGAAAATAAAGTTAAAAGGTTGTACGATATTTGACCGGTTTTAGCGTCTTAATCTCGTCCTTGGGATCGGGACGAAACCCTCCCGATATTGGATCGGGACATCATCCTACTTCTCTTCAGTGATCCTTCTTTTTTATCTGACCCAGAGACTGTGCTGAAGCAGGAAGCCAGGCGTCCCCCTTCATCAGCAGAGATGGGGGAACCTCGGAGCCCGCTAGTCCGAGCTCCCTCAGGTGCCCCCAGTGCAAGGAGCAGAGTTTCCCTTTGTATATCTCTCTCGACACTGACACCAGGGGAGCTCAGGGGACAGAGTTAGGCTCAGACGAGTACAGACAGGTTGAGACCATGGGTGCCATGTCCATTAGGAGAGCTCAGCTCCCCTGGCCACAGTCAAGGTGTGATCTCACATCCCTGTCCTGCGAGGGTGGCAGTTGGCTGTCACCGTGGCCTCGTTCCTTCCCTCTCCAGTGCTACAACAGTCAAAATGGAGTGCAAGTGGAGGGGAAGAGAGTCTGGATGCAGGCCATAGAGACAGACCCTCGGCTCCTCAGGACCATCCCACCACTACCGCAGCAGGCATTTCCTGGCTGCAGCCTTGCGTGGGGTCTGCAGCTTTCCTGGAGACACATCCACCACCAACAACAGGACATTCACTTTTCAGGGCAGTTTTTCTCATTTCCACACTGTCCTGCTGTGCTCTGATGTTTGTATATGGCCTAAGTGCTCTCCTAACGTGGTGGTGATAGGATTGTGCTTCCTTGTGCATTCCTGTGAGCACCGGCAGGACCAGGCATTGGGCACCTTTATGCCAGCCCTGGCCTCCAGAGTAATATTTCTGTAAGCGAAGGGGACCTCCTCAATGATGTGCCTTGAGGTCTGGATTTTCTTCAGAAGCTTGGATGAAAAATACGCTCCAAGATATTGCAACACAACAGGGCCTGCTGTTCTGCTTGTGAACTGCATGAGCTCTGGCAGAGGAGCTCAGAGTCCCAGTGTAATCTAGGGCTGGATTTGGGACTCCTCTCTTGGTGACCAATACCGGTGGAGATGGGGAATGGTCTCTGAATTGCCTGCCCAGTGCTGTGGCACAGCTGACAATGCTGATGAGAGATGCCCATCCTTCTGGAGGGGAACCTGAGGCATGAGGAGAGCTCAGGGGATCTCCAGAGACAGCGTGTGCCTGGGGGTGGGCAGTGAGTGGGGCCTCACAAAATGAGGGACAGTCCCTGGTGGAGTAACCAGAGGGTAAAGCACTAAACCCAGGCATGAATAGGGGAACAAGGACTCTGCAATCCCCAGAGAGGCAGTGGGGACGCAGGAGGCCCAGGGAAGGGGCACTGGAGAGTGATTCCTGCACCCGCAGTGAAACACCACAGGCTGGAGCTAGTGCACACCCAAACACATCTCCTGCCATTGCAAACGCCCTGGGTCACTCTGAGCACCGTCCATGTGCACAGACCTGAGCCAGCAGTACCAGTGGTGGTGATTCCTGTTTGGCTGGGTCTGCTTTCCACCCTGACCAGCATGGCCAGCGTGCAGTCAGGAGTCACCCCGTTACCCCACAGCCTGCTTGCTCTGCAGAGCAGCACCACCAGCCTAGGCTCCTGCAGGAAATACAGGGGAGGGGTGCAGGAACAGCCGGCCAGGCCAGCACCGATGCACTCAGCTGGGGAAAGGCTCCCTGGGGAGCAGGGATGTCCCAGGAGAAAAGCAGGGCAGCATTCACAGAGAGAAAAGGAGAACAAGAAACAGGTTTCTCTGTGCACCATCTCGGGGCAGGCAGCTCTGTCCCTGGGGTAACAGGAGATGCTGGGGGTCTGCAGGGCCAGGGCTCTCGTGCTGTCCTAGGGCAGCGGGGTGGGCATGGAGGGGCTGCAGGCAGACAGGGAGGGGGATCTGCTGGGCACAAGAGCAGGGGAGACAGAGAGTGACCGGCCTCATTGCGGGGCCTCCTCCCCTCTGCCGGGGAGCTGCTGCCCTTGTCCTGGGGCCTGGCCTGAGCTACGCTGTGGACATGCCTGTGCCTGGCCCTGCACCTCTCAGGTCCTGACCTGACCCTGCTCCCGTCCTGCTGACCTGACTCCCCATCTCTGCCTCGGACCTGCCCCCTCGCTACAGTCCGGAAAGCCTTGGCAAGGGAAGCTGGGATCCGAGCAGGGCCCAGAGAAGGTTGTAGGTGCAAAAGGTGACTGTATATCCACAGCAGCAACTCCTGCCCGACAGCCAATTCAAAGGAGTCAGAAGAGCCGTGGATCTGGACCCCCTACCCAGGTGACGCTGCACACAGACTCTTAGCTGGGTGCAAAAGGGAGTGCGTGTCACTTGGGTCTGGTTTTAGGAGGCGTACGTACGAGAGCAAGCGTTTCTGTATCACAGCGCCAGTGTTTCAGCACCATTTGCACCTGGCCTCCTGCTCCAAAGAGTATGTTGTCGGGAGCAGCAAGAGCCCTGGGGCAGCCCCACACTCCCTCGTCCCCTCTGCCTCTGCGCTGGCGTCCTGCTGCCTGGCTGGGGCTGGATCCCCGACGTGGGGAGAGGTGGGGATGGCCGGGGGCCAGGGAGCTCCTGCCTGCAGAGCTGGTCCCCACGGTGCCAGGAGAGGGGCCAGGGCAGGGAGCGAGGGGGCAGCAGGCTGGGCAGGGGCAGGGGTGGGCAGGGCTGTGGTGGGGTCTCATGGAGGGGGCGCAGCCAGTGCTGCTGCAGCACAAGGTCCCACGCTGCCCCGGGGCAGGACCAGGCTGTTCCCCCATCCCCATGCTGCCCTCCCAGCAGGATGGGACACGCGAGGAGGGGCTCGGCCTGCCCCGTGCTCAGGGCAGCTCCCCGGGGTTGGCACAGCTGGGCCTGAGGCACCTCCAGCTCCTCGGCCTCTGCTCCAGCACGGCTGGCACAGGGATGAGAGCTCCTCGGGCAGGGCAGAGCGAGCCTGCCTTGGGGGGGGCATCAGGGCTAAGATCCAAAGGTCCCTTGCTCAGCGCTGGGCTTTGGAAAACTCCCTCACGCATCCCGAGAGGCTCCATCTGCCTCTTCCACCCTGCTCTGTGCTCCCTTGCTGTTGGGCAAAGTGGAGCTCAGCATCACATGGGGACTCTCCTTCCCATGGGGAGCAGAGTAAGGGCCTTCCCCAGCCCCACACTGCCTTTTCCACCCCTGGGCTTTGCACTTGCATGTGCCTGGGTCTGCCCACTTGCCTCCACCACAGTCACAGCTGCACTGGAAGCCCATGAAAATCCCAGTTCTCCTGCCCTCAAGCTGGCATCCACCCCCAAACCGAGAGCCTGGCCACCCATAAAGGCATCACCCATCCATGCAGCCAAGGGCAGGGGTCTTCACCCCAGTTTCCCTGCTCCCGGCACCACTGCTGCTGTGCCCATGTCACACCCTCCTGCCACCAGACTGTCCAGGGCACAAGGCAGCTCCAGCTCCCTCCAGGGCTGCGCTGAAGCCTTTCAGGAGCAGGCTGAGGTGGGGCTGGCACTGCCAGGGTGGGTCAGGAGAGGGCAGCTCCCCTCTGCCATGCTGGGGCTGGGGCTGGGCACAGCTTTTCCCCGGGGAGCTCCCGGAGGAGCCGCTCCAGGTGATCCTCCACCTCTGCCCTGGCAGCAGCACCAGTGCTCAGGGTGCCGGACTGGAAGTGCACCGAGGGTGGAAGGGGGACGGGCTGCCCAGGGGGAGCATCAAGACCTTGTCCGTGCACGCAGGGATGGAGTGAGGAAAGCCAGAGCTCAGCCAGAGCAGGAACCAGCGAGGGAAGAGGAGGGCAACGAGAAGGCCTCCTGCCAGTGCATCCGCAGGAAAAGGAAAGCAGGGAAGGAAAATGGGGGCCTGCTGCTCAGTGGGGCAGGGGACCTAGTGACCAAGGACCTGGAAAGGGCTGCGGTATGAAATGCCTTCTCTGCCTCAGCTTTCCTGGTAAGCGCTGTCTGAGGCCTGCCATGTCCCCAGGCCTCTCAGCAGAGTCTGGGGGATCCAAGCACTTGGCCCCTGCCCAGCCCAGGCTGTGCCCCACATGGGGGTCAGCAGACAGCCATGCTCCCAGATCTGCCAGGCTCTGGCCCACAACAAAGGCCATGCCCTCCGTCGGGATATGGAGAGCTGCAGGAGGACAGAGCTGGGATGAGCAGCCAGTGGTGGAAAGAGGCCAGGTGAGGGGCTGGTCCATGACCATGGACCTGGGGCAGCTTCCCGAGTGTGTTCGTGCAACACAGGGAACAACCTGGGACCTTCTGCACCCTCCATGTCTTGATGCCTTTCCCAGCAGACCTGCATTTGCCCTTCAAGCACACAGCTCTGTGCTCCCACACTGCCTGTTCACACACAGGAGCTGCCCGCTGGCATTTTGCCTCTCCCAGGCCCTTTCCAGACCAGACCAGACCAGACCAGACCAGACCCTCCCCGGCTCTCCCCACCTCCCCTGACCTCTCCCCAGCCCACCCAGCAGAGCAGCCCAGGCTGGCAGTGGCCCCACAGCAGTGCCCACCGCAGGGGTCTGCAGAGCTCTGGGCACTGACACCGCAGCCCCAGCCCCTGCCCAGGACAGCACCAGAGTCCTGGTCCCGGGCTGCTCACGCAGATCCTGCTGCCCCAGCGACAGAGACGCCTGCCCCGAGCTGGTGCACACAGGAAAGGGTTTCTCTTTGTGTTCCTCCCCTGCACACACATGCACCCCTACTGCCCCCGGATGTCCCTGCTCCCCAGAGAGCCTTTCCCCCATGAGTGTGTCTCTGCTGCCCTGGCCGGCCATTCCTGCACCCCTGCCCTGTGCTCCCCGCAGGGCCCCGGGCTGGCGGTGCTGCTCTGCAGAGCGAGCGGGCTGTGGGACCACAGGGTGACTCCGCACTGGCCGTGCTGGTCAGGGCAGACCCAGCTGGACGAGCACCATTGCGCCTGACCACCCCCTCCCAGGGGCTGTGGCTGTGGACGATGCTTGAAGCAAACACAGGGCAGTCCAAATGGCTCAGGAGGGGTTCACGTGTCATTTGGCAGAATGAATGTTTTTTTCATTTTAGATGACATGAACCAGTCTTGAGGCTCCCTTCCCTGTGCCTGCTGGGTCCCCTCTGCCTCTCCTGAGATTTCTGAGCCCTCAGTCAGTGCATTCTTTGGTTTAGCCCTTTACCTGTGGGTGACTCCACTTGGTTTGTGAGTGTCCCCTCACTGCCCATCCCAGGCACATGCTGTCCCAGGAGATCCCCTGTGCTCTCTGGGTGGATCCATATTCCCTTCCAGAAGGACGGTCATCTGTCGCCAGCCCTGTAATATGGGAGACAGTCCCTGGCAGATACCACTCGGCCACTCATCCACCCCGGGGGCACTGGCCACTCACAAGTGACAGCTGACTCCAGCCCTCATTCCCAAGCACATCACCCGATGAGTTCATGCCCCTCAGCTGATACAAAAACCAAGCACAGCAAAGGGCCTCTTGGGGTGCAACTCCCTGAGCACATTCTTGGCCCCAGCTGGGGAAGAAGAGCCCAACCTTCAGGCACTGTACTGAGGAAATCCCCTTTTATTACGGAGATGCTACCTGGGAGGCCAGCCCCGACACAGCGACAGGCAGATTTAGGGAAGGCCTCCAGGTCAGAGAGATGGGCTTTGTGCTGCTGGAGAAGTGGGGTGAATTCAAGCATTTACAAACATGATTGTCGCAGAGAGAATGCCCAAAGCATGAGAGTTGCCTGAGATAAATTAGAAATCACTTGTGAGGTGAGATGGACAGTTCATTGCTGCTGAAACAGTACTAATTGAATGAGTTTCTTCAGTGTGTCCTTGAGCTCCTTGTTCCTCATGCTGTAGATGAGGGGGTTCACTGTTGGAGGAACCACTGCGTACAGGACAGCTGCCACCAGATCCAGAGATGGGGAGGAGATGGAGGGAGGCTTCAGGTAGACAAACATTGCAGTGACAACAAACAGGGAGACCACGGCCAGGTGAGGGAGGCACATGGAGAAGGCTTTGTGCTGGCCCTGCTCAGAGGGGATCCTCAGCACAGCAGTGAAGATCTGCACGTAGGACAGCACAATGAAGATGAAACACCCAAAGAATAAACATATTCCAATGACAAGCACCCCAGCTTCCCTGAGGTAGGAGTCTGAGCAGGAGAGCTTGAGGATCTGGGGGATTTCACAAAAGAACTGCTCCACAGCATTGCCTTGGCAGAGTGGTATTGAAAATGTGTTCCCAGTGTGCAGGAGAGCATGGAGAAATCCACTGGCCCAGGCAGCTGCTGCCATTTTGACACAAGCTCTGGTGTCCATGAGCATGCCGTAGTGCAGGGGTCTGCAGATGGCAATGAAGCGATCATAGGCCATGACAGTGAGAAGAGAATACTCAGTTGACAAGAAAAAGGCCAACAGAAATACCTGTGCAGCGCATCCTGAGTAGGAAATGGCCCTGGTGTCCCACAGGGAATTGGCCATGGATTTGGGGACAGTAGTGGAGATGGAGCCAAGGTCAAGGAGGGAGAGGTTGAAGAGGAAGAAGTACATGGGGGTGTGGAGGCGGTGGTCGCAGGCTACGGCTGTGATGATGAGGCCGTTGCCCAGGAGGGCAGCCAGGTAGATGCCCAGGAAGAGGGAGAAGTGCAAGAGCTGCAGCTCCCAGGTGTCCACGAATGCCAGGAGGAGGAACTGGTTGAGGGAGCTGCTGTTGGACATTTGGTCCTTCCAGGCTGAGGGAACTGTCTGAGGAAGAAGAGACATTGACAAGTTAGGACAGACTTCTCCGAGGAATATTTTCTCATAAACTCCCCCAAACACACACACATTCCCTCTCCCCATCTCAGCACGACTGTCACTGAGCTTCATGGGTGCAGCTCTGGTTTGTGATGGCTGTGTTTGCCATGAAGAGCAGAGGCCTCTGCCCGTGGGCTCCAGAGGAGTCAGCCCTGACCTACAGCACTGTGAACATGGGAGCAGGGCTGATTCAACATCTATATTCACCTTTTTAATCAGATTTAATCCACTCCTTATGTAGAGGGGCTTTCAGCTTCTTCATTCCCAGTTCTAAAGAAGCGAGTTCATTGTGTCTTTTAAGGATTTTTTGTTGTTTTCCTTTCTTTTCTTTTCTTTTAGATGCCCTTGTCACAGCTGAGAAGTATTCTTGCAGACAGAAATCCTCAGCACTGCCACTGTACTCAGAGTGACCAGCTGTAGTTCTTGAGAGGCAAAAGGATTCACCATGGCTTTAGTGCAGAGGGAGGAGAGCTGGTCTGTCCATCCATCTTGTTCCCAGTTGCCCTGTGCTTGCACCTTGGAGGTGGAGGACAATTGCACTTGTGTTACCCTAAACAGAAACAACAATGCTGAGAGCAGAGGAATGTAGTTCCAAAGTGCAGGTGAACCAACCCAGCACCCTTTCTCTGAGCATCTGAAGGACATCTCAGCCCTCCCCCTTCTAACCAGGAACACATCAGGATCATTCCAGATGCCCACATGCAGCCTGCCAGCAGCATTTCCATGGCCTCAGTATCGAAGTGGCTTCTCCATGGGGCACCTAGATAACGCCCAGATGCAATGAGGATCTCTGCCCTTCTGGAGGGCAGCTGCAGCCCAGCTGGACACCCCCCGAGGGAAATAGTGGAATGTCCTAAAAGGATGGGGTGTCCTGAAGAGGGAGCTGGCTCATTCCCCTTCCAAAGGGAAGGACAAGGGAGCATGGACAGGTGGGTAAGAGGACTACCAGGATGCTTCTGCTGAGGGAGGGAAGCACAGGCAGAGACAGGGGGGCACTCGGGAGTTTCTCCTCCTCTGCACGTCTGGCTGCTGGGGAAAGGACTCCTGCCCTGCACCCCACAGCCTGGAGGGCAGAGGGCTGTGCTGGCTGGGAGAGCAGAGGAGGCCTGGGAGTTTGGAGTTTCCCCTCACACTTTAACCACGACTCTGCTGCCTGCAGCCATCCCTGCGGGAAGCTCTTTCTCTGTCCCCGTGTCTCTCCCCTGTCAGTGCTCACAGACCCCATCCCACCCACCCACTGGGTGCTCAGCTCTGCCCTGCAGACACCTCCCGGGGGCAGGGCACTGTCCAGGGGCCCCTCCGTGTTTGCAGGGACTAAGGAGCAGGTGAGACAAACCTTGCTGAGGCTGGAAAGGTGATGCTGGCTCTGCCTGTCGGCTGAGGGGTGGATGAAGGGATGAAGAGGAACGTGTCCTCTCTCAGTGTCGCTGTTTCAGTCTCAGTCCCCCAGCTAAACCTGACAGATCCACGATTGTTTCATCCCACCCAAAGAGAAGGAAACTCAAAGCACAGCCTCAGGAAAGCTCCTTCCCTTTCAGGCATCCCCTGCCTTGACCTTCCTTTGGAAAAGTCCCTGCCAGAAATGTCCTCAGGGTGAGCTGGAGCTGTGAGCAGCCCTGACCCCCACAGCACCCTCTCAAGGGGAGAACGAACCTGCCCTGGCAGGGGTCCCTCCTCTCACCCACAGCTTCTCCCCACAGTGCCATGGGGAGCTCCCCGGGCAGGCTGAGTGCTGACCCTCACATACAGCAGAGTCACTGCCCAGGCACACGGCACCCTGGGGTGCAGGGACACTGCTCTGAATGACAGCCCGGCACACACCCGGCTTCACCCCCCGGCAGCTGTCCCCAGCAGAAGGTTGCAGGATGCCCTGTCCCTCTGCTGCTATGTCAGGGAATCTCTGCTCTAAAGCACCTCCTTCTCCTCCACACTGGAGAAGCCAGAAGATCCATCCTTTAAAAACCTATCAGTCATGGGCTGGGTTTAGAATACGCCTCCAGAAACATCTGTAGTTTTGCCCCGCAGCCAGGGACTTACCATGCAAAGGGCTGTGATGACTTCTGCCACCATGAGCTCTCCCCTGTCCTCCCACTCCACACTGCCTTTCACTTCTCTCTCTCTTGTCTCAGCTCATGTCAGCAACAGCAGGCAGTGCCCGCAGCCCTGCTGCTCTTGACAGGGGAGCTGCTCCTGCACACAGCTGTCTCTCAGCAGTGCTGCCACGTTGCCATGAGCTCCCTCTGTCCCAGGAGCCTGGCTGCTCTCAGCAGCAGTGGTCCAGCTGAAGGCCTGAATTACTCTGTCCCTTGTGCTCCCTGCTCCTGGGGAATGCTCACTGAACTAGATGAAAATAATTACCTGTGGTCTGTCTCTCAACAGTGGAGAGAAACTGATTCCAGCTTTGCAGTCTGTTTCATCAGAGGGTGGTTATCTATGAGAGGTGGAAATGTCCCACTCTGGAAGACCCTACTCCCATCTCTTAACTACACAGGACGCCTAGAAATGGGGCAAGAAGGGACATTGTTTACCCATGGTTCAGATATTGATTCAGATGAGTCAATCTGGGCATCTGATGCCTGTTCAGAAGCCCCTGGGATGAAGTGGGATTCAGATCCATCTCATGAACTCCACAAACAGAGTAGGTGGGATTACTCTTTGCCCAGCCTGAAGTGAGCACAACAGAGGTGTCTGCATGCAAACTCCTTGTCTGTGCTCCCATTATAATCACCAGAGATTTGAGGGTGGGAGTCAGTTACTCGCACACAAACACCTGGTGAAGAGATAGAGGTGGTCTGAGACATGTGCCAGTGTCTGCTTGCTCTGATGGAGCAGCTATGAGACCTACATCCTCCTCGAGCATCAGGTGGTGGCCAAGTGGGGAATGTCCCTGGCCATCTGAAATGACACTAGCTGCCTAACGCTGATAGAGCTCCACTCACCAGGAAGCTGAGACACGTGCCAATCCCTACACTGCGAACAGTTGATGTAATTCAATGACATTAAAAAATAGTCTGTGAGGGCCATGTCAGATACCTGGGGTGTCCAGCACACCACCTGTTTCTAGCAGATACCCCATGGGACCTACAGGAAAGCCAGGTCCTTTCAGAGTGGTTGCTGGGCAAGTGTCCCAGGGCACCTCAGATTTCCTGCCTGTGCCCAAACACCTGAATCCCACTGCTGCCTTCAGGCCAAGGCCATCCTGTCCACATTCAAGCAAGCTGCATTAATGGAGGCTCATCACACCCAGGTCTCCACTCATGCCCCTGCACTCCTACAAACTTGTAGCTCTCCTTCCTCTGAATTTCTTCTCACCCCCAGATGATATCAACAAGGACTGTGCTAATGATGTCCACAAGGTAGCTTGATTCCAGGCTGTCCAGGCCCAGGGACTTTCTCAGTGGCACCTTGTCCCTCCTGGAGATCAGGTCACCTCTGTCACAGGCCCCCACAGTGCTGCAGAGACAGCTTGGACAACAAACCCCTCTCCCACCATTCGTGTACTGTCCAGCTCTGTTTCCCCCTCACCTTGGGCACTGCAGGGTTTGCTCTCTCAGTGGGAACCTCTTTCACCATTGCATGGCCACCTGCTCTCTATGACAGCAGAGTCCCTGCTCTGAAGTGGGGCCACTGCATACACGGTGTCCTTGGCTCTTGGTAACAGGCATCACCATTATAAATGTGCACTCTGTGCCATAGCTGAGGCTCTGCAGCCCAAATATATGTGAATGTCTTCAGCCTGGGGCACAGACAGGAGCAGATGGAGATGCACAAGCTTTCACAGTGCTGCCACATGGCTGGAATCACTGAAATGAGGTGGAATCACCCACACGACTGGAGGGCTGTGGTGGCAGGGTACAAGCTCTTCAGGAGAGATTGTTGGGGAAGATGAGGAGGGAGGATGCCCTTTGTGTGAAGGGGCAGCTCAGATGTATGGAGCTCTTTTCTCTGGGATGGACAAAGGGCTGGGTGAGCGCTTGTGGGTGCGCATGAGTTTCAGACCACCTGATGAGGGTGAGGAGGTGGATGCATCTCCTTTAATGAATGTGAGGAAACCTGTGGATCACAGGGCCTGGTTCTTGTGCAGGGAATTGCATCACCCTGTCACAGCAGAGTGCAAGCAGTCCAGGAGATTTGTGGAGGGTGTCAGGACTTTGAGAGGGCTGACCACTCTCACAACCAGGCTTATAACCATATGTTATATCCATAGGTATAACATAGGCCCCAAGGACAACCCAGCGAGGTGCAGGCCATTCCACCTCACTTGAGAGCAGAGTGTGTCATGGAGCGATTCATCTTAGATCACCTTTCTGGGTATGTGAAGGAGAAGAAGTTGACTCAAAAAGTCCACATAGATTACCTGAAGGGAAATAATTCCTGACCAACCTGATTGCCTGCTCTATTAAAAGAGCTGAACCGCAGAGGAGCGAAGAGTAGTGGAGGTCACTTATCATGATTTTAAGCAAGGTATTTGATGCTGTCTCCCACAATATTCTCTTACATGAGAAAGGCATTATGACAGGCTGGGTAGACAACCAGGTGGTTACCAAGCTGGTTGGGTGGTCGAGCTCAGAGGATTTTTGTGAATGGGTCAGGCTTTACCTGGAAGTTGCTGACAAGTGGAGGGTGCAGAGGTCTATACTGCCACCTGAGCTGTCAGCTTCATCTGTGGCCTGAAGGAGGCAATTGTCATCACATTTGAGATGACACCTAATGGGCAGAACAGTCACATACTTGAGGGCTGCCATTCAGAGGGACCTCAGCCGGGAGGAGGAATGGGCTGTCAGGAACTTTGTGAAATTCAAGAAAGACAAATGCCCCTCGGATAGACCAACACCCTGCAGTGATACAGAGTGAGGAGTCCCTGGCTGGGCAGGAGCTCTGAGGAGAAGGACCTGGGAGTCTTTGTGGGCAGTGAACTGAACATGAGCCAGCAGCATTCCTTGGTAGCCATGGAGGCCACAGCATCCTGGCCTGCCTGAACCAGAACAAAGCCAGGAGAGTGAGGGAACTGACTATCCCCCTCTACTCAGGCTTCTTAGAGCACATCTAGATCCTGCATCCAGTTGGGGCCCCGTGCAGAAGAATGCTGTTGATTACTCTGAGTGATTTCAGTGGCCAGACCCCAAGGTGCTTGGGGGCTGGAGCACTTGACCTGGGAGGAGAGGTTTGTTCAGCCTGGAGAAGGGAAGGCTTTTTGCGGAGACTCGTAGCAGCTTCCCAAACTCAAGGTGGCCACCCACAGTGCACCAGTTTTTTTACAGGGATTCATGGCAGAAGAATGAGAGGAAATGATTAAAAGCTAAAACTGCAGAGCAGGGAGAAAAATCAATGAGGATAATGAAGCATTTGAAGAGTTTATGGCCTCTCTTCTTCGATGCTTTCAGGATGCTGTTGGACAAAGCACGGAGGAACTTGGTGTGCCTTCAGCGTTGATCCTAGAGACCTCCCACGGTGCCTTCCAGCTGAAATGAATGGGTGATTCTGTCCTCTCTGGCAATAGCTACTGTGATTCTTGCACTCCTGAATTCATTTTCTGCCTGTGGGTTAGCACCACACATGGCGTCCCCAGAGCCAGCCCCTCCTAGCAGTTTGAGGCCATCAAACTACATGAGATAAAACTATGAGCAGATTAACTGCATGTGTCTTGTCCTGCTCTGGTCAGAGTAGTTCAGATTCAGGGCTGCTTGGCAGGTACCCCCAGTGGCCCTGATTTTTCATTGGCTTCACCTTCTATTGCATTTTCACCTCTTTTCCACCTTACAAGCCCTTCTCTTTTACCACCCTGATCTCCTCTCATGCAATCAGCACACCTCTGTTTACCCATTGACCCTGGTTTTGCTTGCGTTGTACCTTCCTTTGGCTTCTCTGAGATCATTGCCATGCTAATTTCAACTGTTTCTGGCAGTTCTTTTGAAACAGTGTGGCCTTTATTGGTTGGTCATGCTGTTATCCTGTCAGAGGCATGGCAAGATAGGATGAGCCATCTGCACACACACATTCACAGCTGACACAAAGGAGCTTGAATCCAGAGGGACCTGGAGAAGCTTGGATGTTAGGCCAAGAGAAACCTCCTGAAATTGTGCAAGGAGAAGCGACAGGTCCTGCCTTGGGGGAGTGACCCTGAGGAGAAGGGCCTGGACATCATGAGGGATGCCATATGAGCCCATGGTGCATGCTCACCACAGATCCGTCCAGCTGCATGTGGGGCTGCATTAGGAAGCGTGTGGCCCCCCAGACAAGGACTGTTTTTATCCCTCCACTCAGCACTGGGGTGGCCACACCTGGAGAACAGTGTGTCCCAGTGTGGTACACGCACTGCTGGAGGAATGGGGAGGACCTGGAGAGAGTGCAGAGGAGGTCTGCCAAGAGGAGGCTTGGGTCATGCAGCACATGAGCTGTACAGGGAGGCTGAGGGACCTGGGCTACATTATCCTGGTGAAGTGGAGGCTAAGGGCAGTAGAGTAGCAGCCCGTGAGTGCTTGAAGGGAGGTTTCAAAGATTTTGGTGCTTTTTTTGGTGGTGGGAAGCAGCACGAGAAGGGGAAAGAGCTACAGTCTTCAGCTTGAGAGGTTCAGAATGGATGTTAAAAAAAGAAATGCCCCTTGAAGGGTAGTGCTGTGGTGCAAGAGGTCAGGCAGAGGGAGTCTGTGGTGAGCCCCTGGCTTTGTGTTTGAAGGAAAAGCAAGGGAGGGTGGAGAGGCATCAGTAAAGGTGGGCAGATCCCTGGGTGAGAGCAAGGAGGGGAAGCAGGCTGGGTGTCTACAGGCTGCAGTGGAGCAGGTGCAGGCATGGGACAGTGTAGGACAGCCTGGTGTGGAGATGGCCAGGGGCACTGCCAAGGCTGAAAGCTTCCGACAGAACTGAGATCTTTGTCCTCTTGGCTATGGCTGCTGTACCTGCCACTGAGGCCTGCCAGAAGACACCATTTCCTTGTAGTCCAGGGCCTTGTTTCCTCCTCCTGCAGGGAGTCCTCTCACTGTCCCTCACTCAGTGTGGCACACCCCCACCCTCACACTGCCCCCACAAAGAGCCCTGAGCAAAGCAGGAGGGAAAGCATCACCCTACTCAGGGGCTGGGTGTCAGTGATGGCCATGTGGTATGATAAAACACATCCATGTGTTCTAGGCATCAGAGCTACTCGCACATTTTCTTTACCTACCTGTAACAACTGCCTCTGTTCTCATCAGCCCCTGGAGAGGCTCTGTGAGTAATGGCCCTCAGGGGGACTCATTAACACTCCAAGAAACTTTATGATTTGCTTCTGAATTCAACTTCTTGAGAGGTTGGTTCATTCTCCTCTCAGAATCTGAGGTTCATGGACTCAGCACCAAATACCCCTGCTGAGGGGTCACTGCAATGCAAACAGCCCTAGGGAGCCACGTCTATCTCCATAATTTCCCTCAGTTCTTCAGATCTGGAGTGGCTAATTGGAGAGGTTTCAGGAGTGTCTTTACAAGAGGAAGATATAAATGAGCACCTAAAAAAAGACAAAATACTCCAGCTTTTAAAGTTTTCTTTACTTTTCAACTTACAGAACAAGTGATATCTACATTCTCTGATTCATAGTGACTCAGAGGGTCTCCCAATGAATCCTGATGTGTGAGAAAAGCAGGATTTTTGACAGCAGACATGTACAAACAGCCTTCCTCCCACCTCCCCAGCCTCGTCATTTCTCTCTTCGGCCACTGGGGACCTACATCACCCTTGTAAAAATCAACCCTTTTTCCACTGGAGTCTGTAGCTGAGTGTTACAGCCTCTATGCACCAATTCCCACCTGCTTTCCTTCGAGAACTAGCTCCAAAGAGACATAGGAGGATAATTCTGAGCTGTGATCAAAACAACAAAACATGATACATTTGAATGAAAAAATAAAATACACTCCTTAACTGCATGCTAAGTCCAAGGCGCCTCCAGTAATGTTCACTTTCCACAAGGAATAACCTTGCTAGAAATATTTTTGACAGCCAGACAGGAAAGGAGAGATAGCAACACAATTCAGGAGTTGTCTAAAGAAACAATGAGACTTCTGGAAGAGGAGGCAAGGTGAACTATCTGAGTTATTAAAGAGTAAGAGCAGGAGGAGAAATGGAAAACTATGGAAAGTTGCTTTCTACACATAGTCTGATGCAAAGATGACTGTAGAAATAATCAAGTTAATCAGGGCATGGGGAAAGATGTGAAAGATTGGTGAGGTTAAAAGCACAGTAGAAGAGACAGAGCAGTGAGAATGCAAGTTTGAGGGAGATCAATATTTCTTCTCCTGAGATTCATACCCTTCCTGAAGATTTCCAAGAGTTTCTCAAGGGAAAACGTGGAGAATTTATTAAAATTATTGAATTATTGCAGCTGAGGAAAAGGTGCTCATATTTTTAAAACAGTTTTAAACAGTCCTTCACCTTTTCATACAGAGCTCAGGTGTCTAACCACAAGCATGCAGTGGCACTTGGAGAGGCCCTGGTGTATGTGAGGTACTTGCCTGGGCCTGGCAGCTCTCAGAGTTGACCTGTGGGAGACCGGAGCCCCTCTGCGCTGCAGACAGAGGCTGGGCAGAGGGGACCAGGGCTCCTACAAAGGCCCCACATGTCCGTGTCCCTGTCACTGCATCTCACCCCAGGTCTGGAAATCACTTTCCTTTAAAAAAAAAAAAAACACACACACACACACGCAATCCGCCCCAAACACCAACAAGGAGGATTATAATAATATAAAGAGTGTTAAAAGCTGAAGAGTGTAAAAAAATATTCTTTGCTTTAGGGTTTTTTTTTATTTATTTCATGTTTATTGTCATTTTCTAAACATTTCTGTTATAATCAGGCCTACACCATTAAAAAAGATGACTCTGTTTTTCACACACAGTCCAGTGCTCACCAAAACCACTCCCTGCCCAGGGCTCTCCATGCCACTCCTCACTCGTTCCAAAGAGCAAGGCGCACTCTGAGGGCTTGAGCTCTCTTTACCAGGAGCAGAAAACAGGGTGACCAGCTTCAATGAAATGCGATATATTTGGATGGCCAAATTGGCGCCAATCTCAACATACCTGTGTTGCAGTGCTGTTTAAAAGGAGGCCCTAAACATCTAGCTGCATGGTCAATGAAGTGTAACCGATTTCAGGCAGCAACAGGGAGGAGGCTGATCTCACCCAGTGCCAGACCCTTCCATGCAGATGTCTCTGCCTAATCCAGCTGCCTGCACTTCCCTTTCTAGGCAATAGAGAGAAATAAGGTGTCTCCCTGAGAGATCTTGGGAGACTTCTCCTGGTGACCAGCTAGTGCTCCAGAAAGGTTCCCGTAGCTCCGGGATCACACTCCCCAGCACTGCCTGAGAACACAGCATTTCCAGAACTTCAAATATTATTTGTCAATTCTTACGAATTTTTCCTTTCCTTTTTATTGGCAGCACCATGTCCATGCACTACAGTAACTACTTCCTCTGATTGAGTATATACATGCACATATACAGCTATTCGTCATGCCATATTTGCTCCCAACACTCTCAATGGGGAAATTTTCTGCCAAGGAACAACTATAGTTAAATGGACATACTTCTGTCTTTCAGTTTGCAGATCTCAACAGTTTGCTACAGGTAGAACATGGACAACTGTGTCAAAGGCCTTGCCAAAATGAAGGCACACAAATTCCCCTGCTTTCCCCTCGTGCCCACAGTCTTATGGTAGAAGGCAATCAGGTTGGTCAGGCACAGTTTCCATTTCCTTTTCATCAGCCCATGCTGGCTCTGCCAATCCTTGCCCTCCATGTGCTTGGAGATGGTTTCCAGGAGCATTTGCTGCATCACCTTCCCAGGGACTCGCATGAAGCTGACCTGCATTCTTCCTCTTGCCCTTCTCTGGAAATGGGTGTGATGTCTGCCTTTTCCCAGATAGCAGGAACCTCCCTGCTTGCCCCGACATTTCAAAGACAATCAAGAGCAATGTCACACGGGCACTAAGAGCCTTGGGGACCAGGGGGGCCTGGGGGCAGATCTTACCAGTAGCATGGAAGGTAGAAAAGACAAGGAGATATCCAGCTTTTTTGTCATTATGTCCCCTGCCCCACTGAGCAGTGAGAGCACATTCTCCTTAGCTGCCTTCCTTGTGCTGCCAGCATGCTTACAAAAGCCCTGCTGGTTGCCCTCCCCACCCCTTGCAAGCTCCAGCTCCAACTCCAGCTCCAGCTGAGCTTTGGCTTCCCTAACTCCATCGCTGCACCCACAGGCAACGTTTCTATCTGCCTCCTGGGCAGCCTCTTCCCCCTTCCACCCTCCGGGAACTTCCTTCCTGTGGTTGAACTCCTAAGTCAGGGTGCCCCTGGTCATCCATGCGGTTCTCCTGCCAGGCCCTGCTTGACTCCCATCACATCACACTGGCTTGTTCCTGGGCTTTGAGGACGTTGTCCCTGAAGATCCACGAGGGATCCATGGCCTCTCTGCCCTCCAGGACAGTCTCCTGTGCCAATTAACCTGGTTCTGGCCTAACAGCAGCACAGGCACAGGTGACTTCCAGGAACCTACACCAACCAATCAGGTACTGAGGCAGAAGTGACCTCACAATCAGCACTGAAGCCCTTTGCCGGCTTCTGAGGTAGCAGTGACCTTACAGCCCCATATGTGAGCCCTGTGCCTGCTGCTGGCCTATCAGGTGCTGGGGCAGAAGTGACCTCACAAACACAAACCCCAGCCATGTGCCTGCTCCTGGCCTGTCATGTTCTCTCACAGAAGTGACCCTCTCCTTGACTCCCAGCAGTGTGGGGAAGGTTGTTCTCTGGGGTTTGCTTGCTTCTGCAAGAGCTTCTCAGGAGCTAGGAGAGGGCCTCGGAGGTGGCAGTGCCCTGGCCCCAGGCACACAGCAGCACCTTCACTCTGCCAGCCATGGGACCTCTCTTTCCTCCCCTCTTTCCTCCCCCCAGGTCTCTGCTCTCCAAGCTGCTCTCCAACAGGGTGACAAGTGCCTGAGGTCCCCTTGCCCACCCACAGGGCATGGTCCTGATGGATTCCCATGAGCACTGCCAGATGGTTGTCCCCAAGCGCCTGACCCAGGAAGTGTTTGCAGGAGGGAGACAATCGGTTATCACAGCCACAGGCAATGCAGTGCCATGAGGATCCCTCCAGGCCTGTTCTTCCAGCACTTCCTTGAATGACATGCTTGGGGGGAACAGCAAGGGCCAGGTCCCATCTGTGCCCATCCAGCCGGCTGCAGGGAGTACCACTGGCCGTGGTGGTCAGGGCAGACCCAGCTGGACGAGCACCATTGCGCCTGTCCACCCCCTCCCAGGGGCTGTGGCTGTGGACGATGCTTGAAGCAAACACAAGGCAGTCCAAATGGCTCAGGAGGGGTTCACGTGTCATTTGGCAGAATGAATGTTTTTTTCATTTTAGATGACATGAACCAGTCTTGAGGCTCCCTTCCCTGTGCCTGCTGGGTCTCCTCTGCCTCTCCTGAGATTTCTGAGCCCTCAGTCAGTGCATTCTTTGGTTTAGCCCTTTACCTTTGGGTGACCCCAATGGGTTTTGTGAGTGTCCCCTCACTGCCCATCCCAGGCACATGCTGTCCCAGGAGATCCCCTGTGCTCTCTGGGTGGATCCATATTCCCTTCCAGAAGGACGGTCATCTGTCGCCAGTCCTGTAATATGGGAGACAGTCCCTGGCAGATACCACTTGGCCACTCATCCACCCCGGGGGCACTGGCCACTCACAAGTGACAGCTGACTCCAGCCCTCATTCCCAAGCACATCACCCGATGAGTTCATGCCCCTCAGCTGATACAAAAACCAAGCACAGCAAAGGGCCTCTTGGGGTGCAACTCCCTGAGCACATTCTTGGCCCCAGCTGGGGAAGAAGAGCCCAACCTTCAGGCACTGTACTGAGGAAATCCCCTTTTATTACGGAGATGCTACCTGGGAGGCCAGCCCTGACACAGAGACAGGCAGATTTAGGGAAGGCCTCCAGGTCAGAGAGATGGGCTTTGTGCTGCTGGAGAAGTGGGGTGAATTCAAGCATTTACAAACATGATTGTCGCAGAGAGAATGCCCAAAGCATGAGAGTTGCCTGAGATAAATTAGAAATCACTCGTGAGGTGAGATGGACAGTTCATTGCTGCTGAAACAGTACTAATTGAATGAGTTTCTTCAGTGTGTCCTTGAGCTCCTTGTTCCTCATGCTGTAGATGAGGGGGTTCACTGTTGGAGGAACCACTGCGTACAGGACAGCTGCCACCAGATCCAGAGATGGGGAGGAGATGGAGGGAGGCTTCAGGTAGACAAACATTGCGGTGACAACAAACAGGGAGACCACGGCCAGGTGAGGGAGGCACATGGAGAAGGCTTTGTGCCGGCCCTGCTCAGAGGGGATCCTCAGCACAGCAGTGAAGATCTGCACATAGGAGACAACAATGAAAACAAAACATCCAAAGCCTAAACAAACACTAACCACAAGAACCCCAAGTTCCCTGAGGTAGGAGTCTGAGCAGGAGAGCTTGAGGATCTGCGGGATTTCACAGAAGAACTGCTCCACAGCATTGCTTTGGCAGAGTGGTATTGAAAATGTGTTTCCAGTGTGCAGGAGAGCATGGAGAAATCCACTGCTCCAGGCAGCTGCTGCCATTTTGACACAAGCTCTGCTGCCCATTATGGTCTTGTAATGCAGGGGTTTGCAGATGGCAATGAAGCGGTCATAGGCCATGATTGTGAGAACAGAATACTCAGTTGACAAGAAAAAGGCCAACAGAAAGACCTGTGCAGCACATCCCGAGTAGGAAATGGCCCTGGTGTCCCACAGGGAATTGGCCATGGATTTGGGGACAGTGGTGGAGATGGTGCCAAGGTCAAGGAGGGAGAGGCTGAGGAGGAAGAAGTACATGGGGGTGTGGAGGCGGTGGTTGCAGGCTATGGCTGTGCTGATGAGGCCGTTGGCCAGGAGGGCAGCCAGGTAGATGTCCAGAAAGAATGCAAAGTGCAAGAGTTGCAGCTCCCAGGTGTCTGCAAATGCCATGAGGAGGAACTCATTGAAGGTGCTGCTGTTGGACCTTTTGCTTCCTCCAAGCATGTGTGACTGTCCAAAGAAGAAAAGACATTAAGAAGTTAGGAAACTTTTTTAAGTAAAAACCCCCCAAATCATCAAGTTCTTATAAAACCCCCCCATACTGCCTCTCCCTTTACTGAGAGGATCTGTGTGTAGCACCCTTCCTTGAGCTCCACTTTGCACTGCCTGGGTGTGCTGAGAGGATCAGGGGCCTCTGTCCATGGGCTCCAGAGGAGTCAGCCCTGCCATTCAGTAGTGGGAACATGGGAATGGGGGTGACCAGCTCTGACATTTGCAATTTCTCTCAGGTGAAATCCCCTTGTCATATGGAAGGGCTCTTCAGTGTCTTCAACACCAGTTCTAAACAATGAAGGTTGAGGAACAGAGTTTTAACGACGTTTTAATAATGCTTATCTTCTTTGAGATGCTCCTGTCACACCTGGGGAGTGTTTCTCAAGGGCAGAAATTCTTAGCATTTCTACTGTGAATCCTGAGAAAAACAATTCATTGTCTCTTTGTGCAGAGTGAGCACAGCTTGTCTGTCTATTAGCCTTGTTCCCAGCTGTCCTTTGCTCACACCTCTTTGAGCTGGAGGATGATCAGTCACCTGTTACCCCAAAAAGAAACCAGCCACTGCTGAGAGCAGAGGAGTCCAGTTTCAAACTGTGGAGCACCAAACTTCTCACCCTTTCTCAGGGCACCAGAGCGAGGTCTGCACACTCCCCCGCTAGCCAAGGACACACAGGGCTCTTTTCAGCTGCTCGTATACAGCTTCCCACCACCATTTCCGTACTCTTAGCATCTCTGCAGCTTCTTCGGATGTCTTTGAGACATCACAGAGATGCTATGAGGCAGCAGTTCCCTTCCGGAGCACAGCTCAAAGCCGGGCATTACATGGCAGGGAAATGGTCAAAGGACAGTTAGGACAGAAGATGGGCTCTCCTTAAAGGAGGGTGAGCTCATTTCACACCCCTATCAACTGCATTTCCTGGAGCTGCACAGGTACAAAGGAGCCTGAGGACTCGCAGGGCAGGTGTCTGAACTGCAGCTGAAAACCCACCAGCCCCAGGGACCCCGAGAGAACAGAAGCAGCACGGACAGGAGGGGAAACAAGGAGCAACACGATAATCCTGCTGCAAAGGGAGACAAGGAGAGAGAGAGACAGACAGACAGGCACCTTGGGAAAGCCTTCACCTTCCCCAGGTGCACACACTGCCTCGCAGACGGCAGCATTGCAGGGCAGTCGCTCTCAGCCCCTTTGCCAGGCAGCATGAAATGGGCCCGTGGCAGGAGAGATGCCCCTCTCCTCTGCTGCAGGTCTGGCCACAGAGGAGGTGGCTCATGGCCTGGACTCCATGGCTGTCAGGGCAGAGGCTCTATGGGGTGGGAGAGGAGACACGGGGGGCTGGCTCGGAGGAAGGTGTCTGTATCGGAGGGACTGACCATGATTTGCTCCAGTCCATCTGCCCATGGCGATTCTGTTTGCAGTTCCCTCTCATTCCCTGCCCGTCTCTGCTGCCTGCAGCTGTCCCTGCTGGCAGCTCTTTCTCTGTCCCAGCGTCTTTTCCCCGCTGGTGCTCACAGACCCCATCCCACCCTCTGCATGCTCCGTTCTGCCCTGCAGAGACTGCCTGGGACAGGGCATTAGGTAGGGCTATCTCTGTGTTTGCAGGTCCTAAGGAGCAGGTCAGAAAAACCCTCTTGAGGCCATAAAGGTGGTGCTGGTGCTGTCTGTAGGCTGACGTGGGGTCGAGGGGGTTTGCTGAAGTTTCTCACAGACCTACTGATCTCTGGGAGTGAAGGTCTGGGAGTCCAAGTTCCTTGCAAAACCAGAAGACTCTTCCCTTTTTTGCCCCTGCCAAGATTAGGATCTAGTTTTTCTAGGTTTTTTAGTCCTAACTGGCTTTTACCAGAAAGGAAAGCTCCATCCCTTTCAATTAGCCTTTTTCTGACCTTTCTCTGAAAAGACCCTCAGACATGTCCTGTGCATGAGCTACAGTACCCCTGAGCCATGTAGCCCCTTCTCGAGGAGAGAATGAACCTGTCCTGTCAGAGGTCGCTGAATTTGTGCCTGAATCTATCAGCTGTAGAATGGGATGGGTTTAGAAGATCACTCCAGGAACCTCAGTAGTATTTCCCTGCAGCCAGAGACTTACCATGCAAAGGCTGTGAAGACTTTTCCCACAACGAGCTCTCCTCTGTCCTCCCACTCCACACTGCCGTTCATTTCTCTCTCTCATCTCACCTTATGCCAGCAACAACAGGCAGTGCCCGGAGCCCTGCTGCTCTTTGCAGAGGAGCTGCTCCTGGACCCAGCAGTCTCTCAGCAGTGCTGCCAGGTAGCCATGACCTCCCTCTGTCCCAGGAGCCTGGTCCCACTCAGCAGCAGAGGCCCAGCAGAAGGCACAGATTCTTCTGTCCCTTGTGCTCCCTCCTCCTGGGAAATGTTCACTGAAGTAGACTAAAATAACCATCTGTGGTGCCTCTCTAAATAATGCAGAGGGACCAGTTACAGCATTGTAATTTCTCTCATCAGAGCCTGGCCATGCTATGGTAACTGCTGAGCCTCACTTTCCCTAACACTGACCTGCTATGCCTTACGGTGATCAGCCTGTGTACCCCTTACAGTGCGGTTTATTACCGAGCCAGAATATAGAATTTAGGCGGGAATTTAAGACTCACCCTTTCGGTGCCTCCCGTTGCTGAAGATCCCAGGTCAACTCACCCGATGGCGCCAGATGATCGTTTGGAGATGAGAGGCCCCAACAGTGGTGGCCTAGGGTCCCACCTGGGGTGCCAAACTGTTATGGAAAGTTAGGCTCAGCAGTTACCATAACAGGGTCCGACCCCAGGTTCTCACTGAGACAGAAGTTCGAAGCCAAATCGGAACGAAATAAATTTTAATAACATACGTGCAGTAATTACAGATCAAGCTGAGTGCCTTCGAAGAGGAGGGGACCCCAAACAGGGAAATCCCTGGGCAACTATACCCTTACAATCTAAGTTCCCCCACCCCTGATGCAATAGTTCAGACCAATAGTAATTTTTAGGTCTGGGGTCTTCCCGTTCATTGTTGGGTCCTTTCATTGTCTCTAGGCGGGCCACCTCTTTTCTTATCTCTACGGTTGCAGCTTCTGCTGTCGGCTGTAAGTTTCTTCTCTTCCAGCCTGAACCCGCCCTGGGGCCTTCCTTTATGTAACTGGGTAAAAATTCAACATATTTTCTCAGTGCAGCCTAAGGCTTCAGCAAATTTAGCTGCTAATGCTAAGCAAGTATTATCTAAGTAGTGTTAACTCATGCATGTTTGCACAAGCATAAGGGTTCATCTCTAGTTCTCTTTCATGGCCTAATGCTAAGCAACTAACTCTAGGCAGCTTCAGTCCAATATTCTTTAACAGGTCAGCTATGAGAGATGGAAACGTCCCCCTTGGGAAGACCCTATTTCCATGTCCTAACTATACAGGACACCTAGACAAGGACAAGGAGGAGGTGATTTTCCCATGGCTCAGGTATTGATCCAGATGAGTCAATCTGGGCATCACATGACAGTTTAGAGGCCCCTGGAATGGAGTGGGATTCAGCTTCCTCCTGTGAACTCCACAAACATGCAGGAGGTGGGATTCCCTTTGCCCAGCCTGAAGTGAGCACAACAGAGATGGCTGCATGCAAACTCCTTGTCTGTGCTCCCATTATAATCCCCGGAAATGGAGGGTGGAGTTCAATTGCATGGCAACACCTGCTGCCATTTGAAGATACAGAGGTCCAAGGCATGTGCCAGTGTCTGCTTGCTCTGATGGAGCAGCTATGAGACCTACATCCTGCTGGAGACCCATGTGGGGCCAGGTGGGGAATTTCCCAGGCAATGTGAAATGACACCAGATGCCTGCTACCACTAGAGCTCCACTCATTATGAAGCTGAGTCAAAAGCAGATCCCTACACTGAAAACAGTTGATGTCATTCAATGCAGGTGCTTCCTTTAATGACAAAAATAGGCCTGCAGTCCATGTCAGATTCCTGGGGCATCCCGTACAGACACATGTCTCTCACCGATATAGCATGGGACCTACAGGAAAGCCAGGCCCTTTTGGAGTGCTTGCTGGGCAAGTGTCCCAGGGCCTCTCAGGTTTCCTACCTGTGCCCAAACAACTGAATCCCGTCTACTGCCTTTAGGCAAAGTCCATCCCATTTACATCCAAGAATGCTTCATAAATGAGAGGCCCATCACACCAAGGTCTCCACTCATGTCCCTGCACTCTTAAAACCCTTCTAGCTCTCCTCTCTCTGAACGGCTTTTCTCTCCCAGATGATATGAACAGGGACTGTGGTAAGCATGTCCACAGGCTGGCTGCATCACAGGCTTTCCAGGCCCAGGGACTTTCTCTGGGGCACCTTGTCCTCCCTGGAGATCAGTTCACCTATGTCATAGGCCCAAGGTGCTGCGGGGTCAGCCTGGGCAGCAAACCCCTCTCCTGCCATTCCAGCACGGCCCAGCTCTGTTTCCCCCCGACCTTGGGCACTGCAGGCTTTGCTCTGTTAGTGGGAACCTCATGTCACCATTACATTGCCACCTGCCATCTATGCCAGCATGTCTCTGCTCTTTATCAAAGCTTTTGCATGCAGCAGGTCCTTGGTAACAGGTTTGCCTCTGGCAAATCTCCAGTCGGTGCCACAGCTGAGGTGCTGAAATCAAAATATATGCAAACAAATACAGGCACAGGCAAATGGAGATGTACAAGCCGTCACAGGACTGCCACAGCTGAGATGTGGTGGGATCACTCCCATGACTTGAGTGCTGTGATGGTGGGTACAAATCCTTCAGGAGAGACTGAAAGGGAAGAGGAGGAGGGGGGATGCCCTTTGTGTGAAAGCGACGCTCAGATGCATGGAGCTCTTCCATGGGATGGACAAAGGGAGGCAGCTCTGGAGGGCAGAAGAGCTCAGGAAAGCTGGCAGATCATTAAGGACAGCACCCACAAAGCCCCACCAATGCTCCATACTGACAGGTTGTAAAACTTGTAGACATCTCCGGACCCTGGCTTGGCTAAACAGGGAACCCCTGCCTGAGCTCTAGGGCAATAAGGCTGCATAAGGGAAGAAAGGAGAGGCTGCAAAGGAGGAATTTAGAAATACTGTCCAGCAAGGTCGGGATTGTGTTAGGGACATCAAAGCTCCCCTAGGATAGACACTTGCAGGGTATGTCATAAGCATGAAAAGCTGCTACTGCTTCAGTAACAGTGAAAGAATAAACAAGGAAAATGTGGGCTCATGGCTGCATGGGGCAGGAACTCTAAAAACAGCAGATCCAGGCAGGTCAGAGGAACTGAATGCCTTCTTGGCTTCACCAACCAAGTCTCCTAGGCTGTTGTGCATAGAGTCAGGACTCCAGACAAGAAAACCCACCTGAGGGCTAAGTGAGGGGTGATTTACAGGAACTCAACCCATACAGATCTGCAGGACTGGATGGGCTGCATGGGAGGACATTGAGAGAGCTGGCTGCTGCCATAGCAAGGCCACTCACTATCATCTTGGAAAGGTTGCAGAGATCACGGGAGGTCCCAATGACCAGAAAAAGGAATATGTTGTGCCCATCTTCAAAAAAGTCCATGAGGACAACACAGGCAGCTGCAGGCTGTTCAACCTCCCTGGAGTGAGGAGTGTGTCAAGGAGCTCTTCATCTTGGATCACCTTTCTGAGCACATGAAGGAGAAGAAGGTGCCTTGCAACACTCAGCATGGATTTCCTGCAGGGAAATCATTCCTGACCAACCTGGTTGCCTTCTGTGATAACAGAACTGTACTTGTAGCAGAGCAGAGAGCAGTCATTTACCTTGTTTTTAGGCAAGATGTTTGACACTGTCTGCCACAATGTTCTCGTATACAAGTAAGGCATCATGGTAGGCTACAGTAGACATCCAGATGGGTGGAAAGCTGGTTGGATGATGGAGGTCAGATGGATTTTATGAATGGGTCAGGCTTTACCGAGGAGCCAGTGACAGATGGAGGGCGCAGGGGGATCTATACTGCGACCTGACCTGTCTAACAGGTTCATCAGTAACGTGGAGGACACACCTCTTATCTGAGTTGAAGCTGAAAGCTAATGGGGCAGAACAGTCAGGTGCTTGAGGGCTGCCATTCAGAGGGACTTCAGCAGGCAGGAAGAATGGGATGTCAGGAACTCTGTGAAATGCAACAAGGACAAATACCAGCTTCTTCACCTGGGATAGACCAACATCCTGCAGTGATATGGGTGGGAGTGTCTGGCCAGGCAGCAGCTCTGCAGAAAAGGACGTGGCAGTCTTTGTGGGCAGGGAGCTCAACATGAGCCAGCAGTGTTCCCTGGAAGCAGTGGAGGCCACAGCATCCTGGGCTGCATGAACAGCAGCATTGCCAGGAGACGGAGGGAAGTGATTATCCCCCTCTACTCAGCACTCCTCAGCGCACATCTAGATACACCATCCATTAAGGATCCCCTGTAGAAGAACGCTGTTGATCACTCAGAGTTCAAGGTGTTTGGAGGCTGGAGCACTTGCCCTGTGAGGAAAGGTTGAGGGAAGGGGGCTTGTTCAGCCTGGAAAAGGGAAGGGGTTTAGGGGGATGCGTAGCAGCTTCCCAATTCAAGGTTACTGCCAAGAAAGAACCAGGCTATTTGCAGAGATTCATGGCAGGAATCTTTGTCTCTGTGGAAGCATAAGGGAGCTGGGCTTGTTCAGCCTGGAGAAGGGGAGATCTAATAACAGGCTGCCCATACCTACCAGGAGGTCATCAAGAAGATGAAGGCAGCCTTTTCACCACTGTGTGCCATGGGAGGAGGAGGCCCAGTGGGCATTACCTGAAACAAGAGAGATTCAGGCTAGGGATAAGCAAAAATATTTTACCCATCCAAAGAGTGAAGCACTGGGGCAGGTTGCCCAGAGAGGTTGTGCCACCTCCATCCTCAGAGGTTTTCAAGTCCTAAATGACTAAAGCCCTCAGCAACCTGCTTGGAGCTGACAGCTGAGCCTGCTGTGAGAAGCAGGTTGGGCTAGAGACAACCGGAGGTCCCTTCCAGCCTGAATGATTTTGCATTTCCTTCCATCCTGGACCTTCCCTTGTTGACCTTAGGGAAAACATTCAGCTTCCCCATGGCTATGCTCATTTCAACCGTTTCCAGCAGTTCCTTTACAACAGTACCACCTTTATTATCTGTAGTGTCCTGCAGTTGGTGATGCTGTTATCCTGTCAGAGGCATGGCAAGATAGGATGAGCCATCTGCACGCACACATTCACAGCTGACACAAAGGAGCTTGAGTCGAGAGGGACCTTAAGAAGCTTGGAGATTAGGCCAAGAGAAACGTCCTGAAGTTGTGCAAGGAGAAGCGGCAGGTTGGGCCTTCGGGGAGTGACCCTGAGGAGAAGGGCCTGGACATCATGAGGGATGCCATATGAGCCCATGGTGCATGCTTACCACAGATCCAGCCAGCTGCATAGGGGGCTGCATTAGGAAGCGTATGGTCTGCCAGATGAGGACAGTTTTTATCCCCCTCCACTCAGCGCTGGGGTGGCCACATCTGGAGAATAGTGTGTCCACGTGTGGTACACCCAGTGCTGGAGGAATGGGGAGGACCTGGAGAGGGTCCAGAGGTCTGCCAAGATGGGGGTTTGGGTCATGCAGCACATGAGCTGTACAGGGAGGCCGAGGGACCTGGGCTACATTATCGTGGTGAAGTGGAGGCTAAGGGCAGTAGAGTAGCAGCCCGTGAGTGCTTGAAGGGTGATTTAAGGAATGGTGGCCCTTTTTTGGTAGTGGAAAGCAGCATGGGAAGGAGAAGCAGCCACAATCTTCAGCTTGAGAGGTTCAGAATGGATGTTAGAGAAAGAAATGCCCCTTGAAGGGTAGTGCTGTGGTGCAAGAGGTCAGGCAGAGGGAGCCTGCGGTGAGGCCCTGGCTTTGTGTTTGAAGGAAAAGCAAGGGAGGGTGGAGAGACATCAGCAAAGGTGGGCAGATCCCTGGGTGAGAGCAAGGTGGGGAAGCAGGCTGGGTGTCTACAGGCTGCAGTGGAGCAGGTGCAGGCATGGGACAGTGTAGGACAGCCTGGGGTGGAGAAGGCCAGGGGCACTGCCAAGGCTGAAAGCTTCCGACAGGACTGAGATCTTTGTCCTCTTGGCTATGGCTGCTGTACCTGCCACTGAGGCCTGCCAGAAGACACCATGTCCTTGTAGTCCAGGGCCTTGTTTCCTCCTCCTGCTGGGGGGGCCTGTGAGGTGCCATCTCACTGTCCCTCACTCAGTGTGGCACACCCCCACCCTCACACTGCCCCCACAAAGAGCCCTGAGCAAAGCGTGAGGGAAGGGATCACCCTACTCAGGGGCTGGGTGTCAGTGATGGCCATGTGGTATGATAAAACACATCCAGGTTTTCTAGGCATCAGAGCTACTCGCACATTTTCTCTACCTACCTGTAATAACTGCCTCTGCTCTCATCAGCCCCTGGGGAGGCTGTGTGAGTAATGGCCCTCAGGGGGACCCATACTCCAAGAAACTTTGGGATTTGCTTCTGAATGCAACTTCTTGAGAGGTTGGTTCATTCTCCTCTCAGAATCTGATCCAGGGACTCAGCACTAAATACCCCTGCTGAGGGGTCACTGCAATGCAAAAAGCCCTAGGGAGCCACGTCTATCTCCATAATTTCCCTCAGTTCTTCAGATCTGGAGTGGCTAATTGGAGAGGTTTCAGGAGTGTCTTTACAAGAGGAAGATATCAATGAGCACCTAGAAAAAGACAAAATATTCCGTCTTTTAAAGTTTTCTTTACTTTTCAACTTACAGAACAAGTGATATCCACATTCTCTGATTCATAGTGACTCCGAGGGTCTCCCAATGAATCCTGATGTGTGAGAAAAGCAGGATTTTTGACAGGAGACGTGTACAAACAGCCTTCCTCCCATCTCCCCAGCCCCACCATTTCTCTCATCAGCCACTGGGGACCTACATCACCCTTGTAAAAATCAACCCTTTTTTCCACTGGAGTCTGTAGCTGAGTGTTACAGCCTCTATGCACCAATTCCCACCTGCTTTCCTTTGAGAACTAGCTGCAAAGAGACATAGGAGGATAATTCTGAGCTGTGATCAAAACAACAAAACATGATACATTTGAATGAAAAATAAAATACACTCCTACTCCTACTACTTTCCTCTCACTCACTGATCATATCTCCACTGCCTGGAGCTTTTCCTCCTGGCAGCTGTTTCTCTGCCCCATCTCTTTTCCCTGCCAGCGCTCACAGATCCCATCCCACCCTCTGGGCACTCAGTCCTGCCCTGCAGAAACCTCCCAGCAGCAGGGCACTGCCCAGGGGCATCTCTGGCTTTGCAGGTGCTAAGGAGCAGCTCAGACAAACGCTGGTGAGGCCAGGCAAGGTGATGGTGGTGCTTTCTGTAGGCAGAGCACTGGGTGAAAGGATGCAATGAGGTCCCTCACAGAACTACTGATCTCTCACTGTAAGAGTCTGGGAGCATCAGCCTCTTGTCCAAACCTCACAGCTCCTGTCCTCCCCCATTGCCCCCCCCCCCCACCTCCCACCTCCTGCAAAGAGTGGGAAACTGGAAGCAGAGACTCAGGAAAGGTCCTTCTCTTTCAGGGAACCCCGGTCATGGCTGTCTGCTTGAAAAGGTCCCCTGGAAATATCCTGGGGGTGAGGGAGATTGGAGAGCAGCCCTGACCCCCGCAGCACCCTCTCAACAGGAGGATGAAGCCGCCCTTCTCGGGGTCGCTCCTTCCACCCAGAGCTTCTCCCTGCAGCGCCCTGGGCAGCTCCCTGGGCAGGCTGAGTGCTGACCCTCTGTGGCGGACAGGACTTTTGCCTTAAACATTTCTTGGTACATAAGGTGCAAGCAAACCATAACCCCGAACAAGCCATCTGTTCCCGGCAGAAACAGGACTGAGCTGCTGCGACCCCTGAAATGGTCTCCCTGCGACCATTCAGGACACACCGAGCCTGCGCTGAACCAGGGCACGATCGGGCAGAGACTTTGGGACCTGGACTGCAAATTACTGCCGCTTAGCACAACTTTTATAAAACTTGCTTAGCATGAGTAGCTAAATTTGCTGAAGCCTCAGGCCGCACTCCCTAGTTAGTGAGAAAGGGCCCCAGAGCTGGTGCAGACTGGAAAGATAAGGGAGTTACAAGCAGTTTGCATTCCTATGCGTCACACTCCGGGAGGGAGGATGTCCAGGCTTTGAAATAAGGCCTGCTTGGGCGCCAGGACCCTGGGAAACAAAGCCTCCCCTCACTGCTGAAACAGTGTTAATTAGGGGGGGTCTGGATTATATCCTGGTCGTCAGGACCTTGGGAGATAACACCTACTGTAACTGCTGGGGCAGTGCTAATTGCTGGAACAACACCTGTTTGTCAGGGCCTTGAGAAAGAAGGGCAGAACCTGAGGAATCAATAAATATTTGTCAGCAGACACCGTAGCAGTAAAGATAAGGGAGAAAAGCAGCCTGCCTAGGAACAATGATGAGACCCAATAAGGGAGCAGAAGACCCCAGACCCAAAAATTACTAGTGGTCTGAACTACTGCATGAGGGGAGGGAAACTTCATTCGAAAAGCTATAATTGCCCAGGGATGTCTTTGTTTGGAGACGCGCTCTCTCTCTCTCTCTCGTCGGAGGCACCCAGCTTGAGCTGCAATTCGAACGGAGTCAGCAGAACATCATTGGCCCCGGAGTGGTGGTAGCTAGCTTCTTCTCTCCTTTTCTAACTTTTCTCTATCCTTTTCCCCTTATCCTTGTTCTGTTCCCCTCTTCCCTTCGCCTCCGCTTCGCCTTCTCCCCCCACCTTTTCTCCCCACTCCGTGGAAAATAAAGTTAAAAGGTTCTACGATATTTGACTGGTTTTAGCATCTTAATCTCATCCTTGGGATCGTAACGAACCCCCCCGCCGATATTGGATCGGGACACCCTCGCAGGCGGCAGAGTCCCCGCCCCGGGCACACAGCACCCTGGGTCGCAGGGACACTGCTCTCAATTACAGCCCGCGCACACCTGGGGACACTCCCTGGCTTCACACCCCAGCACCGTCCCTGGCAGAAGGTAGCCGTGATGGCCTGTCCCTCTGACGGTGTGGCTGGGAAGCCCTGCTCTAAAGCACCACCTGCTCCAAACAGGAGGAGCTGGCAGAGCCGCCCTGACAGACCCTCTCAGCTGTGGAAGGTGCCAGCTTCAGAGGAACCCTCTGGCAGCCACAGCAGCAATGTTGCCCTGCAGCCAGAGACTTACTGTGTTAGGGGCTGGGAAGATTTCTCCCGGCAGGCAGCTCTCAGCCATCCTCTGATGCCCCACTCTCTTCAACTTCGGAGACGTCCATCTCGTTCTGGCCCCTGCAGGCAGTGCCCTGAGTCCTGCTTCTCCAGGAAAAGGAGCTGCACTTGGACAGAGCTGGCTCTCTGCAGCGCCTGCCAGGTTGCCATGGGCTCCGGCAGCCCCAGGAGCCAAGCCCAGCTCAGGAGCAGAGGCCCAGCTCATGACGTGACTTTCTCTGTCCCCTGGGCACCCTCGGGACCTTCCTGCAACTCCAGGGCTGACAGTTCCTGCAAGGCAGCAGGGTCACCCCTGGGAAATAGCCACGGAAGTAGATGAAAATAATCATCAAGGATCCCTCTCGAAACAGTGGAGAGACTGACTCTAGCATTGCAGTTGTTCTCACCAGAGCATGGCTATCTAAGAGAGGTGGAAACGTCCCACTCTGGAAAGCCCTGCTCCCATCTCATAAGAGCACAGGCACAAGAAGGGAGTTGGTTTGCTCATGCTTCAGGGATGATTTAGAGGAGTTAATCAATACATCTGGTGCTCACTGTGAAGCCCCGGGGTGGAATAGGATACAGTTCCCTCCCGTGCTCTCCACAAACTCACAGGAGGTGGGATTCCCCTTGCCCAAGCTTAGTGTGCACAAAATGCCTGTCTGCATGGCAGCTCCTTGTTTAAGCTCCCACTGGAATCAAGGGAGATGGAGGGAGGCACTCAGCTGTCCACACACACACACACCCCCTTGGACATCTGAAGGGCTGGAGGTGGTCCAAGACATGTACCACTTTCTCCTTCCTCTGATGGAACAATTATGAGACCCATATGCTTCCAGGACATCAGCTGGTTGCCAGGTGCAGAATCTCCTTGGCCATCTGAAATGACACTTGATGCCGACTACTGCAAGAGCTCTGCTCACTCGGAAGCCAAGACATATGCAGATCCCGAGATTGCAAACAGCTCATGCAGGGCCATGTCAGATGCATGGGGTGTCCAGCACAACCACCAGGTTTCTAGCAGGTACAGCACAGGACCTCCAGGAAAAGTCCTTGCTGTTTTGGAGTGGTGGCTGGGCAAACACCCCAGGGCATCTCGCATTTCCTGCCTGTTCCCAAACAAGGGATTCCCACCACTGCCTTTAGGCAAAGTCCATCCCATCTACATCCGAGCATGCTGCAAAGATGGAGGGCACACCACACCAAGGTCTCCACCCATGCCGACCCTCTCAAACCCCACTAGTTCTTCTCTCCCTAAACCTTTTCTCAGCCCTCATGCTATGAACAGGGACGGTGCTAATGCTGCAGCCACAGTGTGCCTGGCTTGCAGGCTGTTGAGGCCCAGGGACTTTCTCAGTGGCACCTTGTCTTTCCTGGAGATTTGGTCACCTCCATCAGAGTTCCCAAGGTGCTGCAGAGCCAGCTCAGGGACCAAGCACCTCTCCTGCCACAGCTGCATGGCCAGCTCTCTTTTTTTTCTGGCTTGTGAACAGGTATCACCATGACAAGTCTGCGCTCAGCCCTGGTGCCACAGCTGAGGTTCTGCAGCCCAGATGTACACAAATGCACAAAGCCTGGGGCACAAAGAAGAGGAAGTGGAGATGCACAAGCTGTTGCAGAACTGCAAAGGCTTAGAGCAGCCTGAGGAAGTCTGTGGATCACAGACGCCGGCTCTTATGGGGAGACTTGAATCTCCCGGACATTCAGTGGGAGGGCAATGCAGCAGGCTGCAAAGAGTCCAGGAGGATTCTGGAAGGTGTGGAGGACAACTTCTTAGCACAGCGAAGCCTGATAGGTCACCAAGGGTGACACTTTCCTGGACCTGGAACCTGCCAACAAGGAACAACTAAAAGCAGGGAGAGGCGGCAAAGGAGGAATTGAGAAATATTGTCCGGGGAAGTAGGGAAGCTGTTAGGAAAGCCAAAGCGCCTTTAGGATTGATGCTTGCAAGGGATGTCAAGGGCAAAAAAGATGATCTGCTATTGCTTCAGTAAGAGTAAAAGCATGAACAAGGGAAATGTGGGCCCATGGCTGAGGACTGGGGCAGGCAATCTGGTAACAGCAGAGGTAGATTGGTCTGGGGAACTCAATCCCTTGGCTTCAGCCCCCACCAGCAATGTGTCCTGTGTCTGTCTGATTCACGGACTCCGATGTGCTGGATCAGAATCAACTTTATTCAAGCAAGCAAGCCCTTTATATATGCTCTATATGCCCGGGTCGATACTTCCCACAGTGATCTATGGTACTTTACCCTCCACTTGTAAGCACCACGTTGTACTTTCCCGAAGGTCATGTTCCCATCATCACTCCTCCTCATTCCCTGCGGCTACTTCCTTATCCACATACTGCTATTTATTCCTCCCAAGCCTTTCGGCTCCTTAACTCTGTCTTGTCCAATCCCTCGCTGTCTGCCCATACATCTTTTTCATTTTTTAAACCAAATATTGCCAGTGCAGTGTGTATTTGCACAGCAAGTACTTGATGCAAAGTCCTTCGAGTCATTCTCTGCATAAGGCTTATTAAGCAGAGGAGATAGATGGCAAGGGCTAGAAATCTTAGCAAGATTACCAATCCACACACCAGTACCTTCCTGAACCCACATCCAGTCCTATCCCTCAAAAGGGTTCCACTCTGACTCTATCTACAACTTATTCGTAAGGTCATGTAGTCGCCATAAGCTTTTATGAATCAATATTGACCCTGCACGAGGCAGGCAGATATTGCCAGAAAATGTCCCGACATGGGCTCATCTTAACTGGCTCTCAGTCCTCGTTTGGTGTTTCGGGGGATGCGTCAACAAGTCGAATCAGCCGTGCAGGCATCCAACGAGGCCCGTTACCTGTGGAGACACAAGCATAACCTTTCCCCCATATTTTTAAGTCTGCTGGTTCACTCCATTGACCCCTTTCCAGGTTCCTGTAGTGAACCCGAGGCTGTTCTCACCACGTAGGGCATGAGAAATGCTTATTAACTGCACTTTGGTCCGTATAATGGTTTAAGAGGTTGAGAGCATATAAGCCTAGAGTGTCCAGCACACCACACGTTTCTAGCAGGTACCACATGGGACCTACAGGAAAAACAGGCCCTTTTGCAATGGTTGCTGGGCAAGTGTTGCGGGGCACCTCAGATTTCCTGCCTGTGACCAAACACCTGAATCCCACTGCTGCCTGCAGGCCAAGGCCATCCTGTCCACATTCAAGCAAGCTGTATTAGTGGAGGCCCATCACACCAAGGTCTCCGCTCATGTCCCTGCACTCTTGCAAACTTGTAACTCTCCTTGCTCTGAATCTCTTCTTGCCCCCAGATGATATCAACGAGGACTGTGCTAATGATGTCCACAGGGTGTCTGGATGCCAGGCTGTCCAGGCCCAGGGACTTTCTCAGTGGCACCTTGTCCCTCCTGGAGATCAGCTCACCTCTGTCACAGGCCCCACAGTACTGCAGAGGCACCTCAGGCAGAAAACCCCTCTCCCACCATTCGTGTACTGTCCAGCCCTGTTTCCCCCTCACCTTGGGCACTGCAGGGTTTGCTCTCTCAGTGGGAAGCTCCTTCACCATTGCATGGCCACCTGCTCTCTATGACAGCATGTCCCTGCTCTGAAGTGGGGCCACTGCATACACGGTGTCCTTGGCTCTTGGTATCAGGCATCACCATTATAAATGTGCACTCTGTGCCATAGCTGAGGCTCTGCAGCCCAAATATATGTGAATGTCTTCAGCCTGGGGCACAGACAGGAGCAGATGGAGATGCACAAGCTTTCACAGTGCTGCCACATGGCTGGAATCACTGAAATGTGGTGGAATCACTGGCACGACTGGAGGGCTGTGGTGGCAGGGTACAAGCCCTTCAGGAGAGATTGTTGGGGAAGATGAGGAGGGAGGTTGCCCTTTGTGTGAAGGGGCAGCTCAGATGTATGGAGCTCTTTTCTTTGGGATGGACAAGGGCCTGGGTGAGAGCTTGTGGGTGAGCATGAGTTTCAGACCACCCAATGAGGGAGAGGAGGTGGATGCATCTCTAATTAACGTGAGGAAGCCTGTGGATCACAGGGCCTGGTTCTTGTGCAGGGAATTGCATCGCCCTGTCACAGCAGAGTGCAAGCAGTCCAGGAGGTTGCTGGAGGGTGTCAGGCCATTGAGAGGGCTGACCACTCTCACAACCAGGCTCATCTTGGAAAGGTTGTGGAGATCGGGGCAGGTCCCAATGGCCAGAAAAAGGAATATGTTGTGCCCATTTTCAACAAAGGCCACAAGAACAACCTGGTGAGCTGCAGGCCATTCCACCTCACTTGAGTGAGGAGTATGTCATGGAGCGATTCATCTTAGATCACCTTTCTGGGCACACGAAGGAGAAGAAGGCGACTTGGAAGAGTCCACATAGATTAACTGAAGGGGAATTGTTCCTGACCAACCTGATTGCCTTCTGTGAAAAAAGACCTGTACTGTGGAGGAGCGGAGAGTAGTGGAGGTCACTTGACCTGACTTTAAGCAAGGTATTCGATGCTGTCTTCCACCACGTTCTTGTATACAAGAAAGACATTACAGTAGGCTGAGTAGACAACCAGATGGGTGGAAAGCTGGTTGGATGGTCGAGTTCAGAGGATTTTTGTGAATGGGTCATTCTTTCCCTGGAAGTTGCTGACAAGTGGAGGGGGCAGGCGGTCTATACTGCCACCTGACCTGTCTAACAGATTCATTTGTGGCCTGGAGGAGGCAATTCTCATCACATTTAAGATGACACCTAATGGGGCAGAACGGTCCCATGCTTGAGGGCTGCCATTCAGAGGGACCTCAGCCGGGAGGAGGAATGGGCTGTGAGGATCTTTGTGAAATTCAAGAAAGACAAATGCCCCTCGGATAGACCAACACCCTGCAGTGATACAGAGTGAGGAGTCCCTGGCTGGGCAGGAGCTCTGAGGAGAAGGACCTGGGAGTCTTTGTGGGCAGGGAGCTGAATGTGCACCAGCAGCATTCCTTGGTAGCCATGGAGGCCACAGCATCCTGGCCTGCCTGAAGCAGAACAAAGCCAGGAGAGTGAGGGAACTGACTATCCCCCTCTACTCAGGCTTCTTAGAGCACATCTCGATCCTGCATCCAGTTGGGGCCCCGTGCAGAAGAATGCTGTTGATTACTCTGAGTGATTTCAGTGGCAGGCCCCCAATGTGTTTGGGGACTGGAGCACTTGACCTGGGAGGAGAGGTTTGTTCAGCCTGGAGAAGGGAAGGCTTTTTGCAGAGACTCTTAGCAGCTTCCCAAACTCAAGGTGGCCACCCACAGTGCACCAGTTTTTTTACAGGGATTCATGGCAGAAGAATGAGAGGAAATGGTTAAAAGCTAAAATTGCAGAGCAGGGAGAAAAATCAATGAGGATAATGAAGCATTTGAAGAGTTTATGGCCTCTCTTCTTCGATGCTTTCAGGATGCTGTTGGACAAAGCACGGAGGAACTTGGTGTGCCTTCAGCGTTGATCCTAGAGACCTCCCAAGGTGCCTTCCAGCTGAAATGAATGGGTGATTCTGTCCTCTCTGGCAATAGCTACTGTGATTCTTGCACTCCTGAATTCATTTTCTGCCTGTGGGTTAGCACCACACATGGCGTCCCCAGAGCCAGCCCCTCCTAGCAGTTTGAGGCCATCAAACTACATGAGATAAAACTATGAGCAGATTAACTGCATGTGTCTTGTCCTGCTCTGGTCAGAGTAGTTCAGATTCAGGGCTGCTTGGCAGGTACCCCCAGTGGCCCTGATTTTTCATTGGCTTCACCTTCTATTGCATTTTCACCTCTTTTCCACCTTACAAGCCCTTCTCTTTTACCACCCTGATCTCCTCTCATGCAATCAGCACACCTCTGTTTACCCATTGACCCTGGTTTTGCTTGCTTTGTACCTTCCTTTGGCTTCTCTGAGATCATTGCCATGCTAATTTCAACTGTTTCTGGCAGTTCTTTTGAAACAGTGTGGCCTTTATTGGTTGGTCATGCTGTTATCCTGTCAGAGGCATGGCAAGATAGGATGAGCCATCTGCACACACACACATTCACAGCTGACACAAAGGAGCTTGAGTCGAGAGGCACCTTGAGAAGCTTGGAGATGAGGCCAACAGAAACGTCCTGAAGTTGTGCAAGGAGAAGTGACAGGTCCTGCCTTGGGGGAGTGACCCTGAGGAGAAGGGCCTGGACATCATGAGGGATGCCATATGAGCCCATGGTGCATGCTCACCACAGATCCGTCCAGCTGCATACGAGGCTGCATTATGAAGCGTGTGGCCCCCCAGACTAGGACTGTTTTTATCCCTCCACTCAGCACTGGGGTGGCCACACCTGGAGAACAGTGCATCCAAGTGTGTTACACCCAGTGCTGGAGGAATGGGGAGGACCTGGAGAGGGTGCAGAGGAGGTCTGCCAAGAGGAGGCTTGGGTCCTGCAGCACATGAGCTGTACAGGGAGGCTGAGGGACCTGGGCTACATTATCCTGGTGAAGTGGAGGCTAAGGGCAGTAGAGTAGCAGCCCATGAGTGCTTGAAGGGAGGTTTCAAAGATTTTGGTGCTTTTTTTGGTGGTGGGAAGCAGCACGAGAAGGGGAAAGAGCTACAGTCTTCAGCTTGAGAGGTTCAGAATGGATGTTAAAAAAAGAAATGCCCCTTGAAGGGTAGTGCTGTGGTGCAAGAGGTCAGGCAGAGGGAGCCTGTGGTGAGCCCCTGGCTTTGTGTTTGAAGGAAAAGCAAGGGAGGGTGGAGAGACCTCAGTAAAGGTGGGCAGATCCCTGGGTGAGAGCAAGGAGGGGAAGCAGGCTGGGTGTCTACAGGCTGCAGTGGAGCAGGTGCAGGCATGGGACAGTGTAGGACAGGCTCTGGTGGAGAAGGCCAGGGGCACTGCCAAGGCTGAAAGCTTCCGACAGAACTGAGGTCTTTGTGCTCTTGTCTATGGCTGCTGTACCTGCCACTGAGGCCTGCCAGAAGACACCATTTCCTTGTAGTCCAGGGCCTTGTTTCCTCCTCCTGCAGGGAGTCCTCTCACTGTCCCTCACTCAGTGTGGCACACCCCCACCCTCACACTGCCCCCACAAAGAGCCCTGAGCAAAGCAGGAGGGAAAGCATCACCCTACTCAGGGGCTGGGTGTCAGTGATGGCCATGTGGTATGATAAAACACATCCATGTGTTCTAGGCATCAGAGCTACTCGCACATTTTCTCTACCTACCTGTAACAACTGCCTCTGCTCTCATCAGCCCCTGGAGAGGCTTTGTGAGTAATGGCCCTCAGGGGGACTCATTAACACTCCAAGAAAATTTGCAATTTGCTTCTGAATTCAACTTCATGAGAGGTTGCTTCACTCTCCTCTCAGAATCTGAGGTTCATGGACTCAGCACCAAATACCCCTGCTGAGGGGTCATTGCAATGCAAAAAGCCCTAACAAGCCATGTCTATCTCCATAATTTCCCTCAGTTCTTCAGATCTGGAGTGGCTAATTGGAGAGGTTTCAGGAGTGTCTTTACAAGAGGAAGATATCAATGAGCACCTAAAAAAAGACAAAATTTCCCAGCTTTCAAAGTTTTCTTTACTTTTCAGCTTACAGAACAAGTGATATGCATATTCTCCAATTCATAGTGACTCAGAGGGTCTCCCAATGAATCCTGATGTGTGAGAAAAGCAGGATTTTTGACAGGAGACATGTACAAACAGCCTTCCCCCTCCCCTCCCCAGCCCCACCATTTCTCTCTTCAGCCACTGGGGACCTACATCACCCTTGTAAAAATCAACCCTTTTTCCACTGGAGTCTGTAGCTGAGTGTTACAGCCTCTATGCACTAATTCCCACCTGCTTTCCTTTGAGAACTAGCTGCAAAGAGACATAGGAGGATAATTCTGAGCTGATATCAAAACAACAAAACATGATACATTTGAATGAAAAATAAAATACACTCCTTAACTGCATGCTAAGTCCAAGGTGCCTCCAGTGATGTTCACTTTCCACAAGGAATAACCTTGCTAGAAATATTTTTGACAGCCAGACAGGAAAGGAGAGATAGCAACACAATTCAGGAGTTGTCTAAAGAAACAATGAGACTTCTGGAAGAGGAGGCAAGATGAGGTATGTGAGTGATTAAAGAGTAAGAGCAGGAGGAGAAATGGAAAACTATGGAAAGTTTCTTTCTACACATAGTCTGATGCAAAGATGACTGTAGAAATGATCAGTTTAATCAGGGCATGGGGAAAGATGTGAAAGATTGGTGAGGTTAAAAGCACAGTAGAACAGACAGAGCAGTGAGAATGCAAGTTTGAGGGAGACCAATATTTCTTCTCCTGGGATTCAAACCCTTCCTGAAGATTTCCAGTAGTTTCTCAAAGGAAAACATGGACAGTTTATTAAAATTATTGAATCATTTCAGCTGAGGAAAAGGTGCTCATATTTTTAACACATTTTTAAACAGTCCTTCACCTTTCCAGGCAGAGCTCAGGTGTCTAACCACAAGCATGCAGTGGCACTTGGAGAGGCCCTGGTGTATGTGAGGTACTTGCCTGGGCCTGGCAGCTCTCAGAGTTGACCTGCGGGAGACGGGAGCCCCTCTGAGGTGCAGACGGAGGCTGGGCAGAGGGGACCAAGGCACCTACAAAGACACCACATGTCTGTGTCCCTGTCACTGCATCTCACCCCAGGTGGAAATCACTTTCCTTTACAAAACACACAAACACACACACACACACACACTCACTCACTCACTCACAGAATCCGCCCCAAACACCAACAAGGAGGAGTACAAGAACATAAAGACTGTTAAAAGCTGAAAAGTGTAAAAAAGAATTCTTTGCTTTTTAATTTCTTCTTTGTTTCAATTTTATTGTCATTTTCTAAACATTTCTGTTATAATCAGGCCTACAGCATGATAAAAGACAACACCAAGTCCAGGGCTCACCAAAACCACTCCCTGCCCAGGGCTCTCCATGCCACTCCTCACTCGTTCCAAAGAGCCAGGCACACTCTGAGGGCTCGAACTCTCTTGACCAGCAGTGAAAAACAAGGTGACCGGCTTCAATGAAATGAGATATCTTTGGATGGCCAAATTGGCACCAATCTCAACATACCTGTGCTGCAGTGCTGAGGCCCTAAACACCTAGCCACACTCCCGGGACGGTCAATGAAGTGTAACTGATTTTAGGCAGCAACAGGGAGGAGGCTGATCTCACCCAGTGCCAGACCCCTTCAAGGCAGATGTCTCTGCCTAATCCAGCTGCCTGCACTTCCCTTTCTAGGCAATAGAGAGAAATAAGGTGTCTCCCTGAGAGGTGTTGGGAGACTTCTGCTGGTGACCAGCTAATGCTCCAGAAAGGTTCCCGTAGCTCCTGGATCACATTCCCCAGCACTGCCTGGGAACACAGTGACAACAGGGCATCTCGGGCAGCAGTAGCCTCTCTAGGTGCCCCAATTAATAAAGGCCTGAATGTAAACTTTTAGTCAAAAGTCCAAACCTATCCAAAGAAGAACTCTATGCAATAATTGAGAAAAGCCTTCCTTTCCAGAACTTCAAATACTATTTGTCAATTCTCATGTTGTTTTTCCTTTCTTTTTTATTGGCAGCACCATGTCCATGCACTACAGTAGTTACTTCCTCTGTTCGAGTATATACATATGTATGTACAGTTATTCATCATGCCCTATTTGCTACCAGCACTTTGAATGGGGAAGTTTTCTGCTGAGGAACACCTCTATTTCAATTGACGTACTTCTCTCTCTTCTGCCTCTCTGCCCTGTCTTCTTCCTCGGCCTAGTCTGTCTTTACAGAGCTCTCCCTAGAAACATGAACTGTGATTGAATCACAGCACTTAGGATGGATGAGACCTCTGGACATCATGTCCCCCCAGTCCCACCTCCCTCCTCAATGCAGAGGGAACTAAATGAGCTTGCTCAGGGGCTCACTCCAATTGCACATAGTCCACAAAGGTACTAAGAGTGCGCTTCATCCCATGTCCCAGGCCATTAATGAAGAAGTTCAACAGTGTTGCCCCCTGTGTTGATCACGGACGGATGCCACCAGTAACCAGCCACCAGTTTGGCCTCCTCATACCACTAATCACAGCCCTTGGGCCTGATGGACCAGCCAGTCTTCCACCTGCTTTATGGTTGATTTATCGAGTGCAGATCTCAACAGTTTGGCTACAGGTAGAACAGGGATGACTGTGTCAAAGGCCTTGCCAATATGAGGGCACACCAAGTCCCCTGCTTTCCCCTTGTGCCCACAGTCTTCTGGTAGAAGGCAGTGAGGTTGGTCAGCCCATGCTGGCTCCTCCAATCCTTGCCCTCCAGATGCTTGGAGATGGTTTCCAGGAGCATTTGCTGCATCACCTTCCCAGGGACTCGCATGAAGCTGACCTGCATTCTTCCTCTTGCCCTTCTCTGGAAATGGTGTGATGTCTGCCTTTTCCCAGATAGCAGGAACCTCCCTGTTTGCCCTGACATTTCAAAGACAATCAAGAGCAATGTCACATGGGCACTAAGAGCCTTAGGGGCAGCTCTTACCGGTAGTATGTAAGGCAGAAAAGACAAGGAGAGACTCAGCTTTTTCCCTGTCCTTGTCACTATGTCCCCTGCCCCACTGAGCAGTGAGAGCACATGTTCCTTAGCTGCCTTCCTTCTGCTGCCAGCAGGTTTACAAAAGCCCTCCTGGTTGCCCTCCCCACCCCTTGCGAGCTCCAGCTCCAGCTCCAGCTCCAGCTGAACTTTTGCTTTCCTAACTCCATCGCTGCACCCACAGGCAAGGTTTCTGTGTGCCTCCTGGGCAGCCTCTTCCCCCTTCCACCCTCCGGGAACTTCCTTCCTGTGGTTGAACTCCTAAGTCAGGGTGCCCCTGGTCATCCGTGCGGTTCTCCTGCCAGGCCCTGCTTGACTCCCATCACATCACACTGGTTTGTTCCTGGGCTTTGAGGACGTTGTCCCTGAAGATCCACGAGGGATCCATGGCCTCTCTGCCCTCCAGGACAGTCTCCTGTGCCAATTAACCTGGTTCTGGCCTAACAGCAGCACAGGCACAGGTGACTTCCAGGAACCTACACCAACCAATCAGGTACTGAGGCAGAAGTGACCTCACAATCAGCACTGAAGCCCTTTGCTGGGTTCTGAGGTAGCAGTGACCTTACAGCCCCATATGTGAGCCCTGTGCCTGCTGCTGGCCTATCAGGTGCTGGGGCAGAAGTGACCTCACAAGCACAAACCCCAGCCATGTGCCTGCTCCTGGCCTGTCATGTTCTCTCACAGAAGTGACCCTCTCCTTGACTCCCAGCAAGGTGGGGAAGGTTGTTCTCTGGGATTTGCTTGCTTCTGCAAGAGCTTCTCAGGAGCTAGGAGAGGGCCTCGGAGGTGGCAGTGCCCTGGCCCCAGGCACACAGCAGCACCTTCACTCTGCCAGCCATGGGACCTCTCTTTCCTCCCCCCAGGTCTCTGCTCTCCAAGCTGCTCTCCAACAGGGTGACAAGTGCCTGAGGTCCCCTTGCCCACACACAGGGCATGGTCCGGATGGATTCCCATGAGCACTGCCAGATGGTTGTCCCCAAGTGCCTGATGCAGGAAGCGTTTGCAGGAGGAGACAATCAGTTATCACAGCCACAGGCAATGCAGTGCCATGAGGATCCCTCCAGGCCTGTTCTTCCAGCACTTCCTTGAATGACATGCTCGGGAGCAACAGGAAGGGCCAGGTCCCATCTGTGCCCATCCAGCCGGCTGCAGGGAGTCCCTGGGGTGCTGGTTTAGTTCAACAGAATGAAATTCTCAGTGTAGCGGCAGGGCTGCCACTCACTGCTGCCTTCCACACTGGTCCCGGAGCGTTGAGGTCCCCGACTGAAACCTTTGTTTGAGTGCCCAGCAACTGCCCCTTGGCTGGAAGGGGTGTCTCCAACCCTGATGCCCTCTATGCCACAGGGGGTGTCAGCAAAAGACCCTCCTTCCCCCAGGTACTGCTGTTCATGGAGGAAATGGCTCTGCCAGAGAGGGGGTAAAATCCACTTGTATTTGGAGATGTTTACCCCTGGGACTGCTGCCTTCATTCCCCCTCTTTGGAGATGTTTCTACTTTCTTCCTCCACCTCTCCCACAGAAACTTCTTGGACTCTGTGGTGGGTGTCATGAGCTGCTGTCATGAGCAATCGGAGGAGGCTGTACCCAGCCCTGTGGCTCAGGGACTGGGATCCTTGGCACCTGGGGAGGGTCCCTGCTCCTTGGCTTGCCCAGGCCTTTGCTGTGAGCTCTCATGCACACACTTACTCTTGCAGTGGGCTCCCCACGATGCCCAGATTATCGGCATGGCATGTCCCTGGACTCAGCTCTTTCTCCAGAGGGATGATCCATTATGCAAGGGAGAAAATATAACGAAGTATAGACTGAGAAGTGACGAGAAGAAATATCACTGAAGAGTATAGAAAGCATCAGGTAGTTTATAGTCACCTGCCTGACAATCATTCCTAATGAGTCTCTTTTCATTCCTAAAGTCTCTTTCAAACTAAATGCAGGCTTCATCCCACAGCCACTGAAGCCAAACGGAAGCCTTACTCCCCCCCAACACCCCACTGCCCCCATTTGGTGTGAGTATGAGTCCTAATGCTTTAATTAAAAAGCTAGACTGGCAAAAACATGTTCTCTCAATAGAACATTATAATCCTGGCCATGCGCTTGGTGGTTGAGTAAAGAAATAGTCTCTCTGGAGCTCTCTCCCTTGAGCAAGCCTGGGTACCTCTGGCTCCAGCCACTTGGCAACTGGCAGAAGGGCCTTTCTTGTTCTGATTGCTTTAAAATGTTGGCAGTCCCTGGGCACTCTGTTGATCATACCGCTCTCCCCAGCATTGGTAGTCTGTCAGTTCTGCCCTTTATTTTGCTTCTTCTTTGGTGGAGGCTGCAGGGTATTTCATCTGTCCCACTGCACTTGCCCTGCACTTGTCTGTACTCTTGCTGATACAACCCACGATAACGGGGGCTGTCTTTGCTACAAGAGAAACCTGTTGCCTTCTTGTCAACTTGTTGAAGACCAGCACACCCAGCTCCTTTCCTGCAAAGCTGCTCTCCAGCCAGTCTGCCCCAGCTTGCCCTGCTGCACAGGGTTATTTCCTCCCAGGGACAGGACATGGCTGAACTCCCCAGGCCCCTTTCAGCCCGTATCACCAGGCTGTCGCTGCCCCTCTGCTGAGCAGCCCTGCCCTCCAGCAAGTCAACCACTCACCCCAGTTGGGGATCGTTCATGAACTGGCTGAGAGTGCACTCCGTCCCACCATCAAAATCATTCCTAAAGACAGAAGGCATTGGCTCCAGTATTGACTCTGAAGAACGTCACTGGTAACCATTAGTCGCTTGGACTTTGTACCACTGTTCTCCACCCTTCAAGCCAGGCAGCCTCCACCTAGTTTCCCCCACACTCCATTGCTTACTCCTCCGTCCTCACTCTCCCCAGTCTGGCTACAAAGGTGCTAGGGAAGACCATGTCAAAGGCCTTCCTAAATGCAAGGCATGCAACAGGCACTGCACTCCCCTGGTCTGCACAGCCAGTCATCCCATCCCAGAAGGCAAAGAGGTTGGTCAACAATTTGACTTGATGGCTTCATGCTGGCTGTTCCCAGTCCCTTCATGTGACTGGAACTAGCTTCCAGGAAGATGTGTTGATCCCTGGTGTGATGCTGACCAGCCCATCATTCCCCAGATCCTCTTTCTTGTCCTTCTGGAAGATGGATGCAATGTTTCAGGGGGAGTTGGGGAGGGCAGGGGCCAGGCAGCAGCTGTGAGGCTGTTCCAGCTCCTGCTGCACTGCTGATCCCAGTGGTATGGGGAGAGGGGAGAGGAGGTGGGGCAGTGAGGGGTGGGGCAAGTAAGCAGGGATGGGGGCAGGAGGGCAGTGGGGGCTGCAGTGAGGGGTGGTGGCCCGTGTTTCTGCAGCGCAGTGGCTGTTGTGTTCACCTCCCATGCAACAGTCCCACTCTGACCCCAGGCAGAAACAGGCCATTTCCCTGGTGCCCCTGCCACCCTCGCAGCAGGGTGGGGACATAGGAGGAGGGTGCTCTGCCTGTCCTGGTGCTCAGGGCAGCTCCCCGAGGCTGGCACAGCTTTGCCTGAGGGTCCTCTTAGTCCTCGGCCTCTGCTCTGGCATGGCTGGAGCAGGGACAAGAGCTGGTGGAGCAGGGCTGGGAGAGCTCGGGGAGCTTCTCCTTTGCAGTGGAGCAGTGAGGAGCATGGTGGCTCCCATCTGTGCCCTGTCCCTGTGCCTGCACATGGCCCCACTTCTGCTGTGCAAGCAGCGCACAGGGCAGGGTGCCTGCAGGGGTGGGGAAACACCCCTCCGCACAATATCCACAACAGCCCTTGGTGCCCCGTTCCCCCACAGCCCTCCTGCTTTGACAGCCTCCCTCAGCGCCTGGGCCCTGCCCAGCTCCAGCCATGTCCCACATGGGGTTGAGCACACAGCCATCCATCGGGGTCTGCTGGGGTCTGGGCTGGGAGAGAGGCCGGGCAGGGCTGGCTGTTCCCCTCGACACAGGCCCTGAGCCCAGCAGGACAGAGCTGGCCACCCAGGGAAATGCACCCATAATCCTGGGGTGTGCGGCCAGGGCTGGAAACAGCCCATGTGAGAGGCTGGTCTGGGAACGAATGCCTGGGGGCACCTTCCCCATCAGTCCGTGCAACCAAGGGCACAGAGCGGCCTCCTCTCTTCTGTGCTGACATGTCTCGGCTCCCCTGCATGAGACCTGGCTCTGCACCACAAACCCACCAGTGTGTGTCCTCACCCTGCCCGATCACAGAGCTTAACGAACATTGGCATTTCCCTCTCTTGGGCCCTTTCCAGCCCAGCTCAGCCCCTCCCCGGCTCTCCCCACCTCCCCTGCCCTCTCCCCAGCCCACCCAGCAGAGCAGACCAGGCTGGTGGTGGCTCCACAGCAAAGTGCTACAGAGCTCTGGGCACTCACACCACATCCCCTGACCCCCGGCAGGCACAGCAGCTCTGGGGGGCAGGGATGTGTGTGCCAGCTGCCCCATCAGCCTCCAAGCTGGAACAGGCCCCCGTGGCACAAGGAGGCAGAGCACAGTGACACTCTGCATCTCCCTTGTTCTTGTGCACAGGAGATTCCCTACCCCCAGACTGCCTGCAGCCGCCCGTGCCAGCCCCTCTCTGCAGCACAGCACAAGGGTCCCTGCCCTGGGGCTCCTCAGGCAGCTCCTGCTGCCCCAGGGACACAGCAGCCTGCCCTGTCTTGACCTCCACAGAAACAGATTTCTCTGTCTCGTTTATTCCTCCTTGCCAGCACAAAATTGCTCCTTTGCTCTTCCAGGGATGTCTGTGCTCCCGGGAGAGTCTTTCCCCAGGGAAGTGCATCAGTGCTGCCCACCTGGCTGTTCCTGGACCCAACCCTGTGCTCCTCATGGGGCGCTGAGCTGGCAGTGCTGCTCAGCAGAGCAAGTGGGCTGTGGTGCCCTGGGGCCACAGGGTGACTCTGCACCGGTGATTGCGTTGGGGGTGGGAAGCAGACCCAGCTGGATGGGCATCGTTACACCTGACAACGCCCTACCGAGACATCTGTTGCCCTGTGGCCATGGACGATGCTCTGAGCAATTACAGGGCATTTCAAATGGCTCAGGCTGTGTTCAGGCGTGTCACTAGATCCAGCCCATGGCTTTTCATTGAAGGTGACATGGACCACTCTGCAGGATCCCTTCCCTGGGCCTCCTGGGTCCCAGCTGCCTCTCGTGGGATTGCAGAGCTCTCACTAGCCAGGACATTCACTGGTTTAGCCCTTTCCCTCTGGATGACTCCACTGAATTCTGAGAAGCTCCATTCACTGCCCACCCCTAAGCACGTGGTGCCCTTGGGGATGCCCTGTGCTCTCCTGATGGATCTATACTCCCTTCGAGAAGGACGGGCATCAGTGTCCAGCCGTGTCCTATGGGAGATACCACTTGACCATTCACCATCTCCAGGAGCACTGGGCACCCACAAGTGAGAGCTGAATCCAGCCCTCATTCCCTAACACATCACCTCTAAGCTCATTGCCTTGAGCCCAGGGAGAGCCCCGGAAAAGCAACAGCCCCTTTCAGGGGGAAAGTCCCTGAGCACATCCTTGGCTCCAGCTTTTGAAGGAGAGCCCAAGCTTCAAGCACCGCACTGGGGAAATCTCCTTTTATTATAGAGAGGACAGCTGTAACACAGTGAGAGACACATTTACAGAAGACCTCTGGGTCAGAGAGACTAGGCTGTAAGGAAGTGGGATGAATTCCAACACTTCTGCACAAACATGATGATCACAGCAAGAATGCCCAAAGCACAAGACTTGTCTGAGGTACTTAGAAACCACTTGTGAAGAGGGATGGGCAGCTCACTGCTGCTGCACTAAAAGCAGGTGAATCAGTTTCTTCAGGGCATCCTTGAGCTCCCTGTTCCTCATGCTGTAGATGAGGGGGTTCACTGCTGGAGGCACCACCGAATACAAAACAGCCACCACCAGATCCAGAGCTGGGGAGGAGAGGGAGGGGGGCTTCAGGTGGGCAAATATGATGGTGCTGACAAAGAGGGAGACCACAGCCAGGTGAGGGAGGCACATGGAGAGGGCTTTGTGCTGTCCCTGCTCAGAGGGGATCCTCAGCACAGCAGTGAAGATCTGCACATAGGACACCACAATGAAGATGAAACACCCAAAGCCTAAACAGGCACTAACCACAAGCACCCCAAGTTCCCTGAGGTAGGAGTCTGAGCAGGAGAGCTTGAGGATCTGAGGAACTTCACAGAAGAACTGACCCAGGGCATTGCCGTGGCAGAATGTTACTCCAAATGTGTTCCCAGTGTGCAGCACCGCACTGAGAAACCCACTGGCCCAGGCAGCTGATGCTATTTTGACACAAGCTCTGCTGCCCATGATGGTTCCATAGTGCAGGGGTTTACATATGGCAACATAGCGATCGTAGGCCATGACTGTGAGAAGAGAATACTCAGCCAAAATGAAAAAGGTAAAAAAAAAGAGTTGGGTAGCACATCCCGAGTAGGAAATGGCCCTGGTGTCCCACAGGGAATTGGTTATGGATTTGGGGACAGTGGTGGAGATGGTGCCAAGGTCAAGGAGGGAGAGGTTGAGGAGGAAGAAGTACATGGGGGTGTGGAGGCGGTGGTCGCAGGCTACAGCTGTGATGATGAGGATGTTGCCCAGGAGGGCAGCCAGGTAGATGCACAGGAAGAGGGAGAAGTGCAAGAGCTGCAGCCCCCGTTTGTCCACAAATGCCAGGAGGAGGAACTCATCCAGGAAACTGCTGTTGGGCATTTGCTTCCTCTCAGCTTTGGATACTGTCCAAGGAGGAAGAGGCATTGATAAGTTAAGTAGTTTTCTCTGAGCCAAACCCAAACTATTCTTAGTACAAACCTCCACCTTTCCTCTCTTCTCTCCCTTCATTCAGATCCCTTTTCTGATTGCTGGTTTATGCTGGCTGAGTGTGCCGTGCACAGCAGGGCCCTCGGGGTGTGGTACTCTAGAGGAGTCAGTCCTGCTCTGCTGGGGTTGTAAATGGAGGTGTCAAACTGCCCCATGTACTTGGTGGGAATTTCTGGAGACAGCTGTCACAAGCTGAGTGAAAGGGATTCAGTCTAGTGACCCAGTGGGAATATCCTCTTTTAATCCTTGTGAGAGATGAATACAGCACTCATGGCAGCTGTCTCTGAAAGAGAAGACCCTTGCGAGGGATTCATCTCCCCCAGCCTTGCCCTCCTGAACACAGGTGTCTGTGTCGGAATCAGCCCCACCAGCTCCCACTCCAGCAAGCCACAGAAACACTGAAGGGAAGGCAGGGGCTGACCCCACCCTTTCTAGACATCTCTGTTCCAGTGAGAGGGACCCTGTCCTCACATCAATTTACCCTCTGCACTCTTTCCCCAGGCTCTGCAATGGGAGTGGGACGTGACTAGCTCTGATGTACACACTCTGCGGCAGATTACAGCCACCCATTTTGTGGAGAGTTCGTTCAACAGTTTATTCAGAAAATGGGCTGCAGTGGAGGGATCTGATTCTATGTTTTTATGTTCTATGAGTTTTTAGATGCCTCTGTCACACTGTGGGAGCATTCTTTGATGCAGTAGAAATCTTTGGCATTTCAGTTTCTCTCAGCATTAGAACTTGTGTGTCCCAGGAGGAAAAGGGCTCACGGTGTCTATATACTACAGACAGAGTCAGGGGATCTGGACTGTGCAGGAGTCTTGCTGCCCGCTGCCCTGTGCTAGCCCCTCTCCCAGCTAAAGGACAATCCCACTCCCAAGTTACTCTAAGAAAGGACCTGGGCTGAGGTGAGAGTGGAGGAATGTAGCTCCAGAGGGAAGGTTTCCCCATTCTTCTCTCTCAGAGCAGACATGGAGAGTGTGCTCTGGAGAGCTCGTCAGAGCAGGTGAGGAGGTTTCTGATTTGCATGACCAGCACAAAGACTCTCCGCTATCACAGACATGCTATGGCAGAGCTGAGGTCTTGTGGAGGACAGCTTGCAGCCTGGCAGGACACCCCAGAGAGACAGTCAAGAGATCTAAAGAAGGGTGAGGGGGGGCAGCCTTAAGGGAGAGTCAGATCATTCCCCAATCAGATGAAATGCATTGCCTAGAAGGTTAGAAGGGCCTTGGGCACATCACTGCCATGAAGACAGCTCCACGCAGGACCCACAGGGTCAGTGCCTTAACTGCAGCTGAACCCCTCTCCTTCACCCCAGAGAGCAGGGCAGCAAGAAGCAGAGCAGCACAGAGAGGAGAGGAAACAAGCAGCAGTACCATGACCCTGCCACCAAAGGGAAAGCCAGGAGGGAGAGCCAGACGGGCAGTTAGGAAAGCCTTCCCCTCACCCAGCTCTGCACAGCACCTCCCAGGCAGCGGCATCGCAGCACAGTCACTCTCAGCCCCTTTGCCGTGCAGTGGGAAATGGGCACGTCACAGCAGAGATGCCACTCTGCTCTGCTGCAGCTCAGGCTGCTGAGGAGGGGGCTCCTGCCCTGCAGCCCATGGCCTTGAGGGCAGAGGCTGTGCTGGGTGGGAGAGGAGACACGGGGGGCTTGCTGAGAGGAAGATGTCTGCATTGCAGGGACTGACTGGGAGTTTTCCAAATTCCCCCTCCCACAGCATTTATGGCTTTACTTTCCCCCCACTCGCTGATCATATCTCCACTGCCCGGAGCTTTTCCTCCTGGCAGCTCTTTCCCTGTCCCATCTCTTTTCCCTGCCAGCGCTCACAGACCCCATCCCACCCTCTGGGCACTCAGTCCTGCCCTGCAGAAACCTCCCAGCAGCAGGGCACTGCCCAGGGGCATCTCTGGCTTTGCAGGTGCTAAGGAGCAGCTCAGACAAAGGCTGGTGAGGCCAGGCAAGGTGATGGTGGTGCTTTCTGTAGGCAGAGCACTGGGTGAAAGGATGCAATGAGGTCCCTCACAGAACTACTGATCTCTCACTGCAATAGTCTGGGAGCATCAGCTTTTGTCCAAACCTCACAGCTCCTTTCCTCCCCCGTTGCCCACCTCCACCTCCCGGCTCCTGCAAAGAGTGGGAAACTGGAAGCAGAGACTCAGGAAAGGTCCTTCTCTTTCAGGGAACCCCGGCCATGGCTGTCTGCTTGAAAAGGTCCCCTGGAAATATCCTGGGGGTGAGGGAGATCTGAGAGCAGCCCTGACCCCCGCAGCACCCTCTCAACAGGAGGATGAAGCCGCCCTTCTCGGGGTCGCTCCTTCCACCCGGAGCTTCTCCCTGCAGCGCCCTGGGCAGCTCCCTGGGCAGGCTGAGTGCTGACCCTCTGTGGCGGACAGGACTTTTGCCTTAAACATTTCTTGGTACATAAGGTGGAAGCAAACCATAACCCCGAACAAGCCATCTGTTCCCAGAGGAAACAGGACTGAGCTGCTGCGACCCCTGAAATGGTCTCCCTGCGACCATTCAGGACACACCGAGGCTGCGCTGAACCAGGGCACGATCGGGCAGAGACTTTGGGACCTGGACTGCAAATTACTGCCGCTTAGCACAACTTTTATAAAACTTGCTTAGCATGAGTAGCTAAATTTGCTGAAGCCTTAGGCCGCACTCCCTAGTTCAGTGAGAAAGGGCCCCAGAGCTGGTGCAGACTGGAAAGATAAGGGAGTTACAAGCAGTTTGCATTCCTATGCGTCACACTCCGGGAGGGAGGATGTCAAGGCTTTGAAATAAGGCCTGCTTGGGCGCCAGGACCCTGGGAAACAAAGCCTCCCCTCACTGCTGAAACAGTGTTAATTAGGGGGGGGGGGTCTGGATTATATCCTGGTCGTCAGGACCTTGGAAGATAACACCTACTGTAACTGCTGGGGCAGTGCTAATTGCTGGAACAACACCTGTTTGTCAGGGCCTTGAGAAAGAAGGGCAGAACCTGAGGAATCAATACATATTTGTCAGCAGACACCGTAGCAGTAAAGATAAGGGAGAAAAGCAGCCTGCCTAGGAACAATGATGAGACCCAATAAGGGAGCAGAAGACCCCAGACCCAAAAATTACTAGTGGTCTGAACTACTGCATGAGGGGAGGGAAACTTCATTCGAAAAGCTATAATTGCCCAGGGATGTCTTTGTTTGGAGACGCGCTCTCTCTCTCTCTCTCGTCGGAGGCACCCAGCTTGAGCTGCAATTCGAACGGAGTCAGCAGAACATCATTGGCCCCGGAGTGGTGGTAGCTAGCTTCTTCTCTCCTTTTCTAACTTTTCTCTATCCTTTTCCCCTTATCCTTGTTCTGTTCCCCTCTTCCCTTCGCCTCCGCTTCGCCTTCTCCCCCCACCTTTTCTCCCCACTCCGTGGAAAATAAAGTTAAAAGGTTCTACGATATTTGACTGGTTTTAGCATCTTAATCTCATCCTTGGGATCGTAAAGAACCCCCCCGCCGATATTGGATCGGGACACCCTCGCAGGCGGCAGAGTCCCCGCCCCGGGCACACAGCACCCTGGGTCGCAGGGACACTGCTCTCAATTACAGCCCGCGCACACCTGGGGGCACTCCCTGGCTTCACACCCCAGCACCGTCCCTGGCAGAAGGTAGCCGTGATGGCCTGTCCCTCTGACGGTGTGGCTGGGAAGCCCTGCTCTAAAGCACCACCTGCTCCAAACAGGAGGAGCTGGCAGAGCCGCCCTGACAGACCCTCTCAGCTGTGGAAGGTGCCAGCTTCAGAGGAACCCTCCGGCAGCCACAGCAGCAATGTTGCCCTGCAGCCAGAGACTTACTGTGTTAGGGGCTGGGAAGATTTCTCCCGGCAGGCAGCTCTCAGCCATCCTCTGATGCCCCACTATCTTCAACTTTGGAGATGTCCATCTCATTCTGGCCCCTGCAGGCAGTGTCCTGAGTCCTGCTTCTCCAGGAAAAGGAGCTGCACTTGGACAGAGCTGGCTCTCTGCAGCGCCTGCCAGGTTGCCATGGGCTCCGGCAGCCCCAGGAGCCAAGCCCAGCTCAGGAGCAGAGGCCCAGCTGATGACGTGACTTTCTCTGTCCCCTGGGCACCCTCGGGACCTTCCCTGGGCTCCAGGGCTGACAGTTGCTGGAAGGCAGCAGGGTCACCCCTGGGAAATAGCCACAGAAGTAGATGAAAATAATCACTGAGGATCCCTCTCGAAACAGTGCAGAGACTGACTCTAGCATTGCAGTTGTTCTCACCAGAGCATGGCTATCTAAGAGAGGTGGAAACGTCCCACTCTGGAAAGCCCTGCTCCCATCTCATAAGAGCACAGGCACAAGAAGGGAGTTCCTTTGCTCATGCTTCAGGGATGATTTAGAGGAGTTAATCAATACATCTAGTGCTCACTGTGAAGCCCCAGGGTGCAATAGGATACAGTTCTCTCCCGTGCTCTCCACAAACTCACAGGAGGTGGGATTCCCCTTGCCCAAGCTTAGTGTGCACAAAATGCCTGTCTGCATGGCAGCTCCTTGTTTAAGCTCCCACTGGAATCAAGGGAGATGGAGGGAGGCAGTCAGCTGTCCATGCACACACACACCCCCTTGGACATCTGAAGGGCCAGAGGTGGTCCAAGACATGTACCAGTTTCTCCTTGCTCTGATGGAACAATTATGAGACCCATATGCTTCCAGGACATCAGCTGGTTGCCAGGTGCAGAATCTCCTTGGCCATCTGAAATGACACTTGATGCCGACTACTGCAAGAGCTCCGCTCACTAGGAAGCCGAGACATATGCAGATCCCGAGATTGCAAACAGCTCATGCAGGGCCATGTCAGATGCATGGGGTGTCCAGCACAACCACCAGGTTTCTAGCAGGTACAGCACGGGACCTACAGGAAAAGTCCTTACCCTTTTGGAGTGGTGGCTGGGCAAACACCCCAGGGCATCTCGCATTTCCTACCTGTTCCCAAACAAGGGATTCCCACCACTGCCTTTAGGCAAAGTCCATCCCATCTACATCCGAGCATGCTGCAAAGATGCAAGGCACATCACACCAAGGTCTCCACGCATGCTGACCCTCTCAAACCCCACTAGTTCTTCTCTCCCTAAACCTTTTCTCAGCCCTCACGCTATGAAGGAGGACTGTGCTAATGCTGCAGCCACAGTGTGCCTGGCTTGCAGGCTGTTGAGGCCCAGGGACTTTCTCAGTGGCACCTTGTCATTCCTGGAGAGCTGGTCACCTCCATCACGCATGCCAAGGTGCTGCAGAGTCAGCTCAGGGACCAAACACCTCTCCTGCCACAGCTGCATGGCCACCTCTCTTTTTTTCTGACTTGGGAACAGGTATCACCATGACAAGTCTACGCTCAGCCCTGGTGCCACAGCTGAGGTTCTGCAGCCCAGATGTACACAAATGCACAAAGCCTGGGGCACAAAGAAGAGGAAGTAGAGATGCACAAGCTGTTGCAGAACTGCAAAGGCTTAGAGCAGCCTGAGGAAGTCTGTGGATCACAGACGCCGGCTCTTATGGGGAGACTTGAATCTCCCAGACGTTCAGTGGGAGGGCAATGCAGCAGGCTGCAAAGAGTCCCGGAGGATTCTGGAAGGTGTGGAGGAGAACTTCTTAGCAGAGCTAAGCCTGATAGGGAACCAAGGGTGACACTTTCCTGGACCTGGAACCTGCCAACAAGGAAGAACTGATGAGGGCTGTGATAACCAGTGTCAGCCTTGCCTGCAGTGGCCATGAGACAGTGGAGTTCCAGATCCTGAGCGACATGAGGAAGAAGAGTAGTAGTGTCCACACTCCACACTGTCAAAGGAGCACACTTGGGCCTACTAGTAGAGGGATCCTGTGGCAGGCAGTTCTGGAGGGCAGAGGAGCCCAGGAAAGCTGACAGGTCTGTAAGGTCCTTAAGGACAGCATCCTCTAAGCTCAAGAATGGCCCATATTGATGTCCAGGAGAGCAAGCAGAGATCTCAGGAGACAGAGTGCCTGAACAGGGAACTCACAACTGAACAACAGTACAGAAAGGCAGCACACGGAGATGGGGAGCAGGGAGAGGCTGCAAAGCAGGAAGTGAGAAATGCTGTCCAGGGAAGTAGGGAAGGTGTTAGGAAAGCCAAAGCACTGTTGGGACTGATACCTGCAAGGGATGTCAAGGGCAAAAAGATGATCTGCTATTGCTTCAGTAACAGTGAAAGCATAAACAAGGGAAATGTGGGCCCATGGCTGAGGACTGGGGCAGGCAATCTGGTAACAGCAGAGGTAGATGGGTGTGGGGAACTCAGTCCCTTGGCTTCGGCCCCCAACAGCAAGGTCTCCCAGGCCATTGTGCCTAGAGTCAGGAGTCCTGAGGAGAAAAACAACCAGCAGGGCCTGAGGACTGAGGCAGGAATTATTGGCAAGTGTACAGGATTGGATGGGCTGCAGCTGAGGATGTTGGGAGAGCTGGCCTCTATCTCGCAAGGCCACTCTCTGTCATCTTGGAAAGCTGTGGGGACTCAAGGAGGACCCAATGCCTGGAGAAGGGCAAATATTACATCCCTCTTCCATAAAGGCCACAGGGACAACCTGGGCAACTACAGGCTGTTCAGCCTCACTTTGATGAGCAGACATGAAACGAGTCCCCTCTGATCACATTTCTGGGTAAAGGAAGGAGAATGAGGTGCCTGGGAAGAGTCAGCACAGATTTCCTGAGGGGAAATCATGCCTCACCAACGTGATGGCTTTCCATGTTAAAAGAACTGTATTTGTGGAAGAACAGAGAGCAGTGAATGTCAGTTACCTCAACTTTCGGAAGGCTTTTGACACTTTCTCCCACAGTATACTTGCACACAAACTAGGCCTCTATGGTCTGAGTGGCTGGACAAGCAAATGGACAAAGAACTGCCATCATAGCTGGATGATGGGGCTCAGAGGGTAGTGGTGAACGGGTAGCGTTGTTCCTGGAGGGTTGGAGTAATGGAGCACCACAGGGTCTCTCCTGGGACCTCTCCTGTTTTACACCTTATGAATGAGCTGCAGGGGGAACTTTCGTCACGGTTGTACATGACCCCAAACTGAGTGGGCACCAGTCTTCATCTTGAGGGCTGCCACTGAGAGGAACCTAGACAGGCAGGAGCAATAGGCTGCCAGGAATCTCATGAAATTCTGCAAGGACAAATGCCAGGTTCCTGCACCTAGGACAGACCAACTGCCTGCAGACATACAGGCTGGGCACTGTGGGGCCATGGAGCAGCTCTGTGGAAAAGGACATGAAGATTTTGGCAGATAGAAGGCAAAACATGAGACAGCTGTGTGGCCAGGCAGCAAAGGTGGCCAACAGCACCTTGGGCCGTATGAATAGGAGCATGGCCAGGAGGTCAAGGGAAGTGACCAGACCCTTCTGCTACGCACTTGTTGGACAACATGTACAATACTGCACCCGCTTTTTAGCCCCTCAGGACAAGGGACCTTCTGTACAAAGAGATCCTCAAGAAGACAAAGCCAGGCTCTTCAGAATGGTGCATGCTGGAGGAGGAGAGACCACAGCCATAGGTCAAAACCAGAGAGGAACATGCTGGAGAGAAGCAAAAATATTTCTGCTGAGAAGACAGGCAAGCACTGGAACATGTTGCCCAGAGAAGCTCTGGTATCTGCAGCCTTGGAGGTTTTCCAGCCTGGATCAAGCCCTCAGCAACCTGCTCCGACTCCAAAGCTCATCCTGCTGTGAGCACAAGGTTGGGCTAGAGGCTGCCTCAGGTCCCATCCACCTGGAAAGATTCCTCCAGCTCTACTTTTCCTGATGTTAGCGAAAGCCCTCTGTTCTCCTTGACCATGGAAGCAAGTCAGGCACGAGTATGAGCAGATCAGCTAGCCTTCCTGTCCTGCTGCAGTCAGAGATGTCCAGCTGCAGGGCTGCTTGGCAGGTACCCCTGAACAGCCCTGATCACCCCTTTGCTTCACCTTTTGTTGGGGTTTTCTCTCCTTTACACCTTCCATGTTCAGCCCTCTTACCATCCTCATACCTGTCCAAACAGCCCATCTCTGGTAACCCTTTCCCCCAAGGCCCTGGCTGTGCTTGCTCTGTACCCTCATCTGCCATTTCTGAGATGGCTGCCAGGGTCGTTACTACCTAGGTCAGCAGTTCCATGAAACTAGGACCTTTTTTCTTTAGTACTTGAAGTAACTTGCAATTCTCCCTATTGATATCTTGCCAGAGGCACCACACATCAGCATGAGCCATCTATACACACACATTAACAGATGACACAATGAGCTTCAGTGCAGGCGACCCTCAGATACTTGGGGATTCGGCCAACAGGAACCTCATGAAGTTTTACAAAAAGAAGCAGCAACTCCTGCACATGGGAAAGAAGAACCCTGTGCATCAGGACAGGCTGGGACCTGACTGCCTCAGGAGTGGCCTGAGGAGAAGGGCGTGTGTGTTGTCACATGAACCAGTGGATTGTGCTCACTCTGAATGAGTTCAGATACCTACAGGGTTGCATTAGGAGGAGCACAGCTACCCAGAGAAGGGGCATTAGTATCCCCCTTGACTCAGCACCCGTGTGCCCAGAAGAAAAACTGGGCAAAAGTCCTGGGAAAGGCAGAAACTTCCCCAGATTTGCTACCAGGTCTAGCCTATGGCTTTGGAGCTTGCCAGGCACCAGGCTCCCTCACAAAGCCCTCCACATGACGGCTCTTAAGGGCACGTTTGCTCTTCTCAGGCCTATCACGTCTATCTTAAGCAGCATCGATGGAGAAACCTTGCTGAGGACCTGGAAAAGCAAAGAGCCTGCTGTGGTGCCTCAGGGAGGAAGGCTGCCTCCTGTCCCACACGCTCTGATATCCTCCTTCTCCAAACAGTGACCCACAGGAGAAACCAGCCCTGAGTGAGGCTCACCAAAGCATCTCAGCATGTGGCCACGCTTTGTGCTCTTTCATCCCACAGCACTTGCAGCCCGTCTCTGAAAAACGCCAAACCCCAAAGCAACCCCCAAGTCCCAGCTGCCCGCACAGCTCTGCCCAGGGCAGAGAGCTGTGGGTGCGGGGCTGCAGAAGTGACTTCTCCAGGGCCCCCTTGGAGAGAGGTCACTGCCTTTGGCACCGTCTGCAGACGTTCCTCAAGGATTTCTCAGAGAGTTCTGGGACAGAACTGGGGGGAAGGGAGGGGACTGCTTTGCAGGACAGGAGGGGAAATGGCTCTGCTCTCTCCCTGCCTCTGCCATCTCCATGGGGATGACCTACTGAGCATCACAGACAGGTCTCCCTGGTGCCACGGCAGAGCCCTCACTTCCCTACGAGGCCCCGGAGCTGCTGGGCACTGCTCACGCGCTCCCCACCGCTGCCCTGTGGAGCCGCTCCACAACCAGGGGCGGGGACAAGAGGCAGCAGGGCCACGTTGGGGCCCCTCGCCGACAGGCAGAGGAGAGGAGCACCTTGGAGAGTTTTGGGTGACGAGACGCCAAGAGCGTCCTTTGTCCCTGGATGGACAGGAGAGCCAAGGGCAAGGGGGCAAGCGAGATGGAAGGCAGCTGGATCGAGACCATCAGCCCCGACCACGCTTCAGTGACTCTCCCTGGTGAGAAGGCAGTGGCCAACCTCCTCTGTTTTCTGAGAAGAAGCCTTCTTTAATGAAGGACATCCTAGAACTGCTGAAGCCTTCTTTAATGAAGGACATCCTAGAACTGCTGAAGCCCTGAAGAAACATTAAATCAAAATGTCTTATTTTCTATGTTAATATTGACACTTTGGTGAAAGAATTCAACGTCCACGTATCCCTAACTGAACTGTCCTCATTAGAATACAAAAAATCATGCCCAAAGCTCAAAAAGACCCGCGCCTGGGCGAGGACCCCTCCCCTGAGCATGCACAGTAGTAAAATGGTGTATAAGCAATATTATAATTGTATGTAAATCACTAAGCAATCAGTGTAAAAGGGAAAGTTGCAACCCTTGCAATTTGTTTGCATAAATGCTACTTGGAAAGCAGGCCAGGGTATGCTGGATTTGTGGGAAACCACCGAGCACCCAGGCTTGCACAACTCCAAAAGAAATAAGCAAATGTCTCTCCTGAGTGTGTAATTATTGGCTTATTGCACACCGGGCAATGAATCCGCTTTCGGAAAAACAGAGGGAGGGAAGGAAAAGGGAAGGAGGAAGAGAAGAAGGGAAGGAGGGAGGGGAGGAGCAGAGGAGGCCAGGGCAGCCCTGGGGGCCCAAGGGCTGCTGTTGCTAGGCAGCACCTGGGGGGAGGGACAGGAGGAGACCACGTGACCTGCAGCCAGCACTGTTGCCAGGCAACGCTGGGCGGGGCTTCCCTCGGCCCTGGGGGAGGTGTCCCCACCCTGGGGTGGTTGGGCCTGGCCAGGGCAGCCGTGGTGGGGCAGTGTGTGGAGCCGGGAGTGTTGGGGAGCCGGGCCCTCTGCGGCCCCCGGCCCCGCTGCCCCGGCGGTCTGCCCGGCAGGAAGGGGCGGCCGAGGGCCCTCGCTGGGCGCCACAGGCCGGACCCGGCTCCTCCCAGCAGCTCTGGCGCTGACCCGGCTCTTCAGGGCAGAGCTGAGGCTCTTCATGTGCCTGGTCTTCCCCCCGGGGGCTCCTCGGGAGTGGGATCCCCAAATCCCCGTGGCTTGTGGTGCGGCTCCTGCTGCTGGCCTTAGACCTCCTCCGCACGCCCCGTGCACGCAGGCTGGGGAGCCCCTGGGCCGGGAGCACGGTCGGGAACGGGGCTGGAGGAGGAGACAGGCTGGGCTGCGCTGTCAGGGGCAGGGCGGGGAAAGACCAGTGTGTAACCAGCTGCCTGTCCACACGTGACCGGCCCCTTTTATCCCCTTTTCCTTCTGCTTTCCCTCACCTGTTCCTCCCCAAACCACCCTGATGCCTCCCTCTCCCTGCCCTTGGTTCCTCCCCTGAACATCCCGTACCAAGTTCTGCACCATCCCAGGCTGCTCCTCCCTCCATCATGTCCCGCTGCCCCGCGGGCAGTCACTTTCTGAGCCTGGCCGGAGACCCGGGGGCCTTTCTGGTGAGGCGTCGGGATGGGTGTCACCCATCACCAGCAGACCACATTAAAAAATACAATACTTGGCCCTGTCCCTGCTGGGAAGATCCTACTGCCTGGCAGCCAGGTGCAGGCCAGGAGGCAATGCGCGGCCCGGCGACCCTTGGCCTCCCCCGGCACCTTTGGCTCAGCTCTCCCTGGCCAGGTGCCAGCAGCAGCCTGGTCTTGCTGGGGAGGCCATGCCCCAGCTGATGGGGAGCAGGGGGCCTCCTGCCAGGCTAGTGCCTCCTCCTCCTCTTTGGTCCCTGGGGGAGGGCAACCGGGTGCGGGGTGGGCTGCCCCTCTGGGGGGTCCCCCTCCATGGGCTCCTCCTCCTCCTCAGGGGGGTCCAGCTCCATGGGTTCTGGGGTGGCTGCACTGGTCTGGAAAAGGGTGGTGTGTTGGTCCCAGATGGTTGTGCCTGCCTTTCTCCACTCCCACAGCCGCTTTGCCTGGTTCATGGCTGGAGCTCTGCTGGCAGGCAGGAGTGGAGAGCTCGATCCTGGGCCCTCTCCCACCATCGGCCTCTTAATGGCTCTGGAACAGCGGTGCTGAGGTCACTGCTGACACGAGGAGGCCGTGGTGACAGCATGCCTGGCTCGGTCCCCACCCGCAGGGGCCCTGCCTGGCTCTACTGCATGGTGGGATCGTGGGGGCTGAAGGGTGCCTCCTTGGGGAAGGGGCTGTGGTGCTGGGGGCTGCTCTCCTGGAGACCCTTCCCACGGACCATCTCGCCTGGCTGAGGGAACGGCTGCTCCTGTGCCAGGGAAGTGCCTGCATCCTGCCCAGCGTGGGCCATGGGCTCCAGCCCCGTCCTGTGCTGGGCACCTCTGCTGCAGTCGCTCCCGGGTGTCCCTGCCTGTCCCAGAGCCCTGGGAAGCCCCTGCTGGGGGCCAGCCCTCCCGGCATGGTCTCACCAGTGCCGAGCAGAGGGGCAGCCCCACTGCCCTCGACCTGCTGGCTGCACGCTGATGCCTCCTGGGAGGTGGCTGTCCTTCCTGCAGGGCATTAGCAAAGCCTTTTCCCACAGCTCTTTCCTCTTCCCCACAATCTTCTTGCTAATGGGTCAGTGCAGGAGAGGACTTTCCCCTCCCTTCCAGCCTGCTCAGCCCCTGCAGCAACCTCCTCTGTCGGGAGCTGCCTTTTCTGCAGAGGTGAAGAGCTTCTCTGCCAAGGAGTTTCTGGGTCCTGCCGTGCTGTAGCTACTGCTGTCGATGTCTTGCCCAAAGGAAAGAAGTGGGGAAGTTGTGTAATAGGCACATGATTAGGGTACAAGCCACACATCCACCAATGTGGCTCACAGCTGCGAGGTCCAGATGGAATTTGATATTTGCTACTGAGATTCCTGCAGAGATTTGCCCCTTGCTCAGTACCAGGGGTAGACCCATCTTGCCAGAAGATAACATTATGCACAGGCCAAGAAACGAAAAAAAGGAAGCTGTGCAATGCAGATCTACACAGAAACAGTGTACAAGGACACCAAGGCAGAAGACATGACCCCTGATGTGATCCTGCAGCTGACATGCCCCGGATGAGCACAGTGTCCCTGTGGAGATGGTCCCCCTCACGCCGTCCCTTCAGAGGCATCCCCTCAGGCCCCTTTAGGACTCACACCTGGAAACAGAGAGGAGGTGATCCTGGCCTCTGCTCCTCCTGGCATCTCTGCAGCCCCACAGCCTCGCTCTTCAGTGCCGTCCGTAGCTCCCGCAGCAGTGTTTCCTCCAAACGCTCCCCTCTGGCCCCAGGCTCACCCAGCCCCTTGCTGCCATTTCTCTCTTCCTCCCATCACTAACTCCTCCCTCAGTCCCTCTCTCTCTGCACCTCTTTTTGCTGAAATCCCACCGACAGTTAATGGGGGTGGGGGGTGGGGGATGACTAGGACAGGAGATAGCACACACTCTCACCCCCCTCCGCTCTCTCTAGGCCTCCCGAGGGAAAAGTGGACCAGGAAAACCTCAGGCAAAGAAGGCCCTGAGGGCCTCTGCCCTTTCCGTGGGGTTCAGGATACGGAATTATTGACAGATTTCACCTTTCCACTTTTCATTTCTTTGCAGCAAAAAATAACGTACTCAACTTTACACACTGCATTTATGAGGCATCATCTCCTTTCTGAGGTCTGGTTTCAAAGCTGGAAGTTGTGGATGAATACCTTCCTTTTGGAAAAGCTCTGAAGCATGGAGTGTTTGAGGTGGATTAATGCATAGGACAAGAAGAGCTGGAAGTCACTGCACAAAACATCGCTGGTTCAGCCCACTTCCAGTTAACTCCAGCTCACATTTGGTTTCCCAGTAAGAGCAGAGCAGGGTGTTACAGTGTTTCCCGGCCAGCGTAAGTCTTTGCTAGAGGCAGCTCAATCCATCGCCAGACATGTTAAGATGGAATGGCAGCTTTTAAGCTACAGTTGAAAACAGGAGTTTGGACAAGCACAGCATCCCCCTGGCACCCCCTGTCAGTCCTACATCAGGCAGCTGAAATTCCATGACCAAGTCAGTCTCTTTCCAAGGAAAAATCACAGAGGGAGGAGTCAGGGTTCTCAGCTGTGCTTTTTATTGTTAAAGGCAGGGTGAGCTCGGTGGCAAGTATTTGGCAGGCAAACGTCCTCCACAGCGAGGTGGAGTCACAGCTGGCTGTGCAGTGTGCCTGCACATGCCATTCCAGATGTGTGCAGCGGTGCCCCGGGAGAAGGGTGGTGCTGCAGGGTTGGACATTTGCCGGTCTGCACGGCGCCCAGTGTCCCTGTCACTCTCCACCCCACGCAGTGCAAGGCCAGGGGTATCAGAAGGGTGGTGGCCACGCTGGGCAGCTCCCAAAGGTGGACGCCAGCCTGCAGGGCAGGTCCCGGCTGATGCTGTCCCTCGTGAGCAGGACCAGGCAGAGCAACACGAGCTGCAGGCAGGCGAGGAGCACAAACAGCTTCCTGCAGGCCAGGAGAGGGTTAAGACAGCGGAGGGGAGAAATCTGTCTCATCTGTTTCCAGACATCACCTGCAGATGCCACCAGGCCAGCAACTGGCACCCTGCATCATGCTGGGCACACCACCCCCCTGCCCCGTTCCTGGGCCTCAGCTTAAGGGCCCAAGCATCTCGGCTCTGCTCTTCATCTCCCTACTGAGCCCAGAAACAGCCACCACCTCCGCAACCCCGGGAGAAGGGATCCTGAGCTGTGTCCGTGTTGAGAAGGGAGAAGCTGATGGATGCCTTGGGACCGCCAGCCTGGGCATCCCACCCCCCGCAAACCAGCCCTGGCACGCCGAGCCCCACGCGGCAACTCACTGCAGCCAAAAAGTGATGCCCTGCCTCTTTGCCACCAGCTGCTCCTCCTGCAGGTCAAGGCACAGCAGGACACGTGTCGGTGTGGGCAAGACTGCTGGGCCTTGGGGGCTCAGACCCCCACCCTCATCCCCACTGAGACCAGTGCCCCCAAAGCCAACGGGTGCCCTGCACACCCTTTCTTCCCCAAGGCCCCCGTCGGGCTTGTCCGTCCTACCAGCTTCACAGCCACCATCTCCCGCATAAGTGACGTGGACAGCCTGGCCGCCTGCTCCGTCTTCCCCCTGTTGTGGGCACCACAGGCAGTTGGGGCGTGAGGAGCAAGCTCGGCCGGCATTGGGACCACCAGACGGGCAACAGGGACCCGGGGTGCTGGACAGGCTCTGCTGGGGCTGAGGCAAGGCACCCCAGGCTCCCAGCATCAAAAACACCCTTCCCTCCACTCCCTTCCCACGTCAGGCTCGGAGGGCACTTAGGAGAGGCTTGGAGCTCTTCAGAGCTGTTCAGAGCTGCTTCAAAGAGCCAACCAGTGTGCGGGTTGTTTGTTTGTTTTTCTTTCCATCAGGTACTTTGGAAAAGGCACTGGGTCCTTGCGAGAAGGTTTGGAGGACTCGAAGGGAGGCTGAAAGCTGTTGTAGAGCCCCTTAGGGCTGTCCAGAGCTGTTCAGCACTCAGCAGAGGATTTTAGAGCTTGCGCGAGTGGTCGACCACTGCTTAGGGAAGGTCTGAAGCCACACAGAGGCTGTTGGGAGTGCTCCAGAGGCATTCTAGTGGGGTTGGGAGCAGCTTAGATGTCATCGGAGGAGGATGAGATCAGGGGCTCTGTTGTCCGGGATTGGCACAGCCCTTCCCAAGCTGGGACTGGGGACACAGAGACCTGGGAGCTGCACAGAGCCCCGCCCCACAGGTTGGGCGCGGGGGCCTGTCCCCACTCACCCCACTGTCTGCCCTTGGAGGCCCTCGCGTCTCTCCCGGAGGCACTCGCGTTCTTTCCTCAGCACCTGGACGAAGGAAGGGCCCTGCTCAGTAGTCCACGCCAAGCCCACCGTGAGGGGGCTTTCCCCACACAAAGACCTCGTCCCGCCTTGCTTCCTACGCCTCGTACCTTCTCGATCTCAGCCTGCTCCCGCAGGGCCTCTGCCAGCTTGGCTGCTGACTGCTTCTCCTGCAAAGCAACCGGGCCACGTTGCAAAGAGCCCAGGTGGGACTGGCGATGCCCAGTCAGTCTGCAGGGCGCTGCGAGGCCAGCCAGGGCCAGGGAGGCAGGGACACAGGCGTCCTTGGGGCTGGCACCACACCCAGCAGCTCTGCCCACCTAAGCGGTGTTTTCACGGGGGTTACAGACCTGGTGGAGCTCCTTCCGGGCCGCGTCTCCCTCGGCCTTCACCTCCGTCAGCTCTGCCTGGGAGAGAAGAGGCAGTGGGAGCATCTCGGTGGGGGGAGCTGGAGGACCCCCAGGGACCAGTGTGGGCTCTAGGCCCAGGGCCCTGGCTGAGACTGGGCGTCCCCAAACCACACAGTCCCCCCACCCCTCTCAGGGTCCCTGGGGGAGCCAGCTGGACAGCGGAGCATCTGCCTCACCTGGAGCTGCGGGAGGACTTCTTTGGTCCTCTCCAGCTGCTGGGAGCTCTGGGCATGCTGCGCTGCCAAGGCGAAGTGCTGTGGAGATGAACCGGGGGTGAGGGCCAAGCGCGAGGGGGTCGTGGGGCAGCCAGAGGGGTGTCCGAGGGGGTGTTGGCACGGGGCTCTCGGTACCTCGGTGGTGAGCTCCTGCAGGGTGGTGCGGAGCTCCTCTTTCTCCTGCTCCTGCAGGAATGGGGACAGTGCTGGGGAGCAGGCCTTGGAGCCCCCCGTGCACACGCCCGGGCATCCCCAGCACCTACCAAGCCCCGGAGCTGCTCCTGCATTGCAGCTGTCTCCTGCTCGCTCTCTTTCAGGCAGCTCAAGAGGGTGCTGAGCTCTTCCCTCAGCCCCACGTCGGGCTCCTCAGCCCCCTCCCAGGAGCGCTGCAGCCTGCGGGGTTGAGGAGAGGGGAGGCTGCTGAGTGCAGACGCCCAGGGCAGAGATCAGGCACCCAGGCAGGCGGGTAGCACCCAGAGCCCTCCGGGACGGGTGGCAGGGCCCGCCCCCCACCTCCACCCAGCCCCGCAGGGCCCCCATCGAGGGCCAAGGCGTGCAGGGGCTGCAGACAGCCTCCGGGACCCGAGTCTCAGCCCCGAGCAGGATGGAGCCATGCCCACCCGTCCATCCCTTCTTCCAACGCGCTGCTAGCTGCTCGCAGGACGCCACAAGCCTGCTCCTGCTCCAGCAGCTTCTCCAGCAGCTCCCGGCGTTCATCCTGGTGCCGCCGCAAGCAGAGCTGCAAGTCCTCCAGCTCCATGGGCACAGGCATGCACTGCAGGCCGAGGGGCCGGCAGCTCCTCTGGGCCAAAGGCGCTTCACCCCCTCAGCCCGAGAGAGCCCTTCTCCCAGGGGCCGCAGGCAGCTCGGTGTCCCGAATGCCAAGGATGCTGCTCTGCCCCACTGTGAGGTCGCCCCAGCCCGCCCCGCCTTGCCCTGCCCCAGGCTGCTGTGACACGGCTGCTCTTCTCTGACCTCACTGCTCCTCTCTGGCAGCACCGCTGTGGGGCTGCTGGAGCCCGAGGGGGACCCGGGGGTTGCAGAGGCCTCAGCCCCGCCCAGGGCTGTCTAGACACGGCCACCTCGACACCAGCCCGCAGGGACGTGCATTGGTGAGGGCAAGACTGCTGGGCTTTGGGGGCTCAGACCCCCACCCTCATCCCCGCTGAGAGCTTGTGTAGAGAACTGGTACTAAATGCAATTTTGTCTCGACATTGCTGCTGCTGCTGCAGAGCTGCTACTGCCAAGGCGTGTCGGGCAATGCTGCACCGGCGTCCCCGGGAGCCGTCCGCGAGGTAAACAGCCTCGTGCACCTGCATGGGGGAAAAAGGGTGCAAAAAGGGCAGAAGGTCGCCTCTAGGGAAACAGCATGTCTGGCACGAACTGCACGTACACATTTGCCATCTGCGCATGAGCAGGAGACCCCCAGATGCCCCAGCCCGTTTCTGGAAGGTTCCGAGAGGGCGGACTGCGCATGACAGTTAATCTGCATGGGAAGCGAGGAAGCACCGCCCAGAGGTGGGGCAAGAACCTATAAAAACTGCAGCCTGTGTGAATGGGGAGGGGGGCTTCCTTCCAACGACCGAAGATCTCAGGCGGAGTCAGCAGAACACTCGGAGACTCATGGGACTCGGAGTGGTGGTAGCTAGTTTCTTTTCTCCTTTTCCAACTTTCTCTGTCTTTTCCCCTTACCCTTGTTCCCCTCTCCTCTTTGCCTTTCCCCACCTTTTCTCCCCACTCCGTTGAAAATAAAGGTAAAAGGTTGTACGACATTTGACCGGTTTTAGGGTCTTAATCTCGTCCTTGGGATCATCACGAAACCTTCCCGATATTGGATTGGGACAACAGTCACATGCTTGAGGGCTGCCATTCAGAGGGAGCTCAGCCGGGAGGAGGAATGGGCTGTCAGGAACCTTGTTAAATTCAGAAGGACAAATGCCAGGCCCTGCACCTCGGAGAGACCAACACCCTGGAGCGATACACACTGGGGAGTCCCTGGCTGGGCAGGAGCTCTGAGGAGAAGGACCTGGGAGTCTTTGTGGGCAGCGAACTGAACATGAGCCAGCAGCATTCCTTGGCAGACATGGAGGCCACAGCATCCTGGCCTGCATGAACCTGAGCAAAGCCAGGAGATCAGTGGAAGTGACTATCCCCCTCTACTCGGGCTTCTTAGAGCACATCTAGATCCTGCATCCAGTTGGGGCCCCGTGCAGAAGAATGCTGTTGATTACTCTGAGTGATTTCAGTGGCCAGACCCCAAGGTGCTTGGGGACTGGAGCACTTGCCCTGGGAGGAAAGGCTGAGGGAACGGGGCTTGTTCAGCCTGGAGAAGGGAAGGCTTTTGGGGTGACTCTTAGCAGCTTCCCAACTCAAGGTGGCCACCCATAGTGAACCAGGCTTTTACAGGGATTCATGGCAGAAGAATGAGAGGAAATGGTTAAAAACTAAGATGGGATAGCAGGGAGAAAAATCAGTGAGGATAATGAAGCATTTGAAGAGGTTATGGCCTCTCTGTTCTTGGAGGCTTTCAGGACACTGTTGGACAAAGCCCAGAGGAACTGTAGTGTGACTTCAGTGTTGATCCCGATGGGAGCAGGAGGTTGGACTAGAGACCTCCTGAGGTCGCTTCCAACTGAAAGGGATGGGTGATTCTGGCATCTCTGGCGATAGCTGCTGCGATTCTTGCACTCCTGAATTCCTTTTCTGTATGTGTTTTAGCACCACGCATGGCATCCCCAGAGCCAGGCCTTCCTCGTGGTGCGAGGTTACCTCTTTTTAATTATGGATGACTGCTTGTCCTCCTCACCATCTACAACACCTGTAACCACAACATGATGTCAAATGGGTGTGACGTATGCAGAATGTCATGGCATGAGGCTGATTGCACTCTAACAGGCCTAAGGTATACTGCAGATCCTGTAAAATCCAGAAGGATTGGGAGATCCATTAAACAACCTAGGCACACATTTGTAAGCTTGACTTTGTCAGTGTGGGAGGCTGAGGGAGCTGGGTTTGTTCAGCCTGGAGAAGAGGAGGCTTTGGGCAGACCTAATGACAGCCTGCCCATACCTACCAGGAGATCATCAAGAAGATGGAGCCAACCTCTTCACCCTTGTGCACCATGGGTAGAGGAGTCCCAGGATGAGGCATTAGTTGAAACAGGAGAGGTTCAGGCTGGGGATAAGCAAAAACGTTTTACCCATCCAAAGAGTGAAGCACTGGGGCAGGTTGCCCAGAGAGGTTGTGCCACCTCCATCCTCAGAGGTTTTCAGGTCCTAAATGACTAAAGCCCTCAGCAACCTGCTTGGAGCTGACAGCTGAGCCTGCTGTGAGAAGCAGGTTGGGCTAGAGACAACCGGAGGTCCCTTCCAGCCTGAATGGTTTGGCATTTCCTTCTACCCTGGGTCTTCGCTTGTTGACCTTAGGGAAAACATTCAGCTTCCCCATGGCCATGGCTAGATTCAGGGCTGCTTGGCAGGTACCCCCAGTGGCCCTGATTTTTCATTGGCTTCACCTTCTTTGCATTTTCCCCTCTTTTCCACCTTACAAGCCCTTCTCTTTTACCACCCTGATCTCCTCCCATGCAATCAGCACACCACTGTTTACCCATTGACCCTGGTCTTGCTTGCGTTGTACCTTCCTTTGGCTTCTCTGAGATGGTTGCCACGCTCATTTCAACCGTTTCTGGCAGTTCTTTTAAAAGTGTGGCCTTTATTGGTTGGTCATGCTGTTATCCTGTCAGAGGCATGGCAAGATAGGATGAGCCATCTGCACACACACACATTCACAGCTGACACAAAGGAGCTTGAATTCAGAGGGACCTTGAGAAGCTTGGATGTTAGGCCAAGAGAAACCTCCTGAAATTGTGCAAGGAGAAGCGGCAGGTCCTGCCTTGAGGGAGTGACGCTGAGGAGAAGGGCCTGGACATCAGGAGGGATGCCATATGAGCCTGTGGTGCATGCTTACCACAGATCAGGCCAGCTGCATACGAGGCTGCATTAGGAAGCGTGTGGCCCCCCAGACAAGGACAGTTATTATCCCCCTCAACCCAGCACTGGGGTGGCCACACCTGGAGAACAGTGTGTCCCAGTGTGGTACACCCAGTGCTGGAGGAATGGGGAGGACCTGGAGAGGGTGCAGAGGAGGTGTGCCAAGAGGAGGCTTGGGTCCTGCAGCACATGAGCTGTACAGGGAGGCCGAGGGACCTGGGCTACATTATCCTGGTGAAGTGGAGGCTAAGGGCAGTAGAGTAGCAGCCCATGAGTGCTTGAAGGGAGGTTTCAAAGATTTTGGTGCTTTTTTTGGTGGTGGGAAGCAGCACGAGAAGGGGAAAGAGCTACAGTCTTCAGCTTGAGAGGTTCAGAATGGATGTTAAAAAAAGAAATGCCCCTTGAAGGGTAGTGCTGTGGTGCAAGAGGTCAGGCAGAGGGAGTCTGTGGTGAGCCCCTGGCTTTGTGTTTGAAGGAAAAGCAAGGGAGGGTGGAGAGGCATCAGTAAAGGTGGGCAGATCCCTGGGTGAGAGCAAGGAGGGGAAGCAGGCTGGGTGTCTACAGGCTGCAGTGGAGCAGGTGCAGGCATGGGACAGTGTAGGACAGCCTGGTGTGGAGATGGCCAGGGGCACTGCCAAGGCTGAAAGCTTCCGACAGAACTGAGATCTTTGTCCTCTTGGCTATGGCTGCTGTACCTGCCACTGAGGCCTGCCAGAAGACACCATGTCCTTGTAGTCCAGGGCCTTGTTTCCTCCTCCTGCAGGGAGTCCTCTCGCTGTCCCTCACTCAGTGTGGCACACCCCCACCCTCACACTGCCCCCACAAAGAGCCCTGAGCAAAGCAGGAGGGAAAGCATCACCCTACTCAGGGGCTGGGTGTCAGTGATGGCCATGTGGTATGATAAAACACATCCATGTGTTCTAGGCATCAGAGCTACTCGCACATTTTCTTTACCTACCTGTAACAACTGCCTCTGTTCTCATCAGCCCCTGGAGAGGCTCTGTGAGTAATGGCCCTCAGGGGGACTCATTAACACTCCAAGAAACTTTATGATTTGCTTCTGAATTCAACTTCTTGAGAGGTTGGTTCATTCTCCTCTCAGAATCTGAGGTTCATGGACTCAGCACCAAATACCCCTGCTGAGGGGTCACTGCAATGCAAAAGCCCTAGGGAGCCACGTCTATCTCCATAATTTCCCTCAGTTCTTCAGATCTGGAGTGGCTAATTGGAGAGGTTTCAGGAGTGTCTTTACAAGAGGAAGATATAAATGAGCACCTAAAAAAAGACAAAATACTCCAGCTTTTAAAGTTTTCTTTACTTTTCAACTTACAGAACAAGTGATATCTACATTCTCTGATTCATAGTGACTCAGAGGGTCTCCCAATGAATCCTGATGTGTGAGAAAAGCAGGATTTTTGACAGCAGACATGTACAAACAGCCTTCCTCCCACCTCCCCAGCCTCGTCATTTCTCTCTTCGGCCACTGGGGACCTACATCACCCTTGTAAAAATCAACCCTTTTTCCACTGGAGTCTGTAGCTGAGTGTTACAGCCTCTATGCACCAATTCCCACCTGCTTTCCTTCGAGAACTAGCTCCAAAGAGACATAGGAGGATAATTCTGAGCTGTGATCAAAACAACAAAACATGATACATTTGAATGAAAAAATAAAATACACTCCTTAACTGCATGCTAAGTCCAAGGCGCCTCCAGTAATGTTCACTTTCCACAAGGAATAACCTTGCTAGAAATATTTTTGACAGCCAGACAGGAAAGGAGAGATAGCAACACAATTCAGGAGTTGTCTAAAGAAACAATGAGACTTCTGGAAGAGGAGGCAAGGTGAACTATCTGAGTTATTAAAGAGTAAGAGCAGGAGGAGAAATGGAAAACTATGGAAAGTTGCTTTCTACACATAGTCTGATGCAAAGATGACTGTAGAAATAATCAAGTTAATCAGGGCATGGGGAAAGATGTGAAAGATTGGTGAGGTTAAAAGCACAGTAGAAGAGACAGAGCAGTGAGAATGCAAGTTTGAGGGAGATCAGTATTTCTTCTCCTGAGATTCATACCCTTCCTGAAGATTTCCAAGAGTTTCTCAAGGGAAAACGTGGAGAATTTATTAAAATTATTGAATTATTGCAGCTGAGGAAAAGGTGCTCATATTTTTAAAACAGTTTTAAACAGTCCTTCACCTTTTCATACAGAGCTCAGGTGTCTAACCACAAGCATGCAGTGGCACTTGGAGAGGCCCTGGTGTATGTGAGGTACTTGCCTGGGCCTGGCAGCTCTCAGAGTTGACCTGTGGGAGACCGGAGCCCCTCTGCGCTGCAGACAGAGGCTGGGCAGAGGGGACCAGGGCTCCTACAAAGGCCCCACATGTCCGTGTCCCTGTCACTGCATCTCACCCCAGGTCTGGAAATCACTTTCCTTTTAAAAAAAAAAAACACACACACACACACACGCAATCCGCCCCAAACACCAACAAGGAGGATTATAATAATATAAAGAGTGTTAAAAGCTGAAGAGTGTAAAAAAATATTCTTTGCTTTAGGGTTTTTTTTTTATTTATTTCATGTTTATTGTCATTTTCTAAACATTTCTGTTACAATCAGGCCTACACCATTAAAAAAGATGACTCTGTTTTTCACACACAGTCCAGTGCTCACCAAAACCACTCCCTGCCCAGGGCTCTCCATGCCACTCCTCACTCGTTCCAAAGAGCAAGGCGCACTCTGAGGGCTTGAGCTCTCTTTACCAGGAGCAGAAAACAGGGTGACCAGCTTCAATGAAATGCGATATATTTGGATGGCCAAATTGGCGCCAATCTCAACATACCTGTGTTGCAGTGCTGTTTAAAAGGAGGCCCTAAACATCTAGCTGCATGGTCAATGAAGTGTAACCGATTTTAGGCAGCAACAGGGAGGAGGCTGATCTCACCCAGTGCCAGACCCTTCCATGCAGATGTCTCTGCCTAATCCAGCTGCCTGCACTTCCCTTTCTAGGCAATAGAGAGAAATAAGGTGTCTCCCTGAGAGATCTTGGGAGACTTCTCCTGGTGACCAGCTAGTGCTCCAGAAAGGTTCCCGTAGCTCCGGGATCACACTCCCCAGCACTGCCTGCGAACACAGCATTTCCAGAACTTCAAATATTATTTGTCAATTCTTACGAATTTTTCCTTTCCTTTTTATTGGCAGCACCATGTCCATGCACTACAGTAACTACTTCCTCTGATTGAGTATATACATGCACATATACAGCTATTCGTCATGCCATATTTGCTCCCAACACTCTCAATGGGGAAATTTTCTGCCAAGGAACAACTATAGTTAAATGGACATACTTCTGTCTTTCAGTTTGCAGATCTCAACAGTTTGCTACAGGTAGAACATGGACAACTGTGTCAAAGGCCTTGCCAAAATGAAGGCACACAAAGTCCCCTGCTTTCCCCTCGTGCCCACAGTCTTATGGTAGAAGGCAATCAGGTTGGTCAGGCACAGTTTCCATTTCCTTTTCATCAGCCCATGCTGGCTCTGCCAATCCTTGCCCTCCATGTGCTTGGAGATGGTTTCCAGGAGCATTTGCTCCATCACCTTCCCAGGGACTCGCATGAAGCTGACCTGCATTCTTCCTCTTGCCCTTCTCTGGAAATGGGTGTGATGTCTGCCTTTTCCCAGATAGCAGGAACCTCCCTGCTTGCCCCGACATTTCAAAGACAATCAAGAGCAATGTCACACGGGCACTAACAGCCTTAGGGACCAGGGGGGCCTGGGGGCAGATCTTACCAGTAGCATGGAAGGTAGAAAAGACAAGGAGATATCCAGCTTTTTTGTCATTATGTCCCCTGCCCCACTGAGCAGTGAGAGCACATTCTCCTTAGCTGCCTTCCTTGTGCTGCCAGCATGCTTACAAAAGCCCTCCTGGTTGCCCTCCCCACCCCTTGCAAGCTCCAGCTCCAACTCCAGCTCCAGCTGAGCTTTGGCTTCCCTAACTCCATCGCTGCACCCACAGGCAACGTTTCTATCTGCCTCCTGGGCAGCCTCTTCCCCCTTCCACCCTCCGGGAACTTCCTTCCTGTGGTTGAACTCCTAAGTCAGGGTGCCCCTGGTCATCCATGCGGTTCTCCTGCCAGGCCCTGCTTGACTCCCATCACATCACACTGGTTTGTTCCTGGGCTTTGAGGACGTTGTCCCTGAAGATCCACGAGGGATCCATGGCCTCTCTGCCCTCCAGGACAGTCTCCTGTGCCAATTAACCTGGTTCTGGCCTAACAGCAGCACAGGCACAGGTGACTTCCAGGAACCTACACCAACCAATCAGGTACTGAGGCAGAAGTCACCTCACAATCAGCACTGAAGCCCTTTGCCGGCTTCTGAGGTAGCAGTGACCTTACAGCCCCATATGTGAGCCCTGTGCCTGCTGCTGGCCTATCAGGTCCTGGGGCAGAAGTGACCTCACAAACACAAACCCCAGCCATGTGCCTGCTCCTGGCCTGTCATGTTCTCTCACAGAAGTGACCCTCTCCTTGACTCCCAGCAGTGTGGGGAAGGTTGTTCTCTGGGATTTGCTTGCTTCTGCAAGAGCTTCTCAGGAGCTAGGAGAGGGCCTCGGAGGTGGCAGTGCCCTGGCCCCAGGCACACAGCAGCACCTTCACTCTGCCAGCCATGGGACCTCTCTTTCCTCCCCCCAGGTCTCTGCTCTCCAAGCTGCTCTCCAACAGGGTGACAAGTGCCTGAGGTCCCCTTGCCCACCCAGAGGACATGGTCCTGATGGATTCCCATGAGCACTGCCAGATGGTTGTCCCCAAGCGCCTGACCCAGGAAGTGTTTGCAGGAGGGAGACAATCGGTTATCACAGCCACAGGCAATGCAGTGCCATGAGGATCCCTCCAGGCCTGTTCTTCCAGCACTTCCTTGAATGACATGCTTGGGGGGAACAGCAAGGGCCAGGTCCCATCTGTGCCCATCCAGCCGGCTGCAGGGAGTACCACTGGCCGTGGTGGTCAGGGCAGACCCAGCTGGACGAGCACCATTGCGCCTGTCCACCCCCTCCCAGGGGCTGTGGCTGTGGACGATGCTTGAAGCAAACACAAGGCAGTCCAAATGGCTCAGGAGGGGTTCACGTGTCATTTGGCAGAATGAATGTTTTTTTCATTTTAGATGACATGAACCAGTCTTGAGGCTCCCTTCCCTGTGCCTGCTGGGTCTCCTCTGCCTCTCCTGAGATTTCTGAGCCCTCAGTCAGTGCATTCTTTGGTTTAGCCCTTTACCTTTGGGTGACTCCACTTGGTTTTGTGAGTGTCCCCTCACTGCCCATCCCAGGCACATGCTGTCCCAGGAGATCCCCTGTGCTCTCTGGGTGGATCCATATTCCCTTCCAGAAGGACGGTCATCTGTCGCCAGCCCTGTAATATGGGAGACAGTCCCTGGCAGATACCACTTGGCCACTCGTCCACCCCGGGGGCACTGGCCACTCACAAGTGACAGCTGACTCCAGCCCTCATTCCCAAGCACATCACCCGATGAGTTCATGCCCCTCAGCTGATACAAAAACCAAGCACAGCAAAGGGCCTCTTGGGGTGCAACTCCCTGAGCACATTCTTGGCCCCAGCTGGGGAAGAAGAGCCCAACCTTCAGGCACTGTACTGAGGAAATCCCCTTTTATTACGGAGATGCTACCTGGGAGGCCAGCCCCGACACAGAGACAGGCAGATTTAGGGAAGGCCTCCAGGTCAGAGAGATGGGCTTTGTGCTGCTGGAGAAGTGGGGTGAATTCAAGCATTTACAAACATGATTGTCGCAGAGAGAATGCCCAAAGCATGAGAGTTGCCTGAGATAAATTAGAAATCACTCGTGAGGTGAGATGGACAGTTCATTGCTGCTGAAACAGTACTAATTGAATGAGTTTCTTCAGTGTGTCCTTGAGCTCCTTGTTCCTCATGCTGTAGATGAGGGGGTTCACTGTTGGAGGAACCACTGCGTACAGGACAGCTGCCACCAGATCCAGAGATGGGGAGGAGATGGAGGGAGGCTTCAGGTAGACAAACATTGCGGTGACAACAAACAGGGAGACCACGGCCAGGTGAGGGAGGCACATGGAGAGGGCTTTGTGCTGGCCCTGCTCAGAGGGGATCCTCAGCACAGCAGTGAAGATGTGCACATAGGAGACAACAATGAAAACAAAACATCCAAAGCCTAAACAAACACTAACCACAAGAACCCCAAGTTCCCTGAGGTAGGAGTCTGAGCAGGAGAGCTTGAGGATCTGTGGGATTTCACAGAAGAACTGCTCCACAGCATTGCTTTGGCAGAGTGGTATTGAAAATGTGTTTCCAGTGTGCAGGAGAGCATGGAGAAATCCACTGCTCCAGGCAGCTGCTGCCATTTTGACACAAGCTCTGCTGCCCATTATGGTCTTGTAATGCAGGGGTTTGCAGATGGCAATGAAGCGGTCATAGGCCATGATTGTGAGAACAGAATACTCAGTTGACAAGAAAAAGGCCAACAGAAAGACCTGTGCAGCACATCCTGAGTAGGAAATGGCCCTGGTGTCCCACAGGGAATTGGCCATGGATTTGGGGACAGTGGTGGAGATGGTGCCAAGGTCAAGGAGGGAGAGGCTGAGGAGGAAGAAGTACATGGGGGTGTGGAGGCGGTGGTTGCAGGCTATGGCTGTGCTGATGAGGCCGTTGGCCAGGAGGGCAGCCAGGTAGATGTCCAGAAAGAATGCAAAGTGCAAGAGTTGCAGCCCCCAGGTGTCTGCAAATGCCATGAGGAGGAACTCATTGAAGGTGCTGCTGTTGGACCTTTTGCTTCCTCCAAGCATGTGTGACTGTCCAAAGAAGAAAAGACATTAAGAAGTTAGGAAACTTTTTTAAGTAAAAACCCCCCAAATCATCAAGTTCTTATAAAACCCCCCCATACTGCCTCTCCCTTTACTGAGAGGATCTGTGTGTAGCACCCTTCCTTGAGCTCCACTTTGCACTGCCTGGGTGTGCTGAGAGGATCAGGGGCCTCTGTCCATGGGCTCCAGAGGAGTCAGCCCTGCCATTCAGTAGTGGGAACATGGGAATGGGGGTGACCAGCTCTGACATTTGCAATTTCTCTCAGGTGAAATCCCCTTGTCATATGGAAGGGCTCTTCAGTGTCTTCAACACCAGTTCTAAACAATGAAGGTTGAGGAACAGAGTTTTAACGACGTTTTAATAATGCTTATCTTCTTTGAGATGCTCCTGTCACACCTGGGGAGTGCTTCTCAAGGGCAGAAATTCTCAGCATTTCTACTGTGAATCCTGAGAAAAACAATTCATTGTCTCTTTGTGCAGAGTGAGCACAGCTTGTCTGTCTATTAGCCTTGTTCCCAGCTGTCCTTTGCTCACACCTCTTTGAGCTGGAGGATGATCAGTCACCTGTTACCCCAAAAAGAAACCAGCCACTGCTGAGAGCAGAGGAGTCCAGTTTCAAACTGTGGAGCACCAAACTTCTCACCCTTTCTCAGGGCACCAGAGCGAGGTCTGCACACTCCCCCGCTAGCCAAGGACACACAGGGCTCTTTTCAGCTGCTCGTATACAGCTTCCCACCACCATTTCCGTACTCTTAGCATCTCTGCAGCTTCTTCGGATGTCTTTGAGACATCACAGAGATGCTATGAGGCAGCAGTTCCCTTCCGGAGCACAGCTCAAAGCCGGGCATTACATGGCAGGGAAATGGTCAAAGGACGGTTAGGACAGAAGATGGGCTCTCCTTAAAGGAGGGTGAGCTCATTTCACACCCCTATCAACTGCATTTCCTGGAGCTGCACAGGTACAAAGGAGGCTGAGGACTCGCAGGGCAGGTGTCTGAACTGCAGCTGAAAACCCACCAGCCCCAGGGACCCCGAGAGAACAGAAGCAGCACGGACAGGAGGGGAAACAAGGAGCAACACGATAATCCTGCTGCAAAGGGAGACAAGGAGAGAGAAAGACAGACAGACAGGCACCTTGGGAAAGCCTTCACCTTCCCCAGGTGCACACACTGCCTCGCAGACGGCAGCATTGCAGGGCAGTCGCTCTCAGCCCCTTTGCCAGGCAGCATGAAATGGGCCCGTGGCAGGAGAGATGCCCCTCTCCTCTGCTGCAGGTCTGGCCACAGAGGAGGTGGCTCATGGCCTGGACTCCATGGCTGTCAGGGCAGAGGCTCTATGGGGTGGGAGAGGAGACACGGGGGGCTGGCTCGGAGGAAGGTGTCTGTATCGGAGGGACTGACCATGATTTGCTCCAGTCCATCTGCCCATGGCGATTCTGTTTGCAGTTCCCTCTCATTCCCTGCCCGTCTCTGCTGCCTGCAGCTGTCCCTGCTGGCAGCTCTTTCTCTGTCCCAGCGTCTTTTCCCCGCTGGTGCTCACAGACCCCATCCCACCCTCTGCATGCTCCGTTCTGCCCTGCAGAGACTGCCTGGGACAGGGCATTAGGCAGGGCTATCTCTGTGCTTGCAGGTCCTAAGGAGCAGGTCAGAAAAACCCTCTTGAGGCCATAAAGGTGGTGCTGGTGCTGTCTGTAGGCTGACGTGGGGTCGAGGGGGTTTGCTGAAGTTTCTCACAGACCTACTGATCTCTGGGAGTGAAGGTCTGGGAGTCCAAGTTCCTTGCAAAACCAGAAGACTCTTCCCTTTTTTGCCCCTGCCAAGATTAGGATCTAGTTTTTCTAGGTTTTTTAGTCCTAACTGGCTTTTACCAGAAAGGAAAGCTCCATCCCTTTCAATTAGCCTTTTTCTGACCTTTCTCTGAAAAGACCCTCAGACATGTCCTGTGCATGAGCTACAGTACCCCTGAGCCATGTAGCCCCTTCTCGAGGAGAGAATGAACCTGTCCTGTCAGAGGTCGCTGAATTTGTGCCTGAATCTATCAGCTGTAGAATGGGATGGGTTTAGAAGATCACTCCAGGAACCTCAGTAGTATTTCCCTGCAGCCAGAGACTTACCATGCAAAGGCTGTGAAGACTTTTCCCACAACGAGCTCTCCTCTGTCCTCCCACTCCACACTGCCGTTCATTTCTCTCTCTCATCTCACCTTATGCCAGCAACAACAGGCAGTGCCCGGAGCCCTGCTGCTCTTTGCAGAGGAGCTGCTCCTGGACCCAGCAGTCTCTCAGCAGTGCTGCCAGGTAGCCATGACCTCCCTCTGTCCCAGGAGCCTGGTCCCACTCAGCAGCAGAGGCCCAGCAGAAGGCACAGATTCTTCTGTCCCTTGTGCTCCCTCCTCCTGGGAAATGTTCACTGAAGTAGATGAAAATAACCATCTGTGGTGCCTCTCTAAATAATGCAGAGGGACCAGTTACAGCATTGTAATTTCTCTCATCAGAGCCTGGCCATGCTATGGTAACTGCTGAGCCTCACTTTCCCTAACACTGACCTGCTATGCCTTACGGTGATCAGCCTGTGTACCCCTTACAGTGCGGTTTATTACCGAGCCAGAATATAGAATTTAGGCGGGAATTTAAGACTCACCCTTTCGGTGCCTCCCGTTGCTGAAGATCCCAGGTCAACTCACCCGATGGCGCCAGATGATCGTTTGGAGATGAGAGGCCCCAACAGTGGTGGCCTAGGGTCCCACCTGGGGTGCCAAACTGTTATGGAAAGTTAGGCTCAGCAGTTACCATAACAGGGTCCGACCCCAGGTTCTCGCTGAGACAGAAGTTCGAAGCCAAATCGGAACGAAATAAATTTTAATAACATACGTGCAGTAATTACAGATCAAGCTGAGTGCCTTCGAAGAGGAGGGGACCCCAAACAGGGAAATCCCTGGGCAACTATACCCTTACAATCTAAGTTCCCCCACCCCTGATGCAATAGTTCAGACCAATAGTAATTTTTAGGTCTGGGGTCTTCCCGTTCATTGTTGGGTCCTTTCATTGTCTCTAGGCGGGCCACCTCTTTTCTTATCTCTACGGTTGCAGCTTCTGCTGTCGGCTGTAAGTTTCTTCTCTTCCAGCCTGAACCCGCCCTGGGGCCTTCCTTTATGTAACTAGGTAAAAATTCAACATATTTTCTCAGTGCAGCCTAAGGCTTCAGCAAATTTAGCTGCTAATGCTAAGCAAGTATTATCTAAGTAGTGTTAACTCATGCATGTTTGCACAAGCATAAGGGTTCATCTCTAGTTCTCTTTCATGGCCTAATGCTAAGCAACTAACTCTAGGCAGCTTCAGTCCAATATTCTTTAACAGGTCAGCTATGAGAGATGGAAACGTCCCCCTTGGGAAGACCCTATTTCCATGTCCTAACTATACAGGACACCTAGACGAGGACAAGGAGGAGGTGATTTTCCCATGGCTCAGGTATTGATCCAGATGAGTCAATCTGGGCATCACATGACAGTTTAGAGGCCCCTGGAATGGAGTGGGATTCAGCTTCCTCCTGTGAACTCCACAAACATGCAGGAGGTGGGATTCCCTTTGCCCAGCCTGAAGTGAGCACAACAGAGATGGCTGCATGCAAACTCCTTGTCTGTGCTCCCATTATAATCCCCGGAAATGGAGGGTGGAGCTCAATTGCATGGCAACACCTGCTGCCATTTGAAGATACAGAGGTCCAAGGCATGTGCCAGTGTCTGCTTGCTCTGATGGAGCAGCTATGAGACCTACATCCTTCTGGAGACCCATGTGGGGCCAGGTGGGGAATTTCCCAGGCAATGTGAAATGACACCAGATGCCTGCTACCACTAGAGATCCACTCATTATGAAGCTGAGTCAAAAGCAGATCCCTACACTGAAAACAGTTGATGTCATTCAATGCAGGTGCTTCCTTTAATGACAAAAATAGGCCTGCAGTCCATGTCAGATTCCTGGGGCTTCCCGTACAGACACATGTCTCTCACCGATATAGCATGGGACCTACAGGAAAGCCAGGCCCTTTTGGAGTGCTTGCTGGGCAAGTGTCCCAGGGCCTCTCAGGTGTCCTACCTGTGCCCAAACAACTGAATGCCATCTACTACCTTCAGGCCAAGGCCATCCCATCTACATCCAAGAATGCTTCATAAATGAGAGGCCCATCACACCAAGGTCTCCACTCATGTCCCTGCACTCTTAAAACCCTTCTAGCTCTCCTCTCTCTGAACGGCTTTTCTCCCCCAGATGATATGAACAGGGACTGTGGTAAGCATGTCCACAGGCTGGCTGCATCACAGGCTTTCCAGGCCCAGGGACTTTCTCTGGGGCACCTTGTCCTCCCTGGAGATCAGTTCACCTATGTCATAGGCCCAAGGTGCTGCAGGGTCAGCCTGGGCAGCAAACCCCTCTCCTGCCATTCCAGCACGGCCCAGCTCTGTTTCCTCCTGGCCTTGGGCACTGCAGGCTTTGCTCTGTTAGTGGGAACCTCATGTCACCATTACATTGCCACCTGCCATCTATGCCAGCATGTCTCTGCTCTTAATCAAAGCTTGTGCATGCAGCAGGTCCTTGGTAACAGGTTTGCCTCTGGCAAATCTCCAGTCGGTGCCACAGCTGAGGTGCTGAAATCAAAATATATGCAAACAAATACAGGCACAGGCAAATGGACACGTACAAGCCGTCACAGGACTGCCACAACTGAGATGTGGTGGGATCACTCCCATGACTTGAGTGCTGTGATGGTGGGTACAAATCCTTCAGCAGAGACTGAAAGGGAAGAGGAGGAGGGGGGGGATGCCCTTTGTGTGAAAGTGACGCTCAGATGCATGGAGCTCTTCCATGGGATGGACAAAGGGAGGCAGCTCTGGAGGGCAGAAGAGCTCAGAAAAGCTGGCAGATCATTAAGGACAGCACCCACAAAGCCCCACCAATGCTCCATACTGACAGGTTATAAAACTTGTAGACATCTCCGGACCCTGGCTTGGCTAAACAGGGAACTCCAACCTGAGCTCTAGGGCAATAAGGCTGCATAAGGGAAGAAAGGAGAGGCTGCAAAGGAGGAATTTAGAAATACTGTCCAGCAAAGTCAGGATTGTGTTAGGGACGTCAAAGCTCCCCTAGGATAGACACTTGCAGGGGATGTCATAAGCATGAAGAGCTGCCACTGCTTCAGTAACAGTGAAAGAATAAACAAGGAAAATGTGGGCTCATGGCTGCATGGGGCAGGGACTCTAATAACAGCAGATCCAGGCAGGTCAGAGGAACTGAATGCCTTTTGGCTTCACCAGCCAAGTCTCCTAGGCTGTTGTGCATAGAGTCAGGACTCCAGACAAGAAAACCCACCTGAGGGCTAAGTGAGGGGTGATTTACAGGAACTCAACCCATATAGATCTGCAGGACTGGATGGGCTGCATGGGAGGACGTTGAGAGAGCTGGCTGCTGCCATAGCAAGGCCACTCACTATCATCTTGGAAGGGTTGTGGAGATCAGGGGAGGTCCCAATGACCAGAAAAAGGAATATGTTGTGCCCATCTTCAAAAAAAGTCCATGAGGACAACACAGGCAGCTGCAGGCTGTTCAACCTCCCTGGAGTGAGGAGTGTGTCAAGGAGCTCTTCATCTTGGATCACCTTTCTGAGCACATGAAGGAGAAGAAGGTGCCTGGGAACACTCAGCATGGATTTCCTGCAGGGAAATCATTCCTGACCAACCTGGTTGCCTTCTGTGATAACAGAACTGTACTTGTAGCAGAGCAGAGAGCAGTCGTTTACCCTGTTTTTAGGCAAGATGTTTGACACTGTCTGCCACAATGTTCTCGTATACAAGTAAGGCATCATGGTAGGCTACAGTAGACATCCAGATGGGTGGAAAGCTGGTTGGATGATGGAGGTCAGATGGATTTTATGAATGGGTCAGGCTTTACTGAGAAGCCAGTGACAGTTGGAGGGCGCAGGGGGATCTATACTGCGACCTGACCTGTCTAACAGCTTCATCAGTAACGTGGAGGACACACCCCTATCTGAGTTGAAGCTGAAAGCTAATGGGGCAGAACAGTCAGGTGCTTGAGGGCTGCCATTCAGAGGGACTTCAGCAGGCAGGAAGAATGGGATGTCAGGAATTCTGTGAAATGCAACAAGGACAAATACCAGCTTCTTCACCTCGGATGGACCAACATCCTGCAGTGGTATGGGCGGGAGTGTCTGGCCAGGCAGCAGCTCTGCAGAAAAGGACGTGGCAGTCTTTGTGGGCAGGGAGCTCAACATGAGCCAGCAGTGTTCCCTGGAAGCAGTGGAGGCCACAGCATCCTGGGCTCCATGAACAGCAGCACTGCCAGGATACGGAGGGAAGTGATTATCCCCCTCTACTCAGCACTCCTCAGCGCACATCTAGATATGCCATCAATTAAGGACCCCCTGTAGAAGAACGCTGTTGATCACTCAGAGTTCAAGGTGTTTGGAGGCTGGAGCACTTGCCCTGTGAGGAAAGGTTGAGGGAAGGGGGCTTGTTCAGCCTGGAAAAGGGAAGGGGTTTAGGGGGACGCGTAGCAGCTTCCCAACTCAAGGTTACTGCCAATAAAGAACCAGGCTCTTTACGGAGAGTCATATCAGGAACCTTTGTCTCTGTGGAAGCATAAGGGAGCTGGGCTTGTTCAGCCTGGAGAAGGGGAGATCTAATAACAGGCTGCCCATACCTACCAGGAGGTCATCAAGAAGATGGAGCCAGCCTTTTCACCACTGTGCACCATGGGAGGAGGAGGCCCAGTGGGCATTACCTGAAACAAGAGAGGTTCAGGCTGGGGATAAGCAAAAATGTTTTAACCATCCAAACAGTGAAGCACTGGGGCAGGTTGCCCAGAGAGGTTGTGCCACCTCCATCCTCAGAGGTTCTCAAGACCTAAATGACTAAAGCCCTCAGCAACCTGCTTGGAGCTGACAGCTGAGCCTGCTGTGAGAAGCACGTTGGGCTAGAGACAACCGGAGGTCCCTTCCAGCCTGAATGATTTGGCATTTCCTTCCACCCTTGGTCTTCCATTCTTGACCTTAGGGAAAACATTCAGCTTCCCCATGGCTATGGAAGTATGTCAGACAAAAATAAGATTAGATTAACTGCATGTTTCTTGTTCTGCTCTGGTCAGAGCAGTTCAGATTCAGGGCTGCTTGGCAGGTACCCCCAGGTGGCCCTGATTTTTCATTGGCTTCACCTTTTATTGCATTTTTCACTCCTGTCCACCTTACAAGGCCTTTTCTTTTATCACCTTTATCTCCTCCCATGCAATCAGTACACCTCTGTTTACCCTGTCCCCATTGACCCAGGTTTTGCTTGCTTTGTACCTGTCCTTGGCTTCTCTGAGATGGTTGCCATGCTCATTTCAACCATTTCCAGCAGTTCCCTTACAATAGTACCACCTTTATTATCTGTAGTGTCCTGGAGTTGGTGATGCTGTTATCCTGTCAGAAGCATGGCAAGATAGGATGAGCCATCTGCACACACACACATTCACAGCTGACACAAAGGAGCTTGAGTTGAGAGGGACCTTGAGAAGCTTGGAGATGAGGCCAACAGAAACCTCCTGAAGTTGTGCAAGGAGAAGCGGCAGGTCCTGCCTTGGGGGAGTGACCCTGAGGAGAAGGGCCTGGACGTCATGAGGGATGCCATACGAGCCCGTGGTGCATGCTCACCACAGATCAGGCCAGCTGCATGTGGGGCTGCATTAGGAAGCGTGTGGCCCCCCAGACAAGGACTGCTTTTATCCCTCCACTCAGCACTGGGGTGGCCACACCTGGAGAACAGTGTGTCCCAGTGTGGTACACCCAGTGCTGGAGGAATGGGGAGGACCTGGAGAGGGTGCAGAGGAGGTCTGCCAAGAGCGGGTATGGGTCCTGCAGCATATGAGCTGTACAGGGAGGCTGAGGGACCTGGGCTACATTATCCTGGTGAAGTGGAGGCTAAGGGCAGTAGAGTAGCAGCCCGTGAATGCTTGAAGGGTGATTTAAGAAATGGTGGCTCTTTTCTTGGTAGTGGAAAGCAGCACGAGAAGGGAAACAGCCACAGTCTTCAGCTTGAGAGGTTCAGAATGGATGTTAGAAAAAGAAATGCCCCCTGAAGGTTAGTGCTGTGATGCAAGAAGTCAGCCAGAAGGAACCTGTGGTGAGTCCCTGGCTTTGTGTTTCAAGTAAAAAAAAAGCAAGGGAGAATGCAAAGACATCCGTAAAGGTGGGCAGATCCCTGGGTGAGAGCAAGGTGGGGGAAGCAGGCTGGGTGTCTACAGGCTGCAGTGGAGCAGGCGCAGGCATGGGACAGTGTAGGACAGCCTGGTGTGGAGATGGCCAGGGGCACTGCCAAGGCTGAAAGCTTCCGACAGAACTGAGATCTCTGTCCTCTTGGCTATGGCTCCTGTACCTGCCACTGAGGCCTGCCAGAAGACACCATTTCCTTGTAGTCCAGGGCCTTGTTTCCTCCTCCTCCTGTTGGGGGGGCCTGCGAGATGCCATCTCATTGTCCCTCACTCAGTGCTGCACCCACACACACACACTGTGGCCACAAAGAGCCCTGAACAAAGTGTGAAGGAAACCATCACCCTACTCAGGGGCTGGGTGTCAGGGCTTGGCCACTTGGTATGATAAAACACACCTAGGCTGACTTGGCATCAGAGCCACCTGCACATTTCCATTGCCCACCTCTAACAACTGCCTCCAGCTTTCTGCTCTCATCAGCCCCTGGAGAGGCCCTGTGAGTAATGGCCCTCAGGGGGACCCTTTACTGCTCCAAGAAACTTTATGATTTGCTTCTGAATGCAACTTCTTGAGAGGTTGCTTCACTCTCCTCTCAGAATCTGATGTTCATGGACTCACCACTAAATACTCCTGAGGGGTCATTGCAATGCAAAAAGCTCCTACTTATCTCCATAATTTCCTTCACTTCTTCAGATCGGATGTGGATAATTGGAGAGGTTTCAGGAGTGTCTTTACAAGAGGAAGAAGCATCAAAAAAAAAAAAAAAAAAAAAGACACAGGATTCCTGCTTTTAAAGTTTTCTTTACTTTTCAGCTTACAGAACAAGTGATATTCACATTTTCCGATTCATAGTGACTCAGAGGGTTTCCGAAGGAATCTGGATTGTGTGAGAAAAGCAGTATTTTTGACAGGAGACATGTACAAACAGCCTTCCTCCTCCCCTCCCCAGCCCTGTCATTTCTCTCTTCAGCCACTGGGGACCTACATCACTCTTGCTAACATCAACCCTTTTCCCACTGGAGTCTGTAGCTGAGTGTTACAGCCTCTATCCAGTTTCCACCTGCTCTCCTTCGAGAACTAGCTGCAAAGAGACGTAGGAGGATAATTCTGAGCTGTGATCAAAACAACAAAACATGATACATTTGAATGAAAAAGAAAATACTCTCCTTAACTGCATGCTAAGTCCAGGCTGCCTCCAGTGAGGTCCACTTTCTACAAGGAATAACCTTGCTAGAAATATTTTTGACAGCTAGACAGGAAAGGAGAGAGAGAAACACAATTCAGGAGTTGTCTAAAGAGATAGTGAGACTGCCTCCTGAAAGAGGAGGCAAGCTCAAGCTCAGAGTTACTGCTAGAGGAACGAGAGGTACCTGAGTGAATAAAGAGGAAGAGGAGAAAGAGAAGTGGAAAGCTATGGAAAGTTCCTTTGAACAGATAGTCTGATGCAAAGATGACTAGCAATATTCAGGGCATGGGGAAAAATGCAAAAGATTGGTGAGGTTAAAAGCACAGTAGAACAGACAGAGCATTGAGAATGCAAGTCTGGGGGAGACCAATATTTCTTCTCCTGGGATTCATACCCTTCCTGAAGATTTCCAGTAGTTTCTCAAAGGAAAACATTGACAATTTATTAAAATTATTGAAATATTTCAGCTGAGGAAAAGGTGCTCATATTTTTAACACATTTTTAAACAGTCCTTCACCTTTCCAGGCAGAGCTCAGGTGTCTAATCACAAGCACCCAGTGGCACTTGGAGAGACCCTGGTGTATCTGACGTACTTGCCTGGGCCTGGCAGCTCTCAGAGTTGACCTGTGTGAGACCAGAGCCCCTCTGAGGTGCAGATGGAGGCTGGGCAGAAGGCACCAAGGCACCTACAAAGACACCACATGTCTGTGTCCCTGTCACTGCATCTCACCCTGGGTTCGGAAACCACTTTCCTTTGGGGGGGGGGGAAAAAAAAAGAAAGAAAAAAAGAAAGAAAGAAAGAAACACACACAGAATCCCCCCAAACACCAAAAAGGAAGATTATAAGAACACAAAGACTGTTAAAAGCTGAAAACTGTAAAAAAAATAATTCTTTGCTTCCTTTTTTTAAATTTCTTTCTTGTTTCATGTTTATTGTCACTTTCTAAACATTTCTGTTATAATCAGGCCTACACCATTAAAAATGTTTCTCACACAGAGTCCAGTGCTCACCAAAACCACTCCCTGCCCAGGGCTGTCCATGCCACTCACTCTTTCCAAAGAGCGAGGTGAACTTTCCCCTTGCTCACACAGTCTTATGGTAGAAGGCAATCAGGTTGGTCAGGCAGAGTTTCCATTTCCCTTTGCTCAGCCCATGCTGGCTCTGCCAATCCTTGCCCTCCATGTGCTTGGAGATGGTTTCCAGGAGCATTTGCTCCATCACCTTCCCAGGGACTCGCATGAAGCTGACCTGCATTCTTCCTCTTGCCCTTCTCTGGAAATGGGTGTGATGTCTGCCTTTTCCCAGATAGCAGGAACCTCCCTGCTTGCCCAGACATTTCAAAGACAATCAAGAGCAATGTCACACGGGCACTAGCAGCCTTGGGGACCAGGGGGGCCTGGGGGTAGATCTTACCAGTAGTATGGAAGGTAGAAAAGACAAGGAGAGACTCAGCTTTTTCCCGGTCCTTGTCACTATGTCCCCTGCCCCACTGAGCAGTGAGAGCACATTCTGCTTAGCTGCCTTCCTTGTGCTGCCAGCAGGCTTACAAAAGCCCTCCTGGTTGCCCTCCCCACCCCTTGAGAGCTCCAGCTCCAGCTCCAGCTGAACTTTGGCTTTCCTAGCTCCATCGCTGCACCCACAGGCAAGGTTTCTATCTGCCTCCTGGGCAGCCTCTTCCCCCTTCCACCCTCCGGGAACTTCCTTCCTGTGGTTGAACTCCTAAGTCAGGGTGCCCCTGGTCATCCATGCGGTTCTCCTGCCAGGCCCTGCTTGACTCCCATCACATCACACTGGTTTGTTCCTGGGCTTTGAGGACGTTGTCCCTGAAGATCCACGAGGGATCCATGGCCTCTCTGCCCTCCAGGACAGTCTCCTGTGCCAATTAACCTGGTTCTGGCCTAACAGCAGCACAGGCACAGGTGACTTCCAGGAACCTACACCAACCAATCAGGTACTGAGGCAGAAGTGACCTCACAATCAGCACTGAAGCCCTTTGCTGGGTTCTGAGGTAGCAGTGACCTTACAGCCCCATATGTGAGCCCTGTGCCTGCTGCTGGCCTATCAGGTCCTGGGGCAGAAGTGACCTCACAAGCACAAACCCCAGCCATGTGCCTGCTCCTGGCCTGTCATGTTCTCTCACAGAAGTGACCCTCTCCTTGACTCCCAGCAATGTGGGGAAGGTTGTTCTCCGGGATTTGGTTGCTTCTGCAAGAGCTTCTCAGGAGCTAGGAGAGGTTCTAGGAGGTGGCAGTGCCCTGGCCCCAGGCACACAGCAGCACCTTCACTCTGCCAGCCATGGGACCTCTCTTTCCTCCCCCCAGGTCTCTGCTCTCCAAGCTGCTCTCCAACAGGGTGACAAGTGCCTGAGGTCCCCTTGCCCACACACAGGGCATGGTCCTGATGGATTCCCATGAGCACTGCCAGATGGTTGTCTCCAAGTGCCTGATGCAGGAAGCGTTTGCAGGAGGAGACAATCAGTTATCACAGCCACAGGCAATGCAGTGCCATGAGGATCCCTCCAGGCCTGTTCTTCCAGCACTTCCTTGAATGACATGCTCGGGAGCAACAGGAAGGGCCAGGTCCCATCTGTGCCCATCCAGCCGGCTGCAGGGAGTCCCTGGGGTCCTGGTTTAGCTCAACAGAATGAAATTCTCAGTGTAGCGGCAGGGCTGCCACTCACTGCTGCCTTCCACACTGGTCCCGGAGCGTTGAGGTCCCCGACTGAAACCTTTGTTTGAGTGCCCAGCAACTGCCCCTTGGCTGGAAGGGGTGTCTCCAACCCTGATGCCCTCTATGCCACAAGGGCTGTCAGCAAAAGACCCTCCTTCCCCCAGGTACTGCTGTTCATGGAGGAAATGGCTCTGCCAGAGAGGGGGTAAAATCCACTTGTATTTGGAGATGTTTACCCCTGGGACTGCTGCCTTCATTCCCCCTCTTTGGAGATGTTTCTACTTTCTTCCTCCACCTCTCCCACAGAAACTTCTTGGACTCTGTGGTGGGTGTCATGAGCTGCTGTCATGAGCAATCGGAGGAGGCTGTACCCAGCCCTGTGGCTCAGGGACTGGGATCCTTGGCACCTGGGGAGGGTCCCTGCTCCTTGGCTTGCCCAGGCCTTTGCTGTGAGCTCTCATGCACACACTTACTCTTGCAGTGGGCTCCCCACGATGCCCAGATTATCGGCATGGCATGTCCCTGGACTCAGCTCTTTCTCCAGAGGGATGATCCATTATGCAAGGGAGAAAATATAACGAAGTATAGACTGAGAAGTGACGAGAAGAAATATCACTGAAGAGTATAGAAAGCATCAGGTAGTTTATAGTCACCTGCCTGACAATCATTCCTAATGAGTCTCTTTTCATTCCTAAAGTCTCTTTCAAACTAAATGCAGGCTTCATCCCACAGCCACTGAAGCCAAAAGGAAGCCTTACTCCCCCCCAACACCCCACTGCCCCCATTTGGTGTGAGTATGAGTCCTAATGCTTTAATTAAAAAGCTAGACTGGCAAAAACATGTTCTCTCAATAGAACATTATAATCCTGGCCATGCGCTTGGTGGTTGAGTAAAGAAATAGTCTCTCTGGAGCTCTCTCCCTTGAGCAAGCCTGGGTACCTCTGGCTCCAGCCACTTGGCAACTGGCAGAAAGGCCTTTCTTGTTCTGATTGCTTTAAAATGTTGGCAGTCCCTGGGCACTCTGTTGATCATACCGCTCTCCCCAGCATTGGTAGTCTGTCAGTTCTGCCCTTTATTTTGCTTCTTCTTTGGTGGAGGCTGCAGGGTATTTCATCTGTCCCACTGCACTTGCCCTGCACTTGTCTGTACTCTTGCTGATCCAACCCACGATAACGGGGGCTGTCTTTGCTACAAGAGAAACCTGTTGCCTTCTTGTCAACTTGTTGAACACCAGCACACCCAGCTCCTTTCCTGCAAAGCTGCTCTCCAGCCAGTCTGCCCCAGCTTGCCCTGCTGCACAGGGTTCTTTCCTCCCAGGGACAGGACATGGCTGAACTCCCCAGGCCCCTTTCAGCCCGTATCACCAGGCTGTCGCTGCCCCTCTGCTGAGCAGCCCTGCCCTCCAGCAAGTCAACCACTCACCCCAGTTGGGGATCGTTCATGAACTGGCTGAGAGTGCACTCCGTCCCACCATCAAAATCATTCCTAAAGACAGAAGGCATTGGCTCCAGTATTGACTCTGAAGAACGTCACTGGTAACCATTAGTCGCTTGGACTTTGTACCACTGTTCTCCACCCTTCGAGCCAGGCAGCCTCCACCTAGTTTCCCCCACACTCCATTGCTTACTCCTCCGTCCTCACTCTCCCCAGTCTGGCTACAAAGGTGCTAGGGAAGACCATGTCAAAGGCCTTCCTAAATGCAAGGCATGCAACAGGCACTGCACTCCCCTGGTCTGCACAGCCAGTCATCCCATCACAGAATGCAAAGAGGTTGGTCAACAATTTGACTTGATGGCTTCATGCTGGCTGTTCCCAGTCCCTTCATGTGACTGGAACTAGCTTCCAGGAAGATCTGCTGATCCCTGGTGTGATGCTGACCAGCCCATCATTCCCCAGATCCTCTTCCTTGTCCTTCTTGAAGATGGATGCAATGTTTCAGGGGGAGGTGGGGAGGGCCAGGGGCCAGGCAACAGCTGTGAGGCTGTTCCAGCTCCTGCTGCACTGCTGATCCCAGTGGTATGGGGAGAGGGGAGAGGAGATGGGGCAGTGAGGGGTGGGGCAAGTAAGCAGGGATGGGGGCAGGAGGGCAGTGGGGGCTGCAGTGAGGGGTGGTGGCCCGTGTTTCTGCAGCGCAGTGGCTGTTGTGTTCACCTCCCATGCAACAGTCCCACTCTGACCCCAGGCAGAAACAGGCCATTTCCCTGGTGCCCCTGCCACCCTCGCAGCAGGGTGGGGACATAGGAGGAGGGTGCTCTGCCTGTCCTGGTGCTCAGGGCAGCTCCCCGAGGCTGGCACAGCTTTGCCTGAGGGTCCTCTTAGTCCTCGGCCTCTGCTCTGGCATGGCTGGAGCAGGGACAAGAGCTGGTGGAGCAGGGCTGGGAGAGCTCGGGGAGCTTCTCCTTTGCAGTGGAGCAGTGAGGAGCATGGTGGCTCCCATCTGTGCCCTGTCCCTGCGCCTGCACATGGCCCCACTTCTGCTGTGCAAGCAGCGCACAGGGCAGGGTGCCTGCAGGGGTGGGGAAACACCCCTCCGCACAATATCCACAACAGCCCTTGGTGCCCCGTTCCCCCACAGCCCTCCTGCTTTGACAGCCTCCCTCAGCGCCTGGGCCCTGCCCAGCTCCAGCCATGTCCCACATGGGGTTGAGCACACAGCCATCCATCGGGGTCTGCTGGGGTCTGGGCTGGGAGAGAGGCCGGGCAGGGCTGGCTGTTCCCCTCGACACAGGCCCTGAGCCCAGCAGGACAGAGCTGGCCACCCAGGGAAATGCACCCATAATCCTGGGGTGTGCGGCCAGGGCTGGAAACAGCCCATGTGAGAGGCTGGTCTGGGAACGAATGCCTGGGGGCACCTTCCCCATCAGTCCGTGCAACCAAGGGCACAGAGCGGCCTCCTCTCTTCTGTGCTAACATGTCTCGGCTCCCCTGCATGAGACCTGGCTCTGCACCACAAACCCACCAGTGTGTGTCCTCACCCTGCCCGATCACAGAGCTTAACGAACATTGGCATTTCCCTCTCTTGGGCCCTTTCCAGCCCAGCTCAGCCCCTCCCCGGCTCTCCCCACCTCCCCTGCCCTCTCCCCAGCCCACCCAGCAGAGCAGACCAGGTTAGAGATGGCCCCGCAGCAGTGCCCACAACAGGGTGCTGCAGAGCTCTGGGCACTCACACCACATCCCCTGACCCCCGGCAGGCACAGCAGCTCTGGGGGTAGGGATGTGTGTGCCAGCTGCCCCATCAGCCTCCAAGCTGGAACAGGCCCCCGTGGCACAAGGAGGCAGAGCACAGTGACACTCTGCATCTCCCTTGTTCTTGTGCACAGCAGATTCCCTACCCCCAGACTGCCTGCAGCCCCCCGTGCCAGCCCCTCTCTCCAGCACAGCACAACGGTCCCTGCCCTGGGGCTCCTCCGGCAGCTCCTGCTGTCCCAGGGACACAGCAGCCTGCCCTGTCTTGACCTCCACAGAAACAGATTTCTCTGTCTCCTTTATTCCTCCTTGCCAGCACACAATTGCTCCTTTGCTCTTCCAGGGATGTCTGTGCTCCCGGGAGAGTCTTTCCCCAGGGCAGTGCATGGGTGCTGCCCACCTGGCTGTTCCTGGACCCAACCCTGTGCTCCTCATGGGGCGCTGAGCTGGCAGTGCTGCTCAGCAGAGCAAGTGGGCTGTGGTGCCCTGGGGCCACAGGGTGACTCTGCACCGGTGATTGCGTTGGGGGTGGGAAGCAGACCCAGCTGGATGGGCATCGTTACACCTGACAACGCCCTACCGAGACATCTGTTGCCCTGTGGCCATGGACGATGCTCTGAGCAATTACAGGGCATTTCAAATGGCTCAGGCTGTGTTCAGGCGTGTCACTAGATCCAGCCCATGGCTTTTCATTGAAGGTGACATGGACCACTCTGCAGGATCCCTTCCCTGGGCCTCCTGGGTCCCAGCTGCCTCTCGTGGGATTGCAGAGCTCTCACTAGCCAGGACATTCACTGGTTTAGCCCTTTCCCTCTGGATGACTCCATTGAATTCTGAGAAGCTCCATTCACTGCCCACCCCTAAGCACGTGGTGCCCTTGGGGATGCCCTGTGCTCTCCTGATGGATCTATACTCCCTTCGAGAAGGACGGGCATCAGTGTCCAGCCGTGTCCTATGGGAGATACCACTTGACCATTCACCATCTCCAGGAGCACTGGGCACCCACAAGTGAGAGCTGAATCCAGCCCTCATTCCCTAACACATCACCTCTAAGCTCATTGCCTTGAGCCCAGGGAGAGCCCCGGAAAAGCAACAGCCCCTTTCAGGGGGAAAGTCCCTGAGCACATCCTTGGCTCCAGCTTTTGAAGGAGAGCCCAAGCTTCAAGCACCGCACTGGGGAAATCTCCTTTTATTATAGAGAGGACAGCTGTAACACAGTGAGAGACACATTTACAGAAGACCTCTGGGTCAGAGAGACTAGGCTGTAAGGAAGTGGGATGAATTCCAACACTTCTGCACAAACATGATGATCACAGCAAGAATGCCCAAAGCACAAGACTTGTCTGAGGTACTTAGAAACCACCTGTGAAGAGGGATGGGCAGCTCACTGCTGCTGCACTAAAAGCAGGTGAATCAGTTTCTTCAGGGCATCCCTGAGCTCCCTGTTCCTCATGCTGTAGATGAGGGGGTTCACTGCTGGAGGCACCACCGAATACAAAACAGCCACCACCAGATCCAGAGCTGGGGAGGAGAGGGAGGGGGGCTTCAGGTGGGCAAATATGATGGTGCTGACAAACAGGGAGACCACAGCCAGGTGAGGGAGGCACATGGAGAGGGCTTTGTGCTGTCCCTGCTCAGAGGGGATCCTCAGCACAGCAGTGAAGATCTGCACATAGGACACCACAATGAAGATGAAACACCCAAAGCCTAAACAGGCGCTAACCACAAGCACCCCAAGTTCCCTGAGGTAGGAGTCTGAGCAGGAGAGCTTGAGGATCTGAGGAACTTCACAGAAGAACTGAGCCAGGGCATTGCCGTGGCAGAATGTTACTCCAAATGTGTTCCCAGTGTGCAGCACCGCACTGAGAAACCCACTGGCCCAGGCAGCTGATGCTATTTTGACACAAGCTCTGCTGCCCATGATGGTCCCATAGTGCAGGGGTTTACATATGGCAACATAGCGATCGTAGGCCATGACTGTGAGAAGAGAACACTCAGCCAAAATGAAAAAGGTAAAAAAAAAGAGTTGGGTAGCACATCCCGAGTAGGAAATGGCCCTGGTGTCCCACAGGGAATTGGTTATGGATTTGGGGACAGTGGTGGAGATGGTGCCAAGGTCAAGGAGGGAGAGGTTGAGGAGGAAGAAGTACATGGGGGTGTGGAGGCGGTGGTCGCAGGCTACAGCTGTGATGATGAGGATGTTGCCCAGGAGGGCAGCCAGGTAGATGCCCAGGAAGAGGGAGAAGTGCAAGAGCTGCAGCCCCCGTTTGTCCACAAATGCCAGGAGGAGGAACTCATCCAGGAAACTGCTGTTGGGCATTTGCTTCCTCTCAGCTTTGGATACTGTCCAAGGAGGAAGAGGCATTGATAAGTTAAGTAGTTTTCTCTGAGCCAAACCCAAACTATTCTTAGTACAAACCTCCACCTTTCCTCTCTTCTCTCCCTTCATTCAGATCCCTTTTCTGATTGCTGGTTTATGCTGGCTGAGTGTGCCGTGCACAGCAGGGCCCTCGGGGTGTGGTACTCTAGAGGAGTCAGTCCTGCTCTGCTGGGGTTGTAAATGGAGGTGTCAGACTGCCCCATGTACTTGGTGGGAATTTCTGGAGACAGCTGTCACAAGCTGAGTGAAAGGGATTCAGTCTAGTGACCCAGTGGGAATATCCTCTTTTAATCCTTGTGAGAGATGAATACAGCACTCATGGCAGCTGTCTCTGAAAGAGAAGACCCTTGCGAGGGATTCCTCTCCCCCAGCCTTGCCCTCCTGAACACAGGTGTCTGTGTCGGAATCAGCCCCACCAGCTCCCACTCCAGCAAGCCACAGAAACACTGAAGGGAAGGCAGGGGCTGACCCCACCCTTTCTAGACATCTCTGTTCCAGTGAGAGGGACCCTGTCCTCACATCAATTTACCCTCTGCACTCTTTCCCCAGGCTCTGCAATGGGAGTGGGACGTGACTAGCTCTGATGTACACACTCTGCGGCAGATTACAGCCACCCATTTTGTGGAGAGTTCGTTCAACAGTTTATTCAGAAAATGGGCTGCAGTGGAGTGATCTGATTCTATGTTTCCTGAGTTTTTAGATGCCTCCGTTACACCGTGGGAGCATTCTTTGATGCAGTAGAAATCTTTGGCATTTCAGTTTCTCTCAGCATTAGAACTTAAGTGTCCCAGCAGGAAAAGGGCTCACGGTGTCTATATACTACAGACAGAGTCAGGGGATCTGGACTGTGCAGGAGTCTTGCTGCCCGCTGCCCTGTGCTAGCCCCTCTCCCAGCTAAAGGACAATCCCACTCCCAAGTTACTCTAAGAAAGGACCTGGGCTGAGGTGAGAGTGGAGGAATGTAGCTCCAGAGGGAAGGTTTCCCCATTCTTCTCTCTCAGAGCAGACATGGGGAGTGTGCTCTGGAGAGCTCGTCAGAGCAGGTGAGGAGGTTTCTGACTTGCATGACCAGCACAAAGACTCTCCGCTATCACAGCTATGCTATGGCAGAGCTGAGGTCTTGTGGAGGGCAGCTTGCAGCCTGGCAGGACACCCCAGAGAGACAGTCAAGAGATCTGAAGATGGGGGGGCAGCCTTAAGGGAGAGTCAGATCACTCCCCAATCAGATGAAATGCATTGCCTAGAAGGTTAGAAGGGCCTTGGGCACATCACTGCCATGAAGACAGCTCCACGCAGGACCCACAGGGTCAGTGCCTTAACTGCAGCTGAACCCCTCTCCTTCACCCCAGAGAGCAGGACAGCAAGAAGCAGAGCAGCACAGAGAGGAGAGGAAACAAGCAGCAGTACCACGACCCTGCCACCAAAGGGAAAGCCAGGAGGGAGAGCCAGACGGGCAGTTAGGAAAGCCTTCCCCTCACCCAGCTCTGCCCACCACCTCCCAGGCAGCGGCATCGCAGCACAGTCACTCTCAGCCCCTTTGCCATGCAGTGGGAAATGGGCACGTCACAGCAGAGATGCCCCTCTGCTCTGCTGCAGCTCAGGCTGCTGAGGAGGGGGCTCCTGCCCTGCAGCCCATGGCCTTGAGGGCAGAGGCTGTGCTGGGTGGGAGAGGAGACACGGGGGGCTTGCTGAGAGGAAGATGTCTGCATTGCAGGGACTGACCGGGAGTTTTCCTAATTCCCCCTCCCACAGCATTTATGGCTTTACTTTTCCCCCACTCGCTGATCATATCTCCACTGCCCGGAGCTTTTCCTCCTGGCAGCTCTTTCCCTGCCCCATCTCTTTTCCCTGCCAGCGCTCACAGACCCCATCCCACCCTCTGGGCCCTCAGTCCTGCCCTGCAGAAACCTCCCAGCAGCAGGGCACTGCCCAGGGGCATCTCTGGGTTTGCAGGTGCTAAGGAGCAGGTCAGACAAACGCTGGTGAGGCCAGGCAAGGTGATGGTGGTGCTTTCTGTAGGCAGAGCACTGGGTGAAAGGATGCAATGAGGTCCCTCGGAAACCTTTTGATCTCTCACTGTAATGGTCTGGGAGTATCAGACTCCTGTCCAAACCTCACAGCTCCTTTCCTGCCCACTTGCCCCCCCACCTCCCACCTCCTGCAAAGAGTGGGAAACTGAAAGCAGAGCCTCAGGAAAGGTCCTTATCTTTCAGGGAACCCCGGCCGTGGCTGTCTGCTTGAAAAGGTCCCCTGCAAATATCCTGGGGGTGAGCGAGAGCTGAGAGCAGCCCTGACCCCCGCAGCACCCTCCCAACAGGAGGATGAACCTGCCCTTCTCGGGGTCGCTCCTTCCACCCAGAGCTTCTCCCTGCAGCGCCCTGGGCAGCTCCCTGGGCAGGCTGAGTGCTGACCCTCGCAGGCGGCAGAGTCCCTGCCCCGGGCACACAGCACCCTGGGTCGCAGGGACACTGCTCTCAATTACAGCCCGCGCACACCTGGGGGCACTCCCTGGCTTCACACCCCAGCACCGTCCCTGGCAGAAGGTAGCCGTGATGGCCTGTCCCTCTGACGGTGTGGCTGGGAAGCCCTGCTCTAAAGCACCACCTGCTCCAAACAGGAGGAGCTGGCAGAGCCGCCCTGACAGACCCTCTCAGCTGTGGAAGGTGCCAGCTTCAGAGGAACCCTCCGGCAGCCACAGCAGCAATGTTGCCCTGCAGCCAGACTTACTGTGTTAGGGGCTGTGAAGATTTCTCGCTGCAGGCAGCTCTCAGCCATCCTCTGATGCCCCACTCTCTTCAACTTCGGAGATGTCCATCTCATTCTGGCCCCTGCAGGCAGTGTCCTGAGTCCTGCTTCTCCAGGAAAAGGAGCTGCACTTGGACAGAGCTGGCTCTCTGCAGCGCCTGCCAGGTTGCCATGGGCTCCGGCAGCCCCAGGAGCCAAGCCCAGCTCAGGAGCAGAGGCCCAGCTGATGACGTGACTTTCTCTGTCCCCTGGGCACCCTCGGGACCTTCCCAGGGCTCCAGGGCTGACAGTTCCTGGAAGGCAGCAGGATCATCCCTGGGAAATAGCCACTGAAGTAGATGAAAATAATCAGCGAGGGTCCCTCTCGAAACAGTGCAGAGACTGACTCTAGCATTGCAGTTGTTCTCACCAGAGCATGGCTGTCTAAGAGAGGTGGAAACGTCCCACTCTGGAAAGCCCTGCTCCCATCTCATAAGAGCATAGGCACAAGAAGGGAGTTCCTTTGCTCATGCTTCAGGGATGATTTAGAGGAGTTAATCAATACATCTAGTGCTCACTGCGAAGCCCTTCGTTGGAATAGGATACAGTTCTCTCCCGTGCTCTCCACAAACTCACAGGAGGTGGGATTCCCCTTGCCCAAGTTTAGTGTGCGCAAAATGCCTGTCTGCATGGCAGCTCCTTGTTTAAGCTCCCACTGGAATCAAGGGAGATGGAGGGAGGCACTCAGCTGTACACACACACACACACACCCCCTTGGACATTTGTAGGGCCAGAGGTGGTCCAAGACATGTATCAGTTTCTCCTTGCTCTGATGGAACAATTATGAGACCCATATCCTTCCAGGACTTCAGCTGGTGCAGAATCTCCTTGGCCATCTGAAATGACACTTGATGCCGACTACTGTAAGAGGTCTGCTCACTATGAATCTGAGACATATGTGGATCCCGACATTGCAAGCAGTTCATGCAGTTCAGGGCATACACTTGTTTTAATGCCATCACAAGAGGCCTGAAGGGCCATGTCAGATGCATGGGGTGTCCAACACAAGCACCAGGTTTCTAGCAGGTACAGCACAGGACCTCCAGGAAAAGTCCTTACCCTTTTGGAGTGGTGGCTGGGCAAACACCCCAGGGCATCTCGCATTTCCTAACTGTTCCCAAACAAGGGAATCCCACCACTGCCTTTAGGCAAAGTCCATCCCATCTACATCCGAGCATGCTGCAAAGATGGAAGGCACGTCACACCAAGGTCTCCACACACAGACCTACACTTTCAAACCCCACTAGTTCTTCTCTCCCTAAACCTTTTCTCAGCCCTCATGCTATGAACAGCGACGGTGCTAATGATGCAGCCACAGTGTGCCTGGCTTGCAGGCTGTTGAGGCCCAGGGACTTTCTCAGTGGCACCTTGTCTTTCCTGGAGATCTGGCCACCTCCATCACAGGCCCCAAGGTGCTGCAGTCAGCTCAGGAACCAAGCACCTCTCCTGCCACAGCTGCATGGCCAGCTCTCTTTTTTTCTGGCTTGTGAACAGGTATCACCATGACAAGTCTGCGCTCAGCCCTGGTGCCAAAGCTGAGGTTCTGCAGCCCAGATGTACACAAATGCACAAAGCCTGGGGCACAAAGAAGAGGAAGTGGAGATGCACAAGCTGTTGCAGAACTGCAAAGGCTTAGAGCAGCCTGAGGAAGTCTGTGGATCACAGACCCCAGCTCTTATGGGGGCACTTGAATCTCCCAGACATTCAGTGGGAGGGCAATGCAGCAGGCTGCAGAGAGTCCAGGAGGATTCTGGAAGGTGTGGAGGACAACTTCTTAGCACAGCGAAGCCTGATAGGTCAACAAGGGTGACACTTTCCTGGACCTGGAACCTGCCAACAAGGAAGAACTGATGAGGGCTGTGATAACCAGTGTCAGCCTTGCCTGCAGTGGCCATGAGACAGAGGCGTTCCAGATCCTGAGGGGAATGAGTAGGAAGAGTAGCAGAGTCGACACTCTGGATGTCAGAGGAGCAGACTTGGACCTACTGGTAGAGGGATCCTGTGGTAGGCAGCTCTGAAGGGCAGAGGAACTCAAGAAAGTTGGCAGGTCTTTCAGGACAGCATCCTCTAAGCTCAAGAATGGCCCATACTGATGCCCAGGAGAGCAAGCAGAGATCTCAGGAGACAGAGCGGCTGAACAGGGAACTCACAACCGAACAACAGTACAAAAAGGCAGCACACAGGAACAGAAAGCAGGGAGAAGCGGCAAAGGAGGAAGTGAGAAATGTTGTCCAGGGAAGTAGGGAAGGTGTTAGGAAAGCCAAAGCGCCTTTAGGATTGATGCTTGCAAGGGATGTCAAGGGCAAAAAAGATGATCTGCTATTGCTTCAGTAAGAGTAAAAGCATGAACAAAGGAAATGTGGGCCCATGGCTGAGGACTGGGGCAGGCAATCTGGTAACAGCAGAGGTAGATGGGTCTGGGGAACTCAGTCCCTTGGCTTCAGCCCCCACCAGCAAGGTGTCTTGTGTCTGTCTGATTCACAGACTCCGATGTGCTGGATCAGAATCAACTTTATTCAAGCAAGCAAGCCCTTTATATATGCTCTATATGCCCGGGTCGGTACTTCCCACAGTGATCTATGGTACTTTCCACTCCACTTGTAAGCACCACGTTGTACTTTCCCGAAGGTCATGTTCCCATCATCACTCCTTCTCATTCTGTGCGGCTACTTCCTTATCCACATACTGCTATTTATTCCTCCCAAGGCTTTCGGCTCCTTAACTCTATCTTGTCCAATCCCTCGCTGTCTGCCCATACATCTCCCCCTTTTTCATTTTTTAAACCAAATATTGCCAGTGCAGTGTGTATTTGCACAGCAAGTACTTGATGCAAAGTCCTTCGAGTCATTCTCTGCATAAGGCTTATTAAGCAGCGGAGATAGATGGCAAGGGATAGAAATCTTAGCAAGATTACCAGTCCACACACCAGTACCTTCCTGAACCCACATCCAGTCCTGTCCCTCAAAAGGGTTCCACTCTGATTCTATCTACAACTTATTTGTAAGGTCGTGTAGTCACCATAAGCTTTTATGAATCGATATTGACCCTGCACGAGGCAGGCAGACATTGCCAGAAAATGTCCCGACATGGGCTCATCTTAACTGGCTCTCAGTCCTCGTTTGGTGTTTCGGGGGATGCGTCAACAAGTCAAATCAGCCGTGCAGGCATCCAACGCGGCCCGTTACCTGTGGAGACACAAGCATAACCTTTCCCCCATATTTTTAAGTCTGCTGGTTCACTCCATTGACCCATTTCCAGGTTCCTGTAGTGAACCCGAGGCTGTTCTCACCACGTAGGGCATGAGAAATGCTTATTAATTGCACTTTGGTCCGTGTAACGGTTTACGAGGTTGAGAGCATATAAGCCTAGAGTGTCCAGCACACCACACGTTTCTAGCAGGTACCACATGGGACCTACAGGAAAAACAGGCCCTTTTGCAATGGTTGCTGGGCAAGTGTTGCGGGGCACCTCAGATTTCCAGCCTGTGACCAAACACCTGAATCCCACTGCTGCCTTCAGGCCAAGGCCTTCCTGTCTACATTCAAGCAAGCTGCATTAATGGAGGCCCATCATACCAAAGTCTCCACTCAAGTCCCTGCACTCTTGCAAACTTGTAACTCTCCTTGCTCTGAATCTTCTCTTGCCCCCAGATGATATCAACGAGGACTGTGCTAATGATGTCCACAGGGTGTCTGGATGCCAGGCCGTCCAGCCCCAGGGACTTTCTCAGTGGCACCTTGTCCCTCCTGGAGATCAGGTCACCTCTGTCACAGGCCCCACCGTGCTGCAGAGGCAGCTTGGACAACAAACCCCTCTCCCACCATTCGTGTACTGTCCAGCTCTGTTTCCCCCTCACCTTGGGCACTGCAGGGTTTGCTCTCTCAGTGGGAACCTCTTTCACCATTGCCTGGCCACCTGCTCTCTATGACAGCACATCTTTGCTCTGAAGTGGGGCCACTGCATACACGGTGTCCTTGGCTCTTGGTAACAGGTATCACCATTATAAATGTGCACTCTGTGCCATAGCTGAGGCTCTGCAGCCCAAATATACGTGAATGTCTTCAGCCTGGGGCACAGACAGGAGCAGATGGAGATGCACAAGCTTTCACAGTGCTGCCACATGGCTGGAATCACTGAAATGAGGTGGAATCATTCACACGACTGGAGGGCTGTGGTGGCAGGGTACAAGCTCTTCAGGAGAGATTGTTGGGGAAGATGAGGAGGGAGGATGCCCTTTGTGTGAAGGGGCAGCTCAGATGTATGGAGCTCTTTTCTCTGGGACGGACAAGGGGATGGGTGAGAGCTTGTGGGTGAGCATGAGTTTCAGACCACCTGATGAGGGAGAGGAGGTGGCTGCATCTCCTTTAATCAACCTGAGGAAGCCTGTGGATCACAGGGCCTGGTTCTTGTGCAGGGAATTGCATCACCCTGTCACAGCAGAGTGCAAGCAGTCCAGGAGGTTTCTGGAGGGTGTCAGGACTTTGAGAGGGCTGACCACTCTCACAACCAGGCTCATCTTGGAAAGGTTGTGGAGATCGGGGCAGGTCCCAATGGCCAGAAGAAGGAATATGTTGTGCCCATTTTCAACAAAGGCCACAAGAACAACCTGGGGAGCTGCAGGCCATTCCACCTCACTTGAGTGAGGAGTATGTCATGGAGCAGTTCATCTTACATCACCTTTCTGGGCACATGAAGGAGAAGAAGGCGACTTGGAAGAGTCCGCATAGATTAACTGAAGGGGAATCGTTCCTGACCAACCTGATTGCCTTCTGTGAAAAAAGACCTGTACTGTGGAGGAGCAGAGAGTAGTGGAGGTCACTTGACCTGACTTTAAGCAAGGTATTTGATGCTGTCTTCCACCACGTTCTTGTATACAAGAAAGACATTACAGTAGGCTGAGTAGACAACCAGATGGGTGGAAAGCTGGTTGGATGAGCAAGCTCAGAGGATTTTTGTGAATGGGTCATTCTTTCCCTGGAAGTTGCTGACAAGTGGAGGGGGCAGAGGTCTATACTGCCACCTGACCTGTCTAACAGATTCATTTGTGGCCTGGAGGAGGCAATTCTCATCACATTTAAGATGACACCTAATGGGGCAGAATGGTCACATGCTTGAGGGCTGCCATTCAGAGGGACCTCAGCCAGGAGGCGGAATGGGCTGTCAGGATCTTTGTGAAATTCAAGAAGGACAAATGCCCCTCGGATAGACCAACACCCTGTAGTGGTACAGAGTGAGGAGTCCCTGGCTGGGCAGAAGCTCTGAGGAGAAGGACCTGGGAGTCTCTGTGGGCAGCGAGCTGAACGTGAGCCAGCAGCATTCCTTGGCAGCAATGGAAGCCACAGTATCCTGGCCTGCATGAACCAGAACAAAGCCAGGAGAGCAAGGGAAAAGACTATCCCCCTCTACTGTACTACTAGCACATCTAGATCCTGCATCCAGCTGGGGCCCCGTGCAGAAGAATGCTGTTGCTCATTCTGATGATTTCAGGGACAGGCCCCCAAGGTGCTTGGAGACTGGAGCATTTGACCTGGGAGGAGAGGCTGCGGTGACGTTTGTTCAGCCTGGAGAAGGGAAGGCTTTTGGGGTGACTCTTAGCAGCTTCCCAACTCAAGGTGGCCACCCATAGCGAACCAGCCTTTTACAGGGATTCATGGCAGAAGACTGAGAGGAAATGGTTACAAACTAAGATGGGATAGCAGGGAGAAAAAAATCCATGAGGATAATGAAGCATCTGAAGAGCTTATGGACCACCTGTTCTTGGAGGACCCTGTTGGAAAAAGCCCAGAGGAACCTGATGTGACTTTAGTGCTGATCCTGATGGGAGCAGGAGGTTGGACTAGAGACCTCCCAAGGTCGCTTCCAACTGACATGGATGGGTGATTCTGGCATCTCTGGTGATAGCTACTGTGATTCTTGAACTCCTGAATTCCTTTTCTGCATGTGTTTTAGCACCACGCATGGCATCCCCAGAGCCAGGCCTCCCTCGTGGGGCAAGGTTACCTCTTTTTAATTATGAATGACTGCTTGCCTTTCTCACCATCTACAGCACCTGCACACTACAACATGATGCCAAATGAGTGTGAGAAAGTCATATGCAGAAAGTCATGGCATGAGGGTGGTTGCACTCTAACAGCCCTAAGGTCCTCTGCAGATCCTGTAAAATCCAGAAGGATTGGAAGAACCATGAAACAACCTAGGCACACATTTGTAAACTTGACTTCGTCACTGTGGGAGGCTGAGGGAGCTGTCTTTGTTCAGCCTGGAGAAGAGGAGGCTTTGGGCAGACCTAATAACAGCCTGCCCATACCTACCAGGAGGTCATCAGGAAGATGGAGCCAGCCTCTTCACCATTGTGCATCATGGGAGGAGGAGGCCCAGGATGAGGCATGAGCTGAAACAAGAGAGGTTCAGGCTGGGAATTAGGGCAAACATTTTACCCATCCAATCAGTGAAGCACTGGGGCAGGTTGCCCAGAGAGGTCGTGCCATCTCCATCCTCAGAGGTTTTCAAGTCCTAAATGACTAAAGCCCTCAGCAACCTGCTTGGAGCTGACAGCTGAGCCTGCTGTGAGAAGCACGTTGGGCTAGAGACAACCGGAGGTCCCTTCCAGCCTGAATGATTTGGCATTTCCTTCCACCCTGGGTCTTCCCTTGTTGACCTTAGGGAAAACATTCAGCTTCCCCATGGCCATGGAAGTACATCAGACAAAAGTATGAGCACATCAACTGCATGTGTCTTGTCCTGCTCTGGTCAGAGCAGTTCACATTCAGAGCTCCTTGGCCAGTGTCCCCAGGTGGCCCTAATATTTCATTGGTTTCACCTTTTATTGCATTTTCCCCTCTTTTCACCTTACAAGCCCTTTTCTTTTACCACCCTAATCTCCTCCCATGCAACCAGCATACCTCTGTTTACCCCTTGACCCTGGTTTTGCTTGCTTTGTACCTTCCTTTGGCTTCTCTGAGATGGCTGCCATGCTCATTTCAACTGTTTCTGGCAGTTCCTTTAGAACAGCATGGCCTTTATTATCTATGGTGTCCTGCAGTTGGTCATGCTGTTATCCTGTCAGAGGCATGGCAAGATAGGATGAGGCATCTGCACGCACACATTCACAGCTGACACAAAGGAGCTTGAGCTGAGAGGGACCTTGAGAAGGTTGGAGATTAGGCCAAGAGAAACCTCCTGAAGATGTGCAAGGAGAAGCGGCAGGTTGGGGCTTGGTGGGGTGACCCTGAGGAGAAGGGCCTGGACATCATGAGGGATGCCATAGGAGCCCGTGGTGCATGCTCACTGCAGATCAGACCAGCTGCATGTTGGGCTGCATTAGGAAGCGTGTGCCCCCCCAGACAAGGACAGTTATTATCGCCCTCCACTCAGCACAAGAGTGGCCACATCTGGAATCGTGCGTCCACGTGTGGTATACCCAGTGCTGGAGGAATGGGGAGGACCTGGAGAGTGTGCAGAGGAGGTCTGCCAAGATGGGGCTTGTTGCCTGCAGCACATGAGCTGTACAGGGAGGCTGAGGGACCTGGGCTCCATTATCCTCATGAAGCAGAGGGTAAGGGCAGTAGAGTAGTAGCTTGTGAATGCTTGAAGCGTGCTTTCAGAGATGGTGGCCCTATTCTTGGTGGTGGGAAACAGCATGAGAAGGGGAAACAGCCATAATCTTCAGCTTGAGAGGTTCAGAATGGATGTTAGAGAAAGAAATTTCCCTTGACGGGTAGTGCTGTGGTACAAGAGGTCAGGCAGAGGGAGTCTGTGCCCCCAGCTTTGTGTTTCAAGGAAAAACAAGGGAGGGTAGAGACACATCAGTAAAGGTGGGCAGATCCCTGGGCGAGAGCACGGTGGGGAAGCAGGCTGGGTGTCTACAGGCTGCAGTGTAACTGGCTCAAGCATGGGACAGTGTAGGACAGGCTCTGGTGGAGAAGGCCAGGGCACTGCCAAGGCTGAAAGCTTCTGACAGCTTCTGTTTGTGCTCTTGTGTATGGCTCCTGTATCTGCCATCGAGGCCTGCCAGAAGACACCATTTCTTTGCAGCACTGGGGCCTTGTTTCCTCTTCCTGCTGGGGGGGCCTGGGATGTGCCATCTCATTGCACCTAACTCAGCGTGGCACACCCCCACCCTCACACTGCCCCCACAAAGAGCCCTGAGCAAAGCGTCAGAGAAAGCATCACCCTACTCAGGGGCTGGGTGTCAGTGCTTGGCCATGTGGTACGATAAAACTTATCCAAGTTTTCTAGGCATCAGAGCTACCTGCACATTTTCTTTATCTATCTGTAACAACTGCCTCTGCTCTAATCAGCCCTTGGAGAGGCTTTGTGAGTAATGGCCCTCAGGGGGACTCATTAACACTCCAAGAAAATTTGTGATTTCCTGCTGAATTCAACTTCCTGAGTGGTTGCTTCACTCTCCTCTCAGAATCTGACATTCATAGACTCAGCACCAAGTACCCCGAGGGTTCATTACAGTGCAAAAAGCCCTAACGAGTTCTCCTTAGAGAACCAGCTGCAAATACACACAGAAGGGTTTTTCTTAATTGGCATCAAACAAAAATTAAACATGATGGAGTTTATTGAAAAGGAAAATTAACTCCTGAACTGTGTTTCAAGTCCAGGCTGCCTCCAGTGAGGTCCACTTTCCACAAGGGATAGCCTTAGTAGAAATGTTTCAGACAGATTGATAAGATAGAGAGAAAACACAACTAAGATGTTGGCTAAATAGGCAATTAGACTCCTGAAAGATGAGGCAATTTTTGCACTTCCTGAAGCTCAGAGCAGCACCGAGAGAGAGGAGAGATATCTGAATGAATGAAGAGAAAGGAGAGAAGAAAAAGTGGAAAACAAGGGAAAGTGCCTATGCCCAGATAGTCTGCTGCAAAGATGACTTTAGAAATGATCGATTTAATGAGGACATGGGGAAATATGTGAAAGACTGCTGAGATGATATCCATAGCATAACAGACAAAGCAGTGGTACACCAGCTTAAGGGGTAGATGAATATTTCTTCAGGGATTCACAACCTTCCTGAAAATTTTCCATTATTGCATCATGGGAAAACAAGGACATTTGTATTAAAATGAGTCAGTGTCCAAATTCAATCCCCATTGACTAATCAATTTGACAGACAGGGTTTGTGCCTCTGCAAAAGTGGGATGAATTCAAATGTTTGTGTGCAAATGACTGTCACAGACAGAATGCACAAAGCACAAGAGTTGCCTGAGATAAACTGGAAATCACTTGTGAGGAGAGGTGGGCAGCTTATTGCTGCTGAAGTAGCAGCAGTTGAATCAGTTTCTTCAGGGCATCCCTGAGCTCCCTGTTCCTCATGCTGTAGATGAGGGGGTTCACTGCTGGAGGCACCACCAAGTACAAAACAGCCACCACCAGATCCAGAGCTGGGGAGGAGATGGAGGGGGGCTTCAGGTAGGCAAATATGATAGTGCTGACAAACAGGGAGACCACAGCCAGGTGAGGGAGGCACATGGAAAAGGCTTTGTGCTGTCCCTGCTCAGAGGGGATCCTCAGCACAGCAGTGAAGATCTGCACGTAGGACACCACAATGCAGACGAAACACCCGAAGCCTGAACAAAGAGTAAGCACAAGAGCCCCAATTTCCCTGAGGTAGGAGTTTGAGCAGGAGAGCTTGAGGATCTGGGGAATTTCACAGAAGAACTGCTCCAGGACATTGCCATAGCAGAGTGGTATTGAAAATGTGTTGGCAGTGTGCAGGAGAGCATTGAGAAACCCACTGGCCCAGGCAGCTGCTGCCATTTTGACACACGCTCTGCTGCCCATGATGGTCCCATAGTGCAGGGGCTTGCAGATGGCAACATAGCGATCATAGGCCATGACAGTGAGAACAGAATACTCAGTCGACAAGAGAAAAGTAAAATGAAAGACCTGGGCAGCACATCCTGAGTCGGAAATGGCCCTGGTGTCCCACAGGGAATTGGCCATGGATTTGGGGACAGTGGTGGAGATGGTGCCAAGGTCAAGGAGGGAGAGGTTGAGGAGGAAGAAGTACATGGGGGTGTGGAGGCGGTGGTCGCAGGCTATGGCTGTGATGATGAGGCCGTTGCCCAGGAGGGCAGCCAGGTAGATGCCCAGGAAGAGGGAGAAGTGCAAGAGCTGCAGCTGCCGGGTGTCTGCAAATGCCAGGAGGAGGAACTCAGTGAAGGAGCTGCCGTTGGACGTTTGCTGACCCTGGGCATGGGGATCTGTCCAAGGAGGAAAAGACAGTGACAAAGTAGAGCAGTCTTCTGTGAGCCAAATCTTTTGCCTTTCTCATAGAACCTCCCACTTTTCCTCTCTTCTTTACCTTCGATCAGGTCCCTGTCTGGAGCTCTGGTTTGAGCTGGCTGAGTGTGCCGTGCAGACCAGGGGCCTCTGCTAATCATTTCCAGAGGAGTCAGTCCTGCTTTGCTAGGGTTGTAAACGGAGGAAGGTGACAAACATTTCCAGTTATTTGGTGGGGATAGGAGGGGCTTGGGTGCCACGAGCTGAGCTAAGGTGACTCAGTCTAGTGGCCTGGTGAGAATATTCTCTGTTTACCATAATAAGAGATGAATATAGCACTTTGACCAACCAATATACCCCTGCCATGGAAGAAAGCTCCGGGGAGATGGGCAAGGGTGATGTGCCCATGAAGCTCAGGGCATGAGGTAGGGTGTGACTGACCACAGCGGTTGCACAGAAAGCCAGCTTTATCTCACGGCAAAGGGGACCAGGACTGGAGGGTAAGCTTTGTTTTAGGGAAACAGCTATGTCAGTTGAGCAGATCAGCTGACTACACCCCAGCTGAGTGGATCAGCTGGTGTAAATGTTTCCCCCTGAATTCATCAAAAGAGTGTGAATGTCTCCCTGAGTTAGCCAGACCAGCATGGGAGGGGGAGTGTATACATGGCTCAGCCCAACACAAAGTATAAAAACTGAACAACTAGCAAAAGAACTTGGAAAAGAGCAACGTGATTGAGCTGGTTTCAGCCCACGTATTCCTTCCCCACGATCGGGGATGCCCAGCGTTGTGACGGTGAGCATATAGAGACCAGTAATGGGGATCACACTGGTATTGTGATTGAACTGTATACTGCAGTTGCTGTATTTCGCTAAGTGTAACTGACACTTGTATTGTGATTTCAGTATATTGCTGTATCACTCTGCTGAATCAAAAATCCCGTGTAACGTCAAATATCTGCAAAGAAGTAAATTTTGATATTAAACATTACACCCTCCATGTGTGGAATATCTAAAAGAACCTGGTCAGAGAGTATAGGACGCTGACAAGCTCTCATGTCAGCTGTCTCGGAAAGGGAAAATCCTTGTGAGGGATGAACAGAGGCGTTTGTATCTGAAGCAGCCACACCAGCTCCTTCTAGCAAGGGAGGGAAACTCACGTGAAGGCAGGGGGTGCCTGACCCTTTCTGGATGTCTCCACTCCAACGAGATAGACCCTCTGCTCACGCCAATTTACCATCTGCTCTCTTTCTCTGCAGTGGGAGTGGGAAGTGGCTAGCTCTGATGTGCACATCCTGCAGCAGATTATATCTATTCTTTATGTGGAAAGGCTGCTCAATATTTCGACACCATTTTCTCTGAAATAGAGTCTTCAGTGGGAAAGTCTGATTAGATAATGATTTAGCTTTTAGATATCTCCCTCTCACTGTGGGAGCATTCTTTGACAGGGTAGAAATCTGTGGCAGTTCAGTTGCTCTGAGGATGAGCATTTGTGCATCCCAAGAGGAAAAAAAGGGCTCACCGTGACTTTGTGCAAAGTCACGGGATCTGGTCTGTCAATGAGTCTTGCCCCTCTTGGCCTTGCGCTTGCACCTCTCAGCTAAAGGACACTCACAGTCACAAGTTTCTCTCAGAAAGAAACTGCATTGAGCTGAGAGTGGGGGAATTCAGATTTTAAGGGAAGATTTCCAAATTCCTCTCTCTCAGGCCAGCTATGGAGAAAGTGATGAAGAGCATGACAAGGTCAACTAATTTGCCCATCCCACAGATCGCATTTTCTGTTGCCCCAAAGGTTTCAGGGGGGCTGGGAACAGCTTACTCCTACGCAGATCCCTCTTGCACAACTTGCAGGGCAGGTGTCTGAACTGCAGCTGAAGCACCCCAACCCCAGAAAGCCCAAGAGAAGACCAGGAGCAGCAAGCACAGGAGGGGAAACAAGGAGCAACACAGTGATCCTGCTGCCAAGGGAGGCAAGGAGAGAGAGACAGATGGGCATTCGGGAAAGCTTTCATCTTACCCAGCTGGACATGCCACGTGGCAGACAGGGACCTGGCAGGGTGGTCGCTCTCAGCCCCTTTGTCAGGCAGCATGAAATGGGCCCGTGGCAGGAGAGATGCCCCTCTCCTCTGCTGCAGGTCTGGCTGCAGAGGAGGCGGCTCATGCTCTGGACTCCATGGCTGTCAGGGCAGAGGCTCTGCTGGGTGGGAGTGGAGACACAGGAGAGTGGCTCAGAGGAAGGTGTCTTCATCAGAGGGACTGACTGTGACTTGCCCAAATGCATCCTCCCGTGGTGATTCTGTTTGCAGTTCCCTCTCATTCCCTGCCCGTCTCTGCTGCCTGCAGCTGTCCCTGCTGGCAGCTCTTTCTCTGTCCCACTGTCTTTTCCCTGCCAGTGCTCACAGACCCCATCCCATCCTCTGCGTGCTCAGCTCTGCCCTGCAGAGACTGCCTGGGACAGGGCACTGGGCAGAGGCATTGCTGTGCTCAAAGGTGCTGTGGAGCAGGTCAGGAAACCCCTGACAAGGCCATAAAGGTGGTGCTGGTGCTGTCTGTAGGCTGAGGTGGGGCTGAAGGGGTTTGCTGAGCTTTCTGACAGACCTATTGCTCTCTGAGAGTGAAGGTTTAGGAGTCTCAGATTTTTCAGAAAACTCTTTCCTGTTTTACTCCTGACAAAATTAGGGAATCGAAAGCACACACCCTAGAAGGAAAACACCTTCCTTTCCCTCTCCTTCCACCCTGAGCTTCTCCCCACAGTGCTGTGGGGAGTTCCCTGGGCAGGCTGAGTGCTGACCCTCGCAGGCAGCAGAGTCCCTGCCCCGGGCACGCAGCACCCTGGAGTGCTCTGAATTACAGCTCTGGGCAGAGCTGTGGCACACTCCGGCGTCACACCCCTGCAGCTGTCCCTAGGAGAAGGTAGCAGGACACCCTGTCCCTGTGATGGTGCGTCAGGGAATGCCCTCCTCCACTCTGGAGAAGCCAGGAGAGCAATCCTTAAGAAAACTATCAGTCATGGGCTGGGTTTAGAAGACCCCTCCAGGAACCTCTGTAGTTTGGCCCTGCAGCCAGAGGCTTACCACGCAAACGGCTGTGAAGATTTCTCCCACAATGAGCTCTCCTCTGTCCTCCCACTCCACACTCCCTTTCACTTCTCTTTGCCTTGTCTGATGTGTGTCAGCAATAGCAGGCAGTGCCCAGAGCCCTGCTGCCCTTTGCAGAGCAGCTGCTCCTGCACAGAGCTGTCTCTCAGCAGTGCTGTCAGGTTGCCATGAGTTCCCTCAGTCCCAGGAGCCTGGTACTGCTGAGCAGCAGTGGTCCAGCTCAAGGCCTGATTTTCTCTGTCCCTTGTGCTTCCACCCCGGGAGATGTTCACTAAAGTAGACTAAAATAATCACCTATGGTCCTTTACTAAGGAGTGGCGAGAGACCCATTGCAGCATTGCAATTTGTCTCATCAGAGGATGGCCATCTATGACAGATGGAATCGTCCCACTCTGGAAGACCCGATTCCCATCTCTTTATTAGGCAGGACACCTAGAAAAGGGGCAAGAAGGGATTTCAATTATCCATGGTTCACGTATTGATTCAGACGAGTCAATCAGGGCTTCTCATGCTGGTTTAGAAGCCCCTGGGATGGGGTGTGATTCAGATCCTTCCTGTGCACTCCGCAAACACACAGGAGGTAGGATTCCCCTTGCCCACACTGAAGTGGGCACAACAAAGATGCCTGCACGCGAGCTTCTTGCCTCAGCTCCCATTATAATCCCTGGAGATGGAGGGTGGGAGCTGGTTGCTCACACACAAACACGTGGTGACATTTGAAGAGACAGAGGTGGCCCAAGGCATATGTCAGTGTCTGCTTGCTCTGATGGAGAAACTGTGAGACCCGCATCCTTCTAAAGTATCAGGTAGTGGCCTGGTGAAGAATCTCCTTGGCCATCTGAAATGACACTAGCTGCCTAATACTGCTAGAACTCCACACATTGCTCCAGAAAGGTTCCCATAGGTCCTGGATCACATTCCCCAGCACTGCCTGGGAACACAGCAACCCCAGGGCATCTCAGGCAGCAATAGCCTCTCTAGGTGCCCCAGTTAATAAAGGCCTGAATGTAAACTTTTAGTCAAAAATTCAGCAATTCAAAGAGTAACTCTATGCAATAAATGAGAAAAGCCAAGAATTATTTCCTCCATTTCAGTATATACATATATGCTTACAGCTATTCATCATGCCGTATTTGCTACCAACACTCTGAATGGGAAAATTTTCTGCTGAGGAACAACTCTATTTAAATTGACGTACTTCCTCTCTCTTCTGCCTCTCTGCCCTGTCTGCTTCATCTGCCTAGTCTGTCTTTACAGAGCTCTCCCTAGAAACGTGAATTGTGACTGAATCACTGCACTTAGGGTGGACGAGACCTCTGGAGGTCATGTAGTCGAACCTGCCTCCTCAGTGCAGAGGGAACAAAATGAGCTTGCTCAGGGCCTTGCTCCAATTGCACATAGTCCACAAAGGCTCTGAGAGTGGCTCCATCCCATGTCCCAGGCCATTAATGAAGAAGTTCCACAGTGTTGCTCCCTGTGTTGATCACGGAGGGATGCCACCAGTAACCAGACACCAGTTTGGCCTCCTCATACCACTAATCACAGCCTTTCGGCCTGATGGACCAGCCAGTCTTCCACCTGCTTTATGGTTCATTTATCGAGTGCAGATCTCAACAGTTTGGCTACAGGTAGAACAGGGATGACTGTGTCAAAGGCCTTGCCGATATGAGGGCACACAAATTCCCCTGCTTTCCCCTTGTGCCCACAGTCTTCTGGTAGAAGGCAATCAGGTTGGTCAGGCAGAGTTTCCATTTCCCTTTGCTCAGCCCATGCTGGCTCTTCCAGTCCTTGCCCTCCATATGCTTGGAGATGGTTTCCAGGAGCATTTGCTCCATCACCTTCCAGGGACTCGCATGAAGCTGACCAGCCTGACGTTCCCAGCATTCTTCCTCTTGTGCTTCTCTGGAAATGGGTGCAATGTCTGCCTTTTCCCAGATAGCAGGAACCTCCCTGTTTGCCCAGACATTTCAAAGACAATCAAGAGCAATGTCACATGGGCACTAACAGCCTTGGGGACCAGGGGGGACTGGGGGCAGCTCTTAGCGGTAGTATGTAAGTTAGAAAAGACAAGGAGAGACTCATCTTTTTCCCTGTCCTTGTCACTATGTCCCCTGCCCCCTGAGCAGTGAGAGCACATTCTCCTTAGCTGCCTTCCTTGTGCTGCCAGCATGCTTACAAAAGCCCTCCTGGTTGCCCTCCCCACCCCTTGCGAGCTCCAGCTCCAGCTCCAGCTCCAGCTGAGCTTTAGCTTTCCTAGCTCCATCACTGCACCCACAGGCAAGGTTTCTATCTGCCTCCTGGGCAGCCTCTTCCCCCTTCCACCCTCCGGGAACTTCCTTCCTGTGGCTGAACTCCTAAGTCAGGGTGCCCCTGGTCATCCATGCGGTTCTCCTGCCAGGCCCTGCTTGACTCCCATCACATCACACTGGTTTGTTCCTGGGCTTTGAGGACGTTGTCCCTGAAGATCCATGAGGGATCCATGGCCTCTCTGCCCTCCAGGACAGTCTCCTGTGCCAATTAACCTGGTTCTGGCCTAACAGCAGCACAGGCACAGGTGACTTCCAGGAACCCACACCAACCAATCAGGTACTGAGGCAGAAGTGACCTCACAATCAGCCCTGAAGCCCTTTGCCGGCTTCTGAGGTAGCAGTGACCTTACAGCCCCATATGTGAGCCCTGTGCCTGCTGCTGGCCTATCAGGTGCTGGGGCAGAAGTGACCTCACAAGCACAAACCCCAGCCATGTGCCTGCTCCTGGCCTGTCATGTTCTCTCACAGAAGTGACCCTCTCCTTGACTCCCAGCAATGTGGGGAAGGTTGTTCTCTGGGATTTGCTTGCTTCTGCAAGAGCTTCTCAGGAGCTAGGAGAGGGCCTCGGAGGTGGCAGTGCCCTGGCCCCAGGCACACAGCAGCACCTTCACTCTGCCAGCCATGGGACCTCTCTTTCCTCCCCCCAGTTCTCTGCTCTCCAAGCTGCTCTCCAACAGGGTGACAAGTGCCTGAGGTCCCCTTGCCCACACACAGGGCATGGTCCTGATGGATTCCCATGAGCACTGCCAGATGGTTGTCCCCAAGCGCCTGACCCGGGAAGCGTTTGCAGGAGGGAGACAATCAGTTATCACAGCCACGGGCAACGCAGTGCCATGAGGATCCCTCCAGGCCTGTTCTTCCAGCACTTCCTTGAATGACATGCTCGGGAGCAGCAGGAAGGGCCAGGTCCCATCTGTGCCCATCCAGCCGGCTGCAGGGAGTCCCTGGGGTCCTGGTTTAGCCCAACAGAATGAAATTCTCAGTGTAGCGGCAGGGCTGCCACTCACTGCTGCCTTCCACACTGGTCCTGGAGCTTTGAGGTCCCCGACTGAAACCTTTGTTTGAGTGCCCAGCAACTGCCCCTTGGCTGGAAGGGGTGTCTCCAACCCTGATGCCCTCTATGCCACAGGGGCTGTCAGCAAAAGGCCCTCCTTCCCCCAGGTACTGCTGTTCATGGAGGAAATGGCTCTGCCAGAGAGGGGGTAAAATCCACCCGTATTTGGAGATGTCTACCGGTGAGACTGCTGCCTTCATTCCCCCTCTTTGGAGTTGTTTCTACTTTCTTCCTCCACCTCTCCCACAGAAAGTTACTTGACTCTGTGGTGGGTGTCATGAGCTGCTGTCATGAGCAATCGGAGGAGGCTGTACCCAGCCCTGTGGCTCAGGGACTGGGATCCTTGGCACCTGGGGAGGGTCCCTGCTCCTTGGCTTGCCCAGGCCTTTGCTGTGAGCTCTCATGCACACACTTACTCTTGCAGTGGGCTCCCCACAATGCCCAGATTATCGGCATGGCGTGTCTCAGCTCTTTCTCCAGAGGGCTGATCCATGATGCAAGGGAAAAAATATAGCGCAGTATAGACTGAGGAGTGACGAGAAGAAATATCACTGAAGAGTATAGAAAGCATCAGGTAGTTTATAGTCACCTGCCTGACAATCATTCCTAATCCTGTCTCTTTCAAACTAAATGCAGGCTTCATCCCACAGCCACTGAAGCCAAACGGAAGCCTTACTCCCTCCGCCCCCGCCCCCAGTTGGTGTCAGTAGAAGTCCTAATGCTTTAATTGAAAAGTTAGACTGGCAAAAACATGTTCTACCACTAAAACAGCATAATCCTGGCCATGCGCTTGGAGGTCGAGTAAAGAAGAAGTCCCTCTGGAGCTCTCTCCCTTGAGGAAGCCTGGGTACCTCTGGCTCCAGCCACTTGGCAACTGGCAGAAAGGCCTTTCTTGTTTTGATTGCTTTAAAATGTTGGCAGTCCCTGGGCACTCTGTTGATCATACCGCTCTCCCCAGCATTGGTAGTCTGCCAGTTGTGCCCTTTATTTTGCTTCTTCTTTGGTGGAGGCTGCAGAGTATTTCATCTGTCCCACTGTACTTTCCCTGCACTTGTCTGTACTCTTGCTGATACAACCCACGATAACGGTGACTCTCTTTGCTACAGGAGCACCCGGTTGCCTTCTTGTCAACTTGTTGAGCACCAGCACACCCAGGTCCTTTCCTGCAAAGCTGCTCTCCAGCCAGTCCGCCCCAGCTTGCCCTATTGCACTTAGCATGAGTGGCTAGATTTGCTGAAGCCTTAGGCCGAGCGTGGGAAAGGTAACAAATCTTTACTTCGTTTAATAAAAAATAGTGCCTCAGAGCTCATTCAGGCTGGGAAAATAAGGAAGCCACACGCAGTCTGCACACCTGTGTCACCAACTCCGAGAGGGAAGACACCAAAACAATAGGGAAAATAAGACCTTGGGAGACAACTGCCAGACCCAACAAAAACAGAGGTACAACCGTCATCAGAGACTGCAAAAAACAAAAATAAGGAGAAAAACAGCTTACCTCAGAATGACGATGAGACCCAATGAGGAGCAGGAGACCCCAGACCAAAAAAGTACTATTGGTCTAACTACCGCGTGAGGGGTGGGAAATGTAAGTCGAAAAAACTATAATTACCCAGGATTTGTTTATGTTAGGGTCCCTCTTTGGAGGCACCCAGCTCGAGCTGTAATTACGGCACGTGCGTGATTAAAATTATCTGATTTGTTTTGATTTGACTCTGAACTTTTCTGCGGGAACCTAGGGTCGAGCCCTGTTATGGTGGCTGACAGGCCTAACTTCCATAACAGTTTGGCACCCCAGATGGGACCCTAGGCGACCACTGTTGGGCCTCTCCTCTCCAAACGATCATCTGGCGCCATCGGGTGAGTTCACCTGGGATCTTTGGCAGCGAGAGGCACCAAGAGAGTGAGTCTTAAACTCCCGCCTAAATTCTAAAATCTGGTCTGGTAACAGTGCACTGAAGGGGGTACGCGGACTGGCCACCGTAAGGCATACCAGGGGAACGGGCGCGAGTCCCATCCCCAGGGGGACAGGTAGGAGTCCCATCCCCAGGGTTAGACTGGGTTTAAGTCCCAGCTCGGTCCGGCCGGAGGAGGGGTGCACAGCCTGATCAGCATAAGGCGCACTGCAAAACTTTGAGACCGAAATTTAGTTCACCCGCAGCAACCCATAGGACTAACACCAGCAGAAATTCTCTTCGGGAGACATTTAGCTATACTAAGCACTTGTTATTCCAGCTAAGACCAGCCTGTTAGACGGAGATGAACAACTAGCCCAGTATGTTCTAAGTATTCAAAAAAGGTTTGAAAATCTTTGAAAATATATATATATATGCTCAATGATATCAATCCACACCACCTGAAATACAGGTGCCTGATATACAGCCTGGGGATGAAGTTTTAGTTAAAGTATTTTCACAAAAATCCAAGTTAAAACCTAAATGGAACAGGCCATATACTGTCATACTATGTTCTTATTTTGCTGTTAAAGTTGAACTGTACTTGTGTATGTTAAAAAAGGATGTGTATGTGTAAGAACACTTTGTAATCTTACATTCATAGATGGCATTGTTGTAGATACAAGTAATCACTCAAATATTTGTATTTGGAACTTTACCAGAATCATGGGATGTGATTTTAATTATTCGGCTCCTATTGCGTCTTATCAATTGTTACAATCTAATTACACAATTCAAAATTTACTACCTGCCCCCACTGGAATGAATCTCACACTGGTGAAGAAACTACTACAACATGATGACCTGCGTCGACTGCTAGAACGCATCCAAAGCAGTGGACAGAAAACTCTAATCACTGTTCACCATGATGAGGAAGAGATACACCACGTCTTGGAAAGGGTAAAAAGGGACGGAGAACATCATGGCTGGGAAACTCTCCTCGGATGGTCACCTGCTCACCAACTGCAACAGGGATTTATAATCACGTGTTGCATGGAGTAGTAACTGTGTAAAGTTTAACTGTGTTATGCCTATTACTTACGATCATATTATACATAAGATTATGGAAAGTGATAGTACGCCTCCAAAGGCTTCGAGAACTCCGTTTAAAGTATTAGCAGGGATGCTTAATAAAAAAGAGGGGGGGACTGTTAAAGAATATTGAGCTGAAACTGTCCAGAGGTAGCTGCTTAGCACAGCTTATATAAAACTTGCTTAGCATGAGTAGCTAAATTTGCTGAAGCCTTAGGCCGCACTTAGATAAAATAATGAACTTTTACCTAGTTCAGTAAGAAAAGGGCCTGAGAGCTGGTTCAAACTGGAATGATAAGGGAGTTACAAGCAGTCTGCATTCCTGTGCTTCACACTCCGAAAGGGAGGATGTCCAGGCTTTGAAATAGGCCTACTTGGGCGCCAGGACCCTGGGAAACAAAGCCTCCTCTCCTTGCTGAAACAGTGTTAATTAGGGGGTCTGGACTATCTCGGGGTCTGGATTATACCCCCTTTGTCAGGACCTTGGGAGACAACTCCTACTGTCCCTGCTGGGGCAGTGCTAATTGCTGGAACAGCACCTCTTTGTCAGGGCCTTGAGAGACAAGGGCAGGACCCGAAGAATGAAGACACATCCACCAGCAGAAACCGCACCAGTAAAGATAAACAGCCTACCTAGGGACAGCGATGAGACCCAATAAGGAGCAGGAGACCCCAGACCTAAATATTACTATTGGTCCAAACTACCGCGTGAGGGGTGGAGAGCTTAGGTTGGAAAGTGTAATTGCCCCGGGATTTCTTTGTTTGGGGTCCCTCTTCGGAGGCACCCAGCTCGAGCTGTAATTACTGCACGCATGTCATTAAAATTTAATTATTTAATTTGCTTTGATTTGGCTCTGAACTTTTCTGCAGGAACCTAGGGTCGGGCCCTGTTATGGTGGCTGACAAGCCTAATTTCCATAACAGGATTGCTGGGTGTGTACCCACTTCCCTGAGCATTCCAACAAGGGCTTCCCGCTACCTGGAGTGCCTCTTAATTTTTCCTTTATGGAATTTATAAAACAGATAAGAAATGATAGTGCTCAAATGAAATATGATGAAACAACAGAACAGGAATGGGAAGTCCAGAGTGTGACAGGAGATTATTATCAATGTATCCAAAGATGTCATAAGAGTAATAAATGTTGGGAGAAAACTCTACTTTACGGAAAACAGCTGATCAACTGTACTGGAGCCATTAAGGTAGGAAGTTATGAAGATTGCTCTCGGGTACCCGAAATAGGTTATAAGTGGCCAAGTAAGGAGCTCAATGGATGGCGTGTTCCAAAAGGTAGTGGATGGTATTGGTTGTGTGGGAACAAGGCACGAAAAGTGCTACCTCCTAATTGGTCAGGGACAGGTACTTTAGGGGCAAGCATCCCTAATATTGCTGTAACAAAAGAATTGAGTAATAAAGATCAAAAATGGTGTTTAAGAACATTCATGAGGAGACAAAAGAGGGTCAATGATCCTTTAATAGGTCGACCTACTTGGTTTCATTCATTCGCAAGGTGGCTGTTTCCACAAGTGGGAGTGAGTGAACTTGAAAAAGCAAGAGTAAATCTTTCAGCAGTTATTGAGCAAATAGGGAATAAAACCTCTGATGCCATTGTAGCTTTACAAGAGGAGGTTTCAGAAATTGCTAAAATAACCACCCAAAACAGAATGGCTCTAGACATGTTCTTGGCATCTCAGGGAGGAGTATGTACAGTAATAAATACTAGTTGCTGTGGTATATGTGGATCAAAGCGGGAGAATTTCTACCGATCTCAATGAAATCTGGAAGCAGACTGAAATCTTACATGGGGTTCAGAAAGATGATAGCTCTTTTGGATTTGAAGAAACATGGAAATGGTTGACTTCCTGGTTCCCTGAGGTAAGCTCATGGGTTAAAAAGTGTTTAACAATTTGGGGGATGGTGTTATTAGTTTTTGTATGTGTTTATGTAGTGATTCAATGCATTTCTAGATGTTGTACCAAGTTAATAAGGGAAAAATTTTAAAAGAGGGAGACTAATATGAAAATGATCATGTAAGTCTCAAAGGGGGGAATTGTTACAAGACAACCCTGGGAAGCTCAGAAAGAATGTTTGAACCAGGTCGATTAGCATAACTTCTATCTCTCTTTTCTAAAAAGAAGCATTAAGTCTGAAGCTGTCTAGAGGTAGCCACTTAGATAAAACTTGCTTAGCATGAATTTGCTGAAGCTTTAGGCCGCACACTTGCTTAGCATGAGTAGCTAAATTTGCTGAAGCCTTAGGCCGCACTCCTAGTTCAGTAAGAAAGTGCCCCAGAGCTGGTGCAGGCTGGAAAGATAAGGGAGTTACGAGCAGTCTGCATTCCTGTGCCCCACACTCTGAAAGGGAGGATGTCCAGGCTTTGAAATAAGGCCTGCTTGGGTGCCAGGACCTTGGGAAGCAAAGCCTCCTCTCACTGCTGAAACAAAGTTAGTTAAGGGGTCTGGACTATCTGCCCCTCGTCAGGACCTTGGGAGATAACACCTACTGTCCCTGCTGGGGCAGTGTTAATTGCTGGAATTACTATCTCCCCTCATCAGGACCGTGAGAGACAGGGGTGGGACCTGGGGAATGAAGAAATCACTAACCAATCAGTGTAAAAGGGAAAACTGCAAATCTGGCAACTTGTTTGTATAAATGCTACTTGAAAAGTTGGGGGTGTGTGCTTGATTTGTGGGAAACCACCAAGCACCCAGGCTTGCGCAACTCTGAAATAAATAAGCAAATGTCTCTCCTGAGTGTGTAATTATTGGCTTATTGCACACCGCGCAACGAAACCGCTTTTTGGACAAGACGACTGCACTGTATTTGTCTTCTGATGATACAAATAGTCTTGCTAACAAGGCTTACTTCAGCATTGTACCACAAATATGTACATCACCACACACTTAGGAAGCCAGTGGTAGGTCACTCTGGGCTCCATCAGAAGGAACACCACTTGTTTAAAGAGCCCGTCCTGGAGACCAGGGGGCAAAAGTTGCTTATAGCTGCCATCATTTAAGGACACTGCAACTAGACAGGCAGACAAAGTGGTGCTGGTAAGAGAGTGCAAATACAAGATATGTTCTGGGTCTTTCTGGTTGATGACATTCTCTAAAAAATCTTCTACATATGCTGTAATCTAACACCCTCCCATCAGCTATTTATAACCATAAAGGAACGGAATCTCCCGAGGGTCAAACCTCCCCCAGTGCTGCGGGGGGGGGGGGGGTGGTGGTGGCGGGAGTTGGCGGCCTGGCATGCGGGGAGCCGTAGTTTTCACCACGGCATGCCGGGAGCAGTCGTCTTCCGGCACTGGGCTTCCGGGCCGCCATTTTCATGTGCACGGTATGCTGGGAGGTGTAGTCTTCTCAGACGGGGCTACTGGGTGACCATGCTGCGCCTCTCGAGGTGGCGGGGGCGGGCAGGTCCCTGCCAGCGGGGCTCCCACCAGCCGGCTGCGTCGTGCTCTGTGGCAGGCCGGGAGCTGTAGCTCCAGGGGCCGGTGCCTTCTCAGCCCTGCAGCACTGGCCCGCTGGGTCTGTTCCTTACTGGACACGTGTCACTCGTGCCTGAGTCCCCACAGGTCACGCGGGACAGTGGAATGCCCCTGTTTTTCCCCGGTACAGGGCAGGAAGCATTTTCCATCTCTGGTGGTGTTGCAAGACAACCTTGGAAGCTCAGAAAGAGTGTTCCTGCTGTTTAAACTAGGCAGATGAGGAGAACCTCTCTCTCTCTCTATTTCCTGGGAGGAAATAATTCTTTAATCAAGGCCAACCTGGAACTGCTAAAGCCTTAAAGAAACTGTAAATCAAAATGTTTTGTTTTCTATGCATACATTGCCAATTTAGCAAAAGAATTCGAGGTATCCCCTAACTGAACTGTCCTCGCTGTAATACAAAAAGATCACGCCCATAGGTCAGAAAGACCCGTGCCCGGGTGACGACCCCTCCCCTGAGCATGCGTAGTAGTAAAATGGTGTGTAAGCAATATTAGAATTGTATGTAAATCACTAACCAATCGGTGTAAAAGGGAAAGTTACAAACCTGGCAATTTGTTTGTGTAAATGTTACTTGGAAAGCCGGGGCGGGGGGGGGCGGGGGGGGTGCGCTTGATTTGTGGGAAACCACCGAGCAGCCAGGCTTGCGCAACTCTGAAACAAATAAGCAAATGTCTCTCCTGAGCATGTAATTATTGGCTTAGTGCACACGGGGCAACGAATCCGCTTTTCGGACAGCAGTGTGACCGGGCAGGGTTGTCCCCGGGGGCTGGGGCTGTCCCTCTTGGAAGTGGAGAGGCCAGGGAGAGAATGAGGGGCGCTGCGGGCTCCTGGGAGTCGTAGCTTTGCTCAGGACTGGGGCCAGTTAGGCAGCCGCTGGGAGGAGCGGCGGTGCTGGGAGGGCACGGTGCGGAGCTGTCCTGCTGTGCAGCGCAGGGGAAAGTCGACCAGCACCGTTGCTGTCCGAGGACCCTGGAACAGCCCGAGAGACCCTGGAACAGCCGCCCCACGGACACCGTGTCACTGCCTCGCAAGGCCACTGCGTTCAGGTACGTTTGACTACATCCAGCAGAAGAAATGTAAGCCGAAGGATCAGGGCAAATAGCTGCTTGTCTAGGTTTGTTACCTAGCGACGCCCTGGCAAAGCTTTTTATGAACACTCCTACTTGATCGAGTGCATATTCATTCCGTGCATATTAATCACTGCCAGACCGCGTACGTCACTGATCCTTTAAAGCAAGTCCGTGGTGCTGGGGTAGCACGTGTAGTGGAGACTAAATGCAATAATACCTCATTTTGATGTCGTTCTCTTATACGAAGGCACTTGGAGCAGATTACAACATTTATCACACCATTTTGTTTATTGAGTGGACCCTGACCCTGGGGAGAAGGCGGTACTGCAGCGAAAGGGAGCGCGCATGCGCATTGCGTTCCGCCGCGCTCACTGCTGCCATCGCGGGTCTGAAAAGCGGCACCGCACGCTCAGCGGCGTTGCGCACGCGCACTGCGTTCCGCCCCGCTCACCGCTGTCCTCGCGTGTCGACGAGGCAGCACTGCAGCCGCCGCCGGCCACCGCTGCGTGCGAAGAGCAGTGCAGGCAGCCGGCGCACACGTGTGCGCTGCCGGTCGCCGCGTTGGCCGCTACTCTCCGCTCTCTCGGGGACGGGTAAGCGAAGGGGCCGCGCTCGTGCCCCCTGCCCGGTGCTCACGGACCGGGAGCGCTTTTCCCGAGAGGGCTTTTCCTTCTCGGCGCTTCCTGGGGGCGCGGGCACGGGCAGTGCCGTCTCGGAGCTGCTCCGCGGCACTCTCTCCCCGGCGCAGCCCCGGCGCCTGCTCGCGGATCCCCGCCGCTCTCTCGGGCGCGGGCAGAGCAGCCTCGGGGCGCTCGCTGCTCGGCCTGAGCGCCGGGGTCGCCCGCGGGAGCCGGCCGGCTGCAGCGCGGCGCTGCGACCACGCGAGGGCGCCATTGCGGGTCTCGCCTCCCTGCCGCTGCCGCTGCCGCTCCCCCCCGCCCCTCCCGCGCGGCCCGTAGCCAGCCCGTGCGCGGTGCGGCTGCGCGCACTTGGCGGCCGGCGGCGCATGCGCGGCAGCAGGGAGCGCGATGGCGGCGAGCAGGGCGGGTGTTTTGGCTGGGCGGCGGCGGGCGAGGGCAGAGGCGGCCTGGAGTCGAGCATGTGGGGGCCCTGGTGAGGCGAGGGTGTACTTTTGGGTGGCCGCGGGCGTCGGGCTGTGTCCTGGCTGGTGGGGCCGTCGCTGCGTGGAGGCGGCGGGGCGGGGGGAGGGGTCGGGCCTGGCTCCGCGCTGCGCCGCGCCGCGCCGGGTCTGCCGGAGCGCGGCTCTGACTCTCCCTTTTGCGTGTGTCGCCTGTAGGGCCGCGGTTGCTCCCCAGCGCGGGCCAGGGCCTGCGCTCGCCCCTGCGGACGCAGCCTGGAGGAGTGTGTGTGGGGGTGTCTGCGCGGGGGTCTGGATGTGTCCAGCAGCGGCACGGCAGCCTGATGCCTCCTCTCGTCGGGGACGCGGGTTCCTTGGCAGCTCTTCTGGGATGCGGGGCCCTTGGTGAGTTCCCTGCTGCCTCCTCTGGCGTTCTGTGCGAGCTCATAGATCCCTCCTCCTCCTCTCCCCTCCCCCCCACCCCCGTCTGGTGGGGTGGGAAACCGGTGGCTCCTCCCGCCGAGCTGACAGCCACGTGGGGCACCCCTGTGCGCTCCCTACACATCTGGGATGGCACCCCCACCCCGAGGGCCCCGCAGAGTCCCACCCTTCCTGCAACCAGCCCCCCCGAAGCCATTAAACCACCCATAAATCCTGCTCCAACACCCGCACAGGCCCCACAACGCCTCTGAGCCCTGCCGCAACGTTGTCACTGACTCCAGACCTTCCCCTGCACTCTGTCCAAAGCCCCAAACATTCCTAAAGCCACTCCCAGGCCCGGTCCCCGCAGCAGTGAGGCATTCTAACAAAGATGGGATGTGATCTGCGTCTCCGCCTCGACTCAGTCCCGCTTTAGGGAACGGGGAGTTTACAGCGCTTCCTGGTGAAGGGTGTTGACGGGTGGATGCACAGATGACAAAGAGGTTTTTCTCTGTTTTCTTCTGAGCCGCCTCTGAGAAGCCTCTGTACGTACACGATGTGGCTGATCTGGGATAATCGTGCTGTGCACAATGTTTAAGGAGAACATTGCCATGAAATGGTGGGCTAAGGAATAGCCTAAAAAACCTAAAAGGCTCGGGAAAAGCCAAAGAGAACAGCAATGGGCTCTGGGAAGCCCCAGTGACGCTACAGAAAACAGCGTGGCTTTTAGGCACCTCCTCAGAGCAGCAGCAATGTCTTGCTCCAGCCTGTGGGACAATGGGGACTCTTAATTACCACCTTGAATTACCACAAGTGTTGCAAAAGCAGAAGGGACTAGGGAGCACGCAGAGCAGGTTGTGGACTATATGTCAAGTTTAAACAAGCAACAAGCCCCTCTGCAAATAGGAACAGGTTTAGCCCTAAGTACTCGATGAAGGTAGCTGTGAGTAACGTGAAGCGAAGCGGTTACGTCAATCACCCCGAAAGCCTCGGAGAAGTGGTGCAAACACCTGATACCCTCGCGGCCTCGGCAGTCTTTTTGGTTTGTTTGGCAGGGTAGTCCACCGAAGGGGGACATCTCGAAGAGAAGCAGCGAGACCTGGGGATCCGGTTGTTTGTTTTGGTCGTCGCCTGTGAGGCCAGCATCCGAGCGTAAGAGGAATCTAGGCGCTGTCTCGAAAAGGTAATAGGTTTGAAACGGAGACGGGCAAATCAAGGGCTATCGTTCTTCCACGTAGTTAAAGATCGAGAGTGTTGTCGGTTAAGTGCGCGTCTACAAGGGTTTGAGAACAGTCACAGTAATACCGAAGCAGAATAAAAATAAGGTTTCATGGAAGATGGCGTTAGGTAAGTATTAGGCGACGTGCCCGCCTGCCTAATAACCTAGCCCTAATTGCTGTATGTAACGTTTCCAGACTGTTTACCCTGTAACGTATGATGTAACGTGCCGTATTAACATCTTTCCTTTAAGGGAAAGAAGGAAAAAAAAGGGAGGGGGGGGGAGAAAACAGGGTAAAGAGAAAAAGATCATGCGTAAACCTAAGTGTTTCCCTGAAAGTAAAACGCGAGTTTATCGCTTTCTTACAGAGATGGCACCAAGGACAGCAAATGCTGACAAAGAGAAGAGACGGACAAGCATTTTCTTGTGATTAATACCGAAGGGACGGGATGAGACAAGGAAGCCAAAATGCAGTGGACCCTCGATATCCCCAGGAACTGCTACAGGAGGCGGCGTTCTGGCACGGGTAACTAAGGTAACTATTGATAATGACTGTTAGTCATTATTTCGGCCTCCCCGAGGCAGCGCTGAGGACTAAGTAACCCATTCCTACCCTGTGGCTGCTGTTACCTGTATGTGCCTTAGCTTTGCTTTGGCTGTTTCTCTTTTGTTTTGTTATCGTCCATGCAGCTATGGAAAGGAAAAGATGTAATACTTACTTGTTTAGATTAATTGCCATGGCTGAAGTTGAAGAGACTATATATGAATATAAGCAAGCTGAAGTAATAAAATCAAATGGAGCCAAGTGAAAGCTGTCTCCCTCTGCTAGAAAAAGGGAAAGCCCGTTCCTCCTGGCGAGGAAGGATCGCTGTTAATAGTGATTCGAATAATAGATCACCAACATATAATGGAAGGTCTGTACGCGTTACGAGACGTATGCTGCGTACATTCATCTCTGCGTGTGACTTTACGTGTCTGTGAAGCATCATACTTTTAAGAGCTGCAAGACAGCAAATTATTGTCTTAGGGGACTGGTAGTCAAGTGACCAGATTTACTGAAGAGGAAGCGAGCGAGAGAGAAGTGTCTGAAGTGTAAAACTAAGAGATCAATTTCAGGAAGGCTCGATGAGTGCGAGCCCCGGGTTAGTTACCTGGCAATGGTATTTGGGGAAACAGGAAGACGGTGGATAGAAGAAGGGTTAAAGCCTTGTGGAATTAAGGCTCCTTCTCATCAGTTCCAACTTGGAGCAATTTTAGGAAGATTTAATTTCCTCCAGCAGCGTTAACGTGGCTTTGCCGGTGTCAGCAGACCGTGGTGGAAAGTACTGAGAGGGAGTCATGAATGGAGCTGGGACACGGAACGTGACGCTGCTTTCACTGAACTGGGAGAAGTGGCTGTAAAACCTGCTGCCCTCAAATTCCCAGGACAAGGAAAGCCTTTTTCGGTAATGCTTTCCACATCTGCTGACTCCGTGGGAGCAGCACCGCTAGAAAATGGCGGTAAAGGAAAGTGAGTGCCAGTAGCCTCACCCTTACGTCCCCTTTGGGGCCAGAACAAAAATTCTCTGGCTGTGAGAAAGACTGTTTAGCAGCAATCTGGGCTGATAAGCGTCTTTGAGACTTTTAGCTTTGATCGCACAGGGGCAATCCAGTCTGTTCAGTTCCTTCTAAAGTAGTAACGTCAGGGAAATGAAGAGACAGCAGAGTATCCTCTATCCAGGTGGCACAGCGGGCACTGATCTTAACGAGCGGGGGCAGAGGGGTGGTTACTGTGCAAGTGTTACAAGCAGTGGATCTTCTGGCGTGTGCCTGAATGGATGGAGGGGCAGAGCACGGTTGTGCCAGAGATGCAGACGCAGAAGGTTTCTGAAAGATTAATCCCTAGCGGCTGCTTAGTCTAACTTCCCTGTCACGGCAAGCCCGACTGTCGCCATAGCTTCCAAACCAGGGGCTGGGGGAAGCAGTATTCGTGGCTCGTGTATTCTCGTTTACCTTGCTCGTGTGCGTATTAGATCCGCTTTTGTGCTTGCAGACAGCTTTGGATTCTTACGATTTTCTGCAGAGCTTTGATTTTTTTTTTTCTTCTTTCTTTGCTCTGTACTTTTGCAGGGCGATGGATTTTACTCTGCCTCCATCAACAGGCGCTGGCTGGCAAAGTCGTCGTGTCCCAGCGGAGACTCTTAGGCAGGACGGGAGGAGTTCGGATCCGCAGCCTGCCAGAAGAGCGTCGCCTGGGAGGGGTCACTAGCCTTGAGCTACAGGCGCTGGTGCGTACGGCTCGTTCTGTCAGATGCAAAGAGGTTTTTCTTTTTTGGTTGCAGAAATCTTGGCTTGGCTTTACACTCTGTAGCGGCAGTATTTTTGTATTTATAGATTGTGTTAATCCTAGGTGTTCGGAACCTCAGGCAACAACTATATGCTGCCGCGAAGAGCTACCGGTTACCACTGCCGTCAGACAGGATTTTTGCTGTCGCAAGTTATGGTTCCTTTTAGGAGCCAGCTACAAAAGTAACTTTGCTATAGCAGAGAAATGGGGTTATGTGTGTACGAGCAACAGCGCCAGAGTACACAGCAAAACCACAACCTACCATAACCGATCAGCTCCGTCTCTCTGGAGTTTGGAGTTTTTGGAGGCCTCAGTTTTTATCCTGCCTTGGCTGGACAGTGCTTTCTGAGAGTGTCCGTCAGAGGCAGTTTCCCTGCAGAGGACCATCTAGCGAAGGCTGGAGGTGGCCGGGTGCCTGAGCGAGCCTGCCTGTGCGTGAGAGCCGCTCTGACATCTTTGCGATGAAGCAGTGCCAGAGAGGGTGACTGAAGCAGCACGGGAGGGTCGGTCATGACTGTGGGAACAATCACGGGCCTTGGACTAGGGAGCAGTTCTAGTAGGAGGGCTGTGCAGTTGCCTGGCCTCTCGGTAACCGCTCTGGCCTCTTTGCAGGTGCTGAAGCCCAGTCGGGCAGTCGAAGGAGCCTCATCGCAGCTGGGAGCTCTGCGGAGATGCGTGGCCGGCTGTGGAGGATGAGCTCTGACTTGCGGCGTGGACACGGCTAAGTCCTGGGCTGCATCGTACGCGAGTGGGGCTGGGAGGTGCGAGGCGTTCGTCCCCTAGCCGTGGTCACTGGCGCCGCTGGCTGTGGCCGTTTGCCCACGGAGCTGAGAGGACCAAACATACTAATTGCCTGACCCGGAGATGAATTAGTGCTTGCAGGCTTTCAGGTAGGTTCAGTGCAAGTGCAGCTTAGTGCAGTCCCATGGAGTGACGCTTGCACATGCTCACATTTGAATGGTGGCTAAAACCAAGCCTCTAAACAGCAACTGTAACGCAATTCTGGTGCTTGTTTTCCTATTCTGCTGTACTTCTAAAGGAAGGGAAAGCTTCCTAAGCTGCGGGCAAAACTCCTTGGCTTCTCTTGACTGTTTCCATGCTCTGGAAACAGCTTTGGGTGCTTTGATGCTTGTTGCTTAAAGCTGAGGGTTTGGAATTTTTCACTTAAGGTTGATTGTTTAGCTTGCTGCTGAGGGTCTCTCACCCAGGAGTTACGGGTTATTCCTTTCTTTTGTGGGGCTCACTCTTTATCAGTCAGGGTTTACAGTTTGCTCATGTAGCAATCGGGGCGCAGAATTTAAAATCCAACCCCATCCCTTGTCCCGATCCAATATCGGGGGGGTTTCGTTACGATCCCAAGGACGTGATTAAGACGCTAAAACCGGTCAAATATCGTACAACCGTTTAACGTTATTTTCCACAAAGTGGGGAGGAAAGGTGGGGAAAGGCGAAGGAGAGGCGAAGGGAAGAGGGGAACAAGGGTAAGGGGAAAAGACAGAGAAAGCTGGAAAAGGAGAGAAAGAGCTGGCTACCACCAGTCCAAGTCCAGTGATGTTCTGCTGACTCTGTTCGAATTACAGCTCAGGCTGGGTGCCTCCGAAGAGGGACCCCGAACAAAGAAATCCCTGGGCAATGATACTTTCCAATCTAAGCTCTCCACCCTTCACACAGTAGTTTGGACCAATAGTAATATTTAGGTCTGGGGTCTCCTGCTCCCTATTGGGTCCCTCGGTAGGTTGTTTACTGTTGCAGTTTCTGCTGGTGGATGTGTCTTCATTCTTCGGGTCCTGCCCTTGTCTCTCAAGGCCCTGACAAATCAGTACTGCCCCAGCAGTGATAGTAGGTGTTATTTCCCAAGGTCCAGACAAAGGGAATATAATCTGGACCCCGAGATAGTCCAGACACCCCCCTAATCAGCACTGTTTCAGCAGCGAGAGGAGCCCCATCATCCAACTACGATGGCAGTTCTTTGACCATTTGCTTGTCCAGCCACTCAGACCATAGAGGCCTAGTTTGTGTGCAAGTATACTGTGGGAGAAAGTGTCAAAAGCCTTCCGAAAGTTGAGGTAACTGACGTTCACTGCTCTCTGTTCGTCCATAAATAGAGTTCTTTTAACATAGAAAGCCATCACGTTGGTGAGGCATGATTTCCTCTCAGGAAATCTGTGCTGACTGTTCCCAGGCACCTCATTCTCCTTCCTTTACCTGGAAATGTGATCAGAGGGGGCTCGCTGCATGACACTCTCCTCATCAAAGTGAGTCTGAATGGCCTGTAGGTTGTGCTTGTGGCCTTTGTGGAAGAGGGATGTAACATTTGCCCTTCTCCAGTCATTGGGTCCTCCCTGAGTCTCCACAGCTTTCCAAGATGACAGAGAGTGGCCTTGCTAGATAGAGGCCAGCTCTCTCAGCATCCTCAGCTGCAGCCCATCCAATCCTGTACACGTACCAATAATTCCTGCCTCAGTCCTCAGGCCCTGCTGGTTGTTTTTCTCCTCAGGACTCCTGACTCTAGGCACAATGGCCTGGGAGACCTTGCTGGTGGGGGCTGAAGCCAAGGGATTGAGTTCCCCAGACCCATCTACCTCTGCTGTTACCAGATTGCCTGCCCCAGTCAGGAATGGGACCACGTTATCCTTGTTCAGGCTTTCACTGTTGCTGAAGCAATAGCAGATCATCTTTTTGCCCTTGACATTCCTTGTAGCCTCAGTCCTAAAGGCGCTTAGGTTTTCCTAACAGCTTCCCTACTTCCCTGGACAGCATTTCTCACTTCCTGCTTTGCAGCCTCTCCCTGCTTTCTGTTCCCCATCCCTGTGCTGCCTTTTTGTCCTGTTGTTCAGTTGTGAGTTCCCTGTTCAGCCACTCTGTCTCCTGAGATGTCTGCTTGCTCTCCTGCACATCAGTATGGGCCATTCTTGAGCTTAGAGGATGCTGTCCTTAAATACCTGCCACCTTTCTTGAGTTCTTCTGTCCTTCAGACCTACCTACCACAGGATCCCTCTACCAGTAGGTCCAAGTCTGCTCCTCTGACATCCAGAGTGTGGGCTCTGCTACTCTTCCTCCTCATATCGCTCAGGATCTGGAACTCCACTGTTTCATGGCCACTGCAAGCAAGGCTGACACATCTACCTGGCTGCCCTCCTGGGCAACATCCTCATCATCACAGCCGTAGCCTGCGACCACCGCCTCCACAGCCCCATGTACTTCTTCCTCCTCAACCTCTCCCTCCTTGACCTTGGCACCATCTCCACCACTGTCCCCAAATCCATGGCCAATTCCCTGTGGGACACCAGGGCCATTTCCTACTGGGGATGTGCTGCCCAACTCTTTTTCCTTACCTTTTTCGTTTTGGCTGAGTATTCTCTTCTCACAGTCATGGCCTATGATCGCTATGTTGCCATATGTAAGCCCCTGCACTATGGGACCATCATGGGCATCAGAGCGTGTGTCAAAATGGCATCAGCTGCCTGGGCCAGTGGGTTTCTCAGTGCGGTGCTGCACGCTGCTAACACATTTGGAGTAACATTCTGCCATGGCAATGCCCTGGGCCAGTTCTTCTGTGAAGTTCCCCAGATCCTCAAGCTCTCCTGCTCAGACTCCTACCTCAGGGAACTTGGGGTGCTTGTGATTACTGTTTGTTTAGGCTTTGGGTGTTTCATCTTCATTGTGGTGTCCTATGTGCAGATCTTCTCTGCTGTGCTGAGGATCCCCTCTGAGCAGGGACAGCACAAAGCCCTCTCCATGTGCCTCCCTCACCTGGCTGTGGTCTCCCTGTTTGTCAGCACTATCATATTTGCCCACCTGAAGCCCCCCTCCCTCTCTTCCCCAGCTCTGGATCTGGTGGTGGCTATTTTGTACACAGTGGTGCCTCCAGCAGTGAACCCTGTCATCTACAGCATGAGGAACAGGGAGCTCAGGGATGCCCTGAAGAAACTGATTCACCTGGTTTTAGTGCAGCAGCAATGAGCTGCCCATCCCTCTTCACAAGTGGTTTCTAAGTACCTCAGACAAGTCTTGTGCTTTGGGCATTCTTGCTGTGATCATCATGTTTGTGCAGAAGTGTTGGAATTCATCCCACTTCCTCACAGCCATGAACCCAGTCTGCCTGACCCAGAGGTATTATGTAAATGTCTCTCACTGTGTCAGAGTTGGCCTCTCTGTAATAAAAGGGGATTTCCCCAGCTCAGTGCTTGAAGGTTGGGCTCTCCTTTAAGAGCTGGAGCCAAGAATGTGCTCAGGGACTTTCCCCCTGAAAGGACCTCTTGCTTTTCTGGGGCTCTCCCTGGGCTCAAGGCAGGGAGCTTAGAGGTGCTGTGTTAGGGAATGAGGGCTGGATTCAGCTCTCGCTTGTGGGTGCCCAGTGCTCCTGGAGATGGTGAATGGTCAAGTGGTATCTCCCATAGGACATGGCTGGACACCAGTGCCTGTCCTTCTCGAAGGGAGTATGGATCCATCAGAAGAGCACAGGGCATCCCCAAGGGCACCACGTGCTTAGGGGTGGGCAGTGAATGGAGCTTCACAAAATGCAGTGGAGTCATCCAGAGGGAAAGGGCTAAAGCAGTGAATGTCCAGGCTAGTGAGAGCTCTGCAATCCCACAAGAGGCAGCTGGGACCCAGGAGGCCCAGGGAAGGGATCCTGCAGAGTGGTCCATGTCACCTTCGATGAAAAGCCATGGGCTGGATCTCGCGACACGCCTGAACACAGCCTGAGCCATTTGAAATGCCCTGTGATTGCTCAGAGCATCATCCATGGCCATAGGGCAAGAGATGCCTCGGTAGGGGATCACCAGGTGCAGTGATGCCCATCCAGCTGGGTCTGCATCCAACACGCAAAACTATGACCAGTGAGGAGTCACCCTGTGGCCCCAGGGCACCGCAGCCCACTTGCTCTGCTGAGCAGCACTGCCGGCTCGGAGCCCTGTGAGGAGCACAGGGTTGGATTCAGGAATGGCTGGGCAGGCAGCACCGATGCACTTCCCTGGGGAAAGATTCTCCCAGGAGCAGGGACATCCCTGGAGAAGAGCAAAGGAGCAATTGTGTGCCCCCAGGGCTGCCCTGGCCTCCTCTGCTCCTCCCCTCCCTCCCTGCCTCTCTCTTTCTCTCTGTTCCTTTTCCTTCCCTCTCTCCTTCCTTCCACCTCTCTCCTTCCCTCTTCCCTCCTCCTTTCTCTCTCTCCTCCTTCCCTCCCCTCTCTCTCTCCTTTCCTCCCTCTTTCCTTCCTCCTTCTTCCCTCTCTACCTTCCTCCCTCTTTCCTTTCCTCCCTCCCCCTCTCCTGCCTTCTCTTCTTCTCTCCCTCTCTCCCTCCCTCTTTCCTTCCTCTCTTTTCATTCCCTCTCTCCTTCCCTCCATCTCTCCCTCCTTCCCCCTTCTCTTCCCCTTTCTCTCTCCTCCCTCCCTCCTCTTTCTCTCTACTCTCTCCTTCCCTCCTGCCCTTCCTCCCTCCCTCTCTCCCTCTCCCCTTCCCTCTCTCCCTCACCTGTCCCTGGACACCTGGGGCTAGGGGGGAGATGCTGGGCAGCGCTGGGGCTGCAGCCAGAGCCCTGACTGATGGTCCCCTGCGGCCCCGGGGCCATTTGGCGGCCAGGCCTGTCAAAGGGCCCCTGCGGGGTTATTTTCTCGGAATACGGCCCAATGTCCAAGTACCTCTGACCTGCTCTACCTGCTTGCACCCTACTAGTCCCATTTAGTCTGGGCTTTGGTGACTGCTGTGTGATGGACGTTCCTTAGAGCTGGTTGTTCTGCCCCAAGGGTGATGAAAGGGAGGTGCCGCGTTTCTGCTGCCCTGCCCCACGCCGAGGGAATCGCCTGTGCCTGCCGGGGGCACAGCTTTCCTCCCCGTCCAGAGACAGGAGCCAGGGCCCAAGGACAAGGGCGGATGCAAAGGGTAAGAGCTCCAGGCAGGGCTGGGGTCCCTGTCCCTGTGCCTGGGGTGCCCGAGGGTGCGCGTGTGGGGCAGCAAGCGTGGGCCTCTTTCACACGTGGGGCAGAGCATCCTTCAGCTCCGCTGCACAGGTCACTCCCAGCAGACCCTGCTCCAGACCGTGCCCGGGGAGATCACAGCAGGGCCAGGAGTGGGGAGCTCCCCAGGGCCCCAGCTGAGCCCCTCGAGTTTGGCTGGGTGCTGCACAGACCCCTTCCCCCTCCCACAACAGCATCCTCCCATTTTGCCAGGGCTTGAACAGAGCCCTCTCCCTGGGTGACACTGGGTGCCCCTTTGCGCACGGTGCTGCCCAGGCCCTCGGAGCGAGGCCAGGAACCACCCCCAAACATGCTGAGCATGGCACTGGCCCCCACGCTGGGCCTTCACAACCGTCCCCCATCTCCTCAACCCACTAGGCCACCACATCACCCCTTCCCTCAACACGTCCACCATCCCTGTTCTTAAATCCTGGTGCCCTCCCATGAAGTGCAGCACAAAACACATTCTCACTGAAGAAATGAGTATATCAGGAGGGAAGAGACATGCATTTCTTCGCAATGCCTCTCCTGTGGGGGAGAAAAGAAAAAATGTATCAGGGAGAAATAGAGATGTGAACAGAAGAGGGGGGGACGAGGGAATGAGGCTTTGCGTGTAAAACACTTTGCAAACAAGATCCAGCTAGTGATGATTTCTGCTAAAGAACGCCAGCAGTGTTCCAGCAGGGCTGGCACTGTCAGGCTGACTTTCGCAGATCTGCTTTGCAAGAATCTGCAGAGAACAGGAGGGCTGAGATTCCTGTTCCCCAGTGCAGACTGTGTCCAGTGGAGGGGCTTGATTCATTGCCCTCTCATTGATCTCTTTATGGAGGTGTTTGGCGGTCTCCAAGAAAGATCCATAAGTCCCATCCTCCAATTTAGGGAAGCTGGCCAAAACCCCAGTCCCTCTGATGCAAGACTTCCCCCCTCACAGCATGGGTGGATCCGGCAGGAGGGTGATTCTCCTCCAGGAGTGCTTATCCTTCCAGAAAGAGTGGGGGCTGGCAGCACCGAGTAGATTCAGGTGTCTGCCTTGGGCTCCTCTGCCCTTGGGTGAAATGAATGCTGCAACATCTCCCCAAGCAGGTGCATCTCTCGTGTTGATGCCTCCATCTGAGAGGGCTCCCTGGACTCCCATGTTGCGGCCCGAAGGGAGTCGTTCAGGACGACCTCCCTCCCCTTAGGACCAACGACCAAGTTCGTGATGCCCTTGGACTGAATTAAGGTGAAAACGACACCAGCCAACCACTTTTAAGATTTATTAAGGCAAAATGGAATCAACTAACTAGACACGTCTCGCGTCACACGTTTAGGAAAAAGAGAGGAAAAGGGGAAGACAGAGAGAGAGAGAGAGAAAGATAGATATCACCACCCGTGGATCCAGCAGCGTCCCGTTGGTCCTCTTCTCTTGGGAGTCTCGGCGGCAGCGGAGGTGGGGGGCAGAGGCAGGAAGCTCCCATCTGGTTCCGCTGACTCCGCTCGAGTTCTTCAGTCGTCCCAAGCAAGCTCCCCCGACCCCCCCATTCACCCAGTCTGCAGTTTTTATAGGTTCTTGCCCCACCTCTGGGCGGTGCTTCCTCGCTTCCCATGCAGATTAACTGTCATGCGCAGTCCGCCCTCTCGGAACCTTCCAGAAACGGGCTGGGGCATCTGGGGGTCTCCTGCTCATGCGCAGATGGCAAATGTGTACGTGCAGTTCGTGCCAGACATGCTGTTTCCCTAGAGGCGACCTTCTGCCCTTTTCACGCCCTTTTTCCCCCATGCAGGTGCACGAGGCTGTTTACCTCGTGGACGGCTCCCGGGGACGCTGGTGCAGCATTGCCCGACGCGCCTTGGCAGTAGCAGCTCTGCAGCAGCAGCAGCAATGTCGAGACAAAATTGCATTTAGTACCAGTTCTCTACACAAGCTCTCGGTGGGGATGAGGGTGGGGGTCTGAGCCCCCAAAGCCCAGCAGTCTTGCTCTCACCAATGCACGTCCCTGCGGGCTGGTGTCGAGGTGGCCGTGTCTAGACAGCCCTGGGTGGGGCTGAGGCCTCTGCAACCCCCGGGTCCCCCTCGGGCTCCAGCAGCCCCACAGCGGTGCTGCCAGAGAGGAGCAGTGAGGTCAGAGAAGAGCAGCCGTGTCACAGCAGCCTGGGGCAGGGCAAGGCGGGGCGGGCTGGGGCGACCTCACAGTGGGGCAGAGCAGCATCCTTGGCATTCGGGACACCGAGCTGCCTGCGGCCCCTGGGAGAAGGGCTCTCTCGGGCTGAGGGGGTGAAGCGCCTTTGGCCCAGAGGAGCTGCCGGCCCCTCGGCCTGCAGTGCATGCCTGTGCCCATGGAGCTGGAGGACTTGCAGCTCTGCTTGCGGCGGCACCAGGATGAACGCCGGGAGCTGCTGGAGAAGCTGCTGGAGCAGGAGCAGGCTTGTGGCGTCCTGCGAGCAGCTAGCAGCGCGTTGGAAGAAGGGATGGATGGGTGGGCATGGCTCCATCCGGCTCGGGGCTGAGACTCGGGTCCCGGAGGCTGTCTGCAGCCCCTGCACGCCTTGGCCCTCGATGGGGGCCCTGCGGGGCTGGGTGGAGGTGGGGGGCGGGCCCTGCCACCCGTCCGGGAGGGCTCTGGGTGCTACCCGCCTGCCTGGGTGCCTGATCTCTGCCCTGGGGGTCTGCACTCAGCAGCCTCCCCTCTCCTCAACCCCGCAGGCTGCAGCGCTCCTGGGAGGGGGCTGAGGAACCCGACGTGGGGCTGAGGGAAGAGCTCAGCACCCTCTTGAGCTGCCTGAAGGAGAGCGAGCAGGAGACAGCTGCAATGCAGGAGCAGCTCCGGGGCTTGGTAGGTGCTGGGGATGCCCGGGCGTGTGCACGGGGGGCTCCAAGGCCTGCTCCCCAGCACTGTCCCCATCCCTGCAGGAGCAGGAGAAAGAGGAGCTCCGCACCACCCTGCAGGAGCTCACCACCGAGGTACCGAGAGCCCCGTGCCAACACCCCCTCGGACACCCCTCTGGCTGCCCCACGACCCCCTCGCGCTTGGCCCTCACCCCCGGTTCATCTCCACAGCACTTCGCCTTGGCAGCGCAGCATGCCCAGAGCTCCCAGCAGCTGGAGAGGACCAAAGAAGTCCTCCCGCAGCTCCAGGTGAGGCAGATGCTCCGCTGTCCAGCTGGCTCCCCCAGGGACCCTGAGAGGGGTGGGGGGACTGCGTGGTTTGGGGACGCCCAGTCTCAGCCAGGGCCCTGGGCCTAGAGCCCACACTGGTCCCTGGGGGTCCTCCAGCTCCCCCCACCGAGATGCTCCCACTGCCTCTTCTCTCCCAGGCAGAGCTGACGGAGGTGAAGGCCGAGGGAGACGCGGCCCGGAAGGAGCTCCACCAGGTCTGTAACCCCCGTGAAAACACCGCTTAGGTGGGCAGAGCTGCTGGGTGTGGTGCCAGCCCCCAAGGACGCCTGTGTCCCTGCCTCCCTGGCCCCGGCCGGCCTCGCAGCGCCCTGCAGACTGACTGGGCATCGCCAGTCCCACCTGGGCTCTTTGCAACGTGGCCCGGTTGCTTTGCAGGAGAAGCAGTCAGCAGCCAAGCTGGCAGAGGCCCTGCGGGAGCAGGCTGAGATCGAGAAGGTACGAGGCGTAGGAAGCAAGGCGGGACGAGGTCTTTGTGTGGGGAAAGCCCCCTCACGGTGGGCTTGGCGTGGACTACTGAGCAGGGCCCTTCCTTCGTCCAGGTGCTGAGGAAAGAACGCGAGTGCCTCCGGGAGAGACGCGAGGGCCTCCAAGGGCAGACAGTGGGGTGAGTGGGGACAGGCCCCCGCGCCCAACCTGTGGGGCGGGGCTCTGTGCAGCTCCCAGGTCTCTGTGTCCCCAGTCCCAGCTTGGGAAGGGCTGTGCCAATCCCGGACAACAGAGCCCCTGATCTCATCCTCCTCCTCCGACATCTAAGCTGCTCCCAACCCCACTAGAATGCCTCTGGAGCACTCCCAACAGCCTCTGCGTGGCTTCAGACCTTCCCTGAACAGCGGTCGACCACTCGCACAAGCTCTAAAATCCTCTGCCGAGTGCTGAACAGCTCTGGGCAGCCCTAAGGGGCTCTACAACAGCTTTCAGCCTCCCTTCGAGTCCTCCAAACCTTCTCGGAAAGGCCCAGTGCCTTTTCCAAAGTACCTGATGGAAAGAAAAACAAACAAACCCCCACACTGGTTGGCTCTGTGAAGCAGCTCTGAACAGCTCTGAAGAGCTCCAAGCCTCTCCTAAATGCCCTCCGAGCCTGACGTGGGAAGGGAGTGGAGGGAAGGGTGTTTTTGATGCTGGGAGCCTGGGGTGCCTTGCCTCAGCCCCAGCAGAGCCTGTCCAGCACCCCGGGTCCCTGTTGCCCATCTGGTGGTCCCAATGCCGGCCGAGCTCGCTCCTCACACCCCAACTGCCTGTGGTGCCCACAACAGGGGGAAGACGGAGCAGGCGGCCAGGCTGTCCACGTCACTGATGCGGGAGATGGTGGCTGTGAAGCTGGTAGGACGGACAAGCCCGACGTGGGCCTTGGGGAAGAAAGGGTGTGCAGGGCACCCGCTGGCTTTGGGGGCACTGGTCTCAGTGGGGATGAGGGTGGGGGTCTGAGCCCCCAAGGCCCAGCAGTCTTGCCCACACCGACACGTGTCCTGCTGTGCCTTGACCTGCAGGAGGAGCAGCTGGTGGCAAAGAGGCAGGGCATCACTTTCTGGCTGCAGTGAGTTGCCGCGTGGGGCTCGGCGTGCCAGGGCTGGTGTGCGGGGGGTGGGATGCCCAGGCTGGCGGTCCCAAGGCATCCATCAGCTTCTCCCTTCTCAACACGGACACAGCTCAGGATCCCTTCTCCCGGGGTTGCGGAGGTGGTGGTTGCTTCTGGGCTCAGTAGGGAGATGAAGAGCAGAGCCGAGATGCTTGGGCCCTTAAGCTGAGGCCCAGGAACGGGGCAGGGGGGTGGTGTGCCCAGCATGATGCAGGGTGCCAGTTGCTGGCCTGGTGGCATCTGCAGGTGATGTCTGGAAACAGATGAGACAGATTTCTCCCCTCCGCTGTCTTAACCCTCTCCTGGCCTGCAGGAAGCTGTTTGTGCTCCTTGCCTGCCTGCAGCTCGTGTTGCTCTGCCTGGTCCTGCTCACGAGGGACAGCATCAGCCGGGACCTGCCCTGCAGGCTGGCGTCCACCTTTGGGAGCTGCCCAGCATGGCCACCACCCTTCTGATACCCCTGGCCTTGCACTGCGTGGGGTGGAGAGTGACAGGGACACTGGGCGCCATGCAGACCCGCAAATGTCCAACCCTGCAGCACCACCCTTCTCCCGGGGCACCGCTGCACACATCTGGAATGGCATGGGCAGGCACACTGCACAGCCAGCTGTGACTCCACCTCGCTGTGGAGGACATTTGCCTGCCAAATACTTGCCACCGAGCTCACCCTGCCTTTAACAATAAAAAGCACAGCTGAGAACCCTGACTCCTCCCTCTGTGATTTTTCCTTGGAAAGAGACTGACTTGGTCATGGAATTTCAGCTGCCTGATGTAGGACTGACGGGGGGTGCCAGGGGGATGCTGTGCTTGTCCAAACTCCTGTTTTCAACTGTAGCTTAAAAGCTGCCATTCCATCTTAACATGTCTGGCGATGGATTGAGCTGCCTCTAGCAAAGACTTACGCTGGCCGGGAAACACTGTAACACCCTGCTCTGCTCTTACTGGGAAACCAAATGTGAGCTGGAGTTAACTGGAAGTGGGCTGAACCAGCGATGTTTCGTGCAGTGACATCCAGCTCTTCTTGTCCTATGCATTAATCCACCTCAAACACTCCATGCTTCAGAGCTTTTCCAAAAGGAAGGTATTCATCCACAACTTTCAGCTTTGAAACCAGACTTCAGAAAGGAGATGATGCCTCATAAATGCAGTGTGTAAAGTTGAGTACATTATTTTTTGCTGCAAAGAAATGAAAAGTGGAAAGGTGAAACCTGTTAATAATGCCGTATCCTGAACCCCACGGAAAGGGCAGAGGCCCTCAGGGCCTTCTTTGCCTGAGGTTTTCCTGGTCCACTTTTCCCTCGGGAGGCCTAGAGAGAGCGGAGGCGGGTGAGAGTGTGTGCTATCTCCTGTCCTAGTCATCCCCCACCCCCCACCCCCATTAACTGTCGGTGGGATTTCAGCAAAAAGAGGTGCAGAGAGAGAGGGACTGAGGGAGGAGTTAGTGATGGGAGGAAGAGAGAAATGGCCGCAAGGGGCTGGGTGAGCCTGGGGCCAGAGGGGAGCGTTTGGAGGAAACACTGCTGCGGGAGCTACGGACGGCACTGAAGAGCGAGGCTGTGGGGCAGCAGAGATGCCAGGAGGAGCAGAGGCCAGGATCACCTCCTCTCTGTTTCCAGGTGTGAGTCCTAAAGGGGCCTGAGGGGATGCCTCTGAAGGGACGGCGTGAGGGGGACCATCTCCACAGGGACACTGTGCTCATCCGGGGCATGTCAGCTGCATGATCACATCAGGGGTCATGTCTTTTGCCTTGGTGTCCTTGTACACTGTTTCTGTGTAGATCTGCATTGCACAGCTTCATTGTTTTGGTTTCTTGGCCTGTGCATAACGTTATCTTCTGGCAAGACGGGTCTACCCCTGGTACTGAGCAAGGGACAAATCTCTGCAGGAATCTCAGTAGCAAATATCAAATTACATCTTGACCTCGTAGCTGTGAGCCACATTGGTGGATGTGTGGCTTGTACCCTAATCATGTGCCTTACGTCACAGCTAAGTCTCTCTGGTGCTAGTGAGATAGACAATTTCTTGTGTGAACTCATGCCCATCATTAATCACTCCTGTGATGATCCTACAGTGATCCTGCTGCTGAGTTCCTTGATCTCTTTTATAGAAGCTCTTTTCCCATTTCTACTGAGCCTGGCCTCTTCTGTCTGCATCATCACCACCATCCTGAGAATCCCTTGCAATGCGGGGAGACAAAAAGCCTTTTGCACTTGCTCAGCTCATCTGACCAGGTACCAGCAGAATGAGAAAGGGGAAGAAAATAGTCTCTATTACACAACTTCCCCACTTCTTTCCTTTGGGCAAGACATCGACAGCAGTAGCTACAGCACGGCAGGACCCAGAAACTCCTTGGCAGAGAAGCTCTTCACCTCTGCAGAAAAGGCAGCTCCCAACAGAGGAGGTTGCTGCAGGGGCTGAGCAGGCTTGAAGGGAGGGGAAAGTCCTCTCCTGCACTGACCCATTAGCAAGAAGACTGTGGGGAGGGGAAGTCGGGGGAAAGAGCTGTGGGAAAAGGCTTTGCTAATGCCCTGCAGGAAGGACAGCCACCTCCCAGGAGGCATCAGCGCACAGCCAGCAGGTCGAGGGCAGTGGGGCTGCCCCTCTGCTCGGCACTGGTGAGACTGTGCTGGGAGGGCTGGCCCCCAGCAGGGGCTTCCCAGGGCTCTGGGACAGGCAGGGACACCCGGGAGCGACTGCAGCAGAGGTGCCCAGCACAGGATGGGGCTGGAGCCCATGGCCCACGCTGGGCAGGCTGCAGGCACTTCCCTGGTGCAGGAGCAGCCGTTCCCTCGGCCAGGCGAGATGGTCCATGGGAAGGGTCTCCAGGAGAGCAGCCCCCAGCACCACAGCCCCTTCCCCAAGGAGGCACCCTTCAGCCCCCAGCATCCCACCATGAAGTAGAGCCAGGCAGGGCCCCTGCGGGTGGGGACCGAGCCAGGCATGCTGTCACCACGGCCTCCTCGTGTCAGCAGTGACCTCAGCACCGCTGTTCCAGAGCCATTAAGAGGCTGGTGGTGGGAGAGGGCCCAGGATCGAGCTCTCCGCTCCTGCCTGCCAGCAGAGCTCCAGCCATGAACCAGGTGAAGCGGCTGTGGGAGCGGAGAAAGGCAGGCACAACCATCTGGGACCAACACACCACCCTTTTCCAGACCAGTGCAGCCACCCCAGAGCCCCTGGAGCTGGACCCCCCTGAGGAGGAGGAGGAGCCCATGGAGCTGGACCCCCCAGAGGGGCAGCCCATCCCGTACCCGGTTGCCCTCCCCCAGGGACCAAAGAGGAGGAGGAGGCACTAGCCTGGCAGGAGGCCCCCTGCTCCCCATCAGCTGGGGCATGGCCCCCCCAGCAAGACCAGGCTGGTGCTGGCACCTGGCCAGGGAGAGCTGAGCCAAAGGTGCCGGGGGAGGCCAAGGGTCGCCGGGCCGTGCATTGCCTCCTGGCCTGCACCTGGCTGCCAGGCAGTAGGATCTTCCCAGCAGGGACCGGGCCAAGTATTGTATTTTTTAATGTGGTCTGCTGGTGATGGGTGACACCCATCCCGACGCCTCACCAGAAAGGCCCCCGGGTCTCCGGCCAGGCTCAGAAAGTCACTGCCCGCAGGGCAGCGGGACATGATGGAGGGAGGAGCAGCCTGGGATGGTGCAGAACTTGGTACGGGATGTTCAGGGGAGGAACCAAGGGCAGGGAGAGGGAGGCATCAGGGTGGTTTGGGGAGGAACAGGTGAGGGAAAGCAGAAGGAAAAGGGGCTAAAAGGGGCCAGTCGCATGTGGACAGGCAGCTGCTTACACACTGGTCTTTCCCCACCCTGCCCCTGACAGCGCAGTCCGGCCTGTCTCCTCCTCCAGCCCCGCTCCTGACCGTGCTCCTGGCCCAGGGGCTCCCCAGCCCGTGTGCACGGGGCGTGCGGAGGAGGTCTAAGGGCAGCAGCAGGAGCTGCACCACAAGCCACGGGGACTTGGGGATCCCGCTCCCGAGGAGCCCCCGGGGGGAAGACCAGGCACATGAAGAGCCTCAGCTCTGCCCTGAAGAGCCGGGTCAGCGCCAGAGCCGCTGGGAGGAGCCGGGTCCGGCCTGTGGCGCCCAGCGAGGGCCCTCGGCCGCCCCTTCCTGCCGGCAGCCACCGGGCGCAGGGCCCGGGCGTGGGCCCCGCTCCCCCGAGACCCCAGACCGCCAGGGCAGCAGGGCCGGGGGCCGCAGAGGGCCCGGCTCCCCAACACTCCCAGCTCCACACACTGCCCCACCACGGCTGCCCTGGCCAGGCCCAACTGCCCCAGGGCGGGGACACCTCCCCCAGGGCCAGGGGCAGCCCCGCCCAGCGTTGCCTGGCAACGGTGCTGGCTGCAGGTCACGTGGTCTCCTCCTGCCCCTCCCCCCAGGTGCTGCCTAGCAACAGCAGCCCTTGGGCCCCCAGGGCTGCCCTGGCCTCTTCTGCTCCTCCCCTCCCTCCTTCCCTTCTTCTCTTCCTCCTTCCCTTTTCCTTCCCTCCCTCTGTTTTCCGAAAAGTGGATTCATTGCCCGGTGTGCAATAAGCCAATAATTACACACTCAGGAGAGACATTTGCTTATTTCTTTTGGAGTTGCGCAAGCCTGGGTGCTCGGTGGTTTCCCACAAATCCAACATACCCTGGCCTGCTTTCCAAGTAGCAATTATGCAAACAAATTGCAAGGGTTGCAACTTCCCCTTTTACACTGATTGCTTAGTGATTTACATACAATTATAATATTGCTTATACACCATTTTACTACTGTGCATGCTCAGGGGAGGGGTCCTCGCCCAGGCGCGGGTGTTTTTGACCTATGGGCATGATTTTTTGTATTCTAATGAGTTAGGGATACATGGACATTGAATTCTTTCACCAAATTGTCAGTATTAACATAGAAAATAAGATTAATAGATTTAATGTTTCTTCAGGGCTTTAGCAGTTCTAGGATGTCCTTCATTAAAGAAGGCTTCTTCTCAGAAAACAGAGGAGGCTGGCCACTGCCTTCTCACCAGGGAGAGTCACTGAAGCGCGGTCGGGGCTGATGGTCTCGATCCAGCTGCCTTCCATCTCGCTTGCCCCCTTGCCCTTGGCTCTCCTGTCCATCCAGGGACAAAGGACGCTCTTGGCGTCTCGTCACCCAAAACTCTCCAAGGTGCCCCTCTCCTCTGCCTGTCGGCGAGGGGCCCCAACGTGGCCCTGCTGCCTCTTGTCCCCGCTCCTGGTTGTGGAGCGGCTCCGCAGGGCAGCGGTGGGGAGCGCGTGAGCAGTGCCCAGCAGCTCCGGGGCCTCGCAGGGAAGTGAGGGCTCTGCCGTGGCCCCGGGGAGACCTGTCTGTGGTGCTCAGTAGGTCATCGCCATGGAGATGACAGAGGCAGGGAGAGAGCAGAGCCATTTCCCCTCCTGTCCTGCAAAGCAGACCCCTCCCTTCCCCCCAGTTCTGTCCCAGAACTCTCTGAGAAATCCTTGAGGAACGTCTGCAGACGGTGCCAAAGGCAGTGACCTCTCTCCAAGGGGGCCCTGGAGAAGTCACTTCTGCAGCCCCGCACCCACAGCTCTCTGTCCTGGGCAGAGCTGTGCGGGCAGCTGGGACTTGGGGGTTGCTTTGGGGGTTGGCGTTTTTCAAAGACAGTCTGCAAGTGCTGTGGGATGAAAGAGCACAAAGCATGGCCACACGCTGAGATGCTTTGGTGAGCCTCACTCAGGGCTGGTTTCTCCTGTGGGTTGCTCTTTTAGGAGAAGTAGGATGTGAGAGAGTGTGGGACAGGAGGCAGCCTTCCTCCCTGAGGCACCACAGCAGGCTCTTTGTTTTTCCAAGTCCTCAGCAAGGTTTCTCCATCGGCTCTGCTTAAGATAGACGTGATAGGCCTGAGAAGAGCAAATGTGCCCTTAACAGCCATCATGTGGAGGGCTTTGTGAGGGAGCCTGGTGTCTGGCAGGGTCCATAGCCATGGGCCAGACCAGGTATCAAATCTGGGGAAGTTTCTGCCTTTCCCAGGACTTTTGTCCAGCTTTTCTTCTGGGCACACTAGTACTGAGTCAAGGGGGATACTAATGCCCCTTCTCTTGGTAGCCACACTCCTCTTAATGCAACCCCGAAGGCATCTGAACTCACTCAGAGCGAGCACAATCCACTGGTTCATGTGACATCACACACGCCCTTCTCCTCAGGCCACTCCTGAAGCAGTCAGGTCCCAGCCTGTCCTGATGCACAGGGTTCTTCTTTCCCATGTGCAGGAGTTGCCACTTTATAAAACTTCATGATGTTCCTGTTGGCCGAATCCCCAAGTTTCTGAGGGTCCCCCGCACTGAAGCTCATTGTGTCAGCTCTTAATGTGTGTGTAGATGGTGCATGCTGACTTGTGGTGCCTCTGGCAAGATATCAATAGGGAGAATTGCAGATTATTCAAGTACTAAAGAAAAAAGGTCCTAGTTTCATGGAACTGCTGACCTAGGTAGTAACGACCCTGGCAGCCATCTCAGAACTGGCAGATGAGGGTACAGAGCAAGCACAGCCAGGGCCTTGGGGGAAAGGGTTACCAGAGATGGGCTGTTTGTCTGGACAGGTATGAGGATGGTAAGAGGGTGGAACATGGAAGATGTAAAGGAGAGAAAACCCCAACAAAAGGTGAAGCAAAGGAGTGATCAGGGCTGTTCAGGGGTACCTGCCAAGCAGCCCTGCAGCTGGACATCTCTGAGTGCAGCAGGACAGGAAGGCTAGCTGATCTGCTCATACTCGTGCCTGACTTGCTTCCATGGTGAAGGAGACCTGAGGGCTTTCGCTAACATCAACAAGAGTAGAGCTGGAGGAATCTTTCCAGGTGGATGGGGCCTGAGGCAGCCTCTAGCCCAACCTTGTGCTCACAGCAGGATGAGCTTTGGAGTCGGAGCAGGTTGCTGAGGGCTTGATCCAGGCTTGAAAACCTTCATGGCTGCAGATACCAGAGCTTCTCTAGGCAATATGTTCCAGTGCTTGCCTGTCTTCTCAGCAGAAATATTTTTGCTTCTCTCCAGCATGTTCCTCTCTGGTTTTGACCTATGGCTGTGGTCTCTCATCCTCCAGCATGCACCATTCTGAGGAGCCTGGCTTTGTCTTCTTGAGAATCTTCTCGTACAGGGGGACCCTAGTCCTGGAGGGCTAAAAACCAGGTGCAGTATTGTACATGTTGTCCAACAAGTGCAGAGCAGAAGGGTCTGATCACTTCCCTTGACCTCCTGGCCGTGCTCCTATTCATACGGCCCAAGGTGCTGTTGGCCTTCTTTGCTGCCCGGCCACACGGCTGTCTCATATTTGGCCTTGTGTCTGCCAAAATCCTCATGTCCTTTTCCTCAGAGCTGCTCCATGGCCCCGCAGTGCCCAGCCTGGATGTCTGCAGGGAGCTGGTCTGTCCTAGGTGCAGGAACCTGGCATTCGTCCTTGCAGAATTTCATGAGATTCCTGGCAGCCTATTGCTCCTGCCTGTCTAGGTCCCTCTCAGTGGCAGCCCTCAAGATGAAGACTGGTGCCCACTCAGTTTGGGGTCATGTACAACCGTGATGAAAGTTGGCCCCTGCAGCTCATTCATAAGGTGTAAAAGAGGAGAGGTCCCAGGAGAGGCTCTGTGGTGCTCCATTACTCTTCAGCCCTCCAGGAACAACACTACCCATTCAGCGCTACCCTCTGAGCCCCATCATCCAGCTATGATGGCAGTTCTTTGACCATTTGCTTGTCTCGCCATTCAGACCATAGAGGCCTAGTTTGTGTGCAAGTATACTGTGGGAGAAAGTGTCAAAAGCCTTCCGAAAGTTGAGGTAACTGATGTTCACTGTTCTCTGTTCATCCACAAATACAGTTCTTTTAACGTAGAAAGCCATCACGTTGGTGAGGCATGATTTCCCCTCAGGAAATCTGTGCTGACTCTTCCCACGCACCTCATTCTCCTTCCTTTACCTGGAAAGGTGATCAGAGGGGGCTCTCTGCATGACACTCTGCTCATCAAAGTGAGTCTGAACAGCCTGTAGTTGCCCAGGTTGTGCTTGTGGCCTTTGTGGAAGAGGCATGTAACATTTGCCCTTCTCCAGTCATTGGGTCCTCCCTGAGTCTCCACAGCTTTCCAAGATGACAGAGAGTGGCCTTGCTAGATAGAGGCCAACTCTCTCAGCATCCTCAGCTGCAGCCCATCCAATCCATTCAAGCCTCAGGCCATGCTGGTTGTTGTTGTTGTTGTTGTTTTTTTCCTCAGGACTCCTGACTCTAGTCACAATGGCCTGGGACACCTTGCTGGTGGGGGCCGAAGGCAAGGGACTAAGTTTTCCAGCCATACTACCTCTACTGTTACCAGATTGCCTGCCCGAGCCCTCAGCCATGGGCCCACATTTTCCTTGCTTCTGATTTTGCTGTTACTGAAGCAATAGCAGATCATCTTTGTGCCCTTGACATCCCTTGCAAGCATCAATCCTAAAGGCGCTTTGGCTTTCCTAACACCTTCCCTATTTCCCTGGACAACATTTCTCACTTCCTGCTTTGCAGCCTCTCGCTGCTCCCCATCTCTGTGTGCTGCCTTTTTGTGCTGTTGTTCAGTTGTGAGTTCCCTGTTCAGCCACTCTGTCTCCTGAGATCTCTGCTTGCTCTCCTGGACATCAGTATGGGACATTCTTGAGCTTAGAGGATGCTGTCCTGAAAGTCCTGTCAACTTTCCTGGGCTCCCCTGCCCTTCAGAGCTGCCTACCACGGGATCCCTCTACCAGTAGGTCCAAGTCTGCTCCTTTGACATCCAGAGTGTCGACTCTGCTACTCTTCCTCCTCATGTCATTCAGGATCTGGAATTCCACTGTCTCATGGCCACTGCAGGCAAGGCTGACACTGATCATCACAACCCTCATCAGTTGTTCCTTGTTGGCAGGTTCCAGGTCCAGGAAAGTGTCACCCTTGGTGACCTATCAGGCTTAGCTCTGCTAAGAAGTTGTCCTCCACACCTTCCAGAATCCTCCTGGACTCTGCTGCATTGCCTTCCCACTGAATGTCAGAGAGATTCAAGTCTCCCTGTAGGAACATGGGTTGCAGAAACTCAGCTGTGGTACCACGGCTGAGGTCAGACTTGCCATGGTGATACCTGTTCCCAAGAGCCAAGGACACTGTGTATACACAGGCCTAACTTCACAGCAAAGACATGCTGGTGAGGACAGCAAATGGCAATAGAAGGATGATGTGAGGTGCCCACTAAGGGAGCAAACCCTGCAGTACCCAAAGCCAGAAAGAAACAGAGCTGGGCCATGCAGCTGTGGCAGGAGAGGTGCTTGGTTCCTGAGCAGACTCTGAAGCACCTTGGCACATGTGATGGAGGCGACCAGCTCTCCAGGAATGACAAGGTGCCACTGAGAAAGTCCCTGGGCCTCAACAGCCTGCAAGCCAGGCACACTGTGGCTGCATCATTAGCACCGTCCCTGTTCATAGCATGAGGGCTGAGAAAAGGTTTAAGGAGAGAAGGACTAGTGGGGTTTGAGGGCTGGCATGCATGGAGACCTTGGTGTGATGTGCCTTCCATCTTGGCAGCATGCTCAGATGTAGATGGGATGGACTTTGCGTAAAGGCAGTGGTGGGAATCCCTTGTTTGGGAACAGGCAGGAAATGCGAGATGCCCTGGGGTGTTTGCCCAGCAACCACTCCAAAAGGGTAAGGACTTTTGCTGTAGGTCCTGTGCTGTACCTGCTAGAAATCTGGTGGTTGTGCTGGACACCCCGTGCATCGGACATGGCCCTGCATGAGCTGTTTGCAGTGTCAGGATCTGCATATGTCTCGGCTTCCTAGTGAGCGGAGCTCTTGCAGTAGTCGGCATCAAGTGTCATTTCAGATGGCCAAGGAGATTCTGCACCTGGCAACCAGCTGATGTCCTGGAAGCATATGGGTCTCATAATTGTTCCATCAGAGCACGGAGAAAGTGGTACATGTCTTGGACCACCTCTGGCCCTTCAGATATCTGAACAGGTGTGTGTGTGTGCGTGGACAGCTGAGTGCCTCCCTCCATCTCCCTTGATTCCAGTGGGTGCTTAAACAAGGAGCTGCCATGCAGACAGGCATTTTGTGTATGCTAAGCTTGGGCAAGGGGAATCCCACCTCCTGTGAGTTTGTGGAGAGCACGGGAGGGAACTGTATCCTATTCCAACCAAGGGGTTCTCAGTGAGCACTAGATGTATTGATTAACTCCTCTAAATCATCCCTGAAGCACGAGCAAACCAACTACCTTCTTGTGCCTGTGCTCTTATGAGATGGGAGCAGGGCTTTCCAGAGTGGGACGTTTCCACCTCTCTTAGACAGCCATGCTCTGGTGAGACCAACTGCAATGCCAGAGTCAGTCTCTCCACTGTTTCGAGAGGGACCCTCGGTGATTATTTTCATCTACTTCAGTGGCTATTTCCCAGGGGGGACCCTGCTGCCTTCCAGGAACTGTCAGCCCTGGAGCTGCAGGAACATCTCAAGGGTGCCCAGGGGACAGAGAAAGTCACGTCATCAGCTGGGCCTCTGCTCCTGAGCTGGGCTTGGCTCCTGGGGCTGCCGGAGCCCATGGCAAGCTGGCAGGCGCTGCAGAGAGCCAGCTCTGTCCAAGTGCAGCTCCTTTTCCTGGAGAAGCAGGACTCCGGGCACTGCCTGCAGGGGCCAGAACGAGATGGACATCTCGGAAGTTGAAGATAATGGGGAATCAGAGGATGGCTGAGAGCTGCCTGCCGGGAGAAATCTTCACAGCCCCTAACACAGTAAGTCTCTGGCTGCAGGGCAACATTGCTGCTGTGGCTGCCGGAGGGTTCCTCTGAAGCTGGCAGCTTCCACAGCTGAGAGGGTCTGTCAGGGCGGCTCTGCCAGCTCCTCCTGTTTGGAGCGGGTGGTGCTTTAGAGCAGGGCTTCCCAGCCACACCGTCAGAGGGACAGGCCATCACGGCTACCTTCTGCCAGGGACGGTGCTGGGGTGTGAAGCCAGGGAGTGCCCCCAGGTGTGCGCGGGCTGTAATTGAGAGCAGTGTCCCTGCGACCCAGGGTGCTGTGTGCCCGGGGCAGGGACTCTGCCGCCTGCGAGGGTCAGCACTCAGCCTGCCCAGGGAGCTGCCCAGGGCGCTGCAGGGAGAAGCTCTGGGTGGAAGGAGCGACCCTGAGAAGGGTGGGTTCATCCTCCTGTTGAGAGGGTGCTGCGGGGGTCAGGGCTGCTCTCAGCTCTCGCTCACCCCCAGGATATTTGCAGGGGACCTTTTCAAGCAGACAGCCATGGCCGGGGTTCCCTGAAAGAGAAGGACCTTTCCTGAGTCTCTGCTTTCAGTTTCCCACTCTTTACGGGAGGTGGGAGGTGGTGGGGAAGGGGAGAGGACAGGAACTGTGAGGTTTGGACAACAGGCTGATACCCTGAGACCATTACAGTGAGAGATCAGTAGTTCTGTGAGGGACCTCATTGCATCCTTTCACCCAGTGCTCTGCCTACAGAAAGCACCACCATCACCTTGCCTGGCCTCACCCGCGTTTGTCTGACCTGCTCCTTAGCACCTGCAAAGCCAGAGGTGCCCCTGGGCAGTGCCCTGCTGCTGGGAGGTTTCTGCAGGGCAGGACTGAGGGCCCAGAGGGTGGGATGGGGTCTGTGAGCGCTGGCAGGGAAAAGAGATGGGGCAGGGAAAGAGCTGCCAGGAGGAAAAGCTCCAGGCAGTGGAGTTATGATCAGCGAGTGAGAGGAAAGTAAAGACATAAATGCTGTGGGAGGGGAATTAGGAAAACTCCCGTTCAGTCCCTGCAATGCAGACATCTTCCTCTCAGCAAGCCCCCTGTGTCTCCTCTCCACCCAGCACAGCCTCTGCCCTCAAGGCCATGGGCTGCAGGGCAGGAGCCCCCTCCTCAGCAGCCTGAGCTGCAGCAGAGCAGAGGGGCATCTCTGCTGTGACGTGCCCATTTCCCACTGCACGGCAAAGGGGCTGAGAGTGACTGTGCTGCGATGCCGCTGCCTGGGAGGTGGTGTGCAGAGCTGGGAGAGGGGAAGGCTTTCCTAACTGCCCGTCTGGCTCTCCCTCCTGGCTTTCCCTTTGCTGGCAGCGTCATGGTACTGCTGCTTGTTTCCTCTCCTCTCTGTGCTGCTCTGCTTCTTGCTGTCCTGCTCTCTGGGGTGAAGGAGAGGGGTTCAGCTGCAGTTAAGGCACTGACCCTGTGGGTCCTGCGTGGAGCTGTCTTCATGGCAGTGATGTGCCCAAGGCCCCTTCTAACCCTCTAGGCAATGCATTTCATCTGATTGGGGAATGATCTGACTCTGCTTTAAGGCTGCGCAGCCTCATCCTTCTTCAGATCTCTTGACTGTCTCTCTGGGGTGTCCTGCCAGGCTGCAAGCTGCCCTCCACAAGACCTCAGCTCTGCCATAGCATGTCTGTGATAGCGGAGAGTCTTTGTGCTGGTCATGCAAGTCAGAAACCTCCTCACCTGCTCTGACGAGCTCTCCAGAGCACACTCTCCATGTCTGCTCTGAGAGGGAAGAATGGGGAAATCTTCCCTCTGGAGCTACATTCCTCCACTCTCACCTCAGCCCAGGTCCTTTCTTAGAGTAACTTGGGAGTGGGATTGTCCTTTAGCTGGGAGAGGTGCTAGCACAGGGCAGCGGGCAGCAAGACTCCTGCACAGTCCAGATCCCCTGACTCTGTCTGTAGTATACAGACACCGTGAGCCCTTTTCCTCCTGGGACACTTAAGTTCTAATGCTGAGAGAAACTGAAATGCCAACGATTTCTACTGCATCAAAGAATGCTCCCACAGTGCGATGGAGGCATCTGAAAACTCAAGAATCAGATCCCTCCACTGCAGCCCATTTTCTTAATAAACTGTTGAATGAACTCTCCATAAAATGGGTGGCTGTAATCTGCTGCAGAGTGTATACATCAGAGCTAGTCACGTCCCACTCCCATTGCAGTTCCTGGGGAAAGAGTGCAGAGGGTAAACTGATGTGAGGAGAGGGTCCATCTCACTGGAACAGAGATGTCTAGGAAGGGATCGGGTCAGCCCCTGCCTTCACTCCAGTGTTTCTGTGGCTTGCTGGAGTGGGAGCTGGTGGGGCTGATTCTGATACAGACACCTGTGTTCAGGAGGGCAAGGCTGGGGGAGATGAATCCCTCGCAAGGGTCTTCTCCTTCAGAGACAGCTGCCATGAGTGCTGTATTCGTCTCTCACAATGATTAAAAGAGGATATTTGCACTGGGTCACTGGACTGAATCCCCTTCACTCAGCTTGTCACACCCGTCTCCTCTGGAGCCCACACCCAGAGGTCCCTGCTATGCACGGCGCACTCAGACAGCATAAACCAGAGATGAGAAAAGGGATCTGAATGAAAGGAGAGAAGAGAGGAAATGTGGAGGTTTCTATTAAGAATAGTTTGGGCTTGGCTCAGAGAAAACTAACTTGTCAATGCCTTTTCCTCCTTGGACAGTCCCCAAAGCTCAGAAGAAGCAAATGCCCAACAGCAGTTTCCCAGATGAGTTCCTCCTCATGCCATTTGTGGACACGCGGCAGCTGCAGCTCTTGCACTTCTCCCTCTTCCTGGGCATCTACCTGGCTGCCCTCCTGAGCAATGGTCTCATCATCACAGCTGTAGCCTGCAACGACCTCCTCCACACCCCCATGTACTTCTTCCTCCTCAACCTCTCCCTCCTCGATCTTGGCTTCATCTCTGTCATTGTCCCCAAATCCATGGCCAATTCCCTGTGGGACACCAGGGCCATTTCCTACTCAGGATGTGCTGCCCAACTCTTTTTTTTTGCCTTTTTTGTTTTGGCAGAGTATTGTCTTCTCACAATCATGGCCTACGATCGCTACATTGCCATATGCAAACCCCTGCACTATGGGACCATCATGGGCATCAGAGCGTGTGTCAAAATGGCAGCAGCTGCCTGGGCCAGTGGGTTTCTCAGTGCGGTGCTGCACACTGGGAACACATTTGGAGTAACATTTTGCCAAGGTAACTCCCTGGGCCAGTTCTTCTGTGAAATCCCCCAGATCCTCAAGCTCTCCTGCTCAAACTCCTACCTCAGGGAACTTGGGGTTATTGTGGTTAGTGCCTGTTTAGGCTTTGGGTGTTTCATCTTCATTGTGGTGTCCTATGTGCAGATCTTCACTGCTGTGCTGAGGATCCCCTCTGAGCAGGGACAGCACAAAGCCCTCTCCATGTGCCTCCCTCACCTGGCCGTGGTCACCCTGTTTGTCAGCACTATCATATTTGCCAACCTGAAGCCCCCCTCCCTCTCCTCCCCAGCTCTGGATCTGGTGGTGGCTGTTTTGTACTCGGTGGTGCCTCCAGCAGTGAACCCCCTCATCTACAGCATGAGGAACAGGGAGCTCAGGGATGCCCTGAAGAAACTGATTCTCCTGGTTTTAGTGCAGCAGCAATGAGCTGCCCATCCCTCTTCACAAGTGGTTTCTAAGTACCTCAGACAAGTCTTGTGCTTTGGGCATTCTTGCTGTGATCATCATGTTTGTGCAGAAGTGCTGGAATTCATCCCACTTGCTTACAGCCATGAACCCAGTCTGCCTGACCCAGAGGTCTTGTGTAAATGTGTCTCACAGTGTCGCAGCTGGCCTCTCTGTAATAAAAGGGGATTTCCCCTGTGCGGTGCTTGAATGTTGGGCTCTCCTTCAAAAGACGGAGCCAAGAATGTGCTCAAGGACTTTCCCCCTGAAAGGGCCTGTTGCTTTTCCAGGGCTCTCCCTGGGCTCAAGGCAATGAGCTTAGAGGTGATGTGTTAGGGAATGAGGGCTGGATTCAGCTCTTGCTTCCTTGTTCCCAGTACACCTGGAGGTGGTGAATGGTCAAGTGGTATCTCCCATAGGACAGGGCTGGACACTGATGGTCGTCCTTCTCGAAGGGAGTATGGATCCATCAGGATAGCACAAGGCATCCCCAAGGGCACCACGTGCTTAGGGGTGGGCAGTGAATGGAGCTTTGCAAAATCCAGTGGAGTCACCCAGAGGGAAAGGGCTAAAGCAGTGAATGTGCAGGCTAGTGAGAGCTCTGCAATCCCACTAGAGGCAGTGGGGACCCAGGAGGCCCAGGAAAGGGATCCTGCAGAGTGGTCCATGTCACCTTCAATGAGAAGCCATGGGCTGGATCTAGCGACATGCCTGAACACAGCCTGAGCCATTTGAAATGTCCTGTAATTGCTCAGAGCATCGTCCATGGCCACAGGGCAACAGATGTCTCGGTAGGGCGTTGTCACGTGCAATGACGCCCGTCCAGCTGGGTCTGCTTCCCACCCTGACCAGCGCGGTGTCACCCCATAGCCCCAGGCCACCACAGCCCACTTGCTCTGCTAGGCTGCACTGCCAGATCGGGGCTCCCCGTTGGGCCCCTGCAGCAGGGCAAGCTGGGGCGGACTGGTTGAAGAGCAGCTTTGCAGGAAAGGACCTGGGTGTGCTGGTGCTCAACAAGTTGACAAGAAGGCAACAGGGTGCTCTTGTAGCAAAGACAGCCACCGTTATCGTGGGTTGTATCAGCAAGAGTACAGACAAGTGCAGGGCAAGTACAGTAGGACAGACAAAATACCCTGGCAGTCTCCATCAAAAAGAAGCAAAATGAAGGGCACAACTGGCAGACTACCAATGCTGGGGAGAGTGGTATGATCAACAGAGTGCCCAGGGACTGCCAACATTTTAAAGCAATCAAAACAAGAAAGGCCTTTCTGCCAGTTGCCAAGTGGCTGGAGCCAGAGGTACCCAGGCTTGCTCAAGGCTGAGAGCTCCAGAGGGACTTCTTCTTTACTCGACCTCCAAGCACATGGCCAGGATTATGCTGTTTTAGTGGTAGAACATGTTTTTGCCAGTCTAAGTTTTTAATGAAAGCATGAGGAGTCATATGCACACCAACGGGGGGCGGGGGTGTGTGTGGGGGGGAGTAAGGCTTCCCATTGGCTTTAGTGGCTGTGGGATGAAGCCTGCATTTGGTTTGAAAGAGACAGGATTAGGACTGAATGTCAGGCAGGTGACTATAAACTACCTGATGCTTTCTATACTCTCCAGTGATATTTCTTCTCGTCACTCCTCAGTCTATACTGCACTCTATTTTCTCCCCTGCATCATGGATCATCCCTCTGGAGAAAGAGCTGAGTCCAGGGACACGCCATGCCGATAATCTGGGCATCGCGGGGAGCCCACTGCAAGAGTAAGTGTGTGCATGAGAGCTCACAGCAAAGGCCTGGGCAAGCCAAGGAGCAGGGACCCTCCCCAGGTGCCAAGGATCCCAGTCCCTGAGCCACAGGGCTGGGTACAGCCTCCTCCAATTGCTCATGACAGGAGCTCATGACACCCACCACAGAGTCCAAGAAGTTTCTGTGGGAGAGGTGGAGGAAGAAAGTAGACAACTCCAAAGAGGGGGGATGAAGACCAGCAGTCCCAGGGGTAAACATCTCCAAATACGGGTGGATTTGACCCCCTCTCTGGCAGAGCCATTTCCTCCATGGGCAGCAGCACCTGGGGGAAGGAGGGTCTTTTGCTGACAGCCCTTGTGGCATAGAGGGCATCAGGGTTGGAGACACCCCTTCCAGCCAAGGGGCAGTTGCTGCGCACTCAAACAAAGGTTTCAGTTGGGGACCTCAAAGCTCCGGGACCAGTGTGGAAGGCAGCAGTGAGTGGCAGCCCTGCCGCTACACTGAGAATTTCATTCTGTTGGGCTAAACCAGGACCCCAGGGACTCCCTGCAGCCGGCTGGATGGGCACAGATGGGACCTGGCCCTTCCTGCTGCTCCCAAGCATGTCATTCAAGGAGGTGCTGGAAGAACAGGCCTGGAGGGATCCTCATGGCACTGCATTGCCTGTGGCTGTGATAACCGATTGTCTCCCTCCTGCAAACGCTTCCCGGGTCAGGTGCTTGGGGACAACAAGCTGGCAGTGCTCATGGGAATCCATCAGGACCATGCCCTGTGTGTGGGCAAGGGGACCTCAGGCACTTGTCACCCTGTTGGAGAGCAGCTTGGAGAGCAGAGACCTGGGGGGAGGAAAGAGAGGTCCCATGGCTGGCAGAGTGAAGGTGCTGCTGTGTGCCTGGGGCCAGGGCACTGCCACCTCCGAGGCCCTCTCCTAGCTCCTGAGAAGCTCTTGCAGAAGCAAGCAAATCCCAGAGAACAACCTTCCCCACCTTGCTGGGAGTCAAGGAGAGGGTCACTTCTGTGAGAGAACATGACAGGCCAGGAGCAGGCACATGGCTGGGGTTTGTGCTTGTGAGGTCACTTCTGCCCCAGGACCTGATAGGCCAGCAGCAGGCACAGGGCTCACATATGGGGCTGTAAGGTCACTGCTACCTCAGAAGCCGGCAAAGGGCTTCAGGGCTGATTGTGAGGTCACTTCTGCCTCAGTACCTGATTGGTTGGTGTAGGTTCCTGGAAGTCACCTGTGCCTGTGCTGCTGTTAGGCCAGAACCAGGTTAATTGGCACAGGAGACTGTCCTGGAGGGCAGAGAGGCCATGGATCCCTCGTGGATCTTCAGGGACAACGTCCTCAAAGCCCAGGAACAAGCCAGTGTGATGTGATGGGAGTCAAGCAGGGCCTGGCAGGAGAACCGCACGGATGACCAGGGGCACCCTGACTTAGGAGAAAAAGAAATGCCCCTTGAAGGGTAGTGCTGTGGTGCAAGAGGTCAGGCAGAGGGAGCCTGTGGTGAGCCCCTGGCTTTGTGTTTGAAGGAAAAGCAAGGGAGGGTGGAGACACATCAGTAAAGCTGGGCAGATCCCTGGGTGAGAGCAAGGAGGGGAAGCAGGCTGGGTGTCTACAGGCTGCAGTGGAGCAGGCGCAGGCACAGGACAGTCTAGGACAGCCTGGGGTGGAGATGGCCAGGGGCACTGCCAAGGCTGAAAGCTTCCGACAGGACCGAGATCTTTGTCCTCTTGGCTATGGCTCCTGTACCTGCCACTGAGGCCTTCCAGAAGACACCATGTCCTTGCAGCACCCTGGCCTGGTTTCCTCCTGTCAGTGAGGGGGCCTGTGAGGTGCCATCTCACTGTCCCTCACTCAGTGTGGCACACTCCCACCCTCACACTGCCCCCACAAAGAGCCCTGAGCAAAGCGTGAGGGAAGGGATCACCCTACTCAGGGGCTGGGTGTCAGTACTTGGCCATGTGGTATGATAAAACACATCCAGGTTTTCTAGGCATCAGAGCCATCTGCACATTTTCTCTACCTACCTCTAACAACTGCCTCTGCTCTAATCAGCCCCTGGAGAGGTTGTGTGAGTAATGGCCCTCAGGGACCCATTAATACTCCAAGAAACTTTGGGATTTGCTTCTGAATTCAACTTCTTGAGAGGTTGGTTCATTCTCCTCTCAGAATCTGATGTTCATGCACTCAGCAACAGATACCCCTGCTGAGGGGTCACTGCAATCCAAAAAGCCCTAGGGAGCCATGTCTATCTCCATAATTTCCCTCAGTTCTTCAGATCTGGAGTGGCTAATTGGGGAGGTTTCAAGAGTGTCTTTACAAGAGGAAGATATCAATGAGCACCTAAAAAAAGACAAAATATTCCGGCTTTTAAAGTTTTCTTTACTTTTCAACTTACAGAACAAGTGATATCCACATTCTCTGATTCATAGTGACTCTGAGGGTCTCCCAATGAATCCTGATGTGTGAGAAAAGCAGTATTTTTGACAGCAGGCATGTACAAACAGCCTTTCTCCCACTTCCCCAGTCCTGCCATTTCTCTCTTCGGCCACTGGGGACCTACATCACCCTTGTAAAAATCAACCCTTTTTCCACTGGAGTCTGTAGCTGAGTGTTACAGCCCCTATGCACCAATTCCCACCTGCTTTCCTTCGAGAACTAGCTGCAAAGGGACATAGAAGGATAATTCTGAACTGTGATCAAAACAACAAAACATGTTACTTTTGAATGAAAAATAAAATACATTCCTTAACTGCATGTTAAGTCCAGGCTGCCTCCAGGGAGGTCCACTTTCCACAAGGAATAACCTTCCTGGAAATATTTTTGACAGCTAGACAGGAAAGGAGAGATAGCAGCACAATTCAGTTGTTGTCTAAAGAGACAAGAAGACTCCTGAAAGAGGAGGCAAGCTCAAGCTCAGAGTTGCAGCTAGAGGAATGAGAGGTACCTGAGTGAATAAAGAGGAAGAGGAGAAAGAGAAGTGGAAAGCTATGGAAAGTTCCTTTGTACAGATAGTCTGATGCAAAGATGACTTTAGAAATAATTAAGTTAATCAGGGCATGGGGAAAGATGTGAAAGACTGGTGAGGTTAAAAGCACAGTAGAACAGACAGAGCAGTGAGAATGCAAGTTTGAGGGAGACCAATATTTCTTCTCCTGGGATTCAGACCCTTCCTGAAGATTTCCAGTAGTTCCTCAAGGGAAAACATGGACAATCTTTTAAAATTATTGAATTATTTCAGCTGAGGAAAAGGTGCTCATATTTTTAACACATTTTTAAGTGGTTCTTCACCTTTCCAGGCAGAGCTCAGGTGTCTAACCACAAGCATGCAGTGGCACTTGGAGAGGCCCTGGTGTATCAGCGGTACTTGCCTGGGCCTGGCAGCTCTCAGAGTTGACCTGCGGGAGACCAGAGCCCCTCTGAGCTGCATATGGAGGCTGGGCAGAGGGAACAAAGGCACCTACAAGGACACCACGTGTCCGTGTCCCTGTCACTGCACAGTGCATCTCACCCCAGGTGGAAATCACTTTCCTTTACAAAACACACACACACACACACACTCACTCACTCACAGAATCCGCCCCAAACACCAACAAGGAGGAGTACAAGAACATAAAGACTGTTAAAAGCTAAAAAGTGTAAAAAATAATTCTTTGCTTTTTAATTTCTTCTTTGTTTCAATTTTACTGTCATTTTCTAAACATTTCTGTTATAATCAGGCCTACAGCATGATAAAAGACAACACCGAGTCCAGGGCTCACCAAAACCACTCCCTGCCCAGGGCTCTCCATGCCATTCCTCACTCCTTCCAAAGAGCAAGGCACACTCTGAGGGCTCAGGCTCTCTTGACCAGCAGTGGAAAATAGGGTGACCGGCTTCAATGAAATGAAATATCTTTGGATGGCCAAATTGGCACCAATCTCAACATACCTGTGCTGCAGTGCTGTTTTAAAGGAGGCCCTAAACACCTAGCCACACTCCCGGCCAGTCAATGAAGTGTAACTGATTTTAGGCAGCAACAGGGAGAAGGCTGATCTCACCCAATGCCAGACCCTTCTGTGCACATGTCTCTGCCTAATCCAGCTGCCTGCACTTCCCTTTCTAGGCAATGGAGAGAAATAAGGTGTCTCCCTTAGGGGTCTTGAGAGACTTCTCCTGCTGACCAGCTAATGCTCCACAAAGGTTCCTGTAGCTCCTGGATCACATTTCCCAGCACTGCCTGGGAACACAGTGACCCCAGGGCATCTCAGGCAGCAGTAACCTCTCTTGGTGCCCCAATTAATAAGGGCCTGAATGTAAACTTTTAGTCAAAAGTCCAAACCTATTCAAAGAAGAACTCTATGCAATAACTGAGAAAAGCCAGGAATTACCACCTCTGTTGGACTATATACATATACACGTACAGTTATTTGTCATGCCATATTTGCTACCAGCACTCTGAATGGGGAAATTTTCTTCTGAGGAAAAACTATATTTAAATTAACATACTTCCTTGCTCTTCCGCCTCTCTGCCCTGTCTTCTTCCTCGGCCTAGTCTGTCTTTACAGAGCTCTCCATGGAAACACGAACTGTGATTGAATCACCACACTTAGGATGGACGAGACCTCTGGAGGTCATGTCCCCACAGTCCCACCTCCCTCCTCCATGCAGAGGGAACTAAATGAGCTTGCTCAGGGGCTCACTCCAAATGCACATAGTTAACAAAGGTGCTGAGAGTGTGCTCTATCCCATGTCCCAGGCCATTAATGAAGAAATTCAACAGTGTTGCCCCCTGTGTTGATCGCGGAGGGATGCCACCAGTAACCAGCCACCAGTTTGGCCTGCTCGTACCACTAATCACAGCCTTTGGGCCTGATGGACCAGCCAGTCTTCCACCTGCTTTATGGTTGATTTATCGAGTGCAGATCTCAACAGTTTGGCTAGAGGTAGAACAGGGATGACTGTGTCAAAGGCCTTGCCAAAATGAAGGCACACCAAGTCCCCTGCTTTCCCCTTGTGCCCACAGTCTTCTGGTACAAGGCAGTGAGGTTGGTCAGGCAGAGTTTCTATTTCCCTTTGGTCAGCCCACGCTGGCTCCTCCAATCCTTGCCCTCCAGATGCTTGGAGATGGTTTCCAGGAGCATTTGCTGCATCACCTTCCCAGGGACTCGCATGAAGCTGACCTGCATTCTTCCTCTTGCCCTTCTCTGGAAATGGGTGTGATGTCTGCCTTTTCCCAGATAGCAGGAACCTCCCTGCTTGCCCAGACATTTCAAAGACAATCAAGAGCAATGTCACACGGGCACTAAGAGCCTTGGGGACCAGGGGGGCCTGGGGGCAGATCTTACCAGTAGTATGGAAGGTAGAAAAGACAAGGAGATATCCAGCTTTTTCCCTGTCCTTGTCACTATGTCCCCTGCCCCACTGAGCAGTGAGAGCACATTCTCCTTAGCTGCCTTCCTTGTGCTGCCAGCAGGCTTACAAAAGCCCTCCTGGTTGCCCTCCACACCCCTTGAGAGCTCCAGCTCCAGCTCCAGCTCCAGCTGAACTTTAGCTTTCCTAACTCCATCGCTGCACCCACAGGCAAGGTTTCTGTCTGCCTCCTGTGCAGCCTCTTCCCCTTTCCACCCTCCGGGAACTTCCTTCCTGTGGCTGAACTCCTAAGTCAGGGTGCCCCTGGTCATCCATGCGGTTCTCCTGCCAGGCCCTGCTTGACTCCCATCACATCACACTGGCTTGTTCCTGGGCTTTGAGGACGTTGTCCCTGAATATCCACGAGGGATCCATGGCCTCTCTGCCCTCCAGGACAGTCTCCTGTGCCAATTAACCTGGTTCTGGCCTAACAGCAGCACCGGCACAGGTGACTTCCAGGAACCTACACCAACCAATCAGGTACTGAGGCAGAAGTGACCTCACAATCAGCCCTGAAGCCCTTTGCCGGCTTCTGAGGTAGCAGTGACCTTACAGCCCCATATGTGAGCCCTGTGCCTGCTGCTGGCCTATCAGGTGCTGGGGCAGAAGTGACCTCACAAGCACAAACCCCAGCCATGTGCCTGCTCCTGGCCTGCCATGTTCTCTCACAGAAGTGACCCTCTCCTTGACTCCCAGCAAGGTGGGGAAGGTTGTTCTCTGGGATTTGCTTGCTTCTGCAAGAGCTTCTCAGGAGCTAGGAGAGGGCCTCGGAGGTGGCAGTGCCCTGGCCCCAGGCACACAGCAGCACCTTCACTCTGCCAGCCATGGGACCTCTCTTCCCTCCCCCCAGTTCTCTGCTCTCCAAGCTGCTCTCCAACAGGGTGACAAGTGCCTGAGGTCCCCTTGCCCACACACAGGGCATGGTCCTGATGGATTCCCATGAGCACTGCCAGATGGTTGTCCCCAAGCGCCTGACCCAGGAAGCGTTTGCAGGAGGGAGACAATCGGTTATCACAGCCACAGGCAATGCAGTGCCATGAGGATCCCTCCAGGCCTGTTCTTCCAGCACTTCCTTGAATGACATGCTCGGGAGCAACAGGAAGGGCCAGGTCCCATCTGTGCCCATCCAGCCGGCTGCAGGGAGTCCCTGGGGTCCTGGTTTAGCTCAACAGAATGAAATTCTCAGTGTAGCGGCAGGGCTGCCACTCACTGCTGCCTTCCACACTGGTCCCGGAGCTTTGAGGTCCCCGACTGAAACCTTTGTTTGAGTGCCCAGCAACTGCCCCTTGGCTGGAAGGGGTGTCTCCAACCCTGATGCCCTCTATGCCACAAGGGCTGTCAGCAAAAGACCCTCCTTCCCCCCAGGTACTGCTGTTCATGGAGGAAATGGCTCTGCCAGAGAGGGGGTAAAATCCACCCGTATTTGGAGATGTTTACCTCTGGGACTGCTGCCTTCATTCCCCCTCTTTGGAGTTGTTTCTACTTTCTTCCTCCACCTCTCCCACAGAAACTTCTTGGACTCTGTGGTGGGTGTCCTGAGCTGCTGTCATGAGCAATCGGAGGAGGCTGTACCCAGCCCTGTGGCTCAGGGACTGGGATCCTTGGCACCTGGGGAGGGTCCCTGCTCCTTGGCTTGCCCAGGCCTTTGCTGTGAGCTCTCATGCACACACTTACTCTTGCAGTGGGCTCCCCACGATGCCCAGATTATCGGCATGGCGTGTCCCTGAACTCCGTTCTTTCTCCAGAGGGATGATCCATGATGCAGGGGAGAAAATAGAGTGCAGTATAGACTGAGGAGTGATGAGAAGAAATATCACTGAAGATTATAGAAAGCATCAGGTAATTTATAGTCACCTGCCTCACATTCAGTCCTAATCCTTTCTCTTTCAAACGAAATGAAGGCTTCATCTCACAGCCACTGAAGCCAATGGGAAGCAATTTTGGACTCCTCCTCCACCTCCCAGTTGGTGTGAGTATGAGTCCTAATGCTTTAATTAAAAAGATGGACTGGCAAAAACATGTTCTACCACTAAAACAGCATAATCCTGGCCATGTGCTTGAGGAAGCCTGGGTACCTCTGGCTCCAGCCACTTGGCAACTGTCAGAAAGGCCTTTCTTGTTTTGATTGCTTTAAAATGTTGGCAGTCCCTGGGCACTCTGTTGATCATACCGCTCTCCCCAACACTGGTAGTCTGCCAATTCTGCCCTTTATTTTGCTTTTTTAATTATTTTAATTATTTTTATTTATTTATTTTTTTAGTGGAGGCTGCAGAGTATTCCGTCTGTCCCACTGAACTCTTCCTGCACTTGTCTGTACTCTTGCTGATACAACCCACGATAACGGTGACTCTCTTTGCTACAAGGGCACCCTGTCGACTTCTTGTCAACTTGTTGAGCACCAGCACACCCAGCTCCTTTCCTGCAAAGCTGCTCTTCAAACAGTCTGCCCCAGCTTGCCCTGCTGCACAGGGTTCTTTCCTCCCAGGGACAGGACATGGCTGAACTCCCCAGGCCCCTTTCAGCCCGCATCACCAGGCTGTCGCTGCCCCTCTGCTGAGCAGCCCTGCCCTCCAGCATGTCAACCACTCACCCCAGTTGGGGATCGTTCATGAACTGGCTGAAAGTGCAATCCATCCCACCATCAAAATCATTCCTAAAGACAAAAGGCATTGGCTCCAGTATTGACTCTGAAGAACGTCACTGGTAACCATTAGTCTCTTGGACTTTGTACCACTGTTCTCCACCATTCAAGCCAGGCAGCCTCCACCTAGTTTCCCACACAATCCATTGCTTACTCCTCTCTTCTGTGTTGACAGGTCTTGGTTCCCATCCATGAAACCGGGCTCTGCACCACAAACCCCCCAGTGTGTGTCCTCACCCTTCCCAATCACGCAGCTGAGTTAACATTGGTGTTTCCCTCTCTTGGGCCCTTTCCAACCCAGCCCAGACCCTCCCCGGCTCTCCCCACCTCCCCTGCCCTCTCCCCAGCCCACCCAGCAGAGCAGACCAGGTTAGAGATGGCCCCGCAGCAGTGCCCACAACAGGGTGCTGCAGAGCTCTGGGCACTCACACCACATCCCCTGACCCCCGGCAGGCACAGCAGCTCTGGGGGTAGGGATGTGTGTGCCAGCTGCCCCATCAGCCTCCAAGCTGGAACAGGCCCCCGTGGCACAAGGAGGCAGAGCACAGTGACACTCTGCATCTCCCTTGTTCTTGTGCACAGGCGATTCCCTACCCCAGACTGCCTGCAGCCCCCCGTGCCAGCCCCTCTCTCCAGCACAGCACAAGGGTCCCTGCCCTGGGGCTCCTCAGGCAGCTCCTGCTGTCCCAGGGACACAGCAGCCTGCCCTGTCTTGACCTCCATAGAAACAGATTTCTCTTTCTCGTTTATTCCGCCTTGCCAGCACACAATTGCTCCTTTGCTCTTCCAGGGATGTCCCTGCTTCCGGGAGAGTCTTTCCCCAGGGAAGTGCATTGGTGCTGCCCACCTGGCTGTTCCTGGACCCAACCCTGTGCTCCTCATGGGGCCCCGAGCTGGCAGTGCTGCTCAGCAGAGCAAGTGGGCTGTGGTGCCCTGGGGCCACAGGGTGACTGCACCGGTCATCACATTTGGGGTGGGAAGCAGACCCAGCTGGATGGGCATCATTGCATCTGACAACCCCCTACTGAGGCGTCTGTTGCCCTGTGGCCATGGACGATGCTCTGAGCAATCACAGGGCATTTAAAATGGCTCAGGCTGTGTTCAGGCGTGTCGCCAGATCCAGCCCCTGGCTCCTCATTGAAGGTGACATGGACCACTCTGCAGGCTCCCTTCCCTAGGCCTCCGCGATCCCTGCTGCCTCTCGTGGGATTGCAGAGCTCTCACTAGCCTGGACATTCACTGGTTTAGCCCTTTCCCTCTTGGTGACTCCACTGGATTTTGAGAAGCTCCATTCACTGCCCACCTCTAAGCACACGGTGCCCTTGGGGATGCCCTGTGCTGTCCTGATGGATACATACTCCCTTCGACAAGGACAGGCATCAGTGTCCAGCCCGGTCATATGGGAGATATCACTTGACCATTCACCATCTCCAGGAGCACTGGGCACCCACAAGTGAGAGCTGAATCCAGCCCTCATTCCCTAACACAGCACCTCTAAGCTCATTGCCTTGAGCCCAGGGAGAGCCCCGGAAAAGCAACAGGCCCTTTCAGGGGGAAAGTCCCTGAGCACATTCTTGGCTCCAGCTCTTAAAGGAGAGCCGAACCTTCAAGCACCGCACTGGGGAAATCTCCTTTTATTACAGAGAGGCCAGCTGTAACACAGTGAGAGACATTTACATAATACCTCTCGGTCAGGCAGACTGGGTTCATGGCTGTAAGGAAGTGGGATGAATTCCAGCATTACTGCACAAACATGATGCTCACAGCAAGAATGCCCAAAGCACAAGATTTGTCTGAGGTACTTAGAAACCACTTGTGAAGAGGGATGGGCAGCTCATTGCTGCTGCACTAAAACCAGGTGAATCAGTTTCTTCAGGGCATCCCTGAGCTCCCTGTTCCTCATGCTGTAGATGAGGGGGTTCACTGCTGGAGGCACCACCGAGTACAAAACAGCCACCACCAGATCCAGAGCTGGGGAGGAGATGGAGGGGGGCTTCAGGTAGGCAAATATGATGGTGCTGAGAAACAGGGAGACCACAGCCAGGTGAGGGAGGCACATGGAGAGGGCTTTGTGCTGGCCCTGCTCAGAGGGGATCCTCAGCACAGCAGTGAAGATCTGCACATAGGACACCACAATGAAGATGAAACACCCAAAGCCTAAACAAACAGTAACCACAATAAAGCCAGCTTCCCTGAGGTAGGAGTCTGAGCAGGAGAGCTTGAGGATCTGGGGAATTTCGCAGAAGAACTGGCCCAGGGCATTGCCTTGGCAGAATGTTACTCCAAATGTGGTCCCAGTGTGCAGCACCGCACTGACAAACCCACTGGCCCAGGCAGCTGCTGCCATTTTGACACACGCTGTGATGCCCATGATGGTCCCATAGTGCAGGGGTTTACATATGGCAACATAGCGATCGTAGGCCATGACTGTGAGAAGAGAATACTCAGCCAACATGAAAAAGGCAAGAAAAAAGAGTTGGGCAGCACATCCCGTGTAGGAAATGGCCCTGGTGTCCCACAGGGAATTGGCCATGGATTTGGGGACAGTGGTGGAGATGGCGCCAAGGTCGAGGAGGGAGAGGCTGAGGAGGAGGAAGTACATGGGGGTGTGGAGGCGGTGGTCGCAGGCTATGGCTGTGATGATGAGGCCGTTGCTCAGGAGGACAGCCAGGTAGATGCCCAGGAAGAGGAAGAAGTGCAAGAGCTGCAGCTGCCGTGTGTCCACAAATGCCAGGAGGAGGAACTCATCCAGGAAACTGCTGTTGGGCATTTGCTTCTTCTGAGCTTTCAGAACTGTCCAAGGAGGAAAAGGCATTGATAAGTTAAATAGTGTTCTCCAAGCCCAAACCAAAGTATTCTTAATAGAACCCTCCACATTCCTTCTCTTCTTTCCCTTTGTTCAGATCCCTTTTCTGATCGCTGGTTTGTGCTGGCTGAGTGTGCTGTGCACAGCAGGGCCCTCGGGGTGTGGGCTCCAGAGGAGTCAGTCCTGCTCTGCTGGGGTTGTAAATGGAGGTGTCAAACTGCCCCCAGGATTTGGGGGGATTCCTGGAGACGGGAACTGTGAGCTGAGTGAAGGGGATTCAGTCCAGTGACCCAGTGGGAATATCCTCTTTTAATCCTTGTGAGAGATGAATGCAGCACTCATGGCAGCTGTCTCTGAAAGAGAAGACCCTTGCGAGGGATTCATCTCCCCCAGCCTTGCCCTCCTGAAAACAGGTGTCTGTGTCAGAATCAGCCCCACCAGCTCCCACTCCAGCAAGCCACAGAAACACTGGAGGGAAGGCAGGGGCTGATCCCACCCCTTCTAGACATCTCTGTTCCAGTGAGATGGACCCTCTCCTCACATCAATTTACCCTCTGCACTCTTTCCCCAGGCTCTGCAATGGGAGTGGGACGTGACTAGCTCTGATGTACAGAGCCTGCAGCAGATTACAGCCACCCATTTTGTGGAGAGTTCGTTCAACAGTTTATTCAGAAAATGGGCTGCAGTGGAGGGATCTGATTCTGTTTCTTGAGTTTTGAGATGCTCCCATCACGCCGTGGGAGCATTCTTTGATGCAGTAGAAATCTTTGGCATTTCAGTTTCTCTCAGCATTAGAACTTAAGTGTCCCAGGAGGAAAAGGGCTCACGGTGTCTCTATACTACAGACAGAGTCAGGGGATCTGGACTGTGCAGGAGTCTTGCTGCCCGCTGTCCTGTGCTAGCCCCTCTCCCAGCTAAAGGACAATCCCACTCCCAAGTTACTCTAAGAAAGGACCTGGGCTGAGGTGAGAGTGGAGGAATGTAGCTCCAGAGGGAAGGTTTCCCCATTCTTCTCTCTCAGAGCAGACATGGAGAGTGTGCTCTGGAGAGCTCGTCAGAGCAGGTGAGGAGGTTTCTGACTTGCATGACCAGCACAAAGACTCTCCGCTATCACAGCTATGCTATGGCAGAGCTGAGGTCTTGTGGAGGGCAGCTTGCAGCCTGGCAGGACACCCCAGAGAGACAGTCAAGAGATCTAAAGAAGGGTGAGGGGGGGCAGCCTTAAGGGAGAGTCAGATCACTCCCCAGTCAGATGAAATGCATTGCCTAGAAGGTTAGAAGGGGCCTTGGGCACATCACTGCCATGAAGACAGCTCCATGCAGGACCCACAGGGTCAGTGCCTTAACTGCAGCTGAACCCCTCTCCTTCACCCCAGAGAGCAGGACAGCAAGAAGCAGAGCAGCACAGAGAGGAGAGGAAACAAGCAGCAGTACCACGACCCTGCCAGCAAAGGGAAAGCCAGGAGGGAGAGCCAGACGGGCAGTTAGGAAAGCCTTCCCCTCTCCCAGCTCTGCACACCACCTCCCAGGCAGCGGCATCGCAGCACAGTCACTCTCAGCCCCTTTGCCGTGCAGTGGGAAATGGGCACGTCACAGCAGAGATGCCCCTCTGCTCTGCTGCAGCTCAGGCTGCTGAGGAGGGGGCTCCTGCCCTGCAGCCCATGGCCTTGAGGGCAGAGGCTGTGCTGGGTGGGAGAGGAGACACGGGGGGCTTGCTGAGAGGAAGATGTCTGCATTGCAGGGACTGACCGGGAGTTTTCCTAATTCCCCCTCCCACAGCATCAGTGTTTCTACTTTCCCCTCACTCGCTGATCATATCTCCCCTGCCTGGAGCTTTTCCTCCTGGCAGCTGTTTCTCTGCCCCATCTCTTTTCCCTGCCAGCGCTCACAGACCCCATCCCACCCTCTGGGCACTCAGTCCTGCCCTGCAGAAACCTCCCAGCAGCAGGGCACTGCCCAGGGGCATCTCTGGCTTTGCAGGTGCTAAGGAGCAGGTCAGACAAACGCTGGTGAGGCCAGGCAAGGTGATGGTGGTGCTTTCTGTAGGCAGAGCACTGGGTGAAAGGATGCAATGAGGTCCCTCGGAAACCTTTTGATCTCTCACTGTAATGGTCTGGGACTATCAGACTCCTGTCCAAACCTCACAGCTCCTTTCCTGCCCACTTGCCCCACCATCTCCCACCTCCTGTAAAGAGTGGGAAACTGAAAGCAGAGCCTCAGGAAAGGTCCTTCTCTTTCAGGGAACCCCGGCCATGGCTGTCTGCTTGAAAAGGTCCCCTGCAAATATCCTGGGGGTGAGCAAGAGCTGAGAGCAGCCCTGACCCCCGCAGCACCCTCTCAATAGGAGGATGAACCCGCCCTTCTCGGGGTCGCTCCTTCCACCCAGAGCTTCTCCCTGCAGCGCCCTGGGCAGCTCCCTGGGCAGGCTGAGTGCTGACCCTCGCAGGCGGCAGAGTCCCTGCCCCGGGCACACAGCACCCTGGGTCGCAGGGACACTGCTCTGAATGACAGCCCGCGCACACCTGGGGGCACTCCCTGGCTTCACACCCCAGCACCGTCCCTGGCAGAAGGTAGCCGTGATGGCCTGTCCCTCTGACGGTGTGGCTGGGAAGCCCTGCTCTAAAGCACCACCTGCTCCAAACAGGAGGAGCTGGCAGAGCCGCCCTGACAGACCCTCTCAGCTGTGGAAGGCGCCAGCTTCAGAGGAAGCCTCCGGCAGCCACAGCAGCAATGTTGCCCTGCAGCCAGAGACTTACTGTGTTAGGGGCTGGGAAGATTTCTCCCGGCAGGCAGCTCTCAGCCATCCTCTGATTCCCCACTCTCTTCAACTTCCGAGATGTCCATCTCATTCTGGCCCCTGCAGGCAGTGCCCGGAGTCCTGCTTCTCCAGGAAAAGGAGCTGCACTTGGACAGAGCTGGCTCTCTGCAGCGCCTGCCAGGTTGCCATAGGCTCCGGCAGCCCCAGGAGCCAAGCCCAGCTCAGGAGCAGAGGCCCAGCTCATGACGTCACTTTCTGTGTCCCCTGGGCACCCTCGGGACCTTCCCTGGGCTCCAGGGCTGACAGTTCCTGGAAGGCAGCAGGGTCACCCCTGGGAAATAGCCACGGAAGTAGATGAAAATAGTCACCGAGGGTCCCTCTCGAAACAGTGGAGAGACTGACTCTAGCATTGCAGTTGGTCTCACCAGAGCGTGGCTATCTAAGAGAGGTGGAAACGTCCCACTCTGGAAAGCCCTGCTCCCATCTCATAAGAGCACAGGCACAAGAAGGAGTTGGTTTGCTCATGCTTCAGGGATGATTTAGAGGAGTTAATCAATACAACCAGTGCTCACTGCGAACCCCTTGGTTGGAATAGGATACAGTTCTCTCCCGTGCTCTCCACAAACTCACAGGAGGTGGGATTGCCCTTGCCCAAGTTTAGCGTACACAAAATGCCTGTCTGCATGGCAGCTCCTTGTTTAAGCTCCCACTGGAATCAAGGGAGATGGAGGGAGGCACTCAGCTGGACACGCACACACACACACCCCCTTGGACATCTGAAGGGCCAGAGGTGATCCAAGACATGTACCACTTTCTCCTTCCTCTGATGGAACAATTATGAGACCCATATCCTTCCAGGACATCAGCTGGGGGCCAGGTGCAGAATCTCCTGGGCCATCTGAAATGACACTTGATGCCGACTACTGCAAGAGCTCCGCTCACTAGGAAGCCGAGACATATGCAGATCCCGACATTGCAAACAGCTCATGCAGGGCCATGTCCGATGCACGGGGTGTCCAGCACAACCACCAGGTTTCTAGCAGGTACAGCACAGGACCTACAGGAAAAGCATGCCCTTTTGGAGTGGTGGCTGGGCAAACACCCCAGGGCATCTCGCATTTCCTGCCTGTTCCCAAACAAGGGATTCCCACCACTGCCTTTAGGCAAAGTCCATCCCATCTACATCTGAGCATGCTACCAAGATGGAAGGCACATCACACCAAGGTCTCCACGCATGCCAGCCCTCAAACCCCACTAATCCTTCTCTCCTTAAACCTTTTCTCACTCCTCATGCTATGAACAGGGACGATGCTAATGATGCAGCCACAGTGTGCCTGGCTTGCAGGCTGTTGAGGCCCAGGGACTTTCTCAGTGGCACCTTGTCATTCCTGGGGATCTGGTCGCCTCCATCACAGGTGTCAAGCTGCTGCAGAGTCTGCTCAGGAACCAAGCACCTCTCCTGCCACAGCTGCATGGCCCAGCTCTGTTTCTTTCTGGCTTTGGGGACTGCAGGGTTTGCTCCCTTAGTGGGTACCTCACATCATCCTTCTATTGCCATTTGCTGTCCTCACCAGCATGTCTTTGCTGTGAAGTTAGGCCTGTGTATACACAGTGTCCTTGGCTCTTGGGAACAGGTATCACCATGGCAAGTCTGACCTCAGCCGTGGTACCACAGCTGAGTTTCTGCAACCCACGTTCCTACAGGGAGACTTGAATCTCTCTGACATTCAGTGGGAAGGCAATGCAGCAGAGTCCAGGAGGATTCTGGAAGGTGTGGAGGACAACTTCTTAGCAGAGCTAAGCCTGATAGGTCACCAAGGGTGACACTTTCCTGGACCTGGAACCTGCCAACAAGGAAGAACTGATGAGGGTTGTGATGATCAGTGTCAGCCTTGCCTGCAGTGGCCATGAGACAGTGGAATTCCAGATCCTGAATGACATGAGGAGGAAGAGTAGCAGAGTCCACACTCTGGATGTCAGAGGAGCAGACTTGGACCTACTGGCAGAGGGATCCTGTGGCAGGCAGCTCTGAAGGGCAGGGGAGCCCAGGAAAGTTGACAGGACTTTCAGGACAGCATCCTCTAACTTCAAGAATGTCCCATACTGATGTCCAGGAGAGCAAGCAGAGATCTCAGGAGACAGAGTGGCTGAACAGGGAACTCACAACTGAACAACAGCACGAAAGGGCAGCACACAGAGATGGGGAGCAGAGAGAGGCTGCAAAGCAGGAAGTGAGAAATGTTGTCCAGGGAAATAGGGAAGCTGTTAGGAAAGCCAAAGCGCCTTTAGGATTGATGCTTGCAAGGGATGTCAAGGGCACAAAGATGATCTGCTATTGCTTCAGTAATAGTGAAAGCATAAACAAGGAGAATGTCGGCCCATGGCTGAGGACTCGGGCAGGCAATCTGGTAACAGTAGAGGTAGTAGGGCTGGAAAACTTAGTCCCTTGCCTTCGGCCCCCACCAGCAAGGTGTCCCAGGCCATTGTGACTAGAGTCAGGAGTCCTGAGGAAAAAAAAAAAAAAACAACAACAACCAGCATGGCCTGAGGCTTGAATGGATTGGATGGGCTGCAGCTGAGGATGCTGAGAGAGCTGGCCTCTATCTAGCAAGGCCACTCTCTGTCATCTTGGAAAGCTGTGGAGACTCAGGGAGGACCCAATGACTGGAGAAGGGCAAATGTTACATGCCTCTTCCACAAAGGCCACAAGCACAACCTGGGCAACTACAGGCCGTTCAGCCTCACTTTGATGAGCAGAGTGTCATGCAGAGAGCCCCCTCTGATCACCTTTCCAGGTAAAGGAAGGAGAATGAGGTGCCTGGGAAGAGTCAGCATAGATTTCCTGAGGGGAAATCATGCCTCACTACCTCATGGCTTTCTACGTTAAAAGAACTGTGTTTGTGGATGAACAGAGAACAGTGAACATCAGTTACCTCAACTTTCGGAAGGCTTTTGACACTTTCTCCCGCAGTATACTTGCACACAAACTAGGCCTCCATGGTCTGAGTGGCTGGACAACCAAACGGTCAAAGAACTAGTTGGATGATCAGGCGCAGGGGGTAGCGGTGAATGGGTAGTGCAGTTCCTGGAGGGCTGAAGAGGAATGGAGCACCACAGAGCCTCTCCTGGGACCTCTCCTGTTTTACACCTTTAGGAATGAGCTGCAGGGGCCAACTTTCATCACGGTCGTAGATGATCTCAAACTGAGTGGGCACCAGTCTCCATCTTGAGGGCTGCCACTGAGAGGGACCTAGACAGGCAGGAGCAATAGGCTGCCAGGAGTCTCATGAAATTCTGCAAGGACAAATGCCAGGTTCCTGCACCTAGGACAGACCAACTGCCTGCAGACATCCAGGCTGGGCACTGCGGGGCCATGGAGCAGCTCTGAGGAAAAGGACATGAGGATTTTGGCAGACACAAGGCCAAATATGAGACAGCCGTGTGGCCAGGCAGCAAAGAAGGCCAACAGCACCTTGGGCCGTACAAATAGGAGCACGGCCAGGAGGTCAAGCAAAGTGATCAGACCCTTCTGCTCTGCACTTGTTGGACAACATGTACAATACTGCACCTGGTTTTTAGCCCTCCAGGACAAGGGTCCCCCTGTACGAGGAGATTCTCAAGAAGACAAAGCCAGGCTCTTCAGAATGGTGCATGCTGGAGGATGAGAGACCACAGCCATAGATCAAAACCAGAGAGGAACATGCTGGAGAGAAGCAAAAATATTTCTGCTGAGAAGACAGGCAAGCACTGGAACATGTCGCCCAGAGAAGCTCTGGTATCTGCAGCCATGAAGGTTTTCCAGCCTGGATCAAGCCCTCAGCAACCTGCTCCGACTCCAAAGCTCATCCTGCTGTGAGCACAAGGTTGGGCTAGAGGCTGCCTCAGGCCCCAGCCACCTGGAAAGATTCCTCCAGCTCTACTCTTGTTGATGTTAGGGAAAGCCCTCAGGTCTCCTTCACCATGGAAGCAAGTCAGGCACGAGTATGAGCAGATCAGCTAGCCTTCCTGTCCTGCTGCAGTCAGAGATGTCCAGCTGCAGGGCTGCTTGGCAGGTACCCCTGAACAGCCCTGATCACCCCTTTGCTTCACCTTTTGTTGGGGTTTTCTCTCCTTTACATCTTCCATGTTCCACCCTCTTACCATCCTCATACCTGTCCAGACAAACAGCTCATCTCTGGTAACCCTTTCCCCCAAGGCCCTGGCTGTGCTTGCTCTGTACCCTCATCTGCCATTTCTGAGATGGCTGCCAGGGTCGTTACTACCTAGGTCAGCAGTTCCATGAAACTAGGACCTTTTTTCTTTAGTACTTGAATAATCTGCAATTCTCCCTGTTGTTACCTTGCCAGAGGCACCACACATCAGCATGAGCCATCTATACACACACATTAAGAGCTGACACAATGAGCTTCAGTGCAGGCGACCCTCAGAAACTTGGGGATTCAGCCAACAGGAACATCATGAAGTTTTACCAAGACAAGTGGCAACTCCTGCACATGGGAAAGAAGAACCCTGTGCATCAGGACAGGCTGGGACCTGACTGCTTCAGGAGTGGCCTGAGGAGAAGGGCTTGTGTGTTGTCACATGAACCAGTGGATAGTGCTCACTGTGAATGAGTTCAGATACCTACAGGGTTGCATTAGGAGGAGCACAGCTACCCAGAGAAGGGGCATTAGTATCCCCCTTGACTCAGCACTCATGTGCCCAGAAGAAAAACTGGGCAAAAGTCCTGGGAAAGGCAGAAACTTCCCCAGATTTGATACCAGGTCTAGCCTATGGCTTTGGAGCTTGCCAGGCACCAGGCTCCCTCACAAAGCCCTCCACATGATGGCTCTTAAGGGCACATTTGCTCTTCTCAGGCCTATCATGTCTATCTTAAGCAGCGCTGATGGAGAAACCCTGCTGAGGACTTGGAAAAGCAAAGAGCCTGCTGTGGTGCTTCAGGGAGGAAGGCTGCCTCCTGTCCCACACTCTCTCACATCCTACTTCTCCTAAAAGAGCAACCCACAGGAGAAACCAGCCCTGAGTGAGGCTCACCAAAGCATCTCAGCGTGTGGCCACGCTTTGTGCTCTTTCATCCCACAGCACTTGCAGCCTGTCTCTGAAAAACGCCAAACCCCAAAGCAACCCCCAAGTCCCAGCTGCCCGCACAGCTCTGCCCAGGGCAGAGAGCTGTGGGTGCGGGGCTGCAGAAGTGACTCCTCCAGGGCCCCCTTGGAGAGAGGTCACTGCCTTTGGCACCGTCTGCAGACGTTCCTCAAGGATTTCTCAGGCAGTTCTGGGACAGAACTGGGGGGAAGGGAGGGGTCTGCTTTGCAGGACAGGAGGGGAAATGGCTCTGCTCTCTCCCTGCCTCTGCCATCTCCATGGCGATGACCTACTGAGCCCCAGATGACACCCGCTGAGGTCACAGTGGCACGTGCTGCCGCATCACAGACAGGTCTCCCTGGTGCCACGGCAGAGCCCTCACTTCCCTGCGAGGCCCCGGAGCTGCTGGGCACTGCTCACGCGCTCCCCACCGCTGCCCTGCGGAGCCGCTCCACAACCAGGAGCGGGGACAAGAGGCAGCAGGGCCACGTTGGGGCCCCTCGCCGACAGGCAGAGGAGAGGGGCACCATGGAGTTTTGGGTGACGAGACGCCAAGAGCGTCCTTTGTCCCTGGATGGACAGGAGAGCCAAGGGCAAGGGGGCAAGCGAGATGGAAGGCAGCTGGATCGAGACCATCAGCCCCAACCACGCTTCCTCCTTCCCAGCGCTGCTGCGCCACTCTCTCGAGGGGAGGGGCTTCAGCAGCTCCTTGCCGAGGTGTCGCCCAGAGACTGTTAAGTGCAAAGGAGCTGTGGATCCCGGGCTGTGCGGGTGGCTGCACAGGGCTGGGGGCTGCCCCAAGAGCCCTGTCTGAGAGTGCCGCCCAGCTCAGGGCACCATGTGGCAGGCAGGACTCCTGGGTCCTGCGGCTGGGGCTGCCCTGAGCCCCAAGGCTCCTGTGAGGCCTGCTCCAAACCCTCATGGCTGGGGCAGCAGGAGGTTGAGAGGGCAAGCCTTGGCCAGGTTTCCCTGTGATTGCCTTCCCCTTTGGGATCTGGCTGTGGCAGGAAAGGGCTCCTGCCTCCCACAGCCTGGGGTGTCCTGCAGCTCCCGCAGGATTCTCAAGAGCCTGCTGCAAATGCCCAGGTTGGAAATGCAGCGTCCACCATGTAAAAAAGCCAAGTTGTCCACTTGTTTGGGAGAACCACTGATCCTCCCCCAGGGATCCTCTTGGGCCTCCAGCTTGACACAGCGTGGGCTGGGCTCCAAGATGCTGTGCTCACGCTGCCGTAGCCCTTGTCCCAAAGCCTCCCCATGGGCTTCGTTCCGCTCGGGACCGCCTCTGGACTAAGAGGAAGGCCAGGGTCAGAGGCTGGCATAAAGCCCAGCCCTGCAGCCATGGTGGTGGCTTTACGGAGGCTTTGCACAGCCCTGCACCTGTCCCTGCCGGGGCTAGGAGCATCCTGAGAGGCTGTGAGCTGGCTGCTCTGTGGCTGACACGGCCTCCCCTTCCTTTCCAGACATTGGGGCGCCGTGTCTCATTACATCATGAAGCAGCTGATGTGTGCAAGGTGGGCTGGTATCCCAGACCCCCTCGCCCACAGGGCTTTAGTCATCTGGAGAGCCCTGGGCCCCGCAGCAAGGCTGCCCAAAAGCCCAGGGATCATCCCACCTGAGGGCTCTTAGCACTTCTTTCGAGCAGGCTGTGCACAAACTCTGGAGACTGCGGCTCTTCTCCAAAGCTTTCCAAGTGCCACTTCTTGCCCCAGGCTACCTCACAAGTGGGCAGGGCAGAGAGTAGTGGCCCCAAACTGCCACAAGCATCACTTTTTCCACCTCCACAAGACTTATGCAGGTGCCTTTTTGTCTCCACCGTGTGCAGGGTGTCCTGGTAGCGGGGCTCAGCACCTTCTGGGTGCAGTGCCCAGCAGCTGCTGGGCCTTGCAGGGAAGTGAGGGCTCTGCCCTGGCACCAGGGAGACCTGCCTGTGATGCAGCACATGCCACTGTGACCTCAGCGGGTGTCATCTGGGGGCTCAGTAGGTCATCCCCATGGAGATGGCAGAGGCAGGGAGAGAGCAGGGCGATTTCCTCTCATGTTCTGCAAAGCAGTCCCCTCCCTTCCTCCCATTTCTGTTCAAGAACTTTCTGAGAAAACATTCAGGAACATCTGCAGATGGTGCCAAAGACAGTGAACTCTTTCCAAGGGGGCCTTTCCATGCTCGCTCATTCACAGCAAGCATGCTCCACTGACTCATATGACAACACACAAGCCCTTCTCCTCAGGCCACTCCTGAGGCAGTCAGGCCCCAGCCTGTCCTGATGCACAGGGTTGTTCTTTCCCATGTGCAGGAGTTGCCACTTGTCTTTGCACAACTTCATGAGGTTCCTGTTGGCTGAATCCCCAGGTTGCTCAGGGTCCCCCACACTGAAGCTCATTGTGTCAGCTGTTAATGTGTGTGTGTAGATGGCTCATGCTGACTTGTGGTGTCTCTAGCAAGATAACAATAGGGAGAATTGCAGGCTACTTCAAGTACTAAGAAAAGGAGGTCCTAGTTCCATGGAATTGCTGACCTAGGTAGAAATGACCCTGGCAACCCTCTCAGAAATGGCAGATGAGGGTACAAAGCAAGCACAGCCAGGGCCTTTGGGGAAAGGGTAGCTCAAGGTGGGCTGTTTGTCTGGGCGGGTATGAAGATGGTAAGAGGGTCGAGCATGGAAAGGGTAAAGGAGAGAAAACCCCAATAAAAGGTGAAGCAAAGGGGTGATCAGGGCTGTTCAGGGGTACCTGCCAAGCAGCCCTGCATCTGGACTGCAGCAGGACAGGAAGGCTAGTTGATTGGCTCATACTTGTGCCTGACTTGCTTCCATGGTCAAGGAGAACAGAGGGCTTTCCCTAACATCAGGAAGAGTAGAGCTGGAGGAATCTTTCCAGGTGGATGGGACCTGAGGCAGCCTCTAGCCCAGCCTTGTGCTCACGGCAGGATCAGCTTTGGAGTCGGAGCAGGTTGCTGAGGGCTTGATCCAGGCTGGAAAACCTTCATGGCTGCAGATACCAGAGCTTCTCTGGGCGACATGTTCCAGTGCTTGCCTGTCTTCTCAGCAGAAATATTTTTGCTTCTCTCCAGCATGTTCCTCTCTGGTTTTGACCTATGGCTGTGGTCTCTCATCCTCCAGCATGCACCATTCTGAAGAGCCTGGCTTTGTCTTCTTGAGAATCTTCTCGTACAGGGGGGCCCTTGTCCTGGAGGGCTAAAAACCAGGTGCAGTATTGTACATGTTGTCCAACAAGTGCAGAGCAGAAGGGTCTGATCACTTTGCTTGACCTCCTGGCCGTGCTCCTATTTGTACGGCCCAAGGTGCTGTTGGCCTTCTTTGCTGCCTGGCCACACGGCTGTCTCATATTTGGCCTTGTGTCTGCCAAAATCCTCATGTCCTTTTCCTCAGAGCTGCTCCATGGCCCCGCAGTGCCCAGCCTGGATGTCTGCAGGCAGTTGGTCTGTCCTAGGTGCAGGAACGTGGCATTTGTCCTTGCAGAATTTCATGAGACTTCTGGCAGCCTATTGCTCCTGCCTGTCTAGGTCCCTCTCAGTGGCAGCCCTCAATATGGAGACTGGTGCCCACTCAGTTTGGGGTCATCCACAACCGTGATGAAAGTTGGCCCCTGCAGCTCATTCATAAGGTGTAAAACAGGAGAGGTCCCAGGAGAGACCCTGTGGTGCTCCATTACTCTTCAGCCCTCCAGGAACAACACTACCCATTCAGCGCTACCCTCTGAGCCCCATCATCCAACTATGATGGCAGTTCTTTGACCATTTGCTTGTCTCGCCCTTCAGACCATAGAGGCCAATTTGTGTGCAAGTATACTGTGGGAGAAAGTGTCAGAAGCCTTCCGAAAGTTGAGGTAACTGATGTTCACTGTTCTCTGTTCATCCACAAATACAGTTCTTTTAACGTAGAAAGCCATCACGTAGTGAGGCATGATTTCCCCTCAGGAAATCTGTGCTGACTGTTCCCAGGCACCTCATTCTCCTTCCTTTACCTGGAAAGGTGATCAGAGGGGGCTCGTTTCATGACACTCTGCTCATCAAAGTGAGGCTGAACAGCCTGTAGTTGCCCAGGTTGTGCTTGTGGCCTTTGTGGAAGAGGCATGTAACATTTGCCCTTCTCCAGTCATTGGGTCCTCCCTGAGTCTCCACAGCTTTCCAAGATGACAGAGAGTGGCCTTGCTAGATAGAGGCCAGCTCTCTCAGCATCCTCAGCTGCAGCCCTTCCAATCCATTCAAGCCTCAGGCCATGCTGGTTGTTGTTGTTTTTTTTTTTTTTTCCTCAGGACTCCTGACTCTAGTCACAATGGCCTGGGACACCTTGCTGGTGGGGGCCGAAAGCAAGGGACTAAGTTTTCCAGCCCTACTACCTCTACTGTTACCAGATTGCCTGCCCGAGTCCTCAGCCATGGGCCCACATTTTCCTTGCTTCTGATTTTGCTGTTACTGAAGCAATAGCAGATCATCTTTGTGCCCTTGACATCCCTTGCAAGCATCAATCCTAAAGGCGCTTTGGCTTTCCTAACAGCTTCCCTATTTCCCTGGACAACATTTCTCACTTCCTGCTTTGCAGCCTCTCTCTGCTCCCCATCTCTGTGTGCTGCCCTTTCGTGCTGTTGTTCAGTTGTGAGTTCCCTGTTCAGCCACTCTGTCTCCTGAGATCTGCTTGCTCTCCTGGACATCAGTATGGGACATTCTTGAAGTTAGAGGATGCTGTCCTGAAAGTCCTGTCAACTTTCCTGGGCTCCCCTGCCCTTCAGAGCTGCCTGCCACAGGATCCCTCTGCCAGTAGGTCCAAGTCTGCTCCTCTGACATCCAGAGTGTGGACTCTGCTACTCTTCCTCCTCATGTCATTCAGGATCTGGAATTCCACTGTCTCATGGCCACTGCAGGCAAGGCTGACACTGATCATCACAACCCTCATCAGTTCTTCCTTGTTGGCAGGTTCCAGGTCCAGGAAAGTGTCACCCTTGGTGACCTATCAGGCTTAGCTCTGCTAAGAAGTTGTCCTCCACACCTTCCAGAATCCTCCTGGACTCTGCTGCATTGCCTTCCCACTGAATGTCAGAGAGATTCAAGTCTCCCTGTAGGAACGTGGGTTGCAGAAACTCAGCTGTGGAACCAGGGCTGAGCTCAGACTTGCCATGGTGATACCTGTTCCCAAGAGCCAAGGACACTGTGTATACACAGGCCTAACTTCACAGCAAAGACATGCTGGTGAGGACAGCAAATGGCAATAGAAGGATGATGTGAGGTACCCACTAAGGGAGCAAACCCTGCAGTCCCCAAAGCCAGAAAGAAACAGAGCTGGGCCATGCAGCTGTGGCAGGAGAGGTGCTTGGTTCCTGAGCAGACTCTGCAGCAGCTTGACACCTGTGATGGAGGCGACCAGATCCCCAGGAATGACAAGGTGCCACTGAGAAAGTCCCTGGGCCTCAACAGCCTGCAAGCCAGGCACACTGTGGCTGCATCATTAGCATCGTCCCTGTTCATAGCATGAGGAGTGAGAAAAGGTTTAAGGAGAGAAGGATTAGTGGGGTTTGAGGGCTGGCATGCGTGGAGACCTTGGTGTGATGTGCCTTCCATCTTGGTAGCATGCTCAGATGTAGATGGGATGGACTTTGCCTAAAGGCAGTGGTGGGAATCCCTTGTTTGGGAACAGGCAGGAAATGCGAGATGCCCTGGGGTGTTTGCCCAGCCACCACTCCAAAAGGGCATGCTTTTCCTGTAGGTCCTGTGCTGTACCTGCTAGAAACCTGGTGGTTGTGCTGGACACCCCGTGCATCGGACATGGCCCTGCATGAGCTGTTTGCAATGTCGGGATCTGCATATGTCTCGGCTTCCTAGTGAGCGGAGCTCTTGCAGTAGTCGGCATCAAGTGTCATTTCAGATGGCCCAGGAGATTCTGCACCTGGCCCCCAGCTGATGTCCTGGAAGGATATGGGTCTCATAATTGTTCCATCAGAGGAAGGAGAAACTGGTACATGTCTTGGACCACCTCTGGCCCTTCAGATGTCCAAGGGGGTGTGTGTGTGTGCGTGTCCAGCTGAGTGCCTCCCTCCATCTCCCTTGATTCCAGTGGGAGCTTAAACAAGGAGCTGCCATGCAGACAGGCATTTTGTGTACGCTAAACTTGGGCAAGGGCAATCCCACCTCCTGTGAGTTTGTGGAGAGCACGGGAGAGAACTGTATCCTATTCCAACGAAGGGCTTCGCAGTGAGCACTAGATGTATTGATTAACTCCTCTAAATCATCCCTGAAGCATGAGCAAAGGAACTCCCTTCTTGTGCCTATGCTCTTATGAGATGGGAGCAGGGCTTTCCAGAGTGGGACGTTTCCACCTCTCTTAGACAGCCATGCTCTGGTGAGACCAACTGCAATGCTAGAGTCAGTCTCTGCACTGTTTCGAGAGGGATCCTCGGTGATTATTTTCATCTACTTCCGTGGCTATTTCCCAGGGGTGACCCTGCTGCCTTCCAGGAACTGTCAGCCCTGGAAGCCCAGGAAGGTCCCGAGGGTGCCCAGGGGACAGAGAAAGTCACGTCATCAGCTGGGCCTCTGCTCCTGAGCTGGGCTTGGCTCCTGGGGCTGCCGGAGCCCATGGCAACCTGGCAGGCACTGCAGAGAGCCAGCTCTGTCCAAGTGCAGCTCCTTTTCCTGGAGAAGCAGGACTCCGGGCACTGCCTGCAGGGGCCAGAATGAGATGGGCATCTCCGAAGTTGAAGAGAGTGGGGCATCAGAGGATGGCTGAGAGCTGCCTGCAGCGAGAAATCTTCCCAGCCCCTAACACAGTAAGTCTCTGGCTGCAGGGCAACATTGCTGCTGTGGCTGCCGGAGGGTTCCTCTGAAGCTGGCACCTTCCACAGCTGAGAGGGTCTGTCAGGGCGGCTCTGCCAGCTCCTCCTGTTTGGAGCAGGTGGTGCTTTAGAGCAGGGATTCCCAGCCACACCGTCAGAGGGACAGGCCATCACGGCTACCTTCTGCCAGGGACGGTGCTGGGGTGTGAAGCCAGGGAGTGCCCCCAGGTGTGCGCGGGCTGTAATTGAGAGCAGTGTCCCTGCGACCCAGGGTGCTGTGTGCCCGGGGCAGGGACTCTGCCGCCTGCGAGGGTCAGCACTCAGCCTGCCCGGGGAGCTGCCCAGGGCGCTGCAGGGAGAAGCTCTGGGTGGAAGGAGCGACCCCGAGAAGGGTGGGTTCATCCTCCTGTTGGGAGGGTGCTGTGGGGGTCAGGGCTGCTCTCAGATCTCGCTCACCCCCAGGATATTTCCAGGGGACCTTTTCAAGCAGACAGCCATGGCCGGGGTTCCCTGAAAGATAAGGACCTTTCCTGAGGCTCTGCTTTCAGTTTCCCATTGCTTGCAGCAGCTGGGAAGTGGGGGGGGGGGGGGGGGGAGGGGGGGGGCGGCGGCAAGAGGAGAGGAAAGGAGCTGTGAGATTTGGACAGGAGTCTGATAGTCCCAGAGCATTACAGTGAGAGATCAGTAGTTCTGTGAGGGACCTCATTGCATCCTTTCACCCAGTGCTCTGCCTACAGAAAGCACCACCATCACCTTGCCTGGCCTCACCAGCGTTTGTCTGACCTGCTCCTTAGCACCTGCAAACCCAGAGATGCCCCTGGGCAGTGCCCTGCTGCTGGGAGGTTTCTGCAGGGCAGGACTGAGTGCCCAGAGGGTGGGATGGGGTCTGTGAGCGCTGGCAGGGAAAAGAGATGGGGCAGAGAAAGAGCTGCCAGGAGGAAAAGCTCCAGGCAGGGGAGATATGATCAGCGAGTGAGGGGAAAGTAAAGCCATAAATGCTGTGGGAGGGGGAATTAGGAAAACTCCCAGTCAGTCCCTGCAATGCAGACATCTTCCTCTCAGCAAGCCCCCCGTGTCTCCTCTCCCACCCAGCACAGCCTCTGCCCTCAAGGCCATGGGCTGCAGGGCAGGAGCCCCCTCCTCAGCAGCCTGAGCTGCAGCAGAGCAGAGGGGCATCTCTGCTGTGACGTGCCCATTTCCCACTGCACGGCAAAGGGGCTGAGAGTGACTGTGCTGCAATGCCGCTGCCTGGGAGGTGGTGTGCAGAGCTGGGAGAGGGGAAGGCTTTCCTAACTGCCCGTCTGGCTCTCCCTCCTGGCTTTCCCTTTGGTGGCAGGGTCATGGTACTGCTGCTTGTTTCCTCTCCTCTCTGTGCTGCTCTGCTTCTTGCTGCCCTGCTCTCTGGGGTGAAGGAGAGGGGTTCAGCTGCAGTTAAGGCACTGACCCTGTGGGTCCTGCATGGAGCCATTTTCATGGCAGTGATGTGCCCAAGGCCCTTTCTAACCTTCTAGGCAATGCATTTCATCTGATTGGGGAGTGATCTGACTCTCCCTTAAGGCTGCCCCCCCTCACCCTTCTTCAGATCTCTTGACTGTCTCTCTGGGGTGTCCTGCCAGGCTGCAAGCTGCCCTCCACAAGACCTCAGCTCTGCCATAGCATAGCTGTGATAGCGGAGAGTCTTTGTGCTGGTCATGCAAGTCAGAAACCTCCTCACCTGCTCTGACGAGCTCTCCAGAGCACACTCTCCATGTCTGCTCTGAGAGAGAAGAATGGGGAAATCTTCCCTCTGGAGCTACATTCCTCCACTCTCACCTCAGCCCAGGTCCTTTCTTAGAGTAACTTGGGAGTGGGATTGTCCTTTAGCTGGGAGAGGGGCTAGCACAGGACAGCGGGCAGCAAGACTCCTGCACAGTCCAGATCCCCTGACTCTGTCTGTAGTATATAGACACCGTGAGCCCTTTTCCTCCTGGGACACACAAGTTCTAATGCTGAGAGAAACAGAAATGCCAAAGATTTCTACTGCATCAAAGAATGCTCCCACAGTGTGACAGAGGCATCTAAAAACTCATAGAACATAAAAACATAGAATCAGATCCCTCCACTGCAGCCCATTTTCTGAATAAACTGTTGAACGAACTCTCCACAAAATGGGTGGCTGTAATCTGCTGCAGAGTGTGTACATCAGAGCTAGTCACGTCCCACTCCCATTGCAGTGCCTGGGGAAAGAGTGCAGAGGGTAAATTGATGTGAGGAGAGGGTCCCTCTCACTGGAACAGAGATGTCTAGAAAGGGTGGGGTCAGCCCCTGCCTTCCCTTCAGTGTTTCTGTGGCTTGCTGGAGTGGGAGCTGATGGGGCTGATTCCGACACAGACACCTGTGTTCAGGAGGGCAAGGCTGGGGGAGATGAATCCCTCGCAAGGGTCTTCTCTTTCAGAGACAGCTGGCATGAGTGCTGTATTCATCCCTCACAAGGATTAAAAGAGGATATTCCCACTAGGTCACTGGACTGAATCCCTTTCACTCAGCTTGTGACAGCTGTCTCCAGAAATTCCCACCAAGTACATGGGGCAGTCTGACACCTCCATTTACAACCCCAGCAGAGCAGGACTGACTCCTCTAGAGTACCACACCCCGAGGGCCCTGCTGTGCACGGCACACTCAGCCAGCATAAACCAGCGATCAGAAAAGGGATCTGAATGAAGGGAGAGAAGAGAGGAAAGGTGGAGGTTTGTACTAAGAATAGTTTGGGTTTGGCTCAGAGAAAACTACTTAACTTATCAATGCCTTTTCCTCCTTGGACAGTCCCCAAAGCTCAGAAGAAGCAAATGCCCAACAGCAGTTTCCTGGATGAGTTCCTCCTCCTGGCATTTGTGGACAAACGGGGGCTGCAGCTCTTGCACTTCTCCCTCTTCCTGGGCATCTACCTGGCTGCCCTCCTGGGCAACATCCTCATCATCACAGCCGTAGCCTGTGACCACCACCTCCACACCCCCATGTACTTCTTCCTCCTCAACCTCTCCCTCCTCGACCTTGGCACCATCTCCACCACTGTCCCCAAATCCATGGCCAATTCCCTGTGGGACACCAGGGCCATTTCCTACTCAGGATGTGCTGCACAGGTCTTTTTTCTTACCTTTTTCGTTTTGGCTGAGTATTTTCTTCTCACAGTCATGGCCTACGATCGCTATGTTGCCATATGTAAACCCCTGCACTATGGGACCATCATGGGCAGCAGAGCTTGTGTCAAAATAGCATCAGCTGCCTGGGCCAGTGGGTTTCTCAGTGCGGTGCTGCACACTGGGAACACATTTGGAGTAACATTCTGCCATGGCAATGCCCTGGGCCAGTTCTTCTGTGAAGTTCCTCAGATCCTCAAGCTCTCTTGCTCAGACTCCTACCTCAGGGAACTTGGGGTGCTTGTGCTTAGTGCCTGTTTAGCGTTAGGGTGTTTCATCTTCATTGTGGTGTCCTATGTGCAGATCTTCACTGCTGTGCTGAGGATCCCCTCTGAGCAGGGACAGCACAAAGCCCTCTCCATGTGCCTCCCTCACCTGGCTGTGGTCTCCCTGTTTGTCAGCACCATCATATTTGCCCACCTGAAGCCCCCCTCCCTCTCCTCCCCAGCTCTGGATCTGGTGATGGCTGTTTTGTATTCGATGGTGCCTCCAGCAGTGAACCCCCTCATCTACAGCATGAGGAACAGGGAGCTCAAGGATGCCCTGAAGAAACTGATTCACCTGGTTTTAGTGCAGCAGCAGTGAGCTGCCCATCCCTCTTCATAGGTGGTTTCTAAGTACCTCAGACAAGTCTTGTGCTTTGGGCATTCTTGCTGTGATCATCATGTTTGTGCAGAAGTGTTGGAATTCATCCCACTTCCTTACAGCCTAGTCTCTCTGACCCAGAGGTCTTCTGTAAATGTGTCTCTCACTGTGTTACAGCTGTCCTCTCTGTAATAAAAGCAGATTTCCCCAGTGCGGTGCTTGAAGGTTGGGCTCTCCTTCAAAAGCTGGAGCCAAGAATGTGCTCAGGGACTTTCCCCCTGAAAGGGCCTGTTGCTTTTCTGACGCTCTCCCTGGGCTCAAGGCAATGAGCTTAGAGGTGCTGTGTTAGGGAATGAGGGCTGGATTCAGCTTTTGCTTCTGCGTGCCCAGTGCTCCTGGAGATGGTGAATGGTCAAGTGGTATCTCCCATAGGACATGGCTGGACACTGATGCCCATCCTTCTCAAAGGGAGTATGGATCCATCAGGAGAGCACAGGGCATCCCCAAGGGCACCATGTGCTTAGGGGTGGGCAGTGAATGGAGCTTCACAAAATCCAGTGGAGTCATCCAGAGGGAAAGGGCTAAAGCAGTGAATGTGCAGGCTAGTGAGAACTCTGCAATCCCACGAGAGGCAGTGGGGACCCAGGAGGCCCAAGGAAGGGATCCTGCAGAGTGGTCCATGTCACCTTCAATGAAAAGCCATGGGCTGGATCTAGCGACACGCCTGAACACAGCCTGAGCCATCTGAAATGCCCTGTGATTGCTCAGAGCATCGTCCATGGCCACAGGGCAACAGATGTCTCGGTAGGGGGTTGTCAGATGCAATGATGCCCATCCACCTGGGTCTGCTTCCCACCCCCAACGCAATGACCAGTGCAGAGTCACCCTGTGGCCCCAGGGCACCACAGCCCACTTGCTCTGCTGAGCAGCACTGCCAGCTCGGAGCCCCATGAGGAGCACAGGGTTGGGTCCAGGAAAAGCCAGGTGGGCAGCACCCATGCACTGCCCTGGGGAAAGACTCTCCTGGGAGCAGGGACATCCCTGGAAGAGCAAAGGAGCAATTGTGTGCTGGCAAGGAGGAATAAACGAGAAGGAGAAATCTGTTCCTGTGGAGGTCAAGTAAGGGCAGGCTGCTGTGTCCGTGGGGCAGCAGGAGCTGCCTGAGGAGCCCCAGGGCAGGGAGCCTTGTGCTGTGCTGGAGAGAGGGGCTGGCACGGGGGGCTGCAGGCAGTCTGGGGGTAGGGAATCTGCTGTGCACAAGAACAAGGGAGATGCAGAGTGTCACTGTGCTCTGCCTCCTTGTGCCACGGGGGCCTGTTCCGGCTTGGAGGCTGATGGGGCAGCAGACACACAGATCCCTGCCCGCCCCCCACCCCGGAGCTGCTGTGCCTGCCGGGGGTCAGGGGATGTGGTGTGAGTTCCCAAAGCTCTGCAGCACCCTGTCATGGGCACTGCTGTGGGACTACCGCCAGCCTGGGCTGCTCTGCTGGGTGGGTTGGGGAAAGCGCAGGGGAGGTGGGGAGAGCCAGGGAGGGTCTGGGCTGGGTTGGAAAGGGCCCAAGAGAGGGAAACACCAATGTTAGCTCAGCTGTGTGATCGGGCAGGGTGAGGACACACACTGGGGGGGTTTGTGGTGCAGAGCCAGGTCTCATGCAGGGGAACCAAGACATGCCAGCACAGAAGAGAGGAGGCCGCTCTGTGCCCGTGGTTGCACGGACTGATGGGGAAGGTGCCCCCAGGCATTCGTCCCAGACCAGCCTCTCACATGGGCTGTTTCCAGCCCTGGCTGCACACCCCAGGTTTATGGGTGCATTTCCCTGTGTGGCCAGCTCTATCCTGCTGGGCTCAGGGCCTGTATCGAGGGGAACAGCCAGCCCTGCCCGGCCTCTCTCCCAGCCCAGACCCCAGCAGACCCCGATGGATGGCTGTGTGCTCAACCCCACGTGGGACATGGCTGGAGCAGGGCAGGGCCTGGATCTGGGGAATGATGGGCTGGTCAGCATCACACCAGGGCTCAACACATCTTCCTGGAAGCTAGTTCCAGTCACATGAAGGGACTGGGAACAGCCAGCATGAAGCCATCAAGTCAAATTGTTGACCAACCTCTTTGCCTTCTGGGATGGGATGACTGGCTGTGCAGACCAGGGGAGTGCAGTGCCTGTTGCATGCCTTGCATTTAGGAAGGCCTTTGACATGGTCTTCCCTAGCACCTTTGTAGCCAGACTGGGGAGAGTGAGGACGGAGGAGTAAGCAAAGGAGTGTGGGGGATACTAGGTGGAGGCTGCCTGGCTCGAAGGGTGGAGAACAGTGGCACAAAGTCCAAGTGACTAATGGTTACCAGTGACGTTCTTCAGAGTCAGTACTGGAGCCAATGCCTTTTGTCTTTAGGAATGATTTTGATGGTGGGACGGAGTGTACTCTCAGCCAGTTCATGAACGATCCCCAATTGGGGTGAGTGGTTGACATGCTGGAGGGCAGGGCTGCTCAGCAGAGGGGCAGCGACAGCCTGGTGATGCGGGCTGAAAGGGGCCTGGGGAGTTCAGCCATGTCCTGTCCCTGGGAGGAAAGAACCCTGTGCAGCAGGGCAAGCTGGGGCGGACTGGCTGGAGAGCAGCTTTGCAGGAAAGGACATGGGTGTGCTGGTGCTCAACAAGTTGACAAGAAGGCAACAGGGTGCTCTTGTAGCAAAGACAGCCCCCGTTATCGTGGGTTGTATCAGCAAGAGTACAGACAAGTGCAGGGCAAGTGCAGTGGGACAGATGAATTACTCTGCAGTCTCCACCAAAAAGAAGCAAAATAAAGGGCAGAACTGACAGACTACCAATGCTGGGGAGAGCGGTATGATCAACAGAGTGCCCAGGGACTGCCAACATTTTAAAGCAATCAGAACAAGAAAGGCCTTTCTGCCAGTTGCCAAGTGGCTGGAGCCAGAGGTACCCAGGCTTCCTCAAGGGAGAGAGCTCCAGAGAGACGACTTCTTTACTCGACCTCTAAGCGCATGGCCAGGATTATGCTGTTTTAGTGGTAGAATATGTTTTTGCAAGTCTAGCTTTTTAATTAAAGCATTAGGACTTCTACTCACACCAACTGGGGGCGGGGGCGGAGGGAGTAAGGCTTCCCATTGTCTTCAGTGGCTGTGGGATGAAGCCTGCATTTAGTTTGAAAGAAAAATGTTTAGGACTGAATGTCAGGCAGGTGACTATAAACTACCTGAAGCTTTCTATACTCTTCAGTGATATTTCTTCTAGTCACTCCTCAGTCTATACTGCGCTATATTTTCTCCCCTGCATCATGGATCATCCCTCTGGAGAAAGAACTGAGACATGCCATGCCAATAATCTGGGCATCGTGGGGAGCCCACTGCAAGAGTAAGTGTGTGCATGAGAGCTCACAGCAAAGGCCTGGGCAAGCCAAGGAGCAGGGACCCTCCCCAGGTGCCAAGGATCCCAGTCCCTGGGCCACAGGGCTGGGTACAGCCTCCTCCGATTGCTCATGACAGCAGCTCATGACACCCACCACAGAGTCCAAGAAGTTTCTGTGGGAGAGGTGGAGGAAGAAAGTAGAAACAACTCCAAAGAGGGGGAATGAAGGCAGCAGTCCCAGAGGTAAACATCTCCAAATATGCGTGGATTTTACCCCCTCTCTGGCAGAGCCATTTCCTCCATGAGCAGCAGTACCTGGGGGAAGAAGGGCCTTTTGCTGACACCCCCTGTGGCACAGAGGGCATCAGGGTTGGAGACACCCCTTCCAGCCAAGGGGCAGTTGCTGGGCACTCAAACAAAGGTTTCAGTCGGGGACCTCAAAGCTCCGGGACCAGTGTGGAAGGCAGCAGTGAGTGGCAGCCCTGCCGCTACACTGAGAATTTCATTCTGTTGAGCTAAACCAGGACCCCAGGGACTCCCTGCAGCCGGCTGGATGGGCACAGATTGGACCTGGCCCTTCCTGCTGCTCCCGAGCATGTCATTCAAGGAAGTGCTGGAAGAACAGGCCTGGAGGGATCCTCATGGCACTGCGTTGCCTGTGGCTGTGATAACTGATTGTCTCCCTCCTGCAAACACTTCCCGGGTCAGGTCCTTGGGGACAACCATCTGGCAGTGCTCATGGGAATCCATCAGGACCATGCCCTCTGGGTGGGCAAGGAGACCTCAGGCACTTGTCACCCTGTTGGAGAGCAGCTTGGAGAGCAGAGACCTGGGGGGAGGAAAGAGAGGTCCCATGGCTCGCAGAGTGAAAGTGCTGCTGTGTGCCTGGGGCCAGGGCACTGCCACCTCCGAGGCCCTCTCCTAGCTCCTGAGAAGCTCTTGCAGAAGCAAGCAAATCCCAGAGAACAACCTTCCCCACACTGCTGGGAGTCAAGGAGAGGGTCACTCCTGTGAGAGAACATGACAGGCCAGGAGCAGGCACATGGCTGGGGTTTGTGCTTGTGAGGTCACTTCTGCCCCAGCACCTGATAGGCCAGCAGCAGGCACAGGGCTCACATATGGGGCTGTAAGGTCACTGCTACCTCAGAACCCAGCAAAAGGCTTCAGGGCTGATTGTGAGGTCACTTCTGCCTCAGTACCTGATTGGTTGGTGTAGGTTCCTGGAAGTCACCTGTGCCTGTGCTGCTGTTAGGCCAGAACCAGGTTAATTGGCACAGGAGACTGTCCTGGAGGGCAGAGAGGCCATGGATCCCTCGTGGATCTTCAGGGACAACGTCCTCAAAGCCCAGGAACAAACCAGTGTGATGTGATGGGAGTCAAGCAGGGCCTGGCAGGAGAACCGCATGGATGACCAGGGGCACCCTGACTTAGGAGTTCAGCCACAGGAAGGAAGTTCCCAGAGGGTGGAAACAGGGAAGAGGCTGCCCAGGAGGCAGATAGAAACCTTGCCTGTGGGTGCAGCGATGGAGTTAGGAAAGCCAAAGCTCAGCTGGAGCTGGAGCTGGAGCTGGAGCTCTCAAGGGGTGGGGAGGGCAACCAGGAGGGCTTTTGTAAGCATGCTGGCAGCACAAGGAAGGCAGCTAAGGAAAATGTGCTCTCACTGCTCAGTGGGGCAGGGGACATAGTGACAAGGACCGGGAAAAAGCTGAGTCTCTCCTTGTCTTTTCTGCCTCACATACTACCGGTAAGAGCTGCCCCTAAAGCTCTTAGTGCCCATGTGACATTGCTCTTGATTGTCTTTGAAATGTCAGGGCAAGCAGGGAGGTTCCTGCTATCTGGGAAAAGGCAGACATCACACCCATTTCCAGAGAAGGGCAAGAGGAAGAATGCAGGTCAGCTTCATGCGAGTCCCTGGGAAGGTGATGCAGCAAATGCTCCTGGAAACCATCTCCAAGCATCTGGAGGCCAAGGATTGGAGGAGCCAGCATGGGCTGACCAAAGGGAAATAGAAAGTCTGCCTAACCAACCTCACTGCCTTCTACCAGAAGACTGTGGGCACAAGGGGAAAGCAGGGGACTTGGTGTGCCCTCATATTGGCAAGGCCTTTGACACAGTCATCCCTGTTCTACCTGTAGCCAAACTGTTGAGATCTGCACTCGATAAATCAACCATAAAGCAGGTGGAAGACTGGCTGGTCCATCAGGCCCAAAGGCTGTGATTAGTGGTATGAGGAGGCCAAACTGGTGGCTGGTTACTGGTGGCATCCCTCCGCGATCAACACAGGGGGCAACACTGTGGAACTTCTTCATTAATGGCCTGGGACATGGGATGAAGCGCACTCTTAGTACCTTTGTGGACTATGTGCAATTGGAGTGAGCCCCTGAGCAAGCTCATTTAGTTCCCTCTGCATTGAGGAGGGAGGTGGGACTGGAGGGACATGATGTCCAGAGGTCTCGTCCATCCTAGGTGCTGTGATTCAATCACAGTTCATGTTTCTAGGGAGAGCTCTGTAAAGACAGACTAGGCCGAGGAAGAAGACAGGGCAGAGAGGCAGAAGAGAGAGAAGTACATCAATTTAAATAGAGGTGTTCCTCAGCAGAAAACTTCCCCATTCAAAGTGCTGGTAGGAAATAGGGCGTGATGAATAACTGTACATACATATGTATATACTCGAACAGAGGAAGTAATTATTGTAGTGCATGGACATGGTGCTGCCAATAAAAAAGAAAGGAAAAACAACATGCGAATTGACAAATAGTATTTGAAGTTCTGGAAAGGAAGGCTTTTCTCAGTTATTGCAGAGTTCTTCTTTGGATAGGTTTGGACTTTTGGCTAAAAGTTTACATTCAGGCCTTTATTAATTGGGGCACCTAGAGAGGCTACTGCTGCCGGAGATGCCCTGGGGTCTCTGTGTTCCCAGGCAGGGCTGGGAAATGTGATCCAGGAGCTACAGGAACCTTTCTGGAGCATTAGCTGGTCACCAGGGGAAGTCTCCCAACACCTCTCAGGGAGACACCTTATTTCTCTCCATTGCCTAGAAAGGGAAGTGCAGGCAGCTGGATTAGGCAGAGACATCTGCCTTGAAGGGGTCTGGCACTGGGTGAGATCAGCCTCCTCCCTGTCGCTGCCTAAAATCAGTTACACTTCATTGACCATCCCGGGAGTGTGGCTAGGTGTTTAGGGCCTCAGCACTGCAGCACAGGTATGTTGAGATTGGTGCCAATTTGGCCATCCAAAGATATCTCATTTCATTGAAGCCGGTCACCCTGTTTTCCACTGCTGGTCAAGAGAGCCTGAGCCCTCAGAGTGTGCCTGGCTCTTTGGAAGGAGTGAGGAGTGGCATGGAGAGCCCTGGGCAGGGAGTGGTTTTGGTGAGCCCTGGACTTGGTGTTGTCTTTTATCATGCTGTAGGCCTGATTATAACAGAAATGTTTAGAAAATGACAATAAAATTGAAACAAAGAAGAAATTAAAAAGCAAAGAATTATTTTTTACACTTTTCAGCTTTTAACAGTCTTTATGTTCTTGTACTCCTCCTTGTTGGTGTTTGGGGCAGATTCTGTGAGTGAGTGAGTGAGTGAGTGAGTGAGAGAGAGAGTGTGTGTGTGTGTGTGTGTGTGTGTTTTGTAAAGGAAAGTGATTTCCAGACCTGGGGTGAGATGCAGTGACAGGGACACGGACATGTGGTGTCTTTGTAGGTGCCTTGGTCCCCTCTGCCCAGCCTCCATCTGCACCTCAGAGGGGCTCCCATCTCCCGCAGGTCAACTCTGAGAGCTGCCAGGCCTAGGCAAGTACCTCACATACACCAGGGCCTCTCCAAGTGCCACTGCATGCGTGTGGTTAGACACCTGAGCTCTGCCTGGAAAGGTGAAGGACTGTTTAAAAATGTGTTAAAAATATGAGCACCTTTTCCTCAGCTGAAATAATTCAATAATTTTAATAAATTGTCCATGTTTTCCTTTGAGGAACTACTGGAAATCTTCAGGAAGGGTATGAATCCCAGGACAAGAAATATTGGTCTCCCCCAGACTTGCATTCTCACTGCTCTGTCTGTTCTACTGTGCTTTTAACCTCACCAATCTTTCAAGTCTTTCCCCATGCCCTGATTAAACTGATCATTTCTACAGTCATCTTTGCATCAGACTATGTGTACAAAGAAACTTTCCATAGTTTTCCATTTCTCCTCCTGCTCTTACTCTTTAATCACTCAGATAGTTCATCTTGCCTCCTCTTTCAGGAATCTCCTTGTCTCTTTAGACAACTCCTGAATTGTGTTGCTATCTCTCCTTTCCTGTCTGGCTGTCAAAAATATTTCTAGCAAGGTTATTCCTTGTGGAAAGTGGACCTCCCTGGAGGCACCTTGGACTTAGCATGCAGTTAAGGAGTGTCTTATTTTTCATTCAAATGTATCATGTTTTGTTGTTTTGATCACAGTTCAGAATTATCCTCCTATGTCTCTTTGCAGCTAGTTCTCAAAGGAAAGCAGGTGGGAATTAGTGCATAGAGGCTGTAACACTCTGCTACAGACTCCAGTGGAAAAAGGGTTGATTTTTACAAGGGTGATGTAGGTCCCCAGTGGCCGAAGAGAGAAATGGTGGGGCTGGGGAGATGGGAGGAAGACTGTTTGTACATGTCTCCTGTCAAAACTCCTGCTTTTCTCACACATCAGGATTCATTGGGAGACCCTCTGAGTCCCTATGAATCGGAGAATGTGAATATCACTTGTTCTGTAAGCTGAAAAGTAAAGAAAACTTTAAAAGCAGGAATCTGTTGTCTTTTTTTAGGTGTTTCTTCAAGTCTTCCTCTTGTAAAGACACTCCTGAGACCTCTCCAATTAGCCACACCTGATCTGAAAAACTGAGGGAAATTATGGAGATAGACATGGCTTGTTAGGGCTTTTTGCATTGCAGTGACCCCTCAGGGGTATTTGGTGCTGAGTCCATGAACCTCAGATTCTGAGAGGAGAGTGAAGCAACCTCTCATGAAGTTGAATTCAGAAGCAAATTGCAAATTTTCTTGGAGTGTTAATGAGTCCCCCTGAGGGCCATTACTCACACGGCCTCTCCAGGGGCTGATGAGAGCAGAGGCAGTTATTACAGGTACAAGTAAAGAAAATGTGCGAGTAGCCCTGATGCCTAGAAAACCTGGATGTGTTTTATCATACCACATGGACATCATTGACACCCAGCCCCTGAGTAGGGTGATGCTTTCCCTCCTGCTTTGCTCAGGGCTCTTTGTGGGGGCAGTGTGAGGGTGGGGGTGTGCCACACTGAGTGAGGGACAGCGAGAGGACTCCCTGCAGGAGGAGGACACAAGGCCCTGGACTACAAGGAAATGGTGTCTTCTGGCAGGCCTCAGTGGCAGGTACAGCAGCCATAGCCAAGAGCACAAAGATCTCAGTTCTGTTGGAAGCTTTCAGCCTTGGCAGTGCCCCTGGCCTTCTCCACCAGAGCCTGTCCTACACTGTCCCATGCCTGCACCTGCTCCACTGCAGCCTGTAGACACCCAGCCTGCTTCCCCTCCTTGCTCTCACCCAGGGATCTGCCCACCTTTACTGATGTCTCTCCACCCTCCCTTGCTTTTCCTTCAAACACAAAGCCAGGGGCTCACCACAGGCTCCCTCTGCCTGACCTCTTGCACCACAGCACTACCCTTCAAGGGGCATTTCTTTTTCTAACATCCATTCTGAACCTCTCAAGCTGAAGACTGTAGCTCTTTCCCCTTCTCGTGCTGCTTCCCACCACCAAAAAAAGCACCAAAATCTTTGAAACCTCCCTTCAAGCACTCACGGGCTGCTACTCTACTGCCCTTAGCCTCCACTTCACCAGGATAATGTAGCCCAGGTCCCTCAGCCTCCCTGTACAGCTCATGTGCTGCAGGACCCATACCCCCTCTTGGCAGACCTCCTCTGCACCCTCTCCAGGTCCTCCCCATTCCTCCAGCACTGGCTGTAACACACTTGGATGCACTGTTCTCCAGGTGTGGCCACCCCAGTGCTGAGTGGAGGGATAAAAACAGTCCTAGTCTGGGGGGCCACACGCTTCCTAATGCAGCCCCACATGCAGCTGGACGGATCTGTGGTGAGCATGCTCCACAGGCTCATATGGCATCCCTCATGATGTCCAGGCCCTTCTCCTCAGGGTCACTCCCCCAAGGCAGGACCTGTCGCTTCTCCTTGCACAACTTCAGGACGTTTCTGTTGGCCTCATCTCCAAGCTTCTCAAGGTCCCTCTGAATTCAAGCTCCTTTGTGTCAGCTGTGAATGTGTGTGTGTGCAGATGGCTCATCCTATCTTGCCATGCCTCTGACAGGATAACAGCATGACCAACCAATAAAGGCCACACTGTTTCAAAAGAACTGCCAGAAACAGTTGAAATTAGCATGGCAATGATCTCAGAGAAGCCAAAGGAAGGTACAAAGCAAGCAAAACCAGGGTCAATGGGTAAACAGAGGTGTGCTGATTGCATGAGAGGAGATCAGGGTGGTAAAAGAGAAGGGCTTGTAAGGTGGAAAAGAGGTGAAAATGCAATAGAAGGTGAAGCCAATGAAAAATCAGGGCCACTGGGGGTACCTGCCAAGCAGCCCTGAATCTGAACTACTCTGACCAGAGCAGGACAGGAAACATGCAGTTAATCTGCTCATAGTTTTATCTCATGTAGTTTGATGGCCTCAAACTGCTAGGAGGGGCTGGCTCTGGGGACGCCATGTGTGGTGCTAACCCACAGGCAGAAAATGAATTCAGGAGTGCAAGAATCACAGTAGCTATTGCCAGAGAGGACAGAATCACCCATTCATTTCAGCTGGAAGGCACCTTGGGAGGTCTCTAGGATCAACGCTGAAGGCACACCAAGTTCCTCCGTGCTTTGTCCAACAGCATCCTGAAAGCATCGAAGAAGAGAGGCCATAAACTCTTCAAATGCTTCATTATCCTCACTGATTTTTCTCCCTGCTCTGCAATTTTAGCTTTTAACCATTTCCTCTCATTCTTCTGCCATGAATCCCTGTAAAAAAACTGGTGCACTGTGGGTGGCCACCTTGAGTTTGGGAAGCTGCTACGAGTCTCCGCAAAAAGCCTTCCCTTCTCCAGGCTGAACAAACCTCTCCTCCCAGGTCAAGTGCTCCAGCCCCCAAACACATTGGGGGCCGGCCACTGAAATCACTCAGAGTAATCAACAGCATTCTTCTGCACGGGGCCCCAACTGGATGCAGGATCGAGATGTGCTCTAAGAAGCCTGAGTAGAGGGGGATAGTCAGTTCCCTCACTCTCCTGGCTTTGTTCTGCTTCAGGCAGGCCAGGATGCTGTGGCCTCCATGTCTGCCAAGGAATGCTGCTGGTGCACATTCAGCTCCCTGCACACGAAGACTCCCAGGTCCTTCTCCTCAGAGCTCCTGCCCAGCCAGGGACTCCTCACTCTGTATCACTGCAGGGTGTTGGTCTATCCGAGGGGCATTTGTCTTTCTTGAATTTCACAAAGATCCTTACAGCCCATTCCTCCTCCTGGCTGAGGTCCCTCTGAATGGCAGCCCTCAAGCATGGGACCGTTCTGCCCCATTAGGTGTCATCTTAAATGTGATGAGAATTGCCTCCTCCAGGCCACAAATGAATCTGTTAGACAGGTCAGGTGGCAGTATAGACCTCTGCACCCTCCACTTGTCAGCAACTTCCAGGGAAAGAATGACCCATTCACAAAAATCCTCTGAGCTCGCTCATCCAACCAGCTTTCCACCCATCTGGTTGTCTACTCAGCCTACTGTAATGTCTTTCTTGTATACAAGAACGTGCTGGAAGACAGCATCGAATACCTTGCTTAAAGTCAGGGCAAGTGACCTCCACTACTCTCTGCTCCTCCACAGTACAGGTCTTTTTTCACAGAAGGCAATCAGGTTGGTCAGGAACAATTCCCCTTCAGTTAATCTATGTGGACTCTTTCAAGTCGCCTTCTTCTCCTTCGTGTGCCCAGAAAGGTGATCTAAGATGAATCGCTCCATGACATACTCCTCACTCAAGTGAGGTGGAATGGCCTGCAGCTGACCAGGTTGTTCTTGTGGCCTTTGTTGAAAATGGGCACAACATATTCCTTTTTCTGGCCATTGGGACCTGCCCCGATCTCCACAACCTTTCCAAGATGAGCCTGGTTGTGAGAGTGCTCAGCCCTCTCAAAGTCCTGACACCCTCCAGAAACCTCCTGGACTGCTTGCACTCTGCTGTGACAGGGCGATGCAATTCCCTGCACAAGAACCAGGCCCTGTGATCCACAGGTTTCCTCACATTCATTAAAGGAGAAGCATCCACCTCCTCTCCCTCATCGGCTGGTCTGAAACTCATGCTCACCCACAAGCTCTCACCCAGGCCCTTGTCCATCCCAGAGAAAAGAGCTCCATACATCTGAGCTGCCCCTTCACACAAAGGGCATCCTCCATCCTCATCTTCCCCAACAATCTCTCCTGAAGAGCTTGTACCCTGCCACCACAGCCCTCCAGTTGTGCCAGTGATTCCACCACATTTCAGTGATTCCAGCCATGTGGCAGCACTGTGAAAGCTTGTGCATCTCCATCTGCTCCTGTCTGTGCCCCAGGCTGAAGACGTTCACATATATTTGGGCTGCAGAACCTCAGCTATGGCACAGAGTGCACATTTATAATGGTGATGCCTGATACCAAGAGCCAAGGACACCGTGTATGCAGTGGCCCCACTTCAGAGCAGGGACGTGCTGTCATAGAGAGCAGGTGGCCAGGCAATGGTGAAGGAGGTTCCCACTGAGAGAGCAAACCCTGCAGTGCCCAAGGTGAGGGGGAAACACAGCTGGACAGTACACGAATGGCGGGAGAGGGGTTTGTTGTCCAAGCTACCTCTGCAGCACTGCAGGGGCCTGTGACAGAGGTGAGCTGATCTCCAGGAGGGACAAGGTGCCACTGAGAAAGTCCCTGGGCCTGGACAGCCTGGCATCCAGACACCCTGTGGACATCATTAGCACAGTCCTCGTTGATATCATCTGGGGGCAAGAAAAGATTCAGAGCAAGGAGAGTTACAAGTTTGCAAGAGTGCAGGGACATGAGCGGAGACCTTGGTGTGATGGGCCTCCATTAATGCAGCTTGCTTGAATGTGGACAGGATGGCCTTGGCCTGAAGGCAGCAGTGGGATTCAGGTGTTTGGTCACAGGCAGGAAATCTGAGGTGGCCCGCAACACTTGCCCAGCAACCACTGCAAAAGGGCCTGGCTTTCCTGTAGGTCCCATGTGGTACCTGCTAGAAACGTGTGGTGTGCTGGACACTCTAGGCTTATATGCTCTCAACCTCTTAAACCGTTATACGGACCAAAGTGCAGTTAATAAGCATTTCTCATGCCCTACGTGGTGAGAACAGCCTCGGGTTCACTACAGGAACCTGGAAATGGGTCAATGGAGTGAACCAGCAGACTTAAAAAATATGGGGGAAAGGTTATGCTTGTGTCTCCACAGGTAACGGGCCTCGTTGGCTGCACAGCTGATTCGACTTGTTGACGCATCCCCGGAAACACCAAACGAGGACTGAGAGCCAGTTAAGATGAGCCCATGTCGGGACATTTTCTGGCACTATCTGCCTGCCTCGTGCAGGGTCAATATTGATTCATAAAAGCTTATGGCGACTACACGACCTTACGAAGAAGTTGTAGATAGAGTCAGAGTGGAACCCTTTTGAGGGATAGGACTGGATGTGGGTTCAGGAAGGTACTGGTGTGTGGATTGGTAATCTTGCTAAGATTTCTAGCCCTTGCCATCTATCTCTGCTGCTTAATAAGCCTTATGCAGAGAATGACTCGAAGGACTTTGCATCAAGTACTTGCTGTGCAAATACACACTGCACTGGCAATATTTGGTTTAAAAAATGAAAAAGATGTATGGGCAGACAGCGAGGGATTGGACAAGACAGAGTTAAGGAGCCGAAAGCCTTGGGAGGAATAAATAGCAGTATGTGGATAAGGAAGTAGCCGCACAGAATGAGAAGGAGTGATGATGGGAACATGACCTTCGGGAAAGTACAACGTGGTGCTTACAAGGGGAGTGGAAAGTACCATAGATCACTGTGGGAAGTACCGACCCAGGCATATAGAGCATATATAAAGGGCTTGCTTGCTTGAATAAAGTTGATTCTGATCCAGCACATCGGAGTCCGTGAATCAGACCGCCACAGGACACCTTGCTGGTGGGGGCTGAAGCCAAGGGCTTGAGTTCCCCAGACCCATCTACCTCTGCTGTTACCAGATTGCCTGCCCCAGTCCTCAGCCATGGGCCCACATTTCCCTTGTTCATGCTTTTACTCTTACTGAAGCAATAGCAGATCATCTTTTTTGCCCTTGACATCCCTTGCAAGCATCAATCCTAAAGGCGCTTTGGCTTTCCTAACACCTTCCCTACTTCCCTGGACAACATTTCTCAATTCCTCCTTTGCCGCCTCTCCCTGCTTTCTGTTCCTGTGTGCTGCCTTTTTGTACTGTTGTTCAGTTGTGAGTTCCCTGTTCAGCCGCTCTGTCTCCTGAGATCTCTGCTTGCTCTCCTGCACATCAGTATGGGCCATTCTTGAGCTTAGAGGATGCTGTCCTGAAAGACCTGCCACCTTTCTTGAGTTCCTCTGCCCTTCAGAGCTGCCTACCATGGGATCCCTCTACCAGTAGGTCCAAGTCTGCTCCTCTGACATCCAGAATGTGGGCTCTGCTACTTTTCCTACTCATGTTGCTCAGGATCTGGAACGCCTCTGTCTCATGGCCACTGCAGGCAAGGCTGATACTGGTTATCACAGCCCTCATCAGTGGTTCCTTGTTGGCAGGTTCCAGGTCCAGGAAAGTGTCACCCTTGTTGACCTATCAGGCTTCGCTGTGCTAAGAAGTTGTCCTCCACACCTTCCAGAATCCTCCGGGACTCTTTGCAGCCTGCTGCATTGCCCTCCCACTGAATGTCTGGGAGATTCAAGTCCCCCCATAAGAACTGGGGTCTGTGATCAACAGACTTCCTCAGGCTGCTCAAAGCCTTTGCAGTTCTGCAACAGCTTGTGCATCTCCACTTCCTCTTCTTTGTGCCCCAGGCTTTGTGCATTTGTGTACATCTGGGCTGCAGAACCTCAGCTGTGGCACCAGGGCAGAGCACAGACTTGTCATGGTGATACCTGTTGCCAAGCCAGAAAAAAAGAGAGCTGGCCATGCAGCTGTGGCAGGAGAGGTGCTTGGTCCCTGAGATGACTCTGCAGCACCTTGGCACACGTGATGGAGGTGGCCAGATCTCCGGGAAAGACAAGGTGCCACTGAGAAAGTCCCTGGGCCTCAACAGCCTGCAAGCCAGGCACACTGTGGCTGCAGCATTAGCACCATCCCTGTTCATAGCATGAGGGCTGAGAAAAGGTTTAGGGAGAGAAGAACTAGTGGGGTTTGAAAGTGTAGGTCTGTGTGTGGAGACCTTGGTGTGATGTGCCTTCCATCTTTGCAGCATGCTCGGATGTAGACGGGATGGACTTTGCCTAAAGGCGGTGGTGGGAATCCCTTGTTTGAGAACAGTTAGGAAATGCGAGATGCCCTGGGGTGTTTGCCCAGCCACCACTCCAAAAGGGCAAGGACTTTTCCTGGAGGTCCTGTGCTGTACCTGCTAGAAACCTGGTGCTTGTGCTGGACACCCCATGCATCTGACATGGCCCTGCAGGCCTCTTGTCATGATACTAAATCAAGTGCATGCCCTGAACTGCATGAACTGCTTGCAATGTCGGGATCCACATATGTCTCAGATTCATAGTGAGCGGACCTCTTGCAGTAGTCGGCATCAAGTGTCATTTCAGATGGCCAAGGAGATTCTGCACCAGCTGAAGTCCTGGAAGGATATGGGTCTCATAATTGTTCCATCAGAGGAAGGAGAAAGTGGTACATGTCTTGGTCCACCTCTGGCCCTTCAGATGTCCAAGGGGGTGTGTGTGTGTGCATGGACAGCTGAGTGCCTCCCTCCATCTCCCTTGATTCCAGTGGGAGCTTAAACAAGGAGCTGCCATGCAGACAGGCATTTTGTGCATGCTAGACTTGGGCAAGGGCAATCCCACCTCCTGTGAGTTTGTGGAGAGCACGGGAGGGAACTGTATCCTATTCCACCCCAGGGCTTCTCAGTGAGCACTAGATGTATTGATTAACTCCTCTAAATCATCCCTGAAGCATGAGCAAACCAACTCCCTTCTTGTGCCTGTGCTCTTATGAGATGGGAGCAGGGCTTTCCAGAGTGGGACGTTTCCACCTCTCTTAGACAGCCATGCTCTGGTGAGACCAACTGCAATGCTAGAGTCAGTCTCTGCACTGTTTAGTGCAGGACCCTCGCTGATTATTTTCATCTACTTCGGTGGCTGTTTCCCAGGGGTGACCCTGCTGCCTTCCAGCAACTGTCAGCCCTGGAGCCCCAGGAAGGTCCCGAGGGTGCCCAGGGGACAGAGAAAGTCACGTCATCAGCTGGGCCTCTGCTCCTGAGCTGGGCTTGGCTCCTGGGGCTGCCGGAGCCCATGGCAACCTGGCAGGCACTGCAGAGAGCCAGCTCTGTCCAAGTGCAGCTCCTTTTCCTGGAGAAGCAGGACTCCGGGCACTGCCTGCAGGGGCCAGAACGAGATGGACATCTCCGAAGTTGAAGAGAGTGGGGCATCAGAGGATGGCTGAGAGGTCCCTGCCGGGAGAAATCTTCCCAGCCCCTAACACAGTAAGTCTCTGGCTGCAGGGCAACATTGCTGCTGTGGCTGCCGGAGGCTTCCTCTGAAGCTGGCACCTTCCACAGCTGAGAGGGTCTGTCAGGGCGGCTCTGCCAGCTCCTCCTGTTTGGAGCAGGAGGTGCTTTAGAGCAGGGCTTCCCAGCCACACCGTCAGAGGGACAGGCCATCACGGCTACCTTCTGCCAGGGACGGTGCTGGGGTGTGAAGCCAGGGAGTGCCCCCAGGTGTGCGTGGGCTGTAATTGAGAGCAGTGTCCCTGCGACCCAGGGTGCTGTGTGCCCGGGGCGGGGACTCTGCCGCCTGCGAGGGTCAGCACTCAGCCTGCCCAGGGAGCTGCCCAGGGCGCTGCAGGGAGAAGCTCTGGGTGGAAGGAGCGACCCCGAGAAGGGTGGGTTCATCCTCCTGTTGAGAGGGTGCTGCGGGGGTCAGGGCTGCTCTCAGCTCTCGCTCACCCCCAGGATATTTCCAGGGGACCTTTTCAAGCAGACAGCCATGGCCGGGGTTCCCTGAAAGAGAAGGACCTTTCCTGAGTCTCTGCTTCCAGTTTCCCACTGTTTGCAGGAGCTGAGAGGTGTGGGTGGGCAAGAGGAGAGGACAGGAGCTGTGAGGTTTGGACAAGAGGCTGATGCTCCCAGACCATTACAGTGAGAGATCAGTAGTTCTGTGAGGGACCTCATTGCATCCTTTCACCCAGTGCTCTGCCTACAGAAAGCACCACCATCACCTTGCCTGGCCTCACCCGCGTTTGTCTGACCTGCTCCTTAGCACCTGCAAAGCCAGAGATGCCCCTGGGCAGTGCCCTGCTGCTGGGAGGTTTCTGCAGGGCAGGACTGAGTGCCCAGAGGGTGGGATGGGGTCTGTGAGCACTGGCAGGGAAAAGAGATGGGGCAGAGAAACAGCTGCCAGGAGGAAAAGCTACAGGCAGGGGAGATATGATCAGCGAGTGAGAGGAAAGTAGAGACATAAATGCTGTGGGAGGGGGAATTAGGAAAACTCCCGGTCAGTCCCTGCAATGCAGACATCTTCCTCTCAGCAAGCCCCCCGTGTCTCCTCTCCCACCCAGCACAGCCTCTGCCCTCAAGGCCATGGGCTGCAGGGCAGGAGCCCCCTCCTCAGCAGCCTGAGCTGCAGCAGAGCAGAGGGGCATCTCTGCTGTGACGTGCCCATTTCCCACTGCACGGCAAAGGGGCTGAGAGTGACTGTGCTGCGATGCCGCTGCCTGGGAGGTGGTGTGCAGAGCTGGGAGAGGGGAAGGCTTTCCTAACTGCCCGTCTGGCTCTCCCTCCTGGCTTTCCCTTTGCTGGCAGGGTCATGGTACTGCTGCTTGTTTCCTCTCCTCTCTGTGCTGCTCTGCTTCTTGCTGTCCTGCTCTCTGGGGTGAAGGAGAGGGGTTCAGCTGCAGTTAAGGCACTGACCCTGTGGGTCCTGCGTGGAGCTGTCTTCATGGCAGTGATGTGCCCAAGGCCCCTTCCAACCTTCTAGGCAATGCATTTCATCTGATTGGGGAGTGATCTCACTCTCCCTTAAGGCTGCCCCCCCTCACCCTTCTTTAGATCTCTTGACTGTCTCTCTGGGGTGTCCTGCCAGGCTGCAAGCTGCCCTCCACAAGACCTCAGCTCTGCCATAGCATGTCTGTGATAGCGGAGAGTCTTTGTGCTGGTCATGCAAGTCAGAAACCTCCTCACCTGCTCTGACGAGCTCTCCAGAGCACACTCTCCATGTCTGCTCTGAGAGAGAAGAATGGGGAAATCTTCCCTCTGGAGCTACATTCCTCCACTCTCACCTCAGTCCAGGTCCTTTCTCAGAGTAACTTGGGAGTGGGATTGTCCTTTAGCTGGGAGAGGGGCTAGCACAGGGCAGCGGGCAGCAAGACTCCTGCACAGTCCAGATCCCCTGACTCTGTCTGTAGTATATAGACACCGTGAGCCCTTTTCCTCCTGGGACACTTAAGTTCTAATGCTGAGAGAAACTGAAATGCCAAAGATTTCTACTGCATCAAAGAATGCTCCCACAGTGTGATGGGACCATCAAAACTCAAGAAACATAGAATCAGATCCTTCCACTGCAGCCCATTTTCTGAATATACTGTTGAATGAACTCTCCACAAAACGGGTGGCTGTAACCTGCTGCAGGGTGTGTACATCAGAGCTAGTCACGTCCCACTCCCATTGCAGAGCCTGGGGAAAGAGTGCAGAGGGTAAACTGATGTGAGGAGAGGGTCCATCTCACTGGAACAGAGATGTCTAGAAAGGGTGGGGTCAGCCCCTGCCTTCACTCCAGTGTTTCTGTGGCTTGCTGGAGGGGGAGCTGGTGGGGCTGATTCTGACACAGACACCTGTGTTCAGGAGGGCAAGGCTGGGGGAGAGGAATCCCTCGCAAGGGTCTTCTCTTTCAGAGACAGCTGCCATGAGTGCTGCATTCATCTCTCTCAATAATTAAAAGAAAATATTTGCACTGGGTCACTAGAGTCAATCCCCTTCACTCAGCTCATGGTGCCCATCTCCAGCAATACGCCCAAATCCTCGGGGCAGTTTGACACCTCCATTTACAACCCCAGCAGAGCAGGACTGACTCCTCCGGAGCCCACACCCAGAGGCCCCTGCTGTGCACAGCACATTCAGCCAGCACAAACCAGAGTTGAGAAAAGGGATCTGAACAAAGGGAGAGAAGAGAGGAAACGTGGAGGGTTCTATTAAGAATATTTTGGTTTGGGCTAAAAGAATACTATCTAACTTATCAATGCCTTTTCCTCCTTGGACAGTTCTGAAAGCTCAGAAGAAGCAAATGCCCAACAGCAGTTTCCCAGATGAGTTCCTCCTCCTGGCATTTGTGGACACCCGGGAGCTGCAGCTCTTGCACTTCTCCCTCTTCCTGGGCATCTACCTGGCTGCCCTCCTGGGCAACGGCCTCATCATCGCAGCCGTAGCCTGCGACCACCGCCTCCACACCCCCATGTACTTCTTCCTCCTCAACCTCTCCCTCCTCGACCTTGGCACCATCTCCGCTACTGTCCCCAAATCCATGGCCAATTCCCTGTGGGACACCAGGGCCATCTCCTACTCAGGATGTGCTGCCCAACTCTTTTTTTTTACCTTTTTCATTTTGGCTGAGTATTCTCTTCTTACAATCATGGCCTACGATCGCTATGTTGCCATGTGTAAACCCCTGCACTATGGGACCATCATGGGCAGCAGAGCTTGTGTCAAAATGGCAGCAGCTGCCTGGGCCAGTGGGTTTCTCAGTGCGGTGCTGCACACTGGGAACACATTTGGAGTAACATTCTGCCATGGCAATGCCCTGGGCCAGTTCTTCTGTGAAGTTCCCCAGATCCTCAAGCTCTCCTGCTCAGACTCCTACCTCAGGGAACTTGGGGTGCTTGTGGTTAGTGCCTGTTTAGCGTTAGGGTGTTTCATCTTCATTGTGGTGTCCTATGTGCAGATCTTCACTGTTGTGCTGAGGATCCCCTCTGAGCAGGGACAGCACAAAGCCCTCTCCATGTGCCTCCCGCACCTGGCCGTGGTCTCCCTGTTTCTCAGCACTATCATATTTGCCCACCTGAAGCCCCCCTCCCTCTCCTCCCCAGCTCTGGATCTGGTGGTGGCTGTTTTGTACTCGGTGGTGCCTCCAGCAGTAAACCCTGTCATCTACAGCATGAGGAACAGGGAGCTCAGGGATGCCCTGAAGAAACTGATTCACCTGCTTTTAGTGCAGCAGCAGTGAGCTGCCCATCCCTCTTCACAAGTGGTTTCTAAGTACCTCAGACAAGTCTTGTGCTTTGGGCATTCTTGCTGTGATCATCATGTTTGTGCAGAAGTGTTGTAAAACATCCCACTTCCTTACAGCACAGTTTCCTGACCCAGAGGTCTTCTCTAAATGTGTCTCTCACTGTGTTACAGCTGGCCTCTCTGTAATAAAAGGGGATTTCCTCAGTGCGGTGCTTGAAGGTTGGGCTCGCCTTCAAAAGCTGGAGCCAAGAATGTGCTCAGGGACTTTCCTTCTGAAAGGGCCTGTTGCTTTTCTGGGGCTCTCCCTGGACTCAAGGCAATGAGCTTAGAGGTGCTGTGTTAGGGAATGAGGGCTGGATTCAGCTCTCGCTTGTGGGTGCCCAGTGCTCCTGGAGATGGTGAATGGTCAAGTGGTATCTCCCATACAACAGGGCTGGATGCTGATGCCCATCCTTCTCAAAGGTAGTGTGGATCCATCAGGAGAGGACAAGGCATCCCCAAGGGCACCATGTGCTTAGGGGTGGGCAGTGAATGGAGCTTCACAAAATCCAGTGGAGTCACCCAGAGGGAAAGGGCTAAAGCAGTGAATGTCCAGGCTAGTGAGAGCTCTGCAATCCCACGAGAGGCAGCTGGGACCCAGGAGGCCCAGGGAAGGGATCCTGCAGAGTGGTCCATGTCACCTTCGATGAGAAGCCATGGGCTGGATCTCGCGACACGCCTGAACACAGCCTGAGCCATTTGAAATACCCTGTGATTGCTCAGAGCATCGTCCATGACCACAGGGCAACAGACGCCTCGGTAGGGGGTTGTCAGGTGCAATGATGCCCATCCAGCTGGGTCTGCTTCCCACCCTGACCACTATGACCAGTGAGGAGTCACCCTGTGGCCCCAGCCTGGGGACTCATAAGGAGCACAGGGTTGGGTCCAGGAATGGCTGGGCAGGCAGCAGTGATGCACTTCCCTGGGGAAAGACTCTCCCGGGAGCAGGGACATCCCTGGAAGAGCAAAGGAGCAATTGTGTGCTGGCAAGGAGGAATAAACGAGAAAGAGAAATCTGTTTCTGTGGAGGTCAAGTAAGGGCAGGCTGCTGTGTCCGTGGGGCAGCAGGAGCTGCCTGAGGAGCCCCAGGGCAGGGAGCCTTGTGCTGTGCTGGAGAGAGGGGCTGGCACGGGGGGCTGCAGGCAGTCTGGGGGTAGGGAATCTCCTGTGCACAAGAACAAGGGAGATGCAGAGTGTCACTGTGCTCTGCCTCCTTGTGCCACGGGGGCCTGTTCCAGCTTGGAGGCTGATGGGGCAGCTGGCACACACACCCCTGCCCCCCAGAGCTGCTGTGCCTGCCGGGGGGCAGGGGATGTGGTGTGAGTGCCCAGAGCTCTGTAGCACTCTGCTGTGGAGCCACCACCAGCCTGGTCTGCTCTGCTGGGTGGGCTGGGGAGAGGGCAGGGGAGGTGGGGAGAGCCAGGGAGGGGCTGAGCTGGGCTGGAAAGGGCCCAAGAGAGGCAAACACCAATGTTAGCTCAGCTGTGTGACTGGGCAGGGTGAGGACACACACTGGGGGGTTTGTGGTGCAGAGCCAGGTCTCATGCAGGGGAGCCAAGACATACCAGTGCAGAAGAAAGAAGGCTGCTCTGTACCCTTGGTTGCAAGGACTGATGGGGGAAGGTGCCCCCAGGCATTCGTCCCAGACCAGCCTCTCACATGGGCTGTTTCCAGTCCTGGCCGCACACCCCAGGTTTATGGGTGCATTTCCCTGGGTGGCCAGCTCTGTCCTGCTGGGCTCAGGGCCCGTATCGAGGGGAACAGCCAGCCCTGCCCGGCCTCTCTCCCAGCCCAGACCCCAGCAGACCCCGATGGATGGCTGTGTGCTCAACCCCACGTGGGACATGGCTGGAGCAGGGCAGGGCCTGGATCTGGGGAATGACGGGCTGGTCAGCATCACACCAGGGATCAACACATCTTCCTGGAAGCTAGTTCCAGTCACATGAAGGGACTGGGAACAGCCAGCATGAAGCCATCAAGTCAAATTGTGTCTGACCAACCTCTTTGCCTTCTGGGATGGGATGACTGGCTGTGCAGACCAGGGGAGTGCAGTGCCTGTTGCATGCCTTGCATTTAGGAAGGCCTTTGACATGGTCTTCCCTAGCACCTTTGTAGCCAGACTGGGGAGAGTGAGGACGGAGGAGTAAGCAATGGAGTGTGGGGGAAACTAGGTGGAGGCTGCCTGGCTCGAAGGGTGGAGAACAGTGGCACAAAGTCCAAGCGACTAATGGTTACCAGTGACGTTCTTCAGAGTCAGTACTGGAGCCAATGCCTTCTGTCTTTAGGAATGATTTTGATGGTGGGACGGAGTGCACTCTCAGCCAGTTCATGAACGATCCCCAATTGGGGTGAGTGGTTGACATGCTGGAGGGCAGGGCTGCTCAGCAGAGGGGCAGCGACAGCCTGGTGATGCGGGCTGAAAGGGGCCTGGGGAGTTCAGCCATGTCCTGTCCCTGGGAGGAAAGAACCCTGTGCAGCAGGGCAAGCTGGGGTGGACTGGCTGGAGAGCAGCTTTGCAGGAAAGGACCTGGGTGTGCTGGTGCTCAACAAGTTGACAGGAATTTGACAGAGTGCTCTTGTAGCAAAGACAGCCCCCGTTATCGTGGGTTGTATCAGCAAGAGTACAGACAAGTGCAGGGCAAGTGCAGTGGGACAGACGAAATACTCTGCAGCCTCCACCAAAAAGAAGCAAAATAAAGGGCAGAATTGGCAGAGTACCAATGCTGGGGAGAGCGGTATGATCAACAGAGTGCCCAGGGACTGCCAACATTTTAAAGCAATCAGAACAAGAAAGGCCTTTCTGCCAGTTGCCAAGTGGCTGGAGCCAGAGGTACCCAGGCTTGCTCAAGGGTGAGAGGTCCAGAGAGACGATTTCTTTACTCAACCACCAAGCGCATGGCCAGGATTATAATGTTCTAGTGAGAGAACATGTTTTTCCAAGTCTAGCTTTTTAATTAAAGCATTAGGACTCATACTCACACCAAATGGGGGCAGCGGGGTGTTGGGGGGGAGTAAGGCTTCCGTTTGGCTTCAGTGGCTGTGGGATGAAGCCTGCATTTAGTTTGAAAGAGACAGGATTAGGAATGATTGTCAGGCAGGTGACTATAAACTACCTGATGCTTTCTATACTCTTCAGTGATATTTCTTCTCGTCACTCAGTCTATACTGCGCTATATTTTCTCCCTTGCATAATGGATCATCCCTCTGGAGAAAGAGCTGAGTCCAGGGACACGCCATGCCGATAATCTGGGCATCGTGGGGAGCCCACTGCAAGAGTAAGTGTGTGCATGAGAGCTCACAGCAAAGGCCTGGGCAAGCCAAGGAGCAGGGACCCTCCCCAGGTGCCAAGGATCCCAGTCCCTGAGCCACAGGGCTGGGTACAGCCTCCTCCAATTGCTCATGACAGCAGCTCATGACACCCACCACAGAGTCCAAGAAGTTTCTGTGGGAGAGGTGGAGGAAGAAAGTGGAAACAACTCCAAAGAGGGGGGATGAAGGCCAGCAGTCCCACAGGTAAACATCTCCAAATACGAGTGGATTTTACCCCCTCTCTGGCAGAGCTGTTTGTTCCATGGGCAGCAGTACCTGGGGGAAGGAGGGTCTTTTCCTGACAGCCCTTGTGGCATAGAGGGCATCAGGGTTGGAGACACCCCTTCCAGCCAAGGGGCAGTTGCTGGGCACTCAAACAAAGGTTTCAGTCGGGGACCTCAAAGCTCCGGGACCAGTGTGGAAGGCAGCAGTGAGTGGCAGCCCTGCCGCTACACTGAGAATTTCATTCTGTTGGGCTAAACCAGGACCCCAGGGACTCCCTGCAGCCGGCTGGATGGGCACAGATGGGACCTGGCCCTTCCTGTTGCTCCCGAGCATGTCATTCAAGGAAGTGCTGGAAGAACAGGCCTGGAGGGATCCTCATGGCACTGCATTGCCTGTGGCTGTGATAACCGATTGTCTCCCTCCTGCAAACGCTTCCCGGGTCAGGTGCTTGGGGACAACAAGCTGGCAGTGCTCATGGGAATCCATCAGGACCATGCCCTGTGTGTGGGCAAGGGGACCTCAGGCACTTGTCACCCTGTTGGAGAGCAGCTTGGAGAGCAGAGACCTGGGGGGAGGAAAGAGAGGTCCCATGGCTGGCAGAGTGAAGGTGCTGCTGTGTGCCTGGGGCCAGGGCACTGCCACCTCCGAGGCCCTCTCCCAGCTCCTGAGAAGCTCTTGCAGAAGCAAGCAAACCCCGGAGAACAACCTTCCCCACACTGCTGGGAGTCAAGGCGAGGGTCACTTCTGTGAGAGAACATGGCAGGCCAGGAGCAGGCACATGGCTGGGGTTTGTGCTTGTGAGGTCACTTCTGCCCCAGGACCTGATAGGCCAGCAGCAGGCACAGGGCTCACATATGGGGCTGTAAGGTCACTGCTACCTCAGAACCCGGCAAAGGGCTTCAGTGCTGATTGTGAGGTCACTTCTGCCTCAGTACCTGATTGGTTGGTGTAGGTTCCTGGAAGTCACCTGTGCCAGTGCTGCTGTTAGGCCAGAACCAGGTTAATTGGCACAGGAAACTGTCCTGGAGGGCAGAGAGGCCATGGATCCCTCGTGGATCTTCAGGGACAACGTCCTCAAAGCCCAGGAACAAACCAGTGTGATGTGATGGGAGTCAAGCAGGGCCTGGCAGGAGAACCGCATGGATGACCAGGGGCACCCTGACTTAGGAGTTCAGCCACAGGAAGGAAGTTCCCGGAGGGTGGAAGAAGGAAGAGGCTGCCCAGGAGGCAGATAGAAACCTTGCCTGTGGGTGCAGCGATGGAGTTAGGAAAGCTGGAGCTGGAGCTGGAGCTCGCAAGGGGTGGGGAGGGCAACCAGGAGGGCTTTTGTAAGCCTGCTGGCAGCACAAGGAAGGCAGCTAAGCAGAATGTGCTCTCACTGCTCAGTGGGGCAGGGGACATAGTGACAAGGACAGGGAAAAAGCTGAGTCTCTCCTTGTCTTTTCTGCCTTACATACTACCGGTAAGAGCTGCCCCTAAGGCTCTTAGTGCCCGTGTGATATTGCTCTTGATTGTCTTTGAAATGTCGGGGCAAGCAGGGAGGTTCCTGCTATCTGGGAAAAGGCAGACATCACACCCATTTCCAGAGAAGGGCAAGAGGAAGAATGCAGGTCAGCTTCATGCGAGTCCCTGGGAAGGTGATGCAGCAAATGCTCCTGGAAACCATCTCCAAGCATCTGGAGGGCAAGGACTGGCAGAGCCAGCATGGGCTGACCAAAGGGAAATAGAAACTGTGCCTGACCAACCTCACTGCCTTCTACCAGAAGACTGTGGGCACAAGGGGAAAGCAGGGGACTTGGTGTGCCCTCATATTGGCAAGGCCTTTGACACAGTCGTCCATGTTCTACCTGTAGCCAAACTGTTGAGATCTGCACTCGATAAATCAACCATAAAGCAGGTGGAAGACTGGCTGGTCCATCAGGCCCAAAGGCTGTGATTAGTGGTATGAGGAGGCCAAACTGGTGGCTGGTTACTGGTGGCATCCCTCCGTGATCAACACAGGGGGCAACACTGTGGAACTTCTTCATTAATGGCCTGGGACATGGGATGAAGCGCACTCTTAGTACCTTTGTGGACTATGTGCAATTGGAGTGAGCCCCTGAGCAAGCTCATTTAGCTCCCTCTGCATTGAGGAGGGAGATGGGACTGGGGGGACATGACGTCCAGAGGTCTCCTCCATCCTAAGTGCTGTGATTCAATCACAGTTCATGTTTCTAGGGAGAGCTCTGTAAAGACAGATTAGGCCGAGGAAGAAGACAGGGCAGAGAGGCAGAAGAGAGAGAAGTACATCAATTTAAATAGAGGTGTTCCTCAGCAGAAAACTTCCCCATTCAAAGTGCTGGTAGGAAATAGGGCGTGATGAATAACTGTACATACATATGTATATACTCAAACAGAGGAAGTAATTACTGTAGTGCATGGACATGGTGCTGCCAATAAAAAAGAAAGGAAAAACAACATGAGAATTGACAAATAGCATTTGAAGTTCTGGAAAGGAAGGCTTTTCTCAGTTATTGCATAGAGTTCTTCTTTGAATAGGTTTGGACTTTTGACTAAAAGTTTACATTCAGGCCTTTATTAATTGGGGCACCTAGAGAGGCTACTGCTGCCCGAGATGCCCTGTTGTCGCTGTGTTCCCAGGCAGTGCTGGGGAATGTGATCCTGGACCTACAGGAACCTTTCTGGAGCATCAGCTGGTCACCAGCAGAAGTCTCCCAACACCTCTCAGGGGGACACCTTATTTCTCTCCATTGCCTAGAAAGGGAAGTGCAGGCAGCTGGATTAGGCAGAGACATCTGCCTTGAAGGGGTCTGGCATTGAGTGAGATCAGCCTTCTCCCTGTTGCTGCCTAAAATCAGTTACACTTCATTGACCGTGCTGGGAGTGTGGCTAGGTGCTTAGGGCCTCCTTTAAAACAGCACTGCAACACAGGTGTATTGAGATTGGTGCCAATTTGGCCATGCAAAAATATTTCATTTCATTGAAGCCAGTCACCCTGTTTTCCGCTACTGGTCAAGAGAGCTCGAGCCCTCAGAGTGCGCCTCCGCTCTTTGGAACAAGTGAGGAGTGGCATGGAGAGCCCTGGGCAGGGAGTGGTTTTGGTGAGCCCTGGACTCGGTGTTGTCTTTTCTCATGCTGTAGGCATGATTATAACAGAAATGTTTAGAAAGTGACAATAAACATGAAACAGGAAAGAAATTAAAAAACACTAAAGTAAAAATTATTTTTTACACTTTTTGGCTTTTAACAGTCTTTGTGTTCTTATAATCCTTGATGGGTTTTGGGGGAGGGGGGGTGTTCTGTGTATATGTGTGTGGTTTTTTTGTTTTTTTTTTTTTTTAAGGAAAGTGATTTCCAGACCTGGGGTGAGATGCAGTGACAGGGACACGGACATGTGGTGCCTTGGTTGGTGCCTTGGTCCCCTCTGCCCAGCCTCCATATGCAGCGCAGAGGGGCTCCTGTCTCCTCTAAGTCAACCTCAGATACACCAGGGCCTCTCCAAGTGCCACTGCATGCGTGTGGTCAGACACCTGAGCTCTGCCTGAAAAGGTGAAGGACTGTTCAGAAATGTTTTAAAAATGTGAGCACCTTTTCCTCAGCTGAAATAATTCAATAATTTTAATAAATTGTCCACGTTTTCCCTGGAGGAACTACTGGAAATCTTCAGGAAGGGTATGAATCCCAGGAGAAGAAATATTGGTCTCCCTCAAACTTGCATTCTCACTGCTCTGTCTGTTCTACTGTGCTTTTAACCTCACCAATCTTTCACGTCTTTCCCCATGCCCTGATTAACTTGATTATTTCTAAAGTCATCTTTGCATCAGACTATCTGTACAAGGGAACTTTCCATAGCTTTCCACTTCTCCTCCTCCTCTTCCTCTTTATTCACTCAGCTGCCTCTCATCTCGCTAGTTGCAGCTCTGAGCTTGAGCTTGCCTCCTCTTTCAGGAGTCTCCTTGCCTCTTTAGACAACAACTGAATTGTGGTGTTCTCTCTCCTTTCCTGTCTAGCTGTCAAAAATATTTCTGGCAAGGTTATTCCTTGTGGAAAGTGGATCCCACTGGAGGCAGCTTGGACTTAGCATGCAGTTAAGGAGTGTATCTTATTTTTCATTCAAATGTATCATGTTTTGTTGTTTTGATCACAGTTCAGAATTATCCTCCTATGTCTCTTTGCAGCTAGTTCTCAAAGGAAAGCAGGTGGGAATTGGTGCATAGAGGCTGTAACACTCAGCTACAGACTCCAGTGGAAAAAGGTTTGCTTTTTACAAGAGTGATGTCGGTCCCCAGTGGCCGAAGAGAGAAATGGCAGGGCTGGGGAGGGGAGGAGGAAGGCTGTTTGTACATGTCTGCTGTCAAAAATCCTGCTTTTCTCACACATCCAGATTCCTTTGGAGACCCTCTGAGTCACTGTCAATCGGAGAATGTGAATATCACTTGTTCTGTAAGCTGTACAGAAAAGAAAACTTTAAAAGCAGGAATCCTTTGTCGTCGTCTTCCTTTTTCTTTTCTTTTTTTTTTTTTTTTTGATGCTTCTTCCTCTTGTAAAGACGCTCCTGAAACCTCTCCAATTATCCACACCAGATCTGAAGAACTGAGGTAAATTATGGGGATAATTAGGAGCTCATCAGGGCTTTTTGCATTGTAATGACCCCTCAGGAGTATTTAGTGGTGAGTCCATGAACCTCAGATTCTGAGAGGAGAGTGAAGCAAGCTCTCAAGAAGTTGCATTCAGAAACAGATCCCAAAGTTTCTTGGAGCATTAATGGGTCCCCCTGAGGGCCATTACTCACAGGGCCTCTCCAGGGGCTGATGAGAGCAGAAAGCTGGAGGCAGTTGTTAGAGGCAGGCAATGGAAATGTGCAGGTGGCTCTGATGCCAAGTCAGCCTAGGTGTGTTTTATCATACCACATGGCCAAGCACTGACACCCAGCCCTGAGTAGGGTGATGGTTTCCCTCCTGCTTTGCTCAGGGCTCTTTGTGGGGGCAGTGTGAGGGTGGGGGTGGGGTGCCACACTGAGTGAGGGACAATGAGATGGCACCTCACAGGCCCCCTCAGTGAGAGGAGGAAACAAGGCCCCAGACTACAAGGAAATGGTGTCTTCTGGCAGGCCTCAGTGGCAGATACAGGAGCCATAGCCAAGAGGACAAAGATCTCAGTTCTGTCAGAAGCTTTCAGCCTTGGCAGTGCCCCTGGCCATCTCCACCCCAGGCTGTCCTACACTGTCCCATGCCTGCACCTGCTCCACTGCAGCCTGTAGACACCCAGCCTGCTTCCCCTCCTTGCTCTCACCCAGGGATCTGCCCACCTTTACTGATGTCTCTCCACCCTCCCTTGCTTTTCCTTCAAACACAAAGCCAGGGGCTCACCACAGGCTCCCTCTGCCTGACCTCTTGCACCACAGCACTACCCTTGAAGTGATATTTATTTCTATAAAATCTGGTCTGAACCTCTCAAGCTGAAGATTGTGGGTGTTTCTCATTCTTGTGCTGCTTCCCACCACCAAAAAAAGCACCAACATCTCTGAAACCACCCTGCAAGCACTCACGGTCTACTACTCTACTGCCCTTAGCTTCAACTTCACCAGGATAATGTAGCCCAGGTCCCTCAGCCTCCCTGTACAGCTCATGTGCTGCATGACCCATACCCGCTCTTGGCAGACCTCCTCTGGACCCTCTCCAGGTCCTCCCCATTCCTCCAGCACTGGGTGTAACACACTGGGACATGTGATTCCAGATGTGGCCACCCCAGTGCTAGGTGGAGGGATAAAAACAGTCCTTGTCTGGGGGGCCACATGCTTCCTAGTGCAGCCCCCTGTGCAGCTGGCCGGATCTGTGGTGAGCATGCACGGGCTCATATGGCATCCCTCATGATGTCCAGGCCCTTCTCCCCAGGGTCACTCCCCCAAGGCCCAACCTGCCGCTTCTCCTTGCACAACTTCAGGAGGTTTCTCTTGGCCTCATCTCCAAGCTTCTCAAGGTCCCTCTTGACTCAAGCTCCTTTGTGTCAGCTGTGAATGTGTGTGTGTGCAGATGGCTCATCCTATCTTGCCATGCCTCTGACAGGATAACAGCATGACGAACTGCAGGACACTACAGATAATAAAGGCCATGCTGTTTTAAAGGAACTGCTGGAAATGGTTGAAATGAGCATGGCAGCCATCTCAGAGAAGCCAAGGGCAGGTACAAAGCAAGCAAGACCAGGGTCAATGGGTATAGGGTAAACAGAGGTGTGCTGGTTGCATGGGAGAGCAGGGTGGTAAAAGAGAAGAGCTTGTAAGGTGGAAAAGAGGGGACAATGCAATAAAAAGTGAAATCAATGAAAAATCAGGGCCACCTGGGGGTACCTGCCAAGCAGTCCTGAATCTGAACTGCTCTGACCAGAGCAGGACAAGACACATGCAGTTGATGTGCTCATACTTTTGTCTGATGTACTTCCATAGCCATGGGGAAGCTGAATGTTTTCCCTAAGGTCAACAAGGGAAGACCCGGGGTGGAAGGAAATGCCAAATCATTCAGGCTGGAAGGGACCTCCGGTTGTCTCTAGCCCAACCTGCTTCTCACAGCAGGCTCAGCTGTCAGCTCCAAGCAGGTTGCTGAGGGCTTTAGTCATTTAGGACTTGAAAACCTCTGAGGATGGAGATGGCACGACCTGTCTGGGCAACCTGCCCCAGTGCTTCACTGTTTGGATGGGTAAAATGTTTTTGCTTATCCCCAGCCTGAACTTCTCCTGTTTCAGCTAGTGCCTCATCCTGGCCCTCCTCCTCCCATGGTGCACAAGGGTGAAGAGGCTGGCTCCATCTTCTTGATGACCTCCTGGTAGGTACGGGCGGGCAAATCCTAGGTCTTCCCAAAGCCTCCTCTTTTCCAGGCTGAACAAACCCAGCTCCCTCAGCCTCCCACACTGACAAAGTCAAGTGTACAAAAGTGTTCCTAGGTTGTTTAATGGATCTCCCAATCCTTCTGGATTTTACTGGATCTGCAGAGGACCTTAGGGCTGTTAGAGTGCAATCACCTTCATGCCATGACCTTCTGCATATGTCACACTCATTTGACATCATGTTGTAGTGTACAAGTGTTGTAGATGGTGAGGAGGGCAAGCAGTCATCCATAATTAAAAAGAGGTAACCTTGCAGCACGAGGAGGGGCAGGCTCTGGGGATGGTATGAGTGGTGCTAAAACACATGCAGAAAAGGAATTCAGGAGTTCAGGAATCACAGTAGTTATCACCAGAGATGCCAGAATCACCCATCCCTTTCAGTTGGAAGGGACCTTCGGGCGTCGCTAGTCCATCCTCCTGCTCCCATCAGGATCAACACTGAAGTCACACCAAGTTCCTCCAGGCTTTGTCCAACAGTGTCCTGAAAGCCTCCAAGAACAGAAAGACCATAAGCTCTTCAAATGTTTCATTATCCTCATTGATTTTTCTCCCTGCTATCCAAGAATCGCAGTAGCTATCGCCAGAGATGCCAGAATCACCCATCCCTTTCAGTTGGAAGTGACCTCAGGAGGTCTCTAGTCCAACTTCCTGCTCCCATCGGGATCAACACTGAAGTCACACTACAGTTCCTCTGGGCTTTGTCCAACAGCATCCTGAAAGCCTCCAAGAATGGAGAGGCCATGAGCTCTTCAAATGCTTTAATATCCTCACTGGATAGCATTGGATTAGATAGCAGGGATTTTTCTCCCTGCTATCCAATCTTAGATTTTAACCATTTCCTCTCATTCTTCTGCCATGAATCCCTGTAAAAGCCTGGTTCACTATGGGTGGCGACCTTGAGCTGGGAAGCTGCTAAGAGTCACCCCAAAAGCCTTCTCTTCTGCAGGCTGAACAAGCCCTGTTCCCTCAGCCTCTGCTCTCACGGCAAGTGCTCCAGCCCCCAAGCACCTTGGGGACCTGCCACTGAAATCGCTCAGAGTGATCAACAGCATTCTTGTGCACGGGGCCCCAACTGGATGCAGGATCTAGATGTGCTCTAAGAAGCCTGAGTAGAGGGGGATAGTCACTTCCACTGATCTCCTGGCTTTGCTCAGGTTCATGCAGGCCAGGATGCTGTGGCCTCCATTGCTGCCAAGGAATGCTGCCGGCTCATGTTCAGTTCGCTGCCCACAGAGACTCCCAGGTCCTTCTCCTCAGAGCTCCTGCCCAGCCAGGGACTCCCCAGTGTGTATCGCTCCAGGGTGTTGGTCTCTCCGAGGTGCAGGGCCTGGCATTTGTCCTTCTGAATTTCACAAGGTTCCTGACAGCCCATTCCTCCTCCCGGCTGAGGTCCCTCTGAATGACAGCCCTCAAGCATGTGACTGTTCTGCCCCATTAGGTGTCATCTCAAATGTGATGAGAATTGCCTCCTCCAGGTCACTGATGCACCTGTTTAGACAGGTCTGGTGGCAGTATAGACCTCTGCACACTCCACTTGCCAGCAACTTCCAGGGAAAGAATGACCCATTCACAAAAATCCTCTGAACTCGACCATCTAACCACATTTTTAGCCATCTGGTTGTCTACTCAGCCTACTGTAATGTCTTTCTTGTATACAAGAATATGGTGGGAGACAGCATCAAACACCTTCCTTAAAGTCATGTCAGATGTCCTCCACTACTCTCTGCTCCTCCACAGTACAGGTCTTGTTTTCACAGAAGGCAATCAGGTTGGTCAGGAATGATTTCCCTTCAGTTAATCTATGCGGACTGTTCCCAGGCACCTTCTTCTCCTTCGTGTGCCCAGAAAGGTGATCTAAGATGAATCGCTCCATGACATACTCCTCACTCAAGTGAGGTGGAATGGCCTGCAGCTCCCCAGGTTGTTCTTGTGGCCTTTGTTGAAAATGGGCACAACATATTCCTTTTTCTGGCCATTGGGACCTCCCTCGATCTCCACAACCTTTCCAAGATGAGCCTGGTTGTGAAAGTGCTCAGCCCTCTCAAAGTCCTGACACCCTCCAGCAACCTCCTGGACTGCTTGCACTCTGCTGTGACAGGGTGATGCAATTCCCTGCACAAGAACCAGGCCCTGTGATCCACAGGCTTCCTCAGGTTGATTAAAGGAGATGCATCTACCTCCTCTCCCTCATCGGGTGGTCTGAAACTCATGCTCACCCACAAGCTCTCACCCAGCCCTTTGTCCATCCCAGAGAAAAGAGCTGCATACATCTGAGCTGCCCCTTCACACAAAGGGCATCCTCCCTCCTCATTTTCCCCAACAATCTCTCCTGAAGGGCTTGTACCCTGCCACCACAGCCCTCCAGTCGTGCCAGTGATTCCACCTCATTTCAGTGATTGCAGCCATGTGGCAGCACTGTGAAAGCTTGTGCATCTCCATCTGCTCCTGTCTGTGCCCCAGGCTGAAGACGTTCACATATATTTGGGCTGCAGAACCTCAGCTATGGCACAGAGTGCACATTTATAATGGTGATGCCTGATACCAAGAGCCAAGGACACCGTGTATGCAGTGGCCCCACTTCAGAGCAGGGACGTGCTGTCATAGAGAGCAGGTGGCCATGCAATGGTGAAGGAGCTTCCCACTGAGAGAGCAAACCCTGCAGTGCCCAAGGTGAGGGGGAAACACAGCTGGACAGTACACGAATGGCGGGAGAGGGGTTTTCTGCCTGAGCTGCCTCTGCAGTACTGTGGGGCCTGTGACAGAGGTGACCTGATCTCCAGGAGGGACAAGGTGCCACTGAGAAAGTCCCTGGGCCTGGACAGCCTGGCATCCAGACACCCTGTGGACATCATTAGCACAGTCCTCGTTGATATCATCTGGGGGCAAGAAAAGATTCAGAGCAAGGAGAGTTACAAGTTTGCAAGAGTGCAGGGACATGAGCGGAGACCTTGGTGTGATGGGCCTCCATTAATGCAGCTTGCTTGAATGTAGACAGGAAGGCCTTGGCCTGAAGGCAGCAGTGGGATTCAGGTGTTTGGTCACAGGCAGGAAATCTGAGGTGCCCCGCAACACTTGCCCAGCAACCACTGCAAAAGGGCCTGTTTTTCCTGTAGGTCCCATGTGGTACCTGCTAGAAACGTGTGGTGTGCTGGACACCCTAGGCTTATATGCTCTCAACTTCTTAAACCGTTATACGGACCAAAGTGCAGTTAATAAGCATTTCTCATGCCCTACGTGGTGAGAACAGCCTCGGGTTCACTACAGGAACCTGGAAAGGGGTCAATGGAGTGAACCAGCAGAATAATAATATGGGGGAAAGGGTGTGCTTGTGTCTCCACAGGTAACGGGCCTCGTTGGATGCCTGCACGGCTGATTCGACTTGTTGATGCATCCCTCGAAACACCAAACGAGGACTGAGAGCCAGTTAAGATGAGCCCATGTCGGGACATTTTCTGGCAATACCTGCCTGCCTTGTGCAGGGTCAATATTGATTCATAAAAGCTTATGGCGACTACACAACCTTACGAATAAGTTGTAGATAGAGTCAGAGTGGAACCCTTTTGAGGGATAGGACTGGACATTAGGTTTGGGGTCGTGGGTTAAGAAGGTACTGGTGTGTGGATTGGTAATCTTGCTAAGATTTCTAGCCCTTGCCATCTATCTCCGCTGCTTAATAAGCCTTATGCAGAGAATGACTCGAAGGACTTTGCATCAAGTACTTGCTGTGCAAATACACACTGCACTGGCAATATTTGGTTTAAAAAATGAAAAAGGGGGAGATGTATGGGCAGACAGTGAGGGATTGGACAAGATAGAGTTAAGGAGCCGAAAGCCTTGGGAGGAATAAATAACAGTATGTAGATAAGGAAGTAGCCGCATGGAATGAGAAGGAGTGATGATAGGAACATGACCTTCGGGAAAGTACAACGTGGTGCTTACAAGGGGAGTGGAAAGTACCATAGATCACTGTGGGAAGTACCGACCCGGGCATATAGAGCATATATAAAGGGCTTGCTTGCTTGAATAAAGTTGTTTCTGATCCAGCACATCGGAGTCCGTGAATCAGGCCGCCACAGGACACCTTGCTGGTGGGGGCTGAAGCCATGGGCTTGAGTTCCCCAGACCCATCTACCTCTGCTGTTACCAGATTGCCTGCCCCAGTCCTCAGCCATGGGCCCACATTTTCCTTGTTCATGCTTTTACTCTTACTGAAGCAATAGCAGATCATCTTTTTTGCCCTTGACATTCCTTGCAGGCATCAGTCCTAAAGGCGCTTTGGCTTTCCAAACAGCTTCCCTACTTCCCTGGCACCATTTCTCAGTTCTTTTGCAGCCTCTCCCTGCTTTCTGTTCCTGTGTGCTGCCTTTTTGTCCTGTTGTACAGTTGTGAGTTCCCTGCTCAGCCACTCTGTCTCCTGAGATCTCTGCTTGCTCTCCTGCACATCAGTATGGGCCATGCCTGAGATTAGAGGATGCTGTCCTGAAAGACCTGCCAACTTTCTTGAGTTCCTCTGCCCTTCAGAGCTGCCTACCACGGGATCCCTCTACCAGTAGGTCCAAGTCTGCTCCTCTGACATCCAGAGTGTGGACTCGGCTACTCTTCCTCCTCATGTCGCTCAGGATCTGGAACGCCACTGTCTCATGGCCACTGCAGGCAAGGCTGACACTGGTTATCACAGCCCTCATCAGTGGTTCCTTGTTGGCAGGTTCCAGGTCCAGGAAAGTGTCACCTTTGTTGACCTATCAGGCTTTGCTGTGATAAGAAGTTCTCCTCCACACCTTCCAGAATCCTCCGGGACTCTTTGCAGCCTGCTGCGTTGCCCTCCCACTGAATGTCTGGGAGATTCAAGTGCCCCCATAAGAGCCGGCGTCTGTGATCCACAGACTTCCTCAGGCTGCTGAAATCTTTTGCAGTTCTGCAACAGCTTGTGCATCTCCACTTCCTCTTCTTTGTGCCCCAGGCTTTGTACATCTGGGCTGCAGAACCTCAGCTGTGGCACCAGGGCTGAGCGCAGACTTGTCATGGTGATACCTGTTCCCAAGCCAGAAACAGAGACCTGGCCACGCAGCTGTGGCAGGAGAGGTGCTTGGTCCCTGAGCTGGCTCTGCAGCACCTTGGGGCCTGTGAGGTGAGCAGATCTCCAGGAAACACAAGATGCCACTGAGAACGTCCCTGGGCCTGAACAGCCTGCAAGCCAGGCACACTGTGGCTGCAGCATAAGCACCGTCCCTGTTCATAGCATGAGGGCTGAGAAAAGGTTTAGGGAGAGAAGAACTAGTGGGGTTTGAGGGCTGGCATGCATGGAGACCTTGGTGTGATGTGCCTTCCATCTTTGCAGCATGCTCAGATGTAGATGGGATGGACTTTGCCTAAAGGCAGTGGTGGGAATCCCTTGTTTGGGAATAGGCAGGAAATGCAAGATGCCCTGGGGTGTTTGCCCAGCAACCACTCCAAAAGGGCAAGGACTTTTCCTGCAGGTCCTGTGCTGTACCTGCTAGAAACCTGGTGGTTGTGCTGGACACCCCGTGCATCTGACATGGCCCTGCATGAGCTGTTTGCAATGTCGGGATCTGCATATGTCTCGGCTTCCTAGTGAGCGGAGCTCTTGCAGTAGTCGGCATCAAGTGTCATTTCAGATGGCCAAGGAGATTCTGCACCTGGCAACCAGCTGATGTCCTGGAAGGATATGGGTCTCATAATTCTTCCATCAGAGGAAGGAGAAAGTGGTACATGTCTTGGACCACCTCTGGCCCTTCAGATGTCCGGGGTGTGTGTGTGTGCGTGTCCAGCTGAGTGCCTCCCTCCATCTCCCTTGATTCCAGTGGGAGCTTAAACAAGGAGCTGCCATGCAGACAGGCATTTTGTGCACACTAAACTTGGGCAAGGGGAATCCCACCTCCTGTGAGTTTGTGGAGAGCACAGGAGGGAACTGTATTCTGCCCCGGGGCTTCTCAGTGAGCACTAGATGTATTGATTAACTCCTCTAAATCATCCCTGAAGCATGAGCAAACCAACTCCCTTCTTGTGCCTGTGCTCTTCTGGGATGGGAGCAGGGCTTTCCAGAGTGGGACGTTTCCACCTCTCTTAGACAGCCACGCTCTGGTGAGACCAACTGCAATGCTAGAGTCAGTCTCTGCACTGTTTCGAGAGGGACCCTCGGTGATTATTTTCATCTACTTCTGTGGCTATTTCCCAGGGATGATCCTGCTGCCTTCCAGGAACTGTCAGCCCTGGAGCCCCAGGAAGGTCCCAAGGGTGCCCAGGGGACAGAGAAAGTCATGTCGTCAGCTGGGCCTCTGCTCCTGAGCTGGGCATGGCTCCTGGGGCTGCCGGAGCCCATGGCAACCTGGCAGGCGCTGCAGAGAGCCAGCTCTGTCCAAGTGCAGCTCCTTTTCCTGGAGAAGCAGGACTCCGGGCACTGCCTGCAGGGGCCAGAATGAGATGGACATCTCGGAAGTTGAAGAGAGTGGGGCATCAGAGGATGGCTGAGAGCTGCCTGCAGCAAGAAATCTTCACAGCCCCTAACACAGTAAGTCTCTGGCTGCAGGGCAACATTGCTGCTGTGGCTGCCGGAGGCTTCCTCTGAAGCTGGCACCTTCCACAGCTGAGAGGGTCTGTCAGGGCGGCTCTGCCAGCTCCTCCTGTTTGGAGCGGGTGGTGCTTTAGAGCAGGGCTTCCCAGCCACACCGTCAGAGGGACAGGCCATCACGGCTACCTTCTGCCAGGGACGGTGCTGGGGTGTGAAGCCAGGGAGTGCCCCCAGGTGTGCGCGGGCTGTCATTCAGAGCAGTGTCCCTGCGACCCAGGGTGCTGTGTGACCCGGGCAGGGACTCTGCCGCCTGCGAGGGTCAGCACTCAGCCTGCCCAGGGAGCTGCCCAGGGCACTGCAGGGAGAAGCTCTGGGTGGAAGGAGCGACCCCGAGAAGGGTGGGTTCATCCTCCTGTTGAGAGGGTGCTGCGGGGGTCAGGGCTGCTCTCAGCTCTCGCTCACCCCCAGGATATTTGCAGGGGACCTTTTCAAGCAGACAGCCATGGCCGGGGTTCCCTGAAAGAGAAGGACCTTTCCTGAGGCTCTGCTTCCAGTTTCCCACTGTTTGCAGGAGCTGAGAGGTGGAGGTGGGCAACGGGGGAGGAAAGGAGCTGTGAGGTTTGGACAAGAGGCTGATGCTCCCAGACCATTACAGTGAGAGATCAGTAGTTCTGTGAGGGACCTCATTGCATCCTTTCACCCAGAGCTCTGCCTACAGAAAGCACCACCATCACCTTGCCTGGCCTCACCAGCATTTGTCTGACCTGCTCCTTAGCACCTGCAAAGCCAGAGATGCCCCTGGGCAGTGCCCTGCTGCTGGGAGGTTTCTGCAGGGCAGGACTGAGGGCCCAGAGGGTGGGATGGGGTCTGTGAGTGCTGGCAGGGAAAAGAGATGGGGCAGAGAAACAGCTGCCAGGAGGAAAAGCTCCAGGCAGGGGAGATATGATCAGCGAGTGGGGGGAAAGTAAAGCCATAAATGCTGTGGGAGGGGGAATTAGGAAAACTCCCGGTCAGTCCCTGCAATGCAGACATCTTCCTCTCAGCAAGCCCCCCGTGTCTCCTCTCCCACCCAGCACAGCCTCTGCCCTCAAGGCCATGGGCTGCAGGGCAGGAGCCCCCTCCTCAGCAGCCTGAGCTGCAGCAGAGCAGAGGGGCATCTCTGCTGTGACGTGCCCATTTCCCACTGCACGGCAAAGGGGCTGAGAGTGACTGTGCTGCGATGCCGCTGCCTGGGAGGTGGTGTGCAGAGCTGGGAGAGGGGAAGGCTTTCCTAACTGCCCGTCTGGCTCTCCCTCCTGGCTTTCCCTTTGCTGGCAGGGTCATGGTACTGCTGCTTGTTTCCTCTCCTCTCTGTGCTGCTCTGCTTCTTGCTGCCCTGCTCTCTGGGGTGAAGGAGAGGGGTTCAGCTGCAGTTAAGGCACTGACCCTGTGGGTCCTGCGTGGAGCTGTCTTCATGGCAGTGATGTGCCCAAGGCCCTTCTAACCTTCTAGGCAATGCATTTCATCTGATTGGGGAATGATCTGACTCTGCTTGAAGGCTGCCCCCCCTCACCCTTCTTTAGATCTCTTGACTGTCTCTCTGGGGTGTCCTGCCAGGCTGCAAGCTGCCCTCCACAAGACCTCAGCTCTGCCATAGCATATCTGTGAGAGCAGGGAGTCTTTGTGCTGGTCATGCAAGTCAGAAACCTCCTCACCTGCTCTGACGAGCTCTCCAGAGCACACTCTCCATGTCTGCTCTGAGAGGGAAGAATGGGGAAATCTTCCCTCTGGAGCTACATTCCTCCACTCTCACCTCAGCCCAGGTCCTTTCTTAGAGTAACTTGGGAGTGGGATTGTCCTTTAGCTGGGAGAGGTGCTAGCACAGGGCAGCGGGCAGCAAGACTCCTGCACAGTCCAGATCCCCTGACTCTGTCTGTAGTATACAGACACCGTGAGCCCTTTTCCTCCTGGGACACACAAGTTCTAATGCTGAGAGAAACTGAAATGCCAAAGATTTCTACTGCATCAAAGAATGTTCCCACGGTGTGATGGAGGCATCTAAAAACCCAGGAAACATAGAATCAGATCCCTCCGCTGCAGCCCATTTTCTGAATAAACTGTTGAAGGAGCTTTCCACAAAATGGGTGGCTGTAATCTGCTGCAGGCTGTGTACATCAGAGCTAGTCACGTCCCACTCCCATTGCAGAGCCTGGAGAAAGAGTGCAGAGGGTAAACTGATGTAAGGACAGGGTCCATCTCACTGGAACAGAGATGTCTAGAAAGGGTGGGGTCAGCCCCTTGCATTTACTCCAGTGTTTCTGTGGCTTGCTGGAGTGGGAGCTGGTGGGGCTGACTCCGACACAGACACCTGTGTTCAGGAGGGCAAGGCTGGGGGAGATGAATCCCTCGCAAGGGTCTTCTCTTTCAGAGACAGCTGCCATGAGTGCTGTATTCATCTCTCACAAGGATTAAAAGAGGATATTCCCACTGGGTCACTGGACTGAATCCCCTTCACTCAGCTCTTGACAGCTGTCTCCAGGAATTCCCAGCAAGTACTTGGGGCAGTTTGACACCTCCATTTACAACCCCAGCAGAGCAGGACTGACTCCTCTGGAGCCCACACCTCGAGGGCCCTGCTGTGCACGGCACACTCAGACAGCATAAACCAGCAATCAGAAAAGGGATCTGAATGAAGGCAGAGAAGAGAGGAAAGGTGGAGGTTTGTACTAAGAATAGTTTGGGTTTGGCTCAGAGAAAACTATTTAACTTATCAATGCCTCTTCCTCCTTGGACAGTCCCCAAAGCTGAGAGGAAGCAAATGCCCAACAGCAGTTTCCTGGATGAGTTCCTCCTCCTGGCATTTGTGGACAAACGGGGGCTGCAGCTCTTGCACTTCTCCCTCTTCCTGGGCATCTACCTGGCTGCCCTCCTGGGCAACATCCTCATCATCACAGCCGTAGCCTGTGACCACCGCCTCCACACCCCCATGTACTTCTTCCTCCTCAACCTCTCCCTCCTCGACCTTGGCACCATCTCCACCACTGTCCCCAAATCCATAACCAATTCCCTGTGGGACACCAGGGCCATTTCCTACTCAGGATGTGCTACCCAACTCTTTTTTTTTACCTTTTTCATGTTGGCTGAGTATTCTCTTCTCACAGTCATGGCCTACGATCGCTATGTTGCCATATGTAAACCCCTGCACTATGGGACCATCATGGGCAGCAGAGCTTGTGTCAAAATAGCATCAGCTGCCTGGGCCAGTGGGTTTCTCAGTGCGGTGCTGCACACTGGGACCACATTTGGAGTAACATTCTGCCACGGCAATGCCCTGGGTCAGTTCTTCTGTGAAGTTCCTCAGATCCTCAAGCTCTCCTGCTCAGACTCCTACCTCAGGGAACTTGGGGTGCTTGTGGTTAGCGCCTGTTTAGGCTTTGGGTGTTTCATCTTCATTGTGGTGTCCTATGTGCAGATCTTCACTGCTGTGCTGAGGATCCCCTCTGAGCAGGGACAGCACAAAGCCCTTTCCATGTGCCTCCCTCACCTGGCCGTGGTCTCCCTGTTTGTCAGCACTATCATATTTGCCCACCTGAAGCCCCCCTCCCTCTCCTCCCCACCTCTGGATCTGGTGGTGGCTGTTTTGTATTCGGTGGTGCCTCCAGCAGTGAACCCCCTCATCTACAGCATGAGGAACAGGGAGCTCAGGGATGCCCTGAAGAAACTGATTCACCTGCTTTTAGTGCAGCAGCAGTGAGCTGCCCATCCCTCTTCACAAGTGGTTTCTAAGTACCTCAGAAAACTCTTGTGCTTTGGGCATTCTTGCTGTGATCATCATGTTTGTGCAGAAGTGTTGGAATTCATCCCACTTCCTTACAGCCTAGTCTCTCTGACCCAGAGGTCTTCTGTAAATGTGTCTCTCACTGTGTTACAGCTGGCCTCTCTGTAATAAAAGGAGATTTCCCCAGTGCGGTGCTTGAAGCTTGGGCTCTCCTTCAAAAGCTGGAGCCAAGAATGTGCTCAGGGACTTTCCCCCTGAAAGGGCCTGGTGCTTTTCCGGGGCTCTCCCTGGGCTCAAGGCAATGAGCTTAGAGGTGCTGTGTTAGGGAATGAGGGCTGGATTCAGCTCTCGCTTGTGGGTGCCCAGTGCTCCTGGAGATGGTGAATGGTCAAGTGGTATCTCCCATAGGACAGGGCTGGACACTGATGCCCGTCCTTCTTGAAGGGAGTATGGATCCATCAGGAGAGCACAGGGCATCCCCAAGGGCACCACGTGCCTAGGGGCGGGCAGTGAATGGAGCTTCACAAAATCCAGTGGAGTCATCCAGAGGGAAAGGGCTAAACCAATGAATGTCCAGGCTAGTGAGAGCTCTGCAATCCCACGAGAGGCAGCGGGGACCGAGGAGGCCCAGGGAAGGGATCCTGCAGAGTGGTCCATGTCACCTTCGATGAAAAGCCATGGGCTGGATCTAGCGACATGCCTGAACACAGCGTGAGCCATTTGAAATGCCCTGTAATTGCTCAGAGCATCGTCCATGGCCACAGGGCAACAGACGCCTTGGTAGGGGGTTGTCAGGTGCAATGACGCCCGTCCAGCTGGGTCTGCTTCCCACCCTGACCACTTTGACCGGTGCAGAGTCACCCTGTGGCCCCAAGGCACCACAGCCCACTTGCTCTGCTGAGCAGCACTGCCAGCTCGGGGCCCCATGAGGAGCACAGGGTTGGGTCCAGGAACAGCCAGGTGGGCAGCACCCATGCACTGCCCTGGGGAAAGACTCTCCCGGGAGCAGGGACATCCCTGGAAGAGCAAAGGAGCAATTGTGTGCTGGCAAGGAGGAATAAACGAGACAGAGAAATCTGTTCCTGTGGAGGTCAAGTAAGGGCAGGCTGCTGTGTCCCTGGGGCAGCAGGAGCTGCCTGAGGAGCCCCAGGGCAGGGAGCCTTGTGCTGTGCTGGAGAGAGGGGCTGGCACGGGGGGCTGCAGGCAGTCTGGGGGTAGGGAATCTCCTGTGCACAAGAACAAGGGAGATGCAGAGTGTCACTGTGCTCTGCCTCCTTGTGCCACGGGGGCCTGTTCCAGCTTGGAGGCTGATGGGGCAGCTGGCACACACACCCCTGCCCCCCAGAGCTGCTGTGCCTGCCGGGGGGCAGGGGATGTGGTGTGAGTGCCCAGAGCTCTGTAGCTCTCTGCTGTGGAGCCACCACCAGCCTGGTCTGCTATGTTGGGTGGGCTGGGGAGAGGGCAGGGGAGGTGGGGAGAGCTGGGGAGGGGCTGAGCTGGGCTGGAAAAGGCCCAAGAGAGGGAAACACCAATGTTAGCTCAGCCGTGTGATCGGGCAGGGTGAGGACACACACTGGGGGGTTTGTGGTGCAGAGCCAGGTCTCATGCAGGGGAGCCAAGACATGTTAGCACAGAAGAGAGGAGGCCGCTCTGTGCCCTTGGTTGCACGGACTGATGGGGAAGGTGCCCCCAGGCATTCGTTCCCAGACCAGCCTCTCACATGGGCTGTTTCCAGCCCTGGCCGCACACCCCAGGATTATGGGGGCATTTCCCTGGGTGGCCAGCTCTGTCCTGCTGGGCTCAGGGCCTGTGTCGAGGGGAACAGCCAGCCCTGCCTGGCCTCTCTCCCAGCCCAGACCCCAGCAGACCCCGATGGATGGCTGTGTGCTCAACCCCATGTAGGACATGGCTGGAGCAGGGCAGGGCCCAGGCGCTGAGGGAGGCTGTCAAAGCAGGAGGGCTGTGGGGAGTCGGGGCACCAAGGGCTGTTGTGGATATTGTGCTGGGGGGTGTTTCCCCACCTCTGAAGGCACCCTGCCCTGTGCGCTGCTTGCACAGCAGAAGTGGGGCCATGTGCAGGCACAGGGACAGGGCACAGATGGGAGCCACGATGCTCCTCACTGCTCCACTGCAAAAGAGAAGCTCCCCGAGCTCTCCCAGCCCTGCTCCACCAGCTCTTGTCCCTGCTCCAGCCATGCCAGAGCAGAGGCCGAGGACCAAGAGGGCCCTCAGGCAAAGCTGTGCCAGCCTCGGGGAGCTGCCCTGAGCACCAGGACAGGCAGAGCACCCTCCTCCTATGTCCCCACCCTGCTGCGAGGGTGGCAGGGGCACCAGGGAAATGGCCTGTTTCTGCCTGGGGTCAGAGTGGGACTGTTGCATGGGAGGTGAACACAACAGCCACTGCGCTGCAGAAACACGGGCCACCACCCCTCACTGCAGCCCCCACTGCCCTCCTGCCCCCATCCCTGCTTACTTGCCCCACCCCTCACTGCCCCATCTCCTCTCCCCTCTCCCCATACCGCTGGGATCAGCAGTGCAGCAGGAGCTGGAACAGCCTCACAGCTGCTGCCTGGCCCCTGCCCTCCCCAACTCCCCCCGAAACATTGCATCCATCTTCAAGAAGGACAAGGAAGAGGATCTGGGGAATGATGGGCTGGTCAGCATCACACCAGGGATCAGCAGATCTTCCTGGAAGCTAGTTCCAGTCACATGAAGGGACTGGGAACAGCCAGCATGAAGCCATCAAGTCAAATTGTTGACCAACCTCTTTGCCTTCTGTGATGGGATGACTGGCTGTGCAGACCAGGGGAGTGCAGTGCCTGTTGCATGCCTTGCATTTAGGAAGGCCTTTGACATGGTCTTCCCTAGCACCTTTGTAGCCAGACTGGGGAGAGTGAGGACGGAGGAGTAAGCAATGGAGTGTGGGGGAAACTAGGTGGAGGCTGCCTGGCTCGAAGGGTGGAGAACAGTGGCACAAAGTCCAAGCGACTAATGGTTACCAGTGACGTTCTTCAGAGTCAATACTGGAGCCAATGCCTTCTGTCTTTAGGAATGATTTTGATGGTGGGACGGAGTGCACTCTCAGCCAGTTCATGAACGATCCCCAACTGGGGTGAGTGGTTGACATGCTGGAGGGCAGGGCTGCTCAGCAGAGGGGCAGCGACAGGCTGGTGATGCGGGCTGAAAGGGGCCTGGGGAGTTCAGCCATGTCCTGTCCCTGGGAGGAAATAACCCTGTGCAGCAGGGCAAGCTGGGGCAGACTGGCTGGAGAGCAGCTTTGCAGGAAAGGACCTGAGTGTGCTGGTCTTCAACAAGTTGACAGGAATTCGACAGAGTGCTCTTGTAGCAAAGACAGCCCCCGTTATCGTGGGTTGTATCAGCAAGAGTACAGACAAGTGCAGGGCAAGTGCAGTGGGACAGATGAAATACTCTGCAGCCTCCACCAAAAAGAAGCAAAATAAAGGGCAGAATTGGCAGAGTGCCAATGCTGGGGAGAGCGGTATGATCAACAGAGTGCCCAGGGACTGCCAACATTTTAAAGCAATCAGAACAAGAAAGGCCTTTCTGCCAGTTGCCAAGTGGCTGGAGCCAGAGGTACCCAGGCTTGCTCAAGGGTGAGAGGTCCAGAGAGACGATTTCTTTACTCAACCACCAAGCGCATGGCCAGGATTATAATGTTCTATTGAGAGAACATGTTTTTCCAAGTCTAGCTTTTTAATTAAAGCATTAGGACTCATACTCACACCAAATGGGGGCAGCGGGGTGTTGGGGGGGAGTAAGGCTTCCGTTTGGCTTCAGTGGCTGTGGGATGAAGCCTGCATTTAGTTTGAAAGAGACAGGATTAGGAATGATTGTCAGGCAGGTGACTATAAACTACCTGATGCTTTCTATACTCTCCAGTGATATTTCTTCTAGTCACTCCTCAGTCTATACTGCACTCTATTTTCTCCCCTGCATCATGGATCATCCCTCTGGAGAAAGAGCTGAGTCCAGGGACATGCCATGCCGATAATCTGGGCATCGTGGGGAGCCCACTGCAAGAGTAAGTGTGTGCATGAGAGCTCACAGCAAAGGCCTGGGCAAGCCAAGGAGCAGGGACCCTCCCCAGGTGCCAAGGATCCCAGTCCCTGAGCCACAGGGCTGGGTACAGCCTCCTCCGATTGCTCATGACAGCAGCTCATGACACCCACCACAGAGTCCAAGAAGTTTCTGTGGGAAAGGTGGAGGAAGAAAGTGGAAACATCTCCAAAGAGGGGGAATGAAGGCAGCAGTCCCAGGGGTAAACATCTCCAAATACGGGTGGATTTTACCCCCTCTCTGGCAGAGCTGTTTCTTCCATGGGCAGCAGTACCTGGGGGAAGGAGGGTCTTTTGCTGACACCCCCTGTGGCATAGAGGGCATCAGGGTTGGAGACACCCCTTCCAGCCAAGGGGCAGTTGCTGGGCACTCAAACAAAGGTTTCAGTTGGGGACCTCAAAGCTCCGGGACCAGTGTGGAAGGCAGCAGTGAGTGGCAGTCCTGCCGCTACACTGAGAATTTCATTCTGTTGAGCTAAACCAGGACCCCAGGGACTCCCTGCAGCCGGCTGGATGGGCACAGATGGGACCTGGCCCTTCCTGTTGCTCCCAAGCATGTCATTCAAGGAAGTGCTGGAATAACAGGCCTGGAGGGATCCTCATGGCACTGCGTTGCCTGTGGCTGTGATAACTGATTGTGTCCCTCCTGCAAACGCTTCCCGGGTCAGGCGCTTGGGGACAACCATCTGGCAGTGCTCATGGGAATCCATCAGGACCATGCCCTCTGGGTGGGCAAGGGGACCTCAGGCACTTGTCACCCTGTTGGAGAGCAGCTTGGAGAGCAGAGACCTGGGGGGAGGAAAGAGAGGTCCCATGGCTGGCAGAGTGAAGGTGCTGCTGTGTGCCTGGGGCCAGGGCACTGCCACCTCCGAGGCCCTCTCCTAGCTCCTGAGAAGCTCTTGCAGAAGCAAGCAAACCCCGGAGAACAACCTTCCCCACATTGCTGGGAGTCAAGGAGAGGGTCACTCCTGTGAGAGAACATGACAGGCCAGGAGCAGGCACATGGCTGGGGTTTGTGCTTGTGAGGTCACTTCTGCCCCAGGACCTGATAGGCCAGCAGCAGGCACAGGGCTCACATATGGGGCTGTAAGGTCACTGCTACCTCAGAACCCAGCAAAGGGCTTCAGTGCTGATTGTGAGGTCACTTCTGCCTCAGTAGCTGATTGGTTGGTGTAGGTTCCTGGAAGTCACCTGTGCCTGTGCTGCTGTTAGGCCAGAACCAGGTTAATTGGCACAGGAGACTGTCCTGGAGGGCAGAGAGGCCATGGATCCCTCCTGGATCTTCAGGGACAACGTCCTCAAAGCCCAGGAACAAACCAGTGTGATGTGATGGGAGTCAAGCAGGGCCTGGCAGGAGAACCGCATGGATGACCAGGGGCACCCTGACTTAGGAGTTCAGCCACAGGAAGGAAGTTCCCGGAGGGTGGAAGGGGGAAGAGGCTGCCCAGGAGGCAGATAGAAACCTTGCCTGTGGGTGCAGCGATGGAGTTAGGAAAGCCAAAGCTCAGCTGGAGCTGGAGCTGGAGCTGGAGCTCTCAAGGGGTGGGGAGGGCAACCAGGAGGGCTTTTGTAAGCATGCTGGCAGCACAAGGAAGGCTACTAAGGAGAATGTGCTCTCACTGCTCAGTGGGGCAGGGGACACAGTTACAAAAAAGCTGGGTCTTTCCTTGTCTTTTCTACCTTCCATACTACTGGTAAGACCTGCCCCCAGGCCCCCCTGGTCCCTAAGGCTCTTAGTGCCCGTGTGACATTGCTCTTGATTGTCTTTGAAATGTCGGGGCAAGCAGGGAGGTTCCTGCTATCTGGGAAAAGGCAGACATCACACCCATTTCCAGAGAAGGGCAAGAGGAAGAATGCAGGTCAGCTTCATGCGAGTCCCTGGGAAGGTGATGCAGCAAATGCTCCTGGAAAACATCTCCAAGCACATGGAGGGCAAGGATTGGCAGAGCCAGCACGGACTGAGCAAAGGGAAATGGAAACTCTGCCTGACCAACCTGATTGCCTTCTACCATAAGACTGTGTGAGCAAGGGGAAAGTTCACCTCGCTCTTTGGAAAGAGTGAGGAGTGGCATGGACAGCCCTGGGCAGGGAGTGGTTTTGGTGAGCACTGGACTCTGTGTGAGAAGCATTTTTAATGATGTAGGCCTGATTATAACAGAAATGTTTAGAAAGTGACAATAAACATGAAATTAGAAAGAAATTTAAAAAAAGGAAGCAAAGAATTATTTTTTTACAGTTTTCAGCTTTTAACAGTCTTTGTGTTCTTATAAACTTCCTTTTTGGTGTTTGGGGGGATTCTGTGTGTGTTTCTTTCTTTCTTTCTTTTTTTCTTTTTTTTTTCCCCCCCCCAAAGGAAAGTGGTTTCCAGACCCAGGGTGAGATGCAGTGACAGGGACATGGACATGTGGTGCCTTTGTAGGTGCCTTGGTCCCCTCTGCCCAGCCTCCATCTGCACCTCAGAGGGGCTCTGGTCTCACACAGGTCAACTCTGCCAGGCCCAGGCAGGCACCTCACATACACCAGGGCCTCTCCAAGTGCCACTGGGTGCTTGTGGTTAGACACCTGAGCTCTGCCTGAAAAGATGAAGGACTGTTTAAAAATGTGTTAAAAATATGAGCACCTTTTCCTCAGCTGAAATATTTCAATGATTTTAATAAACTGTCCATGTTTTCCTTTGAGGAACTACTGGAAATCTGCAGGGTATGAATCCCAGGAGAAGAAATATTGGTCTCCCCCAAACTTGCATTCTCACTGCTCTGTCTGTTCTACTGTGCTTTTAACCTCACCAATCTTTCGCATCTTTCCCCATGCCCTGAATATTGCTAGTCATCTTTGCATCAGACTATCTGTTCAAAGGAACTTTCCATAGCTTTCCACTTCTCCTCCTCCTCTTCCTCTTTATTCACTCAGGTACCTCTCGTTCCTCTAGCTGCAACTCTGAGCTTGAGCTTGCCTCCTCTTTCAGGAGGCACTCACTGTCTCTTTAGACAACTCCTGAATTGTGTTGCTCTCTCTCCTTTCCTGTCTAGCTGTCAAAAATCTTCCTAGCAAGGTTATTCCTTGTAGAAAGTGGATCTCAGTGGAGGCAGCCTGGACGTAGCATGCAATTAAGGAGTGTATTTTATTTTTCATTCAAATGTATCATGTTTTGTTGTTTTGATCACAGTTCAGAATTATCCTCCTATGTCTCTTTGCAGCTAGTTCCCGAAGGAAAGCAGGTGGGAATTGGTGCATAGAGGCTGTAACACTCAGCTACAGACTCCAGTGGAAAAAGGGTCGATTTTTACAAGGGTGATGTAGGTCCCCAGTGGCCGAAGAGAGAAATGGTGGGGCTGGGGAGGGGAGGAGGAAGACTGTTTGTACATGTCTCCTGTCAAAAATCCTGCTTTTCTCACACATCAGGATTCATTAGAAGACCCTCTGTGTCACTATGAATCTGTGAATGTGCATATCACTTGTAAGCTGTACAGTAAAGAAAACTTTAAAAGCAGGAATCCTTTGTCGTCGTCTTCTTCTTCTTCTTTTTTTTTTTTTTTTTTTTTTTTGATGCTTCTTCCTCTTGCAAAGACACTCCTGAAACCTCTCCAATTCGCCACACCAGATCTGAAGAACTGAGGGAAATTATGGGGATAATTAGGAGCTCATCAGGGCTTTTTGCATTATAATGACCCCTCAGGAGTATTTAGTGGTGAGTCCATGAACATCAGATTCTTGAGAGGAGAGTGAAGCAAGCTCTCAAGAAGTTGCATTCAGAAACAGATCCCAAAGTTTCTTGGAGCATTAATGGGTCCCCCTGAGGGCCATTACTCACAGGGCCTCTCCAGGGGCTGATGAGAGCAGAAAGCTGGAGGCAGTTGTTAGAGGCAGGCAATGGAAATGTGCAGGTGGCTCTGATGCCAAGTCAGCCTAGGTGTGTTTTATCATACCACGTGGCCAAGCACTGACACCCAGCCCTGAGTAGGGTGATGGTTTCCCTCCTGCTTTGCTCAGGGCTCTTTGTGGGGGCAGTGTGAGGGTGGGGGTGTGCCACACTGAGTGAGGGACAATGAGATGGCACCTCACAGGCCCCCTCAGTGAGAGGAGGAAACAAGGCCCTGGACTACAAGGACATGGTGTCTTCTGGCAGGCCTCAGTGGCAGATACAGGAGCCATAGCCAAGAGGACAAAGACCTCAGTCCTGCCAGAAGCTTTCAGCCTTGGCAGTGCCCCTGGACATCTCCACCCCAGGCTGTCCTACACCGTCCCATGCCTGTGCCTGCTCCACTACAGCCAGTAGACACCCAGCCTGCTTCCCCTCCTTGCTCTCACCCAGGGATCTGCCCACCTTTACTGAGGTCTCTCCACCCTCCCTTGCTTTTCCTTCAAACACAAAGCCAGGGTCTCACCACAGACTCCCTCTGCCTGACCTCTTGCACCACAGCACTACCCTTCAAGGGGCATTTCTTTTTCTAACACCCATTCTTAACCTCTCAAGCTGAAGGTTGTGGCTGTTTCCCTTCTCGTGCTGCTTTCCACTACGAAGAAAAGGGCCACCATTTCTTAAATCACCCTTCAAGCACTCATGGGCTGCTACTCTAGTGCCCTTAGCCTCCACTTCACCAGGATAATGTAGCCCAGGTCCCTCAGCCTCCCTGTACAAGTCATGTGCTGCATGACCCATACCCGCTCTTGGCAGACCTCCTCTGCACCCTCTCCTGGTCCTCCCCATTCCTCCAGCACTGGGTGTACCACACTTGGACACACTATTCTCCAGGTATGGCCACCCCAGTGCTGAGTGGAGGGATAAAAACAGTCCTAGTCTGGGGGGCCACACGCTTCCTAATGCAGCCCCCTATGCAGCTGGACGGATCTGTGGTGAGCATGCACCATGGGCTCATATGGCATCCCTCATGATGTCCAGGCCCTTCTCCTCAGGGTCACTCCCTCAAGGCCCAACCTGCCGCTTCTCCTTGCACAACTTCAGGAAGTTTCTGTTGGCCTAATCTCCAAGCTTCTCAAGGTGCCTCTCGACTCAAGCTCCTTTGTGTCAGCTGTGAATGTGTGTGTGTGTGCAGATGGCTCATCCTATCTTGCCATGCCTCTGACAGGATAACAGCATGACGAACTGCAGGACACTACAGACAATAAAAACTGTACTGTTTTAAAGGAACTGCCAGAAACAGTTGAAATGAGCATGGCAGCCATCTCAGAGAAGCCAAGGGCAGGTAAAAAGCAAGCAAAACCTGGGTCAATGGGGACAGGGTAAACAGAGGTGTGCTGGTTGCATGGGAAGAGATGAAGATGATAGAAGAAATGGCCTTGTAAGGTGGAAAGGAGGGGAAAATGCAATAAAAGGTGAAGCCAGTGAAAAGTCAGGGCCACCTGGGGGCACCTGCCAAGCAGTCCTGAATCTGAACTGCTCTGGCCAGAGCAGGACAAGACACATGCAGTTGATGTACTCATACTTTTGTCTGATGTACTTCCATAGCCATGGGGAAGCTGAATGTTTTCCCTAAGGTCAAGAATGGAAGACCCGAGGTGGAAGGAAATGCCAAATCATTCAGGCTGGAAGGGACCTCCGGTTGTCTCTAGCCCAACGTGCTTCTCACAGCAGGCTCAGCTGTCAGCTCCAAGCAGGTTGCTGAGGGCTTTAGTCATTTAGGACCTGAAAACCTCTGAGGATGGAGGTGGCACAACCGCTCTGGGCAACCTGTCCCAGTGCTTCACTGTTTGGATGGGTAAAACGTTTTTGCTTATCCCCAGCCTGAACCTCTCTTGTTTCAGCTAATGCCTCATCCTGGGACTCCTCCTCTCATGGTGCAGAGTGGTGAAGAGGTTGGCTGCATCTTCTTGATGACCTCCTGGTAGGTATGGGCAGGTTCTCATTAGGTCTGCCCAAAGCCTCCTCTTCTCCAGGCTGAACAAACCCAGCTCCCTCAGCCTCCCACAGTGACAAAGTCAAGTGTACAAATGTCTTCCTAGGTCGTTTAATGGATCTCCCAATCCTTCTCGATTTTACTGGATCTGCTGAATGCCTTAGGCCTGTTAGAGTGCAATCACCCTCATGCCATGACTTTCTGCATACATCACACCCATTTGACATCATGTTGTAGTGTACCTCCTTGCACCACGAGGAGGGGCAGGCTCTGGGGATGCTACGAGTGGTGCTAAAACACATACAGAAAAGGAATTCAGGAGTGCAAGAATCGCAGTAGCTATCGCCAGAGATGCCAGAATCACCCATCCCTTTCAGTTGGAAGCGACCTCAGGAGGTCTCTAGTCCAACCTCCTGCTCCCATCAGGATCAACACTGAAGTCACACGAGAGTTCCTCTGGGCTTTGTGCAACAGCATCCTGAAAACCTCCAAGAACGGAGAGGCCATGAGCTCTTCAAATGCTTTAATATCCTCACTGGATAGCATTGGATTGGATAGCAAGGATTTTTCTCCCTGCTATCCAATCTTAGATTTTAACCATTTCCTCTCATTCTTCTGCCATGAATCCCTGTAAAAGGCTGGTTCACTATGGGTGGCCACCTTGAGTTGGGAAGCTGCTAAGAGTCACCCCAAAAGACTTCTCTTCTGCAGGCTGAACAAGCCCTGTTCCCTCAGCCTCTCCTCTCAGGGCAAGTGCTCCAGTCTCCAAGCACCTTGGGGTCTGGCCACTGAAATCACTCAGAGTGAGCAACAGCATTCTTGTGCACGGGGCCCCAACTGGATGCAGGATCTAGATGTGCTCTAAGAAGCCTTAGTAGAGGGGGATAATTACTTCCACTGATCTCCTGGCTTTGTTCCAGTTCATGCAGGCCAGGATGCTGTGGCCTCCATGGCTGCCAAGGAATGCTGCTGGCTCATGTTCAGTTCACTGCCCACAAAGACTCCCAGGTCCTTCTCCTCAGAGCTCCTGCCCAGCCAGGGACTCCCCAGTGTGTATCGCTCCAGGGTGTTGGTCTCTCCGAGGTGCAGGGCCTGGCATTTGTCCTTCTGAATTTAACAAAGATCCTGACAGCCCATTCCTCCTCCCGGCTGAGGTCCCTCTGAATGACAGCCCTCAAGCATGTGACTGTTCTGCCCCATTAGGTGTCATCTCAAATGTGATGACAATTGCCTCCTCCAGGTCACTGATGCACCTGTTTAGACAGGTCAGGTGGCAGTATAGACCTCTGCACACTCCACTTGTCAGCAACTTCCAGGGCAAAAATGACCCATTCACAAAAATCCTCTGATCTCGACCATCTAACCACATTTTTAGCCATCTGGTTGTCTACTCAGCCTACTGTAATGTCTTTCTTGCATACAAGAATATGGTGGGAGACAGCATCAAACACCTTCCTTAAAGTCATGTCAGATGTCCTCCACTACTCTCTGCTCCTCCACAGTACAGGTCTTGTTTTCACAGAAGGCAATCAGATTGGTCAGGAATGATTTCCCTTCAGGTAATCTATGTGGACTCTTCCCAGGCACCTTCTTCTCCTTCGTGTGCCCAGAAAGGTGATCTAAGATGAATCGCTCCATGACATACTCCTCACTCAAGTGAGGTGGAATGGCCTGCAGCTCACCAGGTTGTTCTTGTGGCCTTTGTTGAAGATGGGCACAACATATTCCTTCTTCTGGTCATTGGGACCTCCCTCGATCTCCACAACCTTTCCAAGATGAGCCTGGTTGTGAGAGTGCTCAGCCCTCTCAAAGTCCTGACACCCTCCAGCAACCTCCTGGACTGCTTGCACTCTGCTGTGACAGGGCGATGCAATTCCCTGCACAAGAACCAGGCCCTGTGATCCACAGGCTTCCTCACATCAATTAAAGGAGATGCATCCACCTCCTCTCCCTCATCGGGTGGTCTGAAACTCATGCTCACCCACAAACTCTCACCCAGCCCTTTGTCCATCCCAGAGAAAAGAGCTCCATACATCTGAGCTGCCCCTTCACACAAAGGGCATCCTCCCTCCTCATCTTCCCCAACAATCTCTCCTGAAGAGCTTGTACCCTGCCACCACAGCCCTCCAGTCGTGTGAGTGATTCCACCTCATTTCAGTGATTCCAGCCATGTGGCAGCACTGTGAAAGCTTGTGCATCTCCATCTGCTCCTGTCTGTGCCCCATGCTGAAGACATTCACGTATATTTGGGCTGCAGAACCTCAGCTATGGCACAGAGTGCACATTTATAATGGTGATGCCTGTTACCAAGAGCCAAGGACACCGTGTATGCAGTGGCCCCACTTCACAGCAGGGACGTGCTGTCATAGAGAGCAGGTGGCCATGCAATGTTGAAAGAGGTTCCCACTGAGAGAGCAAACCCTGCAGTGCCCAAGGTGAGGGGGAAACACAGCTGGACAGTACACGAATGGCGGGAGAGGGTTTTTCTGCCTGAGCTGCCTCTGCAGTAGTGTGGGGCCTGTGACAAAGGTGAGCTGATCTCCAGGAGGGACAAGGTGCCACTGAGAAAGTCCCTGGGCCTGGACAGCCTGGCATCCAGCCACCCTGTGGACATCATTAGCACAGTCCTCGTTGATATCATCTGGGGTCAAGAAAAGATTCAGAGCAAGGAGAGTTACAAGTTTACAAGAGTGCAGGGACATGAGTGGAGACCTTGGTATGATGGGCCTCCATTAATGCAGCTTGCTTGAATGTAGACAGGATGGCCTTGGCCTGAAGGCAGCAGTGGGATTCAGGTGTTTGGTCACAGGCAGGAAATCTGAGGTGGCCCGCAACACTTGCCCAGCAACCACTGCAAAAGGGCCTGTTTTTCCTGTAGGTCCCATGTGGTACCTGCTAGAAACGTGTGGTGTGCTGGACACTCTGGGCTTATATGCTCTCAACCTCATAAACCGTTATAGGGACCAAAGTGCAGTTAATAAGCATTTCTCATGCCCTACGTGGTGAGAACAGCCTCGGGTTCACTACAGGAACCTGGAAAGGGGTCAATGGAGTGAACCAGCAGACTTAATAATATGAGGGAAAGGGTGTGCTTGTGTCTCCACAGGTAACGGGCCTCGTTGGATGCCTGCACGGCTGATTCGACTTGTTGATGCATCCCTCGAAACACCAAACGAGGACTGAGAGCCAGTTAAGATGAGCCCATGTCGGGACATTTTCTGGCAATACCTGCCTGCCTTGTGCAGGGTCAATATCGATTCATAAAAGCTTATGGCGACTACACAACCTTACGAATAAGTTGTAGATAGAGTCAGAGTGGAACCCTTTTGAGGGATAGGACTGGACGTTAGGTTTGGGGTCATGGGTTAAGAAGGTACTGGCGTGTGGATTGGTAATCTTGCTAAGATTTCTAGCCCTTGCCATCTATCTCCGCTGCTTAATAAGCCTTATGCAGAGAATGACTCGAAGGACTTTGCATCAAGTACTTGCTGTGCAAATACACACTGCACTGGCAATATTTGGTTTAAAAAATGAAAAAGGGGGAGATGTATGGGCAGACAGTGAGGGATTGGACAAAACAGAGTTAAGGAGCCGAAAGCCTTGGGAGGAATAAATAACAGTATGTAGATAAGGAAGTAGCCGCATGGAATGAGAAGGAGTGATGATAGGAACATGACCTTCGGGAAAGTACAACGTGGTGCTTACAAGGGGAGTGGAAAGTACCATAGATCACTGTGGGAAGTACCGACCCGGGCATATAGAGCATATATAAAGGGCTTGCTTGCTTGAATAAAGTTGTTTCTGATCCAGCACATCAGAGTCCGTGAATCAGGCCGCCACAGGACACCTTGCTGGTGGGGGCTGAAGCCAAGGGACTGAGTTCCCCAGACCCATCTACCTCTGCTGTTACCAGATTGCCTGCCCCAGTCCTCAGCCATGGGCCCACATTTTCCTTGTTGATGCTTTTACTCTTACTGAAGCAATAGCAGATCATCTTTTTTGCCCTTGACATTCCTTGCAGGCATCAGTCCTAAAGGAGCTTTGGCTTTCCAAACAGCTTCCCTACTTCCCTGGCACCATTTCTCAATTCTTTTGCAGCCTCTCCCTGCTTTCTGTTCCTGTGTGCTGCCTTTTTGTACTGTTGTACAGTTGTGAGTTCCCTGTTCAGCCACTCTGTCTCCTGAGATCTCTGCTTGCTCTCCTGCACATCAGTATGGGCCATGCCTGAGATTAGAGGATGCTGTCCTGAAAGACCTGCCAACTTTCTTGAGTTCCTCTGCCCTTCAGAGCTGCCTACCACGGGATCCCTCTACCAGTAGGTCCAAGTCTGCTCCTCTGACATCCAGAGTGTGGACTCTGCTACTCTTCCTACTCATGTCGCTCAGGATCTGGAACGCCACTGTCTCATGGCCACTGCAGGCAAGGCTGACACTGGTTATCACAGCCCTCATCAGTGGTTCCTTGTTGGCAGGTTCCAGGTCCAGGAAAGTGTCACCTTTGTTGACCTATCAGGCTTTGCTGTGCTAAGAAGTTCTCCTCCACACCTTCCAGAATCCTCCGGGACTCTTTGCAACCTGCTGCATTGCCCTCCCACTGAATGTCTGGGAGATTCAAGTGCCCCCATAAGAGCCGGCGTCTGTGATCCACAGACTTCCTCAGGCTGCTGAAATCTTTTGCAGTTCTGCAACAGCTTGTGCATCTCCACTTCCTCTTCTTTGTGCCCCAGGCTTTGTGCATTTGTGTACATCTGGGCTGCAGAACCTCAGCTGTGGCACCAGGGCTGAGCGCAGACTTGTCATGGTGATACCTGTTCCCAAGCCAGAAACAGAGACCTGGCCATGCAGCTGTGGCAGGAGAGGTGCTTGGTCCCTGAGATGACTCTGCAGCACCTTGGGGCCTGTGAGGTGAGCAGATCTCCAGGAAACACAAGATGCCACTGAGAACGTCCCTGGGCCTGAACAGCCTGCAAGCCAGGCACACTGTGGCTGCATCATTAGCACCGTCCCTGTTCATAGCATGAGGGCTGAGAAAAGGTTTAGGGAGAGAAGAACTAGTGGGGTTTGAGGGCTGGCATGCATGGAGACCTTGGTGTGATGTGCCTTCCATCTTTGCAGCATGCTCAGATGTAGATGGGATGGACTTTGCCTAAAGGCAGTGGTGGGAATCCCTTGTTTGGGAATAGGCAGGAAATGCAAGATGCCCTGGGGTGTTTGCCCAGCAACCACTCCAAAAAGGCAAGGACTTTTCCTGCAGGTCCTGTGCTGTACCTGCTAGAAACCTGGTGCTTGTGCTGGACACCCCGTGCATCTGACATGGCCCTGCATGAGCTGTTTGAAATGTCGGGATCTGCATATGTCTTGGCTTCCGAGTGAGCGGAGCTCTTGCAGTAGTCGGCATCAAGTGTCATTTCAGATGGCCAAGGAGATTCTGCACCTGGCAACCAGCTGATGTCCTGGAAGGATATGGGTCTCATAATTGTTCCATCAGAGGAAGGAGAAAGTGGTACATGTCTTGGACCACCTCTGGCCCTTCAGATGTCCGGGGGGTGTGTGTGTGCGTGTCCAGCTGAGTGCCTCCCTCCATCTCCCTTGATTCCAGTGGGAGCTTAAACAAGGAGCTGCCATGCAGACAGGCATTTTGTGCACACTAAACTTGGGCAAGGGGAATCCCACCTCCTGTGACTTTGTGGAGAGCACAGGAGGGAACTGTATCCTATTCTGCCCCGGGGCTTCTCAGTGAGCACTCGATGTATTGATTAACTCCTCTAAATCATCCCTGAAGCATGAGCAAACCAACTCCCTTCTTGTGCCTGTGCTCTTATGAGATGGGAGCAGGGCTTTCCAGAGTGGGACGTTTCCACCTCTCTTAGACAGCCATGCTCTGGTGAGACCAACTGCAATGCTAGAGTCAGTCTCTGCACTGTTTCGAGAGGGACCCTTGGTGATTATTTTCATCTACTTCCGTGGCTATTTCCCAGGGATGATCCTGCTGCCTTCCAGGAACTGTCAGCCCTGGAGCCCCAGGAAGGTCCCGAGGGTGCCCAGGGGACAGAGAAAGTCATGTCGTCAGCTGGGCCTCTGCTCCTGAGCTGGGCATGGCTCCTGGGGCTGCCGGAGCCCATGGCAACCTGGCAGGCGCTGCAGAGAGCCAGCTCTGTCCAAGTGCAGCTCCTTTTCCTGGAGAAGCAGGACTCAGGGCACTGCCTGCAGGGGCCAGAATGAGATGGACATCTCGGAAGTTGAAGAGAGTGGGGAATCAGAGGATGGCTGAGAGCTGCCTGCAGCGAGAAATCTTCCCAGCCCCTAACACAGTAAGTCTCTGGCTGCAGGGCAACATTGCTGCTGTGGCTGCCGGAGGGTTCCTCTGAAGCTGGCACCTTCCACAGCTGAGAGGGTCTGTCAGGGCGGCTCTGCCAGCTCCTCCTGTTTGGAGCAGGTGGTGCTTTAGAGCAGGGCTTCCCAGCCACACCGTCAGAGGGACAGGCCATCACGGCTACCTTCTGCCAGGGACGGTGCTGGGGTGTGAAGCCAGGGAGTGCCCCCAGGTGTGCGCGGGCTGTCATTCAGAGCAGTGTCCCTGCGACCCAGGGTGCTGTGTGCCCGGGGCAGGGACTCTGCCGCCTGCGAGGGTCAGCACTCAGCCTGCCCAGGGAGCTGCCCAGGGCGCTGCAGGGAGAAGCTCTGGGTGGAAGGAGCGACCCCGAGAAGGGTGGGTTCATCCTCCTGTTGAGAGGGTGCTGCGGGGGTCAGGGCTGCTCTCAGCTCTCGCTCACCCCCAGGATATTTGCAGGGGACCTTTTCAAGCAGACAGCCATGGCTGGGGTTCCCTGAAAGAGAAGGACCTTTCCTGAGGCTCTGCTTCCAGTTTCCCACTGTTTGCAGGAGGTGGGAGGTGGGGGGGCAACGGGGAAGGAAAGGAGCTGTGAGGTTTGGACAAAAGCTGATGCTCCCAGACCATTGCAGTGAGAGATCAGTAGTTCTGTGAGGGACCTCATTGCATCCTTTCACCCAGAGCTCTACTGACAGAAAGCACCACCATCACCTTGCCGGGCCTCACCCGCGTTTGTCTCACCTGCTCCTTAGCACCTGCAAAGCCAGAGATGCCCCTGGGCAGTGCCCTGCTGCTGGGAGGTTTCTGCAGGGCAGGACTGAATGCCCAGAGGGTGGGATGGGGTCTGTGAGTGCTGGCAGGGAAAAGAGATGGGGCAGAGAAAGAGCTGCCAGGAGGAAAAGCTCCAGGCAGGGGAGATATGATCAGCGAGTGAAAGTAGAAACATAAATGCTGTGGGAGGGGGAATTAGGAAAACTCCCGGTCAGTCCCTGCAATGCAGACATCTTCCTCTCAGCAAGCCCCCTGTGTCTCCTCTCCCACCCAGCACAGCTTCTGCCCTCAAGGCCATGGGCTGCAGGGCAGGAGCCCCCTCCTCAGCAGCATGAGCTGCAGCAGAGGAGAGGGGCATCTCTGCTGTGACGTGCCCATTTCCCACTGCATGGCAAAGGGGCTGAGAGTGACTGTGCTGCGATGCCGCTGCCTGGGAGGTGGTGGGCAGAGCTGGGTGAGGGGAAGGCTTTGCTAACTGCCCGTCTGGCTCTCCCTCCTGGCTTTCCCTTTGCTGGCAGGGTCATGGTACTGCTGCTTGTTTCCTCTCCTCTCTGTGCTGCTCTGCTTCTTGCTGTCCTGCTCTCTGGGGTGAAGGAGAGGGGTTCAGCTGCAGTTAAGGCACTGACCCTGTGGGTCCTGCGTGGAGCTGTCTTCATGGCAGTGATGTGCCCAAGGCCCCTTCTAACCTTCTAGGCAATGCATTTCATCTGATTGGGGAATGATCTGACTCTCCCTTAAGGCTGCCCCCCCTCACCCTTCTTTAGATCTCTTGACTGTCTCTCTGGGGTGTCCTGCCAGGCTGCAAGCTGCCCTCCACAAGACCTCAGCTCTGCCATAGCATAGCTGTGATAGCGGAGAGTCTTTGTGCTGGTCATGCAAGTCAGAAACCTCCTCACCTGCTCTGACGAGCTCTCCAGAGCACACTCTCCATGTCTGCTCTGAGAGAGAAGAATGGGGAAATCTTCCCTCTGGAGCTACATTCCTCCACTCTCACCTCAGTCCAGGTCCTTTCTTAGAGTAACTTGGGAGTGGGATTGTCCTTTAGCTGGGAGAGGTGCTAGCACAGGGCAGCGGGCAGCAAGACTCCTGCACAGTCCAGATCCCCTGACTCTGTCTGTAGCATATAGACACCGTGAGCCCTTTTCCTCCTGGGACACTTAAGTTCTAATGCTGAGAGAAACAGAAATGCCAAAGATTTCTACTGCATCAAAGAATGCTCCCACGGTGTGACGGAGGCATCTAAAAACTCAAGAAACATAGAATCAGATCCCTCTGCTGCAGCCCATTTTCTGAATAAACTGTTGAACGAACTTTCCACAAAATGGGTGGCTGTAATCTGCTGCAGGGTGTGTACATCAGAGCTAGTCACGTCCCACTCCCATTGCAGAGCCTGGGGAAAGAGTGCAGAGGGTAAATTGATGTAAGGACAGGGTCCAACTCATTGGAACAGAGATGTCTAGAAAGGGTGGGGTCAGCCCCTTGCATTTACTCCAGTGTTTCTGTGGCTTGCTGGAGTGGGAGCTGGTGGGGCTGAATCCGACACAGACATCTGTGTTCAGGAGGGCAAGGCTGGGGGAGATGAATCCCTCGCAAGGGGCTTCTCTTTCAGAGACAGCTGCCATGAGTGCTGTATTCATCTCTCACAAGGATTAAAAGAGGATATTCCCACTGGGTCACTGGACTGAATCCCCTTCACTCAGCTCTTGACAGCTGTCTCCAGGAATTCCCAGCAAGTACTTGGGGCAGTTTGACACCTCCATTTACAACCCCAGCAGAGCAGGACTGACTCCTCTGCAGCCCACACCCCGAGGGCCCTGCTGTGCACGGCACACTCAGACAGCATAAACCAGCAATCAGAAAAGGGATCTGAATGAAGGGAGAGAAGAGAGGAAAGGTGGAGGTTTGTACTAAGAATAGTTTGGGTTTGGCTCAGAGAAAACTATTTAACTTATCAATGCCTCTTCCTCCTTGGACAGTCCCCAAAGCTGAGAGGAAGCAAATGCCCAACAGCAGTTTCCTGGATGAGTTCCTCCTCCTGGCATTTGTGGACAAACGGGGGCTGCAGCTCTTGCACTTCTCCCTCTTCCTGGGCATCTACCTGGCTGCCCTCCTGGGCAACATCCTCATCATCACAGCCGTAGCCTGTGACCACCGCCTCCACACCCCCATGTACTTCTTCCTCCTCAACCTCTCCCTCCTCGACCTTGGCACCATCTCCACCACTGTCCCCAAATCCATAACCAATTCCCTGTGGGACACCAGGGGCATTTCCTACTCAGGATGTGCTACCCAACTCTTTTTTTTTACCTTTTTCATGTTGGCTGAGTATTCTCTTCTCACAGTCATGGCCTACGATCGCTATGTTGCCATATGTAAACCCCTGCACTATGGGACCATCATGGGCAGCAGAGCTTGTGTCAAAATAGCATCAGCTGCCTGGGCCAGTGGGTTTCTCAGTGCGGTGCTGCACACTGGGACCACATTTGGAGTAACATTCTGCCACGGCAATGCCCTGGGTCAGTTCTTCTGTGAAGTTCCTCAGATCCTCAAGCTCTCTTGCTCAGACTCCTACCTCAGGGAACTTGGGGTGCTTGTGGTTAGCGCCTGTTTAGGCTTTGGGTGTTTCATCTTCATTGTGGTGTCCTATGTGCAGATCTTCACAGCTGTGCTGAGGATCCCCTCTGAGCAGGGACAGCACAAAGCCCTTTCCATGTGCCTCCCTCACCTGGCCGTGGTCTCCCTGTTTGTCAGCACCATCATATTTGCCCACCTGAAGCCCCCCTCCCTCTCCTCCCCAGCTCTGGATCTAATGGTGGCTGTTTTGTACTCGGTGGTGCCTCCAGCAGTGAACCCCCTCATCTACAGCATGAGGAACAGGGAGCTCAGGGATGCCCTGAAGAAACTGATTCACCTGCTTTTAGTGCAGCAGCAATGAGCTGCCCATCCCTCTTCACAGGTGGTTTCTAAGTACCTCAGACAAGTCTTGTGCTTTGGGCATTCTTGCTGTGATCATCATGTTTGTGTAGAAGTGCTGGCATTCATCCCACTTCCTTACAGCCTAGTCTCTCTCACCCAGAGATCTTCTATAAATGTGTCTCATTGTGTTACAGCTGGCCTCTCTGTAATAAAAGGGGATTTCCCCAGTGCGGTGCTTGAAGCTTGGGCTCTCCTTCAAAAGCTGGAGCCAAGAATGTGCTCAAGGACTTTCCCCCTGAAAGGGCCTGTTGCCTGTCCAGGGCTCTCCCTGGGCTCAAGGCAATGAGCTTATGGTGATGTGTTAGGGAATGAGGGCTGGATTCAGCTCTTGCTTGTGGGTGCCCAGTGCACCTGGAGATGGTGAATGGTCAAGCGGTATCTCCCATAAGACAGAGCTGGACACTGATGCCCATCCTTCTCGAAGGGAGTATGGATCCATCAGGAGAGCACAGGGCATCCCCAAGGGCACCATGTGCTTAGGGGTGGGCAGTGAATGGAGCTTCACAAAATGCAGTGCAGTCACCCAGAGGGAAAGGGCTAAAGCAGTGAATGTCCAGGCTAGTGAGAGCTCTGCAATCCCACAAGAGGCAGCTGGGACCCAGGAGGCCCAGGGAAGGGATCCTGCAGAGTGGTCCATGTCACCTTCAATGAAAAGCCATGGGCTGGATCTAGCAACATGCCAGAAGACAGCCTGAGCCATTTGAAATGCCCTGTAATTGCTCAGAGCATCGTCCATGGCCACAGGGCAACAGATGCCTTGGTAGGGGGTTGTCACGTGCAATGACGCCCGTCCAGCTGGGTCTGCTTCCCACCCTGACCAGCACAGTGTCACCCTGTGGCCCCAGGGCATCACAGCCCACTTGCTCTGCTGAGCTGCACTGCCAGATCGGGGCCTCCCTCGGGCCCATGTAGCAAGGCAAGCTGGGGTGGACTGGCTGGAGGGCAGCTTTGCAGAAAAGGATCTGGGTGTGCTGGTCTTCAATAAGTTGACAAGAAGTCAACAGGGTGCTCTTGTAGCAAAGACAGCCTCCGTTATCGTGGGTTGTATCAGCAAGAGTACAGACAAGTGCAGGGCAAGTGCAGTGGGACAGATGAAATACCCTGCAGCCACCACCAAAAAAGAAGCAAAATAAAGGGCACAACTGGCAGACTACCAATACTGGGGAGAGCGGTATGATCAACAGAGTGCCCAGGGACTGCCAACATTTTAAAGCAATCAGAACAAGAAAGGCCTTTCTGCCAGTTGCCAAGTGGCTGGAGCCAGAGGTACCCAGGCTTGCTCAAGGGAGAGGGCTCCAGAGAGGCTTCTTCTTTACTCGACCTCCAAGCACATGGCCAGGATTATGCTGTTTTAGTGATAGAATATGTTTTTTGCAAGTCTAACTTTTTAATTAAGCATTAGGACTCATACTCACACCAACCGTGGGGCAGGGAAGCCAGGTGAAAAAAAAAAATCTTCCCTTTGGCCTCAGTGGCTGTGGGATGAAAGAGAAAGGATTAGGAGTGAATGTGAGGCAGGTGACTATAAACTACCCGATGCTTTCTATACTCTTCAGTGATATTTCTTCTCGTCACTCCTCCGTCTACACTGCACTCTATTTTTCCCCCGGCATCATGGATCATCCCTCTGGAGAAAGAACGGAGTCCAGGGATACGCCATGCCGATAATCTGGGCATCGTGGGGAGCCCACTGCAAGAGCAAGTGTGTGCATGAGAGCTCACAGCAAAGGCCTGGGCAAGCCAAGGAGCAGGGACCCTCCCCAGGTGCCAAGGATCCCAGTCCCTGAGCCACAGGGCTGGGTACAGCCTCCTCCGATTGCTCATGACAGCAGCTCATGACACCCACCACAGAGTCCAATGAGTTTCTGTGGGAGAGGTGGAGGAAGAAAGTAGAAACACCTCCAAAGAGGGGGAATGGGGACCACCAGTCCCACGGGTAAACGTCTCCAAATATGCGTGGATTTTACCCCCTCTCTGGCAGAGCTATTTCCTCCATGGGCAGCAGTACCTGGGGGAAGGAGGGTCTTTTGCTGACACCCCCTGTGGCATAGAGGGCATCAGGGTTGGAGACACCCCTTCCAGCCAAGGGGCAGTTGCTGGGCACTCAAACAAAGGTTTCAGTCAGGGAGCTCAAAGCTCCTGGACCAGTGTGGAAGGCAGCAGTGAGTGGCAGCCCTGCCGCTACACTGAGAATTTCATTCTGTTGGGCTAAACCAGGACCCCAGGGACTCCCTGCAGCCGGCTGGATGGGCACAGATGGGACCTGGCCCTTCCTGTTGCTCCTGAGCATGTCATTCAAGGAAGTGCTGGAAGAACAGGCCTGGAGGGATCCTCATGGCACTGCATTGCCTGTGGCTGTGATAACTGATTGTCTCCCTCCTGCAAACGCTTCCCGGGTCAGGCGCTTGGGGACAACAAGCTGGCAGTGCTGATGGGAATCCATCAGGACCGTGCCCTGTGTGTGGGCAAGGGGACCTCAGGCACTTGTCACCCTGTTGGAGAGCAGCTTGGAGAGCAGAGACCTGGGGGGAGGAAAGAGAGGTCCCATGGCTGGCAGAGTGAAGGTGCTGCTGTGTGCCTGGGGCCAGGGCACTGCCACCTCCAAGGCCCTCTCCTAGCTCCTGAGAAGCTCTTGCAGAAGCAAGCAAACCCCGGAGAACAACCTTCCCCACCTTGCTGGGAGTCAAGGAGAGGGTCACTCCTGTGAGAGAACATGACAGGCCAGGAGCAGGCACATGGCTGGGGTTTGTGCTTGTGAGGTCACTTCTGCCCCAGGACCTGATAGGCCAGCAGCAGGCACAGGGCTCACATATGGGGCTGTAAGGTCACTGCTACCTCAGAAGCCGGCAAAGGGCTTCAGTGCTGATTGTGAGGTCACTGCTGCCTCAGTACCTGATTGGTTGGTGTAGGTTCCTGGAAGTCACCTGTGCCGGTGCTGCTGTTAGGCCAGAACCAGGTTAATTGGCACAGGAGACTGTCCTGGAGGGCAGAGAGGCCATGGATCCCTCGTGGATCTTCAGGGACAACGTCCTCAAAGCCCAGGAACAAACCAGTGTGATGTGATGGGAGTCAAGCAGAGACTGGCAGGAGAACTGCATGGATGACCAGGGGCACCCTGACTTAGGAGTTCAGCCACAGGAAGGAAGTTCCCGGAGGGTGGAAGGGGGAAGAGGCTGCCCAGGAGGCACATAGAAACCTTGCCTGTGGGTGCAGCGATGGAGTTAGGAAAGCTAAAGTTCAGCTGGAGCTGGAGTTGGAGCTGGAGCTCTCAAGGGGTGGGGAGGGCAACCAGGAGGGCTTTTGTAAGCATGCTGGCAGCACAAGGAAGGCAGCTAAGGAGAATGTGCTCTCACTGCTCAGTGGGACAGGGGACACAGTTACAAAAAAGCTGGGTCTTTCCTTGTCTTTTCTACCTTCCATACTACTGGTAAGACCTGCCCCCAGGCCCCCCTGGTCCCCAAGGCCCTTAGTGCCCGTGTGACATTGCTCTTGATTGTCTTTGAAATGTCGGGGCAAGCAGGGAGGTTCCTGCTATCTGGGAAAAGGCAGACATCACACCCATTTCCAGGGAAGGGCAAGAGGAAGAATGCAGGTCAGCTTCATGCGAGTCCCTGGGAAGGTGATGCAGCAAATGCTCCTGGAAAACATCTCCAAGCATATGGAGGGCAAGGATTGGCAGAGCCAGCACGGACTGAGCAAAGGGAAATGGAAACTCTGCCTGACCAACCTGATTGCCTTCTACCATAAGACTGTGTGAGCAAGGGGAAAGTTCACCTCGCTCTTTGGAAAGAGTGAGGAGTGGCATGGACAGCCCTGGGCAGGGAGTGGTTTTGGTGAGCACTGGACTCTGTGTGAGAAGCATTTTTAATGATGTAGGCCTGATTATAACAGAAATGTTTAAAAAGTGACAATAAACATGAAACAAGAAAGAAATTTTAAAAAAGGAAGCAAAGAATTATTTTTTTACAGTTTTCAGCTTTTAACAGTCTTTGTGTTCTTATAAACTTCCTTTTTGGTGTTTGGGGGGATTCTGTGTGTGTTTCTTTCTTTCTTTCTTTTTTTCTTTTTTTTTTCCCCCCCCCAAAGGAAAGTGGTTTCCAGACCCAGGGTGAGATGCAGTGACAGGGACATGGACATGTGGTGCCTTTGTAGGTGCCTTGGTCCCCTCTGCCCAGCCTCCATCTGCACCTCAGAAGGGCTCTGGTCTCACACAGGTCAACTCTGCCAGGCCCAGGCAGGCACCTCACATACACCAGGGCCTCTCCAAGTGCCACTGGGTGCTTGTGGTTAGACACCTGAGCTCTGCCTGAAAAGATGAAGGACTGTTTAAAAATGTGTTAAAAATATGAGCACCTTTTTCTCAGCTGAAATATTTCAATGATTTTAATAAACTGTCCATGTTTTCCTTTGAGGAACTACTGGAAATCTGCAGGAAGGGTATGAATCCCAGGAGAAGAAATATTGGTCTCCCCCAAACTTGCATTCTCACTGCTCTGTCTGTTCTACTGTGCTTTTAACCTCACCAATCTTTCGCATCTTTCCCCATGCCCTGAATATTGCTAGTCATCTTTGCATCAGACTATCTGTTCAAAGGAACTTTCCATAGCTTTCCACTTCTCCTCCTCTTCCTCTTTATTCACTCAGGTACCTCTCGTTCCTCTAGCTGCAACTCTGAGCTTGAGCTTGCCTCCTCTTTCAGGAGGCACTCACTGTCTCTTTAGACAACTCCTGAATTGTGTTGCTCTCTCTCCTTTCCTGTCTAGCTGTCAAAAATCTTCCTAGCAAGGTTATTCCTTGTAGAAAGTGGATCTCAGTGGAGGCAGCCTGGACGTAGCATGCAATTAAGGAGTGTATTTTATTTTTCATTCAAATGTATCATGTTTTGTTGTTTTGATCACAGCTCAGAATTATCCTCCTACGTCTCTTTGCAGCTAGTTCCCGAAGGAAAGCAGGTGGGAATTGGTGCATAGAGGCTGTAACACTCAGCTACAGACTCCAGTGGAAAAAGGGTCGATTTTTACAAGGGTGATGTAGGTCCCCAGTGGCCGAAGAGAGAAATGGTGGGGCTGGGGAGGGGAGGAGGAAGACTGTTTGTACATGTCTCCTCTCAAAAATCCTGCTTTTCTCACACATCAGGATTCATTAGAAGACCCTCTGTGTCACTATGAATCTGTGAATGTGCATATCACTTGTAAGCTGTACAGTAAAGAAAACTTTAAAAGCAGGAATCCTTTGTCGTCGTCTTCTTCTTCTTCTTTTTTTTTTTTTTTTTTTTTTTTTGATGCTTCTTCCTCTTGCAAAGACACTCCTGAAACCTCTCCAATTCGCCACACCAGATCTGAAGAACTGAGGGAAATTATGGGGATAATTAGGAGCTCATCAGGGCTTTTTGCATTATAATGACCCCTCAGGAGTATTTAGTGGTGAGTCCATGAACATCAGATTCTTGAGAGGAGAGTGAAGCAAGCTCTCAAGAAGTTGCATTCAGAAACAGATCCCAAAGTTTCTTGGAGCATTAATGGGTCCCCCTGAGGGCCATTACTCACAGGGCCTCTCCAGGGGCTGATGAGAGCAGAAAGCTGGAGGCAGTTGTTAGAGGCAGGCAATGGAAATGTGCAGGTGGCTCTGATGCCAAGTCAGCCTAGGTGTGTTTTATCATACCACATGGCCAAGCACTGACACCCAGCCCTGAGTAGGGTGATGGTTTCCCTCCTGCTTTGCTCAGGGCTCTTTGTGGGGGCAGTGTGAGGGTGGGGGTGTGCCACACTGAGTGAGGGACAATGAGATGGCACCTCACAGGCCCCCTCAGTGAGAGGAGGAAACAAGGCCCCAGACTACAAGGAAATGGTGTCTTCTGGCAGGCCTCAGTGGCAGATACAGGAGCCATAGCCAAGAGGACAAAGACCTCAGTCCTGCCAGAAGCTTTCAGCCTTGGCAGTGCCCCTGGACATCTCCACCCCAGGCTGTCCTACACCGTCCCATGCCTGTGCCTGCTCCACTACAGCCAGTAGACACCCAGCCTGCTTCCCCTCCTTGCTCTCACCCAGGGATCTGCCCACCTTTACTGATGTCTCTGGATCCTCCCTTGCTTTTCCTTCAAACACAAAGCCAGGGGCTCACCACAGGCTCCCTCTGCCTGACCTCTTGCACCACAGCACTACCCTTCAAGGGGCATTTCTTTTTCTAACACCCATTCTTAACCTCTCAAGCTGAAGGTTGTGGCTGTTTCCCTTCTCGTGCTGCTTTCCACTACCAAGAAAAGGGCCACCATTTCTTAAATCACCCTTCAAGCACTCATGGGCTGCTACTCTAGTGCCCTTAGCCTCCACTTCACCAGGATAATGTAGCCCAGGTCCCTCAGCCTCCCTGTACAAGTCATGTGCTGCAGGACCCATACCCGCTCTTGGCAGACCTCCTCTGCACCCTCTCCTGGTCCTCCCCATTCCTCCAGCACTGGGTGTACCACACTTGGACACACTATTCTCCAGGTGTGGCCACCCCAGTGCTGAGTGGAGGGATAAAAACAGTCCTAGTCTGGGGGGCCACACGCTTCCTAATGCAGCCCCCTATGCAGCTGGACGGATCTGTGGTGAGCATGCACCACGGGCTCATATGGCATCCCTCATGATGTCCAGGCCCTTCTCCTCAGGGTCACTCCCCCAAGGCAGGACCTGCCACTTCTCCTTGCACAACTTCAGGAAGTTTCTGTTGGCCTAATCTCCAAGCTTCTCAAGGTGCCTCTCGACTCAAGCTCCTTTGTGTCAGCTGTGAATGTGTGTGTGTGTGCAGATGGCTCATCCTATCTTGCCATGCCTCTGACAGGATAACAGCATGACGAACTGCAGGACACTACAGACAATAAAAACTGTACTGTTTTAAAGGAACTGCCAGAAACAGTTGAAATGAGCATGGCAGCCATCTCAGAGAAGCCAAGGGCAGGTAAAAAGCAAGCAAAACCTGGGTCAATGGGGACAGGGTAAACAGAGGTGTGCTGGTTGCATGGGAGGAGATGAAGATGATAGAAGAAATGGCCTTGTAAGGTGGAAAGGAGGGGAAAATGCAATAAAAGGTGAAGCCAGTGAAAAGTCAGGGCCACCTGGGGGCACCTGCCAAGCAGTCCTGAATCTGAACTGCTCTGGCCAGAGCAGGACAAGACACATGCAGCTGATGTGCTCATACTTTTGTCTGATGTACTTCCATAGCCATGGGGAAGCTGAATGTTTTCCCTAAGGTCAAGAATGGAAGACCCGAGGTGGAAGGAAATGCCAAATCATTCAGGCTGGAAGGGACCTCCGGTTGTCTCTAGCCCAACGTGCTTCTCACAGCAGGCTCAGCTGTCAGCTCCAAGCAGGTTGCTGAGGGCTTTAGTCATTTAGGACCTGAAAACCTCTGAGGATGGAGGTGGCACAACCACTCTGGGCAACCTGTCCCAGTGCTTCACTGTTTGGATGGGTAAAACGTTTTTGCTTATCCCCAGCCTGAACCTCTCTTGTTTCAGCTAATGCCTCATCCTGGGACTCCTCCTCTCATGGTGCAGAGTGGTGAAGAGGTTGGCTGCATCTTCTTGATGACCTCCTGGTAGGTATGGGCAGGTTCTCATTAGGTCTGCCCAAAGCCTCCTCTTCTCCAGGCTGAACAAACCCAGCTCCCTCAGCCTCCCACAGTGACAAAGTCAAGTGTACAAATGTCTTCCTAGGTCGTTTAATGGATCTCCCAATCCTTCTCGATTTTACTGGATCTGCTGAATGCCTTAGGCCTGTTAGAGTGCAATCACCCTCATGCCATGACTTTCTGCATACATCACACCCATTTGACATCATGTTGTAGTGTACCTCCTTGCACCACGAGGAGGGGCAGGCTCTGGGGATGCTACGAGTGGTGCTAAAACACATACAGAAAAGGAATTCAGGAGTGCAAGAATCGCAGTAGCTATCGCCAGAGATGCCAGAATCACCCATCCCTTTCAGTTGGAAGCGACCTCAGGAGGTCTCTAGTCCAACCTCCTGCTCCCATCGGGATCAACACTGAAGTCACACGAGAGTTCCTCTGGGCTTTGTGCAACAGCATCCTGAAAACCTCCAAGAACGGAGAGGCCATGAGCTCTTCAAATGCTTTAATATCCTCACTGGATAGCATTGGATTGGATAGCAAGGATTTTTCTCCCTGCTATCCAATCTTAGATTTTAACCATTTCCTCTCATTCTTCTGCCATGAATCCCTGTAAAAGCCTGGTTCACTAGGGGTGGCCACCTTGAGTTGGGAAGCTGCTAAGAGTCACCCCAAAAGACTTCTCTTCTGCAGGCTGAACAAGCCCTGTTCCCTCAGCCTCTCCTCTCAGGGCAAGTGCTCCAGTCTCCAAGCACCTTGGGGTCTGGCCACTGAAATCACTCAGAGTGAGCAACAGCATTCTTGTGCACGGGGCCCCAACTGGATGCAGGATCTAGATGTGCTCTAAGAAGCCTTAGTAGAGGGGGATAATTACTTCCACTGATCTCCTGGCTTTGTTCCAGTTCATGCAGGCCAGGATGCTGTGGCCTCCATGGCTGCCAAGGAATGCTGCTGGCTCATGTTCAGTTCACTGCCCACAAAGACTCCCAGGTCCTTCTCCTCAGAGCTCCTGCCCAGCCAGGGACTCCCCAGTGTGTATCGCTCCAGGGTGTTGGTCTCTCCGAGGTGCAGGGCCTGGCATTTGTCCTTCTGAATTTAACAAAGATCCTGACAGCCCATTCCTCCTCCCGGCTGAGGTCCCTCTGAATGACAGCCCTCAAGCATGTGACTGTTCTACCCCATTAGGTGTCATCTCAAATGTGATGACAATTGCCTCCTCCAGGTCACTGATGCACCTGTTTAGACAGGTCAGGTGGCAGTATAGACCTCTGCACACTCCACTTGTCAGCAACTTCCAGGGCAAAAATGACCCATTCACAAAAATCCTCTGATCTCGACCATGTAACCACATTTTTAGCCATCTGGTTGTCTACTCAGCCTACTGTAATGTCTTTCTTGCATACAAGAATATGGTGGGAGACAGCATCAAACACCTTCCTTAAAGTCATGTCAGATGTCCTCCACTACTCTCTGCTCCTCCACAGTACAGGTCTTGTTTTCACAGAAGGCAATCAGATTGGTCAGGAATGATTTCCCTTCAGGTAATCTATGTGGACTCTTCCCAGGCACCTTCTTCTCCTTCGTGTGCCCAGAAAGGTGATCTAAGATGAATCGCTCCATGACATACTCCTCACTCAAGTGAGGTGGAATGGCCTGCAGCTCACCAGGTTGTTCTTGTGGCCTTTGTTGAAGATGGGCACAACATATTCCTTCTTCTGGTCATTGGGACCTCCCTCGATCTCCACAGCCTTTCCAAGATGAGCCTGGTTGTGAGAGTGGTCAGCCCTCTCAAAGTCCTGACACCCTCCAGCAACCTCCTGGACTGCTTGCACTCTGCTGTGACAGGGCGATGCAATTCCCTGCACAAGAACCAGGCCCTGTGATCCACAGGCTTCCTCACATCAATTAAAGGAGATGCATCCACCTCCTCTCCCTCATCGGGTGGTCTGAAACTCATGCTCACCCACAAACTCTCACCCAGCCCTTTGTCCATCCCAGAGAAAAGAGCTCCATACATCTGAGCTGCCCCTTCACACAAAGGGCATCCTCCCTCCTCATCTTCCCCAACAATCTCTCCTGAAGAGCTTGTACCCTGCCACCACAGCCCTCCAGTCGTGTGAGTGATTCCACCTCATTTCAGTGATTCCAGCCATGTGGCAGCACTGTGAAAGCTTGTGCATCTCCATCTGCTCCTGTCTGTGCCCCATGCTGAAGACATTCACGTATATTTGGGCTGCAGAACCTCAGCTATGGCACAGAGTGCACATTTATAATGGTGATGCCTGTTACCAAGAGCCAAGGACACCGTGTATGCAGTGGCCCCACTTCACAGCAGGGACGTGCTGTCATAGAGAGCAGGTGGCCATGCAATGTTGAAAGAGGTTCCCACTGAGAGAGCAAACCCTGCAGTGCCCAAGGTGAGGGGGAAACACAGCTGGACAGTACACGAATGGCGGGAGAGGGTTTTTCTGCCTGAGCTGCCTCTGCAGTAGTGTGGGGCCTGTGACAAAGGTGAGCTGATCTCCAGGAGGGACAAGGTGCCACTGAGAAAGTCCCTGGGCCTGGACAGCCTGGCATCCAGCCACCCTGTGGACATCATTAGCACAGTCCTCGTTGATATCATCTGGGGTCAAGAAAAGATTCAGAGCAAGGAGAGTTACAAGTTTACAAGAGTGCAGGGACATGAGTGGAGACCTTGGTATGATGGGCCTCCATTAATGCAGCTTGCTTGAATGTAGACAGGATGGCCTTGGCCTGAAGGCAGCAGTGGGATTCAGGTGTTTGGTCACAGGCAGGAAATCTGAGGTGGCCCGCAACACTTGCCCAGCAACCACTGCAAAAGGGCCTGTTTTTCCTGTAGGTCCCATGTGGTACCTGCTAGAAACGTGTGGTGTGCTGGACACTCTGGGCTTATATGCTCTCAACCTCATAAACCGTTATAGGGACCAAAGTGCAGTTAATAAGCATTTCTCATGCCCTACGTGGTGAGAACAGCCTCGGGTTCACTACAGGAACCTGGAAAGGGGTCAATGGAGTGAACCAGCAGACTTAATAATATGAGGGAAAGGGTGTGCTTGTGTCTCCACAGGTAACGGGCCTCGTTGGATGCCTGCACGGCTGATTCGACTTGTTGATGCATCCCTCGAAACACCAAACGAGGACTGAGAGCCAGTTAAGATGAGCCCATGTCGGGACATTTTCTGGCAATACCTGCCTGCCTTGTGCAGGGTCAATATCGATTCATAAAAGCTTATGGCGACTACACAACCTTACGAATAAGTTGTAGATAGAGTCAGAGTGGAACCCTTTTGAGGGATAGGACTGGACGTTAGGTTTGGGGTCATGGGTTAAGAAGGTACTGGCGTGTGGATTGGTAATCTTGCTAAGATTTCTAGCCCTTGCCATCTATCTCCGCTGCTTAATAAGCCTTATGCAGAGAATGACTCGAAGGACTTTGCATCAAGTACTTGCTGTGCAAATACACACTGCACTGGCAATATTTGGTTTAAAAAATGAAAAAGGGGGAGATGTATGGGCAGACAGTGAGGGATTGGACAAAACAGAGTTAAGGAGCCGAAAGCCTTGGGAGGAATAAATAACAGTATGTAGATAAGGAAGTAGCCGCATGGAATGAGAAGGAGTGATGATAGGAACATGACCTTCGGGAAAGTACAACGTGGTGCTTACAAGGGGAGTGGAAAGTACCATAGATCACTGTGGGAAGTACCGACCCGGGCATATAGAGCATATATAAAGGGCTTGCTTGCTTGAATAAAGTTGTTTCTGATCCAGCACATCAGAGTCCGTGAATCAGGCCGCCACAGGACACCTTGCTGGTGGGGGCTGAAGCCAAGGGACTGAGTTCCCCAGACCCATCTACCTCTGCTGTTACCAGATTGCCTGCCCCAGTCCTCAGCCATGGGCCCACATTTTCCTTGTTGATGCTTTTACTCTTACTGAAGCAATAGCAGATCATCTTTTTTGCCCTTGACATTCCTTGCAGGCATCAGTCCTAAAGGAGCTTTGGCTTTCCAAACAGCTTCCCTACTTCCCTGGCACCATTTCTCAATTCTTTTGCAGCCTCTCCCTGCTTTCTGTTCCTGTGTGCTGCCTTTTTGTACTGTTGTACAGTTGTGAGTTCCCTGTTCAGCCACTCTGTCTCCTGAGATCTCTGCTTGCTCTCCTGCACATCAGTATGGGCCATGCCTGAGATTAGAGGATGCTGTCCTGAAAGACCTGCCAACTTTCTTGAGTTCCTCTGCCCTTCAGAGCTGCCTACCACGGGATCCCTCTACCAGTAGGTCCAAGTCTGCTCCTCTGACATCCAGAGTGTGGACTCTGCTACTCTTCCTACTCATGTCGCTCAGGATCTGGAACGCCACTGTCTCATGGCCACTGCAGGCAAGGCTGACACTGGTTATCACAGCCCTCATCAGTGGTTCCTTGTTGGCAGGTTCCAGGTCCAGGAAAGTGTCACCTTTGTTGACCTATCAGGCTTTGCTGTGCTAAGAAGTTCTCCTCCACACCTTCCAGAATCCTCCGGGACTCTTTGCAACCTGCTGCATTGCCCTCCCACTGAATGTCTGGGAGATTCAAGTGCCCCCATAAGAGCCGGCGTCTGTGATCCACAGACTTCCTCAGGCTGCTGAAATCTTTTGCAGTTCTGCAACAGCTTGTGCATCTCCACTTCCTCTTCTTTGTGCCCCAGGCTTTGTGCATTTGTGTACATCTGGGCTGCAGAACCTCAGCTGTGGCACCAGGGCTGAGCGCAGACTTGTCATGGTGATACCTGTTCCCAAGCCAGAAACAGAGACCTGGCCATGCAGCTGTGGCAGGAGAGGTGCTTGGTCCCTGAGATGACTCTGCAGCACCTTGGGGCCTGTGAGGTGAGCAGATCTCCAGGAAACACAAGATGCCACTGAGAACGTCCCTGGGCCTGAACAGCCTGCAAGCCAGGCACACTGTGGCTGCATCATTAGCACCGTCCCTGTTCATAGCATGAGGGCTGAGAAAAGGTTTAGGGAGAGAAGAACTAGTGGGGTTTGAGGGCTGGCATGCATGGAGACCTTGGTGTGATGTGCCTTCCATCTTTGCAGCATGCTCAGATGTAGATGGGATGGACTTTGCCTAAAGGCAGTGGTGGGAATCCCTTGTTTGGGAATAGGCAGGAAATGCAAGATGCCCTGGGGTGTTTGCCCAGCAACCACTCCAAAAAGGCAAGGACTTTTCCTGCAGGTCCTGTGCTGTACCTGCTAGAAACCTGGTGCTTGTGCTGGACACCCCGTGCATCTGACATGGCCCTGCATGAGCTGTTTGAAATGTCGGGATCTGCATATGTCTTGGCTTCCGAGTGAGCGGAGCTCTTGCAGTAGTCGGCATCAAGTGTCATTTCAGATGGCCAAGGAGATTCTGCACCTGGCAACCAGCTGATGTCCTGGAAGGATATGGGTCTCATAATTGTTCCATCAGAGGAAGGAGAAAGTGGTACATGTCTTGGACCACCTCTGGCCCTTCAGATGTCCGGGGGGTGTGTGTGTGCGTGTCCAGCTGAGTGCCTCCCTCCATCTCCCTTGATTCCAGTGGGAGCTTAAACAAGGAGCTGCCATGCAGACAGGCATTTTGTGCACACTAAACTTGGGCAAGGGGAATCCCACCTCCTGTGACTTTGTGGAGAGCACAGGAGGGAACTGTATCCTATTCTGCCCCGGGGCTTCTCAGTGAGCACTCGATGTATTGATTAACTCCTCTAAATCATCCCTGAAGCATGAGCAAACCAACTCCCTTCTTGTGCCTGTGCTCTTATGAGATGGGAGCAGGGCTTTCCAGAGTGGGACGTTTCCACCTCTCTTAGACAGCCATGCTCTGGTGAGACCAACTGCAATGCTAGAGTCAGTCTCTGCACTGTTTCGAGAGGGACCCTTGGTGATTATTTTCATCTACTTCCGTGGCTATTTCCCAGGGATGATCCTGCTGCCTTCCAGGAACTGTCAGCCCTGGAGCCCCAGGAAGGTCCCGAGGGTGCCCAGGGGACAGAGAAAGTCATGTCGTCAGCTGGGCCTCTGCTCCTGAGCTGGGCATGGCTCCTGGGGCTGCCGGAGCCCATGGCAACCTGGCAGGCGCTGCAGAGAGCCAGCTCTGTCCAAGTGCAGCTCCTTTTCCTGGAGAAGCAGGACTCAGGGCACTGCCTGCAGGGGCCAGAATGAGATGGACATCTCGGAAGTTGAAGAGAGTGGGGAATCAGAGGATGGCTGAGAGCTGCCTGCAGCGAGAAATCTTCCCAGCCCCTAACACAGTAAGTCTCTGGCTGCAGGGCAACATTGCTGCTGTGGCTGCCGGAGGGTTCCTCTGAAGCTGGCACCTTCCACAGCTGAGAGGGTCTGTCAGGGCGGCTCTGCCAGCTCCTCCTGTTTGGAGCAGGTGGTGCTTTAGAGCAGGGCTTCCCAGCCACACCGTCAGAGGGACAGGCCATCACGGCTACCTTCTGCCAGGGACGGTGCTGGGGTGTGAAGCCAGGGAGTGCCCCCAGGTGTGCGCGGGCTGTCATTCAGAGCAGTGTCCCTGCGACCCAGGGTGCTGTGTGCCCGGGGCAGGGACTCTGCCGCCTGCGAGGGTCAGCACTCAGCCTGCCCAGGGAGCTGCCCAGGGCGCTGCAGGGAGAAGCTCTGGGTGGAAGGAGCGACCCCGAGAAGGGTGGGTTCATCCTCCTGTTGAGAGGGTGCTGCGGGGGTCAGGGCTGCTCTCAGCTCTCGCTCACCCCCAGGATATTTGCAGGGGACCTTTTCAAGCAGACAGCCATGGCTGGGGTTCCCTGAAAGAGAAGGACCTTTCCTGAGGCTCTGCTTCCAGTTTCCCACTGTTTGCAGGAGGTGGGAGGTGGGGGGGCAACGGGGAAGGAAAGGAGCTGTGAGGTTTGGACAAAAGCTGATGCTCCCAGACCATTGCAGTGAGAGATCAGTAGTTCTGTGAGGGACCTCATTGCATCCTTTCACCCAGAGCTCTACTGACAGAAAGCACCACCATCACCTTGCCGGGCCTCACCCGCGTTTGTCTCACCTGCTCCTTAGCACCTGCAAAGCCAGAGATGCCCCTGGGCAGTGCCCTGCTGCTGGGAGGTTTCTGCAGGGCAGGACTGAATGCCCAGAGGGTGGGATGGGGTCTGTGAGTGCTGGCAGGGAAAAGAGATGGGGCAGAGAAAGAGCTGCCAGGAGGAAAAGCTCCAGGCAGGGGAGATATGATCAGCGAGTGAAAGTAGAAACATAAATGCTGTGGGAGGGGGAATTAGGAAAACTCCCGGTCAGTCCCTGCAATGCAGACATCTTCCTCTCAGCAAGCCCCCTGTGTCTCCTCTCCCACCCAGCACAGCTTCTGCCCTCAAGGCCATGGGCTGCAGGGCAGGAGCCCCCTCCTCAGCAGCATGAGCTGCAGCAGAGGAGAGGGGCATCTCTGCTGTGACGTGCCCATTTCCCACTGCATGGCAAAGGGGCTGAGAGTGACTGTGCTGCGATGCCGCTGCCTGGGAGGTGGTGGGCAGAGCTGGGTGAGGGGAAGGCTTTGCTAACTGCCCGTCTGGCTCTCCCTCCTGGCTTTCCCTTTGCTGGCAGGGTCATGGTACTGCTGCTTGTTTCCTCTCCTCTCTGTGCTGCTCTGCTTCTTGCTGTCCTGCTCTCTGGGGTGAAGGAGAGGGGTTCAGCTGCAGTTAAGGCACTGACCCTGTGGGTCCTGCGTGGAGCTGTCTTCATGGCAGTGATGTGCCCAAGGCCCCTTCTAACCTTCTAGGCAATGCATTTCATCTGATTGGGGAATGATCTGACTCTCCCTTAAGGCTGCCCCCCCTCACCCTTCTTTAGATCTCTTGACTGTCTCTCTGGGGTGTCCTGCCAGGCTGCAAGCTGCCCTCCACAAGACCTCAGCTCTGCCATAGCATAGCTGTGATAGCGGAGAGTCTTTGTGCTGGTCATGCAAGTCAGAAACCTCCTCACCTGCTCTGACGAGCTCTCCAGAGCACACTCTCCATGTCTGCTCTGAGAGAGAAGAATGGGGAAATCTTCCCTCTGGAGCTACATTCCTCCACTCTCACCTCAGTCCAGGTCCTTTCTTAGAGTAACTTGGGAGTGGGATTGTCCTTTAGCTGGGAGAGGTGCTAGCACAGGGCAGCGGGCAGCAAGACTCCTGCACAGTCCAGATCCCCTGACTCTGTCTGTAGCATATAGACACCGTGAGCCCTTTTCCTCCTGGGACACTTAAGTTCTAATGCTGAGAGAAACAGAAATGCCAAAGATTTCTACTGCATCAAAGAATGCTCCCACGGTGTGACGGAGGCATCTAAAAACTCAAGAAACATAGAATCAGATCCCTCTGCTGCAGCCCATTTTCTGAATAAACTGTTGAACGAACTTTCCACAAAATGGGTGGCTGTAATCTGCTGCAGGGTGTGTACATCAGAGCTAGTCACGTCCCACTCCCATTGCAGAGCCTGGGGAAAGAGTGCAGAGGGTAAATTGATGTAAGGACAGGGTCCAACTCATTGGAACAGAGATGTCTAGAAAGGGTGGGGTCAGCCCCTTGCATTTACTCCAGTGTTTCTGTGGCTTGCTGGAGTGGGAGCTGGTGGGGCTGAATCCGACACAGACATCTGTGTTCAGGAGGGCAAGGCTGGGGGAGATGAATCCCTCGCAAGGGGCTTCTCTTTCAGAGACAGCTGCCATGAGTGCTGTATTCATCTCTCACAAGGATTAAAAGAGGATATTCCCACTGGGTCACTGGACTGAATCCCCTTCACTCAGCTCTTGACAGCTGTCTCCAGGAATTCCCAGCAAGTACTTGGGGCAGTTTGACACCTCCATTTACAACCCCAGCAGAGCAGGACTGACTCCTCTGCAGCCCACACCCCGAGGGCCCTGCTGTGCACGGCACACTCAGACAGCATAAACCAGCAATCAGAAAAGGGATCTGAATGAAGGGAGAGAAGAGAGGAAAGGTGGAGGTTTGTACTAAGAATAGTTTGGGTTTGGCTCAGAGAAAACTATTTAACTTATCAATGCCTCTTCCTCCTTGGACAGTCCCCAAAGCTGAGAGGAAGCAAATGCCCAACAGCAGTTTCCTGGATGAGTTCCTCCTCCTGGCATTTGTGGACAAACGGGGGCTGCAGCTCTTGCACTTCTCCCTCTTCCTGGGCATCTACCTGGCTGCCCTCCTGGGCAACATCCTCATCATCACAGCCGTAGCCTGTGACCACCGCCTCCACACCCCCATGTACTTCTTCCTCCTCAACCTCTCCCTCCTCGACCTTGGCACCATCTCCACCACTGTCCCCAAATCCATAACCAATTCCCTGTGGGACACCAGGGGCATTTCCTACTCAGGATGTGCTACCCAACTCTTTTTTTTTACCTTTTTCATGTTGGCTGAGTATTCTCTTCTCACAGTCATGGCCTACGATCGCTATGTTGCCATATGTAAACCCCTGCACTATGGGACCATCATGGGCAGCAGAGCTTGTGTCAAAATAGCATCAGCTGCCTGGGCCAGTGGGTTTCTCAGTGCGGTGCTGCACACTGGGACCACATTTGGAGTAACATTCTGCCACGGCAATGCCCTGGGTCAGTTCTTCTGTGAAGTTCCTCAGATCCTCAAGCTCTCTTGCTCAGACTCCTACCTCAGGGAACTTGGGGTGCTTGTGGTTAGCGCCTGTTTAGGCTTTGGGTGTTTCATCTTCATTGTGGTGTCCTATGTGCAGATCTTCACAGCTGTGCTGAGGATCCCCTCTGAGCAGGGACAGCACAAAGCCCTTTCCATGTGCCTCCCTCACCTGGCCGTGGTCTCCCTGTTTGTCAGCACCATCATATTTGCCCACCTGAAGCCCCCCTCCCTCTCCTCCCCAGCTCTGGATCTAATGGTGGCTGTTTTGTACTCGGTGGTGCCTCCAGCAGTGAACCCCCTCATCTACAGCATGAGGAACAGGGAGCTCAGGGATGCCCTGAAGAAACTGATTCACCTGCTTTTAGTGCAGCAGCAATGAGCTGCCCATCCCTCTTCACAGGTGGTTTCTAAGTACCTCAGACAAGTCTTGTGCTTTGGGCATTCTTGCTGTGATCATCATGTTTGTGTAGAAGTGCTGGCATTCATCCCACTTCCTTACAGCCTAGTCTCTCTCACCCAGAGATCTTCTATAAATGTGTCTCATTGTGTTACAGCTGGCCTCTCTGTAATAAAAGGGGATTTCCCCAGTGCGGTGCTTGAAGCTTGGGCTCTCCTTCAAAAGCTGGAGCCAAGAATGTGCTCAAGGACTTTCCCCCTGAAAGGGCCTGTTGCCTGTCCAGGGCTCTCCCTGGGCTCAAGGCAATGAGCTTATGGTGATGTGTTAGGGAATGAGGGCTGGATTCAGCTCTTGCTTGTGGGTGCCCAGTGCACCTGGAGATGGTGAATGGTCAAGCGGTATCTCCCATAAGACAGAGCTGGACACTGATGCCCATCCTTCTCGAAGGGAGTATGGATCCATCAGGAGAGCACAGGGCATCCCCAAGGGCACCATGTGCTTAGGGGTGGGCAGTGAATGGAGCTTCACAAAATGCAGTGCAGTCACCCAGAGGGAAAGGGCTAAAGCAGTGAATGTCCAGGCTAGTGAGAGCTCTGCAATCCCACAAGAGGCAGCTGGGACCCAGGAGGCCCAGGGAAGGGATCCTGCAGAGTGGTCCATGTCACCTTCAATGAAAAGCCATGGGCTGGATCTAGCAACATGCCAGAAGACAGCCTGAGCCATTTGAAATGCCCTGTAATTGCTCAGAGCATCGTCCATGGCCACAGGGCAACAGATGCCTTGGTAGGGGGTTGTCACGTGCAATGACGCCCGTCCAGCTGGGTCTGCTTCCCACCCTGACCAGCACAGTGTCACCCTGTGGCCCCAGGGCATCACAGCCCACTTGCTCTGCTGAGCTGCACTGCCAGATCGGGGCCTCCCTCGGGCCCATGTAGCAAGGCAAGCTGGGGTGGACTGGCTGGAGGGCAGCTTTGCAGAAAAGGATCTGGGTGTGCTGGTCTTCAATAAGTTGACAAGAAGTCAACAGGGTGCTCTTGTAGCAAAGACAGCCTCCGTTATCGTGGGTTGTATCAGCAAGAGTACAGACAAGTGCAGGGCAAGTGCAGTGGGACAGATGAAATACCCTGCAGCCACCACCAAAAAAGAAGCAAAATAAAGGGCACAACTGGCAGACTACCAATACTGGGGAGAGCGGTATGATCAACAGAGTGCCCAGGGACTGCCAACATTTTAAAGCAATCAGAACAAGAAAGGCCTTTCTGCCAGTTGCCAAGTGGCTGGAGCCAGAGGTACCCAGGCTTGCTCAAGGGAGAGGGCTCCAGAGAGGCTTCTTCTTTACTCGACCTCCAAGCACATGGCCAGGATTATGCTGTTTTAGTGATAGAATATGTTTTTTGCAAGTCTAACTTTTTAATTAAGCATTAGGACTCATACTCACACCAACCGTGGGGCAGGGAAGCCAGGTGAAAAAAAAAAATCTTCCCTTTGGCCTCAGTGGCTGTGGGATGAAAGAGAAAGGATTAGGAGTGAATGTGAGGCAGGTGACTATAAACTACCCGATGCTTTCTATACTCTTCAGTGATATTTCTTCTCGTCACTCCTCCGTCTACACTGCACTCTATTTTTCCCCCGGCATCATGGATCATCCCTCTGGAGAAAGAACGGAGTCCAGGGATACGCCATGCCGATAATCTGGGCATCGTGGGGAGCCCACTGCAAGAGCAAGTGTGTGCATGAGAGCTCACAGCAAAGGCCTGGGCAAGCCAAGGAGCAGGGACCCTCCCCAGGTGCCAAGGATCCCAGTCCCTGAGCCACAGGGCTGGGTACAGCCTCCTCCGATTGCTCATGACAGCAGCTCATGACACCCACCACAGAGTCCAATGAGTTTCTGTGGGAGAGGTGGAGGAAGAAAGTAGAAACACCTCCAAAGAGGGGGAATGGGGACCACCAGTCCCACGGGTAAACGTCTCCAAATATGCGTGGATTTTACCCCCTCTCTGGCAGAGCTATTTCCTCCATGGGCAGCAGTACCTGGGGGAAGGAGGGTCTTTTGCTGACACCCCCTGTGGCATAGAGGGCATCAGGGTTGGAGACACCCCTTCCAGCCAAGGGGCAGTTGCTGGGCACTCAAACAAAGGTTTCAGTCAGGGAGCTCAAAGCTCCTGGACCAGTGTGGAAGGCAGCAGTGAGTGGCAGCCCTGCCGCTACACTGAGAATTTCATTCTGTTGGGCTAAACCAGGACCCCAGGGACTCCCTGCAGCCGGCTGGATGGGCACAGATGGGACCTGGCCCTTCCTGTTGCTCCTGAGCATGTCATTCAAGGAAGTGCTGGAAGAACAGGCCTGGAGGGATCCTCATGGCACTGCATTGCCTGTGGCTGTGATAACTGATTGTCTCCCTCCTGCAAACGCTTCCCGGGTCAGGCGCTTGGGGACAACAAGCTGGCAGTGCTGATGGGAATCCATCAGGACCGTGCCCTGTGTGTGGGCAAGGGGACCTCAGGCACTTGTCACCCTGTTGGAGAGCAGCTTGGAGAGCAGAGACCTGGGGGGAGGAAAGAGAGGTCCCATGGCTGGCAGAGTGAAGGTGCTGCTGTGTGCCTGGGGCCAGGGCACTGCCACCTCCAAGGCCCTCTCCTAGCTCCTGAGAAGCTCTTGCAGAAGCAAGCAAACCCCGGAGAACAACCTTCCCCACCTTGCTGGGAGTCAAGGAGAGGGTCACTCCTGTGAGAGAACATGACAGGCCAGGAGCAGGCACATGGCTGGGGTTTGTGCTTGTGAGGTCACTTCTGCCCCAGGACCTGATAGGCCAGCAGCAGGCACAGGGCTCACATATGGGGCTGTAAGGTCACTGCTACCTCAGAAGCCGGCAAAGGGCTTCAGTGCTGATTGTGAGGTCACTGCTGCCTCAGTACCTGATTGGTTGGTGTAGGTTCCTGGAAGTCACCTGTGCCGGTGCTGCTGTTAGGCCAGAACCAGGTTAATTGGCACAGGAGACTGTCCTGGAGGGCAGAGAGGCCATGGATCCCTCGTGGATCTTCAGGGACAACGTCCTCAAAGCCCAGGAACAAACCAGTGTGATGTGATGGGAGTCAAGCAGAGACTGGCAGGAGAACTGCATGGATGACCAGGGGCACCCTGACTTAGGAGTTCAGCCACAGGAAGGAAGTTCCCGGAGGGTGGAAGGGGGAAGAGGCTGCCCAGGAGGCACATAGAAACCTTGCCTGTGGGTGCAGCGATGGAGTTAGGAAAGCTAAAGTTCAGCTGGAGCTGGAGTTGGAGCTGGAGCTCTCAAGGGGTGGGGAGGGCAACCAGGAGGGCTTTTGTAAGCATGCTGGCAGCACAAGGAAGGCAGCTAAGGAGAATGTGCTCTCACTGCTCAGTGGGACAGGGGACACAGTTACAAAAAAGCTGGGTCTTTCCTTGTCTTTTCTACCTTCCATACTACTGGTAAGACCTGCCCCCAGGCCCCCCTGGTCCCCAAGGCCCTTAGTGCCCGTGTGACATTGCTCTTGATTGTCTTTGAAATGTCGGGGCAAGCAGGGAGGTTCCTGCTATCTGGGAAAAGGCAGACATCACACCCATTTCCAGGGAAGGGCAAGAGGAAGAATGCAGGTCAGCTTCATGCGAGTCCCTGGGAAGGTGATGCAGCAAATGCTCCTGGAAAACATCTCCAAGCATATGGAGGGCAAGGATTGGCAGAGCCAGCACGGACTGAGCAAAGGGAAATGGAAACTCTGCCTGACCAACCTGATTGCCTTCTACCATAAGACTGTGTGAGCAAGGGGAAAGTTCACCTCGCTCTTTGGAAAGAGTGAGGAGTGGCATGGACAGCCCTGGGCAGGGAGTGGTTTTGGTGAGCACTGGACTCTGTGTGAGAAGCATTTTTAATGATGTAGGCCTGATTATAACAGAAATGTTTAAAAAGTGACAATAAACATGAAACAAGAAAGAAATTTTAAAAAAGGAAGCAAAGAATTATTTTTTTACAGTTTTCAGCTTTTAACAGTCTTTGTGTTCTTATAAACTTCCTTTTTGGTGTTTGGGGGGATTCTGTGTGTGTTTCTTTCTTTCTTTCTTTTTTTCTTTTTTTTTTCCCCCCCCCAAAGGAAAGTGGTTTCCAGACCCAGGGTGAGATGCAGTGACAGGGACATGGACATGTGGTGCCTTTGTAGGTGCCTTGGTCCCCTCTGCCCAGCCTCCATCTGCACCTCAGAAGGGCTCTGGTCTCACACAGGTCAACTCTGCCAGGCCCAGGCAGGCACCTCACATACACCAGGGCCTCTCCAAGTGCCACTGGGTGCTTGTGGTTAGACACCTGAGCTCTGCCTGAAAAGATGAAGGACTGTTTAAAAATGTGTTAAAAATATGAGCACCTTTTTCTCAGCTGAAATATTTCAATGATTTTAATAAACTGTCCATGTTTTCCTTTGAGGAACTACTGGAAATCTGCAGGAAGGGTATGAATCCCAGGAGAAGAAATATTGGTCTCCCCCAAACTTGCATTCTCACTGCTCTGTCTGTTCTACTGTGCTTTTAACCTCACCAATCTTTCGCATCTTTCCCCATGCCCTGAATATTGCTAGTCATCTTTGCATCAGACTATCTGTTCAAAGGAACTTTCCATAGCTTTCCACTTCTCCTCCTCTTCCTCTTTATTCACTCAGGTACCTCTCGTTCCTCTAGCTGCAACTCTGAGCTTGAGCTTGCCTCCTCTTTCAGGAGGCACTCACTGTCTCTTTAGACAACTCCTGAATTGTGTTGCTCTCTCTCCTTTCCTGTCTAGCTGTCAAAAATCTTCCTAGCAAGGTTATTCCTTGTAGAAAGTGGATCTCAGTGGAGGCAGCCTGGACGTAGCATGCAATTAAGGAGTGTATTTTATTTTTCATTCAAATGTATCATGTTTTGTTGTTTTGATCACAGCTCAGAATTATCCTCCTACGTCTCTTTGCAGCTAGTTCCCGAAGGAAAGCAGGTGGGAATTGGTGCATAGAGGCTGTAACACTCAGCTACAGACTCCAGTGGAAAAAGGGTCGATTTTTACAAGGGTGATGTAGGTCCCCAGTGGCCGAAGAGAGAAATGGTGGGGCTGGGGAGGGGAGGAGGAAGACTGTTTGTACATGTCTCCTCTCAAAAATCCTGCTTTTCTCACACATCAGGATTCATTAGAAGACCCTCTGTGTCACTATGAATCTGTGAATGTGCATATCACTTGTAAGCTGTACAGTAAAGAAAACTTTAAAAGCAGGAATCCTTTGTCGTCGTCTTCTTCTTCTTCTTTTTTTTTTTTTTTTTTTTTTTTTGATGCTTCTTCCTCTTGCAAAGACACTCCTGAAACCTCTCCAATTCGCCACACCAGATCTGAAGAACTGAGGGAAATTATGGGGATAATTAGGAGCTCATCAGGGCTTTTTGCATTATAATGACCCCTCAGGAGTATTTAGTGGTGAGTCCATGAACATCAGATTCTTGAGAGGAGAGTGAAGCAAGCTCTCAAGAAGTTGCATTCAGAAACAGATCCCAAAGTTTCTTGGAGCATTAATGGGTCCCCCTGAGGGCCATTACTCACAGGGCCTCTCCAGGGGCTGATGAGAGCAGAAAGCTGGAGGCAGTTGTTAGAGGCAGGCAATGGAAATGTGCAGGTGGCTCTGATGCCAAGTCAGCCTAGGTGTGTTTTATCATACCACATGGCCAAGCACTGACACCCAGCCCTGAGTAGGGTGATGGTTTCCCTCCTGCTTTGCTCAGGGCTCTTTGTGGGGGCAGTGTGAGGGTGGGGGTGTGCCACACTGAGTGAGGGACAATGAGATGGCACCTCACAGGCCCCCTCAGTGAGAGGAGGAAACAAGGCCCCAGACTACAAGGAAATGGTGTCTTCTGGCAGGCCTCAGTGGCAGATACAGGAGCCATAGCCAAGAGGACAAAGACCTCAGTCCTGCCAGAAGCTTTCAGCCTTGGCAGTGCCCCTGGACATCTCCACCCCAGGCTGTCCTACACCGTCCCATGCCTGTGCCTGCTCCACTACAGCCAGTAGACACCCAGCCTGCTTCCCCTCCTTGCTCTCACCCAGGGATCTGCCCACCTTTACTGATGTCTCTGGATCCTCCCTTGCTTTTCCTTCAAACACAAAGCCAGGGGCTCACCACAGGCTCCCTCTGCCTGACCTCTTGCACCACAGCACTACCCTTCAAGGGGCATTTCTTTTTCTAACACCCATTCTTAACCTCTCAAGCTGAAGGTTGTGGCTGTTTCCCTTCTCGTGCTGCTTTCCACTACCAAGAAAAGGGCCACCATTTCTTAAATCACCCTTCAAGCACTCATGGGCTGCTACTCTAGTGCCCTTAGCCTCCACTTCACCAGGATAATGTAGCCCAGGTCCCTCAGCCTCCCTGTACAAGTCATGTGCTGCAGGACCCATACCCGCTCTTGGCAGACCTCCTCTGCACCCTCTCCTGGTCCTCCCCATTCCTCCAGCACTGGGTGTACCACACTTGGACACACTATTCTCCAGGTGTGGCCACCCCAGTGCTGAGTGGAGGGATAAAAACAGTCCTAGTCTGGGGGGCCACACGCTTCCTAATGCAGCCCCCTATGCAGCTGGACGGATCTGTGGTGAGCATGCACCACGGGCTCATATGGCATCCCTCATGATGTCCAGGCCCTTCTCCTCAGGGTCACTCCCCCAAGGCAGGACCTGCCACTTCTCCTTGCACAACTTCAGGAAGTTTCTGTTGGCCTAATCTCCAAGCTTCTCAAGGTGCCTCTCGACTCAAGCTCCTTTGTGTCAGCTGTGAATGTGTGTGTGTGTGCAGATGGCTCATCCTATCTTGCCATGCCTCTGACAGGATAACAGCATGACGAACTGCAGGACACTACAGACAATAAAAACTGTACTGTTTTAAAGGAACTGCCAGAAACAGTTGAAATGAGCATGGCAGCCATCTCAGAGAAGCCAAGGGCAGGTAAAAAGCAAGCAAAACCTGGGTCAATGGGGACAGGGTAAACAGAGGTGTGCTGGTTGCATGGGAGGAGATGAAGATGATAGAAGAAATGGCCTTGTAAGGTGGAAAGGAGGGGAAAATGCAATAAAAGGTGAAGCCAGTGAAAAGTCAGGGCCACCTGGGGGCACCTGCCAAGCAGTCCTGAATCTGAACTGCTCTGGCCAGAGCAGGACAAGACACATGCAGCTGATGTGCTCATACTTTTGTCTGATGTACTTCCATAGCCATGGGGAAGCTGAATGTTTTCCCTAAGGTCAAGAATGGAAGACCCGAGGTGGAAGGAAATGCCAAATCATTCAGGCTGGAAGGGACCTCCGGTTGTCTCTAGCCCAACGTGCTTCTCACAGCAGGCTCAGCTGTCAGCTCCAAGCAGGTTGCTGAGGGCTTTAGTCATTTAGGACCTGAAAACCTCTGAGGATGGAGGTGGCACAACCACTCTGGGCAACCTGTCCCAGTGCTTCACTGTTTGGATGGGTAAAACGTTTTTGCTTATCCCCAGCCTGAACCTCTCTTGTTTCAGCTAATGCCTCATCCTGGGACTCCTCCTCTCATGGTGCAGAGTGGTGAAGAGGTTGGCTGCATCTTCTTGATGACCTCCTGGTAGGTATGGGCAGGTTCTCATTAGGTCTGCCCAAAGCCTCCTCTTCTCCAGGCTGAACAAACCCAGCTCCCTCAGCCTCCCACAGTGACAAAGTCAAGTGTACAAATGTCTTCCTAGGTCGTTTAATGGATCTCCCAATCCTTCTCGATTTTACTGGATCTGCTGAATGCCTTAGGCCTGTTAGAGTGCAATCACCCTCATGCCATGACTTTCTGCATACATCACACCCATTTGACATCATGTTGTAGTGTACCTCCTTGCACCACGAGGAGGGGCAGGCTCTGGGGATGCTACGAGTGGTGCTAAAACACATACAGAAAAGGAATTCAGGAGTGCAAGAATCGCAGTAGCTATCGCCAGAGATGCCAGAATCACCCATCCCTTTCAGTTGGAAGCGACCTCAGGAGGTCTCTAGTCCAACCTCCTGCTCCCATCGGGATCAACACTGAAGTCACACGAGAGTTCCTCTGGGCTTTGTGCAACAGCATCCTGAAAACCTCCAAGAACGGAGAGGCCATGAGCTCTTCAAATGCTTTAATATCCTCACTGGATAGCATTGGATTGGATAGCAAGGATTTTTCTCCCTGCTATCCAATCTTAGATTTTAACCATTTCCTCTCATTCTTCTGCCATGAATCCCTGTAAAAGCCTGGTTCACTAGGGGTGGCCACCTTGAGTTGGGAAGCTGCTAAGAGTCACCCCAAAAGACTTCTCTTCTGCAGGCTGAACAAGCCCTGTTCCCTCAGCCTCTCCTCTCAGGGCAAGTGCTCCAGTCTCCAAGCACCTTGGGGTCTGGCCACTGAAATCACTCAGAGTGAGCAACAGCATTCTTGTGCACGGGGCCCCAACTGGATGCAGGATCTAGATGTGCTCTAAGAAGCCTTAGTAGAGGGGGATAATTACTTCCACTGATCTCCTGGCTTTGTTCCAGTTCATGCAGGCCAGGATGCTGTGGCCTCCATGGCTGCCAAGGAATGCTGCTGGCTCATGTTCAGTTCACTGCCCACAAAGACTCCCAGGTCCTTCTCCTCAGAGCTCCTGCCCAGCCAGGGACTCCCCAGTGTGTATCGCTCCAGGGTGTTGGTCTCTCCGAGGTGCAGGGCCTGGCATTTGTCCTTCTGAATTTAACAAAGATCCTGACAGCCCATTCCTCCTCCCGGCTGAGGTCCCTCTGAATGACAGCCCTCAAGCATGTGACTGTTCTACCCCATTAGGTGTCATCTCAAATGTGATGACAATTGCCTCCTCCAGGTCACTGATGCACCTGTTTAGACAGGTCAGGTGGCAGTATAGACCTCTGCACACTCCACTTGTCAGCAACTTCCAGGGCAAAAATGACCCATTCACAAAAATCCTCTGATCTCGACCATGTAACCACATTTTTAGCCATCTGGTTGTCTACTCAGCCTACTGTAATGTCTTTCTTGCATACAAGAATATGGTGGGAGACAGCATCAAACACCTTCCTTAAAGTCATGTCAGATGTCCTCCACTACTCTCTGCTCCTCCACAGTACAGGTCTTGTTTTCACAGAAGGCAATCAGATTGGTCAGGAATGATTTCCCTTCAGGTAATCTATGTGGACTCTTCCCAGGCACCTTCTTCTCCTTCGTGTGCCCAGAAAGGTGATCTAAGATGAATCGCTCCATGACATACTCCTCACTCAAGTGAGGTGGAATGGCCTGCAGCTCACCAGGTTGTTCTTGTGGCCTTTGTTGAAGATGGGCACAACATATTCCTTCTTCTGGTCATTGGGACCTCCCTCGATCTCCACAGCCTTTCCAAGATGAGCCTGGTTGTGAGAGTGGTCAGCCCTCTCAAAGTCCTGACACCCTCCAGCAACCTCCTGGACTGCTTGCACTCTGCTGTGACAGGGCGATGCAATTCCCTGCACAAGAACCAGGCCCTGTGATCCACAGGCTTCCTCACATCAATTAAAGGAGATGCATCCACCTCCTCTCCCTCATCGGGTGGTCTGAAACTCATGCTCACCCACAAACTCTCACCCAGCCCTTTGTCCATCCCAGAGAAAAGAGCTCCATACATCTGAGCTGCCCCTTCACACAAAGGGCATCCTCCCTCCTCATCTTCCCCAACAATCTCTCCTGAAGAGCTTGTACCCTGCCACCACAGCCCTCCAGTCGTGTGAGTGATTCCACCTCATTTCAGTGATTCCAGCCATGTGGCAGCACTGTGAAAGCTTGTGCATCTCCATCTGCTCCTGTCTGTGCCCCAGGCTGAAGACATTCACGTATATTTGGGCTGCAGAACCTCAGCTATGGCACAGAGTGCACATTTATAATGGTGATGCCTGTTACCAAGAGCCAAGGACACCGTGTATGCAGTGGCCCCACTTCACAGCAGGGACGTGCTGTCATAGAGAGCAGGTGGCCATGCAATGTTGAAAGAGGTTCCCTCTGAGAGAGCAAACCCTGCAGTAACCAAGGTGAGGGGGAAACAGAGCTGGACAGTACACGAATGGCGGGAGAGGGTTTTTCTGCCTGAGCTGCCTCTGCAGTAGTGTGGGGCCTGTGACAAAGGTGAGCTGATCTCCAGGAGGGACAAGGTGCCACTGAGAAAGTCCCTGGGCCTGGACAGCCTGGCATCCAGCCACCCTGTGGACATCATTAGCACAGTCCTCGTTGATATCATCTGGGGTCAAGAAAAGATTCAGAGCAAGGAGAGTTACAAGTTTGCAAGAGTGCAGGGACATGAGTGGAGACCTTGGTATGATGGGCCTCCATTAATGCAGCTTGCTTGAATGTAGACAGGATGGCCTTGGCCTGAAGGCAGCAGTGGGATTCAGGTGTTTGGTCACAGGCAGGAAATCTGAGGTGCCCCGCAACACTTGCCCAGCAACCACTGCAAAAGGGCCTGTTTTTCCTGTAGGTCCCATGTGGTACCTGCTAAAAACGTGTGGTGTGCTGGACACTCTGGGCTTATATGCTCTCAACCTCTTAAACCGTTATAGGGACCAAAGTGCAGTTAATAAGCATTTCTCATGCCCTACGTGGTGAGAACAGCCTCGGGTTCACTACAGGAACCTGGAAATGGGTCAATGGAGTGAACCAGCAGACTTAATAATATGAGGGAAAGGGTGTGCTTGTGTCTCCACAGGTAACGGGCCTCGTTGGATGCCTGCACGGCTGATTTGACTTGTTGACGCATCCCTCGAAACACCAAACGAGGACTGAGAGCCAGTTAAGATGAGCCCATGTCGGGACATTTTCTGGCAATACCTGCCTGCCTTGTGCAGGGTCAATATCGATTCATAAAAGCTTATGGCGACTACACAACCTTACGAATAAGTTGTAGATAGAGTCAGAGTGGAACCCTTTTGAGGGATAGGACTGGACGTTAGGTTTGGGGTCATGGGTTAAGAAGGTACTGGCGTGTGGATTGGTAATCTTGCTAAGATTTCTAGCCCTTGCCATCTATCTCCGCTGCTTAATAAGCCTTATGCAGAGAATGACTCGAAGGACTTTGCATCAAGTACTTGCTGTGCAAATACACACTGCACTGGCAATATTTGGTTTAAAAAATGAAAAAGGGGGAGATGTATGGGCAGACAGCGAGGGATTGGACAAAACAGAGTTAAGGAGCCGAAAGCTTTGGGAGGAATAAATAGCAGTATGTAGATAAGGAAGTAGCCGCATGGAATGAGAAGGAGTGATGATAGGAACATGACCTTCGGGAAAGTACAACGTGGTGCTTACAAGGGGAGTGGAAAGTACCATAGATCACTGTGGGAAGTACCGACCCGGGCATATAGAGCATATATAAAGGGCTTGCTTGCTTGAATAAAGTTGTTTCTGATCCAGCACATCAGAGTCCGTGAATCAGGCCGCCACAGGACACCTTGCTGGTGGGGGCTGAAGCCAAGGGACTGAGTTCCCCAGACCCATCTACCTCTGCTGTTACCAGATTGCCTGCCCCAGTCCTCAGCCATGGGCCCACATTTTCCTTGTTGATGCTTTTACTCTTACTGAAGCAATAGCAGATCATCTTTTTTGCCCTTGACATTCCTTGCAGGCATCAGTCCTAAAGGAGCTTTGGCTTTCCAAACAGCTTCCCTACTTCCCTGGCACCATTTCTCAATTCTTTTGCAGCCTCTCCCTGCTTTCTGTTCCTGTGTGCTGCCTTTTTGTACTGTTGTACAGTTGTGAGTTCCCTGTTCAGCCACTCTGTCTCCTGAGATCTCTGCTTGCTCTCCTGCACATCAGTATGGGCCATGCCTGAGATTAGAGGATGCTGTCCTGAAAGACCTGCCAACTTTCTTGAGTTCCTCTGCCCTTCAGAGCTGCCTACCACGGGATCCCTCTACCAGTAGGTCCAAGTCTGCTCCTCTGACATCCAGAGTGTGGACTCTGCTACTCTTCCTCCTCATGTCGCTCAGGATCTGGAACGCCACTGTCTCATGGCCACTGCAGGCAAGGCTGACACTGGTTATCACAGCCCTCATCAGTGGTTCCTTGTTGGCAGGTTCCAGGTCCAGGAAAGTGTCACCTTTGTTGACCTATCAGGCTTCGCTGTGCTAAGAAGTTCTCCTCCACACCTTCCAGAATCCTCCGGGACTCTTTGCAACCTGCTGCATTGCCCTCCCACTGAATGTCTGGGAGATTCAAGTGCCCCCATAAGAGCCGGCGTCTGTGATCCACAGACTTCCTCAGGCTGCTGAAATCTTTTGCAGTTCTGCAACAGCTTGTGCATCTCCACTTCCTCTTCTTTGTGCCCCAGGCTTTGTGCATTTGTGTACATCTGGGCTGCAGAACCTCAGCTGTGGCACCAGGGCTGAGCGCAGACTTGTCATGGTGATACCTGTTCCCAAGCCAGAAACAGAGACCTGGCCATGCAGCTGTGGCAGGAGAGGTGCTTGGTCCCTGAGATGACTCTGCAGCACCTTGGGGCCTGTGAGGTGAGCAGATCTCCAGGAAACACAAGATGCCACTGAGAACGTCCCTGGGCCTGAACAGCCTGCAAGCCAGGCACACTGTGGCTGCATCATTAGCACCGTCCCTGTTCATAGCATGAGGGCTGAGAAAAGGTTTAGGGAGAGAAGAACTAGTGGGGTTTGAGGGCTGGCATGCATGGAGACCTTGGTGTGATGTGCCTTCCATCTTTGCAGCATGCTCAGATGTAGATGGGATGGACTTTGCCTAAAGGCAGTGGTGGGAATCCCTTGTTTGGGAATAGGCAGGAAATGCAAGATGCCCTGGGGTGTTTGCCCAGCAACCACTCCAAAAGGGCAAGGACTTTTCCTGCAGGTCCTGTGCTGTACCTGCTAGAAACCTGGTGGTTGTGCTGGACACCCCGTGCATCTGACATGGCCCTGCATGAGCTGTTTGAAATGTCGGGATCTGCATATGTCTCGGCTTCCTAGTGAGCGGAGCTCTTGCAGTAGTCGGCATCAAGTGTCATTTCAGATGGCCAAGGAGATTCTGCACCTGGCCCCCAGCTGATGTCCTGGAAGGATATGGGTCTCATAATTGTTCCATCAGAGGAAGGAGAAAGTGGTACATGTCTTGGACCACCTCTGGCCCTTCAGATGTCCGGGGTGTGTGTGTGTGCGTGTCCAGCTGAGTGCCTCCCTCCATCTCCCTTGATTCCAGTGGGAGCTTAAACAAGGAGCTGCCATGCAGACAGGCATTTTGTGCACACTAAACTTGGGCAAGGGGAATCCCACCTCCTGTGAGTTTGTGGAGAGCACAGGAGGGAACTGTATCCTATTCTGCCCCGGGGCTTCTCAGTGAGCACTAGATGTATTGATTAACTCCTCTAAATCATCCCTGAAGCATGAGCAAACCAACTCCCTTCTTGTGCCTGTGCTCTTATGAGATGGGAGCAGGGCTTTCCAGAGTGGGACGTTTCCACCTCTCTTAGACAGCCATGCTCTGGTGAGACCAACTGCAATGCTAGAGTCAGTCTCTGCACTGTTTCGAGAGGGACCCTTGGTGATTATTTTCATCTACTTCCGTGGCTATTTCCCAGGGATGATCCTGCTGCCTTCCAGGAACTGTCAGCCCTGGAGCCCCAGGAAGGTCCCAAGGGTGCCCAGGGGACAGAGAAAGTCATGTCGTCAGCTGGGCCTCTGCTCCTGAGCTGGGCTTGGCTCCTGGGGCTGCCGGAGCCCATGGCAACCTGGCAGGCGCTGCAGAGAGCCAGCTCTGTCCAAGTGCAGCTCCTTTTCCTGGAGAAGCAGGACTCCGGGCACTGCCTGCAGGGGCCAGAATGAGATGGACATCTCGGAAGTTGAAGAGAGTGGGGAATCAGAGGATGGCTGAGAGCTGCCTGCAGCAAGAAATCTTCCCAGCCCCTAACACAGTAAGTCTCTGGCTGCAGGGCAACATTGCTGCTGTGGCTGCCGGAGGGTTCCTCTGAAGCTGGCACCTTCCACAGCTGAGAGGGTCTGTCAGGGCGGCTCTGCCAGCTCCTCCTGTTTGGAGCGGGTGGTGCTTTAGAGCAGGGCTTCCCAGCCACACCGTCAGAGGGACAGGCCATCACGGCTACCTTCTGCCAGGGACGGTGCTGGGGTGTGAAGCCAGGGAGTGCCCCCAGGTGTGCGCGGGCTGTAATTGAGAGCAGTGTCCCTGCGACCCAGGGTGCTGTGTGCCCGGGGCAGGGACTCTGCCGCCTGTGAGGGTCAGCACTCAGCCTGCCCAGGGAGCTGCCCAGGGCGCTGCAGGGAGAAGCTCTGGCTGGAAGGAGCGACCCCGAGAAGGGCGGCTTCATCCTCCTGTTGAGAGGGTGATGCGGGGGTCAGGGCTGCTCTCAGATCTCGCTCACCCCCAGGATATTTGCAGGGGACCTTTTCAAGCAGCCAGCCATGGCCGGGGTTCCCTGAAAGATAAGGACCTTTCCTGAGGCTCTGCTTTCAGTTTCCCACTGTTTGCAGGAGCTGAGAGGTGGGGGTGGGCAAGAGGAGAGGACAGGAGCTGTGAGGTTTGGACAACAGGCTGATACCCTGAGACCATTACAGTGAGAGATCAGTAGGTCTGTGAGGGACCTCATTGCATCCTTTCACCCAGTGCTCTGCCTACAGAAAACACCACCATCACCTTGCCGGGCCTCACCAGCGTTTGTCTGACCTGCTCCTTAGCACCTGCAAAGCCAGAGATGCCCCTGGGCAGTGCCCTGCTGCTGGGAGGTTTCTGCAGGGCAGGACTGAGTGCCCAGAGGGTGGGATGGGGTCTGTGAGTGCTGGCAGGGAAAAGAGATGGGGCAGAGAAACAGCTGCCAGGAGGAAAAGCTCCAGGCAGGGGAGATATGATCAGCGAGTGAAAGTAGAAACATAAATGCTGTGGGAGGGGGAATTAGGAAAACTCCCGGTCAGTCCCTGCAATGCAGACATCTTCCTCTCAGCAAGCCCCCTGTGTCTCCTCTCCCACCCAGCACAGCTTCTGCCCTCAAGGCCATGGGCTGCAGGGCAGGAGCCCCCTCCTCAGCAGCATGAGCTGCAGCAGAGGAGAGGGGCATCTCTGCTGTGACGTGCCCATTTCCCACTGCATGGCAAAGGGGCTGAGAGTGACTGTGCTGCGATGCCGCTGCCTGGGAGGTGGTGGGCAGAGCTGGGTGAGGGGAAGGCTTTCCTAACTGCCCGTCTGGCTCTCCCTCCTGGCTTTCCCTTTGCTGGCAGGGTCATGGTACTGCTGCTTGTTTCCTCTCCTCTCTGTGCTGCTCTGCTTCTTGCTGTCCTGCTCTCTGGGGTGAAGGAGAGGGGTTCAGCTGCAGTTAAGGCACTGACCCTGTGGGTCCTGCGTGGAGCTGTCTTCATGGCAGTGATGTGCCCAAGGCCCCTTCTAACCTTCTAGGCAATGCATTTCATCTGATTGGGGAATGATCTGACTCTCCCTTCAGGCTGCCCCCCCTCACCCTTCTTTAGATCTCTTGACTGTCTCTCTGGGGTGTCCTGCCAGGCTGCAAGCTGCCCTCCACAAGACCTCAGCTCTGCCATAGCATAGCTGTGATAGCGGAGAGTCTTTGTGCTGGTCATGCAAGTCAGAAACCTCCTCACCTGCTCTGACGAGCTCTCCAGAGCACACTCTCCATGTCTGCTCTGAGAGAGAAGAATGGGGAAATCTTCCCTCTGGAGCTACATTCCTCCACTCTCACCTCAGTCCAGGTCCTTTCTTAGAGTAACTTGGGAGTGGGATTGTCCTTTAGCTGGGAGAGGTGCTAGCACAGGGCAGCGGGCAGCAAGACTCCTGCACAGTCCAGATCCCCTGACTCTGTCTGTAGCATATAGACACCGTGAGCCCTTTTCCTGCTGGGACACTTAAGTTCTAATGCTGAGAGAAACAGAAATGCCAAAGATTTCTACTGCATCAAAGAATGCTCCCACGGTGTGACGGAGGCATCTAAAAACTCAAGAAACATAGAATCAGATCCCTCTGCTGCAGCCCATTTTCTGAATAAACTGTTAAACGAACTTTCCACAAAATGGGTGGCTGTAATCTGCTGCAGGCTGTGTACATCAGAGCTAGTCACGTCCCACTCCCATTGCAGAGCCTGGGGAAAGAGTGCAGAGGGTAAATTGATGTAAGGACAGGGTCCAACTCATTGGAACAGAGATGTCTAGAAAGGGTGGGGTCAGCCCCTTGCATTTACTCCAGTGTTTCTGTGGCTTGCTGGAGTGGGAGCTGGTGGGGCTGAATCCGACACAGACATCTGTGTTCAGGAGGGCAAGGCTGGGGGAGATGAATCCCTCGCAAGGGTCTTCTCTTTCAGAGACAGCTGGCATGAGTGCTGTATTCATCTCTCACAAGGATTAAAAGAGGATATTCCCACTGGGTCACTGGACTGAATCCCCTTCACTCAGCTCTTGACAGCTGTCTCCAGGAATTCCCAGCAAGTACTTGGGGCAGTTTGACACCTCCATTTACAACCCCAGCAGAGCAGGACTGACTCCTCTGCAGCCCACACCCCGAGGGCCCTGCTGTGCACGGCACACTCAGACAGCATAAACCAGCAATCAGAAAAGGGATCTGAATGAAGGGAGAGAAGAGAGGAAAGGTGGAGGTTTGTACTAAGAATAGTTTGGGTTTGGCTCAGAGAAAACTATTTAACTTATCAATGCCTCTTCCTCCTTGGACAGTCCCCAAAGCTGAGAGGAAGCAAATGCCCAACAGCAGTTTCCTGGATGAGTTCCTCCTCCTGGCATTTGTGGACAAACGGGGGCTGCAGCTCTTGCACTTCTCCCTTTTCCTGGGCATCTACCTGGCTGCCCTCCTGGGCAACATCCTCATCATCACAGCCGTAGCCTGTGACCATCGCCTCCACACCCCCATGTACTTCTTCCTCCTCAACCTCTCCCTCCTCGACCTTGGCACCATCTCCACCACTGTCCCCAAATCCATAACCAATTCCCTGTGGGACACCAGGGCCATTTCCTACTCAGGATGTGCTACCCAACTCTTTTTTTTTACCTTTTTCATGTTGGCTGAGTATTCTCTTCTCACAGTCATGGCCTACGATCGCTATGTTGCCATATGTAAACCCCTGCACTATGGGACCATCATGGGCAGCAGAGCTTGTGTCAAAATAGCATCAGCTGCCTGGGCCAGTGGGTTTCTCAGTGCGGTGCTGCACACTGGGACCACATTTGGAGTAACATTCTGCCACGGCAATGCCCTGGGTCAGTTCTTCTGTGAAGTTCCTCAGATCCTCAAGCTCTCCTGCTCAGACTCCTACCTCAGGGAACTTGGGGTGCTTGTGGTTAGTGCCTGTTTAGGCTTTGGGTGTTTCATCTTCATTGTGGTGTCCTATGTGCAGATCTTCACTGCTGTGCTGAGGATCCCCTCTGAGCAGGGACAGCACAAAGCCCTTTCCATGTGCCTCCCTCACCTGGCTGTGGTCTCCCTGTTTGTCAGCACCATCATATTTGCCCACCTGAAGCCCCCCTCCCTCTCCTCCCCAGCTCTGGATCTGGTGGTGGCTGTTTTGTACTCGGTGGTGCCTCCAGCAGTGAACCCCCTCATCTACAGCATGAGGAACAGGGAGCTCAGGGATGCCCTGAAGAAACTGATTCACCTGCTTTTAGTGCAGCAGCAATGAGCTGCCCATCCCTCTTCACAAGTGGTTTCTAAGTACCTCAGACAAGTCTTGTGCTTTGGGCATTCTTGCTGTGATCATCATGTTTGTGCAGTAGTGTTGGAATTCATCCCACTTCCTTACAGCCTAGTCTCTCTGACCCAGAGGTCTTCTGTAAATGTGTCTCTCACTGTGTTACAGCTGGCCTCTCTGTAATAAAAGGAGATTTCCCCAGTGCGGTGCTTGAAGCTTGGGCTCTCCTTCAAAAGCTGGAGCCAAGAATGTGCTCAGGGACTTTCCCCCTGAAAGGGCCTGTTGCTTTTCCGGGGCTCTCCCTGGGCTCAAGGCAATGAGCTTAGAGGTGATGTGTTAGGGAATGAGGGCTGGATTCAGCTCTCACTTGTGGGTGCCCAGTGCTCCTGGAGATGGTGAATGGTGAAGTGGTATCTCCCATAGGACACGGCTGGACACTGATGCCCATCCTTCTCAAAGGGAGTATGGATCCATCAGGAGAGCACAGGGCATCTCCAAGGGCACCATGTGCTTAGGGGTGGGCAGTGAATGGAGCTTCACAAAATCCAGTGGAGTCATCCAGAGGGAAAGGGCTAAAGCAGTGAATGTCCAGGCTAGTGAGAGCTCTGCAATCCCACGAGAGGCAGTGGGGACCAAGGACGCCCAGGGAAGGGATCCTGCAGAGTGGTCCATGTCACCTTCAATGAAAAGCCATGGGCTGGATCTAGCGACACGCCTGAACACAGCCTGAGCCATTTGAAATGCCCTGCAATTGCTCAGAGCATCGTCCATGGACACAGGGCAAGAGATGCCTCGGTAGGGGGTTGTCAGATGCAATGATGCCCATCCAGCTGGGTCTGCTTCCCACCCCCAACGCAATGACCGTTGCAGAGTCACCCTGTGGCCCCAGGGCACCACAGCCCACTTGCTCTGCTGAGCAGCACTGCCAGCTCAGAGCCCCATGAGGAGCACAGGGTTGGGTCCAGGAACAGCCAGGTGGGCAGCACCGATGCACTGCCCTGGGGAAAGACTCTCCCGGGAGCACAGACATCCCTGGAAGAGCAAAGGAGCAATTGTGTGCTGGCAAGGAGGAATAAAGGAGACAGAGAAATCTGTTTCTGTGGAGGTCAAGTAAGGGCAGGCTGCTGTGTCCCTGGGGCAGCAGGAGCTGCCTGAGGAGCCCCAGGGCAGGGAGCCTTGTGCTGTGCTGGAGAGAGGGGCTGGCACGGGGGGCTGCAGGCAGTCTGGGGGTAGGGAATCTGCTGTGCACAAGAACAAGGGAGATGCAGAGTGTCACTGTGCTCTGCCTCCTTGTGCCACGGGGGCCTGTTCCAGCTTGGAGGCTGATGGGGCAGCTGGCACACACACCCCTGCCCCCCAGAGCTGCTGTGCCTGCCGGGGGGCAGGGGATGTGGTGTGAGTGCCCAGAGCTCTGTAGCTCTCTGCTGTGGAGCCACCACCAGCCTGGTCTGCTCTGCTGGGTGGGCAGGGGAGGTGGGGAGAGCCAGGGAGGGGCTGAGCTGGGCTGGAAAAGGCCCAAGAGAGGGAAACACCAATGCTGGCTCAGCTGTATGATCGGGCAGGGTGAGGACACACACTGGTGGGTTTGTGGTGCAGAGCCAGGTCTCATGCAGGGGAGCCGAGACATGTTAGCACAGAAGAGAGGAGGCCGCTCTGTGCCCGTGGTTGCATGGACTGATGGGGAAGGTGCCCCCAGGCATTCGTCCCAGACCAGCCTCTCACATGGGCTGTTTCCAGCCCTGGCCGCACACCCCAGGATTATGGGTGCATTTCCCTGTGTGGCCAGCTCTGTCCTGCTGGGCTCAGGGCCTGTGTCGAGGGGAACAGCCAGCCCTGCCCGGCCTCTCTCCCAGCCCAGACCCCAGCAGACCCTGATGGATGGCTGTGTGCTGACCCCCATGTGGGACATGGCCAGAGCTGGGCAGGGGACAGGCGCTGAGGGAGGCTGTCAAAGCAGGAGGGCTGTGGGGGACGGGGCACCAAGGGCTGTTGTGGATATTGTGCTGGGGGGTGTTTCCCCACCCCTGAAGGCACCCTGCCCTGTGCGCTGCTTGCACAGCAGAAGTGAGGCCATGTGCAGGCGCAGGGACAGGGCACAGATGGGAGCCACGATGCTCCTCACTGCTCCACTGCAAAAGAGAAGCTCCCCGAGCTCTCCCAGCCCTGCTCCACCAGCTCTTGTCCCTGCTCCAGCCATGCCAGAGCAGAGGCCGAGGACCAAGAGGGCCCTCAGGCAAAGCTGTGCCAGCCCTGGGGAGCTGCCCTGAGCACCAGGACAGGCAGAGCACCCTCCTCCTATGTCCCCACCCTGCTGCGAGGGTGGCAGGGGCACCAGGGAAATGGCCTGTTTCTGCCTGGGGTCAGAGTGGGACTGTTGCATGGGAGGTGAACACAACAGCCACTGCGCTGCAGAAACACAGGCCACCACCCCTCCCTGCAGCCCCCACTGCCCTCCTGCCCCCATCCCTGCTTACTTGCCCCACCCCTCACTGCCCCATCTCCTCTCCCCTCTCCCCATACCGCTGGGATCAGCAGTGCAGCAGGAGCTGGAACAGCCTCACAGCTGCTGCCTGGCCCCTGCCCTCCCCAACTCCCCCTGAAACATTGCATCCATCTTCAAGAAGGACAAGGAAGAGGATCTGGGGAATGATGGGCTGGTCAGCATCACACCAGGGATCAACACATCTTCCTGGAAGCTAGTTCCAGTCACCTGAAGGGACTGGAAACGGCCAGCATGAAGCCATCAAGTCAAATTGTTGACCAACCTCTTTGCCTTCTGGGATGGGATGACTGGCTGTGCAGACCAGGGGAGTGCAGTGCCTGTTGCATGCCTTGCATTTAGGAAGGCCTTTGACATGGTCTTCCCTAGCACCTTTGTAGCCAGACTGGGGAGAGTGAGGACGGAGGAGTAAGCAATGGAGTGTGGGGGAAACTAGGTGGAGGCTGCCTGGCTCGAAGGGTGGAGAACAGTGGCACAAAGTCCAAGTGACTAATGGTTACCAGTGACGTTCTTCAGAGTCAGTACTGGAGCCAATGCCTTTTGTCTTTAGGAATGATTTTGATGGTGGGACGGAGTGCACTCTCAGCCAGTTCATGAACGATCCCCAATTGGGGTGAGTGGTTGACATGCTGGAGGGCAGGGCTGCTCAGCAGAGGGGCAGCGACAGCCTGGTGATGCGGGCTGAAAGGGGCCTGGAGAGTTCAGCCATGTCCTGTCCCTGGGAGGAAATAACCCTGTGCAGCAGGGCAAGCTGGGGCGGACTGGCTGGAGAGCAGCTTTGCAGGAAAGGACATGGATGTGCTGGTGCTCAACAAGTTGACAAGAAGGCAACAGGGTTCTCTTGTAGCAAAGACAGCCCCCGTTATCGTGGGTTGTAGCAGCAAGAGTACAGACAAGCGCAGGGCAAGTGCAGTGGGACAGATGAATTACTCTGCAGCCTCCACCAAAAAGAAGCAAAATAAAGGGCACAACTGGCAGACTACCAATGCTGGGGAGAGCGGTATGATCAACAGAGTGCCCAGGGACTGCCAACATTTTAAAGCAATCAGAACAAGAAAGGCCTTTCTGCCAGTTGCCAAGTGGCTGGAGCCAGAGGTACCCAGGCTTGCTCAAGGGAGAGAGCTCCAGAGAGACTATTTCTTTACTCAACCACCAAGCGCATGGCCAGGATTATAATGTTCTATTGAGAGAACATGTTTTTCCAAGTCTAGCTTTTTAATTAAAGCATTAGGACTCATACTCACACCAAATGGGGGCAGCGGGGTGTTGGGGGGGAGTAAGGCTTCCGTTTGGCTTCAGTGGCTGTGGGATGAAGCCTGCATTTAGTTTGAAAGAGACAGGATTAGGAATGATTGTCAGGCAGGTGACTATAAACTACCTGATGCTTTCTATACTCTTCAGTGATATTTCTTCTCGTCACTCCTCAGTCTATACTGCGTTATATTTTCTCCCTTGCATTATGGATCATCCCTCTGGAGAAAGAGCTGAGTCCAGGGACATGCCATGCCGATAATCTGGGCATCGTGGGGAGCCCACTGCAAGAGTAAGTGTGTGCATGAGAGCTCACAGCAAAGGCCTGGCAAGCCAAGGAGCAGGGACCCTCCCCAGGTGCCAAGGATCCCAGTCCCTGAGCCACAGGGCTGGGTACAGCCTCCTCCGATTGCTCATGACAGCAGCTCAGGACACCCACCACAGAGTCCAAGAAGTTTCTGTGGGAGAGGTGGAGGAAGAAAGTAGAAACAACTCCAAAGAGGGGGAATGAAGGCAGCAGTCCCAGGGGTAAACATCTCCAAATACGAGTGGATTTGACCCCCTCTCTGGCAGAGCTGTTTCTTCCATGGGCAGCAGTACCTGGGGGAAGAAGGGTCTTTTGCTGACAGCCCTTGTGGCATAGAGGGCATCAGGGTTGGAGACACCCCTTCCAGCCAAGGGGCAGTTGCTGGGCACTCAAACAAAGGTTTCAGTCAGGGAGCTCAAAGCTCCAGGACCAGTGTGGAAGGCAGCAGTGAGTGGCAGCCCTGCCGCTACACTGAGAATTTCATTCTGTTGAGCTAAACCAGGACCCCAGGGACTCCCTGCAGCCGGCTGGATGGGCACAGATGGGACCTGGCCCTTCCTGCTGCTCCCGAGCATGTCATTCAAGGAAGTGCTGGAAGAACAGGCCTGGAGGGATCCTCATGGCACTGCATTGCCTGTGGCTGTGATAACTGATTGTCTCCCTCCTGCAAACGCTTCCTGCATCAGGTGCTTGGGGACAACCATCTGGCAGTGCTCATGGGAATCCGTCAGGACCATGCCCTGTGGGTGGGCAAGGGGACCTCAGGCACTTGTCACCCTGTTGGAGAGCAGCTTGGAGAGCAGAGACCTGGGGGGAGGAAAGAGAGGTCCCATGGCTGGCAGAGTGAAGGTGCTGCTGTGTGCCTGGGGCCAGGGCACTGCCACCTCCGAGGCCCTCTCCTAGCTCCTGAGAAGCTCTTGCAGAAGCAAGCAAACCCCAGAGAACAACCTTCCCCACATTGCTGGGAGTCAAGGCGAGGGTCACTTCTGTGAGAGAACATGACAGGCCAGGAGCAGGCACATGGCTGGGGTTTGTGCTTGTGAGGTCACTTCTGCCCCAGCACCTGATAGGCCAGCAGCAGGCACAGGGCTCACATATGGGGCTGTAAGGTCACTGCTACCTCAGAACCCAGCAAGGGGCTTCAGTGCTGATTGTGAGGTCACTTCTGCCTCAGTACCTGATTGGTTGGTGTAGGTTCCTGGAAGTCACCTGTGCCAGTGCTGCTGTTAGGCCAGAACCAGGTTAATTGGCACAGGAGACTGTCCTGGAGGGCAGAGAAGCCATGGATCCCTCGTGGATCTTCAGGGACAACGTCCTCAAAGCCCAGGAACAAGCCAGTGTGATGTGATGGGAGTCAAGCAGGGCCTGGCAGGAGAACCGCATGGATGACCAGGGGCACCCTGACTTAGGAGTTCAGCCACAGGAAGGAAGTTCCCGGAGGGTGGAAGAGGGAAGAGGCTGCCCAGGAGGCAGATAGAAACCTTGCCTGTGGGTGCAGCGATGGAGCTAGGAAAGCTGGAGTTGGAGCTGGAGCTCGCAAGGGGTGGGGAGGGCAACCAGGAGGGCTTTTGTAAGCATGCTGGCAGCACAAGGAAGGCAGCTAAGGAACATGTGCTCTCACTGCTCAGTGGGGCAGGGGACATAGTGACAAGGACCGGGAAAAAGCTGAGTCTCTCCTTGTCTTTTCTGCCTTACATACTACCGGTAAGAGCTGCCCCTAAGGCTCTTAGTGCCCGTGTGACATTGCTCTTGATTGTCTTTGAAATGTCGGGGCAAGCAGGGAGGTTCCTGCTATCTGGGAAAAGGCAGACATCACACCCATTTCCAGAGAAGGGCAAGAGGAAGAATGCAGGTCAGCTTCATGCGAGTCCCTGGGAAGGTGATGCAGCAAATGCTCCTGGAAACCATCTCCAAGCATCTGGAGGGCAAGGATTGGCAGAGCCAGCATGGGCTGACCAAAGGGAAATAGAAACTGTGCCTGACCAACCTCACTGCCTTCTACCAGAAGACTGTGGGCACAAGGGGAAAGCAGGGGACTTGGTGTGCCTTCATTTTGGCAAGGCCTTTGACACAGTCGTCCATGTTCTACCTGCAGCCAAACTGTTGAGATCTGCACTCGATAAATGAACCATAAAGTAGGCGGAAGATTGGCTGGTCCATCAGGCCCAAAGGCTGTGATTAGTGGTACGCGGAGGCCAAACTGGTGTCTGGTTACTGGTGGCATCCCTCTGCGATCAACACAGGGGGCAACACTGTTGAACTTCTTCATTAATGGCCTTGACCATGGGGTGGCATGCACTCTCAGTGCATTTGTGGACTATGTGCAATTGGAGTGAGCCCCTGAGCAAGCTCATTTAGTTCCCTCTGCATTGAGGAGGGAGGTGGGACTGGGGGGACATGATGTCCAGAGGTCTCATCCATCCTATGTGCGGTCATTCAATCACAGTGCACGTTTTTATGGAGAGCTCTGTAAAGACAGAATAGGCTGAGGAAGAAGACAGGGCAGAGAGGCAGAAGAGAGAGAAGTACGTCAATTGAAATAGAGTTGTTCCTCAGCAGAAAATTTCCCCATTCAAAGTGCTGGTAGCAAATAGGGCGTGATGAATAACTGTACATACATATGTATATACTCGAACAGAGGAAGTAATTACTGTAGTGCATGGACATGGTGCTGCCAATAAAAAAGAAAGGAAAAACAACATGAGAATTGACAAATAGTATTTGAAGTTCTGGAAAGGAAGGCTTTTCTCAGTTATTGCATAGAGTTCTTCTTTGAATAGGTTTGGACTTTTGACTAAAAGTTTACATTCAGGCCTTTATTAGTTGGGGCACCTAGAGAGGCTACTGCTGCTGGAGATGCCCTGGGGTCTCTGTGTTCCCAGGCAGGGCTGGGGAATGTGATCCAGGAGCTACAGGAACCTTTCTGGAGCACTAGCTGGTCACCAGCAGAAGTCTCTCCAGACCTCTCAGGGAGACACCTTATTTCTCTCCATTGCCTAGAAAGGGAAGTGCAGGCAGCTGCATTAGGCAGAGACATCTGCATGGAAGGGGTCTGGCACTGGGTGAGATCAGCCTCCTCCCTGTCGCTGCCTAAAATCAGTTACACTTCATTGACCGTCCCGGGAGTGTGGCTAGGTGTTTATGGCCTCCTTTAAAACAGCACTGCAACACAGGTGTATTGAGATTGGTGCCAATTTGGCCATGCAAAGATATTTCATTTCATTGAAGCCAGTCACCCTGTTTTCTGCTACTGGTCAAGAGAGCTCGAGCCCTCAGAGTGTGCCTGGCTCTTTGGAAAGAGCGAGGAGTGGCATGGAGAGCCCTGGGCAGGGAGTGGTTTTAGTGAGCCCTGGACTCGGTGTTGTCTTTTATCATGCTGTAGGCATAATTATAACAGAAATGTTTAGAAAGTGACAATAAACATGAAACAGGAAAGAAATTAAAAAACACTAAAGCAAAGAATTATTTTTTACACTTTTTGGCTTTTAACAGTCTTTGTGTTCTTATAATCCTTGTTGGGTTTTGGGGGAGGGGGGGTGTTCTGTGTGTATGTGTGTGGTTTTTTTTTTTTTTTTTTTTTTTAAGGAAAGTGATTTCCAGACCTGGGGTGAGATGCAGTGACAGGGACACGGGCATGTGGTGCCTTGGTTGGTGCCTTGGTCCCCTCTGCCCAGCCTCCATCTGCAGCGCAGAGGGGCTCCCGTCTCCTCTAAGTCAACCTCAGATACACCAAGGCCTCTCCAAGTGCCACTACATGCGTGTGGTCAGACACCTGAGCTCTGCCTGAAAAGGTGAAGGACTGTTTAGAAATGTTTTAGAAATGTGAGCACCTTTTCCTCAGCTGAAATAATTCAATAATTTTAATAAATTGTCCACGTTTTTCCGTGAGGAACTACTGGAAATCTTCAGGAAGGGTTTGAATCCCAGGAGAAGAAATATTGGTCTCCCTCAAACTTGCATTCTCACTGCTCTGTCTGTTCTACTGTGCTTTTAACCTCACCAGTCTTTCACATCTTTCCCCATGCCCTGATTAAACTGATTATTTCTACAGTCATCTTTGCATCAGACTATCTGTACAAGGGAACTTTCCATAGCTTTCCACTTCTCCTCCTCCTCTTCCTCTTTATTCACTCAGGTACCTCTCATCTTGCTAGTTGCAGCTCTGAGCTTGAGCTTGCCTCCTCTTTCAGGAGTCTCCTTGTCTCTTTAGACAACAACTGAATTGTGTTGCTATCTCTCCTTTCCTGTCTAGCTGTCAAAAATATTTCTGGCAAGGTTATTCCTTGTGGAAAGTGGACCTCACTGGAGGCAGCCTGGACTTGGCATGCAGTTAAGGAGTGTATCTTATTTTTCATTAAAAAGTATCGTGTTTTGTTGTTTTGATCACAGTTCAGAATTATCCTCCTATGTCTCTTTGCAGCTAGTTCTCAAAGGAAAGCAGGTGGGAATTGGTGCATAGAGGCTGTAACACTCAGCTACAGACTTGAGTGGAAAAAGGGTTGATTTTTACAAGAGTGATGTAGGTCCCCAGTGGCCGAAGAGAGAAATGGTGGGGCTGGGGAGGGGAGAGGGAAGGCTGTTCATACCTGTCTCCTGTCAAAAATCCTGCTTTTCTCACACATCCAGATTCCTTTGGAGACCCTCTCAGTCACTGTCAATCGGAGAATGTGAATATCACTTGTTCTGTAAGCTGTACAGAAAAGAAAACTTTAAAAGCAGGAATCCTTTGTCGTCTTCTTCTTCTTCTTCTTCTTCTTTTTTTTTTTTGATGCTTCTTCCTCTTGTAAAGACACTCCTGAAACCTCTCCAATTATCCACACCAGATCTGAAGAACTGAGGGAAATTATGGGGATAATTAGGAGCTCATCAGGGCTTTTTGCATTGCAATGACCCCTCAGGAGTATTTAGTGGTGAGTCCATGAACATCAGATTCTGAGAGGAGAATGAACCAACCTCTCAAGAAGTTGCATTCAGAAACAGATCCCAAAGTTTCTTGGAGCATTAATGGGTCCCCCTGAGGGCCATTACTCACAGGGCCTCTCCAGGGGCTGATGAGAGCAGAAAGCTGGAGGCAGTTGTTAGAGGCAGGCAATGGAAATGTGCGAGTAGCTCTGATGCCTAGAAAACCTGGATGTGTTTTATCATACCACATGGCCAAGCACTGACACCCAGCCCTGAGTAGGGTGATGGTTTCCCTCCTGCTTTGCTCAGGGCTCTTTGTGGGGGCACAGTGTGAGGGTGGGGGTGGGGTGCAACACTGAGTGAGGGACAGTGAGATGGCACCTCACAGGCCCCCTCAGTGAGAGGGGGAAACAAGGCCCCAGACTACAAGGAAATGGTGTCTTCTGGCAGGCCTCAGTGGCAGATACAGGAGCCATAGACAAGAGGACAAAGATCTCAGTCCTGTCAGAAGCTTTCAGCCTTGGCAGTGCCCCTGGCCATCTCCACCAGAGCCTGTCCTACACTGTCCCATGCCTGCCCCTTCTCCACTGCAGCCTGTAGACACCCAGCCTGCTTCCCCTCCTTGCTCTCACCCAGGGATCTGCCCACCTTTACTGATGTCTCTCCACCCTTCCTTGATTTTCCTTGAAACACAAAGCCAGGGGCTCACCACAGACTCCCTCTGCCTGACCTCTTGCACCACAGCACTACCCGTGAAGTGATATTTATTTCTATAAAATCTGGTCTGAACCTCTCAAGCTGAAGATTGTGGGTGTTTCTCCTTCTTGTGCTGCTTCCCACCACCAGAAAAAGCACCAACATCTCTGAAACCACCCTTCAAGCACTCACGGTCTACTACTCTACTGCCCTTAGCTTCAACTTCACCAGGATAATGTAGCCCAGGTCCCTCATCCTCCCTGTACAGCTCATGTGCTGCATGACCCATACCCGCTCTTGGCAGACCTCCTCTGGACCCTCTCCAGGTCCTCCCCATTCCTCCAGCACTGGGTGTAACACACTGGGACATGTGATTCCAGATGTGGCCACCTCAGTGCTAGGTGGAGGGATAAAAACTGTCCTTGTCTGGGGGGCCACATGCTTCCTAATGCAGCCCCCTATGCAGCTGGCCTGATCTGTGGTGAGCATGCACGGGCTCATATGGCATCCCTCCTGAAGTCCAGGCCCTTCTCCTCAGGGTCACTCCACCAAGGCCCAACCTGCCGCTTCTCCTTGCACAATTTCAGGAGGTTTCTTTTGGCCTAATCTCCAACCTTCTCAAGGTCCCTCTCAGCTCAAGCTCCTCTGTGTCAGCTGTGAATGTGTGCGTGCAGATGGCTCATCCTATCTTGCCATGCCTCTGACAGGATAACAGCATGACCAACTGCAGGACACTACAGATAATAAAGGCCATGCTGTTGTAAAGGAACTGCTGGAAATGGTTGAAATGAGCATGGCAGCCATCTCAGAGAAGCCAAGGGCAGGTACAAAGCAAGCAAGACCAGGGTCAATGGGTATATGGTAAATAGAGGTGTGCTGGTTGCATGGGAGGAGAGCAGGGTGGTAAAAGAGAAGAGCTTGTAAGGTGGAAAAGAGGGGACAATGCAATAAAAAGTGAAATCAATGAAAAATCAGGGCCACCTGGGGGTACCTGCCAAGCAGTCCTGAATCTGAATTGCTCTGGCCAGAGCAGGACAAGACACTTGCAGTTGATGTACTCATACTTTTGTCTGATGTACTTCCATGGCCATGGGGAAGCTGAACGTTTTCCCTAAGGTCAACAATGGAATACCCGGGGTGGAAGGAAATGCCAAATCATTCAGGCTGGAAGGGACCTCACGTTGTCTCTAGACCAACCTGCTTCTCACAGCAGGCTCAGCTGTCAGCTCCAAGCAGGTTGCTGAGGGCTTTAGTCATTTAGGACTTGAAAACCTCTGAGGATGGAGATGGCACGACCTCTCTGGGCAACCTGCCCCAGTGCTTCACTCTTTGGATGGGTAAAACGTTTTTGCTTATCCCCAGCCTGAACCTCTCCTGTTTCAGCTAATGCCTCATCCAGGCCCTCCTCCTCCCATGGTGCACAAGGGTGAAGAGGCTGGCTCCATCTTCTTGATGACCTCCTGGTAGGTATGGGCAGGCAAACCCTAGGTCTTCCCAAAGCCTCCTCTTTTCCAGGCTGAACAAACCCAGCTCCCTCAGCCTCCCACACTGACAAAGTCAAGTGTACAAATGTGTGCCTAGGTTGTTTAATGGATCTTCCAATCCTTCTGGATTTTACAGGATCTGCAGAGGACCTTGGGGCTGTTAGAGTGCAATCACCCTCATGCCATGACCTTCTGCATATGTCACACTCATTTGACATCATGTTGTAGTGTAGATGGTGAGGAGGGCAAGCAGTCATTCATAATTAAAAGGAGGTAACCTCGCAGCACGAGGAGGGGCAGGCTCTGGGGGTGGTATGAGTGGTGCTAAAACACATACAGAAAAGGAATTCAGGAGTTCAGGAGTCACAGTAGCTATCACCAGAGATGCCAGAATCACCCATCCCTTTCAGTTGGAAGCGACCTTGGGGGGTCTCTAGTCCAACCTCCTGCTCCCATCGGGATCAACACTGAAGTCACACCAAGTTCCTCCAGGCTTTGTCCAACAGTGTCCTGAAAGCCTCCAAGAACAGAAAGACCATAAGCTCTTCAAATGTTTCATTATCCTCATTTATTTTTCTCCCTGCTATCCAATCTTAGTTTTTAACCACTTCCTCTCATTCTTCTGCCATGAATCCCTGTAAAAGGCTGGTTCACTATGGGTGGCCACCTTGAGTTGGGAATCTGCTAAGAGTCACCCCAAAAGCCTTCCCTTCTCCAGGCTGAACAAGCCCCATTCCCTCAGCCTCTCCTCCCAGGGCAAGTGCTCCAGTCCCCAAGCACCTTGGGGACCTGCCACTGAAATCACTCAGAGTGATCAACAGCATTCTTCTGCACGGGGCCCCAACTGGATGCAGGATCTAGATGTGCTCTAAGAAGCCTGAGTAGAGGGGGATAGTCACTTCCACTGATCTCCTGGCTTTGTTCCAGTTCATGCAGGCCAGGATGCTGTGGCCTCCATGTCTGCCAAGGAATGCTGCTGGCTCAAGTTCAGTTCGCTGCCCACAAAGACTCCCAGGTCCTTCTCCTCAGAGCTCCTGCCCAGCCAGGCACTCCCCAGTGTGTATCACTCCAGGGTGTTGGTCTCTCCGAGGTGCAGGGCCTGGCATTTGTCCTTCTGAATTTAACAAGGTTCCTGACAGCCCATTCCTCCTCCCGGCTGAGGTCCCTCTGAATGGCAGCCCTCAAGCACGTGACTGTTCTGCCCCATTAGGTGTCATCTCAAATGTGATGAGAATTGCCTCCTCCAGGTCACTGATGCACCTGTTTAGACAGGTCTGGTGGCAGTATAGACCTCTGCACACTCCACTTGTCAGCAACTTCCAGGGAAAGAATGACCCATTCACAAAAATCCTCTGAACTCAACCATCTAACCACATTATTAGCCATCTGGTTGTCTACTCAGCCTACTGTAATGTCTTTCTTGTATACAAGAATATGGTGGGAGACAGCATCAAACACCTTCCTTAAAGTCATGTCAGATGTCCTCCACTACTCTCTGCTCCTCCACAGTACAGGTCTTGTTTTCACAGAAGGCAATCAGGTTGGTCAGGGATGATTTCCCTTCAGGTAATCTATGTGGACTCTTCCCAGGCACCTTCTTCTCCTTCGTGTGCCCAGAAAGGTGATCTAAGATGAATCGCTCCATGACACACTCCTCACTCAAGTGAGGTGGAATGGCCTGCAGCTCCCCAGGTTGTTCTTGTGGCCTTTGTTGAAAATGGGCACAACATATTCCTTCTTCTGGTCATTGGGACCTCCCCCGATCTCCACAACCTTTCCAAGATGAGCCTGGTTGTGAGAGTGGTCAGCCCTCTCAAAGTCCTGACACCCTCCAGCAACCTCCTGGACTGCTTGCACTCTGCTGTGACAGGGTGATGCAATTCCCTGCGTAAGAACCAGGCCCTGTGATCCACAGGTTTCCTCACATCGATTAAAGGAGATGCATCCACCTCCTCTCCCTCATTGGGTGGTCTGAAACTCATGCGCACCCACAAACTCTCACCCAGCCCTTTGTCCATCCCAGAGAAAAGAGCTCCATACATCTGAGCTGCCCCTTCACACAAAGGGCATCCTCCATCCTCATCTTCCCTGAGGATCTCTCCTGAAGGGCTTGTACCCTGCCACCACAGCCCTCCAGTCGTGTGGGTGATTCCACCACATTTCAGTGATTCCAGCCATGTGGCAGCACTGTGAAAGCTTGTGCATCTCCATCTGCTCCTGTCTGTGCCCCAGGCTGAAGACATTCACATATATTTGGGCTGCAGAACCTCAGCTATGGCACAGAGCGCACATTTATAATGGTGACACCTGTTACCAAGAGCCAAGGACACCGTGTATGCAGTGGCCCCACTTCAGAGCAGGGACGTGCTGTCATTAATGCAGCTTGCTTGAATGTAGACAGGATGGCCTTGGCCTGAAGGCAGCAGTGGGATTCAGGTGTTTGGTCACAGGCAGGAAATCTGAGGTGCCCTGGGGCACTTGCCCAGCAACCATTGCAAAAGGGCCTGTTTTTCCTGTAGGTCCCATGTGGTACCTGCTAGAAAGGTGTGGTGTGCTGGACACCCTAGGCTTACATGTTCTCAACTTCTTAAACCGTTATACGGACCAAAGTGCAGTTAATAAGCATTTCTCATGCCCTACGTGGTGAGAACAGCCTCGGGTTCATTACAGGAACCTGGAAAGGGGTCAATGGAGTGAACCAGCAGACTTAATAATATGGGGGAAAGGGTATGCTTGTGTCTCCACAGGTAAAACAGGCCTCGCTGGATGTCTGCACGGCTGATTCGACCTGTTGACGCATCCCTCGAAACACCAAACGAGGACTGAGAGCCAGTTAAGATGAGCCCATGTTGGGACATTTTCTGGCAATATCTGCCTGCCTCGTGCAGGGTCAAAATCGATTCATAAAAGCTTATGGCGACTACACGACCTTATGAATAAGTTGTAGATAGAATCAGAGTGGAACCCTTTTGAGGGATAGGACTGGACGTTAGGTTTGGGGTCATGGGTTAAGAAGGCACTGGCATGTGGATTGGTAATCTTGCGAAGATTTCTAGCCCTTGCTATCTATCTCCCCTGCTTAATAAGCCTTATGGAGAAAATGACTCGAAGGGCTTTTCATCAAGTCCTTGTTGTACAAATACACACTGCACTGGAAATACTTGGTTTAAAAAATGAAAAAGGGGGAGATGTAGGGGCAGACAGCGAGGGATTGGACATGTTAGAGTTAAGGAGCCGAAAGCCTTGGGAGGAATAAATAGCAGTATGTGGATAAGGAAGTAGCCACAGGGAATGAGAAGGAGTGATGATGGGAACATGACCTTCGGGAAAGTACAACATGGCACTTACAAGGGGTGGGGAAGTACCATAGATCACTGTGGGAAGTACCGACCCGGGCTAGAGCATATATAAAGGACTTGCTTGCTTGAATAAAGTTGATTCTGATCCAGCACATCGGAGTCCGTGAATCAGACCGCCCCTTGCTGGTGGGGGCTGAAGCCAAGGGCTTGAGTTCCCCAGACCCATCTACCTCTGCTGTTACCAGATTGCCTGCCCCAGTCCTCAGCCATGGGCCCACATTGCCCTTGTTCATGCTTTTACTGTTACTGAAGCAATAGCAGATCATCTTTTTTGCCCTTGACATTCCTTGCAAGCATCAGTCCTAAAGGAGCTTTGGCTTTCCTAACACCTTCCCTACTTCCCTGGATAACATTTCTCAATTCCTCCTTTGCAGCCTCTCCCTGCTTTCTGTTCCTGTGTGCTGCCTTTTTGTACTGTTGTTCAGTTGTGAGTTCCCTGTTCAGCCATTCTGTCTCCTGAGATCTCTGCTTGCTCTCCTGCACATCAGTATGGGCCATTCCTGAGGTTAGAGGATGCTGTCCTGAAAGACCTGCCACCTTTCTTGAGTTCCTCTGCCCTTCAGAACTGCCTACCACAGGATCCCTCTACCAGTAGGCCCAAGTCTGCTCCTCTGACATCCAGAGTGTGGACTCTGCTACTCTTCCTTCTCATTCCCCTCAGGATCTGGAACTCCACTGTCTCATGGCCACTGCAGGCAAGGCTGACACTGATTATCACAGCCCTCATCAGTTCTTCCTTGTTGGCAGGTTCCAGGTCCAGGAAAGTGTCACCCTTATTGACCTATCAGGCTTCGCTGTGCTAAGAAGTTCTCCTCCACACCTTCCAGAATCCTCCGGGACTCTTTGCAACCTGCTGCATTGCCCTCCCACTGAATGTCTGGGAGATTCAAGTGCCCCCATAAGAGCCGTCGTCTGTGATCCACAGACTTCCTCAGGCTGCTCAAAGCCTTTGCAGTTCTGCAACAGCTTGTGCATCTCCACTTCCTCTTCTTTGTGCCCCAGGCTTTGTGCATTTGTGTACATCTGGGCTGCAGAACCTCAGCTGTGGCACCAGGGCTGAGCACAGACTTGTCATGATGATACCTGTTCACAAGCCAGAAAAAAAGAGAGCTGGGCCATGCAGCTGTGGCAGGAGAGGTGATTGGTTCCTGAGCTGACTGCAGCACCTTGGGGCCTGTGATGGAGGTGACCAAATCTCCAGGAAAGACAAGGTGCCACTGAAAAAGTCCCTGGGCCTGAACAGCCTGCAAGCCAGGCACACTGTGGCTGCATCATTAGCACAGTCCCTGTTCATAGCATGAGGGGTGAGAAAAGGTTTAGGGAGAGAAGAACTAGTGGGGTTTGAAAGGGTTGTCATGTGTGGAGACCTTGGTGTGGTGTGCCTTCCATCTTTGCAGCATGCTCAGATTTAGATGGGATGGACTTTGCCTAAAGGCAGTGGTGGGAATCCCTTGTTTGGGAACAGTTAGGAAATGTGAGATGCCCTGAGGAGTTTGCTCAGCCACCACTCCAAAAGGGTAAGGACTTTTCCTGTAGGTCCTGTGCTGTACCTGCTAGAAACCTGGTGGTTGTGCTGGACACCCCGTGCATCGGACATGGCCCTGCATGAGCTGTTTGCAATGTCGGGATCTGCATATGTCTCGGCTTCCTAGTGAGCGGAGCTCTTGCAGTAGTCGGCATCAAGTGTCATTTCAGATGGCCAAGGAGATTCTGCACCTGTCCCCCAGCTGAAGTCCTGGAAGCATATGGGTCTCATAATTATTCCATCAGAGCAAGGAGAAACTGGTACATGTCTTGGATCACCTCTGGCCCTTCAGATGTCCAAGGGTGTGTGTGTGTGTGCGTGTACAGCTGAGTGCCTCCCTCCATCTCCCTTGATTCCAGTGGGAGCTTAAACAAGGAGCTGCCATGCAGACAGGCATTTTGCGCACACTAAACTTGGGCAAGGGGAATCCCACCTCCTGTGAGTTTGTGGAGAGCACGGGAGAGAACTATATCCTATTCCAACGAAGGGCTTCCCAATGAGCACTAGATGTATTGATTAACTCCTCTAAATCATCCCTGAAGCATGAGCAAACCAATTCCCTTCTTGTGCCTGTGCTCTTCTGAGATGGGAGCAGGGCTTTCCAGAGTGGGACGTTTCCACCTCTCTTAGATAGCCATGCTCTGGTGAGACCAACTGCAATGCTAGAGTCAGTCTCTCCACTGTTTCGAGAGGGATCCTCGCTGATTATTTTCATCTACTTCAGTGGCTATTTCCCAGGGGTGACCCTGCTGCCTTCCAGGAACTGTCAGCCCTGGAGCCCAGGGAAGGTCCCGAAGGTGCCCAGGGGACAGAGAAAGTCATGTCATCAGCTGGGCCTCTGCTCCTGAGCTGGGCTTGGCTCCTGGGGCTGCCGGAGCCCATGGCAACCTGGCAGGCGCTGCAGAGAGCCAGCTCTGTCCAAGTGCAGCTCCTTTTCCTGGAGAAGCAGGACTCTGGGCACTGCCTGCAGGGGCCAGAACGAGATGGACATCTCCGAAGTTGAAGAGAGTGGGGAATCAGAGGATGGCTGAGAGCTGCCTGCCGGGAGAAATCTTCCCAGCCCCTAACACAGTAAGTCTGGCTGCAGGGCAACATTGCTGCTGTGGCTGCCGGAGGGTTCCTCTGAAGCTGGCACCTTCCACAGCTGAGAGGGTCTGTCAGGGCGGCTCTGCCAGCTCCTCCTGTTTGGAGCAGGTGGTGCTTTAGAGCAGGGCTTCCCAGCCACACCGTCAGAGGGACAGGCCATCACGGCTACCTTCTGCCAGGGACGGTGCTGGGGTGTGAAGCCAGGGAGTGCCCCCAGGTGTGCGCGGGCTGTAATTGAGAGCAGTGTCCCTGCGACCCAGGGTGCTGTGTGCCCGGGGCAGGGACTCTGCCGCCTGCGAGGGTCAGCACTCAGCCTGCCCAGGGAGCTGCCCAGGGCGCTGCAGGGAGAAGCTCTGGCTGGAAGGAGCGACCCCAAGAAGGGCGGCTTCATCCTCCTGTTGGGAGGGTGCTGTGGGGGTCAGGGCTGCTCTCAGATCTCCCTCACCGCCAGGATATTTGCAGGGAACCTTTTCAAGCAGACAGCCATGGCTGGGGTTCCCTGAAAGATAAGGACCTTTCCTGAGGCTCTGCTTTCAGTTTCCCACTGCTTGCAGCAGCTGGGAAGTGGGGGGGGGGGGGCGGCGGCAAGAGGAGAGGAAAGGAGCTGTGAGATTTGGACAGGAGTCTGATAGTCCCAGAGCATTACAGTGAGAGATCAAAAGGTTTCCAAGGGACCTCATTGCATCCTTTCACCCAGTGCTCTGCCTACAGAAAGCACCACCATCACCTTGCCTGGCCTCACCAACGTTTGTCTGACCTGCTCCTTAGCACCTGCAAAGCCAGAGATGCCCCTGGGCAGTGCCCTGCTGCTGGGAGGTTTCTGCAGGGCAGGACTGAGTGCCCAGAGGGTGGGATGGGGTCTGTGAGCGCTGGCAGGGAAAAGAGATGGGGCAGGGAAAGAGCTGCCAGGAGGAAAAGCTCCGGGCAGTGGAGATATGATCAGCGAGTGGGGGGAAAGTAAAGCCATAAATGCTGTGGGAGGGGGAATTAGGAAAACTCACAGTCAGTCCCTGCAATGCAGACATCTTCCTCTCAGCAAGCCCCCCGTGTCTCCTCTCCCACCCAGCACAGCCTCTGCCCTCAAGGCCATGGGCTGCAGGGCAGGAGCCCCCTCCTCAGCAGCCTGAGCTGCAGCAGAGCAGAGGGGCATCTCTGCTGTGACGTGCCCATTTCCCACTGCACGGCAAAGGGGCTGAGAGTGACTGTGCTGCGATGCCGCTGCCTGGGAGGTGGTGTGCAGAGCTGGGAGAGGGGAAGGCTTTCCTAACTGCCCGTCTGGCTCTCCCTCCTGGCTTTCCCTTTGGTGGCAGGGTCGTGGTACTGCTGCTTGTTTCCTCTCCTCTCTGTGCTGCTCTGCTTCTTGCTGTCCTGCTCTCTGGGGTGAAGGAGAGGGGTTCAGCTGCAGTTAAGGCACTGACCCTGTGGGTCCTGCGTGGAGCTGTCTTCATGGCAGTGATGTGCCCAAGGCCCCTTCTAACCTTCTAGGCAATGCATTTCATCTGATTGGGGAGTGATCTGACTCTCCCTTAAGGCTGCCCCCCCTCACCCTTCTTCAGATCTCTTGACTGTCTCTCTGGGGTGTCCTGCTAGGCTTCAAGCTGCCCTCCACAAGACCTCAGCTCTGCCATAGCATGTCTGTGACAGCAGAGAGTCTTTGTGCTGGTCATGCAAGTCAGAAACCTCCTCACCTGCTCTGACGAGCTCTCCAGAGCACACTCTCCATGTCTGCTCTGAGAGAGAAGAATGGGGAAATCTTCCCTCTGGAGCTACATTCCTCCACTCTCACCTCAGCCCAGGTCCTTTCTTAGAGTAACTTGGGAGTGGGATTGTCCTTTAGCTGGGAGAGGGGCTAGCACAGGGCAGCGGGCAGCAAGACTCCTGCACAGTCCAGATCCCCTGACTCTGTCTGTAGTATATAGACACCGTGAGCCCTTTTCCTGCTGGGACACTTAAGTTCTAATGCTGAGAGAAACGGAAATGCCAAAGAGTTCTACTGCATCAAAGAATGCTCCCACAGTGTGATGGGAGCATCTAAAAACTCATAGAACATAAAAACATAGAATCAGATCACTCCGCTGCAGCCCATTTTCTGAATAAACTGTTGAACGAACTTTCCACAAAATGGGTGGCTGTAATCTGCTGCAGGGTGTGTACATCAGAGCTAGTCACATCCCACTCCCTTTGCAGAGCCTGGGGAAAGAGTGCAGAGGGTAAATTGATGTGAGGGCAGGGTCCATCACACTGGAACAGAGATGTCTAGGAAGGGTGGGGTCATCCCCTGCCTTCACTCCAGTGTTTCTGTGGCTTGCTGGAGTGGGAGCTGGTGGGGCTGATTCTGACACAGACACCTGTGTTCAGGAGGGCAAGGCCTGGGCAGATGAATCCCTCGCAAGGGTCTTCTCTTTCAGAGACAGCTGCCATGAGTGCTGTATTCATCTCTCACAAGGATTAAAAGAGGATATTCCCACTGGGTCACTGGACTGAATCCCCTGCACGCAGCTCATGGTGTCCATCTCCAGGAATCCCCCCCAAATCCTGGGGGCAGTTTGACACCTCCATTTACAACCCCAGCAGAGCAGGACTGACTCCTCTGGAGCCCACACCCAGAGGCCCCTGCTGTGCACATCACACACACCAGCACAAACCAGCGATCAGAAAAGGGATCTGAACAAAGGGAGAGAAGAGAGGAAAGGTGGAGGGTTCTATTTAGAATAGTTTGGGCTTGGCTCAGAGAAAACTATTTAACTTATCAATGCCTCTTCCTCCTTGGACAGTCCCCAAAGCTCAGAAGAAGCAAATGCCCAACAGCAGTTTCCTGGATGAGTTCCTCCTCCTGGCGTTTGCAGACACGCGGCAGCTGCAGCTCTTGCACTTCTCCCTCTTCCTGGGCATCTACCTGGCTGCCCTCCTGGGCAATGGCCTCATCATCACAGCCATAGCCTGCGACCACCACCTCCACACCCCCATGTACTTCTTTCTTCTCAATCTCTCCCTCCTTGACCTTGGCACCATCTCCACCACTGTCCCCAAATCCATGGCCAATTCCCTGTGGAACACCAGGGCCATTTCCTACTCAGGATGTGCTACGCAACTCTTTTTTCTTGTCTTTTTCATTTTGGCTGAGTATTCTCTTCTCACAGTCATGGCCTACGATCGCTATGTTGCCATATGTAAACCCCTGCACTATGGGACCATCATGGGCAGCAGAGCCTGCGTGAAAATGGCAGCAGCTGCCTGGGCCAGTGGGTTTGTCAGTGCTCTCCTGCACACTGGGAACACATTTGGAGTAACATTCTGCCACGGCAATGCCCTGGGTCAGTTCTTCTGTGAAATCCCCCAGATCCTCAAGCTCTCCTGCTCAGGCTCCTACCTCAGGGAAGTTGGTGTTATTGTGGTTAGTGCCTGTTTAGTCTTTGGGTGTTTCATCTTCATTGTGGTGTCCTACGTGCAGATCTTCACTGCTGTGCTGAGGATCCCCTCTGAGCAGGGACAGCACAAAGCCCTTTCCATGTGCCTCCCTCACCTGGCCGTGGTCTCCCTGTTTGTCAGCACCATCATATTTGCCCACCTGAAGCCCTCCTCCCTCTCCTCCCCACCTCTGGATCTGGTGGTGGCTGTTTTGTATTCGGTGGTGCCTCCAGCAGTGAACCCCCTCATCTACAGCATGAGGAACAGGGAGCTCAGGGATGCCCTGAAGAAACTGATTCACCTGCTTTTAGTGCAGCAGCAATGAGCTGCCCATCCCTCTTCACAGGTGGTTTCTAAGTACCTCAGACAAGTCTTGTGCTTTGGGCATTCTTGCTGTGATCATCATGTTTGTGCAGTAGTGTTGGAATTCATCCCACTTCCTTACAGCCTAGTCTCTCTGACCCAGAGGTCTTCTGTAAATGTGTCTCTCACTGTGTTACAGTTGGCCTCTCTGTAATAAAAGGGGATTTCCTCAGTGCGGTGCTTGAAGCTTGGGCTCTCCTTCAAAAGCTGGATCCAAGAATGTGCTCAGGGACTTTCCCCCTAAAAGGGCCTGTTGCTTTTCCGGGGCTCTCCCTGGGCTCAAGGCAATGAGCTTAGAGGTGATGTGTTAGGGAATGAGGGCTGGATTCAGCTCTCGCTTGTGGGTGCCCAGTGCTCCTGGAGATGGTGAATGGTCAAGTGGTATCTCCCATAGGACAGGGCTGGACACTGATGCCCATCCTTCTCGAAGGGAGTATGGATCCATCAGGAGAGCACAGGGCATCCCCAAGGGCACCATGTGCTTAGGGGTGGGCAGTGAATGGAGCTTCACAAAATCCAGTGGAGTCATCCAGAGGGAAAGGGCTAAAGCAGTGAATGTTCAGGCTAGTGAGAGCTCTGCAACCCCATGAGAGGCAGCGGGGACTGCGGAGGCCCAGGGAAGGGAGCCTGCATAGTGGACCAAGTCACCCTCGATGAAAAGCCATGGGCTGGATCTAGCAACGCACCTGAACACAGCCTTAGCCATTTGAATGCCCTGTAACTGCTCAGAGCATCTTCCAGGGCCAAAGACCTCTAGAGTAGAGGGTTGTCAGGTGAAACGAAGCCTGTCCAGCTGGGTCTCCTTCCCACCCTGACCAGCACGGTGTCAGCCCATAGCCCTGAGGAACCACAGCCCACTTGCTCTGCTGAGCAGCACCACCAGCTCGGGCCCCCGCTCTGGCCCCTGCAGCAAGGCAAGCTGGGGCGGACTGGCTGGAGAGCAGCTTTGCAGGAAGGGACATGGGTGTCCTCATGTTCACCAAGTTGACAAGAAGTCAACAGGGTGCTCCTGTAGCAAAGACAGCTACTGCTATCGTGGGTTGTATCAGCAAGAGTACAGACAAGTGCAGGGCAAGTGCAGTGGGACAGATGAAATACCCTGGCAGCCACCACCAAAAAAGAAGCAAAATAAAGGGCACAATTGGCAGACTACCAATGCTGGGGAGAGCGGTATGATCAACAGAGTGCCCAGGGACTGCCAACATTTTAAAGCAATCAAAACAAGAAAGGCCTTTCTGCCAGTTGCCAAGTGGCTGGAGCCAGAGGTACCCAGGCTTGCTCAAGGGAGAGAGCTCCAGAGAGACTTCTTCTTTACTCAACCTCCAAGCACATGGCCAGGATTATGCTGTTTTAGTAGTAGAACATGTTTTTTGCAAGTCTAACTTTCTAATTAAGCATTAGGACTCATACTCACACCAACTGGGGGGAGGGGGGAAAAAAAATCTTCCGTTTGGCTTCAGTGGCTGTGGGATGAAAGAGAAACGATTAGGACCGAATGTCAGGCAGGTGACTATAAATTACCTGATGCTTTCTATACTCTTCAGTGATATTTCTTCGTGTCACTCCTCCGTCTATACTGCGCTATATTTTCTCCCCTGCATCATGGATCATCCCTCTGGAGAAAGAGCTGAGTCCAGGGACACGCCATGCCAATAATCTGGGCATCGTGGGGAGCCCACTGCAAGAGTAAGTGTGTGCATGAGAGCTCACAGCAAAGGCCTGGGCAAGCCAAGGAGCAGGGACCCTCCCCAGGTGCCAAGGATCCCAGTCCCTGAGCCACAGGGCTGGGTACAGCCTCCTCCGATTGATCACAACAGGAGCTCAGGACACCCACCACAGAGTCCAAGAAGTTTCTGTGGGAGAGGTGGAGGAAGAAAGTGGAAACAACTCCAAAGAGGGGGAATGAAGGCAGCAGTCCCAGGGGTAAACATCTCCAAATATGGGTGGATTTTAACCCCTCTCTGGCAGAGCTATTTCTTCCATGAGCAGCAGTACCTGGGGGAAGGAGGGCCTTTGCTGACACCTCTTGTAACATAGAGGGCATCAGGGTTGGAGACACCCCGTCCAGCCAAGGGGCAGTTGCTGGGCACTCAAACAAAGGTTTCAGTCAGGGAGCTCAAAGCTCCAGGACCAGTGTGGAAGGCAGCAGTGAGTGGCAGCCCTGCCGCTACACTGAGAATTTCATTCTGTTGGGCTAAAACAGGACCCCAGGGACTCCCTGCAGCCGGCTGGATGGGCACAGATGGGACCTGGCCCTTCCTGTTCCTCCCGAGCATGTCATTCAAGGAGGTGCTGGAAGAACAGGCCTGGAGGGATCCTCATGGCACTGCATTGCCTGTGGCTGTGATAACTGATTGTCTCCCTCCTGCAAACGCTTCCCGGGTCAGGCGCTTGGGGACAACCATCTGGCAGTGCTCATGGGAATCCGTCAGGACCATGCCCTGTGTGTGGGCAAGGGGACCTCAGGCACTTGTCACCCTGTTGGAGAGCAGCTTGGAGAGCAGAGACCTGGGGGGAGGAAAGAGAGGTCCCATGGCTGGCAGAGTGAAGGTGCTGCTGTGTGCCTGGGGCCAGGGCACTGCCACCTCCGAGGCCCTCTCCTAGCTCCTGAGAAGCTCTTGCAGAAGCAAGCAAATCCCAGAGAACAACCTTCCCCACATTGCTGGGAGTCAAGGAGAGGGTCACTTCTGTGAGAGAACATGACAGGCCAGGAGCAGGCACATGGCTGGGGTTTGTGCTTGTGAGGTCACTTCTGCCCCAGGAGCTGCTAGGCCAGCAGCAGGCACAGGGCTCACATATGGGGCTGTAAGGTCACTGCTACCACAGAACCCGGCAAAGGGCTTCAGTGCTGATTGTGAGGTCACTTCTGCCTCAGTACCTGATTGGTTGGTGTAGGTTCCTGGAAGTCACCTGTGCCTGTGCTGCTGTTAGGCCAGAACCAGGTTAATTGGCACAGGAGACTGTCCTGGAGGGCAGAGAGGCCATGGATCCCTCGTGGATCTTCAGGGACAACGTCCTCAAAGCCCAGGAACAAGCCAGTGTGATGTGATGGGAGTCAAGCAGGGCCTGGCAGGAGAACCGCATGGATGACCAGGGGCACCCTGACTTAGGAGTTCAGCCACAGGAAGGAAGTTCCCGGAGGGTGGAAGGGGGAAGAGGCTGCCCAGGAGGCAGACAGAAACCTTGCCTGTGGGTGCAGCGATGGAGCTAGGAAAGCTGGAGTTGGAGCTGGAGCTCGCAAGGGGTGGGGAGGGCAACCAGGAGGGCTTTTGTAAGCATGCTGTCAGCACAAGGAAGGCAGATAAGGAACATGTGCTCTCACTGCTCAGTGGGGCAGGGGACATAGTGACAAGGACCGGGAAAAAGCTGAGTCTCTCCTTGTCTTTTCTGCCTTACATACTACCGGTAAGAGCTGCCCCTAAGGCTCTTAGTGCCCGTGTGACATTGCTCTTGATTGTCTTTGAAATGTCGGGGCAAGCAGGGAGGTTCCTGCTATCTGGGAAAAGGCAGACATCACACCCATTTCCAGAGAAGGGCAAGAGGAAGAATGCAGGTCAGCTTCATGCGAGTCCCTGGGAAGGTGATGCAGCAAATGCTCCTGGAAACCATCTCCAAGCACATGGAGGGTATCGAGTGGCAGAGCCAGCATGGGCTGAGCAAAGGGAAATGGAAACTGTGCCTGACCAACCTCACTGCCTTCTACCAGAAGACTGTGGGCACAAGGGGAAAGCAGGGGACTTGGTGTGCCTTCATTTTGGCAAGGCCTTTGACACAGTCGTCCATGTTCTACCTGCAGCCAAACTGTTGGGATCTGCACTTGATAAATGAACCATAAAGCAGGCGGAAGATTGGCTGGTCCATCAGGCCCAAAGGCTGTGATTAGTGGTACGAGGAGGCCAAACTGGTGGCTGGTTACTGGTGGCATCCCTCCGTGATCAGCACAGGAGGCAACACTGTGGAACTTCTTCATTAATGGCCTTGACCATGGGGTGGCATGCACTCTCAGTGCATTTGTGGACTATGTGCAATTGGAGTGAGCCCCTGAGCAAGCTCATTTAGTTCCCTCTGCATTGAGGAGGGAGGCTGGACTGAGGGGACATGATGTCCAGAGGTTCACAGTTCACGTTTCTAGGGAGAGCTCTGTAAAGACAGACTAGGCAGACAAAGCAGACAGGGCAGAGAGGCAGAAGAGAGAGAAGTACGTCAATTTAAATAGAGGTGTTCCCCAGCAGAAAATTTCCCCATTCAAAGTGCTGGTAGCAAATAGGGCGTGATGAATAACTGTACATACATATGTATATACTCGAACAGAGGAAGTAATTACTGTAGTGCATGGACATGGTGCTGCCAATAAAAAAGAAAGGAAAAACAACATGAGAATTGACAAATAGCATTTGAAGTTCTGGAAAGGAAGGCTTTTCTCAGTTATTGCATAGAGTTCTTCTTTGAATAGGTTTGGACTTTTGACTAAAAGTTTACATTCAGGCCTTTATTAATTGGGGCACCTAGAGAGGCTACTGCTGCCCGAGATGCCCTGTTGTCGCTGTGTTCCCAGGCAGTGCTGGGGAATGTGATCCAGGAGCTACAGGAACCTTTCTGGAGCACTAGCTGGTCACCAGCAGAAGTCTCCCAACACCTCTCAGGGAGACACCTTATTTCTCTCTATTGCCTAGAAGGGGAAGTGCAGGCAGCTGGATTAGGCAGAGACATCTGCCTTGAAGGGGTCTGGCACTGGGTGAGATCAGCCTCCTCCCTGTTGCTGCCTAAAATCAGTTACACTTCATTGACCGTCCCGGGAGTGTGGCTAGGTGTTTAGGGCCTCAGCACTGCAGCACAGGTGTGTTGAGATTGGTGCCAATTTGGCCTTCCAAAGATATCTCATTTCATTGAAGCCGGTCACCTTGTTTTTCACTGCTGGTCAAGAGAGCCTGAGCCCTCAGAGTGTGCCTGGCTCTTTGGAACGAGTGAGGAGTGGCATGGAGAGCCCTGGGCAGGGAGTGGTTTTGGTGAGCCCTGGACTCGGTGTTGTCTTTTATCATGCTGTAGGCCTGATTATAACAGAAATGTTTAGAAAATGACAATAAAATTGAAACAAAGAAGAAATTAAAAAGCAAAGAATTATTTTTTACACTTTTCAGCTTTTAACAGTCTTTATGTTCTTGTACTCCTCCTTGTTGGTGTTTGGGGCAGATTCTGTGAGTGAGTGAGTGAGTGTGTGTGTGTGTGTGTGTGTGTGTGTGTGTGTGTGTGTGTGTGTTTTGTAAAGGAAAGTGATTTCCACCTGGGGTGAGATGCAGTGACAGGGACACAGACATGTGGTGTCTTTGTAGGTGCCTTGGTCCCCTCTGCCCAGCCTCCGTCTGCACCTCAGAGGGGCTCTGGTCTCCCGCAGGTCAACTCTGAGAGCTGCCAGGCCCAGGCAGGTACCTCACATACACCAGGGCCTCTCCAAGTGCCACTGCATGCTTGTGGTTAGACACCTGAGCTCTGTCTGGAAAGGTGAAGGACTGTTTAAAAATGTGTTAAAAATATGAGCACCTTTTCCTCAGCTGAAATAATTCAATAATTTTAATAAATTGTCCATGTTTTCCTTTGAGGAACTCCTGGAAATCTTCAGGAAGGGTATGAATCTCAGGAGAAGAAATACTGATCTCCCTCAAACTTGCATTATCACTGCTCTGTCTCTTCTACTGTGCTTTTAACCTCACCAATCTTTCACATCTTTCCCCATGCCCTGATTAAACTGATTATTTCTACAGTCATCTTTGCATCAGACTATCTGTACAAGGGAACTTTCCATAGCTTTCCACTTCTCCTCCTCCTCTTCCTCTTTATTCACTCAGGTACCTCTCATCTCTCTAGTTGCAGCTCTGAGCTTGAGCTTGCCTCCTCTTTCAGGAGTCTCCTTGTCTCTTTAGACAACAACTGAATTGTGTTGCTATCTCTCCTTTCCTGTCTAGCTGTCAAAAATCTTTCTAGCAAGGTTATTCCTTGTGGAAAGTGGACCTCCCTGGAGGCAGCCTGGACTTAGCATGCAGTTAAGGAGTGTATTTTATTTTTTCATTCAAATGTATCATGTTTTGTTGTTTTGATCACAGCTCAGAATTATCCTCCTATGTCTCTTTGCAGCTAGTTCTCAAAGGAAAGCAGGTGGGAATTGGTGCATAGAGGCTGTAACACTCAGCTACAGATGCCAGTGGAAAAAGGGTTGATTTTTATAAGGGTGATGTAGGTCCCCAGTGGCCGAAGAGAGAAATGGTGGGGCTGGGGAGGGGAGGAGGAAGGCTGTTCGTACATGCCTGCTGTCAAAAATACTGCTTTTCTCACACATCAGGATTCATTGGGAAACCCTCTGGGTCGCTATGAATTGCAGAATGTAGATATCACTTGTTCTGTAAGCTGAAAAGTAAAGAAAACTTTAAAAGCAGGAATATTTTGTCTTTTTCTAGGTGCTCATTGATATCTTCCTCTTGTAAAGACACTCCTGAAACCTCTCCAATTAGCCACTCCAGATCTGAAGAATTGAGGGAGATTATGGAGATAGACGTGGCTCCCTAGGGCTTTTTGCATTGCAGTAACCCCTCAGCAGGGGTATTTGGTGCTGAGTCCCTGAATCAGATTCTGAGAGGAGAATGAACCAACCTCTCAAGAAGTTGAATTCAGAAGCAAATCCCAAAGTTTCTTGGAGTATTAATGGGTCCCCCTGAGGGCCATTACTCACAAAGCCTCCCCAGGGGCTGATGAGAGCAGAGGCAGTTGTTACAGGTAGGTAAAGAAAATGTGCAGGTGGCTCTGATGCCTAGAAAACCTGGATGTGTTTTATCATACCACATGGCCATCACTGACACCCAGCCCCTGAGTAGGGTGATCCCTTCCCTCACGCTTTGCTCAGGGCTCTTTGTGGGGGCAGTGTGAGGGTGGGGGTGTGCCACACTGAGTGAGGGACAATGAGATGGCACCTCACAGACCCCCCCCCCAGCAGGAGGAGGAAACAAGGCCCCGGACTACAAGGAAATGGTGTCTTCTGGCAGGCCTCAGTGGCAGGTACAGCAGCCATAGACAAGAGGACAAAGATCTCAGTTCTGTTGGAAGCTTTCAGCCTTGGCAGTGCCCCTGGCCATCTCCACCCCAGGCTGTCCTACACTGTCCCACGCCTGTGCCTGCTCCACTGCAGCCTGTAGACACCCAGCCTGCTTCCCCTCCTGGCTCTCACCCAGGGATCTGCCCACCTTTACTGATGTCTCTCCACCCTTCCTTGCTTTTCCTTCAATCACAAAGCCAGGGGCTCACCACAGGCTCCCTCTGCCTGACCTCTTGCACCACAGCATTACCCTTCAAGGGGCATTTCTTTTTTTAACATCCATTCTGAACCTCTCAAGCTGAAGACTGTAGCTCTTTCCCCTTCTCGTGCTGCTTCCCACCACCAAAAAAAGCACCAAAATCTTTGAAACCTCCCTTCAAGCACTCATGGGCTGCTACTCTACTGCCCTTAGCCTCCACTTCACCAGGATAATGTAGCCCAGGTCCCTCGGCCTCCCTGTACAGCTCACGTGCTGCAGGACCCATACCTGCTCTTGGCAGACCTCCTCTGCACCCTCTCCAGGTCCTCCCCATTCCTCCAGCACTGGGTGTACCACACGTGGACACACTATTCTCCAGATGTGGCCTCCCCAGGGCTGGGTTGAGGGGGATAATAACTGTCCTTGTCTGCGGGGCCACACGCTTCCTAGTGCAGCCCCCTATGCAGCTGGCCTGATCTGTGGTGAGCATGCACCACAGGCTCATATGGCATCCCTCCTGAAGTCCAGGCCCTTCTCCTCAGGGTCACTCCCCCAAGGCCCAACCTGCCGCTTCTCCTTGCACAACTTCAGGAGGTTTCTCTTGGCCTCATCTCCAAGCTTCTCAAGGTCCCTCTCAGCTCAAGCTTCTTTGTGTCAGCTGTAAATGTGTGCGTGCAGATGGCTCATCCTGTCTTGCCATGCCTCTGACAGGATAACAGCATCACCAACTGCAGGACACCATAGATAAAGACCATACTATTTTAAAGGAACAGCTGGAAATGGTTGAAGTGAGCATGGCAGCCATCCCAGACAAGCCAAAGGAAGGTACAGAGCAAGCACAACCAGGGTCAGTGGGTATAGGGTAAAGAGAGGTGTACTGATTGCATGGGAGGAGATCGTGATAATAAAAGAGAAGGGCTTGTAATGTGGAAAAGAGGGGGAAATGCAATAAAGGTTGAAGCCAATGAAAAATCAGGGCCACCTGGGGGTGCCTGCCAAGCAGCCCTGAATCTGAATTGCTCTGGCCAGAGCAGGACAGGATACATGCAGTTGATCTAATCTTATTTTTGTCTGACGTACTTCCATGACCGTGGGGAAGCAGAATGTTTTCCCTAAGGTCAACAAGGGAAGGCCTGAGGTGGAAGGAAATGCCAAATCATTCAGGCTGGAAGGGACCTCCGGTTGTCTCTAGCCCAACGTGCTTCTCACAGCAGGCTCAGCTGTCAGCTCCAAGCAGGTTGCTGAGGGCTTTAGTCATTTAGGTCTTGAAAACCTCTGAGGATGGAGGTGGCACAACCTCTCTGGGCAACCTGCCCCAGTGCTTCACTCTTTGGATGGGTAAAATGTTTTTGCTTATCCCCAGCCTGAACCTCTCTTGTTTCAACTAATGCCCATTGGGCCACCTCCTCCCATGGTGCACAAGGGTGAAGAGGTTGGCTGCATCTTCTTGATGATCTCCTGGTAGGTATGGGCAGGCTGTCATTAGGTCTGCCCAAAGCCTCCTCTTCTCCAGGCTGAACAAACCCAGCTCCCTCAGCCTCCCACACTGACAAAGTCAAGCTTACAAATGTGTGCCTAGGTTGTTTAATGGATCTCCCAATCCTTCTGGATTTTACAGGATCTGCAGAATGCCTTAGGCCTGTTAGAGTGCAACCACCCTCATGCCATGACATTCTGCATACGTCACACTCATTTGACATCATGTTGTGGTTACAGGTGTTGTAGATGGTGAGGAGGACAAGCAGTCATCCATAATTAAAAAGAGGTAACCTCGCATCACGAGGAAGGCCTGGCTCTGGGGATGCCATGCGTGGTGCTAAAACACATACAGAAAAGGAATTCAGGAGTGCAAGAATCGCAGTAGCTATCGCCAGAGATGCCAGAATCACCCATCCCTTTCAGTTGGAAGTGACCTTAGGAGGTCTCTAGTGCAACCTCCTGCTCCCATCGGGATCAACACTGAAGTCACACTAGAGCTCCTCTGGGCTTTGTCCAACAGTGTCCTGAAAGCCTCCAAGAACAGAGAGGCCATAAGCTCTTCAAATGCTTCATTATCCTCACTGACTTTTCTCCCTGCTATCCCATCTTAGTTTTTAACCATTTCCTCTCATTCTTCTGCCATGAATCCCTGTAAAAGGCTGGTTCACTATGGGTGGCCACCTTGAGTTGGGAATCTGCTAAGAGTCACCCCAAAAGCCTTCCCTTCTCCAGGCTGAACAAGCCCCATTCCCTCAGCCTCTCCTCCCAGGGCAAGTGCTCAGTCCCCAAGCACCTTGGGGACCTGCCACTGAAATCACTCAGAGTGATCAACAGCATTCTTCTGCACGGGGCCCCAACTGGATGCAGGATCTAGATGTGCTCTAAGAAGCCCGAGTAGAGGGGGATAATCACTTCCACTGATCTCCTGGCTTTGCTCAGGTTCATGCAGGCTAGGATGCTGTGGCCTCCATGTCTGCCAAGGAATGCTGCTGGCTCATGTTCAGTTCGCTGCCCACAGAGACTCCCAGGTCCTTCTCCTCAGAGCTCCTGCCCAGCCAGGGACTCCCCAGTGTGTATCGCTCCAGGGTGTTGGTCTCTCCGAGGTGCAGGGCCTGGCATTTGTCCTTCTGAATTTAACAAGGTTCCTGACAGCCCATTCCTCCTCCCGGCTGAGGTCCCTCTGAATGGCAGCCCTCAAGCATGTGACTGTTGTCTCGATCCAATATCGGGAAGGTTTCGTTATGATCCCAAGGACGAGATTAAGACCCTAAAACCGGCCAAATGTCGTACAACCTTTTACCTTTATTTTCAACGGAGTGGGGAGAAAAGGTGGGGAAAGGCAAAGAGGAGAGGGGAACAAGGGTAAGGGGAAAAGACAGAGAAAGTTGGAAAAGGAGAAAAGAAACTAGCTACCGCCACTCCGAGTCCGATGGTGTTCTGCTGACTCCGCCCGAGATCTTCAGTCGTTGCAAGCAAGCCCCCCCCATTCACACAGTCTGCAGTTTTTATAGGTTCTTGCCCCACCTCTGGGAGGTGCTTCCTCGCTTCCCATGCAGATTAACTGTCATGCGCAGTCCGCCCTCTCGGAACCTTCCAGAAACGGGCTGGGGCATCCGGGGGGGATCTCCTGCTCATGCGCAGATGGCAAATGTGTACGTGCAGTTCGTGCCAGACATGCTGTTTCCCTAGAGGCGACCTTCTGCCCTTTTTGCACCCTTTTTCCCCCATGCAGGTGCACGAGGCTGTTTACCTCGCGGACGGCTCCCAGGGACGCCGGTGCAGCATTGCCCGACACGCCTTGGCAGTAGCGGCTCTGCAGCAGCAGCAGCAATGTCGAGACAAAATTGCATTTAGTACCAGTTCTCTACACAAGCTCTCAGCGGGGATGAGGGTGGGGGTCTGAGCCCCCAAAGCCCAGCAGTCTTGCCCTCACCAATGCACGTCCCTGCGGGCTGGTGTCGAGGTGGCCGTGTCTAGACAGCCCTGGGCGGGGCTGAGGCCTCTGCAACCCCCAGGTCCCCCTCGGGCTCCAGCAGCCCCACAGCGGTGCTGCCAGAGAGGAGCAGTGAGGTCAGAGAAGAGCAGCCGTGTCACAGCAGCCTGGGGCAGGGCAAGGCAGGGCGGGCTGGGGCGACCTCACAGTGGGGCAGAGCAGCATCCTTGGCATTCGGGACACCGAGCTGCCTGCGGCCCCTGGGAGAAGGGCTCTCTCGGGCTGAGGGGGTGAAGCGCCTTTGGCCCAGAGGAGCTGCCGGCCCCTCGGCCTGCAGTGCATGCCTGTGCCCATGGAGCTGGAGGACTTGCAGCTCTGCTTGCGGCGGCACCAGGATGAACGCCGGGACCTGCTGGAGAAGCTGCTGGAGCAGGAGCAGGCTTGTGGCGTCCTGCGAGCAGCTAGCAGCGCGTTGGAAGAAGGGATGGATAGGTGGGCATGGCTCCATCCTGCTCGGGGCTGAGACTCGGGTCCCGGAGGCTGTCTGCAGCCCCTGCATGCCTTGGCCCTCGATGGGGGCCCTGCGGGGCTGGGTGGAGGTGGGGGGCAGGCCCTGCCACCCGTCCCGGAGGGCTCTGGGTGCTACCCACCTGCCTGGGTGCCTGATCTCTGCCCCGGGGGTCTGCACTCAGCAGCCTCCCCTCTCCTCAACCCTGCAGGCTGCAGCGCTCCTGGGAGGGGGCTGAGGAGCCCGACGTGGGGCTGAGGGAAGAGCTCAGCACCCTCTTGAGCTGCCTGAAGGAGAGCGAGCAGGAGACAGCTGCAATGCAGGAGCAGCTCCGGGGCTTGGTAGGTGCTGGGGATGCCCGGGCGTGTGCACGGGGGGCTCCAAGGCCTGCTCCCCAGCACTGTCCCCATCCCTGCAGGAGCAGGAGAAAGAGGAGCTCCGCACCACCCTGCAGGAGCTCACCACCGAGGTACCGAGAGCCCCGTGCCAACACCCCCTCGGACACCCCTCTGGCTGCCCCACGACCCCCTCGCGCTTGGCCCTCACCCCCGGTTCATCTCCACAGCACTTCGCCTTGGCAGCGCAGCATGCCCAGAGCTCCCAGCAGCTGGAGAGGACCAAAGAAGTCCTCCCGCAGCTCCAGGTGAGGCAGATGCTCCGCTGTCCAGCTGGCTCCCCCAGGGACCCTGAGAGGGGTGGGGGGACTGCGTGGTTTGGGGACGCCCAGTCTCAGCCAGGGCACTGGGCCTAGAGCCCACACTGGTCCCTGGGGGTCCTCCAGCTCCCCCCACCGAGATGCTCCCACTGCCTCTTCTCTCCCAGGCAGAGCTGACGGAGGTGAAGGCCGAGGGAGACGTGGCCCAGAAGGAGCTCCACCAGGTCTGTAACCCCCGTGAAAACACCGCTTAGGTGGGCAGAGCTGCTGGGTGTGGTGCCAGCCCCAAGGACGCCTGTGTCCCTGCCTCCCTGGCCCTGGCTGGCCTCGCAGCGCCCTGCAGACTGACTGGGCATCGCCAGTCCCACCTGGGCTCTTTGCAACGTGGCCCGGTTGCTTTGCAGGAGAAGCAGTCAGCAGCCAAGCTGGCAGAGGCCCTGCGGGAGCAGGCTGAGATCGAGAAGGTACTAGGTGTAGGAAGCAAGGCGGGACGAGGTCTTTGTGTGGGGAAAGCCCCCTCACGGTGGGCTTGGCGTGGACTACTGAGCAGGGCCCTTCCTTCGTCCAGGTGCTGAGGAAAGAACGCGAGTGCCTCCGGGAGAGACGCGAGGGCCTCCAAGGGCAGACAGTGGGGTGAGTGGGGACAGGCCCCCGCGCCCAACCTGTGGGGCGGGGCTCTGTGCAGCTCCCAGGTCTCTGTGTCCCCAGTCCCAGCTTGGGAAGGGCTGTGCCAATCCCGGACAACAGAGCCCCTGATCTCATCCTCCTCCGATGACATCTAAGCTGCTCCCAACCCCACTAGAATGCCTCTGGAGCACTCCCAACAGCCTCTGCGTGGCTTCAGACCTTCCCTGAACAGCGGTCGACCACTCGCGCCAGCTCTAAAATCCTCTGCCGAGTGCTGAACAGCTCTGGGCAGCCCTAAGGGGCTCTGCAACAGCTTTCAGCCTCCCTTCGAGTCCTCCAAACCTTCTCCCAAGGGCCCAGTGCCTTTTTCAAAGTACCTGATGGAAAGAAAACAAACAAACAACCCACACACTGGTTAACTCTTTGAAGCAGCTCTGAACAGCTCTGAAGAGCTCCAAGCCTCTCCTAAATGCCCTCCGAGCCTGACGTGGGAAGGGAGTGGAGGGAAGGGTGTTTTTGATGCTGGGAGCCTGGGGTGCCTTGCCTCAGCCCCAGCAGAGCCTGTCCAGCACCCCGGGTCCCTGTTGCCCATCTGGTGGTCCCAATGCCGGCCGAGCTCGCTCCTCACACCCCAACTGCCTGTGGTGCCCACAACAGGGGGAAGACGGAGCAGGCGGCCAAGCTGTCCACGTCACTTATGCGGGAGATGGTGGCTGTGAAGCTGGTAGGACGGACAAGCCCGACGTGGGCCTTGGGGAAGAAAGGGTGTGCAGGGCACCCGTTGGCTTTGGGGGCACTGGTCTCAGTGGGGATGAGGGTGGGGGTCTGAGCCCCCAAGGCCCAGCAGTCTTGCCCACACCGACACATGCCCTGCTGTGCCTTGACCTGCAGGAGGAGCAGCTGGTGGCAAAGAGGCAGGGCATCACTTTTTGGCTGCAGTGAGTTGCCGCGTGGGGCTCGGCGTGCCAGGGCTCGTGTGCGGGGGGGTGGGACGCCCAGGCTGGCGGTCCCAAGGCATCCATCAGCTTCTCCCTTCTCAACACGGACACAGCTCAGGATCCCTTCTCCCGGGGTTGCGGAGGTGGTGGTTGTTTCTGGGCTCAGTAGGGAGATGAAGAGCAGAGCCGAGATGCTTGGGCCCTTAAGCTGAGGCCCAGGAACGGGGCAGGGGGGTGGTGTGCCCAGCATGATGCAGGGTGCCAGTTGCTGGCCTGGTGGCATCTGCAGGTGATGTCTGGAAACAGATGAGACAGATTTCTCCCCTCCGCTGTCTTAACCCTCTCCTGGCCTGCAGGAAGCTGTTTGTGCTCCTCGCCTGCCTGCAGCTCGTGTTGCTCTGCCTGGTCCTGCTCACGAGGGACAGCATCAGCCGGGACCTGCCCTGCAGGCTGGCGTCCACCTTTGGGAGCTGCCCAGCGTGGCCACCACCCTTCTGATACCCCTGGCCTTGCACTGCGTGGGGTGGAGAGTGACAGGGACACTGGGCGCCGTGCAGACCGGCAAATGTCCAACCCTGCAGCACCACCCTTCTCCCGGGGCACCGCTGCACACATCTGGAATGGCATGTGCAGGCACACTGCACAGCCAGCTGTGACTCCACCTCGCTGTGGAGGACGTTTGCCTGCCAAATACTTGCCACCGAGCTCACCCTGCCTTTAACAATAAAAAGCACAGCTGAGAACCCTGACTCCTCCCTCTGTGATTTTTCCTTGGAAAGAGACTGACTTGGTCATGGAATTTCAGCTGACTGATGTAGGACTGACGGGGGGGTGCCAGGGGGATGCTATGCTTGTCCAAACTCCTGTTTTCAACTGTAGCTTAAAGCTGCCATTCCATCTTAACATGTCTGGCGATGGATTGAGCTGCCTCTAGCAAAGACTTACGCTGGCCGGGAAACACTGTAACACCCTGCTCTGCTCTTACTGGGAAACCAAATGTGAGCTGGAGTTAACTGGAAGTGGGCTGAACCAGCGATGTTTTGTGCAGTGACTTCCAGCTCTTCTTGTCCTATGCATTAATCAACCTCAAACACTCCATGCTTCAGAGCTTTTCCAAAAGGAAGGTATTCATCCACAACTTCCAGCTTTGAAACCAGACTTCAGAAAGGAGATGATGCCTCATAAATGCAGTGTGTAAAGCTGAGTACACTGTTTTTTGCTGCAAAGAAATGAGAAGTGGAAAGGCGAAATCTGTTAATAATTCCGTATCCTGAACCCCACGGAAAGGGCAGAGGCCCTCAGGGCCTTCTTTGCCTGAGGTTTTCCTGGTCCACTTTTCCCTCGGGAGGCCTAGAGAGAGCGGAGGGGGGTGAGAGTGTGTGCTATCTCCTGTCCTAGTCATCCCCCACCCCCCACCCCCATTAACTGTCGGTGGGATTTCAGCAAAAAGAGGTGCAGAGAGAGAGGGACTGAGGGAGGAGTTGGTGATGGGAGGAAGAGAGAAATGGCCGCAAGGGGCTGGGTGAGCCTGGGGCCAGAGGGGAGCGTTTGGAGGAAACACTGCTGCGGGAGCTACGGACGGCACTGAAGAGCGAGGCTGTGGGGCAGCAGAGATGCCAGGAGGAGCAGAGGCCAGGATCACCTCCTCTCTGTTTCCAGGTGTGAGTCCTAAAGGGGCCTGAGGGCATGCCTCTGAAGGGACGGCGTGAGGGGGACCATCTCCACAGGGACACTGTGCTCATCCGGGGCATGTCAGCTGCATGATCACATCAGGGGTCATGTCTATTGCCTTGGTGTCCTTGTACACTGTTTCTGTGTAGGTCTGCATTGCACAGCTTCATTGTTTTGGTTTCTTGGCCTGTGCATAATGTTATCTTCTGGCAAGACGGGTCTACCCCTGGTACTGAGCAAGGGGCAAATCTCTGCAGGAATCTCAGTAGCAAATATCAAATTCCATCTTGACCTCGCAGCTGTGAGCCACATTGGTGGATGTGTGGCTTGTACCCTAATCATGTGCCTTACGTCACAGCTAAGTCTCTCTGGTGCTAGTGAGACAGACAATTTCTTGTGTGAACTCATGCCCATCATTAATCACTCCTGTGATGATCCTACAGTGATCCTGCTGCTGAGTTCCTTGATCTCTTTTATAGAAGCTCTTTTCCCATTTCTACTGAGCCTGGCCTCTTCTGTCTGCATCATCACCACCATCCTGAGAATCCCTTGCAATGCGGGGAGACAAAAAGCCTTTTGCACTTGCTCAGCTCATCTGACCAGATACCAGCAGAATGAGAAAGGGGAAGAAAATAGTCTCTATTACACAACTTCCCCACTTCTTTCCTTTGGGCAAGACATCGACAGCAGTAGCTACAGCACGGCAGGACCCAGAAACTCCTCGGCAGAGAAGCTCTTCACCTCTGCAGAAAAGGCAGCTCCCAACAGAGGAGGTTGCTGCAGGGGCTGAGCAGGCTGGAAGGGAGGGGAAAGTCCTCTCCTGCACTGACCCATTAGCAAGAAGATTGTGGGGAGGAGGAAAGAGCTGTGGGAAAAGGCTTTGCTAATGCCCTGCAGGAAGGACAGCCACCTCCCAGGAGGCATCAGCGCACAGCCAGCAGGTCGAGGGCAGTGGGGCTGCCCCTCTGCTCGGCACTGGTGAGACTGTGCTGGGAGGGCTGGCCCCCAGCAGGGGCTTCCCAGGGCTCTGGGACAGGCAGGGACACCCGGGAGCGACTGCAGCAGAGGTGCCCAGCACAGGACGGGGCTGGAGCCCATGGCCCACGCTGGGCAGGCAGCAAGCACTTCCCTGGTGCAGGAGCAGCCGTTCCCTCAGCCAGGCGAGATGGTCCATGGGAAGGGTCTCCAGGAGAGCAGCCCCCAGCACCACAGCCCCTTCCCCAAGGAGGCACCCTTCAGCCCCCAGCATCCCACCATGCGGTAGAGCCAGGCAGGGCCCCTGCGGGTGGGGACCGAGCCAGGCATGCTGTCACCACGGCCTCCTCGTGTCAGCAGTGACCTCAGCACCGCTGTTCCAGAGCCTTTAAGAGGCCGATGGTGGGAGAGGGCCCAGGATCGAGCTCTCCACTCCTGCCTGCCAGCAGAGCTCCAGCCATGAACCAGGCAAAGCGGCTGTGGGAGTGGAGAAAGGCAGGCACAACCATCTGGGACCAACACACCGCCCTTTTCCAGACCAGTGCAGCCACCCCAGAACCCATGGAGCTGGACCCCCCTGAGGAGGAGGAGGAGCCCATGGAGGGGGACCCCCCAGAGGGGCAGCCCACCCCGCACCCTGTTGCCCTCCCCCAGGGGCCAAAGAGGAGGAGGAGGCACTAGCCTGGCAGGAGGCCCCCTGCTCCCCATCAGCTGGGGCATGGCCCCCCCAGCAAGACCAGGCTGGTGCTGCCACCTGGCCAGGGAGAGCTGAGCCAAAGGTGCCGGGGGAGGCCAAGGGTCGCCGGGCCGCGCATTGCCTCCTGGCCTGCACCTGGCTGCCAGGCAGTAGGATCTTCCCAGCAGGGACAGGGCCAAGTATTGTATTTTTTAATGTGGTCTGCTGGTGATGGGTGACACCCATCCCGACGCCTCACCAGAAAGGCCCCCGGGTCTCCGGCCAGGCTCGGAAAATCACTGCCCGCGGGGCAGCGGGACACGATGGAGGGAGGAGCAGCCTGGGATGGTGCAGAACTTGGTACGGGATGTTCAGGGGAGGAACCAAGGGCAGGGAGAGGGAGGCATCAGGGTGGTTTGGGGAGGAACAGGTGAGGGAAAGCAGAAGGAAAAGGGGATAAAAGGGGCCGGTCACATGTGGACAGGCAGCTGCTTACACACTGGTCTTTCCCCGCCCTGCCCCTGACAGCGCAGCCCAGCCTGTCTCCTCCTCCAGCCCCGTTCCCGACCGTGCTCCTGGCCCAGGGGCTCCCCAGCCCGCGTGCACGGGGCGTGCGGAGGAGGTCTAAGGGCAGCAGCAGAAGCTGCACCACAAGCCACGGGGACTTGGGGATCCCGCTCCCGAGGAGCCCCCGGGGGGAAGACCAGGCACATGAAGAGCCTCAGCTCTGCCCCGAAGAGCCGGGTCAGCGCCAGAGCTGCTGGGAGGAGCCGGGTCCGGCCTGTGGCGCCCATCGAGGGCCCTTGGCCGCCCCTTCCTGCCGGCAGCTGCCAGGCACAGGGCCCGGGCGTGGGCCCCGCTCCCCCGAGCCCCCAGACCGCCAGGGCAGCAGCGCCGGGGGCCGCAGAGGGCCCGGCTCCCCAACACGCCCGGCCCCACACACCGCCCCACCACGGCTGCCCCAGCCAGGCCCAACTGCCCCAGGGTGGGGACACCTCCCCCAGGGCCGAGGGAAGCCCCGCCCAGCGTTGCCTGGCAATGGCAACAGCTGCAGGTCACGTGGCCTCCTCCTGTCCCTCCCCCCAGGTGGAGCCTAGCAACAGCGGCCCTTGGGCCCCCAGGGCTGCCCTGGCCTCCTCTGCTCCTCCCCTCCCTCCTTCCCTTCTTCTCTTCCTCCTTCCCTTTTCCTTCCCTCCCTCTGTTTTTCCGAAAAGCGGATTCATTGCCCGGTGTGCAATAAGCCAATAATTACACACTCAGGAGAGACATTTGCTTATTTCTTTCGGAGTTGTGCAAGCCTGGGTGCTCGGTGGTTTCCCACAAATCCAGCATACCCTGGCCTGCTTTCCAAGTAGCATTTATGCAAACAAATTGCAAGGGTTGCAACTTCCCCTTTTACACTGATTGCTTAGTGATTTACATACAATTATAATATTGCTTATACACCATTTTACTACTGTGCATGCTCAGGGAAGGGGTCCTTGCCCAGGCACGGGTCTTTTTGAGCTTTGGGCATGATTTTTTGTATTCTAATGAGGACAGTTCAGTTAGGGATACATGGACATTGAATTCTTTCACCAAATTGTCAGTATTAACATAGAAAATAAGACATTTTGATTTAATGTTTCTTCAGGGCTTTAGCAGTTCTAGGATGTCCTTCATTAAAGAAGGCTTCTTCTCAGAAAACAGAGGAGGTTGGCCACTGCCTTCTCACCAGGGAGAGTCACTGAAGCGCGGTCGGAGCTGATGGTCTCGATCCAGCTGCCTTCCATCTCGCTTGCCCCCTTGCCCTTGGCTCTCCTGTCCATCCAGGGACAAAGGACGCTCTTGGCGTCTCGTCACCCAAAACTCCAAGGTGCCCCTCTCCTCTGCCTGTCGGCGAGGGGCCCCAACGTGGCCCTGCTGCCTCTTGTCCCCGCTCCTGGTTGTGGAGCGGCTCCGCAGGGCAGCGGTGGGGAGCGCGTGAGCAGTGCCCAGCAGCTCCGGGGCCTCGCAGGGAAGTGAGGGCTCTGCCGTGGCACCAGGGAGACCTGCCTGTGATGCAGCAGCACGTGCCACTGTGACCTCAGCAGGTGTCATCTGGGGCTCAGTAGGTCATCGCCATGGAGATGGCAGAGGCAGGGAGGCAGCAGAGCCATTTCCCCTCCTGTCCTGCAAAGCAGTCCCCTCCCTTCCCCCCAGTTCTGTCCCAGAACTGTCTGAGAAATCCTTGAGGAACGTCTGCAGACGGTGCCAAAGGCAGTGACCTCTCTCCAAGGGGGCCCTGGAGAAGTCACTTCTGCAGCCCCGCACCCACAGCTCTCTGCCCTGGGCAGAGCTGTGCGGGCAGCTGGGACTTGGGGGCTGCTTTGGGGTTTGGCGTTTTTCAGAGACGGGCTGCAAGTGCTGTGGGATGAAAGAGCACAAAGCGTGGCCACACGCTGAGATGCTTTGGTGAGCCTCACTCAGGGCTGGTTTCTCCTGTGGGTCACTGTTTGGAGAAGGAGGATGTCAGAGCGTGTGGGACAGGAGGCAGCCTTCCTCCCTGAGGCACCACAGCAGGCTCTTTGCTTTTCCAAGTCCTCAGCAAGGTTTCTCTGTCTGTGCTGCTTAAGATAGACATGATAGGCCTGAGAAGAGCTAATGTGCCCTTAACAGCCATCATGTGGAGGGCTTTGTGAGGGAGCCTGGTGCCTGACAGGGTCCACAGCCATGAGCCAGACCTGGTAGCAAATCTGGGGAAGTTTCTGCCTTTCCCAGGACTTTTGCCCAGCTTTTCTTCTGGGCACACTAGTACTGAGTCAAGGGGGATACTAATGCCCCTTCTCTTGGTAGCCACACTCCTCTTAATGCAACCCCGAAGGCATCTGAACTCACTCAGAGCGAGCACAATCCACTGGTTCATGTGACAACACACACGCCCTTCTCCTCAGGCCACTCCTGAGGCACTCAGGTCCCAGCCTGTCCTGGTGCACAGGGTTGTTCTTTCCCATGTGCAGGAGTTGCCACTTGTCTTGGTAAAACTTCATGAGGTTCCTGTTGGCTGAATCCCCAAGTTTCTGAGGGTCCCCCGCACTGAAGCTCATTGTGTCAGCTCTTAATGTGTCTGTGTAGACGGTGCATGCTGACTTGTGGTGCCTCTGGCAAGGTAACAGGAGGAATTGCAGATTCAAGTACTAAAAAAGGAGGTCCTAGTTCCATGGAATTGCTGACCTAGGTAGGAATGACCCTGCCAATCATCTCAGAAATGGCAGCTGAGGGTACAAAGCAAGCACAACCAGGGCCTTGGAGGAAAGGGTAACCAGAGGGGGGCTGCTTGTATGGACGGGTATGAGGATATTAAGAGGGTTGAACATGGAAGGAGTAAAGGAGAGAAAACTCCAACAAAAGGTGAAGCAAAGGGGTGATCAGGGCTGTTCAGGGGTACCTGCCAAGCAGCCCTGCAGCTGGACATCTCTGAGTGCAGCTGGACCTGAAAGCTAGCTGATCTGCTCAGACTTGTGCCTGAGTTGCTTCCATGGTGAAGGAGACCTGAGGGCTTTCCCTAACATCAACAAGAGTAGAGCAGGAGGAATCTTTCCAGGTGGATGGGACCTGAGGCAGCCTCTAGCCCAACCTTGTGCTCACGGCAGGATCAGCTTTGGAGTCGGAGCAGGTTGCTGAGGGCTTGATCCAGGCTGGAAAACCTCCAAGGCTGCAGATAGCAGAGCTTCTCTGGGCAACATGTTCCAGTGCTTGCCTATCTTCTCAGTAAAAAAGCTTTTGCTTCTCTGCAGCGTGCTCCTCTCTGGTTTCGACCTATGGCTGTGGTCTCTCCTCCTCCAGCATGCACCATTCTGAAGAGCCTGGCTTTGTCTTCTTGAGGATCTCTTTGTACAGGAGGTCCCTTGTCCTGAGGGGCTAAAAAGCGGGTGCAGTATTGTACATGTTGTCCAACAAGTGTGGAGGAGAAGCGTCTGATCACTTCCCTTGACCTCCTGGCCGTGCTCCTATTCATATGGCCCAAGGTGCTGTTGGCCGCCTTTGCTGCCTGGCCACAAGGCTGTCTGATGTTTTGCCTTCTGTCTGCCAAAATCTTCATGTCCTTTTCCACAGAGCTGCTGCATGGCCCCACAGTGCCCAGCCTGGATGTCTGCAGGCAGTTGGTCTGTCCTGGGTGCAGGAACGTGGCATTTGTCCTTGCAGAATTTCATGAGACTCCTGGCAGCCTATTGCTCCTGCCTGTCTAGGTCCCTCTCAGTGGCAGCCCTCAAGACGAAGACTGGTGCCCACTCAGTTTGGGGTCATGTACAACCGTGATGAAAGTTCCCCCTGCAGCTCATTCATAAGGTGTAAAACAGGAGAGGTCCCAGGAGAGGCCCTGTCATGCTTCATTACTCCAACCCTCCAGGAACAACGCTACCCGTTCACCACTACCCTCTGAGCCCCATCATCCAGCTATGATGGCAGTTCTTTGTCCATTTGCTTGTCCAGCCACTCAGACCATAGAGGCCTAGTTTGTGTGCAAGTATACTGTGGGAGAAAGTGTCAAAAGCCTTCTGAAAGTTGAGGTAACTGACATTCACTGCTCTCTGTTCGTCCATAAATAGAGTTCTTTTAACATAGAAAGCCATCACGTTGGTGAGGCATGATTTCCTCTCAGGAAATCTGTGCTGACTGTTCCCAGGCACCTCATTCTCCTTCCTTTACCTGGAAACGTGATCAGAGGGGGCTTGCTGCATGACACTCTGCTCATCAAAGTGAGTCTGAACAGCCTGTAGTTGCCCAGGTTGTGCTTGTGGCCTTTGTGGAAGAGGGATGTAACATTTGCCCTTCTCCAGTCATTGGGTCCTCCCTGAGTCCCCACAGCTTTCCAAGATGACAGAGAGTGGCCTTGCGAGATAGAGGCCAGCTCTCTCAGCATCCTCAGCTGCAGCCCATCCAATCCTGTACACTTACCAATAATTCCTGCCTCAATCCTCAGGCCCTGCTGGTTGTTTTTCTCCTCAGGACTCCTGACTCTAGGCACAATGGCCTGGGAGACCTTGCTGGTGGGGGCTGAAGCCAAGGGATTGAGTTCCCCAGACCCATCTACCTCTGCTATTACCAGATTGCCTGCCCCAGTCAGGAATGGGACCACGTTATCCTTGTTCAGGCTTTCACTGTTACTGAAGCAATAGCAGATCATCTTTTTGCCCTTGACATTCCTTCTAGCCTCAGTCCTATAGGTGCTTAGGTTTTCCTAACACCTTCCCTACTTCCCTGGACAACATTTCTCACTTCCTCCTTTGCCACCTCTCCCTGCTTTCTGTTCCTGTGTGCTGCATTTGTGCCCCAGGCTTTGTGCATTTCTGTACATCTGGGCTGCAGAACCTCTGCTGTGGCACCAGGGATAAGCGCAGACTTGTCATGGTGATACCTGTTCCCAAGCAAGAAGGAAAGAGAGCTGGGCCATGCAGCTGTGGCAGGAGAGGTGCTTGGTCCTTGAGATGACTCTGCAGCACCTTGGCACGCGTGATGGAGGTGACCAGATCTCTGGGAAAGACAAGGTGCCACTGAGAAAGTTCCTGGGCCTCAACAGCCTGCAAGCCAGGCACACTGTGGCTGCATCATTAGCACCGTCCCTGTTCATAGCATGAGGGCTGAGAAAAGGTTTAGGGAGAGAAGAACTAGTGGGGTTTGAAAGTGTAGGTCTGTGTGTGGAGACCTTGGTGTTGTTACAAGACAACCCTGAGAAGCTCAGAAAGAATGTTTGAAGTAGGTAGATTTGGATAACTTCTATCTTAGATAGAATTTGCTTAGCATGAGTAGCCGCACACTTGCTTAGCATGAGTAGCTAAATTTGCTGAAGCCTTAGGCCACGCTCCTAGTTCGGTAAGAAAAGGCCCCAGAGGTGGTGCAGGCTGGAAAGATAAGGGAGTTACAAGCAGTCTGCATTCCTGTGCCCCACTCTCCGAAAGGGAGGATGTCAAGGCTGTGAAATAAGGCCTGCTTGGGTGCCAGGACCTTGGGAAGCAAAACCTCCTCTCACTGTTGAAACAGTGTTAATTAAGGGGTCTGGATTATGTCCTCTTCCTCAGGACCTTGGGAGATAACATCTACTGACCTAGCTGGGGCAGTGTTAATTGATCAGGACCTTGAGAAGCAGGGGTGGGACCCTGGGAATGAAGAAATCACTAACCAGTCAGTGTAAAAGGGAGAGTCGTAAATCTGGCAACTTGTTTGTATAAATGCTACTTGAAAAGTTGGGGGGGGGGGTGTGCTTGATTTGTGGGAAACCACCGAGCACCCAGGCTTGCGCAACTCTGAAATAAATAAACAAATGTCTCTCCTGAGTGTATAATTATTGGCTTATTGCACACCGGGCAACGAATCCACTTTTCGGACAACAGTCTCACCAGAGCATGGCTATCTAAGAGAGGTGGAAACGTCCCACTCTGGAAAGCCCTGCTCCCATCTCGTAAGAGCACAGGCACAAGAAGGGAGTTGGTTTGCTCATGCTTCAGGGATGATTTAGAGGAGTTAATCAATACATCTAGTGCTCACTGAGAAGCCCCGGGGTGGAACAGGATAGAGTTCCCTCCCGTGCTCTCCACAAACTCACAGGAGGTGGGATTCCCCTTGCCCAAGCTTAGCGTACACAAAATGCCTGTCTGCATGGCAGCTCGTTGTTTAAGCTCCCACTGGAATCAAGGGAGATGGAGGGAGGCACTCAGCCATATACGCACACACACACCCCCTTGGACATCTGAAGGGCCAGAGGTGATCCAAGACATGTACCACTTTCTCCTTGCTCTGATGGAACAATTATGAGACCCATATGCTTCCAGGACATCAGCTGGGGGCCAGGTGCAGAATCTCCTTGGCCATCTGAAATGACACTTGAAGCCGACTACTGCAAGAGCTCTGCTCACTAGGAAGCCGAGTTATATGCAGATCCTGACATTGCAAACAGCTCATGCAGGGCCATGTCAGATATACGAGGTGTCCAGCACAACCACCAGGTTTCTAGCAGGTACAGCACGGGACCTCCAGGAAAAGTCCTTGCCCTTTTGGAGTGGTTGCTGGGCAAACACCCCAGGGCATCTCGCATTTCCTGCCTGTTCCCAAACAAGGGATTCCCACCACTGCCTTTAGGCAAAGTCCATCCCATCTACATCCGAGCATGCTGCAAAGATGGAAGGCACACCACACCAAGGTCTCCACCCATGCCGACCCTCTCAAACCCCACTAGTTCTTCTCTCCCTAAACCTTTTCTCAGCCCTCACGCTATGAACAGGGACGGTGCTAATGCTGCAGCCACAGTGTGCCTGGCTTGCAGGCTGTTGAGGCCCAGGAACTTTCTCAGTGACACCTTGTCTTTCCTGGAGATTTGGTCACCTCCATCACAGGTGCCAAGGTGCTGCAGAGCCAGCTCAGGGACCAAGCACCTCTCCTGCCACAGCTGCATGGCCAGGCCAGGTCTCTTTTTTTCTGGCTTGGGAACAGGTATCACCATGACAAGTCTGTGCTCTGCCCTGGTGCCACAGCTGAGGTTCTGCAGCCCAGATGTACACAAATGCACAAAGCCTGGGGCACAAAGAAGAGGAAGTGGAGATGCACAAGCTGTTGCAGAACTGCAAAAGATTTCAGCAGCCTGAGGAAGTCTGTGGATCACAGACGCCAGCTCTTATGGGGGGACTTGAATCTCCCAGACATTCAGTGGGAGGGCAATGCAGCAGGCTGCAAAGAGTCCTGGAGGATTCTGGAAGGTGTGGAGGACAACTTCTTAGCAAAGCGAAGCCTGATAGATCACCAAGGGTGACACTTTCCTGGACCTGGAACCTGCCAACAAGGAAGAACTGATGAGGGCTGTGATAATCAGTGTCAGCCTTGCCTGCAGTGGCCATGAGACAGTGGAGTTCCAGATCCTGAGGGGAATGAGGAGGAAGAGTAGCGGAGTGCACACTCCACACTGTCAAATGAGAGATGGGGAGCAGGGAGAGGCTGCAAAGGAGGAATTGAGAAATGTTATCCAGGGAAGTAGGGAAGCTGTTTGGAAAGCCAAAGATCCTTTAGGGCTGATGCCTGCAAGGGATGTCAAGGGCAAAAAAGATGATCTGCTATTGCTTCAGTAACAGTGAAAGCATGAACAAGGAAAATGTGGGCCCATGGCTGAGGACTGGGGCAGGCAATTTGGTAACAGCAGAGGTAGATGGGTCTGGAGAACTCAAGCCCTTGGCTTCAGGCCCCACCAGCAAGGTGTCCTATGGTGGCCTGAATCACGGACTCCGATATGCTGGATCAGTATCAACTTTATTCAAGCAAGCAAGCCCTTTATATATTCAAGCAAGCAAGCCCTTTATATATCCTCTGGCCCAGGTCGGTGCTTTCCCAAAGGTCATGTTCCCATCATCACTCCTCCTCATTCCGTGCGGCTACTTCCTTATCTACATACTGCTATTTATTCCTCCCAAGGCTTTCGGCTCCTTAACTCTATCTTGTCCAATCTCTCGCTGTCTGCGCCTACAGCTTCAGGCTTCACCAGCAGTCTCCTAAGCTGCTGTGCAGAGTCAGGACTCCAGACAAGAAAACCCACCCAAGGGATGAGTGAGGGGTGACTTGCAGTAACTCAACCCATACAGATCTACGGGACTGGATGGGCTGCATGTGAGGACATTGAGAGCTGGCTGCTGCCATAGCAAGGCCACTCACTATCATCTTGGAAAGGTTGTGGACATCATAGGAGGTCCCAGTTATCAGAATAAGGAAAATGTTGTGCCCATCTACAAAAAAAGGCCGTAAGGACAACAGGGGGAGTTCCAGGACATTCCGCCTCCCTGGAGTGAGGAGTGTGTCAAGGAGCTCTTCATCTTGGATCACCTTTCTGAGCACATGAAGGAGAAGAAGGTGCCTGGGAACACTCAGCATGGATTTCCTGAAGGGAAATCATTCCTGACCAACCTGGTTGCCCTCTGTGATAACAGAACTGTACTTGTAGCAGAGCAGAGAGCAGTGGAGGTCATTTACCCTGTTTTTAGGCAAGATGTTTGACACTGTCTCCCACAATGTTCTCGTATACAAGTAAGGCATGACAGTAGGCTGGGTAGACCTCCAGATGGGTGTAAAACTGGTTGGATGATGGAGGTCAGAGGATTTTTGCAAATAGGTTGTGCTTTCCCAGGAAGCCAGTTACAAGTGGAGGGTGCAGGGGGGGTCTATATGTGACCTGACCTGTCTAACAGGTTCATCAGTGACCTGGAGGACACACCCCTTATCTCAGTTGAAGCTGACAGCTAATAGAGCAGAACAGCCATGTGCTTGAGGGCTGCCATTCAGAGGGACCTCAGCAGGCAGGAACAATGAGATGTCAGGAATTCTGTGAAATGCAACAAGGACAAATACCAGGTTCTTCACCTGGGATAGACCAACACCCCACAGTGGTATGGGCGGGAGTGTTTGGGTGGGCAGCAGCTCTGCAGAAAAGGATGTGGCAGTCTTTCTGGGCAGGGAACTCAACGTGAGCCAGCAGTGTTCCCTGGAAGCAGTGGAGGCCACAGCATCCTGGGCTCCATGAACAGCAGCTTTGCTAGGAGACTGAGGGAAGTGATTATCCCCCTCTACTCAGCACTCCTCAGCGCACATCTAGATACACCATCCAGTCAGGCCCCCTGTAGAAGAACGCTGTTGGTCACTCAGAGTTCAAGGTGTTTGGCGGCTGGAGCACTTGCCCTGTGAGGAAAGGTTGAGGGAAGGGGGCTTGTTCAGCCTGGAAAAGGGGAGACCTAATGACAGCCTGCCCATACCTACCAGGAGGTCATCAAGAAGATGGAGCCAGCCTCTTCACCATTGTGCACCATGGGAGGAGGAGGCCCAGGATGAGGCATGAGCTGAAACAAGAGAAGTTCAGGCTGGGAATTAGGGCAAACATTTTATCCGTCCAAACAGTGAAGCCCAGTGGGCATTAGCTGAAACACGAGAGGTTCAGGCTGGGGATAAGCAAAAACATTTTACCCATACAAACAGTGAAGCACTGGGGCAGGTTGCCCAGAGAGGTTGTGCCATCTCCATCCTGAGAGGTTTTCAAGACCTAAATGACTAAAGCCCTCAGCAACCTGCTTGGAGCTGACAGCTGAGCCTGCTGTGAGAAGCACGTTGGGCTAGAGACAACCGGAGGTCCCTTCCAGCCTGAATGATTTGGCATTTCCTTCCACCCTGGGTCTTCCCTTGTTGACCTTAGGGAAAACATTCAGCTTCCCCATGGCTATGGAAGTATGTCAGACAAAAATAAGATTAGATTAACTGCATGTGTCTTGTTCTGCTCTGGTCAGAGCAGTTCAGATTCAGGGCTGCTTGGCAGGTGCCCCCAGGTGGCCCTGACTTTTCATTGGCTTCACCTTTTCTTGCATTTTCCCCTCCTTTCCACCTTACAAGGCCTTTTCTTCTATCATCTTTATCTCCTCCCATGCAACCAGCACACCTCTGTTTACCCTGTCCCCATTGACCCAGGTTTTGCTTGCTTTGTACCTGCCCTTGGCTTCTCTGAGATGGGTGCCATGCTCATTTCAACTGTTTCCAGCAGTTCCTTTACAATAGTACCACCTTTATTATCTGTAGTGTCCTGGAGTTGGTGATGCTGTTATCCTGTCAGAGGCATGGCAAGATAGGATGAGCCATCTGCACGCACACATTCACAGCTGACACAGAGGAGCTTGAGCTGAGAGGGACCTGGAGAAGCTTGGAGATTAGGCCAACAGAAACGTCCTGAAGTTGTGCAAGGAGAAGCGGCAGGTCCTGCCTTGGGGGAGTGACCCTGAGGAGAAGGGCCTGGACATCATGAGGGATGCCATATGAGCCCGTGGTGCATGCTCACCACAGATCCGTCCAGCTGCATACGAGGCTGCATTAGGAAGCATGTGGCCCCCCAGACAAGGACTGTTTTTATCCCTCCACCTAGCACTGAGGTGGCCACACCTGGAGAACAGTGTGTCCCAGTGTGGTACACGCAGTGCTGGAGGAATGGGGAGGACCTGGAGAGGGTGCAGAGGAGGTCTGCCAAGAGCGGGTATGGGTCCTGCAGCACATGAGCTGTAGAGGGAGGCTGATGGACCTGGGCTACATTATCCTGGTGGAGGCTAAGGGCAGTAAAGTAGCAGCCCTTGGGTGCTTGAAGGGTGATTTAAGAAATGGTGGCCCTTTTCTTGGTAGTGGAAAGCAGCACGAGAAGGGAAACAGCCACAATCTTCAGCTTGAGAGGTTCAGAATGGATGTTAGGGAAAGAAATGCCCCTTGAAGGGTAGTGCTGTGGTGCAAGAGGTCAGGCAGAGGGAGCCTGTGGTGAGTCCTGGCTTTGTGTTTGAAGGAAAAGCAAGGGAGGATCCAGAGACATCAGTAAAGGTGGGCAGATCCCTGGGTGAGAGCAAGGAGGGGAAGCAGGCTGGGTGTCTACAGGCTGCAGTGGAGCAGGCACAGGCGTGGGACAGTGTAGGACAGGCTCTGGTGGAGAAGACCAGGGGCACTGCCAAGGCTGAACGCTTCCGACAGGACTGAGATCTTTGTCCTCTTGGCTATGGCTCCTGTACCTGCCACTGAGGCCTGCCAGAAGACACCATTTCCTTGTAGTCCGGGGCCTTGTTTCCTCCTCCTGCCGGGGGGGGGGGGGGGGGAGGGGGGCTGCAAGGTGGCATCTTGTTGTCCCTCACTCAACGTTGTACACCCCCACCCCCACACTGTGCACAGATAGAGCCCTGAGCAAAGCAGGAGGGAAACCATCACCCTACTCAGGGCTGGGTGTCAGTGCTTGGCCATGTGGTATGATGAAACAGATCTAGGCTGACTTGGCATCAGAGCCACCTGCACATTTCCATTGCCTACCTGTAACAACTGCCTCCAGCTTTCTGCTCTCATCAGCCCCTGGAGAGGCCCTGTGAGTAATGGCCCTCAGGGGGACCCATTAATGCTCCAAGAAACTTTGGGATTTGTTTCTGAATGCAACTTCTTGAGAGGTTGCTTCACTCTCCTCTCAGAATCTGAGGTTCATGGACTCACCACTAAACACCCCTGAGGGGTCATTGCAATGCAAAAAGCCCCGATGAGCTCCTAATTATCCCCATAATTTCCCTCAGTTCTTCAGATCTGGTGTGGATAATTGGAGAGGTTTCAGGAGTGTCTTTGCAAGAGGAAGAAGCATCAAAAAAAAAAAGAAGAAGAAGAAGAAGGCGACAAAGGATTCCTGCTTTTAAAGTTTTCTTTACTGTACAGCTTACAAGTGATATCCACATTCACAGATTCATAGTGACTCCGAGGGTCTCCCAATGAATCCAGATGTGTGAGAAAAGCAGGATTTTTGAGAGGAGGCATGTAGGAACAGCCTTCCTCCTCCCCTCCCCAGCTCCGCCATTTCTCTCTTCGGCCACTGGGGACCTACATCACCCTTGTAAAAATCAACCCTTTTTCCACTGGAGTCTGTAGCTGAGTATTACAGCCTCTATGCACTAATTCCCACCTGCTTTCCTTCGAGAACTAGCTGCAAAGAGACATAGGAGGATAATTCTGAACTGTGATCAAAACAACAAAACATGGTACATTTGAATGAAAAATAAGATGCACTCCTTAACTGCATGCTAAGTCCAGGCTGCCTCCACTGAGATCCACTTTCTACAAGGAATAACCTTGCTAGAAATATTTTTGACAGCTAGACAGGAAAGGAGAGAGAACACCACAATTCAGGAGTTGTCTAAAGAGACAGTGAGACTGCCTCCTGAAAGAGGAGGCAAGCTCAAGCTCAGAGTTGCAGCTAGAGGAATGAGAGGTACCTGAGTGAATAAAGAGGAAGAGGAGAAAGAGTAGTGGAAAGCTATGGAAAGTTCCTTTGTACAGTCTGATGCAAACATGACTAGCAATATTCAGGGCATGGGGAAAGATGCGAAAGACTGGTGAGGTTAAAAGCACAGTAGAACAGACAGAGCCTTGAGAATGCAAGTTTGGGGGAGACCAATATTTCTTCTCCTGGGATTCATACCCTTCCTGCAGATTTCCAGTAGTGCCTCAAGGGAAAACATGGACAAATTATTAAAATTATTGAAATATTTCAGCTGAGAAAAAGGTGCTCATATTTTTAACACATTTTTAAACAGTCCTTCACCTTTCCAGGCAGAGCTCAGGTGTCTAACCACAAGCATGCAGTGGCACTTGGAGAGGCCCTGGTGTATGTGAGGTACTTGCCTGGGCCTGGCAGCTCTCAGAGTTGACCTGCGGGAGACCAGAGCCCCTCTGAGCTGCAGATGGAGGCTGGGCAGAGGGGACCAAGGCACCTACAAAGACACCACATGTCTGTGTCCCTGTCACTGCATCTCACCCCGGGTCTGGAAACCACTTTCCTTTGGGGGAAAAGAAAAAAAAAAAAAAAAAAGAGAGAAAGAAAGAAAGAAAGAAACACACACAGAATCCCCCCAAACACCAAAAAGGAAGATTATAAGAACACAAAGACTGTTAAAAGCTGAAAACTGTAAAAAAATAATTCTTTGCTTTAGTGTTTTTTAAATTTCTTTCTTGTTTCATGTTTATTGTCACTTTTTAAACATTTCTGTTATAAACAGGACTACATCATCAAAAATGCTTCTCACACAGAGTCCAGTGCTCACCAAAACCACTCCCTGCCCAGGGCTGTCCATGCCACTCCTCACTCTTTCCAAAGAGCGAAGTGAACTTTCCCCTTGCTCACACAGTCTTATGGTAGAAGGCAATCAGGTTGGTCAGGCAGAGTTTCCATTTCCCTTTGCTCAGCCCATGCTGGCTCTGCCAATCCTTGCCCTCCATGTGCTTGGAGATGGTTTCCAGGAGCATTTGCTCCATCACCTTCCCAGGGACTCGCATGAAGCTGACCTGCATTCTTCCTCTTGCCCTTCTCTGGAAATGGGTGTGATGTCTGCCTTTTCCCAGATAGCAGGAACCTCCCTGCTTGCCCCGACATTTCAAAGACAATCAAGAGCAATGTCACACGGGCACTAAGAGCCTTAGGGGCAGCTCTTACCGGTAGTATGTAAGGCAGAAAAGACAAGGAGAGACTCAGCTTTTTCCCTGTCCTTGTCACTATGTCCCCTGCCCCACTGAGCAGTGAGAGCACATGTTCCTTAGCTGCCTTCCTTGTGCTGCCAGCAGGCTTACAAAAGCCCTCCTGGTTGCCCTCCCCACCCCTTGCGAGCTCCAGCTCCAGCTCCAGCTTTCCTAACTCCATCGCTGCACCCACAGGCAAGGTTTCTATCTGCCTCCTGGGCAGCCTCTTCCCCCTTCCACCCTCCGGGAACTTCCTTCCTGTGGCTGAACTCCTAAGTCAGGGTGCCCCTGGTCATCCATGCGGTTCTCCTGCCAGGCCCTGCTTGACTCCCATCACATCACACTGGTTTGTTCCTGGGCTTTGAGGACGTTGTCCCTGAAGATCCACGAGGGATCCATGGCCTCTCTGCCCTCCAGGACAGTCTCCTGTGCCAATTAACCTGGTTCTGGCCTAACAGCAGCACCGGCACAGGTGACTTCCAGGAACCTACACCAACCAATCAGGTACTGAGGCAGAAGTGACCTCACAATCAGCACTGAAGCCCCTTGCTGGGTTCTGAGGTAGCAGTGACCTTACAGCCCCATATGTGAGCCCTGTGCCTGCTGCTGGCCTATCAGGTGCTGGGGCAGAAGTGACCTCACAAGCACAAACCCCAGCCATGTGCCTGCTCCTGGCCTGTCATGTTCTCTCACAGAAGTGACCCTCGCCTTGACTCCCAGCAATGTGGGGAAGGTTGTTCTCTGGGGTTTGCTTGCTTCTGCAAGAGCTTCTCAGGAGCTAGGAGAGGGCCTCGGAGGTGGCAGTGCCCTGGCCCCAGGCACACAGCAGCACCTTCACTCTGCCAGCCATGGGACCTCTCTTTCCTCCCCCCAGGTCTCTGCTCTCCAAGCTGCTCTCCAACAGGGTGACAAGTGCCTGAGGTCCCCTTGCCCACCCACAGGGCATGGTCCTGATGGATTCCCATGAGCACTGCCAGATGGTTGTCCCCAAGCGCCTGATGCAGGAAGCGTTTGCAGGAGGGAGACAATCAGTTATCACAGCCACAGGCAACGCAGTGCCATGAGGATCCCTCCAGGCCTGTTCTTCCAGCACTTCCTTGAATGACATGCTCGGGAGCAGCAGGAAGGGCCAGGTCCCATCTGTGCCCATCCAGCCGGCTGCAGGGAGTCCCTGGGGTCCTGGTTTAGCTCAACAGAATGAAATTCTCAGTGTAGCGGCAGGGCTGCCACTCACTGCTGCCTTCCACACTGGTCCTGGAGCTTTGAGGTCCCCGACTGAAACCTTTGTTTGAGTGCCCAGCAACTGCCCCTTGGCTGGAAGGGGTGTCTCCAACCCTGATGCCCTCTATGCCACAGGGGGTGTCAGCAAAAGACCCGCCTTCCCCCAGGTACTGCTGCCCATGGAAGAAATGGCTCTGCCAGAGAGGGGGTAAAATCCACTAGTATTTGGAGATGTTTACCCGTGGGACTGCTGCCTTCATTCCCCCTCTTTGGAGATATTTCCACTTTCTTCCTCCACCTCTCCCACAGAAACTTCTTGGACTCTGTGGTGGGTGTCATGAGCTGCTGTCATGAGCAATCGGAGGAGGCTGTACCCAGCCCTGTGGCTCAGGGACTGGGATCCTTGGCACCTGGGGAGGGTCCCTGCTCCTTGGCTTGCCCAGGCCTTTGCTGTGAGCTCTCATGCACACACTTACTCTTGCAGTGGGCTCCCCACGATGCCCAGATTATCGGCATGGCGTGTCCCTGGACTCAGTTCTTTCTCCAGAGGGATGATCCATGATGCAGGGGAGAAAATAGAGTGCAGTATAGACGGAGGAGTGACTAGAAGAGATATCACTGAAGAGTATAGAAAGCATCAGGTAGTTTATAGTCACCTGCCTGACATTCAGTCCTAATCCTTTCTCTTTCAAACGAAATGAAGGCTTCATCTCACAGCCACTGAAGCCAATGGGAAGCAATTTTGGACTCCTCCTCCACCTCCCAGCTGGTGTGAGTATGAGTCCTAATGCTTTAATTAAAAAGATGGACTGGCAAAAACATGTTCTATCACTAAAACACCATAATCCTGGCCATGTGCTTGGAGGTTGAGTAAAGAAGAAGTCTCTTTGAAGCTCTCTCCCTTGAGCAACCCTGGGTACCTCTGGCTCCAGCCACTTGGCAACTGGCAGAAAGGCCGTTCTTGTTTTGATTGCTTTAAAATGTTGGCAGTCCCTGGGCACTCTGTTGATCACACCGCTCTCCCCAACACTGGTAGTCTGCCAGTTCTGCCCTTTATTTTGCTTTTTTAATTATTTTAATTATTTTTATTTATTTATTTTTTTAGTGGAGTATTCCGTCTGTCCCACTGCACTTGCCCTGCACTTGTCTGTACTCTTGCTGATACAACCCACGATAACGGTGACTCTCTTTGCTACAAGGGCACCCTGTCGACTTCTGGTCAACTTGTTGAGCACCAGCACAACCAGGTCCTTTCCTGCAAAGCTGCTCTTCAAACAGTCTGCCCCAGCTTGCCCTGCTGCAAAGGGTTCTTTCCTCCCAGGGACAGGACATGGCTGAACTCCCCAGGCCCCTTTCAGCCCGCATCACCAGGCTGTCGCTGCCCCTCTGCTGAGCAGCCCTGCCCTCCAGCATGTCAACCACTCACCCCAGTTTGGGATCGTTCATGAACTGGCTGAGAGTGCACTCCGTCCCACCATCGAAATCATTCCTAAAGACAAAAGGCATTGGCTCCAGTATTGACTCTGAAGAACGTCACTGGTAACCATTAGTCGCTTGGACTTTGTACCACTGTTCTCCACCATTCAAGCCAGGCAGCCTCCACCTATTTTCCCACACAATCCATTGCTTACTCCTCTCTCCTGTGTTGACAGGTCTTGGTTCCCATCCATGAAACCCGGCTCTGCACCACAAACCCTCCAGTGTGTGTCCTCACCCTTCCCAATCACGCAGCTGAGTTAACATTGGTGTTTCCCTCTCTTGGGCCCTTTCCAACCCAGCCCAGACCCTCCCTGGCTCTCCCCACCTCCCCTGCCCTCTCCCCAGCCCACCCAGCAGAGCAGACCAGGTTAGAGATGGCCCCACAGCAGTGCCCACAACAGGGTGCTGCAGAGCTCTGGGCACTCACACCACATCCCCTGACCCCCGGCAGGCACAGCAGCTCTGGGGGGGCAGGGATGTACATGTCAGCTGCCCCATCAGCCTCCAAGCTGGAACAGGCCCCCGTGGCACAAGGAGGCAGAGCACAGTGACACTCTGCATCTCCCTTGTTCTTGTGCACAGCAGATTCCCTACCCCCAGACTGCCTGCAGCCCCCCGTGCCAGCCCCTCTCTGCAGCACAGCACAAGGCTCCCTGCCCTGGGGCTCCTCAGGCAGCTCCTGCTGCCCCAGGGACACAGCAGCCTGCCCTTACTTGACCTCCATAGGAACAGATTTCTCCGTCTCCTTTATTCCGCCTTGCCAGCACACAATTGCTCCTTTGCTCTTCCAGGGATGTCCCTGCTCCCAGGAGAGTCTTTCCCCAGGGAAGTGCATTGGTGCTGCCCACCTGGCTGTTCCTGGACCCAACCCTGTGCTCCTCATGGGGCCCCGAGCTGGCAGTGCTGCTTAGCAGAGCAAGTGGGCTGTGGTGCCCTGGGGCCACAGGGTGACTCTGCAATGGTCAAAGTGGTCAGGGTGGGAAGCAGACCCAGCTGGATGGGCAGCATTGCATCTGACAACGCCCTACCGAGACATCTGTTGCCCTGTGGCCATGGACGATGCTCTGAGCAATCACAGGGCATTTCAAATGGCTCACGCTGTGTTCAGGCGTGTCGCGAGATCCAGCCCATGTCTTCTCATTGAAGATGACATGGACCACTCTGCAGCTCCCTTCCCTGGGCCTCCTGGGTCCCAGCTGCCTCTTGTGGGATTGCAGAGCTCTCACTAGCCAGGACATTCACTGCTTTAGCCCTTTCCCTCTGGGTGACTCCACTGCATTTTGCGAAGCTCCATTCACTGCCCACCCCTAAGCACGTGGTGCCCTTGGGGATGCCCTGTGCTCTCCTGATGGATCTATACTCCCTTTGAGAAGGATGGGCATCAGTGTCCAGCCATGTCATATGGGAGATATCACTTGACCATTCACCATCTCCAGGAGCACTGGGCACGCAGAAGCAAAAGCTGAATCCAGCCCTCATTCCCTAACACATCACCTCTAAGCTCATTGCCTTGAGCCCAGGGAGAGCCCCGGAAAAGCAACAGGCCCTTTCAGGGGGAAAGTCCCTGAGCACATTCTTAGCTCCAGCTCTTAAAGGCGAGCCCAACCTTCAAGCACTGCGCTGGGGAAATCTGCTTTTATTACAGAGAGGCCAACTCTGACACAGTGAGAGACATTTACGTAATACCTCTCGGTCAGGCAGACTGGGTTCATGGCTGTAAGGAAGTGGGATGAATTCCAACACTGCTGCACAAACATGATGATCACAGCAAGAATGCCCAAAGCACAAGACTTGTCTGAGGTACTTAGAAACCACTTGTGAAGAGGGATGGGCAGCTCATTGCTGCTGCACTAAAACCAGGAGAATCAGTTTCTTCAGGGCATCCCTGAGCTCCCTGTTCCTCATGCTGTAGATGAGGGGGTTCACTGCTGGAGGCACCACCGAGTACAAAACAGCCACCACCAGATCCAGAGACGGGGAAGAGATGGAGGGGGGCTTCAGGTAGGCAAATACGATGGTGCTGAGAAACAGGGAGACCACAGCCAGGTGAGGGAGGCACATGGAAAGGGCTTTGTGCTGTCCCTGCTCAGAGGGGATCCTCAGCACAGCAGTGAAGATCTGCACATAGGACACCACAATGAAGATGAAACACCCCAAGCCTAAACAAACAGTAACCACAATAAAGCCAGCTTCCCTGAGGTAGGAGTCTGAGCAGGAGAGCTTGAGGATCGGGGGAACTTGACAGAAGAACTGACCCAGGGCATTGCCATGGCAGAATGTTACTCCAAATGTGTTCCCAGTGTGCAGCACCGCACTGAGAAACCCACTGGCCCAGGCAGCTGCTGCCATTTTGACACACGCTCTGATGCCCATGATGGTCCCATAGTGCAGGGGTTTACATATGGCAACATAGCGATCGTAGGCCATGACTGTGAGAAGAGAATACTCAGCCAAAACGAAAAAGGCAAAAAAAAAGACCTGTGCAGCACATCCTGAGTCGGAAATGGCCCTGGTGTCCCACAGAGAATTGGTTATGGATTTGGGGACAGTGGTGGAGATGGTGCCAAGGTCAAGGAGGGAGAGGTTGAGGAGGAAGAAGTACATGGGGGTGTGGAGGCGGTGGTCGCAGGCTATGGCTGTGATGATGAGGATGTTGCCCAGGAGGGCAGCCAGGTAGATGCCCAGGAAGAGGGAGAAGTGCAAGAGCTGCAGCTGCCGTGTGTCCACAAATGCCAGGAGGAGGAACTCATCTGGGAAACTGCTGTTGGGCATTTGCTTCTTCTGAGCTTTCAGAACTGTCCAAGGAGGAAAAGGCATTGATAAGTTAAATAGTTTTCTCTGAGCCCAAACCAAACTATTCTTAGTACAAACCTCCACATTCCCTCTCTTCTCTCCCTTTGTTCAGATCCCTTTTCTGATGGCTGGTTTACGGTGGCTGAGTGTGCCGTGCACAGCAGGGGCCTCGGGGTGTGGGCTCCAGAGGAGTCAGTCCTGCTCTGCTGGGGTTGTAAATGGAGGTGTCAAACTGCCCCCAGGATTTGGGGGGGATTCCTGGAGATGGGAACTGTGAGCTGAGTGAAGGGGATTCAGTCCAGTGACCCAGTGGGAATATCCTCTTTTAATCCTTGTAATAGATGAATACAGCACTCATGGCAGCTGTCTCTGAAAGAGAAGACCCTTGCGAGGGATTCATCTCCCCCAGCCTTGCCCTCCTGAACACAGGTGTCTGTGTCGGAATCAGCCCCACCAGTTCCCACTCCAGCAAGCCACAGAAACACTGGAGGGAAGGCAGGGGATGACCCCACCCTTCCTAGACATCTCTATTCCAGTGAGAGGGACCCTCTCCTCGCATCAGTTTACCCTCTGCACTCTTTCTCCAGGCTCTGCAATGGGAGTGGGATGTGACTAGCTCTGATGTACACAGCCTGCAGCAGATTACAGCCACCCATTTTGTGGAAAGTTCGTTCAACAGTTTATTCAGAAAATGGGCTGCAGTGGAGTGATCTGATTCTACGTTTCTTGAGTTTTGAGATGCCTCCATCGCACCGTGGGAGCATTCTTTGATGCAGTAGAAATCTTTGGCATTTCAATTTCTCTCAGCATTAGAACTTAAGTGTCCCAGCAGGAAAAGGGCTCACGGTGTCTATATACTACAGACAGAGTCAGGGGATCTGGACTGTGCAGGAGTCTTGCTGCCCGCTGCCCTGTGCTAGCACCTCTCCCAGCTAAAGGACAATCCCACTCCCAAGTTACTCTAAGAAAGGACCTGGACTGAGGTGAGAGTGGAGGAATGTAGCTCCAGAGGGAAGATTTCCCCATTCTTCTCTCTCAGAGCAGACATGGGGAGTGTGCTCTGGAGAGCTCGTCAGAGCAGGTGAGGAGGTTTCTGACTTGCATGACCAGCACAAAGACTCTCCGCTATCACAGCTATGCTATGGCAGAGCTGAGGTCTTGTGGAGGGCAGCTTGCAGCCTGGCAGGACACCCCAGAGAGACAGTCAAGAGATCTAAAGAAGGGTGAGGGGGGGCAGCCTTAAGCGAGAGTCAGATCGTTCCCCAATCAGATGAAATGCATTGCCTAGAAGGTTAGAAGGGCCTTGGGCACATCACTGCCATGAAGACAGCTCCACGCAGGACCCACAGGGTCAGTGCCTTAACTGCAGCTGAACCCCTCTCCTTCACCCCGGAGAGCAGGGCAGCAAGAAGCAGAGCAGCACAGAGAGGAGAGGAAACAAGCAGCAGTACCATGACCCTGCCACCAAAGGGAAAGCCAGGAGGGAGAGCCAGACGGGCAGTTAGGAAAGCCTTCCCCTCTCCCAGCTCTGCACACCACCTCCCAGGCAGCGGCATCGCAGCACAGTCACTCTCAGCCCCTTTGCCGTGCAGTGGGAAATGGGCACGTCACAGCAGAGATGTCCCTCTGCTCTGCTGCAGCTCAGGCTGCTGAGGAGGGGGCTCCTGCCCTGCAGCCCATGGCCTTGAGGGCAGAGGCTGTGCTGGGTGGGAGAGGAGACACGGGGGGCTTGCTGAGAGGAAGATGTCTGCATTGCAGGGACTGACCGGGAGTTTTCCTAATTCCCCCTCCCACAGCATTTATGTCTCTACTTTCCTCTCACTCGCTGATCATATCTCCCCTGCCTGGAGCTTTTCCTCCTGGCAGCTGTTTCGCTGCCCCATCTCTTTTCTCTGCCAGCGCTCACAGACCCCATCCCACCCTCTGGGCCCTCAGTCCTGCCCTGCAGAAACCTCCCAGCAGCAGGGCACTGCCCAGGGGCATCTCTGGCTTTGCAGGTGCTAAGGAGCAGGTCAGACAAACGCTGGTGAGGCCAGGCAAGGTGATGGTGGTGCTTTCTGTAGGCAGAGCTCTGGGTGAAAGGATGCAATGAGGTCCCTCACAGAACTACTGAACTCTCACTGTAATGGTCTGGGAGCATCAGCCTCTTGTCCAAACCTCACAGCTCCTGTCCTCTCCTCTTGCCCACCCCCACCTCTCAGCTCCTGCAAACAGTGGGAAACTGGAAGCAGAGCCTCAGGAAAGGTCCTTATCTTTCAGGGAACCCCGGCCATGGCTGTCTGCTTGAAAAGGTCCCCTGCAAATATCCTGGGGGTGAGCGAGAGCTGAGAGCAGCCCTGACCCCCGCAGCACCCTCTCAACAGGAGGATGAAGCCACCCTTCTCGGGGTCGCTCCTTCCACCCAGAGCTTCTCCCTGCAGCGCCCTGGGCAGCTCCCTGGGCAGGCTGAGTGCTGACCCTCGCAGGCGGCAGAGTCCCTGCCCCGGGCACACAGCACCCTGGGTCGCAGGGACACTGCTCTCAATTACAGCCCGCGCACACCTGGGGGCACTCCCTGGCTTCACACCCCAGCACCGTCCCTGGCAGAAGGTAGCCGTGATGGCCTGTCCCTCTGACGGTGTGGCTGGGAAGCCCTGCTCTAAAGCACCACCTGCTCCAAACAGGAGGAGCTGGCAGAGCCGCCCTGACAGACCCTCTCAGCTGTGGAAGGTGCCAGCTTCAGAGGAAGCCTCCTGCAGCCACAGCAGCAATGTTGCCCTGCAGCCAGAGACTTACTGTGTTAGGGGCTGGGAAGATTTCTTGCTGCAGGCAGCTCTCAGCCATCCTCTGATGCCCCATTATCTTCAACTTTGGAGATGTCCATCTCATTCTGGCCCCTGCAGGCAGTGCCCGGAGTCCTGCTTCTCCAGGAAAAGGAGCTGCACTTGGACAGAGCTGGCTCTCTGCAGCGCCTGCCAGCTTGCCATGGGCTCCGGCAGCCCCAGGAGCCAAGCCCAGCTCAGGAGCAGAGGCCCAGCTGATGATGTGACTTTTTATGTCCCCTGGGCACCCTTGAGACCTTCCTGGGGCTCCAGGGCTGACAGTTCCTGGAAGGCAGCAGGGTCACCCCTGGGAAATAGCCACGGAAGTAGATGAAAATAATCACTGAGGATCCCTCTCGAAACAGTGCAGAGACTGACTCTAGCATTGCAGTTGGTCTCACCAGAGCATGGCTGTCTAAGAGAGGTGGAAACGTCCCACTCTGGAAAGCCCTGCTCCCATCTCATAAGAGCACAGGCACAAGAAGGGAGTTCCTTTGCTCATGCTTCAGGGATGATTTAGAGGAGTTAATCAATACATCTAGTGCTCACTGCGAAGCCCTTCGTTGGAATAGGATACAGTTCTCTCCCGTGCTCTCCACAAACTCACAGGAGGTGGGATTCCCCTTGCCCAAGCTTAGTGTGCGCAAAATGCCTGTCTGCATGGCAGCTCCTTGTTTAAGCTCCCACTGGAATCAAGGGAGATGCAGGGAGGCACTCAGCTGTCCACGCACACACACACACCCTTGGACATCTGAAGGGCCAGAGGTGATCCAAGACATGTTCCACTTTCTGCTTGCTCTGATGGAACAATTATGAGACCCATATGCTTCCAGGACATCAGCTGGTTGCCAGGAGTAGAATCTCCTTGGCCATCTGAAATGACACTTGATGCCGACTACTGCAAGAGCTCCGCTCACTAGGAAGCCGAGTTATATGCAGAACCCGACATTGCAAACAGCTCATGCAGGGCCATGTCTGATGCACGGGGTGTCCAGCACAACCACCAGGTTTCTAGCAGGTACAGCACAGGACCTGCAGGAAAAGCATGCCCTTTTGGAGTGGTTGCTGGGCAAACACCCCAGGGCTTCTCGCATTTCCTGCCTGTTCACAAACAAGGCATTCCCACCACTGCCTTTAGGCAAAATCCATCCCATCTACATCCCAGACCATACTGCAAAAATGGAAGGCACACCACACCAAGGTCTCCACGCATGCCGACCCTCTCAAACCCCACTAGTTCTTCTCTCCCTAAACCTTTTCTCAGCTCTCATGCTATGAACAGGGACAGTGCTAATGATGCAGCCACAGTGTGCCTGGCTTGCAGACTGTTCAGGCCCAGGGACATTTCAGGGTCACCTTGTCTTTCTTGGAGATCTGGTCACCTCCATCACATGTGCCAAGGTGCTGCAGAGCCAGCTCAGGAACCAAGCACCTCTCCTGCCACAGCTGCATGGCCAGCTCTCTTTCCTTCTTGCTTGGGAACAGGTATCACCATGACAAGTCTACGCTCAGCCCTGGTGCCACAGCGGAGGTTCTGCAGCTCAGATGTACAGAAATGCACAAAGCCTGGGGCACAAATGCAGCACACAGGAACAGAAAGCAGGGAGAGGCGGCAAAGGAGGAAGTGAGAAATGTTGTCCAGGGAAGTAGGGAAGCTGTTAGGAAAGCCAAAGCACTGTTAGGACTGAGGCTACAAGGAATGTCAAGGGCAAAAAAGATGATCTGCTATTGCTTCAGTAACAGTGAAAGCATAAACAAGGGAAATGTGGGCCCATGGTGGAGGACTGACTGGGGCAGGCAATCTGGTAACAGCAGAGGTAGATGGGTCTGGAGAACTCAATCCCTTGGCTTCAGGCCCCACCAGCAAGGTGTCCCGGGCCATTGTGCCTAGAGTCAGGAGTCCTGAAGAGAAAAGCAACCAGCAGGGCCTGGGGATTGAGGCAGGAATTATTGGCAAGTGGACGGGATTGGATGAGCTGCAGCTGAGGATGCTGAGAGAGCTGGCCTCTATCTCGCAAGGCCACTCTCTGTCATCTTGGAAAGCTGTGGAGATTCGGGGAGGACCCAATGCCTGGAGAAGGGCAAATGTTACATCCCTCTTCCACAAAGGCCACAAGCACAACCTGGGCAACTACAGGCCGTTCAGACTCACTTTGATGAGGAGAGCGTCATGCAGCGAGCCCCCTCTAATCACGTTTCTGGGTAAAGGAAGGAGAATGAGGTGCCTGGGAACAGTCAGCACAGATTTCCTGAGGGGAAATCATGCCTCACCAACGTGATGGCTTTCCATGTTAAAAGAACTGTATTTGTGGATGAACAAAGAGCAGTGAACGTCAGTTACCTCAACTTTCAGAAGGCTTTTGACACTTTCTCCCGCAGTATACTTGCACACAAACTAGGCCTCTATGGTCTGAGTGGCTGGACAAGCAAATGGACAAAGAACTGCCATCATAGCTGGATGATGGGGCTCAGAGGGTAGTGGTGAACGGGTAGCATTGTTCCTGGAGGGTTGGAGTAATGGAGCACCACAGGGTCTCTCCTGGGACCTCTCCTGTTTTACACCTTATGAATGAGCTGCAGGGGGAACTTTCGTCACGGTTGTACACGACCCCAAACTGAGTGGGCACCAGTCTTCGTCTTGAGGGCTGCCACTGAGAGGGACCTAGACAGGCAGGAGCAATAGGCTGCCAGGAATCTCATGAAATTCTGCAAGGACAAATGCCACGTTCCTGCACCCAGGACAGACCAACTCCCTGCAGACATCCAGGCTGGGCACTGCGGGGCCATGGAGCAGCTCTGTGGAAAAGGACATGAGGATTTTGGCAGACCGAAGGCAAAATATGAGACAGCTGTGTGGCCAACAGCACCTTGGGCCGTATGAATAGGAGCATGGCCAGGAGGTCAAGGGAAGTGATCAGACCCTTCTGTTACGCACTTGTTGGACAACATGTACAATACTGCACCCGCTTTTTAGCCCCTCAGGACAAGGGACCTTCTGTACAAAGAGATCCTCAAGAAGACAAAGCCAGGCTCTTCAGAATGGTGCATGCTGGAGGAGGAGAGACCACAGCCATAGGTCAAAACCAGAGAGGCGCACACTGGAGAGAAGCAAAAAGGTTTTTACTGAGAAGACAGGCAAGCACTGGAACATGTTGCCCAGAGAAGCTCTGGTATCTGCAGCCTTGGAGGTTTTCCAGCCTGAATCAAGCCCTCAGCAACCTGCTCCGACTCCAAAGCTGATCCTGCTGTGAGCACAAGGTTGGGCTAGAGGCTGCCTCAGGTCCCATCCACCTGGAAAGATTCCTCCAGCTCTGCTCTTTTTGATGTTAGGGAAAGCCCTCAGTTGTCCTTGACCATGGAAGTAACTCAGGCACAAGTCTGAGCAGATCAACTAGCTTTCAGGTCCGGCTGCACTCAGAGACGTCCAGATGCAGGGCTGCTTGGCAGGTACCCCTGAACAGCCCTGATCACTCCTTTACTTCACCTTTTGTTGGGTTTTCTCTCCTTTACCCCTTCCATGTTCAGCCCTCTTACTATCCTCATACCCGTCCATACAAGCAGCCCCCCTCTGGTTACCCTTTCCTCCAAGGCCCTGGTTGTGCTTGCTTTGTACCCTCAGCTGCCATTTCTGAGATGGCTGCCAGGGTCATTCCTACCTAGGTCAGCAATTCCATGAAACCAGGACCTCCTCTTTTCGTACTTGAATCTGCAATTCCTCCTGTTACCTTGCCAGAGGCACCACACGTCAGCATGCACCATCTACACACACACATTAAGAGCTGACACAATGAGCTTCAGTGCGGTGGACCCTCAGAAACTTGGGGATTCAGCCAACAGGAACCTCATGAAGTTTTACCAAGACAAGTGGCAACTCCTGCACATGGGAAAGAACAACCCTGTGCACCAGGACAGGCTGGGACCCGAGTGCCTCAGGAGTGGCCTGAGGAGAAGGGTGTGTGTGTTGTCACATGAACCAGTGGATTGTGCTCGCTCTGAGTGAGTTCAGATGCCTTCGGGGTTGCATTAAGAGGAGTGTGGCTACCAAGAGAGGGGGCATTAGTATCCCCCTTGACTCAGTACTAGTGTGCCCAGAAGAAAAGCTGGGCAAAAGTCCTGGGAAGGGGAGAAACTTCCCCAGATTTGCTACCAGGTCTGGCCCATGGCTATATGGACCCTGCCAGGCACCAGGCTCCCACACAAAGCCCTCCACATGACGGCTCTTAAGGGCATGTTTGCTCTTCTCAGGCCTATCACGTCTATCTTAAGCAGAGCCGATGGAGAAACCTTGCTGAGGACTTGGAAAAGCAAAGAGCCTGCTGTGGTGGCTCAGGGAGGAAGGCTGCCTCCTGTCCCACACGCTCTGACATCCTCCTTCTCCAAACAGTGACCCACAGGAGAAACCAGCCCTGAGTGAGGCTCACCAAAGCATCTCAGCGTGTGGCCACGCTTTGTGCTCTTTCATCCCACAGCACTTGCAGCCCGTCTCTGAAAAACATCAAACCCCAAAGCAGCCCCCAAGTCCCAGCTGCCCGCACAGCTCTGCCCAGGGCAGAGACCTGTGGGCGCGGGGCTGCAGAAGTGACTTCTCCAGGGCCCCCTTGGAGAGAGGTCACTGCCTTTGGCACCGTCTGCAGACGTTCCTCAAGGATTTCTCAGAGAGTTCTGGGACAGAACTGGGGGGGAAGGGAGGGGACTGCTTTGCAGGACAGGAGGGGAAATGGCTCTGCTGCCTCCCTGCCTCTGCCATCTCCATGGGGATGACCTACTGAGCCCCAGATGACACCCGCTGAGGTCACAGTGGCACGTGCTGCTGCATCACAGGCAGGTCTCCCTGGTGCCATGGCAGAGCCCTCACTTCCCTGCGAGGCCCCGGAGCTGCTGGGCACTGCTCACGCGCTCCCCACCGCTGCCCTGCGGAGCCGCTCCACAACCAGGAGCGGGGACAAGAGGCAGCAGGGCCACGTTGGGGCCCCTCGCCGACAGGCAGAGGAGAGGGGCACCTTGGAGTTTTGGGTGACGAGACGCCAAGAGCGTCCTTTGTCCCTGGATGGACAGGAGAGCCAAGGGCAAGGGGGCAAGCGAGATGGAAGGCAGCTGGATCGAGACCATCAGCCCCGACCGCGCTTCAGTGACTCTCCCTGGTGAGAAGGCAGTGGCCAGCCTCCTCTGTTTTCTGAGAAGAAGCCTTCTTTAATGAAGGACATCCTAGAACTGCTAAAGCCCTGAAGAAACATTAAATCAAAATGTCTTATTTTCTATGTTAATACTGACAATTTGGTGAAAGAATTCAATGTCCACGTATCCCTAACTGAACTGTCCTCATTAGAATACAAAAAATCATGCCCATAGGTCAAAAACACCCACGCCTGGGCGAGGACCCCTCCCCTGAGCATGCACAGTAGTAAAATGGTGTATAAGCAATATTATAATTGTATGTAAATCACTAAGCAATCAGTGCAAAAGGGAAAGTTGCAACCCTTGCAATTTGTTTGCATAAATGCTACTTGGAAAGCAGGCCAGGGTATGCTGGATTTGTGGGAAACCACCGAGCACCCAGGCTTGCACAACTCCAAAAGAAATAAGCAAATGTCTCTCCTGAGTGTGTAATTATTGGCTTATTGCACACCGGGCAATGAATCCGCTTTTCGGAAAACAGAGGGAGGGAAGGAAAAGGGAAGGAGGAAGAGAAGAAGGGAAGGAGGGAGGGGAGGAGCAGAGGAGGCCAGGGCAGCCCTGGGGGCCCAAGGGCCGCTGTTGCTAGGCAGCACCCGGGGGGAGGGGCAGGAGGAGACCACGTGACCTGCAGCTGTTGCCATTGCCAGGCAACGCTGGGCGGGGCTGCCCCTGGCCCCGGGGGAGGTGTCCCCGCCCTGGGGCAGTTGGGCCTGGCCAGGGCAGCCGTGGTGGGGCGGTGTGTGGGGCCGGGAGCGTCGGGGAGCCGGGCCCTCCGCGGCCCCTGGCCCCGCTGCCCCGGCGGTCTGGGGGCTTGGGGGAGCGGGGCCCACGCCCGGGCCCTGCGCCCGGTGGCTGCCGGCAGGAAGGGGCGGCCGAGGGCCCTCGCTGGGTGCCACAGGCCGGACCCGGCTCCTCCCAGCAGCTCTGGCGCTGACCTGGCTCTTCAGGGCAGAGCTGAGGCTCTTCATGTGCCTGGTCTTCCCCCCGGGGGCTCCTCGGGAGCGGGATCCCCAAATCTCCGTGGCTTGTGGTGCGGCTCCTGCTGCTGCCCTTAGACCTCCTCCGCACGCCCCGTGCACACGGGCTGGGGAGCCCCTGGGCCAGGAGCACGGTCGGGAACGGGGCTGGAGGAGGAGACAGGCCGGGCTGCGCTGTCAGGGACAAGGCAGGGAAAGACCAGCCTGTAACCAGCTGCTTGTCCATACGTGACCGGACCCTTTGATCCCCTTTTCCTTCTGCTTTCCCTCACCTGTTCCTCCCCAAACCGCCCTGATGCCTCCCTCTCCCTGCCCTTGGTTCCTCCCCTGAACTTCCTGTACCAAGTTCTGCACCATCCCAGGCTGCTCCTCCCTGCGTCCCATCCCACATCCCGCTGCCCCGCGGGCAGTGACTTTCTGAGCCTGGCCAGAGACCCCGGGGCCTTTCTGGTGAGGTGTCGGGATGGGTGTCACCCATCCATGGGGCTGGGGCCTCTCTGGTGGCCACCTCGGGAGGAGCCGGGGCAGGTGCTCTGCTTGTCCCAGCGGGTTATTGGGCTTCCCCCGCCAGTCGAGGTGCCTCTGGGCATCTCTGTGTCCGTGGGGCCTTTTGGTGCACAACCTAACACAGGCTTTTGCTGTGACAGCCGCAGGCTCTGCTTCCTTCCCTGTGTGGTAATTGCTTAAAAACCCCCACAAAGCTGAAAAAATTCCAGGGTTGCTATGGATGTGAAGGATAGGAGACATTGCTCAGATCAGTGCTGTCAGGCAGCTTGGAGGCAGCTCTTTTACAGCGCCACATGTCTATGAACCTGGAGCATTTCCTTCTGTTCCTCCTCAGCCAGCAGAGGAGACATGGAACGAGCATATTTTATAGGGTGTCTTTGCTGATGATTCCCTGTAGTCAGGTGTTATAACTGATGACCCAACACCTGCCTGAGAGCAGTGCAAGGGAACCGCACAGCTCATGATGGGGGAAAACCAGGAACAGGCTGGATCGTGTCTGTTTGTATAGCAGGAATCGGAAAGTAGGAGGCATGGGGCAGCATGGCACTGAGACCCTCCAGCTGGCTCTGAACAAGAGTTGCCTCAGGAATGGGATATAAATATAATATGTGCTGCATTTTTCGTCTGCGTTTCGAAGTGGCAGATAGGGCTTGCTCGCCTCAATCTTTGAGACAGTGCACTGAGAGAAGACTTGCAGTTTGCCCAATACCGATGTCAGGACAGAGCCAGAGCCTCTGCATCATCTCAGCCCGTGTCCTCTCCTTAAAACACATACAGCTGTTTGCAAGAGCATTTACCTGGGTGACTTCCAGAGCAGTTCCCCAACATTGCATCCATGACTAGAGCTTCTGTAGTTCAGTTTGAATCAAACACCAGAAATGACGAAGAGGACTCCGCAGTTCCCAATAAAAAATATAATACTTGGCCCTGTCCCTGCTGGGAAGATCCTACTGCCTGGCAGCCAGGTGCAGGCCAGGAGGCAATGCGCGGCCTGGCGACCCTTGGCCTCCCCCAGCACCTTTGGCTCAGCTCTCCCTGGCCAGCTGCCAGCAGCAGCCTGGTCTTGCTGGGGGGGCCATGCCCCAGCTGATGGGGAGCAAGGGGCCTCCTGCCAGGCTAGTGCCTCCTCCTCCTCTTTGGTCCCTGGGGGAGGGCAACAGGGTGCGGGGTGGGCTGCCCCTCTGGGGGGTCCCCCTCCATGGGCTCCTCCTCCTCCTCAGGGGGGTCCAGCTCCATGGGTTCTGGGGTGGCTGCACTGGTCTGGAAAAGGGTGGTGTGTTGGTCCCAGATGGTTGTGCCTGCCTTTCTCCACTCCCACAGCCGCTTTGCCTGGTTCATGGCTGGAGCTCTGCTGGCAGGCAGGAGTGGAGAGCTCGATCCTGGGCCCTCTCCCACCATCGGCCTCTTAAAGGCTCTGGAACAGCGGTGCTGAGGTCACTGCTGACACGAGGAGGCCGTGGTGACAGCATGCCTGGCTCGGTCCCCACCCGCAGGGGCCCTGCCTGGCTCTACTGCATGGTGGGATGCTGGGGGCTGAAGGGTGCCTCCTTGGGGAAGGGGCTGTGGTGCTGGGGGCTGCTCTCCTGGAGACCCTTCCCATGGACCATCTCGCCTGGCCGAGGGAACGGCTGCTCCTGCGCCAGGGAAGTGCTTGCTGCCTGCCCAGCGTGGGCCATGGGCTCCAGCCCCGTCCTGTGCTGGGCACCTCTGCTGCAGTCGCTCCCGGGTGTCCCTGCCTGTCCCAGAGCCCTGGGAAGCCCCTGCTGGGGGCCAGCCCTCCCAGCATGGTCTCACCAGTGCCGAGCAGAGGGGCAGCCCCACTGCCCTCGACCTGCTGGCTGTGCGCTGATGCCTCCTGGGAGGTGGCTGTCCTTCCTGCAGGGCATTAGCAAAGCCTTTTCCCACAGCTCTTTCCTCCTCCCCACAATCTTCTTGCTAATGGGTCAGTGCAGGAGAGGACTTTCCCCTCCCTTCCAGCCTGCTCAGCCCCTGCAGCAACCTCCTCTGTTGGGAGCTGCCTTTTCTGCAGAGGTGAAGAGCTTCTCTGCCAAGGAGTTTCTGGGTCCTGCCATGCTGTAGCTACTGCTGTCGATGTCTTGCCCAAAGGAAAGAAGTGGGGAAGTTGTGTAACAGAGACTATTTTCTTCCCCTTTCTCATTCTGCTGGTATCTGGTCAGATGAGCTGAGCAAGTGCAAAAGGCTTTTTGTCTCCCCGCATTGCAAGGGATTCTCAGGATGGTGGTGATGATGCAGACAGAAGAGGCCAGGCTCAGTAGAAATGGGAAAAGAGCTTCTATAAAAGAGATCAAGGAACTCAGCAGCAGGATCACTGTAGGATCATCACAGGAGTGATTAATGATGGGCATGAGTTCACACAAGAAATTGTCTGTCTCACTAGCACCAGAGAGACTTAGCTGTGACGTAAGGCACATGATTAGGGTACAAGCCACACATCCGCCAATGTGGCTCACAGCTGCGAGGTCAAGATGGAATTTGATATTTGCTACTGAGATTCCTGCAGAGATTTGCCCCTTGCTCAGTACCAGGGGTAGACCCGTCTTGCCAGAAGATAACATTATGCACAGGCCAAGAAACCAAAACAATGAAGCTGTGCAATGCAGACCTACACAGAAACAGTGTACAAGGACACCAAGGCAAAAGACATGACCCCTGATGTGATCATGCAGCTGACATGCCCCGGATGAGCACAGTGTCCCTGTGGAGATGGTCCCCCTCACGCTGTCCCTTCAGAGGCATGCCCTCAGGCCCCTTTAGGACTCACACCTGGAAACAGAGAGGAGGTGATCCTGGCCTCTGCTCCTCCTGGCATCTCTGCTGCCCCACAGCCTCGCTCTTCAGTGCCGTCCATAGCTCCCGCAGCAGTGTTTCCTCCAAACGCTCCCCTCTGGCCCCAGGCTCACCCAGACCCTTGTGGCCATTTCTCTATTCCTCCCATCACTAGCTCCTCCCTCAGTCCCTCTCTCTCTGCACCTCTTTTTGCTGAAATCCCACCGACAGTTAATGGGGGTGGGGGATGACTAGGACAGGAGATAGCACACACTCTCACCCCCCTCCGCTCTCTCTAGGCCTCCCGAGGGAAAAGTGGACCAGGAAAACCTCAGGCAAAGAAGGCCCTGAGGGCCTCTGCCCTTTCCGTGGGGTTCAGGATACGGAATTATTAACAGATTTCGCCTTTCCACTTCTCATTTCTTTGCAGCAAAAAATAGTGTACTCAGCTTTACACACTGCATTTATGAGGCATCATCTCCTTTCTGAAGTCTGGTTTCAAAGCTACAAGTTGTGGATGAATACCTTCCTTTTGGAAAAGCTCTGAAGCATGGAGTGTTTGAGGCAGATTAATGCATAGGACAAGAAGAGCTGGAAGTCACTGCACAAAACATCGCTGGTTCAGCCCACTTCCAGTTAACTCCAGCTCACATTTGGTTTCCCAGTAAGAGCACAGCAGAGTGTTACAGTGTTTCCCGGCCAGCGTAAGTCTTTGCTAGAGGCAGCTCAATCCATCGCCAGACATGTTAAGATGGAATGGTAGCTTTTAAGCTACAGCTGAAAACAGGAGTTTGGACAAGCATAGCATCCCCCTGGCACCCCCCGTCAGTCCTACATCAGTCAGCTGAAATTCCATGACCAAGTCAGTCTCTTTCCAAGGAAAAATCACAGGTGGAGGAGTCAGGGTTCTCAGCTGTGCTTTTTATTGTTAAAGGCAGGGTGAGCTCGGTGGCAAGTATTTGGCAGGCAAACGTCCTCCACAGCGAGGTGCAGTCACAGCTGGCTGTGCAGTGTGCCTGCACATGCCATTCCAGATGTGTGCAGCGGTGCCCCGGGAGAAGGGTGGTGCTGCAGGGTTGGACATTTGCCGGTCTGCACGGCGCCCAGTGTCCCTGTCACTCTCCACCCCACGCAGTGCAAGGCCAGGGGTATCAGAAGGGTGGTGGCCACGCTGGGCAGCTCCCAAAGGTGGACGCCAGCCTGCAGGGCAGGTCCCGGCTGATGCTGTCCCTCGTGAGCAGGACCAGGCAGAGCAACACGAGCTGCAGGCAGGCGAGGAGCACAAACAGCTTCCTGCAGGCCAGGAGAGGGTTAAGACAGCGGAGGGGAGAAATCTGTCTCATCTGTTTCCAGACATCACCTGCAGATGCCACCAGGCCAGCAACTGGCACCCTGCATCATGCTGGGCACACCACCCCCCTGCCCCGTTCCTGGGCCTCAGCTTAAGGGCCCAAGCATCTCGGCTCTGCTCTTCATCTCCCTACTGAGCCCAGAAACAACCACCACCTCCGCAACCCCGGGAGAAGGGATCCTGAGCTGTGTCCGTGTTGAGAAGGGAGAAGCTGATGGATGCCTTGGGACCGCCAGCCTGGGCATCCCACCCCCCGCAAACCAGCCCTGGCACGCCGAGCCCCACGCGGCAACTCACTGCAGCCAAAAAGTGATGCCCTGCCTCTTTGCCACCAGCTGCTCCTCCTGCAGGTCAAGGCACAGCAGGGCATGTGTCGGTGTGGGCAAGACTGCTGGGCCTTGGGGGCTCAGACCCCCACCCTCATCCCCACTGAGACCAGTGCCCCCAAAGCCAACGGGTGCCCTGCACACCCTTTCTTCCCCAAGGCCCACGTCGGGCTTGTCCGTCCTACCAGCTTCACAGCCACCATCTCCCGCATAAGTGACGTGGACAGCCTGGCCGCCTGCTCCGTCTTCCCCCTGTTGTGGGCACCACAGGCAGTTGGGGCGTGAGGAGCGAGCTCGGCCGGCATTGGGACCACCAGATGGGCAACAGGGACCCGGGGTGCTGGACAGGCTCTGCTGGGGCTGAGGCAAGGCACCCCAGGCTCCCAGCATCAAAAACACCCTTCCCTCCACTCCCTTCCCACGTCAGGCTCGGAGGGCATTTAGGAGAGGCTTGGAGCTCTTCAGAGCTGTTCAGAGCTGCTTCACAGAGCCAACCAGTGTGGGGGTTGGTTGGTTGTTTTTCTTTCCATCAGGTACTTTGGAAAAGGCACTGGGCCCTTGCGAGAAGGTTTGGAGGACTCGAAGGGAGGCTGAAAACTGTTGTAGAGCCCCTTAGGGCTGCCCAGAGCTGTTCAGCCCTCAGCAGAGGATTTTAGAGCTTGTGCGAGTGGTTGACCGCTGTTCAGGGAAGGTCTGAAGCCACGCAGAGGCTGTTGGGAGTGCTCCAGAGGCATTCTAGTGGGGTTGGGAGCAGCTTAGATGTCGGAGGAGGAGGATGAGATCAGGGGCTCTGTTGTCCGGGATTGGCACAGCCCTTCCCAAGCTGGGACTGGGGACACAGAGACCTGGGAGCTGCACAGAGCCCCGCCCCACAGGTTGGGCGCGGGGGCCTGTCCCCACTCACCCCACTGTCTGCCCTTGGAGGCCCTCGCGTCTCTCCCGGAGGCACTCGCGTTCTTTCCTCAGCACCTGGACGAAGGAAGGGCCCTGCTCAGTAGTCCACGCCAAGCCCACCGTGAGGGGGCTTTCCCCACACAAAGACCTCGTCCCGCCTTGCTTCCTACACCTAGTACCTTCTCGATCTCAGCCTGCTCCCGCAGGGCCTCTGCCAGCTTGGCTGCTGACTGCTTCTCCTGCAAAGCAACCGGGCCACATTGCAAAGAGCCCAGGTGGGACTGGCGATGCCCAGTCAGTCTGCAGGGCGCTGCGAGGCCAGCCGGGGCCAGGGAGGCAGGGACACAGGCGTCCTTGGGGGCTGGCACCACACCCAGCAGCTCTGCCCACCTAAGCGGTGTTTTCACGGGGGTTACAGACCTGGTGGAGCTCCTTCCGGGCCGCGTCTCCCTCGGCCTTCACCTCCGTCAGCTCTGCCTGGGAGAGAAGAGGCAGTGGGAGCATCTCGGTGGGGGGAGCTGGAGGACCCCCAGGGACCAGTGTGGGCTCTAGGCCCAGTGCCCTGGCTGAGACTGGGCGTCCCCAAACCACGCAGTCCCCCCACCCCTCTCAGGGTCCCTGGGGGAGCCAGCTGGACAGCGGAGCATCTGCCTCACCTGGAGCTGCGGGAGGACTTCTTTGGTCCTCTCCAGCTGCTGGGAGCTCTGGGCATGCTGCGCTGCCAAGGCGAAGTGCTGTGGAGATGAACCGGGGGTGAGGGCCAAGCGCGAGGGGGTCGTGGGGCAGCCAGAGGGGTGTCCAAGGGGGTGTTGGCACGGGGCTCTCGGTACCTCGGTGGTGAGCTCCTGCAGGGTGGTGCGGAGCTCCTCTTTCTCCTGCTCCTGCAGGGATGGGGACAGTGCTGGGGAGCAGGCCTTGGAGCCCCCCGTGCACACGCCCGGGCATCCCCAGCACCTACCAAGCCCCGGAGCTGCTCCTGCATTGCAGCTGTCTCCTGCTCGCTCTCCTTCAGGCAGCTCAGGAGGGTGCTGAGCTCTTCCCTCAGCCTCACGTCGGGCTCCTCAGCCCCCTCCCAGGAGCGCTGCAGCCTGCGGGGTTGAGGAGAGGGGAGGCTGCTGAGTGCAGACCCCCGGGGCAGAGATCAGGCACCCAGGCAGGCGGGTAGCACCCAGAGCCCTCCGGGACGGGTGGCAGGGCCCGCCCCCCACCTCCACCCAGCCCCGCAGGGCCCCCATCGAGGGCCAAGGCGTGCAGGGGCTGCAGACAGCCTCCGGGACCCGAGTCTCAGCCCCGAGCAGGATGGAGCCATGCCCACCCAGCCATCCCTTCTTCCAACGCGCTGCTAGCTGCTCGCAGGACGCCACAAGCCTGCTCCTGCTCCAGCAGCTTCTCCAGCAGGTCCCGGCGTTCATCCTGGTGCCGCCGCAAGCAGAGCTGCAAGTCCTCCAGCTCCATGGGCACAGGCATGCACTGCAGGCCGAGGGGCCGGCAGCTCCTCTGGGCCAAAGGTGCTTCACCCCCTCAGCCCGAGAGAGCCCTTCTCCCAGGGGCCGCAGGCAGCTCGGTGTCCCGAATGCCAAGGATGCTGCTCTGCCCCACTGTGAGGTCGCCCCAGCCCGCCCCGCCTTGCCCTGCCCCAGGCTGCTGTGACACGGCTGCTCTTCTCTGACCTCACTGCTCCTCTCTGGCAGCACCGCTGTGGGGCTGCTGGAGCCCGAGGGGGACCCGGGGGTTGCAGAGGCCTCAGCCCCACCCAGGGCTGTCTAGACACGGCCACCTCGACACCAGCCCGCAGGGACGTGCATTGGTGAGGGCAAGACTGCTGGGCTTTGGGGGCTCAGACCCCCACCCTCATCCCCACCGAGAGCTTGTGTAGAGAACTGGTACTAAATGCAATTTTGTCTCAACATTGCTGCTGCTGCTGCAGAGCTGCTACTGCCAAGGCACGTCGGGCAATGCTGCACCGGCGTCCCCGGGAGCCGTCCACGAGGTAAACAGCCTCGTGCACCTGCATGGGGGAAAAAGGGTGCAAAAAGGGCAGAAGGTCGCCTCTGGGGGAACAGCATGTCTGGCACGAACTGCACGTACTCATTTGCCATCAGCGCACGAGCAGGAGACCCCCAGATGCCCCAGCCCGCTTCTGGAAGGTTCCGAGAGGGCGGACTGCGCGTGACAGTTAATCTGCATGGGAAGCGAGGAAGCACCGCCCAGAGGTGGGGCAAGAACCTATAAAAACTGCAGACTGTGTGAATGGGGGGGGGCTTGCTTGCAACGACTGAAGATCTCGGGCGGAGTCAGCAGAACACCACTGGACTCGGAGTGGCGGTAGCTAGTTTCTTTTCTCCTTTTCCAACTTTCTCTGTCTTTTCCCCTTACCCTTGTTCCCCTCTCCTCTTTGCCTTTCCCCACCTTTTCTCTCCACTCCGTTGAAAATAAAGGTAAAAGGTTGTACGACATTTGACCGGTTTTAGGGTCTTAATCTCGTCCTTGGGATCATCATGAAACGTTCCCGATATTGGATCGGGACAACAGTCACATGCTTGAGGGCTGCCATTCAGAGGGAGCTCAGCCGGGAGGAGGAATGGGCTGTCAGGAACCTTGTTAAATTCAGAAGGACAAATGCCAGGCCCTGCACCTCGGAGAGACCAACACCCTGGAGCGATACACACTGGGGAGTCCCTGGCTGGGCAGGAGCTCTGAGGAGAAGGACCTGGGAGTCTTTGTGGGCAGCGAACTGAACATGAGCCAGCAGCATTCCTTGGCAGCCATGGAGGCCACGGCATCCTGGCCTGCATGAACCTGAGCAAAGCCAGGAGATCAGTGGAAGTGACTATCCCCCTCTACTCGGGCTTCTTAGAGCACATCTAGATTCTGCATCCAGTTGGGGCCCCGTGCAGAAGAATGCTGTTGATCACTCCAAGTGATTTCAGTGGCAGGTCCCCAAGGTGCTTGGAGACTGGAGCACTTGCCCTGGGAGGAGAGGCTGAGGGAACGGGGCTTGTTCAGCCTGGAGAAGGGAAGGCTTTTGGGGTGACTCTTAGCAGCTTCCCAACTCAAGGTGGCCACTGATAGTGAACCAGCCTTTTACAGGGATTCATGGCAGCAGAATGAGAGGAAATGGTTAAAAACTAAGATGGGATAGCAGGGAGAAAAGTCAGTGAGGATAATGAAGCATTTGAAGAGGTTATGGCCTCTCTGTTCTTGGAGGCTTTCAGGACACTGTTGGACAAAGCCTGGAGGAACTTGGTGTGACTTCAGTGTTGATCCCAATGGGAGCAGGAGGTTGGACTAGAGACCTCCTAAGGTCGCTTCCAACTGAAAGGGATGGGTGATTCTGGCATCTCTGGTGATAACTACTGTGATTCCTGCACTCCTGAATTCCTTTTCTGTATGTGTTTTAGCACCACGCATGGCATCCCCAGAGCCAGGCCTTCCTCGTGATGCGAGGTTACCTCTTTTTAATTATGGATGACTGCTTGTCCTCCTTACCATCTGCAACACCTGTAACCACAACATGATGTCAAATGGGTGTGATGTATGCAGAATGTCATGGCATGAGGCTGATTGCACTCTAACAGGCCTAAGGTATACTGCAGATCCTGTAAAATCCAGAAGGATTGGAAGATCCATTAAACAACCTAGGCACACATTTGTAAGCTTGACTTTGTCAGTGTGGGAGGCTGAGGGAGCTGGGTTTGTTCAGCCTGGAGAAGAGGAGGCTTTGGGCAGACCTAATGACAGCCTGCCCATACCTACCAGGAGGTCATCAAGAAGATGGAGCCAGCCTCTTCACCCTTGTGCACCATGGGAGGAGGAGGCCCAGGATGAGGCATTAGTTGAAACAAGAGAGGTTCAGGCTGGGGATAAGCAAAAACGTTTTACCCATCCAAACAGTGAAGCACTGGGGCAGGTTGCCCAGAGAGGTTGTGCCACCTCCATCCTGAGAGGTTTTCAGGTCCTAAATGACTAAAGCCCTCAGCAACCTGCTTGGAGCTGACAGCTGAGCCTGCTGTGAGAAGCAGGTTGGGCTAGAGACAACCGGAGGTCCCTTCCAGCCTGAATGGTTTGGCATTTCCTTCCACCCTGGGTCTTCCCTTGTTGACCTTAGGGAAAACATTCAGCTTCCCCATGGCCATGGCCAGATTCAGGGCTGCTTGGCAGGTACCCCCAGTGGCCCTGATTTTTCATTGGCTTCACCTTCTTTGCATTTTCCCCTCTTTTCCACCTTACAAGCCCTTCTCTTTTACCACCCTGATCTCCTCTCATGCAATCAGCATACCTCTGTTTACCCCTTGACCCTGGTCTTGCTTGCTTTGTACCTTCCTTTGGCTTGTCTGAGATGGTTGCCACGCTCATTTCAACCGTTTCTGGCAGTTCTTTTAAAAGTGTGGCCTTTATTGGTTGGTCATGCTGTTATCCTGTCAGAGGCATGGCAAGATAGGATGAGCCATCTGCACACACACACATTCACAGCTGACACAAAGGAGCTTGAATTCAGAGGGACCTTGAGAAGCTTGGAGATGAGGCCAAGAGAAACCTCCTGAAATTGTGCAAGGAGAAGTGGCAGGTCCTGCCTTGGGGGAGTGACCCTGAGGAGAAGGGCCTGAAGAGCATGAGGGATGCCATATGAGCCTGTGGTGCATGCTTACCACAGATCCGTCCAGCTGCATATGGGGCTGCATTAGGAAGCGTGTGGCCCCCCAGACAAGGACAGTTACTATCCCCCTCAACCCAGCACTGGGGTGGCCACACCTGGAGAACAGTGTGTCCCAGTGTGGTACACCCAGTGCTGGAGGAATGGGGAGGACCTGGAGAGAGTGCAGAGGAGGTCTGCCAAGAGGAGGCTTGGGTCCTGCAGCACATGAGCTGTAGAGGGAGGCTGAGGGACCTGGGCTACATTATCCTGGTGAAGTGGAGGCTAAGGGCAGTAGAGTAGCAGCCCGTGAGTGCTTGAAGGCAGGTTTCAGAGATGTTGGTGCTTTTTTTGGTGATGGGAAGCAGCACGAGAAGGGGAAAGAGCTACAGTCTTCAGCTTGAGAGGTTCAGAATGGATGTTAAAAAAAGAAATGCCCCTTGAAGGGTAGTGCTGTGGTGCAAGAGGTCAGGCAGAGGGAGTCTGTGGTGAGCCCCTGGCTTTGTGTTTGAAGGAAAAGCAAGGAAGGGTGGAGAGACATCAGTAAAGGTGGGCAGATCCCTGGGTGAGAGCAAGGAGGGGAAGCAGGCTGGGTGTCTACAGGCTGCAGTGGAGCAGGTGCAGGCATGGGACAGTGTAGGACAGCCTGTGGTGGAGAAGGCCAGGGGCACTGCCAAGGCTGAAAGCTTCCGACAGAACTGAGATCTTTGTCCTCTTGTCTATGGCTGCTGTACCTGCCACTGAGGCCTGCCAGAAGACACCATTTCCTTGTAGTCCAGGGCCTTGTTTCCTCCTCCTGCAGGGAGTCTTCTCACTGTCCCTCACTCAGCGTGGCACACCCCCACCCTCACACTGCCCCCACAAAGAGCCCTGAGCAAAGCAGGAGGGAAAGCAACACCCTACTCAGGGGCTGGGTGTCAGTGATGGCCATGTGGTATGATAAAACACATCCAGGTTTTCTAGGCATCAGAGCTACTCGCACATTTTCTCTACCTACCTGTAACAACTGCTTCTGCTCTCACCAGCCCCTGGAGAGGCTCTGTGAGGAATGGCCCTCAGAGGGACTCATTAACACTCCAAGAAAATTTGCAATTTGCTTCTGAATTCAACTTCATGAGAGGTTGCTTCACTCTCCTCTCAGAATCTGAGGTTCATGGACTCAGCACCAAATACCCCTGAGGGGTCATTGCAATGCAAAAAGCCCTAACAAGCCATGTCTATCTCCATAATTTCCCTCAGTTTTTCAGATCAGGTGTGGATGATTGGAGAGGTCTCAGGAGTGTCTTTACAAGAGGAAGACTTGAAGAAACACCTAAAAAAAGACAACAGATTCCTGCTTTTAAAGTTTTCTTTACTTTTCAGCTTACAGAACAAGTGATATGCATATTCTCCAATTCATAGCGACTCAGAGGGTCTCCCAATGAATCCTGATGTGTGAGAAAAGCAGGATTTTTGACAGCAGACGTGTATGAGCAGCTTTCCCCTCCCCTCCCCAGCCCCACCATTTCTCTCTTCGGCCACTGGGGACCTACATCACCCTTGTAAAAATCAACCCTTTTTCCACTGGCGTCTGTAGCAGAGTGTTACAGCCTCTATGCACTAATTCCCACCTGCTTTCCTTTGAGAACTAGCTGCAAAGAGACATAGGAGGATAATTCTGAGCTGTGATCAAAACAACAAAACATGATACATTTGAATGAAAAATAAAATACACTCCTTAACTGCATGCTAAGTCCAAGGTGCCTCCAGTAATGTTCACTTTCCACAAGGAATAACCTTGCTAGAAAGATTTTTGACAGCCAGACAGGAAAGGAAAGATAGCAACACAATTCAGGAGTTGTCTAAAGAAACAATGAGACTTCTGGAAGAGGAGGCAAGATGAGGTATGTGAGTGATTAAAGAGTAAGAGCAGGAGGAGAAATGGAAAACTATGGAAAGTTTCTTTCTACACATAGTCTGATGCAAAGATGACTGTAGAAATGATCAGTTTAATCAGGGCATGGGGAAAGATGTGAAAGATTGGTGAGGTTAAAAGCACAGTAGAACAGACAGAGCAGTGAGAATGCAAGTTTGAGGGAGACCAATATTTCTTCTCCTGGGATTCAAACCCTTCCTGAAGATTTCCAGGAGTTCCTCAAAGGAAAACATGGACAATTTATTAAAATTATTGAATTTTTTCAGCTGAGGAAAAGGTGCTCATATTTTTAACACATTTTTAAACAGTCCTTCACCTTTCCAGGCAGAGCTCAGGTGTCTAACCACAAGCATGTAGTGGCACTTGGAGAGGCCCTGGTATATCTGAGGTACTTGCCTGGGCCTGGCAGCTCTCAGAGTTGACCTGCGGGAGACCAGAGCCCCTCTGAGGTGCAGATGGAGGCTGGGCAGAGGGGACCAAGGCACCTGCAAGGACACCACATGTCTGTGTCCCTGTCACTACATCTCACCCCAGGTGGAAATCACTTTCCTTTACAAAACACACACACACACACACACACACACACACACACACACACACACACACTCACTCACTCACTCACTCACTCACTCACTCACTCACAGAATCCGCCCCAAACACCAACAAGGAGGAGTACAAGAACATAAAGACTGTTAAAAGCTGAAAAGTGTAAAAAATAATTCTTTGCTTTTTAATTTCTTCTTTGTTTCAATTTTATTGTCATTTTCAAAACATTTCTGTTATAAACAGGCCTACAGCATGATAAAAGACAACACCGAGTCCAGGGCTCACCAAAACCACTCCCTGCCCAGGGCTCTCCATGCCACTCCTCACTCTTTCCAAAGAGCCAGGCACACTCTGAGGGCTCGAACTCTCTTGACCAGCAGTGGAAAACAAGGTGACCGGCTTCAATGAAATGAGATATCTTTGGATGGCCAAATTGGCACCAATCTCAACACACCTGTGCTGCAGTGCTGAGGCCCTAAACACCTAGCCACACTCCCGGGACGGTCAATGAAGTGTAACTGATTTTAGGCAGCAACAGGGAGGAGGCTGATCTCACCCAATGCCAGACCCCTTCAAGGCAGATGTCTCTGCCTAATCCAGCTGCCTGCACTTCCCTTTCTAGGCAATAGAGAGAAATAAGGTGTCTCCCTGAGAAGTGTTGGGAGACTTCTGCTGGTGACCAGCTAATGCTCCAGAAAGGTTCCCGTAGCTCCTGGATCACATTCCCCAGCACTGCCTGGGAACACAGCGACAACAGGGCATCTCGGGCAGCAGTAGCCTCTCTAGGTGCCCCAATTAATAAAGGCCTGAATGTAAACTTTTAGTCAAAAGTCCAAACCTATTCAAAGAAGAACTCTATGCAATAACTGAGAAAAGCCTTCCTTTCCAGAACTTCAAATGCTATTTGTCAATTCTCATGTTGTTTTTCCTTTCTTTTTTATTGGCAGCACCATGTCCATGCACTACAGTAGTTACTTCCTCTGTTTGAGTATATACATATGTATGTACAGTTATTCATCACGCCCTATTTGCTACCAGCACTTTGACTGGGGAAGTTTTCTGCTGAGGAACACCTCTATTTCAATTGACGTACTTCTCTCTCTTCTGCCTCTCTGCCCTGTCTTCTTCCTCGGCCTAGTCTGTCTTTACAGAGCTCTCCCTAGAAACATGAACTGTGATTGAATCACAGCAATTCGGATGGAGGAGACCTCTGGATGTCATGTCCCCCCAGTCCCACCTCCCTCCTCAATGCAGAGGGAACTAAATGAGCTTGCTCAGGGGCTCACTCCAATTGCACATAGTCCACAAAGGTACTAAGAGTGCGCTTCATCCCATGTCCCAGGCCATTAATGAAGAAGTTCAACAGTGTTGCCCCCTGTGTTGATCGCGGAGGGATGCCACCAGTAACCAGCCACCAGTTTGGCCTCCTCATACCACTAATCACAGCCCTTGGGCCTGATGGACCAGCCAGTCTTCCACCTGCTTTATGGTTGATTTATCGAGTGCAGATCTCAACAGTTTGGCTACAGGTAGAACAGGGATGACTGTGTCAAAGGCCTTGCCAATATGAGGGCACACCAAGTCCCCTGCTTTCCCCTTGTGCCCACAGTCTTCTGGTAGAAGGCAGTGAGGTTGGTCAGGCACAGTTTCTATTTCTCTTTGCTCAGCCCATGCTGGCTCCTCCAATCCTTGCCCTCCATGTGCTTGGAGATGGTTTCCAGGAGCATTTGCTGCATCACCTTCCCAGGGACTTGCATGACGCTGACCTGCATTCTTCCTATTGCCCTTCTCTGGAAATGGGTGTGATGTCTGCCTTTTCCCAGATAGCAGGAACCTCCCTGCTTGCCCCGACATTTCAAAGACAATCAAGAGCAATGTCACACGGGCACTAAGAGCCTTAGGGGCAGATCTTACCAGTAGTATGTAAGGCAGAAAAGACAAGGAGAGACTCAGCTTTTTCCCTGTCCTTGTCACTATGTCCCCTGCCCCACTGAGCAGTGAGAGCACATGTTCCTTAGCTGCCTTCCTTGTGCTGCCAGCATGCTTACAAAAGCCCTCCTGGTTGCCCTCCCCACCCCTTGCGAGCTCCAGCTCCAGCTTTCCTAACTCCATCGCTGCACCCACAGGCAAGGTTTCTGTCTGCCTCCTGGGCAGCCTCTTCCCCCTTCCACCCTCCGGGAACTTCCTTCCTGTGGTTGAACTCCTAAGTCAGGGTGCCCCTGGTCATCCATGCGGTTCTCCTGCCAGGCCCTGCTTGACTCCCATCACATCACACTGGTTTGTTCCTGGGCTTTGAGGACGTTGTCCCTGAAGATCCACGAGGGATCCATGGCCTCTCTGCCCTCCAGGACAGTCTCCTGTGCCAATTAACCTGGTTCTGGCCTAACAGCAGCACCGGCACAGGTGACTTCCAGGAACCTGCACCAACCAATCAGGTACTGAGGCAGAAGTGACCTCACAATCAGCCCTGAAGCCCTTTGCTGGGTTCTGAGGTAGCAGTGACCTTACAGCCCCATATGTGAGCCCTGTGCCTGCTGCTGGCCTATCAGGTGCTGGGGCAGAAGTGACCTCACAAGCACAAACCCCAGCCATGTGCCTGCTCCTGGCCTGTCATGTTCTCTCACAGAAGTGACCCTCTCCTTGACTCCCAGCAGTGTGGGGAAGGTTGTTCTCTGGGATTTGCTTGCTTCTGCAAGAGCTTCTCAGGAGCTAGGAGAGGGCCTCGGAGGTGGCAGTGCCCTGGCCCCAGGCACACAGCAGCACCTTCACTCTGCCAGCCATGGGACCTCTCTTTCCTCCCCGCCCAGGTCTCTGCTCTCCAAGCTGCTCTCCAACAGGGTGACAAGTGCCTGAGGTCCCCTTGCCCACACACAGGGCACGGTCCTGATGGATTCCCATGAGCACTGCCAGATGGTTGTCCCCAAGCGCCTGACCCAGGAAGCGTTTGCAGGAGGGAGACAATCAGTTATCACAGCCACAGGCAATGCAGTGCCATGAGGATCCCTCCAGGCCTGTTCTTCCAGCACTTCCTTGAATGACATGCTCGGGAGGAACAGGAAGGGCCAGGTCCCATCTGTGCCCATCCAGCCGGCTGCAGGGAGTCCCTGGGGTCCTGGTTTAGCCCAACAGAATGAAATTCGCAGTGTAGCGGCAGGGCTGCCACTCACTGCTGCCTTCCACACTGGTCCCGGAGCTTTGGGGTCCCCGACTGAAACCTTTGTTTGAGTGCCCAGCAACTGCCCCTTGGCTGGAAGGGGTGTCTCCAACCCTGATGCCCTCTATGCCACAGGGGGTGTCAGCACCCCCTAATGTGTCTCCTTCCCCCAGGTACTGCTGCCCATGGAAGAAACAGCTCTGCCAGAGAGGGGGTAAAATCCACCCGTATTTGGAGATGTTTACCCCTGGGACTGCTGCCTTCATTCCCCCTCTTTGGAGATGTTTCCACTTTCTTCCTCCACCTCTCCCACAGAAACTTCTTGGACTCTGTGGTGGGTGTCATGAGCTGCTGTCATGAGCAATCGGAGGAGGCTGTACCCAGCCCTGTGGCTCAGGGACTGGGATCCTTGGCACCTGGGGAGGGTCCCTGCTCCTTGGCTTGCCCAGGCCTTTGCTGTGAGTTCTCATGCACACACTTACTCTTGCAGTGGGCTCCCCACTATGCCCAGATTATCAGCATGGCGTGTCTCAGTTCTTTCTCCAGAGGGATGATCCATGATGCAAGGGAGAAAATATAACGCAGTATAGACTGAGGAGTGACGAGAAGAAATATCACTGGAGAGTATAGAAAGCATCAGGTAGTTTATAGTCACCTGCCTCACATTCATTCCTAATCCTTTCTCTTTCAAACTAAATGCAGGCTTCATCCCACAGCCACTGAAGCCAAACGGAAGCCTTACTCCCCCCCAACACCCCGCTGCCCCCATTTGGTGTGAGTATGAGTCCTAATGCTTTAATTAAAAAGCTAGACTTGGAAAAACATGTTCTCTCAATAGAACATTATAATCCTGGCCATGCGCTTGGTGGTTGAGTAAAGAAATCGTCTCTCTGGACCTCTCACCCTTGAGCAAGCCTGGGTACCTCTGGCTCCAGCCACTTGGCAACTGGCAGAAAGGCCTTTCTTGTTCTGATTGCTTTAAAATGTTGGCAGTCCCTGGGCACTCTGTTGATCATACCGCTCTCCCCAACATTGGTAGTCTGTCAGTTGTGCCCTTTATTTTGCTTCTTTTTGGTGGAGACTGCAGGGTATTTCATCTGTCCCACTGCACTTGCCCTGCACTTGTCTGTACTCTTGCTGATACAACCCACGATAACGGGGGCTGTCTTTGCTACAAGAGAACCCTGTTGCCTTCTTGTCAACTTGTTGAAGACCAGCACACCCATGTCCTTTCCTGCAAAGCTGCTCTCCAGCCAGTCCGCCCCAGCTTGCCCTGCTGCACAGGGTTCTTTCCTCCCAGGGACAGGACATGGCTGAACTCCCCAGGCCCCTTTCAGCCCGCATCACCAGGCTGTCGCTGCCCCTCTGCTGAGCAGCCCTGCCCTCCAGCATGTCAACCACTCACCCCAGTTTGGGATCGTTCATGAACTGGCTGAGAGTGCACTCCGTCCCACCATCGAAATCATTCCTAAAGACAAAAGGCATTGGCTCCAGTATTGACTCTGAAGAACGTCACTGGTAACCATTAGTCGCTTGGACTTTGTGCCACTGTTCTCCACCCTTCAAGCCAGGCAGCCTCCACCTAGTTTCCCCCACACTCCATTGCTTACTCCTCCGTCCTCACTCTCCCCAGTCTGGCTACAAAGGTGCTAGGGAAGACCATGTCAAAGGCCTTCCTAAATGCAAGGCATGCAACAGGCACTGCACTCCCCTGGTCTGCACAGCCAGTCATCCCATCCCAGAAGGCAAAGAGGTTGGTCAACAATTTGACTTGATGGCTTCATGCTGGCTGTTCCCAGTCCCTTCATGTGACTGGAACTAGCTTCCAGGAAGATCTGCTGATCCCTGGTGTGATGCTGACCAGCCCATCATTCCCCAGATCCTCTTTCTTGTCCTTCTTGAAGATGGATGCAATGTTTCAGGGGGAGTTGGGGAGGGCAGGGGCCAGGCAGCAGCTGTGAGGCTGTTCCAGCTCCTGCTGCACTGCTGATCCCAGCGGTATGGGGAGAGGGGAGAGGAGATGGGGCAGTGAGGGGTGGGGCAAGTAAGCAGGGATGGGGGCAGGAGGGCAGTGGGGGCTGCAGTGAGGGGTGGTGGCCTGTGTTTCTGCAGCGCAGTGGCTGTTGTATTCACCTCCCATGCAACAGTCCCACTCTGACCCCAGGCAGAAACAGGCCATTTCCCTGGTGCCCCTGCCACCCTCGCAGCAGGGTGGGGACATAGGAGGAGGGTGCTCTGCCTGTCCTGGTGCTCAGGGCAGCTCCCCGAGGCTGGCACAGCTTTGCCTGAGGGCCCTCTTGGTCCTCGGCCTCTGCTCTGGCATGGCTGGAGCAGGGACAAGAGCTGGTGGAGCAGGGCTGGGAGAGCTCGGGGAGCTTCTCCTTTGCAGTGGAGCAGTGAGGAGCATCGTGGCTCCCATCTGTGCCCTGTCCCTGCGCCTGCACATGGCCCCACTTCTGCTGTGCAAGCAGCGCACAGGGCAGGGTGCCTTCAGGGGTGGGGAAACACCCCCCAGCACAATATCCACAACAGCCCTTGGTGCCCTGTCCCCCACAGCCCTCCTGCTTTGACAGCCTCCCTCAGCGCCTGGGCCCTGCACAGCTCTGGCCATGTCCCACGTGGGGTTGAGCACACAGCCATCCATCGGGATCTGCTGGGGTCTGGGCTGGGAGAGAGGCCGGGCAGGGCTGGCTGTTCATCTCGACACAGGCCCTGAGCCCAGCAGGACAGAGCTGGCCACCCAGGGAAATGCACCCATAATCCTGGGGTGTGCGGCCAGGGCTGGAAACAGCCCATGTGAGAGGCTGGTCTGGGACGAATGCCTGGGGGCACCTTCCCCATCAGTCCGTGCAACCACGGGCACAGAGCGGCCTCCTCTCTTCTGTGCTGTCATGTCTCGGCTCCCCTGCATGAGACCTGGCTCTGCACCACAAACCCCCCAGTGTGTGTCCTCACCCTGCCCGATCACACAGCTGAGCTAACATTGGTGTTTCCCTCTCTTGGGCCTTTTCCAGCCCAGCTCAGCCCCTCCCTGGCTCTCCCCACCTCCCCTGCCCTCTCCCCAGCCCACCCAGCAGAGCAGACCAGGCTGGTGGTGGCTCCACAGCAGAGTGCTACAGAGCTCTGGGCACTCACACCACATCCCCTGACCCCCGGCAGGCACAGCAGCTCTGGGGGGCAGGGGTGTGTGTGCCAGCTGCCCCATCAGCCTCCAAGCTGGAACAGGCCCCCGTGGCACAAGGAGGCAGAGCACAGTGACACTCAGTGTCCCTTGTTCTTGTGCACAGGAGATTCCCTACCCCCAGACTGCCTGCAGCCCCCCGTGCCAGCCCCTCTCTCCAGCACAGCACAAGGCTCCCTGCCCTGGGGCTCCTCAGGCAGCTCCTGCTGCCCCAGGGACACAGCAGCCTGCCCTTACTTGACCTCCACAGAAACAGATTTCTCTGTCTCGTTTATTCCTCCTTGCCAGCACACAATTGCTCCTTTGCTCTTCCAGGGATGTCCCTGCTCTCGGGAGAGTCTTTCCCCAGGGCAGTGCATCGGTGCTGCCCACCTGGCTGTTCCTGGACCCAACCCTGTGCTCCTCATGGGGCTCCGAGCTGGCAGTGCTGCTCAGCAGAGCAAGTGGGCTGTGGTGCCCTGGGGCCACAGGGTGACTCTGCAACGGTGATTGCGTTGGGGGTGGGAAGCAGACCCAGCTGGATGGGCATCGTTACACCTGACAACCCCCTACCAAAGCATCTGTAGCCCTGTGGCCATGGACGATGCTCTGAGCAATTACAGGGCATTTCAAATGGCTCAGGCTGTGTTCAGGCGTGTCGCTAGATCCAGCCCATGGCTTTTCATTGAAGGTGACATGGACCACTCTGCAGCATCCCTTCCCTGGGCCTCCTGGGTCCCAGCTGCCTCTCGTGGGATTGCAGAGCTCTCACTAGCCAGGACATTCACTGGTTTAGCCCTTTCCCTCTGGATGACTCCACTGGATTTTGTGAAGCTCCATTCACTGCCCACCCCTAAGCACACGGTGCCCTTGGGGATGCCCTGTGCTCTCCTGATGGATCTATACTCCCTTCGAGAAGGACGGGCATCAGTGTCCAGCCGTGTCCTATGGGAGATACCACTTGACCATTCACCATCTCCAGGAGCACTGGGCACCCACAAGCGAGAGCTGAATCCAGCCCTCATTCCCTAACACATCACCATAAGCTCATTGCCTTGAGCCCAGGGAGAGCCCCGGAAAAGCAACAGGCCCTTTCAGGGGGAAAGTCCCTGAGCACATCCTTGGCTCCAGCTTTTGAAGGAGAGCCCAAGCTTCAAGCACCGCACTGGGGAAATCTCCTTTTATTATAGAGAGGACAGCTGTAACACAGTGAGAGACACATTTACAGAAGACCTCTGGGTCAGAGAGACTAGGCTGTAAGGAAGTGGGATGAATTCCAACACTTCTGCACAAACATGATGATCACAGCAAGAATGCCCAAAGCACAAGACTTGTCTGAGGTACTTAGAAACCACTTGTGAAGAGGGATGGGCAGCTCACTGCTGCTGCATTAAAAGCAGGTGAATCAGTTTCTTCAGGGCATCCCTGAGCTCCCTGTTCCTCATGCTGTAGATGAGGGGGTTCACTGCTGGAGGCACCACCGAGTACAAAACAGCCACCACCAGATCCAGAGCTGGGGAGGAGAGGGAGGGGGGCTTCAGGTGGGCAAATATGATGGTGCTGACAAACAGGGAGACCACAGCCAGGTGAGGGAGGCACATGGAGAGGGCTTTGTGCTGTCCCTGCTCAGAGGGGATCCTCAGCACAGCAGTGAAGATCTGCACATAGGACACCACAATGAAGATGAAACACCCCAAGCCTAAACAGGCACTAACCACAAGCACCCCAAGTTCCCTGAGGTAGGAGTCTGAGCAGGAGAGCTTGAGGATCTGAGGAACTTCACAGAAGAACTGAGCCAGGGCATTGCCGTGGCAGAATGTTACTCCAAATGTGTTCCCAGTGTGCAGCACCGCACTGAGAAAGCCACTGGCCCAGGCAGCTGATGCTATTTTGACACAAGCTCTGCTGCCCATGATGGTCCCATAGTGCAGGGGTTTACATATGGCAACATAGCGATCGTAGGCCATGACTGTGAGAAGAGAATACTCAGCCAAAATGAAAAAGGTTAAAAAAAAGAGTTGGGTAGCACATCCCGTGTAGGAAATGGCCCTGGTGTCCCACAGGGAATTGGTTATGGATTTGGGGACAGTGGTGGAGATGGTGCCAAGGTCAAGGAGGGAGAGGTTGAGGAGGAAGAAGTACATGGGGGTGTGGAGGCGGTGGTCACAGGCTACAGCTGTGATGATGAGGATGTTGCCCAGGAGGGCAGCCAGGTAGATGCCCAGGAAGAGGGAGAAGTGCAAGAGCTGCAGCCCCCGTTTGTCCACAAATGCCAGGAGGAGGAACTCATCCAGGAAACTGCTGTTGGGCATTTGCTTCCTCTCAGCTTTGGATACTGTCCAAGGAGGAAGAGGCATTGATAAGTTAATTAGTTTTCTCTGAGCCAAACCCAAACTATTCTTAGTACAAACCTCCACCTTTCCTCTCTTCTCTCCCTTCATTCAGATCCCTTTTCTCATCTCTGGTTTATGCTGTCTGAGTGTGCTGTGCACAGCAGGGCCCTCGGGGTGTGGTACTCTAGAGGAGCCAGTCCTGCTCTGCTGGGGTTGTAAATGGAGGTGTCAGACTGCCCCATGTACTTGCTGGGAATTCCTGGAGACAGCTGTCAAGAGCTGAGTGAAGGGGATTCAGTCCAGTGACCCAGTGGGAATATCCTCTTTTAATCCTTGTGAGAGATGAATACAGCACTCATGCCAGCTGTCTCTGAAAGAGAAGACCCTTGCGAGGGATTCATCTCCTCCAGCCTTGCCCTCCTGAACACAGGTGTCTGTGTCGGAGTCAGCCCCATCAGCTCCCACTCCAGCAAGCCACAGAAACACTGAAGGGAAGGCAGGGGATGACCCCACCCTTTCTAGACATCTCTGTTCCAGTGAGAGGGACCCTCTCCTCACATCAGTTTACCCTCTGCACTCTTTCCCCAGGCTCTGCAATGGGAGTGGGACGTGACTAGCTCTGATGTACACAGCCTGCAGCAGATTACAGCCACCCATTTTGTGGAAAGTTCGTTCAACAGTTTATTCAGAAAATGGGCTGCAGTGGAGGGATCTGATTCTATGTTTTTACGTTCTATGAGTTTTTAGATGCCTCTGTCACACTGTGGGAGCATTCTTTGATGCAGTAGAAATCTTTGGCATTTCAGTTTCTCTCAGCATTAGAACTTAAGTGTCCCAGCAGGAAAAGGGCGCACGGTGTCTATATACTACAGACAGAGTCAGGGGATCTGGACTGTGCAGGAGTCTTGCTGCCCGCTGCCCTGTGCTAGCCCCTCTCCCAGCTAAAGGACAATCCCACTCCCAAGTTACTCTAAGAAAGGACCTGGGCTGAGGTGAGAGTGGAGGAATGTAGCTCCAGAGGGAAGATTTCCCCATTCTTCTCTCTCAGAGCAGACATGGAGAGTGTGCTCTGGAGAGCTCGTCAGAGCAGGTGAGGAGGTTTCTGACTTGCATGACCAGCACAAAGACTCTCCGCTATCACAGCTATGCTATGGCAGAGCTGAGGTCTTGTGGAGGGCAGCTTGCAGCCTGGCAGGACACCCCAGAGAGACAGTCAAGAGATCTGAAGAAGGGTGAGGGGGGGCAGCCTTAAGCGAGAGTCAGATCACTCCCCAGTCAGATGAAATGCATTGCCTAGAAGGTTAGAAAGGGCCTTGGGCACATCACTGCCATGAAGACAGCTCCACGCAGGACCCACAGGGTCAGTGCCTTAACTGCAGCTGAACCCCTCTCCTTCACCCCAGAGAGCAGGACAGCAAGAAGCAGAGCAGCACAGAGAGGAGAGGAAACAAGCAGCAGTACCACGACCCTGCCACCAAAGGGAAAGCCAGGAGGGAGAGCCAGACGGGCAGTTAGGAAAGCCTTCCCCTCTCCCAGCTCTGCACACCACCTCCCAGGCAGCGGCATCGCAGCACAGTCACTCTCAGCCCCTTTGCCGTGCAGTGGGAAATGGGCACGTCACAGCAGAGATGCCCCTCTGCTCTGCTGCAGCTCAGGCTGCTGAGGAGGGGGCTCCTGCCCTGCAGCCCATGGCCTTGAGGGCAGAGGCTGTGCTGGGTGGGAGAGGAGACACGGGGGGCTTGCTGAGAGGAAGATGTCTGCATTGCAGGGACTGACTGTGAGTTTTCCTAATTCCCCCTCCCACAGCATTTATGGCTTTACTTTCCCCCCACTCGCTGATCATATCTCCACTGCCCGGAGCTTTTCCTCCTGGCAGCTCTTTCCCTGCCCCATCTCTTTTCCCTGCCAGCGCTCACAGACCCCATCCCACCCTCTGGGCACTCAGTCCTGCCCTGCAGAAACCTCCCAGCAGCAGGGCACTGCCCAGGGGCATCTCTGGCTTTGCAGGTGCTAAGGAGCAGGTCAGACAAACGCGGGTGAGGCCAGGCAAGGTGATGGTGGTGCTTTCTGTAGGCAGAGCACTGGGTGAAAGGATGCAATGAGGTCCCTTGGAAACCTTTTGATCTCTCACTGTAATGCTCTGGGACTATCAGACTCCTGTCCAAATCTCACAGCTCCTTTCCTCTCCTCTTGCCGCCGCCCCCCCCCCCCCCCCCCCACTTCCCAGCTGCTGCAAGCAGTGGGAAACTGAAAGCAGAGCCTCAGGAAAGGTCCTTATCTTTCAGGGAACCCCAGCCATGGCTGTCTGCTTGAAAAGGTTCCCTGCAAATATCCTGGCGGTGAGGGAGATCTGAGAGCAGCCCTGACCCCCACAGCAACCTCCCAACAGGAGGATGAAGCCGCCCTTCTTGGGGTCGCTCCTTCCAGCCAGAGCTTCTCCCTGCAGCGCCCTGGGCAGCTCCCTGGGCAGGCTGAGTGCTGACCCTCGCAGGCGGCAGAGTCCCTGCCCCGGGCACACAGCACCCTGGGTCGCAGGGACACTGCTCTCAATTACAGCCCGCGCACACCTGGGGGCACTCCCTGGCTTCACACCCCAGCACCGTCCCTGGCAGAAGGTAGCCGTGATGGCCTGTCCCTCTGACGGTGTGGCTGGGAAGCCCTGCTCTAAAGCACCACCTGCTCCAAACAGGAGGAGCTGGCAGAGCCGCCCTGACAGACCCTCTCAGCTGTGGAAGGTGCCAGCTTCAGAGGAAGCCTCCGGCAGCCACAGCAGCAATGTTGCCCTGCAGCCAGAGACTTACTGTGTTAGGGGCTGGGAAGATTTCTTGCTGCAGGCAGCTCTCAGCCATCCTCTGATGCCCCATTATCTTCAACTTTGGAGATGTCCATCTCATTCTGGCCCCTGCAGGCAATGCCCGGAGTCCTGCTTCTCCAGGAAAAGGAGCTGCACTTGGACAGAGCTGGCTCTCTGCAGCGCCTGCCAGGTTGCCATGGGCTCCGGCAGCCCCAGGAGCCAAGCCCAGCTCAGGAGCAGAGGCCCAGCTGATGATGTGACTTTTTATGTCCCCTGGGCACCCTTGAGACCTTCCTGGGGCTCCAGGGCTGACAGTTGCTGGAAGGCAGCAGGGTCACCCCTGGGAAATAGCCACGGAAGTAGATGAAAATAATCAGCGAGGGTCCTGCACTAAACAGTGGAGAGACTGACTCTAGCATTGCAGTTGGTCTCACCAGAGCATGGCTATCTAGGAGAGGTGGAAACGTCCCACTCTGGAAAGCCCTGCTCCCATCTCAGAAGAGCACAGGCACAAGAAGGGAGTTGGTTTGCTCATGCTTCATGGATGATTTAGAGGAGTTAAGCAATACAACCAGTGCTCACTGAGAAGCCCCGGGCTGCAATAGGTTACAGTTCCCTCCCGTGCTCTCCACAAACTCACAGGAGGTGGGATTCCCCTTCCCACGTTTAGTGTGCACAAAATGCCTGTCTGCATGGCAGCTCCTTGTTTAAGCTCCCACTGGAATCAAGGGAGATGGAGGGAGGCACTCAGCTGTACACGCACACACACAGCTGTTCGGACATTTGAAGGGCCAGAGGTGATCCAAGACATGTACCACTTTCTCCTTGCTCTGATGGAAGAATTATGAGACTTCCAGGACATCAGCTGGTAGCCAGGTGCAGAATCTCCTTGGCCATCTGAAATGACACTTCATGCCGACTACTGCAAGAGCTCCGCTCACTATAAATCTGAGACATATGCAGATCCCGACATTGCAAACAGCTCATGCAGGGCCATGTCCGATGCATGGGGTGTCCAGCACAACCACCAGGTTTCTAGCAGGTACAGCACAGGACCTACAGCAAAAGTCCTTATCCTTTTGGAGTGGTTGCTGGGCAAACACCCCAGGGCATCTCGCATTTCCTGCCTGTTCCCAAACAAGGCATTCCCACCACTGCCTTTAGGCAAAGTCCATCCCATCTACATCCGAGCATGCTGCAAAGATGGAAGGCATATCACACCAAGGTCTCCACGCATGCCGACCCTCTCAAACCCCACTAGTTCGTCTCTCCCTAAACCTTTTCTCAGCTCTGATGCTATGAACAGGGACGGTGCTAATGATGCAGCCACAGTGTGCCTGGCTTGCAGGCTGTTCAGGCCCAGGGAAGTTCTCAGTGGCACCTTGTCTTTCCCAGAGATCTGGTCACCTCCATTACAGGCCCCAAGGTGCTGCAGAGTCAGCTCAGGGACCAAGCACCTCTCCTGCCACAGCTGCATGGCCAGCTCTCTTTTTTTTCTGGCTTGTGAACAGGTATCATCATGACAAGTCTACGCTCAGCCCTGGTGCCACAGCTGAGGTTCTGCAGCCCAGATGTACACAAATGCACAAAGCCTGGGGCACAAAGAAGAGGAAGTGGAGATGCACAAGCTGTCGCAGAACTGCAAAGGCTTTGAGCAGCCTGAGGAAGTCTGTGGATCACAGACCCCAGCTCTTATGGGGGGACTTGAATCTCCCAGACATTCAGTGGGAGGGCAATGCAGCAGGCTGCAGAGAGTCCTGGAGGATTCTGGGAGGTGTGGAGGACAACTTCTTAGCACAGCGAAGCCTGATAGGTCAACAACGGTGACACTTTCCTGGACCTGGAACCTGCCAACAAGGAACCACTGATGAGGGCTGCGATAATCAGTGTCAGCCTTGCCTGCAGTGGCCATGAGACAGTGGAATTCCAGATCCTGAGCAACATGAGGAGGAAGAGTAGCGGAGTGCACACTCCACACTGTCAAATGAGAGATGGGGACCAGGGAGAGGCTGCAAAGGAGGAATTGAGAAATGTTATCCAGGGAAGTAGGGAAGCTGTTTGGAAAGCCAAAGATCCTTTAGGGCTGATGCCTGCAAGGGATGTCAAGGGCAAAAAAGATGATCTGCTATTGCTTCAGTAACAGTGAAAGCATGAACAAGGAAAATGTGGGCCCATGGCTGAGGACTGGGGCAGGCAATTTGGTAACAGCAGAGGTAGATAGGTCTGGGGAACTCAAGCCCTTGGCTTCAGGCCCCACCAGCAAGGTGTCCTGTGTCTGATTCACGGACTCCGATATGCTGGATCAGAATCAACTTTATTCAAGAAAGCAAGCCCTTTATATATCCTCTAGCCCAGGTCGGTGCTTTCCCGAAGGTCATGTTCCCATCATCACTCCTCCTCATTCCGTGCGGCTACTTCCTTATCTACATACTGCTATTTATTCCTCCCAAGGCTTTCGGCTCCTTAACTCTATCTTGTCCAATCTCTCGCTGTCTGCGCCTACAGCTTCAGGCTTCACCAGCAGTCTCCTAAGCTGCTGTGCAGAGTCAGGACTCCAGACAAGAAAACCCACCCAAGGGATGAGTGAGGGGTGACTTGCAGTAACTCAACCCATACAGATCTACGGGACTGGATGGGCTGCATGTGAGGACATTGAGAGCTGGCTGCTGCCATAGCAAGGCCACTCACTATCATCTTGGAAAGGTTGTGGACATCATAGGAGGTCCCAGTTATCAGAATAAGGAAAATGTTGTGCCCATCTACAAAAAAAGGCCGTAAGGACAACAGGGGGAGTTCCAGGACATTCCGCCTCCCTGGAGTGAGGAGTGTGTCAAGGAGCTCTTCATCTTGGATCACCTTTCTGAGCACATGAAGGAGAAGAAGGTGCCTGGGAACACTCAGCATGGATTTCCTGAAGGGAAATCATTCCTGACCAACCTGGTTGCCCTCTGTGATAACAGAACTGTACTTGTAGCAGAGCAGAGAGCAGTGGAGGTCATTTACCCTGTTTTTAGGCAAGATGTTTGACACTGTCTCCCACAATGTTCTCGTATACAAGTAAGGCATGACAGTAGGCTGGGTAGACCTCCAGATGGGTGTAAAACTGGTTGGATGATGGAGGTCAGAGGATTTTTGCAAATAGGTTGTGCTTTCCCAGGAAGCCAGTTACAAGTGGAGGGTGCAGGGGGGGTCTATATGTGACCTGACCTGTCTAACAGGTTCATCAGTGACCTGGAGGACACACCCCTTATCTCAGTTGAAGCTGACAGCTAATAGAGCAGAACAGCCATGTGCTTGAGGGCTGCCATTCAGAGGGACCTCAGCAGGCAGGAACAATGAGATGTCAGGAATTCTGTGAAATGCAACAAGGACAAATACCAGGTTCTTCACCTGGGATAGACCAACACCCCACAGTGGTATGGGCGGGAGTGTTTGGGTGGGCAGCAGCTCTGCAGAAAAGGATGTGGCAGTCTTTCTGGGCAGGGAACTCAACGTGAGCCAGCAGTGTTCCCTGGAAGCAGTGGAGGCCACAGCATCCTGGGCTCCATGAACAGCAGCTTTGCTAGGAGACTGAGGGAAGTGATTATCCCCCTCTACTCAGCACTCCTCAGCGCACATCTAGATACACCATCCAGTCAGGCCCCCTGTAGAAGAACGCTGTTGGTCACTCAGAGTTCAAGGTGTTTGGCGGCTGGAGCACTTGCCCTGTGAAGAAAGGTTGAGGGAAGGGGGCTTGTTCAGCCTGGAAAAGGGGAGACCTAATGACAGCCTGCCCATACCTACCAGGAGGTCATCAAGAAGATGGAGCCAGCCTCTTCACCATTGTGCACCATGGGAGGAGGAGGCCCAGGATGAGGCATGAGCTGAAACAAGAGAAGTTCAGGCTGGGAATTAGGGCAAACATTTTATCCGTCCAAACAGTGAAGCCCAGTGGGCATTAGCTGAAACACGAGAGGTTCAGGCTGGGGATAAGCAAAAACATTTTACCCATACAAACAGTGAAGCACTGGGGCAGGTTGCCCAGAGAGGTTGTGCCATCTCCATCCTGAGAGGTTTTCAAGACCTAAATGACTAAAGCCCTCAGCAACCTGCTTGGAGCTGACAGCTGAGCCTGCTGTGAGAAGCACGTTGGGCTAGAGACAACCGGAGGTCCCTTCCAGCCTGAATGATTTGGCATTTCCTTCCACCCTGGGTCTTCCCTTGTTGACCTTAGGGAAAACATTCAGCTTCCCCATGGCTATGGAAGTATGTCAGACAAAAATAAGATTAGATTAACTGCATGTGTCTTGTTCTGCTCTGGTCAGAGCAGTTCAGATTCAGGGCTGCTTGGCAGGTGCCCCCAGGTGGCCCTGACTTTTCATTGGCTTCACCTTTTCTTGCATTTTCCCCTCCTTTCCACCTTACAAGGCCTTTTCTTCTATCATCTTTATCTCCTCCCATGCAACCAGCACACCTCTGTTTACCCTGTCCCCATTGACCCAGGTTTTGCTTGCTTTGTACCTGCCCTTGGCTTCTCTGAGATGGGTGCCATGCTCATTTCAACTGTTTCCAGCAGTTCCTTTACAATAGTACCACCTTTATTATCTGTAGTGTCCTGGAGTTGGTGATGCTGTTATCCTGTCAGAGGCATGGCAAGATAGGATGAGCCATCTGCACGCACACATTCACAGCTGACACAGAGGAGCTTGAGCTGAGAGGGACCTGGAGAAGCTTGGAGATTAGGCCAACAGAAACGTCCTGAAGTTGTGCAAGGAGAAGCGGCAGGTCCTGCCTTGGGGGAGTGACCCTGAGGAGAAGGGCCTGGACATCATGAGGGATGCCATATGAGCCCGTGGTGCATGCTCACCACAGATCCGTCCAGCTGCATACGAGGCTGCATTAGGAAGCATGTGGCCCCCCAGACAAGGACTGTTTTTATCCCTCCACCTAGCACTGAGGTGGCCACACCTGGAGAACAGTGTGTCCCAGTGTGGTACACGCAGTGCTGGAGGAATGGGGAGGACCTGGAGAGGGTGCAGAGGAGGTCTGCCAAGAGCGGGTATGGGTCCTGCAGCACATGAGCTGTAGAGGGAGGCTGATGGACCTGGGCTACATTATCCTGGTGGAGGCTAAGGGCAGTAAAGTAGCAGCCCTTGGGTGCTTGAAGGGTGATTTAAGAAATGGTGGCCCTTTTCTTGGTAGTGGAAAGCAGCACGAGAAGGGAAACAGCCACAATCTTCAGCTTGAGAGGTTCAGAATGGATGTTAGGGAAAGAAATGCCCCTTGAAGGGTAGTGCTGTGGTGCAAGAGGTCAGGCAGAGGGAGCCTGTGGTGAGTCCTGGCTTTGTGTTTGAAGGAAAAGCAAGGGAGGATCCAGAGACATCAGTAAAGGTGGGCAGATCCCTGGGTGAGAGCAAGGAGGGGAAGCAGGCTGGGTGTCTACAGGCTGCAGTGGAGCAGGCACAGGCGTGGGACAGTGTAGGACAGGCTCTGGTGGAGAAGACCAGGGGCACTGCCAAGGCTGAACGCTTCCGACAGGACTGAGATCTTTGTCCTCTTGGCTATGGCTCCTGTACCTGCCACTGAGGCCTGCCAGAAGACACCATTTCCTTGTAGTCCGGGGCCTTGTTTCCTCCTCCCGCCGGGGGGGGGGGGGGGAGGGGGGCTGCAAGGTGGCATCTTGTTGTCCCTCACTCAACGTTGTACACCCCCACCCCCACACTGTGCACAGATAGAGCCCTGAGCAAAGCAGGAGGGAAACCATCACCCTACTCAGGGCTGGGTGTCAGTGCTTGGCCATGTGGTATGATGAAACAGATCTAGGCTGACTTGGCATCAGAGCCACCTGCACATTTCCATTGCCTACCTGTAACAACTGCCTCCAGCTTTCTGCTCTCATCAGCCCCTGGAGAGGCCCTGTGAGTAATGGCCCTCAGGGGGACCCATTAATGCTCCAAGAAACTTTGGGATTTGTTTCTGAATGCAACTTCTTGAGAGGTTGCTTCACTCTCCTCTCAGAATCTGAGGTTCATGGACTCACCACTAAACACCCCTGAGGGGTCATTGCAATGCAAAAAGCCCCGATGAGCTCCTAATTATCCCCATAATTTCCCTCAGTTCTTCAGATCTGGTGTGGATAATTGGAGAGGTTTCAGGAGTGTCTTTGCAAGAGGAAGAAGCATCAAAAAAAAAAAGAAGAAGAAGAAGAAGGCGACAAAGGATTCCTGCTTTTAAAGTTTTCTTTACTGTACAGCTTACAAGTGATATCCACATTCACAGATTCATAGTGACTCCGAGGGTCTCCCAATGAATCCAGATGTGTGAGAAAAGCAGGATTTTTGAGAGGAGGCATGTAGGAACAGCCTTCCTCCTCCCCTCCCCAGCTCCGCCATTTCTCTCTTCGGCCACTGGGGACCTACATCACCCTTGTAAAAATCAACCCTTTTTCCACTGGAGTCTGTAGCTGAGTATTACAGCCTCTATGCACTAATTCCCACCTGCTTTCCTTCGAGAACTAGCTGCAAAGAGACATAGGAGGATAATTCTGAACTGTGATCAAAACAACAAAACATGGTACATTTGAATGAAAAATAAGATGCACTCCTTAACTGCATGCTAAGTCCAGGCTGCCTCCACTGAGATCCACTTTCTACAAGGAATAACCTTGCTAGAAATATTTTTGACAGCTAGACAGGAAAGGAGAGAGAACACCACAATTCAGGAGTTGTCTAAAGAGACAGTGAGACTGCCTCCTGAAAGAGGAGGCAAGCTCAAGCTCAGAGTTGCAGCTAGAGGAATGAGAGGTACCTGAGTGAATAAAGAGGAAGAGGAGAAAGAGAAGTGGAAAGCTATGGAAAGTTCCTTTGTACAGTCTGATGCAAACATGACTAGCAATATTCAGGGCATGGGGAAAGATGCGAAAGACTGGTGAGGTTAAAAGCACAGTAGAACAGACAGAGCCTTGAGAATGCAAGTTTGGGGGAGACCAATATTTCTTCTCCTGGGATTCATACCCTTCCTGCAGATTTCCAGTAGTGCCTCAAGGGAAAACATGGACAAATTATTAAAATTATTGAAATATTTCAGCTGAGAAAAAGGTGCTCATATTTTTAACACATTTTTAAACAGTCCTTCACCTTTCCAGGCAGAGCTCAGGTGTCTAACCACAAGCATGCAGTGGCACTTGGAGAGGCCCTGGTGTATGTGAGGTACTTGCCTGGGCCTGGCAGCTCTCAGAGTTGACCTGCGGGAGACCAGAGCCCCTCTGAGCTGCAGATGGAGGCTGGGCAGAGGGGACCAAGGCACCTACAAAGACACCACATGTCTGTGTCCCTGTCACTGCATCTCACCCCGGGTCTGGAAACCACTTTCCTTTGGGGGAAAAGAAAAAAAAAAAAAAAAAAGAGAGAAAGAAAGAAAGAAAGAAACACACACAGAATCCCCCCAAACACCAAAAAGGAAGATTATAAGAACACAAAGACTGTTAAAAGCTGAAAACTGTAAAAAAATAATTCTTTGCTTTAGTGTTTTTTAAATTTCTTTCTTGTTTCATGTTTATTGTCACTTTTTAAACATTTCTGTTATAAACAGGACTACATCATCAAAAATGCTTCTCACACAGAGTCCAGTGCTCACCAAAACCACTCCCTGCCCAGGGCTGTCCATGCCACTCCTCACTCTTTCCAAAGAGCGAAGTGAACTTTCCCCTTGCTCACACAGTCTTATGGTAGAAGGCAATCAGGTTGGTCAGGCAGAGTTTCCATTTCCCTTTGCTCAGCCCATGCTGGCTCTGCCAATCCTTGCCCTCCATGTGCTTGGAGATGGTTTCCAGGAGCATTTGCTGCATCACCTTCCCAGGGACTCGCATGAAGCTGACCTGCATTCTTCCTCTTGCCCTTCTCTGGAAATGGGTGTGATGTCTGCCTTTTCCCAGATAGCAGGAACCTCCCTGCTTGCCCCGACATTTCAAAGACAATCAAGAGCAATGTCACACGGGCACTAAGAGCCTTAGGGGCAGCTCTTACCGGTAGTATGTAAGGCAGAAAAGACAAGGAGAGACTCAGCTTTTTCCCTGTCCTTGTCACTATGTCCCCTGCCCCACTGAGCAGTGAGAGCACATGTTCCTTAGCTGCCTTCCTTGTGCTGCCAGCAGGCTTACAAAAGCCCTCCTGGTTGCCCTCCCCACCCCTTGCGAGCTCCAGCTCCAGCTCCAGCTTTCCTAACTCCATCGCTGCACCCACAGGCAAGGTTTCTATCTGCCTCCTGGGCAGCCTCTTCCCCCTTCCACCCTCCGGGAACTTCCTTCTTGTGGCTGAACTCCTAAGTCAGGGTGCCCCTGGTCATCCATGCGGTTCTCCTGCCAGGCCCTGCTTGACTCCCATCACATCACACTGGTTTGTTCCTGGGCTTTGAGGACGTTGTCCCTGAAGATCCACGAGGGATCCATGGCCTCTCTGCCCTCCAGGACAGTCTCCTGTGCCAATTAACCTGGTTCTGGCCTAACAGCAGCACCGGCACAGGTGACTTCCAGGAACCTACACCAACCAATCAGGTACTGAGGCAGAAGTGACCTCACAATCAGCCCTGAAGCCCTTTGCCGGGTTCTGAGGTAGCAGTGACCTTACAGCCCCATATGTGAGCCCTGTGCCTGCTGCTGGCCTATCAGGTGCTGGGGCAGAAGTGACCTCACAAGCACAAACCCCAGCCATGTGCCTGCTCCTGGCCTGTCATGTTCTCTCACAGAAGTGACCCTCTCCTTGACTCCCAGCAAGGTGGGGAAGGTTGTTCTCCGGGGTTTGCTTGCTTCTGCAAGAGCTTCTCAGGAGCTAGGAGAGGGCCTCGGAGGTGGCAGTGCCCTGGCCCCAGGCACACAGCAGCACCTTCACTCTGCCAGCCATGGGACCTCTCTTTCCTCCCCGCCCAGGTCTCTGCTCTCCAAGCTGCTCTCCAACAGGGTGACAAGTGCCTGAGGTCCCCTTGCCCACACACAGGACATGGTCCTGATGGATTCCCATGAGCACTGCCAGATGGTTGTCCCCAAGCGCCTGATGCAGGAAGCGTTTGCAGGAGGGAGACAATCAGTTATCACAGCCACAGGCAACGCAGTGCCATGAGGATCCCTCCAGGCCTGTTCTTCCAGCACTTCCTTGAATGACATGCTCGGGAGCAGCAGGAAGGGCCAGGTCCCATCTGTGCCCATCCAGCCGGCTGCAGGGAGTCCCTGGGGTCCTGGTTTAGCTCAACAGAATGAAATTCTCAGTGTAGCGGCAGGGCTGCCACTCACTGCTGCCTTCCACACTGGTCCTGGAGCTTTGAGGTCCCCGACTGAAACCTTTGTTTGAGTGCCCAGCAACTGCCCCTTGGCTGGAAGGGGTGTCTCCAACCCTGATGCCCTCTATGCCACAGGGGGTGTCAGCAAAAGACCCGCCTTCCCCCAGGTACTGCTGCTCATGGAAGAAATGGCTCTGCCAGAGAGGGGGTAAAATCCACTAGTATTTGGAGATGTTTACCCGTGGGACTGCTGCCTTCATTCCCCCTCTTTGGAGATGTTTCTACTTTCTTCCTCCACCTCTCCCACAGAAACTTCTTGGACTCTGTGGTGGGTGTCATGAGCTGCTGTCATGAGCAATCGGAGGAGGCTGTACCCAGCCCTGTGGCTCAGGGACTGGGATCCTTGGCACCTGGGGAGGGTCCCTGCTCCTTGGCTTGCCCAGGCCTTTGCTGTGAGCTCTCATGCACACACTTACTCTTGCAGTGGGCTCCCCACGATGCCCAGATTATCGGCATGGCGTGTCCCTGGACTCAGTTCTTTCTCCAGAGGGATGATCCATGATGCAGGGGAGAAAATAGAGTGCAGTATAGACGGAGGAGTGACTAGAAGAGATATCACTGAAGAGTATAGAAAGCATCAGGTAGTTTATAGTCACCTGCCTGACATTCAGTCCTAATCCTTTCTCTTTCAAACGAAATGAAGGCTTCATCTCACAGCCACTGAAGCCAATGGGAAGCAATTTTGGACTCCTCCTCCACCTCCCAGCTGGTGTGAGTATGAGTCCTAATGCTTTAATTAAAAAGATGGACTGGCAAAAACATGTTCTATCACTAAAACAGCATAATCCTGGCCATGTGCTTGGAGGTTGAGTAAAGAAGAAGTCTCTTTGAAGCTCTCTCCCTTGAGCAACCCTGGGTACCTCTGGCTCCAGCCACTTGGCAACTGGCAGAAAGGCCGTTCTTGTTTTGATTGCTTTAAAATGTTGGCAGTCCCTGGGCACTCTGTTGATCACACCGCTCTCCCCAACACTGGTAGTCTGCCAGTTCTGCCCTTTATTTTGCTTTTTTAATTATTTTAATTATTTTTATTTATTTATTTTTTTAGTGGAGGCTGCAGAGTATTCCGTCTGTCCCACTGCACTTGCCCTGCACTTGTCTGTACTCTTGCTGATACAACCCACGATAACGGTGACTCTCTTTGCTACAAGGGCACCCTGTCGACTTCTGGTCAACTTGTTGAGCACCAGCACACCCAGCTCCTTTCCTGCAAAGCTGCTCTTCAAACAGTCTGCCCCAGCTTGCCCTGCTGCAAAGGGTTCTTTCCTCCCAGGGACAGGACATGGCTGAACTCCCCAGGCCCCTTTCAGCCCGCATCACCAGGCTGTCACTGCCCCTCTGCTGAGCAGCCCTGCCCTCCAGCATGTCAACCACTCACCCCAGTTTGGGATCGTTCATGAACTGGCTGAGAGTGCACTCCGTCCCACCATCGAAATCATTCCTAAAGACAAAAGGCATTGGCTCCAGTATTGACTCTGAAGAACGTCACTGGTAACCATTAGTCGCTTGGACTTTGTACCACTGTTCTCCACCATTCAAGCCAGGCAGCCTCCACCTATTTTCCCACACAATCCATTGCTTACTCCTCTCTCCTGTGTTGACAGGTCTTGGTTCCCATCCATGAAACCCGGCTCTGCACCACAAACCCTCCAGTGTGTGTCCTCACCCTTCCCAATCACGCAGCTGAGTTAACATTGGTGTTTCCCTCTCTTGGGCCCTTTCCAACCCAGCCCAGACCCTCCCTGGCTCTCCCCACCTCCCCTGCCCTCTCCCCAGCCCACCCAGCAGAGCAGACCAGGTTAGAGATGGCCCCACAGCAGTGCCCACAACAGGGTGCTGCAGAGCTCTGGGCACTCACACCACATCCCCTGACCCCCGGCAGGCACAGCAGCTCTGGGGGGGCAGGGATGTACATGTCAGCTGCCCCATCAGCCTCCAAGCTGGAACAGGCCCCCGTGGCACAAGGAGGCAGAGCACAGTGACACTCTGCATCTCCCTTGTTCTTGTGCACAGCAGATTCCCTACCCCCAGACTGCCTGCAGCCCCCCGTGCCAGCCCCTCTCTGCAGCACAGCACAAGGCTCCCTGCCCTGGGGCTCCTCAGGCAGCTCCTGCTGCCCCAGGGACACAGCAGCCTGCCCTTACTTGACCTCCATAGGAACAGATTTCTCCGTCTCCTTTATTCCGCCTTGCCAGCACACAATTGCTCCTTTGCTCTTCCAGGGATGTCCCTGCTCCCAGGAGAGTCTTTCCCCAGGGAAGTGCATTGGTGCTGCCCACCTGGCTGTTCCTGGACCCAACCCTGTGCTCCTCATGGGGCCCCGAGCTGGCAGTGCTGCTCAGCAGAGCAAGTGGGCTGTGGTGCCCTGGGGCCACAGTGTGACTCTGCAATGGTCAAAGTGGTCAGGGTGGGAAGCAGACCCAGCTGGATGGGCAGCATTGCATCTGACAACGCCCTACCGAGACATCTGTTGCCCTGTGGCCATGGACGATGCTCTGAGCAATCACAGGGCATTTCAAATGGCTCACGCTGTGTTCAGGCGTGTCGCGAGATCCAGCCCATGTCTTCTCATTGAAGATGACATGGACCACTCTGCAGCTCCCTTCCCTGGGCCTCCTGGGTCCCAGCTGCCTCTTGTGGGATTGCAGAGCTCTCACTAGCCAGGACATTCACTGCTTTAGCCCTTTCCCTCTGGGTGACTCCACTGCATTTTGCGAAGCTCCATTCACTGCCCACCCCTAAGCACGTGGTGCCCTTGGGGATGCCCTGTGCTCTCCTGATGGATCTATACTCCCTTTGAGAAGGATGGGCATCAGTGTCCAGCCATGTCATATGGGAGATATCACTTGACCATTCACCATCTCCAGGAGCACTGGGCACGCAGAAGCAAAAGCTGAATCCAGCCCTCATTCCCTAACACATCACCTCTAAGCTCATTGCCTTGAGCCCAGGGAGAGCCCCGGAAAAGCAACAGGCCCTTTCAGGGGGAAAGTCCCTGAGCACATTCTTAGCTCCAGCTCTTAAAGGCGAGCCCAACCTTCAAGCACTGCGCTGGGGAAATCTGCTTTTATTACAGAGAGGCCAACTCTGACACAGTGAGAGACATTTACGTAATACCTCTCGGTCAGGCAGACTGGGTTCATGGCTGTAAGGAAGTGGGATGAATTCCAACACTGCTGCACAAACATGATGATCACAGCAAGAATGCCCAAAGCACAAGACTTGTCTGAGGTACTTAGAAACCACTTGTGAAGAGGGATGGGCAGCTCATTGCTGCTGCACTAAAACCAGGAGAATCAGTTTCTTCAGGGCATCCCTGAGCTCCCTGTTCCTCATGCTGTAGATGAGGGGGTTCACTGCTGGAGGCACCACCGAGTACAAAACAGCCACCACCAGATCCAGAGACGGGGAAGAGATGGAGGGGGGCTTCAGGTAGGCAAATACGATGGTGCTGAGAAACAGGGAGACCACGGCCAGGTGAGGGAGGCACATGGAAAGGGCTTTGTGCTGTCCCTGCTCAGAGGGGATCCTCAGCACAGCAGTGAAGATCTGCACATAGGACACCACAATGAAGATGAAACACCCAAAGCCTAAACAAACAGTAACCACAATAAAGCCAGCTTCCCTGAGGTAGGAGTCTGAGCAGGAGAGCTTGAGGATCGGGGGAACTTGACAGAAGAACTGACCCAGGGCATTGCCATGGCAGAATGTTACTCCAAATGTGTTCCCAGTGTGCAGCACCGCACTGAGAAACCCACTGGCCCAGGCAGCTGCTGCCATTTTGACACACGCTCTGATGCCCATGATGGTCCCATAGTGCAGGGGTTTACATATGGCAACATAGCGATCGTAGGCCATGACTGTGAGAAGAGAATACTCAGCCAAAACGAAAAAGGCAAAAAAAAAGACCTGTGCAGCACATCCTGAGTCGGAAATGGCCCTGGTGTCCCACAGAGAATTGGTTATGGATTTGGGGACAGTGGTGGAGATGGTGCCAAGGTCAAGGAGGGAGAGGTTGAGGAGGAAGAAGTACATGGGGGTGTGGAGGCGGTGGTCGCAGGCTATGGCTGTGATGATGAGGATGTTGCCCAGGAGGGCAGCCAGGTAGATGCCCAGGAAGAGGGAGAAGTGCAAGAGCTGCAGCTGCCGTGTGTCCACAAATGCCAGGAGGAGGAACTCATCTGGGAAACTGCTGTTGGGCATTTGCTTCTTCTGAGCTTTCAGAACTGTCCAAGGAGGAAAAGGCATTGATAAGTTAAATAGTTTTCTCTGAGCCCAAACCAAACTATTCTTAGTACAAACCTCCACATTCCCTCTCTTCTCTCCCTTTGTTCAGATCCCTTTTCTGATGGCTGGTTTACGGTGGCTGAGTGTGCCGTGCACAGCAGGGGCCTCGGGGTGTGGGCTCCAGAGGAGTCAGTCCTGCTCTGCTGGGGTTGTAAATGGAGGTGTCAAACTGCCCCCAGGATTTGGGGGGGATTCCTGGAGATGGGAACTGTGAGCTGAATGAAGGGGATTCAGTCCAGTGACCCAGTGGGAATATCCTCTTTTAATCCTTGTAATAGATGAATACAGCACTCATGGCAGCTGTCTCTGAAAGAGAAGACCCTTGCGAGGGATTCATCTCCCCCAGCCTTGCCCTCCTGAACACAGGTGTCTGTGTCGGAATCAGCCCCACCAGTTCCCACTCCAGCAAGCCACAGAAACACTGGAGGGAAGGCAGGGGATGACCCCACCCTTCCTAGACATCTCTATTCCAGTGAGAGGGACCCTCTCCTCGCATCAGTTTACCCTCTGCACTCTTTCTCCAGGCTCTGCAAAGGGAGTGGGATGTGACTAGCTCTGATGTACACAGCCTGCAGCAGATTACAGCCACCCATTTTGTGGAAAGTTCGTTCAACAGTTTATTCAGAAAATGGGCTGCAGTGGAGTGATCTGATTCTACGTTTCTTGAGTTTTGAGATGCCTCCATCGCACCGTGGGAGCATTCTTTGATGCAGTAGAAATCTTTGGCATTTCAATTTCTCTCAGCATTAGAACTTAAGTGTCCCAGCAGGAAAAGGGCTCACGGTGTCTATATACTACAGACAGAGTCAGGGGATCTGGACTGTGCAGGAGTCTTGCTGCCCGCTGCCCTGTGCTAGCACCTCTCCCAGCTAAAGGACAATCCCACTCCCAAGTTACTCTAAGAAAGGACCTGGACTGAGGTGAGAGTGGAGGAATGTAGCTCCAGAGGGAAGATTTCCCCATTCTTCTCTCTCAGAGCAGACATGGGGAGTGTGCTCTGGAGAGCTCGTCAGAGCAGGTGAGGAGGTTTCTGACTTGCATGACCAGCACAAAGACTCTCCGCTATCACAGCTATGCTATGGCAGAGCTGAGGTCTTGTGGAGGGCAGCTTGCAGCCTGGCAGGACACCCCAGAGAGACAGTCAAGAGATCTAAAGAAGGGTGAGGGGGGGCAGCCTTAAGCGAGAGTCAGATCGTTCCCCAATCAGATGAAATGCATTGCCTAGAAGGTTAGAAGGGCCTTGGGCACATCACTGCCATGAAGACAGCTCCACGCAGGACCCACAGGGTCAGTGCCTTAACTGCAGCTGAACCCCTCTCCTTCACCCCGGAGAGCAGGGCAGCAAGAAGCAGAGCAGCACAGAGAGGAGAGGAAACAAGCAGCAGTACCATGACCCTGCCACCAAAGGGAAAGCCAGGAGGGAGAGCCAGACGGGCAGTTAGGAAAGCCTTCCCCTCTCCCAGCTCTGCCCACCACCTCCCAGGCAGCGGCATCGCAGCACAGTCACTCTCAGCCCCTTTGCCGTGCAGTGGGAAATGGGCACGTCACAGCAGAGATGTCCCTCTGCTCTGCTGCAGCTCAGGCTGCTGAGGAGGGGGCTCCTGCCCTGCAGCCCATGGCCTTGAGGGCAGAGGCTGTGCTGGGTGGGAGAGGAGACACGGGGGGCTTGCTGAGAGGAAGATGTCTGCATTGCAGGGACTGACCGGGAGTTTTCCTAATTCCCCCTCCCACAGCATTTATGTCTCTACTTTCCTCTCACTCGCTGATCATATCTCCCCTGCCTGGAGCTTTTCCTCCTGGCAGCTGTTTCGCTGCCCCATCTCTTTTCTCTGCCAGCGCTCACAGACCCCATCCCACCCTCTGGGCCCTCAGTCCTGCCCTGCAGAAACCTCCCAGCAGCAGGGCACTGCCCAGGGGCATCTCTGGCTTTGCAGGTGCTAAGGAGCAGGTCAGACAAACGCTGGTGAGGCCAGGCAAGGTGATGGTGGTGCTTTCTGTAGGCAGAGCTCTGGGTGAAAGGATGCAATGAGGTCCCTCACAGAACTACTGAACTCTCACTGTAATGGTCTGGGAGCATCAGCCTCTTGTCCAAACCTCACAGCTCCTGTCCTCTCCTCTTGCCCACCCCCACCTCTCAGCTCCTGCAAACAGTGGGAAACTGAAAGCAGAGACTCAGGAAAGGTCCTTATCTTTCAGGGAACCCCGGCCATGGCTGTCTGCTTGAAAAGGTCCCCTGCAAATATCCTGGGGGTGAGCGAGAGCTGAGAGCAGCCCTGACCCCCGCAGCACCCTCTCAACAGGAGGATGAAGCCACCCTTCTCGGGGTCGCTCCTTCCACCCAGAGCTTCTCCCTGCAGCGCCCTGGGCAGCTCCCCGGGCAGGCTGAGTGCTGACCCTCGCAGGCGGCAGAGTCCCTGCCCCGGGCACACAGCACCCTGGGTCGCAGGGACACTGCTCTCAATTACAGCCCGCGCACACCTGGGGGCACTCCCTGGCTTCACACCCCAGCACCGTCCCTGGCAGAAGGTAGCCGTGATGGCCTGTCCCTCTGACGGTGTGGCTGGGAAGCCCTGCTCTAAAGCACCACCTGCTCCAAACAGGAGGAGCTGGCAGAGCCGCCCTGACAGACCCTCTCAGCTGTGGAAGGTGCCAGCTTCAGAGGAAGCCTCCTGCAGCCACAGCAGCAATGTTGCCCTGCAGCCAGAGACTTACTGTGTTAGGGGCTGGGAAGATTTCTTGCTGCAGGCAGCTCTCAGCCATCCTCTGATGCCCCATTATCTTCAACTTTGGAGATGTCCATCTCATTCTGGCCCCTGCAGGCAGTGCCCGGAGTCCTGCTTCTCCAGGAAAAGGAGCTGCACTTGGACAGAGCTGGCTCTCTGCAGCGCCTGCCAGCTTGCCATGGGCTCCGGCAGCCCCAGGAGCCAAGCCCAGCTCAGGAGCAGAGGCCCAGCTGATGATGTGACTTTTTATGTCCCCTGGGCACCCTTGAGACCTTCCTGGGGCTCCAGGGCTGACAGTTCCTGGAAGGCAGCAGGGTCACCCCTGGGAAATAGCCACGGAAGTAGATGAAAATAATCACCGAGAATCCCTCTCGAAACAGTGCAGAGACTGACTCTAGCATTGCAGTTGGTCTCACCAGAGCATGGCTATCTAGGAGAGGTGGAAACGTCCCACTCTGGAAAGCCCTGCTCCCATCTCATAAGAGCACAGGCACAAGAAGGGAGTTCCTTTGCTCATGCTTCATGGATGATTTAGAGGAGTTAATCAATACATCTAGTGCTCACTGCGAAGCCCTTCGTTGGAATAGGATACAGTTCTCTCCCGTGCTCTCCACAAACTCACAGGAGGTGGGATTCCCCTTGCCCAAGCTTAGTGTGCGCAAAATGCCTGTCTGCATGGCAGCTCCTTGTTTAAGCTCCCACTGGAATCAAGGGAGATGCAGGGAGGCACTCAGCTGTCCACGCACACACACACCCCCTTGGACATCTGAAGGGCCAGAGGTGATCCAAGACATGTTCCACTTTCTGCTTGCTCTGATGGAACAATTATGAGACCCATATGCTTCCAGGACATCAGCTGGTTGCCAGGAGTAGAATCTCCTTGGCCATCTGAAATGACACTTGATGCCGACTACTGCAAGAGCTCCGCTCACTAGGAAGCCGAGTTATATGCAGAACCCGACATTGCAAACAGCTCATGCAGGGCCATGTCTGATGCACGGGGTGTCCAGCACAACCACCAGGTTTCTAGCAGGTACAGCACAGGACCTGCAGGAAAAGCATGCCCTTTTGGAGTGGTTGCTGGGCAAACACCCCAGGGCTTCTCGCATTTCCTGCCTGTTCACAAACAAGGCATTCCCACCACTGCCTTTAGGCAAAATCCATCCCATCTACATCCCAGACCATACTGCAAAAATGGAAGGCACACCACACCAAGGTCTCCACGCATGCCGACCCTCTCAAACCCCACTAGTTCTTCTCTCCCTAAACCTTTTCTCAGCTCTCATGCTATGAACAGGGACAGTGCTAATGATGCAGCCACAGTGTGCCTGGCTTGCAGACTGTTCAGGCCCAGGGACATTTCAGGGTCACCTTGTCTTTCTTGGAGATCTGGTCACCTCCATCACATGTGCCAAGGTGCTGCAGAGCCAGCTCAGGAACCAAGCACCTCTCCTGCCACAGCTGCATGGCCAGCTCTCTTTCCTTCTTGCTTGGGAACAGGTATCACCATGACAAGTCTACGCTCAGCCCTGGTGCCACAGCGGAGGTTCTGCAGCTCAGATGTACAGAAATGCACAAAGCCTGGGGCACAAATGCAGCACACAGGAACAGAAAGCAGGGAGAGGCGGCAAAGGAGGAATTGAGAAATGTTGTCCAGGGAAGTAGGGAAGCTGTTAGGAAAGCCAAAGCACTGTTAGGACTGAGGCTACAAGGAATGTCAAGGGCAAAAAAGATGATCTGCTATTGCTTCAGTAACAGTGAAAGCATAAACAAGGGAAATGTGGGCCCATGGTGGAGGACTGACTGGGGCAGGCAATCTGGTAACAGCAGAGGTAGATGGGTCTGGAGAACTCAATCCCTTGGCTTCAGGCCCCACCAGCAAGGTGTCCCGGGCCATTGTGCCTAGAGTCAGGAGTCCTGAAGAGAAAAGCAACCAGCAGGGCCTGGGGATTGAGGCAGGAATTATTGGCAAGTGGACGGGATTGGATGAGCTGCAGCTGAGGATGCTGAGAGAGCTGGCCTCTATCTCGCAAGGCCACTCTCTGTCATCTTGGAAAGCTGTGGAGATTCGGGGAGGACCCAATGCCTGGAGAAGGGCAAATGTTACATCCCTCTTCCACAAAGGCCACAAGCACAACCTGGGCAACTACAGGCCGTTCAGACTCACTTTGATGAGGAGAGCGTCATGCAGCGAGCCCCCTCTAATCACGTTTCTGGGTAAAGGAAGGAGAATGAGGTGCCTGGGAACAGTCAGCACAGATTTCCTGAGGGGAAATCATGCCTCACCAACGTGATGGCTTTCCATGTTAAAAGAACTGTATTTGTGGATGAACAAAGAGCAGTGAACGTCAGTTACCTCAACTTTCAGAAGGCTTTTGACACTTTCTCCCGCAGTATACTTGCACACAAACTAGGCCTCTATGGTCTGAGTGGCTGGACAAGCAAATGGACAAAGAACTGCCATCATAGCTGGATGATGGGGCTCAGAGGGTAGTGGTGAACGGGTAGCATTGTTCCTGGAGGGTTGGAGTAATGGAGCACCACAGGGTCTCTCCTGGGACCTCTCCTGTTTTACACCTTATGAATGAGCTGCAGGGGGAACTTTCGTCACGGTTGTACACGACCCCAAACTGAGTGGGCACCAGTCTTCGTCTTGAGGGCTGCCACTGAGAGGGACCTAGACAGGCAGGAGCAATAGGCTGCCAGGAATCTCATGAAATTCTGCAAGGACAAATGCCACGTTCCTGCACCCAGGACAGACCAACTCCCTGCAGACATCCAGGCTGGGCACTGCGGGGCCATGGAGCAGCTCTGTGGAAAAGGACATGAGGATTTTGGCAGACCGAAGGCAAAATATGAGACAGCTGTGTGGCCAACAGCACCTTGGGCCGTATGAATAGGAGCATGGCCAGGAGGTCAAGGGAAGTGATCAGACCCTTCTGTTACGCACTTCTTGGACAACATGTACAATACTGCACCCGCTTTTTAGCCCCTCAGGACAAGGGACCTTCTGTACAAAGAGATCCTCAAGAAGACAAAGCCAGGCTCTTCAGAATGGTGCATGCTGGAGGAGGAGAGACCACAGCCATAGGTCAAAACCAGAGAGGCGCACACTGGAGAGAAGCAAAAAGGTTTTTACTGAGAAGACAGGCAAGCACTGGAACATGTTGCCCAGAGAAGCTCTGGTATCTGCAGCCTTGGAGGTTTTCCAGCCTGAATCAAGCCCTCAGCAACCTGCTCCGACTCCAAAGCTGATCCTGCTGTGAGCACAAGGTTGGGCTAGAGGCTGCCTCAGGTCCCATCCACCTGGAAAGATTCCTCCAGCTCTGCTCTTTTTGATGTTAGGGAAAGCCCTCAGTTGTCCTTCACCATAGAAGTAACTCAGGCACAAGTCTGAGCAGATCAACTAGCTTTCAGGTCCGGCTGCACTCAGAGACGTCCAGATGCAGGGCTGCTTGGCAGGTACCCCTGAACAGCCCTGATCACTCCTTTACTTCACCTTTTGTTGGGTTTTCTCTCCTTTACCCCTTCCATGTTCAGCCCTCTTACTATCCTCATACCCGTCCATACAAGCAGCCCCCCTCTGGTTACCCTTTCCTCCAAGGCCCTGGTTGTGCTTGCTTTGTACCCTCAGCTGCCATTTCTGAGATGGCTGCCAGGGTCATTCCTACCTAGGTCAGCAATTCCATGAAACCAGGACCTCCTCTTTTCGTACTTGAATCTGCAATTCCTCCTGTTACCTTGCCAGAGGCACCACACGTCAGCATGCACCATCTACACACACACATTAAGAGCTGACACAATGAGCTTCAGTGCGGTGGACCCTCAGAAACTTGGGGATTCAGCCAACAGGAACCTCATGAAGTTTTACCAAGACAAGTGGCAACTCCTGCACATGGGAAAGAACAACCCTGTGCACCAGGACAGGCTGGGACCCGAGTGCCTCAGGAGTGGCCTGAGGAGAAGGGTGTGTGTGTTGTCACATGAACCAGTGGATTGTGCTCGCTCTGAGTGAGTTCAGATGCCTTCGGGGTTGCATTAAGAGGAGTGTGGCTACCAAGAGAGGGGGCATTAGTATCCCCCTTGACTCAGTACTAGTGTGCCCAGAAGAAAAGCTGGGCAAAAGTCCTGGGAAGGGGAGAAACTTCCCCAGATTTGCTACCAGGTCTGGCCCATGGCTATATGGACCCTGCCAGGCACCAGGCTCCCACACAAAGCCCTCCACATGACGGCTCTTAAGGGCATGTTTGCTCTTCTCAGGCCTATCACGTCTATCTTAAGCAGAGCCGATGGAGAAACCTTGCTGAGGACTTGGAAAAGCAAAGAGCCTGCTGTGGTGGCTCAGGGAGGAAGGCTGCCTCCTGTCCCACACGCTCTGACATCCTCCTTCTCCAAACAGTGACCCACAGGAGAAACCAGCCCTGAGTGAGGCTCACCAAAGCATCTCAGCGTGTGGCCACGCTTTGTGCTCTTTCATCCCACAGCACTTGCAGCCCGTCTCTGAAAAACATCAAACCCCAAAGCAGCCCCCAAGTCCCAGCTGCCCGCACAGCTCTGCCCAGGGCAGAGACCTGTGGGCGCGGGGCTGCAGAAGTGACTTCTCCAGGGCCCCCTTGGAGAGAGGTCACTGCCTTTGGCACCGTCTGCAGACGTTCCTCAAGGATTTCTCAGAGAGTTCTGGGACAGAACTGGGGGGGAAGGGAGGGGACTGCTTTGCAGGACAGGAGGGGAAATGGCTCTGCTGCCTCCCTGCCTCTGCCATCTCCATGGCGATGACCTACTGAGCCCCAGATGACACCCGCTGAGGTCACAGTGGCACGTGCTGCTGCATCACAGGCAGGTCTCCCTGGTGCCATGGCAGAGCCCTCACTTCCCTGCGAGGCCCCGGAGCTGCTGGGCACTGCTCACGCGCTCCCCACCGCTGCCCTGTGGAGCCGCTCCACAACCAGGAGCGGGGACAAGAGGCAGCAGGGCCACGTTGGGGCCCCTCGCCGACAGGCAGAGGAGAGGGGCACCTTGGAGTTTTGGGTGACGAGACGCCAAGAGCGTCCTTTGTCCCTGGATGGACAGGAGAGCCAAGGGCAAGGGGGCAAGCGAGATGGAAGGCAGCTGGATCGAGACCATCAGCCCCGACCGCGCTTCAGTGACTCTCCCTGGTGAGAAGGCAGTGGCCAGCCTCCTCTGTTTTCTGAGAAGAAGCCTTCTTTAATGAAGGACATCCTAGAACTGCTAAAGCCCTGAAGAAACATTAAATCAAAATGTCTTATTTTCTATGTTAATACTGACAATTTGGTGAAAGAATTCAATGTCCACGTATCCCTAACTGAACTGTCCTCATTAGAATACAAAAAATCATGCCCATAGGTCAAAAACACCCACGCCTGGGCGAGGACCCCTCCCCTGAGCATGCACAGTAGTAAAATGGTGTATAAGCAATATTATAATTGTATGTAAATCACTAAGCAATCAGTGCAAAAGGGAAAGTTGCAACCCTTGCAATTTGTTTGCATAAATGCTACTTGGAAAGCAGGCCAGGGTATGCTGGATTTGTGGGAAACCACCGAGCACCCAGGCTTGCACAACTCCAAAAGAAATAAGCAAATGTCTCTCCTGAGTGTGTAATTATTGGCTTATTGCACACCGGGCAATGAATCCGCTTTTCGGAAAACAGAGGGAGGGAAGGAAAAGGGAAGGAGGAAGAGAAGAAGGGAAGGAGGGAGGGGAGGAGCAGAGGAGGCCAGGGCAGCCCTGGGGGCCCAAGGGCCGCTGTTGCTAGGCAGCACCCGGGGGGAGGGGCAGGAGGAGACCACGTGACCTGCAGCTGTTGCCATTGCCAGGCAACGCTGGGCGGGGCTGCCCCTGGCCCCGGGGGAGGTGTCCCCGCCCTGGGGCAGTTGGGCCTGGCCAGGGCAGCCGTGGTGGGGCGGTGTGTGGGGCCGGGAGCGTCGGGGAGCCGGGCCCTCCGCGGCCCCTGGCCCCGCTGCCCCGGCGGTCTGGGGGCTTGGGGGAGCGGGGCCCACGCCCGGGCCCTGCGCCCGGTGGCTGCCGGCAGGAAGGGGCGGCCGAGGGCCCTCGCTGGGTGCCACAGGCCGGACCCGGCTCCTCCCAGCAGCTCTGGCGCTGACCTGGCTCTTCAGGGCAGAGCTGAGGCTCTTCATGTGCCTGGTCTTCCCCCCGGGGGCTCCTCGGGAGTGGGATCCCCAAATCTCCGTGGCTTGTGGTGCGGCTCCTGCTGCTGCCCTTAGACCTCCTCCGCACGCCCCGTGCACACGGGCTGGGGAGCCCCTGGGCCAGGAGCACGGTCGGGAACGGGGCTGGAGGAGGAGACAGGCCGGGCTGCGCTGTCAGGGACAAGGCAGGGAAAGACCAGCCTGTAACCAGCTGCTTGTCCATACGTGACCGGACCCTTTGATCCCCTTTTCCTTCTGCTTTCCCTCACCTGTTCCTCCCCAAACCGCCCTGATGCCTCCCTCTCCCTGCCCTTGGTTCCTCCCCTGAACTTCCTGTACCAAGTTCTGCACCATCCCAGGCTGCTCCTCCCTGCGTCCCATCCCACATCCCGCTGCCCCGCGGGCAGTGACTTTCTGAGCCTGGCCAGAGACCCCGGGGCCTTTCTGGTGAGGTGTCGGGATGGGTGTCACCCATCCATGGGGCTGGGGCCTCTCTGGTGGCCACCTCGGGAGGAGCCGGGGCAGGTGCTCTGCTTGTCCCAGCGGGTTATTGGGCTTCCCCCGCCAGTCGAGGTGCCTCTGGGCATCTCTGTGTCCGTGGGGCCTTTTGGTGCACAACCTAACACAGGCTTTTGCTGTGACAGCCGCAGGCTCTGCTTCCTTCCCTGTGTGGTAATTGCTTAAAAACCCCCACAAAGCTGAAAAAATTCCAGGGTTGCTATGGATGTGAAGGATAGGAGACATTGCTCAGATCAGTGCTGTCAGGCAGCTTGGAGGCAGCTCTTTTACAGCGCCACATGTCTATGAACCTGGAGCATTTCCTTCTGTTCCTCCTCAGCCAGCAGAGGAGACATGGAACGAGCATATTTTATAGGGTGTCTTTGCTGATGATTCCCTGTAGTCAGGTGTTATAACTGATGACCCAACACCTGCCTGAGAGCAGTGCAAGGGAACCGCACAGCTCATGATGGGGGAAAACCAGGAACAGGCTGGATCGTGTCTGTTTGTATAGCAGGAATCGGAAAGTAGGAGGCATGGGGCAGCATGGCACTGAGACCCTCCAGCTGGCTCTGAACAAGAGTTGCCTCAGGAATGGGATATAAATATAATATGTGCTGCATTTTTCGTCTGCGTTTCGAAGTGGCAGATAGGGCTTGCTCGCCTCAATCTTTGAGACAGTGCACTGAGAGAAGACTTGCAGTTTGCCCAATACCGATGTCAGGACAGAGCCAGAGCCTCTGCATCATCTCAGCCCGTGTCCTCTCCTTAAAACACATACAGCTGTTTGCAAGAGCATTTACCTGGGTGACTTCCAGAGCAGTTCCCCAACATTGCATCCATGACTAGAGCTTCTGTAGTTCAGTTTGAATCAAACACCAGAAATGACGAAGAGGACTCCGCAGTTCCCAATAAAAAATATAATACTTGGCCCTGTCCCTGCTGGGAAGATCCTACTGCCTGGCAGCCAGGTGCAGGCCAGGAGGCAATGCGCGGCCTGGCGACCCTTGGCCTCCCCCAGCACCTTTGGCTCAGCTCTCCCTGGCCAGCTGCCAGCAGCAGCCTGGTCTTGCTGGGGGGGCCATGCCCCAGCTGATGGGGAGCAAGGGGCCTCCTGCCAGGCTAGTGCCTCCTCCTCCTCTTTGGTCCCTGGGGGAGGGCAACAGGGTGCGGGGTGGGCTGCCCCTCTGGGGGGTCCCCCTCCATGGGCTCCTCCTCCTCCTCAGGGGGGTCCAGCTCCATGGGTTCTGGGGTGGCTGCACTGGTCTGGAAAAGGGTGGTGTGTTGGTCCCAGATGGTTGTGCCTGCCTTTCTCCACTCCCACAGCCGCTTTGCCTGGTTCATGGCTGGAGCTCTGCTGGCAGGCAGGAGTGGAGAGCTCGATCCTGGGCCCTCTCCCACCATCGGCCTCTTAAAGGCTCTGGAACAGCGGTGCTGAGGTCACTGCTGACACGAGGAGGCCGTGGTGACAGCATGCCTGGCTCGGTCCCCACCCGCAGGGGCCCTGCCTGGCTCTACTGCATGGTGGGATGCTGGGGGCTGAAGGGTGCCTCCTTGGGGAAGGGGCTGTGGTGCTGGGGGCTGCTCTCCTGGAGACCCTTCCCATGGACCATCTCGCCTGGCCGAGGGAACGGCTGCTCCTGCGCCAGGGAAGTGCTTGCTGCCTGCCCAGCGTGGGCCATGGGCTCCAGCCCCGTCCTGTGCTGGGCACCTCTGCTGCAGTCGCTCCCGGGTGTCCCTGCCTGTCCCAGAGCCCTGGGAAGCCCCTGCTGGGGGCCAGCCCTCCCGGCATGGTCTCACCAGTGCCGAGCAGAGGGGCAGCCCCACTGCCCTCGACCTGCTGGCTGTGCGCTGATGCCTCCTGGGAGGTGGCTGTCCTTCCTGCAGGGCATTAGCAAAGCCTTTTCCCACAGCTCTTTCCTCCTCCCCACAATCTTCTTGCTAATGGGTCAGTGCAGGAGAGGACTTTCCCCTCCCTTCCAGCCTGCTCAGCCCCTGCAGCAACCTCCTCTGTTGGGAGCTGCCTTTTCTGCAGAGGTGAAGAGCTTCTCTGCCAAGGAGTTTCTGGGTCCTGCCATGCTGTAGCTACTGCTGTCGATGTCTTGCCCAAAGGAAAGAAGTGGGGAAGTTGTGTAACAGAGACTATTTTCTTCCCCTTTCTCATTCTGCTGGTATCTGGTCAGATGAGCTGAGCAAGTGCAAAAGGCTTTTTGTCTCCCCGCATTGCAAGGGATTCTCAGGATGGTGGTGATGATGCAGACAGAAGAGGCCAGGCTCAGTAGAAATGGGAAAAGAGCTTCTATAAAAGAGATCAAGGAACTCAGCAGCAGGATCACTGTAGGATCATCACAGGAGTGATTAATGATGGGCATGAGTTCACACAAGAAATTGTCTGTCTCACTAGCACCAGAGAGACTTAGCTGTGACGTAAGGCACATGATTAGGGTACAAGCCACACATCCGCCAATGTGGCTCACAGCTGCAAGGTCAAGATGGAATTTCATATTTGCTACTGAGATTCCTGCAGAGATTTGCCCCTTGCTCAGTACCAGGGGTAGACCCGTCTTGCCAGAAGATAACATTATGCACAGGCCAAGAAACCAAAACAATGAAGCTGTGCAATGCAGACCTACACAGAAACAGTGTACAAGGACACCAAGGCAGAAGACATGACCCCTGATGTGATCATGCAGCTGACATGCCCCGGATGAGCACAGTGTCCCTGTGGAGATGGTCCCCCTCACGCTGTCCCTTCAGAGGCATGCCCTCAGGCCCCTTTAGGACTCACACCTGGAAACAGAGAGGAGGTGATCCTGGCCTCTGCTCCTCCTGGCATCTCTGCTGCCCCACAGCCTCGCTCTTCAGTGCCGTCCATAGCTCCCGCAGCAGTGTTTCCTCCAAACGCTCCCCTCTGGCCCCAGGCTCACCCAGACCCTTGTGGCCATTTCTCTATTCCTCCCATCACTAGCTCCTCCCTCAGTCCCTCTCTCTCTGCACCTCTTTTTGCTGAAATCCCACCGACAGTTAATGGGGGTGGGGGATGACTAGGACAGGAGATAGCACACACTCTCACCCCCCTCCACTCTCTCTAGGCCTCCCGAGGGAAAAGTGGACCAGGAAAACCTCAGGCAAAGAAGGCCCTGAGGGCCTCTGCCCTTTCCGTGGGGTTCAGGATACGGAATTATTGACAGGTTTCGCCTTTCCACTTCTCATTTCTTTGCAGCAAAAAATAGTGTACTCAGCTTTACACACTGCATTTATGAGGCATCATCTCCTTTCTGAAGTCTGGTTTCAAAGCTACAAGTTGTGGATGAATACCTTCCTTTTGGAAAAGCTCTGAAGCATGGAGTGTTTGAGGCAGATTAATGCATAGGACAAGAAGAGCTGGAAGTCACTGCACAAAACATCGCTGGTTCAGCCCACTTCCAGTTAACTCCAGCTCACATTTGGTTTCCCAGTAAGAGCACAGCAGAGTGTTACAGTGTTTCCCGGCCAGCGTAAGTCTTTGCTAGAGGCAGCTCAATCCATCGCCAGACATGTTAAGATGGAATGGTAGCTTTTAAGCTACAGCTGAAAACAGGAGTTTGGACAAGCATAGCATCCCCCTGGCACCCCCCGTCAGTCCTACATCAGTCAGCTGAAATTCCATGACCAAGTCAGTCTCTTTCCAAGGAAAAATCACAGGTGGAGGAGTCAGGGTTCTCAGCTGTGCTTTTTATTGTTAAAGGCAGGGTGAGCTCGGTGGCAAGTATTTGGCAGGCAAACGTCCTCCACAGCGAGGTGCAGTCACAGCTGGCTGTGCAGTGTGCCTGCACATGCCATTCCAGATGTGTGCAGCGGTGCCCCGGGAGAAGGGTGGTGCTGCAGGGTTGGACATTTGCCGGTCTGCACGGCGCCCAGTGTCCCTGTCACTCTCCACCCCACGCAGTGCAAGGCCAGGGGTATCAGAAGGGTGGTGGCCACGCTGGGCAGCTCCCAAAGGTGGACGCCAGCCTGCAGGGCAGGTCCCAGCTGATGCTGTCCCTCGTGAGCAGGACCAGGCAGAGCAACACGAGCTGCAGGCAGGCGAGGAGCACAAACAGCTTCCTGCAGGCCAGGAGAGGGTTAAGACAGCGGAGGGGAGAAATCTGTCTCATCTGTTTCCAGACATCACCTGCAGATGCCACCAGGCCAGCAACTGGCACCCTGCATCATGCTGGGCACACCACCCCCCTGCCCCGTTCCTGGGCCTCAGCTTAAGGGCCCAAGCATCTCGGCTCTGCTCTTCATCTCCCTACTGAGCCCAGAAACAACCACCACCTCCGCAACCCCGGGAGAAGGGATCCTGAGCTGTGTCCGTGTTGAGAAGGGAGAAGCTGATGGATGCCTTGGGACCGCCAGCCTGGGCATCCCACCCCCCGCAAACCAGCCCTGGCACGCCGAGCCCCACGCGGCAACTCACTGCAGCCAAAAAGTGATGCCCTGCCTCTTTGCCACCAGCTGCTCCTCCTGCAGGTCAAGGCACAGCAGGGCATGTGTCGGTGTGGGCAAGACTGCTGGGCCTTGGGGGCTCAGACCCCCACCCTCATCCCCACTGAGACCAGTGCCCCCAAAGCCAACGGGTGCCCTGCACACCCTTTCTTCCCCAAGGCCCACGTCGGGCTTGTCCGTCCTACCAGCTTCACAGCCACCATCTCCCGCATAAGTGACGTGGACAGCCTGGCCGCCTGCTCCGTCTTCCCCCTGTTGTGGGCACCACAGGCAGTTGGGGCGTGAGGAGCGAGCTCGGCCGGCATTGGGACCACCAGATGGGCAACAGGGACCCGGGGTGCTGGACAGGCTCTGCTGGGGCTGAGGCAAGGCACCCCAGGCTCCCAGCATCAAAAACACCCTTCCCTCCACTCCCTTCCCACGTCAGGCTCGGAGGGCATTTAGGAGAGGCTTGGAGCTCTTCAGAGCTGTTCAGAGCTGCTTCACAGAGCCAACCAGTGTGGGGGTTGGTTGGTTGTTTTTCTTTCCATCAGGTACTTTGGAAAAGGCACTGGGCCCTTGCGAGAAGGTTTGGAGGACTCGAAGGGAGGCTGAAAACTGTTGTAGAGCCCCTTAGGGCTGCCCAGAGCTGTTCAGCCCTCAGCAGAGGATTTTAGAGCTTGTGCGAGTGGTTGACCGCTGTTCAGGGAAGGTCTGAAGCCACGCAGAGGCTGTTGGGAGTGCTCCAGAGGCATTCTAGTGGGGTTGGGAGCACCTTAGATGTCGGAGGAGGAGGATGAGATCAGGGGCTCTGTTGTCCGGGATTGGCACAGCCCTTCCCAAGCTGGGACTGGGGACACAGAGACCTGGGAGCTGCACAGAGCCCCGCCCCACAGGTTGGGCGCGGGGGCCTGTCCCCACTCACCCCACTGTCTGCCCTTGGAGGCCCTCGCGTCTCTCCCGGAGGCACTCGCGTTCTTTCCTCAGCACCTGGACGAAGGAAGGGCCCTGCTCAGTAGTCCACGCCAAGCCCACCGTGAGGGGGCTTTCCCCACACAAAGACCTCGTCCCGCCTTGCTTCCTACACCTAGTACCTTCTCGATCTCAGCCTGCTCCCACAGGGCCTCTGCCAGCTTGGCTGCTGACTGCTTCTCCTGCAAAGCAACCGGGCCACATTGCAAAGAGCCCAGGTGGGACTGGCGATGCCCAGTCAGTCTGCAGGGCGCTGCGAGGCCAGCCGGGGCCAGGGAGGCAGGGACACAGGCGTCCTTGGGGGCTGGCACCACACCCAGCAGCTCTGCCCGCCTAAGCGGTGTTTTCACGGGGGTTACAGACCTGGTGGAGCTCCTTCCGGGCCGCGTCTCCCTCGGCCTTCACCTCCGTCAGCTCTGCCTGGGAGAGAAGAGGCAGTGGGAGCATCTCGGTGGGGGGAGCTGGAGGACCCCCAGGGACCAGTGTGGGCTCTAGGCCCAGGGCCCTGGCTGAGACTGGGCGTCCCCAAACCACGCAGTCCCCCCACCCCTCTCAGGGTCCCTGGGGGAGCCAGCTGGACAGCGGAGCATCTGCCTCACCTGGAGCTGCGGGAGGACTTCTTTGGTCCTCTCCAGCTGCTGGGAGCTCTGGGCATGCTGCGCTGCCAAGGCGAAGTGCTGTGGAGATGAACCGGGGGTGAGGGCCAAGCGCGAGGGGGTCGTGGGGCAGCCAGAGGGGTGTCCGAGGGGGTGTTGGCACGGGGCTCTCGGTACCTCGGTGGTGAGCTCCTGCAGGGTGGTGCGGAGCTCCTCTTTCTCCTGCTCCTGCAGGGATGGGGACAGTGCTGGGGAGCAGGCCTTGGAGCCCCCCGTGCACACGCCCGGGCATCCCCAGCACCTACCAAGCCCCGGAGCTGCTCCTGCATTGCAGCTGTCTCCTGCTCGCTCTCCTTCAGGCAGCTCAGGAGGGTGCTGAGCTCTTCCCTCAGCCTCACGTCGGGCTCCTCAGCCCCCTCCCAGGAGCGCTGCAGCCTGCGGGGTTGAGGAGAGGGGAGGCTGCTGAGTGCAGACCCCCGGGGCAGAGATCAGGCACCCAGGCAGGCGGGTAGCACCCAGAGCCCTCCGGGACGGGTGGCAGGGCCCGCCCCCCACCTCCACCCAGCCCCGCAGGGCCCCCATCGAGGGCCAAGGCGTGCAGGGGCTGCAGACAGCCTCCGGGACCCGAGTCTCAGCCCCGAGCAGGATGGAGCCATGCCCACCCAGCCATCCCTTCTTCCAACGCGCTGCTAGCTGCTCGCAGGACGCCACAAGCCTGCTCCTGCTCCAGCAGCTTCTCCAGCAGGTCCCGGCGTTCATCCTGGTGCCGCCGCAAGCAGAGCTGCAAGTCCTCCAGCTCCATGGGCACAGGCATGCACTGCAGGCCGAGGGGCCGGCAGCTCCTCTGGGCCAAAGGCGCTTCACCCCCTCAGCCCGAGAGAGCCCTTCTCCCAGGGGCCGCAGGCAGCTCGGTGTCCCGAATGCCAAGGATGCTGCTCTGCCCCACTGTGAGGTCGCCCCAGCCCGCCCCGCCTTGCCCTGCCCCAGGCTGCTGTGACACGGCTGCTCTTCTCTGACCTCACTGCTCCTCTCTGGCAGCACCGCTGTGGGGCTGCTGGAGCCCGAGGGGGACCCGGGGGTTGCAGAGGCCTCAGCCCCACCCAGGGCTGTCTAGACACGGCCACCTCGACACCAGCCCGCAGGGACGTGCATTGGTGAGGGCAAGACTGCTGGGCTTTGGGGGCTCAGACCCCCACCCTCATCCCCACCGAGAGCTTGTGTAGAGAACTGGTACTAAATGCAATTTTGTCTCGACATTGCTGCTGCTGCTGCAGAGCTGCTACTGCCAAGGCACGTCGGGCAATGCTGCACCGGCGTCCCCGGGAGCCGTCCACGAGGTAAACAGCCTCGTGCACCTGCATGGGGGAAAAAGGGTGCAAAAAGGGCAGAAGGTCGCCTCTGGGGGAACAGCATGTCTGGCACGAACTGCACGTACTCATTTGCCATCAGCGCACGAGCAGGAGACCCCCAGATGCCCCAGCCCGCTTCTGGAAGGTTCCGAGAGGGCGGACTGCGCGTGACAGTTAATCTGCATGGGAAGCGAGGAAGCACCGCCCAGAGGTGGGGCAAGAACCTATAAAAACTGCAGACTGTGTGAATGGGGGGGGGCTTGCTTGCAACGACTGAAGATCTCGGGCGGAGTCAGCAGAACACCACTGGACTCGGAGTGGCGGTAGCTAGTTTCTTTTCTCCTTTTCCAACTTTCTCTGTCTTTTCCCCTTACCCTTGTTCCCCTCTCCTCTTTGCCTTTCCCCACCTTTTCTCTCCACTCCGTTGAAAATAAAGGTAAAAGGTTGTACGACATTTGACCGGTTTTAGGGTCTTAATCTCGTCCTTGGGATCATCATGAAACGTTCCCGATATTGGATCGGGACAACAGTCACATGCTTGAGGGCTGCCATTCAGAGGGAGCTCAGCCGGGAGGAGGAATGGGCTGTCAGGAACCTTGTTAAATTCAGAAGGACAAATGCCAGGCCCTGCACCTCGGAGAGACCAACACCCTGGAGCGATACACACTGGGGAGTCCCTGGCTGGGCAGGAGCTCTGAGGAGAAGGACCTGGGAGTCTTTGTGGGCAGCGAACTGAACATGAGCCAGCAGCATTCCTTGGCAGCCATGGAGGCCACGGCATCCTGGCCTGCATGAACCTGAGCAAAGCCAGGAGATCAGTGGAAGTGACTATCCCCCTCTACTCGGGCTTCTTAGAGCACATCTAGATTCTGCATCCAGTTGGGGCCCCGTGCAGAAGAATGCTGTTGATCACTCCAAGTGATTTCAGTGGCAGGTCCCCAAGGTGCTTGGAGACTGGAGCACTTGCCCTGGGAGGAGAGGCTGAGGGAACGGGGCTTGTTCAGCCTGGAGAAGGGAAGGCTTTTGGGGTGACTCTTAGCAGCTTCCCAACTCAAGGTGGCCACTGATAGTGAACCAGCCTTTTACAGGGATTCATGGCAGCAGAATGAGAGGAAATGGTTAAAAACTAAGATGGGATAGCAGGGAGAAAAGTCAGTGAGGATAATGAAGCATTTGAAGAGGTTATGGCCTCTCTGTTCTTGGAGGCTTTCAGGACACTGTTGGACAAAGCCTGGAGGAACTTGGTGTGACTTCAGTGTTGATCCCAATGGGAGCAGGAGGTTGGACTAGAGACCTCCTAAGGTCGCTTCCAACTGAAAGGGATGGGTGATTCTGGCATCTCTGGTGATAACTACTGTGATTCCTGCACTCCTGAATTCCTTTTCTGTATGTGTTTTAGCACCACGCATGGCATCCCCAGAGCCAGGCCTTCCTCGTGATGCGAGGTTACCTCTTTTTAATTATGGATGACTGCTTGTCCTCCTTACCATCTGCAACACCTGTAACCACAACATGATGTCAAATGGGTGTGATGTATGCAGAATGTCATGGCATGAGGCTGATTGCACTCTAACAGGCCTAAGGTATACTGCAGATCCTGTAAAATCCAGAAGGATTGGAAGATCCATTAAACAACCTAGGCACACATTTGTAAGCTTGACTTTGTCAGTGTGGGAGGCTGAGGGAGCTGGGTTTGTTCAGCCTGGAGAAGAGGAGGCTTTGGGCAGACCTAATGACAGCCTGCCCATACCTACCAGGAGGTCATCAAGAAGATGGAGCCAGCCTCTTCACCCTTGTGCACCATGGGAGGAGGAGGCCCAGGATGAGGCATTAGTTGAAACAAGAGAGGTTCAGGCTGGGGATAAGCAAAAACGTTTTACCCATCCAAACAGTGAAGCACTGGGGCAGGTTGCCCAGAGAGGTTGTGCCACCTCCATCCTGAGAGGTTTTCAGGTCCTAAATGACTAAAGCCCTCAGCAACCTGCTTGGAGCTGACAGCTGAGCCTGCTGTGAGAAGCAGGTTGGGCTAGAGACAACCGGAGGTCCCTTCCAGCCTGAATGGTTTGGCATTTCCTTCCACCCTGGGTCTTCCCTTGTTGACCTTAGGGAAAACATTCAGCTTCCCCATGGCCATGGCCAGATTCAGGGCTGCTTGGCAGGTACCCCCAGTGGCCCTGATTTTTCATTGGCTTCACCTTCTTTGCATTTTCCCCTCTTTTCCACCTTACAAGCCCTTCTCTTTTACCACCCTGATCTCCTCTCATGCAATCAGCATACCTCTGTTTACCCCTTGACCCTGGTCTTGCTTGCTTTGTACCTTCCTTTGGCTTGTCTGAGATGGTTGCCACGCTCATTACAACCGTTTCTGGCAGTTCTTTTAAAAGTGTGGCCTTTATTGGTTGGTCATGCTGTTATCCTGTCAGAGGCATGGCAAGATAGGATGAGCCATCTGCACACACACACATTCACAGCTGACACAAAGGAGCTTGAATTCAGAGGGACCTTGAGAAGCTTGGAGATGAGGCCAAGAGAAACCTCCTGAAATTGTGCAAGGAGAAGCGGCAGGTCCTGCCTTGGGGGAGTGACCCTGAGGAGAAGGGCCTGAAGAGCATGAGGGATGCCATATGAGCCTGTGGTGCATGCTTACCACAGATCCGTCCAGCTGCATATGGGGCTGCACTAGGAAGCGTGTGGCCCCCCAGACAAGGACAGTTACTATCCCCCTCAACCCAGCACTGGGGTGGCCACACCTGGAGAACAGTGTGTCCCAGTGTGGTACACCCAGTGCTGGAGGAATGGGGAGGACCTGGAGAGAGTGCAGAGGAGGTCTGCCAAGAGGAGGCTTGGGTCCTGCAGCACATGAGCTGTAGAGGGAGGCTGAGGGACCTGGGCTACATTATCCTGGTGAAGTGGAGGCTAAGGGCAGTAGAGTAGCAGCCCGTGAGTGCTTGAAGGCAGGTTTCAGAGATGTTGGTGCTTTTTTTGGTGATGGGAAGCAGCACGAGAAGGGGAAAGAGCTACAGTCTTCAGCTTGAGAGGTTCAGAATGGATGTTAGAGAAAGAAATTTCCCTTGAAGGGTAGTGCTGTGGTGCAAGAGGTCAGGCAGAGGGAGTCTGTGGTGAGCCCCTGGCTTCGTGTTTGAAGGAAAAGCAAGGAAGGGTGGAGAGACATCAGTAAAGGTGGGCAGATCCCTGGGTGAGAGCAAGGAGGGGAAGCAGGCTGGGTGTCTACAGGCTGCAGTGGAGCAGGTGCAGGCATGGGACAGTGTAGGACAGCCTGTGGTGGAGAAGGCCAGGGGCACTGCCAAGGCTGAAAGCTTCCGACAGAACTGAGATCTTTGTCCTCTTGTCTATGGCTGCTGTACCTGCCACTGAGGCCTGCCAGAAGACACCATTTCCTTGTAGTCCAGGGCCTTGTTTCCTCCTCCTGCAGGGAGTCTTCTCACTGTCCCTCACTCAGCGTGGCACACCCCCACCCTCACACTGCCCCCACAAAGAGCCCTGAGCAAAGCAGGAGGGAAAGCAACACCCTACTCAGGGGCTGGGTGTCAGTGATGGCCATGTGGTATGATAAAACACATCCAGGTTTTCTAGGCATCAGAGCTACTCGCACATTTTCTCTACCTACCTGTAACAACTGCTTCTGCTCTCACCAGCCCCTGGAGAGGCTCTGTGAGGAATGGCCCTCAGAGGGACTCATTAACACTCCAAGAAAATTTGCAATTTGCTTCTGAATTCAACTTCATGAGAGGTTGCTTCACTCTCCTCTCAGAATCTGAGGTTCATGGACTCAGCACCAAATACCCCTGAGGGGTCATTGCAATGCAAAAAGCCCTAACAAGCCATGTCTATCTCCATAATTTCCCTCAGTTTTTCAGATCAGGTGTGGATGATTGGAGAGGTCTCAGGAGTGTCTTTACAAGAGGAAGACTTGAAGAAACACCTAAAAAAAGACAACAGATTCCTGCTTTTAAAGTTTTCTTTACTTTTCAGCTTACAGAACAAGTGATATGCATATTCTCCAATTCATAGCGACTCAGAGGGTCTCCCAATGAATCCTGATGTGTGAGAAAAGCAGGATTTTTGACAGCAGACGTGTATGAGCAGCTTTCCCCTCCCCTCCCCAGCCCCACCATTTCTCTCTTCAGCCACTGGGGACCTACATCACCCTTGTAAAAATCAACCCTTTTTCCACTGGCGTCTGTAGCAGAGTGTTACAGCCTCTATGCACTAATTCCCACCTGCTTTCCTTTGAGAACTAGCTGCAAAGAGACATAGGAGGATAATTCTGAGCTGTGATCAAAACAACAAAACATGATACATTTGAATGAAAAATAAAATACACTCCTTAACTGCATGCTAAGTCCAAGGTGCCTCCAGTAATGTTCACTTTCCACAAGGAATAACCTTGCTAGAAAGATTTTTGACAGCCAGACAGGAAAGGAAAGATAGCAACACAATTCAGGAGTTGTCTAAAGAAACAATGAGACTTCTGGAAGAGGAGGCAAGATGAGGTATGTGAGTGATTAAAGAGTAAGAGCAGGAGGAGAAATGGAAAACTATGGAAAGTTTCTTTCTACACATAGTCTGATGCAAAGATGACTGTAGAAATGATCAGTTTAATCAGGGCATGGGGAAAGATGCGAAAGATTGGTGAGGTTAAAAGCACAGTAGAACAGACAGAGCAGTGAGAATGCAAGTTTGAGGGAGACCAATATTTCTTCTCCTGGGATTCAAACCCTTCCTGAAGATTTCCAGGAGTTCCTCAAAGGAAAACATGGACAATTTATTAAAATTATTGAATTATTTCAGCTGAGGAAAAGGTGCTCATATTTTTAACACATTTTTAAACAGTCCTTCACCTTTCCAGGCAGAGCTCAGGTGTCTAACCACAAGCATGTAGTGGCACTTGGAGAGGCCCTGGTATATCTGAGGTACTTGCCTGGGCCTGGCAGCTCTCAGAGTTGACCTGCGGGAGACCAGAGCCCCTCTGAGGTGCAGATGGAGGCTGGGCAGAGGGGACCAAGGCACCTGCAAGGACACCACATGTCTGTGTCCCTGTCACTACATCTCACCCCAGGTGGAAATCACTTTCCTTTACAAAACACACACACACACACACACACACACACACACACACACACACACACACACTCACTCACTCACTCACTCACTCACTCACTCACTCACAGAATCCGCCCCAAACACCAACAAGGAGGAGTACAAGAACATAAAGACTGTTAAAAGCTGAAAAGTGTAAAAAATAATTCTTTGCTTTTTAATTTCTTCTTTGTTTCAATTTTATTGTCATTTTCTAAACATTTCTGTTATAAACAGGCCTACAGCATGATAAAAGACAACACCGAGTCCAGGGCTCACCAAAACCACTCCCTGCCCAGGGCTCTCCATGCCACTCCTCACTCTTTCCAAAGAGCCAGGCACACTCTGAGGGCTCGAACTCTCTTGACCAGCAGTGGAAAACAAGGTGACCGGCTTCAATGAAATGAGATATCTTTGGATGGCCAAATTGGCACCAATCTCAACATACCTGTGCTGCAGTGCTGAGGCCCTAAACACCTAGCCACACTCCCGGGACGGTCAATGAAGTGTAACTGATTTTAGGCAGCAACAGGGAGGAGGCTGATCTCACCCAATGCCAGACCCCTTCAAGGCAGATGTCTCTGCCTAATCCAGCTGCCTGCACTTCCCTTTCTAGGCAATAGAGAGAAATAAGGTGTCTCCCTGAGAAGTGTTGGGAGACTTCTGCTGGTGACCAGCTAATGCTCCAGAAAGGTTCCCGTAGCTCCTGGATCACATTCCCCAGCACTGCCTGGGAACACAGCGACAACAGGGCATCTCGGGCAGCAGTAGCCTCTCTAGGTGCCCCAATTAATAAAGGCCTGAATGTAAACTTTTAGTCAAAAGTCCAAACCTATTCAAAGAAGAACTCTATGCAATAACTGAGAAAAGCCTTCCTTTCCAGAACTTCAAATGCTATTTGTCAATTCTCATGTTGTTTTTCCTTTCTTTTTTATTGGCAGCACCATGTCCATGCACTACAGTAGTTACTTCCTCTGTTTGAGTATATACATATGTATGTACAGTTATTCATCACGCCCTATTTGCTACCAGCACTTTGACTGGGGAAGTTTTCTGCTGAGGAACACCTCTATTTCAATTGACGTACTTCTCTCTCTTCTGCCTCTCTGCCCTGTCTTCTTCCTCGGCCTAGTCTGTCTTTACAGAGCTCTCCCTAGAAACATGAACTGTGATTGAATCACAGCAATTCGGATGGAGGAGACCTCTGGATGTCATGTCCCCCCAGTCCCACCTCCCTCCTCAATGCAGAGGGAACTAAATGAGCTTGCTCAGGGGCTCACTCCAATTGCACATAGTCCACAAAGGTACTAAGAGTGCGCTTCATCCCATGTCCCAGGCCATTAATGAAGAAGTTCAACAGTGTTGCCCCCTGTGTTGATCGCGGAGGGATGCCACCAGTAACCAGCCACCAGTTTGGCCTCCTCATACCACTAATCACAGCCCTTGGGCCTGATGGACCAGCCAGTCTTCCACCTGCTTTATGGTTGATTTATCGAGTGCAGATCTCAACAGTTTGGCTACAGGTAGAACAGGGATGACTGTGTCAAAGGCCTTGCCAATATGAGGGCACACCAAGTCCCCTGCTTTCCCCTTGTGCCCACAGTCTTATGGTAGAAGGCAGTGAGGTTGGTCAGGCACAGTTTCTATTTCTCTTTGCTCAGCCCATGCTGGCTCCTCCAATCCTTGCCCTCCATGTGCTTGGAGATGGTTTCCAGGAGCATTTGCTGCATCACCTTCCCAGGGACTTGCATGACGCTGACCTGCATTCTTCCTCTTGCCCTTCTCTGGAAATGGGTGTGATGTCTGCCTTTTCCCAGATAGCAGGAACCTCCCTGCTTGCCCCGACATTTCAAAGACAATCAAGAGCAATGTCACACGGGCACTAAGAGCCTTAGGGGCAGATCTTACCAGTAGTATGTAAGGCAGAAAAGACAAGGAGAGACTCAGCTTTTTCCCTGTCCTTGTCACTATGTCCCCTGCCCCACTGAGCAGTGAGAGCACATGTTCCTTAGCTGCCTTCCTTGTGCTGCCAGCATGCTTACAAAAGCCCTCCTGGTTGCCCTCCCCACCCCTTGCGAGCTCCAGCTCCAGCTTTCCTAACTCCATCGCTGCACCCACAGGCAAGGTTTCTGTCTGCCTCCTGGGCAGCCTCTTCCCCCTTCCACCCTCCGGGAACTTCCTTCCTGTGGTTGAACTCCTAAGTCAGGGTGCCCCTGGTCATCCATGCGGTTCTCCTGCCAGGCCCTGCTTGACTCCCATCACATCACACTGGTTTGTTCCTGGGCTTTGAGGACGTTGTCCCTGAAGATCCACGAGGGATCCATGGCCTCTCTGCCCTCCAGGACAGTCTCCTGTGCCAATTAACCTGGTTCTGGCCTAACAGCAGCACCGGCACAGGTGACTTCCAGGAACCTGCACCAACCAATCAGGTACTGAGGCAGAAGTGACCTCACAATCAGCCCTGAAGCCCTTTGCTGGGTTCTGAGGTAGCAGTGACCTTACAGCCCCATATGTGAGCCCTGTGCCTGCTGCTGGCCTATCAGGTGCTGGGGCAGAAGTGACCTCACAAGCACAAACCCCAGCCATGTGCCTGCTCCTGGCCTGTCATGTTCTCTCACAGAAGTGACCCTCTCCTTGACTCCCAGCAGTGTGGGGAAGGTTGTTCTCTGGGATTTGCTTGCTTCTGCAAGAGCTTCTCAGGAGCTAGGAGAGGGCCTCGGAGGTGGCAGTGCCCTGGCCCCAGGCACACAGCAGCACCTTCACTCTGCCAGCCATGGGACCTCTCTTTCCTCCCCGCCCAGGTCTCTGCTCTCCAAGCTGCTCTCCAACAGGGTGACAAGTGCCTGAGGTCCCCTTGCCCACACACAGGGCATGGTCCTGATGGATTCCCATGAGCACTGCCAGATGGTTGTCCCCAAGCGCCTGACCCGGGAAGCGTTTGCAGGAGGGAGACAATCAGTTATCACAGCCACAGGCAATGCAGTGCCATGAGGATCCCTCCAGGCCTGTTCTTCCAGCACTTCCTTGAATGACATGCTCGGGAGGAACAGGAAGGGCCAGGTCCCATCTGTGCCCATCCAGCCGGCTGCAGGGAGTCCCTGGGGTCCTGGTTTAGCCCAACAGAATGAAATTCGCAGTGTAGCGGCAGGGCTGCCACTCACTGCTGCCTTCCACACTGGTCCCGGAGCTTTGGGGTCCCCGACTGAAACCTTTGTTTGAGTGCCCAGCAACTGCCCCTTGGCTGGAAGGGGTGTCTCCAACCCTGATGCCCTCTATGCCACAGGGGGTGTCAGCACCCCCTAATGTGTCTCCTTCCCCCAGGTACTGCTGCCCATGGAAGAAACAGCTCTGCCAGAGAGGGGGTAAAATCCACCCGTATTTGGAGATGTTTACCCCTGGGACTGCTGCCTTCATTCCCCCTCTTTGGAGATGTTTCCACTTTCTTCCTCCACCTCTCCCACAGAAACTTCTTGGACTCTGTGGTGGGTGTCATGAGCTGCTGTCATGAGCAATCGGAGGAGGCTGTACCCAGCCCTGTGGCTCAGGGACTGGGATCCTTGGCACCTGGGGAGGGTCCCTGCTCCTTGGCTTGCCCAGGCCTTTGCTGTGAGTTCTCATGCACACACTTACTCTTGCAGTGGGCTCCCCACTATGCCCAGATTATCAGCATGGCGTGTCTCAGTTCTTTCTCCAGAGGGATGATCCATGATGCAAGGGAGAAAATATAACGCAGTATAGACTGAGGAGTGACGAGAAGAAATATCACTGGAGAGTATAGAAAGCATCAGGTAGTTTATAGTCACCTGCCTCACATTCATTCCTAATCCTTTCTCTTTCAAACTAAATGCAGGCTTCATCCCACAGCCACTGAAGCCAAACGGAAGCCTTACTCCCCCCCAACACCCCGCTGCCCCCATTTGGTGTGAGTATGAGTCCTAATGCTTTAATTAAAAAGCTAGACTTGGAAAAACATGTTCTCTCAATAGAACATTATAATCCTGGCCATGCGCTTGGTGGTTGAGTAAAGAAATCGTCTCTCTGGACCTCTCACCCTTGAGCAAGCCTGGGTACCTCTGGCTCCAGCCACTTGGCAACTGGCAGAAAGGCCTTTCTTGTTCTGATTGCTTTAAAATGTTGGCAGTCCCTGGGCACTCTGTTGATCATACCGCTCTCCCCAACATTGGTAGTCTGTCAGTTGTGCCCTTTATTTTGCTTCTTTTTGGTGGAGACTGCAGGGTATTTCATCTGTCCCACTGCACTTGCCCTGCACTTGTCTGTACTCTTGCTGATACAACCCACGATAACGGGGGCTGTCTTTGCTACAAGAGAACCCTGTTGCCTTCTTGTCAACTTGTTGAAGACCAGCACACCCATGTCCTTTCCTGCAAAGCTGCTCTCCAGCCAGTCCGCCCCAGCTTGCCCTGCTGCACAGGGTTCTTTCCTCCCAGGGACAGGACATGGCTGAACTCCCCAGGCCCCTTTCAGCCCGCATCACCAGGCTGTCGCTGCCCCTCTGCTGAGCAGCCCTGCCCTCCAGCATGTCAACCACTCACCCCAGTTTGGGATCGTTCATGAACTGGCTGAGAGTGCACTCCGTCCCACCATCGAAATCATTCCTAAAGACAAAAGGCATTGGCTCCAGTATTGACTCTGAAGAACGTCACTGGTAACCATTAGTCGCTTGGACTTTGTGCCACTGTTCTCCACCCTTCAAGCCAGGCAGCCTCCACCTAGTTTCCCCCACACTCCATTGCTTACTCCTCCGTCCTCACTCTCCCCAGTCTGGCTACAAAGGTGCTAGGGAAGACCATGTCAAAGGCCTTCCTAAATGCAAGGCATGCAACAGGCACTGCACTCCCCTGGTCTGCACAGCCAGTCATCCCATCCCAGAAGGCAAAGAGGTTGGTCAACAATTTGACTTGATGGCTTCATGCTGGCTGTTCCCAGTCCCTTCATGTGACTGGAACTAGCTTCCAGGAAGATCTGCTGATCCCTGGTGTGATGCTGACCAGCCCATCATTCCCCAGATCCTCTTTCTTGTCCTTCTTGAAGATGGATGCAATGTTTCAGGGGGAGTTGGGGAGGGCAGGGGCCAGGCAGCAGCTGTGAGGCTGTTCCAGCTCCTGCTGCACTGCTGATCCCAGCGGTATGGGGAGAGGGGAGAGGAGATGGGGCAGTGAGGGGTGGGGCAAGTAAGCAGGGATGGGGGCAGGAGGGCAGTGGGGGCTGCAGTGAGGGGTGGTGGCCTGTGTTTCTGCAGCGCAGTGGCTGTTGTATTCACCTCCCATGCAACAGTCCCACTCTGACCCCAGGCAGAAACAGGCCATTTCCCTGGTGCCCCTGCCACCCTCGCAGCAGGGTGGGGACATAGGAGGAGGGTGCTCTGCCTGTCCTGGTGCTCAGGGCAGCTCCCCGAGGCTGGCACAGCTTTGCCTGAGGGCCCTCTTGGTCCTCGGCCTCTGCTCTGGCATGGCTGGAGCAGGGACAAGAGCTGGTGGAGCAGGGCTGGGAGAGCTCGGGGAGCTTCTCCTTTGCAGTGGAGCAGTGAGGAGCATCGTGGCTCCCATCTGTGCCCTGTCCCTGTGCCTGCACATGGCCCCACTTCTGCTGTGCAAGCAGCGCACAGGGCAGGGTGCCTTCAGGGGTGGGGAAACACCCCCCAGCACAATATCCACAACAGCCCTTGGTGCCCCGTCCCCCCACAGCCCTCCTGCTTTGACAGCCTCCCTCAGCGCCTGGGCCCTGCACAGCTCTGGCCATGTCCCACGTGGGGTTGAGCACACAGCCATCCATCGGGATCTGCTGGGGTCTGGGCTGGGAGAGAGGCCGGGCAGGGCTGGCTGTTCCCCTCGACACAGGCCCTGAGCCCAGCAGGACAGAGCTGGCCACCCAGGGAAATGCACCCATAATCCTGGGGTGTGCGGCCAGGGCTGGAAACAGCCCATGTGAGAGGCTGGTCTGGGACGAATGCCTGGGGGCACCTTCCCCATCAGTCCGTGCAACCACGGGCACAGAGCGGCCTCCTCTCTTCTGTGCTGTCATGTCTCGGCTCCCCTGCATGAGACCTGGCTCTGCACCACAAACCCCCCAGTGTGTGTCCTCACCCTGCCCGATCACACAGCTGAGCTAACATTGGTGTTTCCCTCTCTTGGGCCTTTTCCAGCCCAGCTCAGCCCCTCCCTGGCTCTCCCCACCTCCCCTGCCCTCTCCCTGTTACAAGACAACCCTGAGAAGCTCAGAAAGAATGTTTGAAGTAGGTAGATTTGGATAATTTCTATCTTAGATAGAATTTGCTTAGCATGAGTAGCCGCACACTTGCTTAGCATAAGTAGCTAAATTTGCTGAAGCCTTAGGCCGTGCTCCTAGTTCGTTAAGAAAAGGCCTCAGAGCTGGTGCAGGCTGGAAAGATAAGGGAGTTACAAGCAGTCTGCATTCCTGTGCCCCACTCTCCAGAAGGGAGGATGCCAAGGCTGAGAAATAAGGCCTGTTTGGACGCCAGGACCTTGGGAAGTAAAAAGCTTCCTCTCACTGTTAAAACAGTGATGATTAAGGGGTCTGGATTATGTCTTCTTCCTCAGGGCCTTGGAAGATAACACCTACTGACCCAGCTGGGGCAGTGTTAATTAATTGATCAGGACCTTGAGAAGTAGGGGTGGGACCCAGGGAAATGTGAAGAAATCATTAACCAATCAGTGTGAAAGAGGAAGGAAGTCACAAATATGGCAATAAGAGGAAGGAAGTCACAAATATGGCAAATTTGATTGTATAAATGCTACCTGAAAAGTTGGGGGGGTGTGCTTGATTTGTGGGAGACCACCGAGCACCCAGGCTTGCGCAACTCTGAAATAAATAAATAAATGTCTCTCCTGAGTGTGTAATTATTGGCTCATTGCACACCGGGCAACGAATCCGCTTTTCGGACAACATCCCCAGCCCACCCAGCAGAGCAGACCAGGCTGGTGGTGGCTCCACAGCAGAGTGCTACAGAGCTCTGGGCACTCACACCACATCCCCTGACCCCCGGCAGGCACAGCAGCTCTGGGGGGCAGGGGTGTGTGTGCCAGCTGCCCCATCAGCCTCCAAGCTGGAACAGGCCCCCGTGGCACAAGGAGGCAGAGCACAGTGACACTCAGTGTCCCTTGTTCTTGTGCACAGGAGATTCCCTACCCCCAGACTGCCTGCAGCCCCCCGTGCCAGCCCCTCTCTCCAGCACAGCACAAGGCTCCCTGCCCTGGGGCTCCTCAGGCAGCTCCTGCTGCCCCAGGGACACAGCAGCCTGCCCTTACTTGACCTCCACAGAAACAGATTTCTCTGTCTCGTTTATTCCTCCTTGCCAGCACACAATTGCTCCTTTGCTCTTCCAGGGATGTCCCTGCTCTCGGGAGAGTCTTTCCCCAGGGCAGTGCATCGGTGCTGCCCACCTGGCTGTTTCTGGACCCAACCCTGTGCTCCTCATGGGGCTCTGAGCTGGCAGTGCTGCTCAGCAGAGCAAGTGGGCTGTGGTGCCCTGGGGCCACAGTGTGACTCTGCACCGGTGATTGCGTTGGGGGTGGGAAGCAGACCCAGCTGGATGGGCATCGTTACACCTGACAACCCCCTACCAAAGCATCTGTAGCCCTGTGGCCATGGACGATGCTCTGAGCAATTACAGGGCATTTCAAATGGCTCAGGCTGTGTTCAGGCGTGTCGCTAGATCCAGCCCATGGCTTTTCATTGAAGGTGACATGGACCACTCTGCAGCATCCCTTCCCTGGGCCTCCTGGGTCCCAGCTGCCTCTCGTGGGATTGCAGAGCTCTCACTAGCCAGGACATTCACTGGTTTAGCCCTTTCCCTCTGGATGACTCCACTGGATTTTGTGAAGCTCCATTCACTGCCCACCCCTAAGCACACGGTGCCCTTGGGGATGCCCTGTGCTCTCCTGATGGATCTATACTCCCTTCGAGAAGGACGGGCATCAGTGTCCAGCCGTGTCCTATGGGAGATACCACTTGACCATTCACCATCTCCAGGAGCACTGGGCACCCACAAGCGAGAGCTGAATCCAGCCCTCATTCCCTAACACATCACCATAAGCTCATTGCCTTGAGCCCAGGGAGAGCCCCGGAAAAGCAACAGGCCCTTTCAGGGGGAAAGTCCCTGAGCACATCCTTGGCTCCAGCTTTTGAAGGAGAGCCCAAGCTTCAAGCACCGCACTGGGGAAATCTCCTTTTATTATAGAGAGGACAGCTGTAACACAGTGAGAGACACATTTACAGAAGACCTCTGGGTCAGAGAGACTAGGCTGTAAGGAAGTGGGATGAATTCCAACACTTCTGCACAAACATGATGATCACAGCAAGAATGCCCAAAGCACAAGACTTGTCTGAGGTACTTAGAAACCACTTGTGAAGAGGGATGGGCAGCTCACTGCTGCTGCACTAAAAGCAGGTGAATCAGTTTCTTCAGGGCATCCCTGAGCTCCCTGTTCCTCATGCTGTAGATGACAGGGTTCACTGCTGGAGGCACCACCGAATACAAAACAGCCACCACCAGATCCAGAGCTGGGGAGGAGAGGGAGGGGGGCTTCAGGTGGGCAAATATGATGGTGCTGACAAACAGGGAGACCACAGCCAGGTGAGGGAGGCACATGGAGAGGGCTTTGTGCTGTCCCTGCTCAGAGGGGATCCTCAGCACAGCAGTGAAGATCTGCACATAGGACACCACAATGAAGATGAAACACCCCAAGCCTAAACAGGCACTAACCACAAGCACCCCAAGTTCCCTGAGGTAGGAGTCTGAGCAGGAGAGCTTGAGGATCTGAGGAACTTCACAGAAGAACTGAGCCAGGGCATTGCCGTGGCAGAATGTTACTCCAAATGTGTTCCCAGTGTGCAGCACCGCACTGAGAAAGCCACTGGCCCAGGCAGCTGATGCTATTTTGACACAAGCTCTGCTGCCCATGATGGTCCCATAGTGCAGGGGTTTACATATGGCAACATAGCGATCGTAGGCCATGACTGTGAGAAGAGAATACTCAGCCAACATGAAAAAGGTTAAAAAAAAGAGTTGGGTAGCACATCCCGTGTAGGAAATGGCCCTGGTGTCCCACAGGGAATTGGTTATGGATTTGGGGACAGTGGTGGAGATGGTGCCAAGGTCAAGGAGGGAGAGGTTGAGGAGGAAGAAGTACATGGGGGTGTGGAGGCGGTGGTCACAGGCTACAGCTGTGATGATGAGGATGTTGCCCAGGAGGGCAGCCAGGTAGATGCCCAGGAAGAGGGAGAAGTGCAAGAGCTGCAGCCCCCGTTTGTCCACAAATGCCAGGAGGAGGAACTCATCCAGGAAACTGCTGTTGGGCATTTGCTTCCTCTCAGCTTTGGATACTGTCCAAGGAGGAAGAGGCATTGATAAGTTAATTAGTTTTCTCTGAGCCAAACCCAAACTATTCTTAGTACAAACCTCCACCTTTCCTCTCTTCTCTCCCTTCATTCAGATCCCTTTTCTCATCTCTGGTTTATGCTGTCTGAGTGTGCTGTGCACAGCAGGGCCCTCGGGGTGTGGTACTCTAGAGGAGCCAGTCCTGCTCTGCTGGGGTTGTAAATGGAGGTGTCAGACTGCCCCATGTACTTGCTGGGAATTCCTGGAGACAGCTGTCAAGAGCTGAGTGAAGGGGATTCAGTCCAGTGACCCAGTGGGAATATCCTCTTTTAATCCTTGTGAGAGATGAATACAGCACTCATGCCAGCTGTCTCTGAAAGAGAAGACCCTTGCGAGGGATTCATCTCCCCCAGCCTTGCCCTCCTGAACACAGGTGTCTGTGTCGGAGTCAGCCCCATCAGCTCCCACTCCAGCAAGCCACAGAAACACTGAAGGGAAGGCAGGGGCTGACCCCACCCTTTCTAGACATCTCTGTTCCAGTGAGAGGGACCCTCTCCTCACATCAGTTTACCCTCTGCACTCTTTCCCCAGGCTCTGCAATGGGAGTGGGACGTGACTAGCTCTGATGTACACAGCCTGCAGCAGATTACAGCCACCCATTTTGTGGAAAGTTCGTTCAACAGTTTATTCAGAAAATGGGCTGCAGCGGAGGGATCTGATTCTATGTTTTTACGTTCTATGAGTTTTTAGATGCCTCTGTCACACTGTGGGAGCATTCTTTGATGCAGTAGAAATCTTTGGCATTTCAGTTTCTCTCAGCATTAGAACTTAAGTGTCCCAGCAGGAAAAGGGCTCACGGTGTCTATATACTACAGACAGAGTCAGGGGATCTGGACTGTGCAGGAGTCTTGCTGCCCGCTGCCCTGTGCTAGCCCCTCTCCCAGCTAAAGGACAATCCCACTCCCAAGTTACTCTAAGAAAGGACCTGGGCTGAGGTGAGAGTGGAGGAATGTAGCTCCAGAGGGAAGATTTCCCCATTCTTCTCTCTCAGAGCAGACATGGAGAGTGTGCTCTGGAGAGCTCGTCAGAGCAGGTGAGGAGGTTTCTGACTTGCATGACCAGCACAAAGACTCTCCGCTATCACAGCTATGCTATGGCAGAGCTGAGGTCTTGTGGAGGGCAGCTTGCAGCCTGGCAGGACACCCCAGAGAGACAGTCAAGAGATCTGAAGAAGGGTGAGGGGGGGCAGCCTTAAGCGAGAGTCAGATCACTCCCCAGTCAGATGAAATGCATTGCCTAGAAGGTTAGAAAGGGCCTTGGGCACATCACTGCCATGAAGACAGCTCCACGCAGGACCCACAGGGTCAGTGCCTTAACTGCAGCTGAACCCCTCTCCTTCACCCCAGAGAGCAGGACAGCAAGAAGCAGAGCAGCACAGAGAGGAGAGGAAACAAGCAGCAGTACCACGACCCTGCCACCAAAGGGAAAGCCAGGAGGGAGAGCCAGACGGGCAGTTAGGAAAGCCTTCCCCTCTCCCAGCTCTGCACACCACCTCCCAGGCAGCGGCATCGCAGCACAGTCACTCTCAGCCCCTTTGCCGTGCAGTGGGAAATGGGCACGTCACAGCAGAGATGCCCCTCTGCTCTGCTGCAGCTCAGGCTGCTGAGGAGGGGGCTCCTGCCCTGCAGCCCATGGCCTTGAGGGCAGAGGCTGTGCTGGGTGGGAGAGGAGACACGGGGGGCTTGCTGAGAGGAAGATGTCTGCATTGCAGGGACTGACTGTGAGTTTTCCTAATTCCCCCTCCCACAGCATTTATGGCTTTACTTTCCCCCCACTCGCTGATCATATCTCCACTGCCCGGAGCTTTTCCTCCTGGCAGCTCTTTCCCTGCCCCATCTCTTTTCCCTGCCAGCGCTCACAGACCCCATCCCACCCTCTGGGCACTCAGTCCTGCCCTGCAGAAACCTCCCAGCAGCAGGGCACTGCCCAGGGGCATCTCTGGCTTTGCAGGTGCTAAGGAGCAGGTCAGACAAACGCGGGTGAGGCCAGGCAAGGTGATGGTGGTGCTTTCTGTAGGCAGAGCACTGGGTGAAAGGATGCAATGAGGTCCCTTGGAAACCTTTTGATCTCTCACTGTAATGCTCTGGGACTATCAGACTCCTGTCCAAATCTCACAGCTCCTTTCCTCTCCTCTTGCCGCCGCCCCCCCCCCCCCCCCCCCCCCCCCCCCCACTTCCCAGCTGCTGCAAGCAGTGGGAAACTGAAAGCAGAGCCTCAGGAAAGGTCCTTATCTTTCAGGGAACCCCAGCCATGGCTGTCTGCTTGAAAAGGTTCCCTGCAAATATCCTGGCGGTGAGGGAGATCTGAGAGCAGCCCTGACCCCCACAGCAACCTCCCAACAGGAGGATGAAGCCGCCCTTCTTGGGGTCGCTCCTTCCAGCCAGAGCTTCTCCCTGCAGCGCCCTGGGCAGCTCCCTGGGCAGGCTGAGTGCTGACCCTCGCAGGCGGCAGAGTCCCTGCCCCGGGCACACAGCACCCTGGGTCGCAGGGACACTGCTCTCAATTACAGCCCGCGCACACCTGGGGGCACTCCCTGGCTTCACACCCCAGCACCGTCCCTGGCAGAAGGTAGCCGTGATGGCCTGTCCCTCTGACGGTGTGGCTGGGAAGCCCTGCTCTAAAGCACCACCTGCTCCAAACAGGAGGAGCTGGCAGAGCCGCCCTGACAGACCCTCTCAGCTGTGGAAGGTGCCAGCTTCAGAGGAAGCCTCCGGCAGCCACAGCAGCAATGTTGCCCTGCAGCCAGAGACTTACTGTGTTAGGGGCTGGGAAGATTTCTTGCTGCAGGCAGCTCTCAGCCATCCTCTGATGCCCCATTATCTTCAACTTTGGAGATGTCCATCTCATTCTGGCCCCTGCAGGCAATGCCCGGAGTCCTGCTTCTCCAGGAAAAGGAGCTGCACTTGGACAGAGCTGGCTCTCTGCAGCGCCTGCCAGGTTGCCATGGGCTCCGGCAGCCCCAGGAGCCAAGCCCAGCTCAGGAGCAGAGGCCCAGCTGATGATGTGACTTTTTATGTCCCCTGGGCACCCTTGAGACCTTCCTGGGGCTCCAGGGCTGACAGTTGCTGGAAGGCAGCAGGGTCACCCCTGGGAAATAGCCACGGAAGTAGATGAAAATAATCAGCGAGGGTCCTGCACTAAACAGTGGAGAGACTGACTCTAGCATTGCAGTTGGTCTCACCAGAGCATGGCTATCTAGGAGAGGTGGAAACGTCCCACTCTGGAAAGCCCTGCTCCCATCTCAGAAGAGCACAGGCACAAGAAGGGAGTTGGTTTGCTCATGCTTCATGGATGATTTAGAGGAGTTAAGCAATACAACCAGTGCTCACTGAGAAGCCCCGGGCTGCAATAGGTTACAGTTCCCTCCCGTGCTCTCCACAAACTCACAGGAGGTGGGATTCCCCTTCCCACGTTTAGTGTGCACAAAATGCCTGTCTGCATGGCAGCTCCTTGTTTAAGCTCCCACTGGAATCAAGGGAGATGGAGGGAGGCACTCAGCTGTACACGCACACACACAGCTGTTCGGACATTTGAAGGGCCAGAGGTGATCCAAGACATGTACCACTTTCTCCTTGCTCTGATGGAAGAATTATGAGACTTCCAGGACATCAGCTGGTAGCCAGGTGCAGAATCTCCTTGGCCATCTGAAATGACACTTCATGCCGACTACTGCAAGAGCTCCGCTCACTATAAATCTGAGACATATGCAGATCCCGACATTGCAAACAGCTCATGCAGGGCCATGTCCGATGCATGGGGTGTCCAGCACAACCACCAGGTTTCTAGCAGGTACAGCACAGGACCTACAGCAAAAGTCCTTATCCTTTTGGAGTGGTTGCTGGGCAAACACCCCAGGGCATCTCGCATTTCCTGCCTGTTCCCAAACAAGGCATTCCCACCACTGCCTTTAGGCAAAGTCCATCCCATCTACATCCGAGCATGCTGCAAAGATGGAAGGCACATCACACCAAGGTCTCCACGCATGCCGACCCTCTCAAACCCCACTAGTTCGTCTCTCCCTAAACCTTTTCTCAGCTCTGATGCTATGAACAGGGACGGTGCTAATGATGCAGCCACAGTGTGCCTGGCTTGCAGGCTGTTCAGGCCCAGGGAAGTTCTCAGTGGCACCTTGTCTTTCCCAGAGATCTGGTCACCTCCATTACAGGCCCCAAGGTGCTGCAGAGTCAGCTCAGGGACCAAGCACCTCTCCTGCCACAGCTGCATGGCCAGCTCTCTTTTTTTTCTGGCTTGTGAACAGGTATCATCATGACAAGTCTACGCTCAGCCCTGGTGCCACAGCTGAGGTTCTGCAGCCCAGATGTACACAAATGCACAAAGCCTGGGGCACAAAGAAGAGGAAGTGGAGATGCACAAGCTGTCGCAGAACTGCAAAGGCTTTGAGCAGCCTGAGGAAGTCTGTGGATCACAGACCCCAGCTCTTATGGGGGGACTTGAATCTCCCAGACATTCAGTGGGAGGGCAATGCAGCAGGCTGCAGAGAGTCCTGGAGGATTCTGGGAGGTGTGGAGGACAACTTCTTAGCACAGCGAAGCCTGATAGGTCAACAACGGTGACACTTTCCTGGACCTGGAACCTGCCAACAAGGAACCACTGATGAGGGCTGCGATAATCAGTGTCAGCCTTGCCTGCAGTGGCCATGAGACAGTGGAATTCCAGATCCTGAGCAACATGAGGAGGAAGAGTAGCGGAGTGCACACTCCACACTGTCAAATGAGAGATGGGGACCAGGGAGAGGCTGCAAAGGAGGAATTGAGAAATGTTATCCAGGGAAGTAGGGAAGCTGTTTGGAAAGCCAAAGATCCTTTAGGGCTGATGCCTGCAAGGGATGTCAAGGGCAAAAAAGATGATCTGCTATTGCTTCAGTAACAGTGAAAGCATGAACAAGGAAAATGTGGGCCCATGGCTGAGGACTGGGGCAGGCAATTTGGTAACAGCAGAGGTAGATAGGTCTGGGGAACTCAAGCCCTTGGCTTCAGGCCCCACCAGCAAGGTGTCCTGTGTCTGATTCACGGACTCCGATATGCTGGATCAGAATCAACTTTATTCAAGAAAGCAAGCCCTTTATATATCCTCTAGCCCAGGTCGGTGCTTTCCCGAAGGTCATGTTCCCATCATCACTCCTCCTCATTCCGTGCGGCTACTTCCTTATCTACATACTGCTATTTATTCCTCCCAAGGCTTTCGGCTCCTTAACTCTATCTTGTCCAATCTCTCGCTGTCTGCGCCTACAGCTTCAGGCTTCACCAGCAGTCTCCTAAGCTGCTGTGCAGAGTCAGGACTCCAGACAAGAAAACCCACCCAAGGGATGAGTGAGGGGTGACTTGCAGTAACTCAACCCATACAGATCTACGGGACTGGATGGGCTGCATGTGAGGACATTGAGAGCTGGCTGCTGCCATAGCAAGGCCACTCACTATCATCTTGGAAAGGTTGTGGACATCATAGGAGGTCCCAGTTATCAGAATAAGGAAAATGTTGTGCCCATCTACAAAAAAAGGCCGTAAGGACAACAGGGGGAGTTCCAGGACATTCCGCCTCCCTGGAGTGAGGAGTGTGTCAAGGAGCTCTTCATCTTGGATCACCTTTCTGAGCACATGAAGGAGAAGAAGGTGCCTGGGAACACTCAGCATGGATTTCCTGAAGGGAAATCATTCCTGACCAACCTGGTTGCCCTCTGTGATAACAGAACTGTACTTGTAGCAGAGCAGAGAGCAGTGGAGGTCATTTACCCTGTTTTTAGGCAAGATGTTTGACACTGTCTCCCACAATGTTCTCGTATACAAGTAAGGCATGACAGTAGGCTGGGTAGACCTCCAGATGGGTGTAAAACTGGTTGGATGATGGAGGTCAGAGGATTTTTGCAAATAGGTTGTGCTTTCCCAGGAAGCCAGTTACAAGTGGAGGGTGCAGGGGGGGTCTATATGTGACCTGACCTGTCTAACAGGTTCATCAGTGACCTGGAGGACACACCCCTTATCTCAGTTGAAGCTGACAGCTAATAGAGCAGAACAGCCATGTGCTTGAGGGCTGCCATTCAGAGGGACCTCAGCAGGCAGGAACAATGAGATGTCAGGAATTCTGTGAAATGCAACAAGGACAAATACCAGGTTCTTCACCTGGGATAGACCAACACCCCACAGTGGTATGGGCGGGAGTGTTTGGGTGGGCAGCAGCTCTGCAGAAAAGGATGTGGCAGTCTTTCTGGGCAGGGAACTCAACGTGAGCCAGCAGTGTTCCCTGGAAGCAGTGGAGGCCACAGCATCCTGGGCTCCATGAACAGCAGCTTTGCTAGGAGACTGAGGGAAGTGATTATCCCCCTCTACTCAGCACTCCTCAGCGCACATCTAGATACACCATCCAGTCAGGCCCCCTGTAGAAGAACGCTGTTGGTCACTCAGAGTTCAAGGTGTTTGGCGGCTGGAGCACTTGCCCTGTGAGGAAAGGTTGAGGGAAGGGGGCTTGTTCAGCCTGGAAAAGGGGAGACCTAATGACAGCCTGCCCATACCTACCAGGAGGTCATCAAGAAGATGGAGCCAGCCTCTTCACCATTGTGCACCATGGGAGGAGGAGGCCCAGGATGAGGCATGAGCTGAAACAAGAGAAGTTCAGGCTGGGAATTAGGGCAAACATTTTATCCGTCCAAACAGTGAAGCCCAGTGGGCATTAGCTGAAACACGAGAGGTTCAGGCTGGGGATAAGCAAAAACATTTTACCCATACAAACAGTGAAGCACTGGGGCAGGTTGCCCAGAGAGGTTGTGCCATCTCCATCCTGAGAGGTTTTCAAGACCTAAATGACTAAAGCCCTCAGCAACCTGCTTGGAGCTGACAGCTGAGCCTGCTGTGAGAAGCACGTTGGGCTAGAGACAACCGGAGGTCCCTTCCAGCCTGAATGATTTGGCATTTCCTTCCACCCTGGGTCTTCCCTTGTTGACCTTAGGGAAAACATTCAGCTTCCCCATGGCTATGGAAGTATGTCAGACAAAAATAAGATTAGATTAACTGCATGTGTCTTGTTCTGCTCTGGTCAGAGCAGTTCAGATTCAGGGCTGCTTGGCAGGTGCCCCCAGGTGGCCCTGACTTTTCATTGGCTTCACCTTTTCTTGCATTTTCCCCTCCTTTCCACCTTACAAGGCCTTTTCTTCTATCATCTTTATCTCCTCCCATGCAACCAGCACACCTCTGTTTACCCTGTCCCCATTGACCCAGGTTTTGCTTGCTTTGTACCTGCCCTTGGCTTCTCTGAGATGGGTGCCATGCTCATTTCAACTGTTTCCAGCAGTTCCTTTACAATAGTACCACCTTTATTATCTGTAGTGTCCTGGAGTTGGTGATGCTGTTATCCTGTCAGAGGCATGGCAAGATAGGATGAGCCATCTGCACGCACACATTCACAGCTGACACAGAGGAGCTTGAGCTGAGAGGGACCTGGAGAAGCTTGGAGATTAGGCCAACAGAAACGTCCTGAAGTTGTGCAAGGAGAAGCGGCAGGTCCTGCCTTGGGGGAGTGACCCTGAGGAGAAGGGCCTGGACATCATGAGGGATGCCATATGAGCCCGTGGTGCATGCTCACCACAGATCCGTCCAGCTGCATACGAGGCTGCATTAGGAAGCATGTGGCCCCCCAGACAAGGACTGTTTTTATCCCTCCACCTAGCACTGAGGTGGCCACACCTGGAGAACAGTGTGTCCCAGTGTGGTACACGCAGTGCTGGAGGAATGGGGAGGACCTGGAGAGGGTGCAGAGGAGGTCTGCCAAGAGCGGGTATGGGTCCTGCAGCACATGAGCTGTACAGGGAGGCTGATGGACCTGGGCTACATTATCCTGGTGGAGGCTAAGGGCAGTAAAGTAGCAGCCCTTGGGTGCTTGAAGGGTGATTTAAGAAATGGTGGCCCTTTTCTTGGTAGTGGAAAGCAGCACGAGAAGGGAAACAGCCACAATCTTCAGCTTGAGAGGTTCAGAATGGATGTTAGGGAAAGAAATGCCCCTTGAAGGGTAGTGCTGTGGTGCAAGAGGTCAGGCAGAGGGAGCCTGTGGTGAGTCCTGGCTTTGTGTTTGAAGGAAAAGCAAGGGAGGATCCAGAGACATCAGTAAAGGTGGGCAGATCCCTGGGTGAGAGCAAGGAGGGGAAGCAGGCTGGGTGTCTACAGGCTGCAGTGGAGCAGGCACAGGCGTGGGACAGTGTAGGACAGGCTCTGGTGGAGAAGACCAGGGGCACTGCCAAGGCTGAACGCTTCCGACAGGACTGAGATCTTTGTCCTCTTGGCTATGGCTCCTGTACCTGCCACTGAGGCCTGCCAGAAGACACCATTTCCTTGTAGTCCGGGGCCTTGTTTCCTCCTCCCGCCGGGGGGGAGGGGGGGGGAGGGGGGCTGCAAGGTGGCATCTTGTTGTCCCTCACTCAACGTTGTACACCCCCACCCCCACACTGTGCACAGATAGAGCCCTGAGCAAAGCAGGAGGGAAACCATCACCCTACTCAGGGCTGGGTGTCAGTGCTTGGCCATGTGGTATGATGAAACAGATCTAGGCTGACTTGGCATCAGAGCCACCTGCACATTTCCATTGCCTACCTGTAACAACTGCCTCCAGCTTTCTGCTCTCATCAGCCCCTGGAGAGGCCCTGTGAGTAATGGCCCTCAGGGGGACCCATTAATGCTCCAAGAAACTTTGGGATTTGTTTCTGAATGCAACTTCTTGAGAGGTTGCTTCACTCTCCTCTCAGAATCTGAGGTTCATGGACTCACCACTAAACACCCCTGAGGGGTCATTGCAATGCAAAAAGCCCCGATGAGCTCCTAATTATCCCCATAATTTCCCTCAGTTCTTCAGATCTGGTGTGGATAATTGGAGAGGTTTCAGGAGTGTCTTTGCAAGAGGAAGAAGCATCAAAAAAAAAAAGAAGAAGAAGAAGAAGGCGACAAAGGATTCCTGCTTTTAAAGTTTTCTTTACTGTACAGCTTACAAGTGATATCCACATTCACAGATTCATAGTGACTCCGAGGGTCTCCCAATGAATCCAGATGTGTGAGAAAAGCAGGATTTTTGAGAGGAGGCATGTAGGAACAGCCTTCCTCCTCCCCTCCCCAGCTCCGCCATTTCTCTCTTCGGCCACTGGGGACCTACATCACCCTTGTAAAAATCAACCCTTTTTCCACTGGAGTCTGTAGCTGAGTATTACAGCCTCTATGCACTAATTCCCACCTGCTTTCCTTCGAGAACTAGCTGCAAAGAGACATAGGAGGATAATTCTGAACTGTGATCAAAACAACAAAACATGGTACATTTGAATGAAAAATAAGATGCACTCCTTAACTGCATGCTAAGTCCAGGCTGCCTCCACTGAGATCCACTTTCTACAAGGAATAACCTTGCTAGAAATATTTTTGACAGCTAGACAGGAAAGGAGAGAGAACACCACAATTCAGGAGTTGTCTAAAGAGACAGTGAGACTGCCTCCTGAAAGAGGAGGCAAGCTCAAGCTCAGAGTTGCAGCTAGAGGAATGAGAGGTACCTGAGTGAATAAAGAGGAAGAGGAGAAAGAGAAGTGGAAAGCTATGGAAAGTTCCTTTGTACAGTCTGATGCAAACATGACTAGCAATATTCAGGGCATGGGGAAAGATGCGAAAGACTGGTGAGGTTAAAAGCACAGTAGAACAGACAGAGCCTTGAGAATGCAAGTTTGGGGGAGACCAATATTTCTTCTCCTGGGATTCATACCCTTCCTGCAGATTTCCAGTAGTGCCTCAAGGGAAAACATGGACAAATTATTAAAATTATTGAAATATTTCAGCTGAGAAAAAGGTGCTCATATTTTTAACACATTTTTAAACAGTCCTTCACCTTTCCAGGCAGAGCTCAGGTGTCTAACCACAAGCATGCAGTGGCACTTGGAGAGGCCCTGGTGTATGTGAGGTACTTGCCTGGGCCTGGCAGCTCTCAGAGTTGACCTGCGGGAGACCAGAGCCCCTCTGAGCTGCAGATGGAGGCTGGGCAGAGGGGACCAAGGCACCTACAAAGACACCACATGTCTGTGTCCCTGTCACTGCATCTCACCCCGGGTCTGGAAACCACTTTCCTTTGGGGGAAAAGAAAAAAAAAAAAAAAAAAGAGAGAAAGAAAGAAAGAAAGAAACACACACAGAATCCCCCCAAACACCAAAAAGGAAGATTATAAGAACACAAAGACTGTTAAAAGCTGAAAACTGTAAAAAAATAATTCTTTGCTTTAGTGTTTTTTAAATTTCTTTCTTGTTTCATGTTTATTGTCACTTTTTAAACATTTCTGTTATAAACAGGACTACATCATCAAAAATGCTTCTCACACAGAGTCCAGTGCTCACCAAAACCACTCCCTGCCCAGGGCTGTCCATGCCACTCCTCACTCTTTCCAAAGAGCGAAGTGAACTTTCCCCTTGCTCACACAGTCTTATGGTAGAAGGCAATCAGGTTGGTCAGGCAGAGTTTCCATTTCCCTTTGCTCAGCCCATGCTGGCTCTGCCAATCCTTGCCCTCCATGTGCTTGGAGATGGTTTCCAGGAGCATTTGCTGCATCACCTTCCCAGGGACTCGCATGAAGCTGACCTGCATTCTTCCTCTTGCCCTTCTCTGGAAATGGGTGTGATGTCTGCCTTTTCCCAGATAGCAGGAACCTCCCTGCTTGCCCCGACATTTCAAAGACAATCAAGAGCAATGTCACACGGGCACTAAGAGCCTTAGGGGCAGCTCTTACCGGTAGTATGTAAGGCAGAAAAGACAAGGAGAGACTCAGCTTTTTCCCTGTCCTTGTCACTATGTCCCCTGCCCCACTGAGCAGTGAGAGCACATGTTCCTTAGCTGCCTTCCTTGTGCTGCCAGCAGGCTTACAAAAGCCCTCCTGGTTGCCCTCCCCACCCCTTGCGAGCTCCAGCTCCAGCTCCAGCTTTCCTAACTCCATCGCTGCACCCACAGGCAAGGTTTCTATCTGCCTCCTGGGCAGCCTCTTCCCCCTTCCACCCTCCGGGAACTTCCTTCCTGTGGCTGAACTCCTAAGTCAGGGTGCCCCTGGTCATCCATGCGGTTCTCCTGCCAGGCCCTGCTTGACTCCCATCACATCACACTGGTTTGTTCCTGGGCTTTGAGGACGTTGTCCCTGAAGATCCACGAGGGATCCATGGCCTCTCTGCCCTCCAGGACAGTCTCCTGTGCCAATTAACCTGGTTCTGGCCTAACAGCAGCACCGGCACAGGTGACTTCCAGGAACCTACACCAACCAATCAGGTACTGAGGCAGAAGTGACCTCACAATCAGCCCTGAAGCCCTTTGCCGGGTTCTGAGGTAGCAGTGACCTTACAGCCCCATATGTGAGCCCTGTGCCTGCTGCTGGCCTATCAGGTGCTGGGGCAGAAGTGACCTCACAAGCACAAACCCCAGCCATGTGCCTGCTCCTGGCCTGTCATGTTCTCTCACAGAAGTGACCCTCTCCTTGACTCCCAGCAAGGTGGGGAAGGTTGTTCTCTGGGATTTGCTTGCTTCTGCAAGAGCTTCTCAGGAGCTAGGAGAGGGCCTCGGAGGTGGCAGTGCCCTGGCCCCAGGCACACAGCAGCACCTTCACTCTGCCAGCCATGGGACCTCTCTTTCCTCCCCGCCCAGGTCTCTGCTCTCCAAGCTGCTCTCCAACAGGGTGACAAGTGCCTGAGGTCCCCTTGCCCACACACAGGACATGGTCCTGATGGATTCCCATGAGCACTGCCAGATGGTTGTCCCCAAGCGCCTGATGCAGGAAGCGTTTGCAGGAGGGAGACAATCAGTTATCACAGCCACAGGCAACGCAGTGCCATGAGGATCCCTCCAGGCCTGTTCTTCCAGCACTTCCTTGAATGACATGCTCGGGAGCAGCAGGAAGGGCCAGGTCCCATCTGTGCCCATCCAGCCGGCTGCAGGGAGTCCCTGGGGTCCTGGTTTAGCTCAACAGAAGGAAATTCTCAGTGTAGCGGCAGGGCTGCCACTCACTGCTGCCTTCCACACTGGTCCTGGAGCTTTGAGGTCCCCGACTGAAACCTTTGTTTGAGTGCCCAGCAACTGCCCCTTGGCTGGAAGGGGTGTCTCCAACCCTGATGCCCTCTATGCCACAGGGGGTGTCAGCAAAAGACCCGCCTTCCCCCAGGTACTGCTGCTCATGGAAGAAATGGCTCTGCCAGAGAGGGGGTAAAATCCACTAGTATTTGGAGATGTTTACCCGTGGGACTGCTGCCTTCATTCCCCCTCTTTGGAGATGTTTCCACTTTCTTCCTCCACCTCTCCCACAGAAACTTCTTGGACTCTGTGGTGGGTGTCATGAGCTGCTGTCATGAGCAATCGGAGGAGGCTGTACCCAGCCCTGTGGCTCAGGGACTGGGATCCTTGGCACCTGGGGAGGGTCCCTGCTCCTTGGCTTGCCCAGGCCTTTGCTGTGAGCTCTCATGCACACACTTACTCTTGCAGTGGGCTCCCCACGATGCCCAGATTATCGGCATGGCGTGTCCCTGGACTCAGTTCTTTCTCCAGAGGGATGATCCATGATGCAGGGGAGAAAATAGAGTGCAGTATAGACGGAGGAGTGACTAGAAGAGATATCACTGAAGAGTATAGAAAGCATCAGGTAGTTTATAGTCACCTGCCTGACATTCAGTCCTAATCCTTTCTCTTTCAAACGAAATGAAGGCTTCATCTCACAGCCACTGAAGCCAATGGGAAGCAATTTTGGACTCCTCCTCCACCTCCCAGCTGGTGTGAGTATGAGTCCTAATGCTTTAATTAAAAAGATGGACTGGCAAAAACATGTTCTATCACTAAAACACCATAATCCTGGCCATGTGCTTGGAGGTTGAGTAAAGAAGAAGTCTCTTTGAAGCTCTCTCCCTTGAGCAACCCTGGGTACCTCTGGCTCCAGCCACTTGGCAACTGGCAGAAAGGCCGTTCTTGTTTTGATTGCTTTAAAATGTTGGCAGTCCCTGGGCACTCTGTTGATCACACCGCTCTCCCCAACACTGGTAGTCTGCCAGTTCTGCCCTTTATTTTGCTTTTTTAATTATTTTAATTATTTTTATTTATTTTTTTTTTTAGTGGAGGCTGCAGAGTATTCCGTCTGTCCCACTGCACTTGCCCTGCACTTGTCTGTACTCTTGCTGATACAACCCACGATAACGGTGACTCTCTTTGCTACAAGGGCACCCTGTCGACTTCTGGTCAACTTGTTGAGCACCAGCACACCCAGCTCCTTTCCTGCAAAGCTGCTCTTCAAACAGTCTGCCCCAGCTTGCCCTGCTGCAAAGGGTTCTTTCCTCCCAGGGACAGGACATGGCTGAACTCCCCAGGCCCCTTTCAGCCCGCATCACCAGGCTGTCACTGCCCCTCTGCTGAGCAGCCCTGCCCTCCAGCATGTCAACCACTCACCCCAGTTTGGGATCGTTCATGAACTGGCTGAGAGTGCACTCCGTCCCACCATCGAAATCATTCCTAAAGACAAAAGGCATTGGCTCCAGTATTGACTCTGAAGAACGTCACTGGTAACCATTAGTCGCTTGGACTTTGTACCACTGTTCTCCACCATTCAAGCCAGGCAGCCTCCACCTATTTTCCCACACAATCCATTGCTTACTCCTCTCTCCTGTGTTGACAGGTCTTGGTTCCCATCCATGAAACCCGGCTCTGCACCACAAACCCTCCAGTGTGTGTCCTCACCCTTCCCAATCACGCAGCTGAGTTAACATTGGTGTTTGCCTCTCTTGGGCCCTTTCCAGCCCAGCTCAGCCCCTCCCTGGCTCTCCCCACCTCCCCTGCCCTCTCCCCAGCCCACCCAGCAGAGCAGACCAGGCTGGTGGTGGCTCCACAGCAGAGAGCTACAGAGCTCTGGGCACTCACACCACATCCCCTGACCACCGGCAGGCACAGCAGCTCTGGGGGGCAGGGGTGTGTGTGCCAGCTGCCCCATCAGCCTCCAAGCTGGAACAGGCCCCCGTGGCACAAGGAGGGAGAGCACAGTGACACTCTGCATCTCCCTTGTTCTTGTGCACAGGAGATTCCCTACCCCCAGACTGCCTGCAGCCCCCCGTGCCAGCCCCTCTCTCCAGCACAGCACAAGGCTCCCTGCCCTGGGGCTCCTCAGGCAGCTCCTGCTGCCCCAGGGACACAGCAGCCTGCCCTTACTTGACCTCCACAGGAACAGATTTCTCTTTCTTGTTTATTCCTCCTTGCCAGCACACAATTGCTCCTTTGCTCTTCCAGGGATGTCCCTGCTCCTGGGAGAGTCTTTCCCCAGGGCAGTGCATGGGTGCTGCCCACCTGGCTGTTCCTGGACCCAACCCTGTGCTCCTCATGGGGCTCCGAGCTGGCAGTGCTGCTCAGCAGAGCAAGTGGGCTGTGGTGCCCTTGGGCCACAGGGTGACTCTGCAACGGTCATTGCGTTGGGGGTGGGAAGCAGACCCAGCTGGATGGGCAGCATTGCATCTGACAACCCCCTACCAAGGCGTCTGTTGCCCTGTGGCCATGGACGATGCTCTGAGCAATTACAGGGCATTTCAAATGGCTCAGGCTGTGTTCAGGTGTGTCGCTAGATCCAGCCCATGGCTTTTCATTGAAGGTGACATGGACCACTCTGCAGGATCCCTTCCCTGGGCGTCCTTGGTCCCCACTGCCTCTCGTGGGATTGCAGAGCTCTCACTAGCCTGGACATTCACTGCTTTAGCCCTTTCCCTCTGGATGACTCCACTGGATTTTGTGAAGCTCCATTCACTGCCCACCCCTAAGCACATGGTGCCCTTGGGGATGCCCTGTGCTCTCCTGATGGATCCATACTCCCTTTGAGAAGGACGGGCATCAGTGTCCAGCCGTGTCCTATGGGAGATACCACTTGACCATTCACCATCTGCAGGAGCACTGGGCACCCACAAGTGAGAGCTGAATCCAGCCCTCATTCCCTAACACATCACCTCTAAGCTCATTGCCTTGAGCCCAGGGAGAGCCCCGGAAAAGCACCAGGCCCTTTCAGGGGGAAAGTCCCTGAGCACATTCTTGGCTCCAGCTTTTGAAGGAGAGCCCAAGCTTCAAGCACCGCACTGGGGAAATCTCCTTTTATTACAGAGAGGCCAGCTGTAACACAGTGAGAGACACATTTACAGAAGACCTCTGGGTCAGAGAGACTAGGCTGTAAGGAAGTGGGATGAATTCCAACACTTCTGCACAAACACAATGATCACAGCAAGAATGCCCAAAGCACAAGACTTGTCTGAGGTACTTAGAAACCACTTGTGAAGAGGGATGGGCAGCTCATTGCTGCTGCACTAAAAGCAGGTGAATCAGTTTCTTCAGGGCATCCTTGAGCTCCCTGTTCCTCATGCTGTAGATGACAGGGTTCACTGCTGGAGGCACCACCGAATACAAAACAGCCACCACCAGATCCAGAGGTGGGGAGGAGAGGGAGGGGGGCTTCAGGTGGGCAAATATGACAGTGCTGACAAAGAGGGAGACCACGGCCAGGTGAGGGAGGCACATGGAGAGGGCTTTGTGCTGGCCCTGCTCAGAGGGGATCCTCAGCACAGCAGTGAAGATCTGCACATAGGACACCACAATGAAGATGAAACACCCAAAGCCTAAACAGGCACTAAGCACAAGCACCCCAAGTTCCCTGAGGTAGGAGTCTGAGCAGGAGAGCTTGAGGATCTGAGGAACTTCACAGAAGAACTGGCCCAGGGCATTGCCGTGGCAGAATGTTACTCCAAATGTGTTGGCAGTGTGCAGCACTGCACTGAGAAACCCACTGGCCCAGGCAGCTGATGCTATTTTGACACAAGCTCTGATGCCCATGATGGTCCCATAGTGCAGGGGTTTACATATGGCAACATAGCGATCGTAGGCCATGACTGTGAGAAGAGAATACTCAGCCAACAAGAAAAAGGTAAAAAAAAAGAGTTGGGCAGCACATCCTGAGTAGGAAATGGCCCTGATGTCCCACAGGGAATTGGTTATGGATTTGGGGACAGTGGTGGAGATGGTGCCAAGGTCAAGGAGGGAGAGGTTGAGGAGGAAGAAGTACATGGGGGTGTGGAGGCGGTGGTCGCAGGCTACGGCTGTGATGATGAGGATGTTGCCCAGGAGGGCAGCCAGGTAGATGCCCAGGAAGAGGGAGAAGTGCAAGAGCTGCAGCTGCCGTGTGTCCACAAATGCCAGGAGGAGGAACTCATCCAGGAAACTGCTGTTGGGCATTTGCTTCTTCTGAGCTTTCAGAACTGTCCAAGGAGGAAGAGGCATTGATAAGTTAAGTAGTTTTCTCTGAGCCAAACCCAAACTATTCTTAGTACAAACCTCCACCTTTCCTCTCTTCTCTCCCTTCATTCAGATCCCTTTTCTGATTGCTGGTTTATGCTGTCTGAGTGTGCCATGCACAGCAGGGCCCTCGGGGTGTGGCCTCCAGAGGAGTCAGTCCTGCTCTGCTGGGGTTGTAAATGGAGGTGTCAAACTGCCCCAAGTACTTGCTGGGAATTCCTGGAGACAGCTGTCACAAGCTGAGTGCAGGGGATTCAGTCCAGTGACCCAGTGTGAATATCATCTTTTAATCCTTGTGAGAGATGAATACAGCACTCATGCCAGCTGTCTCTGAAAGAGAAGACCCTTGCGAGGGATTCATCTCCCCCAGCCTTGCCCTCCTGAACACAGGTGTCTGTGTCGGAATCAGCCCCACCAGCTCCCACTCCAGCAAGCCACAGAAACACTGGAGTAAATGCAAGGGGCTGACCCCACCCTTTCTAGACATCTCTGTTCCAATGAGTTGGACCCTGTCCTTACATCAATTTACCCTCTGCACTCTTCCTCCAGGCTCTGCAATGGGAGTGGGACGTGACTAGCTCTGATGTACACACTCTGCAGCAGATTACAGCCACCCATTTTGTGGAAAGTTCGTTCAACAGTTTATTCAGAAAATGGGCTACAGTGGAGTGATCTGATTCTATGTTTCCTGAGTTTTTAGATGCCTCCGTCACACCGTGGGAGCATTCTTTGATGCAGTAGAAATCTTTGGCATTTCAGTTTCTCTCAGCATTAGAACTTAAGTGTCCCAGCAGGAAAAGGGCTCACGGTGTCTATATACTACAGACAGAGTCAGGGGATCTGGACTGTGCAGGAGTCTTGCTGCCCGCTGCCCTGTGCTAGCACCTCTCCCAGCTAAAGGACAATCCCACTCCCAAGTTACTCTAAGAAAGGACCTGGGCTGAGGTGAGAGTGGAGGAATGTAGCTCCAGAGGGAAGATTTCCCCATTCTTCTCTCTCAGAGCAGACATGGGGAGTGTGCTCTGGAGAGCTCGTCAGAGCAGGTGAGGAGGTTTCTGACTTGCATGACCAGCACAAAGACTCTCTGCTATCACAGCTATGCTATGGCAGAGCTGAGGTCTTGTGGAGGGCAGCTTGCAGCCTGGCAGGACACCCCAGAGAGACAGTCAAGAGATCTGAAGATGGGGGGGCAGCCTTAAGGGAGAGTCAGATCACTCCCCAGTCAGATGAAATGCATTGCCTAGAAGGTTAGAAGGGCCTTGGGCACATCACTGCCATGAAGACAGCTCCACGCAGGACCCACAGGGTCAGTGCCTTAACTGCAGCTGAACCCCTCTCCTTCACCCCAGAGAGCAGGACAGCAAGAAGCAGAGCAGCACAGAGAGGAGAGGAAACAAGCAGCAGTACCATGACCCTGCCAGCAAAGGGAAAGCCAGGAGGGAGAGCCAGACGGGCAGTTAGGAAAGCCTTCCCCTCACCCAGCTCTGCCCACCACCTCCCAGGCAGCGGCATCACAGCACAGTCACTCTCAGCCCCTTTGCCGTGCAGTGGGAAATGGGCACGTCACAGCAGAGATGCCCCTCTGCTCTGCTGCAGCTCAGGCTGCTGAGGAGGGGGCTCCTGCCCTGCAGCCCATGGCCTTGAGGGCAGAGGCTGTGCTGGGTGGGAGAGGAGACACGGGGGGCTTGCTGAGAGGAAGATGTCTGCATTGCAGGGACTGACCGGGAGTTTTCCTAATTCCCCCTCCCACAGCATCAGTGTTTCTACTTTCCCCTCATGCGCTGATCATATCTCCCCTGCCCGGAGCTTTTCCTCCTGGCAGCTGTTTCTCTGCCCCATCTCTTTTCCCTGCCTGCGCTCACAGACCCCATCCCACCCTCTGGGCACTCAGTCCTGCCCTGCAGAAACCTCCCAGCAGCAGGGCACTGCCCAGGGGCATCTCTGGCTTTGCAGGTGCTAAGGAGCAGGTCAGACAAACGCTGGTGAGGCCAGGCAAGGTGATGGTGGTGCTTTCTGTAGGCAGAGCACTGGGTGAAAGGATGCAATGAGGTCCCTCACAGAACTACTGATCTCTCACTGCAGTAGTCTGGGAGCATCAGCTTTTGTCCAAACCTCACAGCTCCTTTCCTCCTCCGTTGCCCACCTCCACCTCCCGGCTCCTGCAAAGAGTGGGAAACTGGAAGCAGAGCCTCAGGAAAGGTCCTTCTCTTTCAGGGAACCCCAGCCATGGCTGTCTGCTTGAAAAGGTCCCCTGGAAATATCCTGGGGGTGAGCGAGATCTGAGAGCAGCCCTGACCCCCGCAGCACCCTCTCAACAGGAGGATGAAGCCGCCCTTCTCGGGGTTGCTCCTTCCACCCAGAGCTTCTCCCTGCAGCGCCCTGGGCAGCTCCCTGGGCAGGCTGAGTGCTGACCCTCTGTGGCGGACAGGACTTTTGCCTTAAACATTTCTTGGTACATAAGGTGGAAGCAAACCATAACCCCGAACAAGCCATCTGTTCCCGGCAGAAACAGGACTGAGCTGCTGCGACCCCTGAAATGGTCTCCCTGCGACCATTCAGGACACACCGAGCCTGCGCTGAACCAGGGCACGATCGGGCAGAGACTTTGGGACCTGGACTGCAAATTACTGCCGCTTAGCACAACTTTTATAAAACTTGCTTAGCATGAGTAGCTAAATTTGCTGAAGCCTTAGGCCGCACTCCCTAGTTCAGTGAGAAAGGGCCCCAGAGCTGGTGCAGACTGGAAAGATAAGGGAGTTACCAGCAGTTTGCATTCCTATGCGTCACACTCCGGGAGGGAGGATGTCAAGGCTTTGAAATAAGGCCTGCTTGGGCGCCAGGACCCTGGGAAACAAAGCCTCCCCTCACTGCTGAAACAGTGTTAATTAGGGGGGGTCTGGATTATATCCTGGTCGTCAGGACCTTGGAAGATAACACCTGCTGTAACTGCTGGGGCAGTGCTAATTGCTGGAACACCACCTGTTTGTCAGGGCCTTGAGAAAGAAGGGCAGAACCTGAGGAATCAATACATATTTGTCAGCAGACACCGTAGCAGTAAAGATAAGGGAGAAAAGCAGCCTGCCTAGGAACAATGATGAGACCCAATAAGGAAGCAGAAGACCCCAGACCCAAAAATTACTAGTGGTCTGAACTACTGCATGAGGGGAGGGAAACTTCATTCGAAAAGCTATAATTGCCCAGGGATGTCTTTGTTTGGAGACGCGCTCTCTCTCTCTCTCTCGTCGGAGGCACCCAGCTTGAGCTGCAATTCGAACGGAGTCAGCAGAACATCATTGGCCCCGGAGTGGTGGTAGCTGGCTTCTTCTCTCCTTTTCTAACTTTTCTCTATCCTTTTCCCCTTATCCTTGTTCTGTTCCCCTCTTCCCTTCGCCTCCGCTTCGCCTTCTCCCCCCACCTTTTCTCCCCACTCCGTGGAAAATAAAGTTAAAAGGTTGTACGATATTTGACTGGTTTTAGCATCTTAATCTCATCCTTGGGATCGTAACGAACCCCCCCGCCGATATTGGATCGGGACACCCTCGCAGGCGGCAGAGTCCCCGCCCCGGGCACACAGCACCCTGGGTCACAGGGACACTGCTCTCAATTACAGCCCGCGCACACCTGGGGGCACTCCCTGGCTTCACACCCCAGCACCGTCCCTGGCAGAAGGTAGCCGTGATGGCCTGTCCCTCTGACGGTGTGGCTGGGAAGCCCTGCTCTAAAGCACCACCTGCTCCAAACAGGAGGAGCTGGCAGAGCCGCCCTGACAGACCCTCTCAGCTGTGGAAGGTGCCAGCTTCAGAGGAACCCTCCGGCAGCCCCAGCAGCAATGTTGCCCTGCACCCAGAGACTTACTGTGTTAGGGGCTGGGAAGATTTCTCCCGGCAGGCAGCTCTCAGCCATCCTCTGATGCCCCACTATCTTCAACTTCCGAGATGTCCATCTCGTTCTGGCCCCTGCAGGCAGTGTCCTGAGTCCTGCTTCTCCAGGAAAAGGAGCTGCACTTGGACAGAGCTGGCTCTCTGCAGCGCCTGCCAGGTTGCCATGGGCTCCGGCAGCCCCAGGAGCCAAGCCCAGCTCAGGAGCAGAGGCCCAGCTGATGACGTGACTTTCTGTGTCCCCTGGGCACCCTCGGGACCTTCCCAGGGCTCCAGGGCTGACAGTTGCTGGAAGGCAGCAGGGTCACCCCTGGGAAATAGCCACAGAAGTAGATGAAAATAATCACTGAGGATCCCTCTCGAAACAGTGCAGAGACTGACTCTAGCATTGCAGTTGTTCTCACCAGAGCATGGCTATCTAAGAGAGGTGGAAACATCCCACTCTGGAAAGCCCTGCTCCCATCTCATAAGAGCACAGGCACAAGAAGGGAGTTGGTTTGCTCATGCTTCAGGGATGATTTAGAGGAGTTAATCAATACATCTAGTGCTCACTGTGAAGCCCCAGGGTGCAATAGGATACAGTTCTCTCCCGTGCTCTCCACAAACTCACAGGAGGTGGGATTCCCCTTGCCCAAGCTTAGTGTGCACAAAATGCCTGTCTGCATGGCAGCTCCTTGTTTAAGCTCCCACTGGAATCAAGGGAGATGGAGGGAGGCACTCAGCTGTCCACGCACACACACACCCCCTTGGACATTTGAAGGGCCAGAGGTGGTCCAAGACATGTTCCACTTTCTCCTTGCTCTGATGGAACAATTATGAGACCCATATGCTTCCAGGACATCAGCTGGTTGCCAGGTGCAGAATCTCCTTGGCCATCTGAAATGACACTTGATGCCGACTACTGCAAGAGCTCTGCTCACTATGAATCTGAGACATATGCAGATCCCGAGATTGCAAACAGCTCATGCAGGGCCATGTCAGATGCATGGGGTGTCCAGCACAACCACCAGGTTTCTAGCAGGTACAGCACGGGACCTACAGGAAAAGTCCTTACCCTTTTGGAGTGGTGGCTGGGCAAACACCCCAGGGCATCTCGCATTTCCTACCTGTTCCCAAACAAGGGATTCCCACCACTGCCTTTAGGCAAAGTCCATCCCATCTACATCCGAGCATGCTGCAAAGATGCAAGGCACATCACACCAAGGTCTCCACGCATGCCGACCCTCTCAAACCCCACTAGTTCGTCTCTCCCTAAACCTTTTCTCAGCCCTCATGCTATGAACAGGGACGGTGCTAATGCTGCAGCCACAGTGTGCCTGGCTTGCAGGCTGTTGAGGCCCAGGGACTTTCTCAGTGGCACCTTGTCTTTCCTGGAGATTTGGTCACCTCCATCACAGGTGCCAAGGTGCTGCAGAGTCATCTCAGGGACCAAGCACCTCTCCTGCCACAGCTGCATGGCCAGCTCTCTTTTTTTTCTGGCTTGTGAACAGGTATCACCATGACAAGTCTGTGCTCTGCCCTGGTGCCACAGCTGAGGTTCTGCAGCCCAGATGTACACAAATGCACAAAGCCTGGGGCACAAAGAAGAGGAAGTGGAGATGCACAAGCTGTTGCAGAACTGCAAAGGCTTAGAGCAGCCTGAGGAAGTCTGTGGATCACAGACGCCAGCTCTTATGGGGAGACTTGAATGTCCCGGACATTCAGTGGGAGGGCAATGCAGCAGGCTGCAAAGAGTCCAGGCGGATTCTGGAAGGTGTGGAGGAGAACTTCTTAGCACAGCGAAGCCTGATAGGTCAACAAGGGTGACACTTTCCTGGACCTGGAACCTGCCAACAAGGAACAACTGATGAGGGCTGTGATAACCAGTATCAGCCTTGCCTGCAGTGGCCATGAGACAGAGGCGTTCCAGATCCTGAGCGACATGAGAAGGAAGAGTAGCAGAGTCGACACTCTGGATGTCAGAGGAGCAGACTTGGACCTACTGGTAGAGGGATCCTGTGGTAGGCAGCTCTGAAGGGCAGAGGAACTCAAGAAAGTTGGCAGGTCTTTCAGGACAGCATCCTCTAAGCTCAAGAATGGCCCATACTGATGTGCAGGAGAGCAAGCAGAGATCTCAGGAGACAGAGTGGCTGAACAGGGAACTCACAACTGAACAACAGTACAAAAAGGCAGCACACAGGAACAGAAAGCAGGGAGAGGCGGCAAAGGAGGAATTGAGAAATGTTGTCCGGGGAAGTAGGGAAGGTGTTAGGAAAGCCAAAGCGCGTTTAGGATTGATGCTTGCAAGGGATGTCAAGGGCAAAAAAGATGATCTGCTATTGCTTCAGTAAGAGTAAAAGCATGAACAAGGGCAATATGGGCCCATGGCTGAGGACTGGGGCAGGCAATCTGGTAACAGCAGAGGTAGATGGGTCTGGGGAACTCAGTCCCTTGGCTTCAGCCCCCACCAGCAAGGTGTCCTGTGTCTGTCTGATTCACGGACTCCGATGTGCTGGATCAGAATCAACTTTATTCAAGCAAGCAAGCCCTTTATATATGCTCTGTATGCCCGGGTTGGTACTTCCCACAGTGATCTATGGTACTTTACCCTCCCCTTGTAAGCACCACGTTGTACTTTCCCGAAGGTCATGTTCCCATCATCACTCCTTCTCATTCTGTGCGGCTACTTCCTTATCCACATACTGCTATTTATTCCTCCCAAGGCTTTCGGCTCCTTAACTCTATCTTGTCCAATCCCTCGCTGTCTGCCCATACATCTTTTTCATTTTTTAAACCAAATATTGCCAGTGCAGTGTGTATTTGCACAGCAAGTACTTGATGCAAAGTCCTTCGAGTCATTCTCTGCATAAGGCTTATTAAGCAGGAGACAGATGGCAAGGGCTAGAAATCTTAGCAAGATTACCAGTCCACACACCAGTACCTTCCTGAACCCACATCCAGTCCTATCCCTCAAAAGGGTTCCACTCTGACTCTATCTACAACTTCTTCGTAAGGTCGTGTAGTCGCCATAAGCTTTTATGAATCAATATTGACCCTGCACGAGGCAGGCAGATATTGCCAGAAAATGTCCCGACATGGGCTCATCTTAACTGGCTCTCAGTCCTCGTTTGGTGTTTCGAGGGATGCGTCAACAAGTCAAATCAGCCGTGCAGGCATCCAACGCGGCCCGTTACCTGTGGAGACACAAGCATAACCTTTCCCCCATATTTTTAAGTCTGCTGGTTCACTCCATTGACCCATTTCCAGGTTCCTGTAGTGAACCCGAGGCTGTTCTCACCACGTAGGGCATGAGAAATGCTTATTAACTGCACTTTGGTCCGTATAACGGTTTAAGAGGTTGAGAGCATATAAGCCTAGAGTGTCCAGCACACCACACGTTTCTAGCAGGTACCACATGGGACCTACAGGAAAGCCAGGCCCTTTTGCAATGGTTGCTGGGCAAGTGTTGCGGGGCACCTCAGATTTCCTGCCTGTGACCAAACACCTGAATCCCACTGCTGCCTTCAGGCCAAGGCCATCCTGTCTACATTCAAGCAAGCTGCATTAATGACAGCACGTCCCTGCTCTGAAGTGGGGCCACTGCATACACGGTGTCCTTGGCTCTTGGTATCAGGCATCACCATTATAAATGTGCGCTCTGTGCCATAGCTGAGGTTCTGCAGCCCAAATATATGTGAATGTCTTCAGCATGGGGCACAGACAGGAGCAGATGGAGATGCACAAGCTTTCACAGTGCTGCCACATGGCTGGAATCACTGAAATGTGGTGGAATCACCCACACGACTGGAGGGCTGTGGTGGCAGGGTACAAGCTCTTCAGGAGAGATTGTTGGGGAAGATGAGGAGGGAGGATGCCCTTTGTGTGAAGGGGCAGCTCAGATGTATGGAGCTCTTTACTTTGGGATGGACAAGGGCCTGCGTGAGAGCTTGTGGGTGAGCATGAGTTTCAGACCACCCGATGAGGGAGAGGAGGTGGATGCATCTCCTTTAATTAATGTGAGGAAACCTGTGGATCACAGGGCCTGGTTCCTGTGCAGGGAAATGCATCACCCTGTCACAGCAGAGTGCAAGCAGTCCAGGATGTTTCTGGAGGGTGTCAGGACTTTGAGAGGGCTGACCACTCTCACAACCAGGCTCATCTTGGAAAGGTTGTGGAGATCGGGGCAGGTCCCAATGACCAGAAGAAGGAATATGTTGTGCCCATTTTCAACAAAGGCCACAAGAACAACCTGGGGAGCTGCAGGACATTCCACCTCACTTGAGTGAGGAGTGTGTCATGGAGCGATTCATCTTAGATCACCTTTCTGGGCACACGAAGGAGAAGAAGGCGACTTGGAAGAGTCCACATAGATTAACTGAAGGGGAATTGTTCCTGACCAATCTGATTGCCTTCTGTGAAAAAAGACCTGTACTGTGGAGGAGAGGAGAGTAGTGGAGGTCACTTGACCTGACTTTAAGCAAGGTATTTGATGCTGTCTTCCACCATGTTCTTGTATGCAAGAAAGACATTACAGTAGGCTGAGTAGACAACCAGATGGGTGGAAAGCTGGTTGGATGAGCGAGCTCAGAGGATTTTTGTGAATGGGTCATTCTTTCCCTGGAAGTTGCTGACAAGTGGAGGGGGCAGGCGGTCTATACTGCCACCTGACCTGTCTAACAGATTCATCTGTGGCCTGGAGGAGGCAATTCTCATCACATTTAAGATGATACCTAATGGGGCAGAACGGTCACATGCTTGAGGGCTGCCATTCAGAGGGACCTCAGCCGGGAGGAGGAATGTGCTGTCAGGATCTTTGTGAAATTCAAGAAAGACAAATGCCCCTCGGATAGACCAACACCCTGCAGTGATACAGAGTGAGGAGTCCCTGGCTGGGCAGGAGCTCTGAGGAGAAGGACCTGGCAGTCTCTGTGGGCAGCAAGCTGAACGTGAGCCAGCAGCATTCCTTGGCAGCCATGGAGGCCACAGCATCCTGGCCTGCATGAACCAGAACAAAGCCAGGAGAGCAAGGGAAAAGACTATCCCCCTCTACTGTACTACTAGCACATCCAGATCCTGCATCCAGTTGGGGCCCCGTGCTGAAGAATGCTGTTGCTCACTCTGATGATTTCAGTGGCAGGCCCCCAAGGTGCTTGGAGACTGGGGCATTTGGCCTGGGAGGAGAGGCTGCGATGACAAGTTTGTTCAGCCTGGAGAAGGTAAGGCTTTTGGGGTGACTCTTAGCAGCTTCCCAACTCAAGGTGGCCACCCATAGTGAACTGGGCTTTTACAGGGATTCATGGCAGAAGAATGAGAGGAAATGGTTACAAACTAAGATGGGATAGCAGGGAGAAAAAAATCCATGAGGATAATGAAGCATCTGAAGAGCTTATGGACCACCTGTTCTTGGAGGACCCTGTTGGAAAAAGCCCGGAGGAACTTGATGTGACTTCAGTGCTGATCCTGATGTGAGCAGGAGGTTGGACTAGAGACCTCCCAAGATCCCTTCCAACTGACATGGATGGGTGATTCTGGCATCTCTGGTGATAGCTACTGTGACTCCTGCACTCCTGAATTCCTTTTCTGCATGTGTTTTAGCACCACGCATGGCATCCCCAGACCCTGCCCTTCCTCGTGGTGTGAGGTTACCTCTTTTTAATTATGAATGACTGCTTGCCTTTCTCACCATCTACAGCACCTGCACACTACAACATGATGCCAAATGAGTGTGATGTATGCAGAAAGTCATGGCATGAGGGTGGTTGCACTCTAACAGCCCTAAGGTCCTCTGCAGATCCAGTAAAATCCAGAAGGGTTGGAAGAACCATGAAACAACCTAGGCACACATTTGTAAGCTTGACTTTGTCACTGTGGGAGGCTGAGGGAGCTGGGTTTGTTCAGCCTGGAGAAGAGGAGGCTTTGGGCAGACCTAATAACAGCCTGCCCATACCTACCAGGAGATCATCTAGAAGATGGAGCCAGCCTCTTCACCACTATGCATCATGGGAGGAGGAGGCCTAGGATGAGGCATGAGCTGAAACAAGAGAAGTTCAGGCTGGGAATTAGGGCAAACATTTTACCCATCCAATCAGTGAAGCACTGGGGCAGGTTGCCCAGAGAGGTTGTGCCATCTCCATCCTCAGAGGTTTTCAAGTCCTAAATGACTAAAGCCCTCAGCAACCTGCTTGGAGCTGACAGCTGAGCCTGCTGTGAGAAGCACGTTGGGCTAGAGACAACGTGAGGTCCCTTCCAGCCTGAATGATTTGGCATTTCCTTCCACCCTGGGTCTTCCCTTGTTGACCTTAGGGAAAACATTCAGCTTCCCCATGGCCATGGAAGTACATCAGACAAAAGTATGAGTACATCAACTGCATGTGTCTTGTCCTGCTCTGGTCAGAGCAGTTCAGATTCAGGGCTGCTTGGCAGGTGCCCCCAGGTGGCCCTGACTTTTCATTGGCTTCACCTTTTCTTGCATTGTCCCCTCTTTTCCACCTTACAAGCTCTTCTCTTTTACCACCCTGATCTCCTCTCATGCAATCAGCACAACTCTGTTTAGCCATTGACCCTGGTTGTGCTTGCTTAGTACGTTCCTTTGGCTTCTTTGGGATGGTTGCCATGCTCATTTCAACCGTTTCTGGCAGTTCCTTTAAAACAGCACAGCCTTTATTATCTGTAGTGTCCTGCAGTTGGTGATGCTGTTATCCTGTCAGAGGCATGGCAAGATAGGATGAGGCATCTGCACGCACACATTCACAGCTGACACAAAGGAGCTTGAGTAGAGAGGGACCTTAAGAAGCTTGGAGATGAGGCCAAAAGAAACCTCCTGAAGTTGTGAAAGGAGAAGCGGCAGGTCCTGCCTTGGGGGAGTGACCCTGAGGAGAAGGGCCTGGACATCAGGAGGTTTGGGATGTCCAGAGCTGGAGGAATGGGGAGGACCTGGAGAGGAAGTCTGCCAAGGTGGGGGTTTGTGTCATGCAGCACATGACCTGTACAGGGCTGTACTGGGCTACATTATTGTCGTGAAGTGGAGGCTAAGGGCAATAGAGTAGTAGCCCATGAGTGCTTGAAGGGTGGTTTCAGAGATGGTGGCCCTTTTCTTGGTAGTGGAAAGCAGCACTAGAAGGGAAAAGAGCCACATTCTTCAGCTTGAGAGGTTCAGAATGGATGTTAGAAAAAGAAATGCCCCTTGAAGGGTAGTGCTGTGATGCAAGAGGTCAGGCAGAGGGAGTCTGTGGTGAGACCCTGGCTTTGTGTTTCAAGGAAAAGCAAGGGAGGGTCCAGAGACCTCAGTAAAGGTGGGCAGATCCCTGGGTGAGAGCAAGGAGGGGAAGCAGGCTGGGTGTCTACAGGCTGCAGTGGAGAAGGGGCAGGCATGGGACAGTGTAGGACAGCCTGGGATGGAGATGGCCAGGGGCACTGCCAAGGCTGAAAGCTTCCAACAGAACTGAGGTCTCTGTCCTCTTGCCTATGGCTCCTGTATCTGCCACTGAGGCCTGCCAGAAGACACCATGTCCTTGCAGCACCCTGGCCTGGTTTCCTCCTGTCAGTGAGGGGGCCTGCGAGGTGCCATCTCATTGTCCCTCACTCAGTGTTGCACCCCCCCACACACACACTGCCCCCACAAAGAGCCCTGAGCAAAGCCTGATTGAAAGCATCACCCTACTCAGGGGCTGGGTGTCAGTGCTTGGCCATGTGGTATGATAAAACACATCCAGGTTTTCTAGGCATCAGAGCTACCCACACATTTCCTTTGCCTACCTGTAACAACTGCCTCTGCTCTCATCAGCCCCTGGGGAGGCTGTGTGAGTAAAGGCCCTCAGGGGGACCCATTAATACTCCAAGAAACTTTATGATTTGCTTCTGAATTCAACTTCTTGAGAGGTTGGTTCATTCTCCTCTCAGAATCTGATGTTCAGGGACTCAGCACCAAATACCCCTGCTGAGGGGTCACTGCAATGCAAAAAGCCCTAGGGAGCCACGTCTATCTCCATAATTTCCCTCAGTTCTTCAGATCTCGAGTGGCTAATTGGAGAGGTTTCAGGAGTGTCTTTACAAGAGGAAGATATAAATGAGCACCTAAAAAAAGACAAAATACTCCAGCTTTTAAAGTTTTCTTTACTTTTCAACTTACAGAACAAGTGATATCTACATTCTCCAATTCATAGTGACTCCGAGGGTCTCCCAATGAATCCTGATGTGTGAGAAAAGCAGGAGTTTTGACAGCAGACATGTACAAACAGCCTTTCTCCCACCTCCCCAGCCTCGTCATTTCTCTTGTCGGCCACTGGGGACCTACATCACCCTTATAAAAATCAACCCTTTTTCCACTGGCGTCTGTAGCTGAGTGTTACAGCCTCTATGCACCAATTCCCACCTGCTTTCCTTTGAGAACTAGCTGCAAAGAGACATAGGAGGATAATTCTGAACTGTGATCAAAGCAACAAAACACAATACATTTGAATGAAAAATAAAATACACTCCTTAACTGCATGCCAAGTCCAGGCTGCCTCCAATGATGTCCACTTTCCACAAGGAATAACCTTGCTAGAACGATTTTTGACAGCTAGACAGGAAAGGAGAGATAGCAACACAATTCAGTTGTTGTCTAAAGAAGCAAGGAGACTCCTGAAAGAGGAGGCAAGCTCAAGCTCAGAGCTGCAACGAGAGAGATGAGAGGTAGCTGAGTGAATAAAGAGGAAGAGGAGCAGGAGAAGTGGAAAAGTGGAAAGTTCCTCTGTACAGATTTTGTACCTTGACAGAGCAGTGATAATGCAAGTTTGAGGGAGACCAGTATTTCTTCTCCTGGGATTCATACCCTTCCTAAAGATTTCCAGGAGTTCCTCAAGGGAAAACATGGACAATTTATTAAAATTATTGAATTATTTCAGCTGAGGAAAAGGTGCTCATATTTTTAACACATTTTTAAACAGTCCTTCACCTTTCCAGGCAGAGCTCAGGTGTCTAACCACAAGCATGCAGTGGCACTTGGAGAGGCCCTGGTGTATGTGAGGTACCTGCCTGGGCCTGGCAGCTCTCAGAGTTGACCTGTGGGAGACCGGAGCCCCTCTGAGCTGCAGACGGAGGCTGGGCAGAGGGGACCAAGGCACCTACAAAGACACCACATGTCTGTGTCCCTGTCACTGCATCTCACCCCGGGTCTGGAAATCACTTTCCTTTACAAAACACACACACACACGCACACACACACATACACACACACGCAGAGTATTCCCCCCCCCCCGCCCCCCAACACCAGCAGGAGGATTATAAGAATACAGACTGTTAAAAGCTGAAAAGTGTAAAAAAGAATTCTTTGCTTTCATTTTCTTTAATTTCTTTCTCATTTCAGGTTTATTGTCACTTTCTAAACATTTCTGTTATAATCAGGCCTACAGCATGATAACAGACAACACTGTTTCTCACACAGAGCCCAGTGCTCACCAGAACCATTCCTTGCCCAGGGCTGTCCATGCCACTCCTCACTCGTTCCAAAGAGCAAGGCGCACTCTGAGGGCTCGAGCTCTCTTGACCAGTAGCGAAAAACAGGGTGACCGGCTTCAATGAAATGAGATATCTTTGGATGGCCAAATTGGCACCAATCTCAACATGCCTGTGTTGCAGTGCTGTTTTAAAGGAGGCCCTAAGCACCTAGCCACACTCCCGGGACGGTCAATGAAGTGTAACTGATTTTAGGCAGCAACAGGGAGAAGGCTGATCTCACCCAGTGCCAGACCCCTTCAAGGCAGATGTCTCTGCCTAATCCAGCTGCCTGCACTTCCCTTTCTAGGCAATGGAGAGAAATAAGGTGTCTCCCTGAGAGGTCTGGAGAGACTTCTGCTGGTGACCAGCTGATGCTCCAGAAAGGTTCCTGTAGCTCCTGGATCACATTTCCCAGCCCTGCCTGGGAACACAGTGACAACAGGGCATCTCAGGCAGCAATAACCTCTCTAGGTGCCCCAACTAATAAAACCCTGGATGTAAACTTTTAGTCAAAAGTCCAAACCTATCCAAAGAAGAACTCTATGCAATAACTGAGAAAAGCCAGGAATTACCACCTCTGTTTGACTATATACATATACACATACAGTTATTTGTCACGCCATATTTGCTACCAACACTCTGAATGGGGAAGTTTTCTGCTGGGGAACAACTCTATTTAAATTAATATACTTCCTCTCTCTTCTGCCTCTCTGTTCTCTCTGCTTCCTCTGCCTATTCTGTCTTTACAGAGTTCTCCATGAAAACGTGCACTGTGACTGAATCACCGCACTGAGGATGGACGAGACCTCTGGACATCATGTCCCCACAGTCCAACCTCCCTCCTCAATGCAGAGGGAACTAAATGAGCTTGCTCAGGGGCTCACTCCAATTGCACACAGTCCACAAATGCACTGAGCGTGCACGCTACCCCATGGTCCAGGCCATTAATGAAGAAGTTCCACAGTGTTGCCTCCTGTGTTGATCGCAGAGGGATGCCACCAGTAACCAGACACCAGTCTGGCCTCCCCATACCACTAATCACAGCCTTTGGGCCTGATGGACCAGCCATTCTTCCACCTGCTTTATGGTTCATTTATCGAGTGCAGTTTGGCTGCAGGTAGAACATGGACGACTGTGTCAAAGGCCTTGCCAAAATGAAGGCACACCAAGTCCCCTGCTTTCCCCTTGTGCCCACAGTCTTATGGTAGAAGGCATTCAGGTTGGTCAGGCAGAGTTTCCATTTCCCTTTGGTCAGCCCATGCTGGCTCTTCCAGTCCTTGCCCTCCAGATGCTTGGAGATGGTTTCCAGGAGCATTTGCTGCATCACCTTCCCAGGGACTCGCATGAAGCTGACCTGCATTCTTCCTCTTGCCCTTCTCTGAAACTACGTGCAATGTCTGCCTTTTCCCAAGTATCAGGAACCTCCAAGGTCACATGGGCACTAAGAGCCTCGGGAACGAGGGCGGCCTGGGGGACAGATCTTACCAGTAGTATGGAAGGTAGAAAAGACAAGGAGAGACTCAGCTTTTTCCTGGTCCTTGTCACTATGTCCCCTGCCCCCCTGAGCAGTGAGAGCACATTTTCCTTAGCTGCATTCCTTGTGCTGCCAGCATGCTTACAAAAGCCCTCCTGGTTGACCTGCCCACCTCTTGTGAGCTCCAGCTCCAACTCCAGCTCCAGCTGAGCTTTGGCTTTCCTAACTCCATCGCTGCACCCACAGGCAAGGTTTCTATGTGCCTCCTGGGCAGCCTCATCCCTCTTCCCCCTCCAGGAACTTCCTGCTGTCCATGGAACAAACAGCTCTGCCAGAGAGGGGGTAAAATCCACCCATATTTGGAGATGTCTACTGGTGAGACTGCTGCCTTCATTCCCCCTCTTTGGAGTTGTTTCTACTTTCTTCCTCCACCTCTCCCACAGAAAGTTACTTGACTCTGTGGTGGGTGTCATGAGCTGCTGTCATGAGCAATCGGAGGAGGCTGTACCCAGCCCTGTGGCTCAGGGACTGGGATCCTTGGCACCTGGGGAGGGTCCCTGCTCCTTGGCTTGCCCAGGCCTTTGCTGTGAGCTCTCATGCACACACTTACTCTTGCAGTGGGCTCCCCACAATGCCCAGATTATCGGCATGGCGTGTCTCAGCTCTTTCTCCAGAGGGATGATCCATGATGCAAGGGAAAAAATATAGCGCAGTATAGATTGAGGAGTGACGAGAAGAAATATCACTGAAGAGTATAGAAAGCATCAGGTAGTTTATAGTCACCTGCCTGACATTCAGTCCTAATCCTTTCTCTTTCAAACTAGCAGTCCTAGCAGTTAAAGACTCGGGTGGTGTGAGTGCAGTTCCCAGAGAGCGAGAGAACTGTGTTTGTGTGGGAGCGCGTATAACTTGGGAACTGATCAGGGCACCCGTCGGCTGAGAAGCCGCCCACTGCAAAGGGACAGCAGTCCTAGCAGTTAAAGACTCGGGTGGTGTGACTGCAGTTCCCAGGGAGCGAGCGAGCGAGAGAGAGAGAGAGAAAGAAAGTGTGAAAATGTGTGATCACACCAGCTACAGGGACTGGTATTACTGGTAAGGAAGTGCGCTGCCTGATTTGCTTAAGACGCACTTTTCAGAAACTCAATATGGGAAATAATCTTGACATAGACAAGGGGACGCCCTTAGCCGAAATTTTGGAAAACTGGAGTAAGATTGATGGTACCAAAAATTTAGGGAGAAAAAGGTTAGTCCAACTATGTCAGGAGGATTGGCCGTTCCTGACTAAGGAAGGTAATCTGGCAGAGTGATGGCCGCCCCAGGGGACCTTCAGTTACCAGGAGCTAGCTTTCCTGCGTCATCATTTGCAGAATAGGTTCCCCAGAGAAATGGATTACTGGTATGTATGGGACAACTGGGCATTTGCTAGACGAAAAGAGGCGCCTGGGAAAGAGAGACTCTTTCCTCAGAATGCTGTAAGTAACGCAGCTGCTGAAAAGCCTGTGGCAGTTATTCCACCCTATGCGCCACCCCCTGCTTCAGCTTCCCTATACCCCCCCCTTGCCTTCCGCCCCCGTCCTTCAAGCTCCTCTGGAAGTCGTTCCTGTGCCAGGAGCGGCCCCACCCGATCCAGAAGGGGTACCTTGGGTCGCCACTACACGAGTTTACCGACCCTGGAGACCCCAAGATTGAATTATGTGGAGTCAACAGCTCCCCAGACTTAGGGATGATCCAGACAGAGTGTTACAAATCATAAGGGGAATTGTGCGGGCGTATGACCCTACCTGGGGAGATGTACAAACGCTCCTTGAGTCTGTGTTCACTCCAGATGAAAGGTGCTCAATTTTGGATGCAAACCGCCGTTGGGCAGCAGAGGGGTGTGTTGGGGCCGCTCGAACAGCCTGGCCAGCTGTGGACCCCGGGTGGAATCATAATGTAGATGCAGATTACAGGCAGTTGCAATTAGCCAGAGAGGGCTTAGAAGAAGCTATACGTTTGGCAGGACAGAAGACTGCAAATTGGTCTAAAGTAAGGGAGTGTCAGCAACAGCCAGAGGAACACCCCTCGGCTTTCTTTGCTAGGCTAATTAAGCAAGTCAGAGTGTATGGGGGAGGACTAGACCCAGAAGCCGAGGCTAACAGGCCCTTAATGATTTCTACATTTGTAGACCAAGCAGCCCCGGACATTAAAAAGTATTTTTCCAAACATGTCCCTGACTGGCCAGGAAAGCAAATGGATGAAATATTACATTTAGCCACATTTGTCTATAATAGTCGAGAGGAGGAGAGGGCAAAAGAAAAGAGACAGCAAAAAAAAAGAAGAAGTTAGTGTGTTAGCAGCTGTGTTAAGAGATGGATTTAGAGGACCCGGGGGAGGGGACGTGAAAGAGCCAGGAGAGATAGATGGAGTCAAAGTGAATGTGCTGTACAGTCAGGAGTTAATGATGTTTGTTATTATTGTGCAGAACAAGGACACTGGCAGCGGGAATGCCCAGTGAGGCCCCGTGTAGTTAGGAACAGAGGAACCAGCATGAGACGATCAAACATTAAGGAGGAGAGCAGGCGATTCCCAGTCAATCCACAATGACAGGAAACAGGAGACTCAGAAAATACTGTGGAAATTGGAGTAAATTTATGGAATATAGATTTTTGAATTTTGAGGGGCAGGTAATGGCAAATATAGAAGGTTTAGAAGTTCCCTTTCTAGTGGATACTGGAGCCACCCTTTCCCTTTTAAATTTTGAGCCTAAGGGATGCAAGTCATCAGAGAAAATAGTGATGCAAGGAGTGATGGGAAAGAGCGAACGAATGTTATCTAAGACCTTATTACTCACTATTGGGGGTAAAACAGCGTGGGGACGTTTTATAATTTCCACAGACGCACCTATATGCCTTTTGGGGAGAGATCTCCTGCAAGCCTTGGATACTCAGATCTGCTTACAGCCGGAAGGGCTAAAGCTAATAATTATGGGTTCATGTGTTCTGGCTAAGACACCAGAACCAGGGTCAACTAATCTGCAAATTCCAACAGGTTTAGAATCAGTTTCTAAAAAATTATGGAGCTCTTCAGGGATGGATGTGGGACTACTGAAATTAGCCAGTCCAGTCTCGATAAAAACAAAGGGGGGATTGCCTCCCGCAGTTAAACAATACCCTATCCCAAAGGAAGCAGAGAAGAGTATCCAAAAACAAATAGATCATTATCTGAAACTGGGTATCCTTAGAGTCTGTGAATCCCCGTACAACACTCCGATTCTGCCAGTTAAAAAGAACAGGCAAGATGCTGGTGGTGATCCAGAGTATCGCTTTGTACAAGACTTCAGGGCTGTAAACCAACATGTAGTTACTCCACATCCAGTAGTCCCCGACGCATCAACCATTTTACTACAGATACCCCATTGGGCAGCTTATTTTACTGTGACTGACCTAACGGCAGCTTTTTTTAGTATACCGATAGCTGAAGATAGCCAAGATCTCTTTGCTTTCACTCGGAAGGGACAACAATTAACTTGGACGAGGATGCCACAGGGATTTACTGGGTCTCCGACTATTTTTTTGCGTATACTCAAAAATGACCGCTCAGATATCCAACTTCCAGGACATTCTGTATTAATACAATATGTGGATGATTTGTTATTAGCAAGTAAAGATTATGAGACATGTTTAAAAGATACTGTTTCTCTATGTAACGCTCTTGCAGAAAAAGGGCATCGGGCATCTCTGTCTAAACTCCAGCTGTGACAAAGAGAGGTAAAATATTTGGGTTTTATCTTAAAAGAAGGACACCGGTTAGTTGATCCAGAACGAGTAAAGACAATTCTTAATATGCCTCGTCCTGTAACAAAAAAACAACTTAGGGGATTTTTAGGAGCTGTAGGATTTTGCCGACCGTGGATTCCTGGGTTAGCAGAACTTACTAAGCCTCTGGTACAGGCAACAAAAAAGGAGGAGATAGAGCCTTTGGCCTGGTGCCCAGAAAGGGAGAAAGCTTTTACACCTGTGAAAAAAGCATTGGTTTCAGCCCCAGCTCTAGGGTTACCAGATTATAGCAAACTATTTGAATTATTTGTCCATGAGCGACAGGGAGTAGCAAGTGGGGTACTCACCCAAAAACTAGGCCCTCACCGTAGACCAGTGGCCTATTACTCCACCCAGCTAGATGAGGTAGCTAAAGGCACTCCAGGATGCATCAGAGCAATAGCAGCTACGGCAGCTCTTCTTGAAAAAACACGACCTGTAGTTTTGGGTCACTCATTGGTTGTGTATGTGCCACATGAAGTAGAACTGTTAATGAAGCAATATGCGACTCAAGCACTATCCCCACAGAGAGCTCACTGCTATGAACTGATAATACTGCATGCAGATAATGTGACTTTAAAAGATGCAATATTTTGAATCCAGCAACGCTATTGCCTCTACCGGAGGCCGGAGAGCCCCATCATTCCTGTGAGCAGGTGGTCGTCAGCTCGAGCAAGCCCCGGGAGGACCTTAAAGATGAACATTTGGAGAACCCGGACTTAGTTCTGTTCACAGATGGGTCATCCTATTATTTGGATGGAAGACGTCACTCCGGCTATGCTGTCACTAACGTCTTTGAGGTACTTGAGGCCAATCCTTTGTCTCCATCAGTAAGTGCTCAAGGAGCAGAATTCATAGCATTGACCCAAGCAGCAAAAATAGGTAAGAACTTGCGGGTAAATATCTATACCGACTCTAAATATGCATTTGGAGTATGTCATGCAACAGGGATGTTATGGAAAGAACGAGGATTTTTTACGCCATCAGGAAAGAAAATAGCTAATGGAGAAGAAATACGTAATTTGCTGGAAGCAGTTCAACTGCCCAAAGAAGTTGCTGTAATACACTGCCCAGCCCATACTAAAGACACTACAGAAATTAGCAGAAGAAATGCTTTAGCCGACCCTGCTGCAAAGGCTGCAGCTCGACAACCTCTGAGAGAATGTATGGGGGCAGTTCCAAGGATGGACCAGAGTGAGTGGCCAAACTTAATAGACCCCAAATCTATTTATGAAAAAGACTGCTCAGTGGAAGAGAAAAAACAATGGGAGCAGTGGGAAGCAAAACAAAATGATGATGGAATATGGACAATTGGGGAAAAACCAATTCTACCCAAAAAATATTTAATTACTATAGCTAGGTGGTTTCACGATAAAGCTCATGGGGGAGCCGAGGCAATAGCTAACCAGGTACAGAAAGTATGGGCTGCTCCAGGAATTTATGCGGCTGCTAAAAGAATAACAAATAGCTGCCCGACCTGCCAGAAGTTTTCAAATAACAAGCCAAGCTCAGACTTAGGGGGGGTGACCATGGCCTTACTTCCCTTTCCAGAAGCTGCAAATAGATTATGCGGATATGCCATCTGTCTATGGATACAAACACTTGTTAGTGATAGTAGATCAGTTATCAGGCTGGGTAGGAGCTTTCCCAACAAGAAAGGCCGACACAGGGGGAGTGGTAAAAGCCTTACTGAAAGAAATCATACCCAGGTATGGGGTCCCAGAAGCCATTGATTCAGACAGGGGTGCCCATTTTACAGCAAGCATAATCAATCAGTTCTGTAAATCGTTAGGAATAAGAAGAAACCTACATACTCCTTATCATCCGCAATCTTCAGGACAAGTAGGAAGAATGAATAGAACATTAAAAGAGAAAATAGCAAGAATATGCACACATGCTAGCCTAAAATGGCCAGAGGCATTAAACTTAGCTCTATGGGATGTTCGAAATTCTCCACGGCAACCCATAGGACTAACACCAGCAGAAATTCTCTTTGGGAGACATTTAGCGATACCAGGGACTTATATCCCTGCTAAGACCAGCCTATTAGACGGAGATGAACGAGTAACACAATATGTACTAGCCTTACAGGAACGGTTTAAGGCCTTGCAAAATCAGGCTCAGTGGTTTCAGCCGGTGCCATCAGACATTCAGGCACATGATACACAGCCTGGAGATAAAGTATTGATAAAGGTATTCTCGCGAAAAACAAAACTAGAACCAAAATGGGAAGGACCCTATACTGTATTGTTAAGTTCTTACTACGCTGTTAAAATTCTAGGAAAAGAGAATTGGATTCACCACTCTCACGTGAAATGAGTGGCAGTCCAAGAAGCAAACACTGCAGAGGTTGCAGCAGAACAATGAAGACAACCACATAAAGCTCGATGGGATACACGACTTCCCCAGGGTAATCTGTTCAGACTCACCTCACTAACACAAATCTCTTTCCCTTTACTGCACCATGCAGGATGGCAGGCAGAAGTGCCATGCTCATGTTGCTGTTTCAAACCCTGGCAATGCTACTTTCCCTAACCTGTGGTCAAAGAACCTTAGAGTGGCCATGGTCCCAGGCCCGTGTTAAGTATACCGGAAGTATGGGATTAAATTCTGCTAAAAACTTAAACCTCTCAACCCTGGTCATGCATGGAACTGAAGTATACTCAGAAAATGAATGGAGCTGGGATAATACTAACCAGCTTCCCCAACTCCTGGGAGGGACAGGAAAGGAAATAAAGATAGGATGTCGAATGATCAACGGGTCCACCCATGAGAAGGCAACTCAAATCTCTCTCACTAAAATCAAATCAAATGAAAAAGAAAGGAAAATTTGTGCCACTGAAAACCTGGATTGTTGGTACAATTTTACCTTAGAACCACCTGTTTTTATAGTTTGTCTGTGGGCTCACCACAATGTGGGACTATCATTTAAATTTAAAATAGACATTATTGAGCCCAGTACAGCAATACCTACCCTGACTACAGTTATTTCCACCAATATAAATAACTCTGTTACCATGAAGAGTAAGAAAACCTTATCCCCACAAATCTTTGAAATTGGACCGTATGTGATTAGAAATACAGGCCAACAACGAGTGTTATTTAATCCATCATGGTCTCTCAAACGAGTAGAGCTATTAATGCAAATTAATATCTCTACAATCAAACCAACCTGTTCACCATTCTTAGGTACGTCCTATGTGGGATGGACGGTGTGGTTACATAGGCGAACCCTCACCTCTCCAAAACGAACAAGGAGAGATGTGACCGGTATCATAGGAACAGGATTGGGAGTCCTAAACAGTATAGATGCTGAAGTACTCGTAAATAAACTGAGCACAACAACAAGTGACTTATACAGATTAAAACATCCATTGAGGTCTTCTCTATTAGCATTAGGAACTAACCAATGGCTTTCATCCGAGATATTACCTCAGTGGGAAAAAATGAATGAAAAAGATCACCAATTGATAGCAGATGCACTTGGGGAAACCCAAATTAATGTTTTCCTGGCCCTCAGTTGCATCCAAGCTCAACTGTGGAAGCAGCGATTATAAGGGAAGGGGAAGAGGGCACTTTACCCACTGAAATTCGAAAGGTAATTTGGGATAATGCGACCGAATTTGAAAAGGAATTCCAATCCGGGTGGTATCTGGTCAATTTTACTTATGATCCTATCAACACTAAGGCCACAGACTTTGTTTTAACAATACACAATGCTTCAACATATACAATATATCCAGTCATGCGTTAGGATTAGATCACAATGGAGCTATACTCTATCCATTGGAACATAGAGTATGGGCCCAACAAAATGGAAATAAATGGCTGTTACACTGTGCCACTGTCCACACTGTGGACGTTAGCGCATGTATTGTACGGGAACAGCAAGGGTTTATTTGTGAAAGTAATACTGTCAAAGCCCAAGACATTTGTCTCGACACTGAGCAAAATGTTTGTCATTTTGAAATACACCCTGATGAAACAGCTGAAACGATACTTGTATATATTGGGAGAGGGTGTGTATGTATGAGAACCTTTTGTAGTCTTGTAGTTATAGATGGCATTGTAGTAGATATGAGTAATCATTCAAATATTTGTATTTGTAACTTTACCAAAATCATAGGATGTGATTTTAATTATTCAGCTCCTATCACGTCTTATCAACTGTTACAATCCAATTATACATTAATTCAAAATTTGCTACCTACCCCCATTGGGATGAATCTCACCCTGGTAAGGAAACTACTACAACATGATGATTTGCATCGACTGCTAGAGCGCATCCGGAACAGTGGACAGAAAACTCTAATCACTGTTCACCTTGATGCAAAAGAGATATATCTTATCTTAGAAAGGGTAAAAAGGGACGGAGAACATCATGGCTGGGAAACTCTTCTAGGGTGGTCACCAACTGCAAGAGGGATTTATAATCATGTATTGCACCCAGTAGTAGTTGTGTTCAGTTTAACTGTGTTCTGCCTATTGCTTACGATCATATTATACATAAGATTATGGAAAGTGATAGTACGCCTTGAAAGGCTTCGAGAACTCTGTTTAAAATATTAGCAGGGATGCTTCATAAAAACAAAGGGGGGAAACTGCTAAAGAATAGTGAATTGAAACTGTCTAGAAATGGCTGCTTAGCACAACTTCTATAAAACCTGCTTAGCATGAGTGGCTAGATTTGCTGAAGCCTTAGGCCGAGCGTGGGAAAAGTAACGAATCTTTACTCAGTTTAATAAAAAATAGTGCCTCAGAGCTTGTTCGGGCTGGGAAAATAAGGAAGCCACACGCAGTCTGCGCACCTGTGTCACCGACTCCAAGAGGGAAGATGCCAAAACAATTGGGAAAATAAGACCTTGGGAGACAACTGCCAGACCCAACAAAACAGAAGTACAACCGTCATCAGAGACTGCAAAAAACAAAACTAAGGAGAAAAACAGCTTACCTCAGAATGACGATGAGACCCAATGAGGAGCAGGAGACCCCAGACCAAAAAATTACCATTGGTCTAACTACCGCGTGAGGGGTGGGAAATGTAAGTCGAAAAAACTATAATTACCCAGGATTTGTTTATGTTAGGGTCCCCCTTTGGAGGCACCCAGCTCGAGCTGTAATTACTGCACATGCGTCATTAAAATTTAATTATCTGATTTGTTTTGATTTGACTCTGAACTTTTCTGCGGGAACCTAGGGTCGAGCCCTGTTATGGTGGCCGACAAGCCTAATTTCCATAACAGTTTGGCACCCCAGGTGGGACCCTAGGTGACCACTGTCGGGCCTCTCCTCTCCAAACGATCATCTGGCGCCATCGGGTGAGTTCACCTGGGATCTTTGGCAGCGAGGGGCACTGAGAGTGAGTCTTAAACTCCCGCCTAAATTCTAAATTGTGCTCTGGTAACAGTGCACTGAAGGGGGTACGCGGACTGGCCACCGTAAGGCGTACCAGGGGGACGGGCGCGAGTCCCATCCCCAGGGGGACAGGTAGGAGTCCCATCCCCAGGGTTAGACTGGGTTTAAGTCCCAGCTCGGTCCGGCCGGAGGAGGGGTGCACAGCCTGATCAGCATAAGGCGCACTGCAAAACTTTGAGACCAAAATTTAGTTCACCCACAGCAACCCATAGGACTAACACCAGCAGAAATTCTCTTCGGGAGACATTTAGCTATACTAAGCACTTGTTATTCCAGCTAAGACCAGCCTGTTAGATGGAGATGAACAACTAGCCCAGTATGTTCTAAGTATTCAAAAAAGGTTTGAAAATCTTAGAAAATATATATATATATATGCTCAATGATATCAATCCACACCACCTGAAATACAGGTGCCTGATATACAGCCTGGGGATGAAGTTTTAGTTAAAGTATTTTCACAAAAATCCAAGTTAAAACCTAAACGGAACAGGCCATATACTGTCATACTATGTTCTTATTTTGCTGTTACAGTTGAACTGTACTTGTGTATGTTAAAAAAGGATGTGTATGTGTAAGAACACTTTGTAATCTTACATTCATAGATGGCATTGTTGTAGATACAAGTAATCACTCAAGTATTTGTATTTGTAACTTTACCAGAATCATGGGATGTGATTTTAATTATTCGGCTCCTATTACGTCTTATCAATTGTTACAATCTAATTACACAATTCAAAATTTACTACCTGCCCCCACTGGAATGAATCTCACACTGGTGAAGAAACTACTACAACATGATGACCTGCGTCGACTGCTAGAACGCATCCAAAGCAGTGGACAGAAAACTCTAATCACTGTTCATCATGATGCGGAAGAGATACACCACGTCTTGGAAAGGGTAAAAAGGGACGGAGAACATCATGATCATGGCTGGGAAACTCTCCTCGGATGGTCACCTGCTCACCAACTGCAACAGGGATTTATAATCACGTGTTGCATGGAGTAGTAACTGTGTAAAGTTTAACTGTGTTATGCCTATTACTTACGATCATATTATACCTAAGATTATAGAAAGTGATAGTACGCCTCCAAAGGTTTCGAGAACTCCATTTAAAGTATTAGCAGGGATGCTTAATAAAAAAGAGGGGGGGACTGTTAAAGAATATTGAGCTGAAACTGTCCAGAGGTAGCTGCTTAGCACAACTTATATAAAACTTGCTTAGCATGAGTAGCTAAATTTGCTGAAGCCTTAGGCCGCACTTAGATAAAATAATGAACTTTTACCTAGTTCAGTAAGAAAAGGGCCTGAGAGCTGGTTCAAACTGGAATGATAAGGGAGTTACAAGCAGTCTGCATTCCTGTGCTTCACACTCCGAAAGGGAGGATGTCCAGGCTTTGAAATAGGCCTACTTGGGCGCCAGGACCCTGGGAAACAAAGCCTCCTCTCCTTGCTGAAACAGTGTTAATTAGGGGGTCTGGACTATCTCGGGGTCTGGATTATACCCCCTTCGTCAGGACCTTGGGAGACAACACCTACCGTCCCTGCTGGGGCAGTGCTAATTGCTGGAACAGCACCTCTTTGTCAGGGCCTTGAGAGACAAGGGCAGGACCCGAAGAATGAAGACACATCCACCAGCAGAAACTGCACCAGTAAAGATAAACAGCCTACCTAGGGACAGTGATGAGACCCAATAAGGAGCAGGAGACCCCAGACCTAAATATGACTATTGGTCCAAACTACCGCGTGAGGGGTGGAGAGCTTAGATTGGAAAGTGTAATTGCCCCGGGATTTCTTTGTTTGGGGTCCCTCTTCGGAGGCACCCAGCTCGAGTTGTAATTACTGCACGCATGTCATTAAAATTTAATTATTTAATTTGCTTTGATTTGGCTCTGAACTTTTCTGCAGGAACCTAGGGTCGGGCCCTGTTATGGTGGCCGACAAGCCTAATTTCCATAACAGGATTGTTGGGTGTGTACCCACTTCCCTGAACATTCCAACAAGGGCTTCCCGCTACCTGGAGTGCCTCTTAATTTTTCCTTTATGGAATTTATAAAACAGATAAGAAATGATAGTGCTCAAATGAAATATGATGAAACAACAGAACAGGAATGGGAAGTCCAGAGTGTGACAGGAGATTATTATCAATGTATCCAAAGATGTCATAAGAGTAATAAATGTTGGGAGAAAACTCTACTTTACGGAAAACAGCTGATCAACTGTACTGGAGCCATTAAGGTAGGAAGTTATGAAGATTGCTCTCGGGTATCCGAAATAGGTTATAAGTGGCCAAGTAAGGAGCTCAATGGATGGCGTGTTCCAAAAGGTAGTGGATGGTATTGGTTGTGTGGGAACAAGGCACGAAAAGTGCTACCTCCTAATTGGTCAGGGACAGGTACTTTAGGGGCAAGCATCCCTAATATTACTGTAACAAAAGAATTGAGTAATAAAGATCAAAAATGGTGTTTAAGAACATTCATGAGGAGACAAAAGAGGGTCAATGATCCTTTAATAGGTCGACCTACTTGGTTTCATTCATTCGCAAGGTGGCTGTTTCCACAAGTGGGAGTGAGTGAACTTGAAAAAGCAAGAGTAAATCTTTCAGCAGTTATTGAGCAAATAGGGAATAAAACCTCTGATGCCATTGTAGCTTTACAAGAGGAGGTTTCAGAAATTGCTAAAATAACCACCCAAAACAGAATCCCTCTAGATATGTTCTTGGCATCTCAGGGAGGAGTATGTACAGTAATAAATACTAGTTGCTGTGGTATATGTGGATCAAAGCGGGAGAATTTCTACCGATCTCAGTGAAATCTGGAAGCAGACTGAAATCTTACATGGGGTTCAGAAAGATGATAGCTCTTTTGGATTTGAAGAAACATGGAAATGGTTGACTTCCTGGTTCCCTGAGGTAAGCTCATGGGTTAAAAAGTGTTTAACAATTTGGGGGATAGTGTTATTAGTTTTTGTATGTGTTTATGTAGTGATTCAATGCATTTCTAGATGTTGTACCAAGTTAATAAGGGAAAAATTTTAAAAGAGGGAGACTAATGTGAAAATGATCATGTAAGTCTCAAAGGGGGGAATTGTTACAAGACAACCCTGGGAAGCTCAGAAAGAATGTTTGAACCAGGTCGATTAGCATAACTTCTATCTCTCTTTTCTAAAAAGAAGCATTAAGTCTGAAGCTGTCTAGAGGTAGCCACTTAGATAAAACTTGCTTAGCATGAATTTGCTGAAGCTTTAGGCCGCACACTTGCTTAGCATGAGTAGCTAAATTGGCTGAAGCCTTAGGCCGCACTCCTAGTTCAGTAAGAAAGTGCCCCAGAGCTGGTGCAGGCTGGAAAGATAAGGGAGTTACAAGCAGTCTGCATTCCTGTGCCCCACACTCTGAAAGGGAGGATGTCAAGGCTTTGAAATAAGGCCTGCTTGGGCGCCAGGACCTTGGGAAGCAAAGCCTCCTCTCGCTGCTGAAACAAAGTTAGTTAAGGGGTCTGGACTATCTGCCCCTCGTCAGGACCTTGGGAGATAACACCTACTGTCCCTGCTGGGCAGTGTTAATTGCTGGAATTACTATCTCCCCTCATCAGGACCATGAGAGACAGGGGTGGGACCCGGGGAATGAAGAAATCACTAACCAATCAGTGTAAAAGGGAAAATTGCAAATCTGGCAACTTGTTTGTATAAATGCTACTTGAAAAGTTGGGGGGGTGTGCTTGATTTGTGGGAAACCACCGAGCAGCCAGGCTTGCGCAGCTCCGAAATAAATAAGCAAATGTCTCTCCTGAGTGTGTAATTATTGGCTTAGTGCACACGGGGCAACGAATCCGCTTTTCGGACAGCAGTGTGACCGGGCACGGTTGTCCCTGGGGGCTGGGGCTGTCCCTCTTGGAAATGGAGAGGCCAGGGAGAGAATGAGGGGCGCTGCGGGCTCCTGGGAGTCGTAGCTTTGCTCAGGACTGGGGCCAGTTAGGCAGCCGCTGGGAGGAGCGGCGGTGCTGGGAGGGCACGGTGCGGAGCTGTCCTGCTGTGCAGCGCAGGGGAAAGTCGACCAGCACCGTTGCTGTCCGAGGACCCTGCAACAGCCCGAGAGACCCTGGAACAGCCACCCCACGGACACCGTGTCACTGCCTCGCAAGGCCACTGCGTTCAGGTACGTTTGACTACATCCAGTAGAAGAAACGTAAGCCGAAGGATCAGGGCAAATAGCTGCTTGTCTAGGTTTGTTACCTAGCGACGCCCTGGCAAAGCTTTTTATGAACACTCCTACTTGATCGAGTGCATATTCATTCCGTGCATATTAATTACTGCCAGACCGCGTACGTCACTGATCCTTTAAAGCAAGTCCGTGGTGCTGGGGTAGCAAATGTAGTGGAGACTAAATGCAACAATACCTCATTTTGATGTCGTTCTCTTATACGAAGGCACTTGGAGCAGATTACAACATTTATCACACCATTTTGTTTATTGAGTGGACCCTGACCCTGGGGAGAAGGCGGTACTGCAGCGAAAGGGAGCGCGCATGCGCATTGCGTTCCGCCGCGCTCACTGCTGCCATCGCGGGTCTGAAAAGCGGCACCGCACGCTCAGCGGCGTTGCGCACGCGCACTGCGTTCCGCCCCGCTCACCGCTGTCCTCGCGTGCCGACAAGGCAGCACTGCAGCCGCCGCCGGCCACCGCTGCGTGCGAAGAGCAGTGCAGGCAGCCGGCGCACACGTGTGCGCTGCCGGTCGCCGCGTTCGCCGCTACTCTCCGCTCTCTCGGGGACGGGTAAGCGAAGGGGCCGCGCTCGTGCCCCCTGCCCGGTGCTCACGGACCGGGAGCGCTTTTCCCGAGAGGGCTTTTCCTTCTCGGTGCTTCCTGGGGGCGCGGGGACGGGCAGTGCCGTCTCGGAGCTGCTCCGCGGCACTCCCTCCCCGGCGCAGCCCCGGCGCCTGCTCGCGGATCCCCGCCGCTCTCTCGGGCGCGGGCAGAGCAGCCTCGGGGCGCTCGCTGCTCGGCCTGAGCGCCGGGGTCGCCCGCGGGAGCCGGCCGGCTGCAGCGCGGCGCTGCGACCACGCGAGGGCGCCATTGCGGGTCTCGCCTCCCTGCCGCTGCCGCTGCCGCTCCCCCCCGCCCCTCCCGCGCGGCCCGTAGCCAGCCCGTGCGCGGTGCGGCTGCGCGCACTTGGCGGCCGGCGGCGCATGCGCGGCAGCAGGGAGCGCGATGGCGGCGAGCAGGGCGGGTGTTTTGGCTGGGCGGCGGCGGGCGAGGGCAGAGGCCGCCTGGAGTCGAGCATGTGGGGGCCCTGGTGAGGCGAGGGTGTACTTTTGGGTGGCCGCGGGCGTCGGGCTGTGTCCTGGCTGGTGGGGCCGTCGCTGCGTGGAGGCGGCGGGGCGGGGGGAGGGGTCGGGCCTGGCTCCGCGCTGCGCCGCGCCGCGCCGGGTCTGCCGGAGCGCGGCTCTGACTCTCCCTTTTGCGTGTGTCGCCTGTAGGGCCGCGGTTGCTCCCCAGCGCGGGCCAGGGCGTGCGCTCGCCCCTGCGGACGCAGCCTGGAGGAGTGTGTGGGGGGGTGTCTGCGCGGGGGTCTGGATGTGTCCAGCAGCGGCACGGCAGCCTGATGGCTCCTCTCGTCTGGGACGCGGGTTCCTTGGCAGCTCTTCTGGGATGCGGGGCCCTTGGTGAGTTCCCTGCTGCCTCCTCTGGCGTTCTGTGCGAGCTCCTAGATCCCTCCTCCTCCTCTCCCCTCCCCCCCCACCCCCATCTGGTGGGGTGGGAGACCGGTGGCTCCTCCCGCCGAGCTGACAGCCACGTGGGGCACCCCTGTGCGCTCCCTACGCATCTGGGATGGCACCCCCACCCCGAGGGCCCCGCAGAGTCCCACCCTTCCTGCAACCAGCCCCCCCCAAAGCCATTAAACCACCCATAAATCCTGCTGCAACACCCGCACAGGCCCCACAATGCCTCTGAGCCCTGCCGCAACGTTGTCACTGACTCCAGACCTTCCCCTGCACTCTGTCCAAAGCCCCAAACATTCCTAAAGCCACTCCCAGGCCTGGTCCCCGCAGCAGTGAGGCATTCTAACAAAGATGGGATGTGATCTGCGTCTCCGCCTCGACTCAGTCCCGCTTTAGGGAACCGGGAGTTTACAGCGCTTCCTGGTGAAGGGTGTTGACGGGTGGATGCACAGATGACAAAGAGGTTTTTCTCTCTTTTCTTCTGAGCCGCCTCTGAGAAGCCTCTGTACGTACACGATGTGGCTGATCTGGGATAATCGTGCTGTGCACAATGTTTAAGGAGAACATTGCCATGAAATGGTGGGCTAAGGAATAGCCTAAAAAACCTAAAAGGCTCGGGAAAAGCCAAAGAGAACAGCAATGGGCTCTGGGAAGCCCCAGTGACGCTACAGAAAACAGCGTGGCTTTTAGGCACCTCCTCAGAGCAGCAGCAATGTCTTGCTCCAGCCTGTGGGACAATGGGGACTCTTAATTACCACCTTGAATTACCACAAGTGTTGCAAAAGCAGAAGGGACTAGGGAGCACGCAGAGCAGGTTGTGGACTATATGTCAAGTTTAAACAAGCAACAAGCCCCTCTGCAAATAGGAACAGGTTTAGCCCTAAGTACTCGATGAAGGTAGCTGTGAGTAACGTGAAGCGAAGCGGTTACGTCAATCACCCCGAAAGCCTCGGAGAAGTGGTCCAAACACCTGATACCCTCGCGGCCTCGGCAGTCTTTTTGGTTTGTTTGGCAGGGTAGTCCACCGAAGGGGGACATCTCGAAGAGAAGCAGCGAGACCTGGGGATCCGGTTGTTCGTTTTGGTCGTCGCCTGTGAGGCCAGCATCCGAGCGTAAGAGGAATCTAGGCGCTGTCTCGAAAAGGTAATAGGTTTGAAACGGAGACGGGCAAATCAAGGGCTATCGTTCTTCCACGTAGTTAAAGATCGAGAGTGTTGTCGGTTAAGTGCGCGTCTACAAGGGTTTGAGAACAGTCACAGTAATACCGAAGCAGAATAAAAATAAGGTTTCATGGAAGATGGCGTTAGGTAAGTATTAGGCGATGTGCCCGCCTGCCTAATAACCTAGCCCTAATTGCTGTATGTAACGTTTCCAGACTGTTTACCCTGTAACATATGATGTAACGTGCCGTATTAATATCTTTCCTTTAAGGGAAAGAAGGAAAAAAAAAGGGAGGGGGGGGAGAAAACAGGGTAAAGAGAAAAAGATCATGCGTAAACCTAAGTGTTTCCCTGAAAGTAAAACGCGAGTTTATCGCTTTCTTACAGAGATGGCACCAAGGACAGCAAATGCTGACAAAGAGAAGAGACGGACAAGCATTTTCTTGTGATTAATACCGAAGGGACGGGATGAGACAAGGAAGCCAAAATGCAGTGGACCCTCGATATCACCAGGAACTGCTACAGGAGGTGGCGTTCTGGCACGGGTAACTAAGGTAACTATCGATAATGACTGTTAGTCATTATTTCGGCCTCCCAGAGGCAGCGCTGAGGACTAAGTAACCCATTCCTACCCTGTGGCTGCTGTTACCTGTATGTGCCTTAGCTTTGCTTTGGCTGTTTCTCTTTTGTTTTGTTATCGTCCATGCAGCTATGGAAAGGAAAAGATGTAATACTTACTTTTTTAGATTAATTGCCGTGGCTGAAGTTGAAGAGACTATATATGAATATAAGCAAGCTGAAGTAATAAAATCAAATGGAGCCAAGTGAAAGCTGTCTCCCTCTGCTAGAAAAAGGGAAAGCCTGTTCCTCCTGGCGAGGAAGGATCGCTGTTAATAGTGATTGGAATAATAGATCACCAACATATAACGGAAGGTCTGTACGCATTACGAGACGTATGCTGCGTACATTCATCTCTGCGTGTGACTTTACGTGTCTGTGAAGCATCATACTTTTAAGAGCTGCGAGACAGCAAATTATTGTCTTAGGGGACTGGTAGTCAAGTGACCAGATTTACTGAAGAGGAAGGGAGCGAGAGAGAAGTGTCTGAAGTGTAAAACTAAGAGATCAATTTCAGGAAGGCTCGATGAGTGTGAGCCCCGGGTTAGTTACCTGGCAATGGTATTTGGGGAAACAGGAAGACGGTGGATAGAAGAAGGGTTAAAGCCTTGTGGAATTAAGGCTCCTTCTCATCAGTTCCAACTTGGAGCAATTTTAGGAAGATTTAATTTCCTCCAGCAGCGTTAACGTGGCTTTGCCGGTATCAGCAGACCGTGGTGGAAAGTACTGGGAGGGAGTCATGAATGGAGCTGGGACACGGAACGTGACGCTGCTTTCACTGAACTGGGAGAAGTGGCTGTAAAACCTGCTGCCCTCAAATTCCCAGGACAAGGAAAGCCTTTTTCGGTAATGCTTTCCGCATCTGCTGACTCTGTGGGAGCAGCACCGCTAGAAAATGGCGGTAAAGGAAAGTGAGTGCCAGTAGCCTCACCCTTACGTCCCCTTTGGGGCCAGAACAAAAATTCTCTGGCTGTGAGAAAGACTGTTTAGCAGCAATCTGGGCTGATAAGCGTCTTTGAGACTTTTAGCTTTGATCGCACAGGGGCAATCCAATCTGTTCAGTTCCTTCTAAAGTAGTAACATCAGGGAAATGAAGAGACAGCAGAGTATCCTCTATCCAGGTGGCACAGCGGGCGCTGATCTTAACGAGCGGGGGCAGAGGGGTGGTTACTGTGCAAGTGTTACAAGCAGTGGATCTTCTGGCGTGTGCCTGAATGGATGGAGGGGCAGAGCACGGTTGTGCCAGAGATGCGGACGCAGAAGGTTTCTGAAAGATTAATCTCTAGCGGCTGCTTAGTCTAACTTCCCTGTCACGGCAAGCCTGACTGTCGCCATAGCTTCCAAACCAGGGGCTGGGGGAAGCGGTATTCGTGGCTCGTGTATTCTCGTTTACCTTGCTCGTGTGCGTATTAGATCTGCTTTTGTGCTTGCAGACAGCTTTGGATTCTTACGATTTTCTGCAGAGCTTTGATTTTTTTTTTTCTTCTTTCTTTGCTCTGTACTTTTGCAGGGCGATGGATTTTACTCTGCCTCCATCAACAGGCGCTGGCTGGCAAAGTCGTCGTGTCCCAGCGGAGACTCTTAGGCAGGACGGGAGGAGTTCGGATCCGCAGCCTGCCAGAAGAGCGTCGCCCGGGAGGGGTCGCTAGCCTTGAGCTACAGGCACTGGTGCGTACGGCTCGTTCTGTCAGACGCAAAGAGGTTTTTCTTTTTCGGTTGCAGAAATCTTGGCTTGGCTTTACACTCTGTAGCGGCAGTATTTTTGTATTTATAGATTGTGTTAATCCTAGGTGTTCGGAACCTCAGGCAACAACTATATGCTGCCGCGAAAAGCTACCGGTTACCACTGCCGTCAGACGGGATTTTTGCTGTCGCAAGTTACGGTTCCTTTTAGGAGCCAGCTACAAAAGTAACTTTGCTATAGCAGAGAAATGGGGTTACGTGTGTACGAGCAACAGCGCCAGAGTACACAGCAAAACCACAACCTACCATAACCCATCAGCTCCGTCTCTCTGGAGTCTGGAGTTTTTGGAGGCCTCAGTTTTTATCCTGCCTTGGCTGGACAGTGCTTTCTGAGAGTGTCCGTCAGAGGCAGTTTCCCTGCAGAGGACCATCTAGCGAAGGCTGGAGGTGGCCAGGTGCCTGAGCGAGCCTGCCTGTGCGTGAGAGCCGCTCTGACATCTTTGCGATGAAGCAGTGCCAGAGAGGGTGACTGAAGCAGCACGGGAGGGTCGGTCACGACTGTGGGAACAATCACGGGCCTTGGACTAGGGAGCAGCTCTAGTAGGAGGGCCGTGCAGTTGCCCGGCCTCTCGGTAACCGCTCTGGCCTCTTTGCAGGTGCTGAAGCCCAGTCGGGCAGTCGAAGGAGCCTCGTCGCAGCTGGGAGCTCTGCGGAGATGTGCGGCCGGCTGTGGAGGATGAGCTCTGACTTGCGGCGTGGACACGGCTAAGTCCTGGGCTGCATCGTACGCGAGTGGGGCTGGGAGGTGCGAGGCGTTCGTCCCCTAGCCGTGGTCACTGGCGCCGCTGGCTGTGGCTGTTTGCCCATGGAGCTGAGAGGACCAAACATACTAATTGCCTGACCCAGAGATGAATTAGTGCTTGCAGGCTTTCAGGTAGGTTCAGTGCAAGTGCAGCTTAGTGCAGTCCCGTGGAGTGATGCTTGCACATGCTCACATTTGAATGGTGGCTAAAACCAAGCCTCTAAACAGCAACTGTAATGCAATTCTGGTGCTTGTCTTCCTGTTCTGCTGTACTTCTAAAGGAAGGGAAAACTTCCTAAGCTGCGGGCAAAACTCCTTGGCTTCTCTTGACTGTTTCCATGCTCTGGAAACAGCTTTGGGTGCTTTGGTGCTTGTTGCTTAAAGCTGAGGGTTTGGAATTTTTCACTTAAGGTTGATTGTTTAGCTTGCTGCTGAGGGTCTCTCACCCAGGAGTTACGGGTTATTCCTTTCTTTTGTGGGGCTCACTCTTTATCAGTCAGGGTTTACAGTTTGCTCATGTAGCAATCGGGGCGCAGAATTTAAAATCCAACCCCATCCCTTGTCCCGATCCAATATCGGGGGGGTTTCGTTACGATCCCAAGGACGAGATTAAGACGCTAAAACCGGTCAAATATCGTACAACCGTTTAACATTATTTTCCACAAAGTGGGGAGAAAAGGTGGGGAAAGGCGAAGGAGAGGCGAAGGGAAGAGGGGGACAAGGGTAAGGGGAAAAGATAGAGAAAGCTGGAAAAGGAGAGAAAGAGCTGGCTACCACCAGTCCGAGTCCAGTGATGTTCTGCTGACTCCGTTCGAATTACAGCTCAGGCTGGGTGCCTCCAAAGAGGGACCCCGAACAAAGAAATCCCTGGGCAATGATACTTTCCAATCTAAGCTCTCCACCCTTCACACAGTAGTTTGGACCAATAGTAATATTTAGGTCTGGGGTCTCCTGCTCCCTATTGGGTCCCTCGATAGGTTGTTTACTGTTGCGGTTTCTGCTGGTGGATATGTCTTCATTCTTCGGGTCCTGCCCTTGTCTCTCAAGGCCCTGACAAATCAGTACTGCCCCAGCAGTGATAGTAGGTGTTATTTCCCAAGGTCCAGACAAAGGGAATATGATCTGGACCCCGAGATAGTCCAGACCCCCCCTAATCAGCACTGTTTCAGCAGCGAGAGGAGCCCCATCATCCAACTATGTTGGCAGTTCTTTGACCATTTGCTTGTCCAGCCACTCAGACCATAGAGGCCTCGTTTGTGTGCAAGTATACTGTGGGAGAAAGTGTCAAAAGCCTTCTGAAAGTTGAGGTAACTGACATTCACTGCTCTCTGTTTGTCCATAAATAGAGTTCTTTTAACATAGAAAGCCATCACGTTGGTGAGGCATGATTTCCTCTCAGGAAATCTGTGCTGACTCTTCCCAGGCACCTCATTCTCCTTCCTTTACCTGGAAATGTGATCAGAGGGGGCTCGCTGCATGACGCTCTCCTCATCAAAGTGAGTCTGAACGGCCTGTAGTTGCCCAGGTTGTGCTTGTGGCCTTTGTGGAAGAGGAATGTAACATTTGCCCTTCTCCAGTCATTGGGTCCTCCCTGAGTCTCCACACCTTTCCAAGATGACAGAGAGTGGCCTTGCGAGATAGAGGCCAGCTCTCTCAGCATCCTCAGCTGCAGCCCATCCAATCCTGTACACGTACCAATAATTCCTGCCTCAGTCCTCAGGCCCTGCTGGTTGTTTTTCTCCTCAGGACTCCTGACTCTAGGCACAATGGCCTGGGAGACCTTGCTGGTGGGGGCTGAAGCCAAGGGATTGAGTTCCCCAGACCCATCTACCTCTGCTGTTACCAGATTGCCTGCCCCAGTCAGGAATGGGACCACGTTATCCTTGTTCAGGCTTTCACTGTTACTGAAGCAATAGCAGATCATCTTTTTGCCCTTGACATTCCTTGTAGCCTCAGTCCTAAAGGCGCTTAGGTTTTGCTAACAGCTTCCCTACTTCCCTGGACAGCATTTCTCACTTCCTGCTTTGCAGCCTCTCCCTGCTTTCTGTTCCCCATCCCTGTGCTGCCTTTTTGTCCTGTTGTTCAGTTGTGAGTTCCCTGTTCAGCCACTCTGTCTCCTGAGATCTCTGCTTGCTCTCCTGGACATCAGTATGGGCCATTCTTGAGCTTAGAGGATGCTGTCCTTAAAGACCTGCCACCTTTCTTGACTTCTTCTGTCCTTCAGACTTACCTACCACAGGATCCCTCTACCAGTAGGTCCAAGTCTGCTCCTCTGACATCCAGAGTGTGGGCTCTGCTACTCTTCCTCCTCATATCACTCAGGATCTGGAACTCCACTGTCTCATGGCCACTGCAGGCAAGGCTGACACATCTACCTGGCTGCCCTCCTGGGCAACATCCTCATCATCACAGCCGTAGCCTGCGACCACTGCCTCCACACCCCCATGTACTTCTTCCTCCTCAACCTCTCCCTCCTTGACCTTGGCACCATCTCCACCACTGTCCCCAAATCCATGGCCAATTCTCTGTGGGACACCAGGGCCATTTCCTACTCAGGATGTGCTGCCCAACTCTTTTTTTTTTGCCTTTTTTGTTTTGGCTGAGTATTGTCTTCTCACAGTCATGGCCTATGATCACTATGTTGCCATATGCAAACCCCTGCACTATGGGACCATCATGGGCAGCAGAGTGTGTGTCAAAATGGCAGCAGCTGCCTGGGCCAGTGGGTTTCTCAGTGCGGTGCTGCACACTGGGACCACATTTGGAGTAACATTCTGCCATGGCAATGCCCTGGGCCAGTTCTTCTGTGAAGTTCCCCGGATCCTCAAGCTCTCCTGCTCAGACTCCTACCTCAGGGAACTTGGGGTGCTTGTGATTACTGTTTGTTTAGGCTTTGGGTGTTTCATCTTCATTGTGGTGTCCTATGTGCAGATCTTCACTGCTGTGCTGAGGATCCCCTCTGAGCAGGGCCAGCACAAAGCCCTCTCCATGTGCCTCCCTCACCTGGCCGTGGTCTCCCTGTTTGTCAGCACTGTCATATTTGCCTACCTGAAGCCCCCCTCCCTCTCTTCCCCGTCTCTGGATCTGGTGGTGGCTGTTTTGTACTCGGTGGTGCCTCCAGCAGTGAACCCCCTCATCTACAGCATGAGGAACAGGGAGCTCAGGGATGCCCTGAAGAAACTGATTCTCCTGGTTTTCGTGCAGCAGCAATGAGCTGCCCATCCCTCTTCACAGGCGGTTTCTAAGTACCTCAGACAAGTCTTGTGCTTTGGGCATTCTTGCTGTGATCATCATGTTTGTGCAGAAGTGTTGGAATTCATCCCACTTCCTTACAGCCATGAACCCAGTCTGCCTGACCCAGAGGTCTTCTGTAAATGTGTCTCTCATTGTGTCACAGCTGTCCTCTCTGTAATAAATGGGATTTCCCCAGTGCAGTGCTTGAAGCTTGGGCTCTCCTTCAAAAGCTGGAGCCAAGGATGTGCTCAAGGACTTTCCCCCTGAAAGGGCCTGGTGCTTTTCTGGGGCTCTCCCTGGGCTCAAGGCAATGAGCTTAGAGGTGCTGTGTTAGGGAATGAGGGCTGGATTCAGCTCTCACTTGTGGGTGCCCAGTGCTCCTGGAGATCGTGAATGGTCAAGTGGTGTTTCCCATATGACATGGCTGGACACCAGTGCTTGTCCTTCTCGAAGGGAGTATGGATCCATCAGGAGAGCACAGGGCATCCCCAAGGGCACCACGTGCTTAGGGGTGGGCAGTGAATGGAGCTTCACAAAATCCAGTGGAGTCATCCAGAGGGAAAGGGCTAAAGCAGTGAATGTCCTGGCTAGTGAGAGCTCTGCAATCCCACTAGAGGCAGCTGGGACCCAGGAGGCCCAGGGAAGGTAGCCTGCAGAGTGGTCCATGTCACCTTCAATGAGAAGCCATGGGCTGGATCTGGCGACACGCCTGAACACAGCCTGAGCCATTTGAAATGCCCTGTGATTGCTCAGAGCATCATCCATGGCCACAGGGCAACAGATGTCTCGGTAGGGGATCACCAGGTGCAATGATGCCCATCCAGCTGGGTCTGCATCCAACACGCAAAACTACGACCAGTGAGGAGTCACCCTGTGGCCCCAGGGCACCACAGCCCACTTGCTCTGCTGAGCAGCACTGCCAGCTCGGAGCCCCATGAGGAGCACAGGGTTGGATCCAGGAATGGCTGGGCAGGCAGCACCCATGCACTTCCCTGGGGAAAGACTCTCCCGGGAGCAGGGACATCCCTGGAGAAGAGCAAAGGAGCAATTGTGTGCCCCCAGGGCTGCCCTGGCCTCCTCTGCTCCTCCCCTCCCTCCCTGCCTCTCTCCTTCTCTCTGTTCCTTTTCCTTCCCTCTCTCCTTCCTTCCACCTCTCCCTCCTTCCCTCTTCCCTCCTCCCTGCACTAAAAACAGGGAGAGAAAGCTCTCTCTCCTCCTTCCCTCCCCTCTCTCTCTCCTTTCCTCCCTCTTTCCTTCCCCTTCTTCCCTCTCTCCCTTCCTCCCTCTTTCCTTTCCTCCCTCCCCCTCTCCTGCCTTCTCTTCTTCTCTCCCTCTCTCCCTCCCTCTTTCCTCCCTCTCTTTTCATTCCCTCTCTCCTTCCCTCCATCTCTCCCTCCTTCCCCCTTCTCTTCCCCTTTCTCTCTCCTCCCTCCCTCCTCTCTCTCTCTCCTCTCTCCTTCCCTCCTTCCCTCCCTCTCTCCCTCTCCCCTTCCCTCTCTCCCTCGCCTGTCCCTGGACAACTGGGGCTAGGGGGGAGATGCTGGGCAGCGCTGGGGCTGCAACCAGAGCCCTGACTGATGGTCCCCTGCGGCCCCAGGGCCATTTGGCAGCCAGGCCTGTCAAAGGGCCCCTGCGGGGTTATTTTCTCGGAATACGGCCCAACGTCCAAGTACCTCTGACCTCCTCTACCTGCTTGCACCCTACTAGTCCCATTTAGTCTGGGCTTTGGTGACTGCTGTGTGATGGACGTTCCTTAGAGCTGGTTGTTCTGCCCCAAGGGTGATGAAAGGGAGGTGCCGCGTTTCTGCTGCCCTGCCCCACGCCGAGGGAATCGCCTGTGCCTGCCAGGGGCACAGCTTTCCTCCCCGTCCAGAGACAGGAGCCAGGGCCCAAGGACAAGGGGGGCTGCAAAGGGTAACAGCTCCAGGCAGGGCTGGGGTCCCTGTCCCTGTGCCTGGGGTGCCTGAGGGTGCGCGTGTGGGGCAGCAAGCGTGGGCCTCTTTCACACGTGGGTCAGAGCATCCTTCAGCTCCGCTGCACAGGTCACTCCCAGCAGACCCTGCTCCAGACCGTGCCCGGGGAGATCACAGCAGGGCCAGGAGTGGGGAGCTCCCCAGGGCCCCAGCTGAGCCCCTCGAGTTTGGCTGGGTGCTGCACAGACCCCTTCCCCCTCCCACAACAGCATCCTCCCATTTTGCCAGGGCTTGAACAGAGCCCTCTCCCTGGGTGACACTGGGTGCCCCTTTGCGCACGGTGCTGCCCAGGCCCTCGGAGCGAGGCCAGGAACCACCCCCAGACATGCTGAGCATGGCACTGGCCCCCACGCTGGGCCTTCACAACCGTCCCCCATCTCCTCAACCCACTAGGCCACCACATCACCCCTTCCCTCAACACGTCCACCATCCCTGTTCTTAAATCCTGGTGCCCTCCCATGAAGTCCAGCACAAAACACATTCTCACTGAAGAAATGAGTATATCAGGAGGGAAGAGACATGCATTTCTTCACAATGCCTCTCCTGTGGGGGAAAAAAGAAAAAATGTATCAGGGAGAAATAGAGATGTGAACAGAAGAGGGGGGGACGAGGGAATGAGGCTTTGCGTGTAAAACACTTTGCAAACAAGATCCAGCTAGTGATGATTTCTGCTAAAGAACCCAGCAGTGTTCCAGCAGGGCTGGCACTGTCAGGCTGACTTTCGCAGATCTGCTTTGCAAGAATCTGCAGAGAACAGGAGGGCTGAGATTCCTGTTCCCCAGTGCAGACTGTGTCCAGTGGAGGGGCTTGATTCATTGCCCTCTCATTGATCTCTTTATGGAAGTGTTTGGCGGTCTCCAAGAGAGATCCATAAGTCCCATCCTCCAATTTAGGGAAGCTGGCCAAAACCCCAGTCCCTCTGATGCAAGACTTCCCCCCTCACAGCATGGGTGGATCTGGCAGGAGGGTGATTCTCCTCCAGGAGTGCTTATCCTTCCAGAAAGAGTGGGGGCTGGCAGCACCGAGTAGATTCAGGTGTCTGCCTTGGGCTCCTCTGCCCTTGGGTGAAATGAATGCTGCAACATCTCCCCAAGCAAGTGCATCTCTCGTGTTGATGCCTCCATCTGAGAGGGCTCCCTGGACTCCCATGTTGCGGCCCGAAGGGAGTCATTTAGGACGACCTCCCTCCCCTTAGGACCAGCGACCAAGTTCGTGATGGCCTTGGACTGAATTAAGGTGAAAACGACACCAGCCAACCACTTTTAAGATTTATTAAGGCAAAATGGAATCAACTAACTAGACACGTCTCATGTCACACGTTTAGGAAAAAGAGAGGAAAAGGGGAAGACAGAGAGAGAGAGAGAGAGAGAGAGAGAAAGACAGATATCACCACCCGTGGATCCAGCAGCGTCCCATTGGTCCTCTTCTCTTGGGAGTCTCGGCGGCAGCGGAGGTGGGGGGCAGAGGCGGGAAGCTCCCATCTGGTTCCGCTGACTCCGCTCGAGTTCTTCAGTCGTCCCAAGCAAGCACCCCGACCCCCCCATTCACACAGTCTGCAGTTTTTATAGGTTCTTGCCCCACCTCTGGGCGGTGCTTCCTCGCTTCCCATGCAGATTAACTGTCATGCGCAGTCCGCCCTCTCGGAACCTTCCAGAAACGGGCTGGGGCATCTGGGGGTCTCCTGCTCATGTGCAGATGGCAAATGAGTACGTGCAGTCCGTGCCCTAGAGATGACCTTCTGCCCTTTTTGCGCCCTTTTTACCTCGTGCAGGTGCACGAGGTTGTTTACCTCGCGGACGGCTCCCGGGGGCCCCGGCGCGGCATTGCCCGATGCGCCTTGGCAGCAGCGGCTTTGCAGCAGCAGCAGCAATGTCGAGACAAAACTGCATGTAGAGAACTGGTTCTCTACACCACCCTGTGTCTTGACATTGCAGCTTGGCAGCAGGAGAGAGAGAGAGAGAGAGAGAGAGAGGGAAAGCAAGCAAGCAAGGAAGGAAGGAAGGGAGAGAGAATTAGGGACAGGGGGGAAGTCGCGGGAATAACATAGGTTTGGGTAAAAAACAGAGGTCTTGCTCAATGCAAGCTTATTCCTTAACAACTTCAACAACATTTAACTTTACAAAACAGACATCAAAACTGAGTTAAGGAGGTAGTATCGTTACAATAGGCATAAAACAGCTGGCAAATGCGCTGTGGATGTCAATATGCAATTTCCTCCTTCAGGAGAAACTGGGAAATGATGGGTTCTGTGGTTGGCCATGGCCAATGGATGGCACGGATTTTCTTTATGCCGTCGGGCAAGGTGGTAGGAACAAATTGCATATTTGACAGAACATGTCAGATTAATTGAACAAAGCAAGGAATGATACAAGAACATTAAGGCGGCAACTGCACCTAACAAATACAATATTAACTGTTTCACCCACGGTGCCCCCAATAACCAGGACTACAAATCGCCACTCCAGCCGTTCCAGGTTTGGACAGGGACGTGGGCTATTTTTCTGATATCTTTGGTTAACTGGAGAACTACTTCGCTTACATCATCTATTTCCAAACAACCGTTAGGAATATTTAATTTCCCACACACTTCTCCCTCTTCAGCTAACAGGTAATCTAAAAACCATGTGGTGCTGAAGGATTGCCGTGCTCATCTGTTGGGATTGCCGAGTTAAAAGATCTATTGCGTCAGCGGTTTTGTTGGTAATAATTTCTAGAGCTGCTTGTAGTCTGATTATTCCAGGTTGCAGGCCCGTAATGTTGAATTATTCGTTCAGGAGGCCACTCATTATTTCCCCACTTTTTGTGTCCCACCCAAATTTACTTTAATGGATCCCGTCTTACAGGCAACACTTCTGTCTCCAAGGTTATCATGTACCTTTATGCCTAACCGAGGTCCGCTTGTTTCTGGTAAAAGGAAAAACAAAGGTCTGATAATCCCTATATAACAAATTCTCAACCACCCCGCGGGTAAAAATTTGTGTGCTGTGTGTCCACAGATCCAATAATGCCCTTTCTTAGCTCCAATGCCCTGAGCAAATGGCCCGTTTATCCCTGGTGGGAATTGAAAGTAAGCTGCATCTCTGTTGCCCAGAGGGCTGAAGAATGTGGTTGCCTCATCACCTATTCGGCCGGTACAATACCAAGCCCCAGAAGTGTATGCTGGTGGTAGGTTTGCCATAGCACATATAAGCGTATTAAGACAAGAAGTATTTTTCCAACACAGGTTAAGAATGCCATTCTTGGCTGTTGTGTTTTCAACCATAAAGCTAATTATGATCGCAGCACACAATTACAAAAAATGATAAAAATAACTATTCTAACTACCACAGGTAGTATCGTTGAGGACACTCAAGCTCGACATAAGACAAGTCTTCTTCCTCAGTGCCCTCTTCCTTTCAGATTAATTGACCTAAAAGGAAGGGAGGATCCACCTGGTATGGATTCTAAGATCTTTCCCACGGGCATCAGTAGCTACCCATGCATACAGATTTTTTGAAGCTTTTAGTACTAGAGGTATTTGTCCCACAGTGGGTAAGTGCACTAGAACCGGTTGTCCCGGGTAATACAAGGGATTCCTCGGTTTCTTATTCTCCCTAGTCCCGGGTAAGAGGGATGGAGGATTAGGGCAAAAAGCAGTGAGTCTGGGGCAGCCATTTACTCCCCATCGTCCATTGACTTTAGTTACTGCATCAGATATTCGTCGCGCCCATCCGGGATTGTGCGGTCTCAGGGTTCGTTTTAAGAGTCCGTTTGTACGTTCTACAGTACCGTTTGCCTGGGGATAATATGGGGTATGGAAAATTTTTCAGTTTTCAGTTTTTCAGCTGACTTTTAATGCCAATTGAAACTGGATGATGGCCAACTATATAACATGCTTGCCCATGGTTAACCTGAGAGGTCGATAAGCTGGAGCAAGTCCAACAGACAGTAATCACGATGGTCGGGGGGCTGTAGCGCTTTATCTAAGCCTGGAGGAGAGTTGGCTCTGGAGGGGACTTAATGGCATCCTTTCCAAACCTGAAAGGAGGTTAGTGAGAAGGAGGGTTGAACTAGATGATCTCCAAAGGTCCCTTCCAACCTCAACCAGTTGCTGATTCTGTGATTTGGAAACCTGTGGGGGAAATGCCCTCTCAGGAACGGCTTTCAAGAAAGGCAGCAGGCACAGCATCCCAGCGCCTACACAGAAACCCGGTGTGTGTTTTTAGTTGAGGTTTTCTTTTTGTACTTTACAGAACTCATTTTACTGCACATACTCTGAACACAGTTCCTCCCATGTCCCAGACTGCAGACATGGAAATGCCCCAGCGTCGGAGGAGACAGAGGCCGGGAGATGGCCTGTCACTCCTGCAGCCCCCAGGGCTCCACCCGTCCCGGCCGGCGCATCACAATGTGCCACAGTGGCATCACAGTGACCCGGCCACGGCCACCAGCGCGTGTCCCTCCCCGTGCGGCACTGCGCTGGCGTGGGGCAGTGCGGACAGAGGTGGCTCCCAGCCTGGGGTCACTGCCCGGCACAGGGACACGTGTCCAGCCTCACGCAGGCCTGGTCGGTGCCTGGCGCTGCCGCAGCCGTCTGCCCGGCCTCGGCGCCATGGGGCAGGCCAACAACTGCGGCGCCCGCGGCGCTGCTGCCACCCAGGCACAGCCCGGGACCCCTGGCCCCGTGGCTCCTGGCGCCCGCCGCGGGCTCTGGCGCAGGGCAGCCTCCCGGCCCCCGCCGCCCCTCGGCACCTTCGTCTCCAGCGGGAGCCCCCAGCTCCTGCTCACCCTCCCTGCGCAGGTGACGCGGCACCAGCGCACGCGCCAGAGGCACCTCCTGCTCTTCCCCCACGCGGTCGCCATCGCCAGCTTCAAGTAAGAAGAGCCACCACAGCCCTCCTTCCTCCCCAGCACCGCCTCGGCCAGGGTCTCCCGCGGGAACGCTGCATGCCCAGCACTGCTCTGGAAGGAGAGCAGGGGGCAGGAGAAGGGCACAGGCTCCTGCTCTTGTCCTCCTCCCCTGCAGGCCCTCACCAAGGGTGCTGCTGGCATCACTGCCCTGCAGCCACTTCTCCAACGGCCTCTGCGTGGCGGCTGCAAAGGAGGCTCCTTGCTGCTGCCTGGGGCTCGGGGCCACCCTCCCCATGGCTCTGCCCTGGGAAACGGCTCTTCCTGGGGGACAGCTGGGGTGGCCCCCACGCTGCACACCCACACCCCAGGCCCTGCTCTGCCTCCCTGCAGGTGCGGCTCCATCTTCTGGCTGAAGCACCGCGTGCGGCTCAGCGAGCTCTGGGTGCTGTGCAGCGAGGAGGCAGCCGCAGCCAGGCCTGAGGAGGAGGAGGAGGAGGTCTTTGGCCTCAAGTGCAGCCGCACCCTCATCCTCGTCTGGCCCACCAACCTCTGCGTGGTGACCTTTGGGTGAGTGGGGGCGACAGGTCCCAGGGCCCTGCGCGAGCCCCTGTCCTGCCCCACGTGGCTCGGCCCTGGCCCGGGGACTCTGCCCACGGGGGCGAGAGCTGTTTGGGGCCGCATGTGCCCCAAGCAGGAGGAGGGGCAGCGGGGCTGAGGCTGGGTCTCCTTTGTGCTGCAGGTCGCAGGAGGTGAAGCAGCTCTGGCTGGACACGATGCTCCGGTAAGCTCTGCCAGGGAATGCAACCTGCCGCCGCAAGGCTGAGAGTGGGCGAGTGCTCCCGGTGGAGCTGCACGCAGAAAGACCCAAATGTCGGTGGGGAAAGGTGCCGCCACTGCCCAGGGCAGCTCCTGCGCAGAGCCGCGTGACTTGCTCAGCCTCGCGGTTGCAGTCAGCACCGACGCCGGGAGCTGCAGAGCGGTGCTGGCAGCCAGCGCTGCGGGAGGCTCTCGGGGGTCGGGCTGCCAGGCAGCGTGGGGCTGGCTGGCAGCAGAGAGAGCAGCGAGGGCTGGGGGTGACAGAGCTCTTCCCGTGCCCTTCCCTGTGCACAGGCAGAGCCCAGGAGCCCCAGGAGCCAGGCTCACCCGACTGCCCTCCCTGCGGCTCCTCACCAAGGTCATTGGCTTCTACGGTCCCGTAAGTGTCCTCACACTCGCCGCTCTGCCCCAACAGTGGCTCGCCTTCCCCAAACCCACCCTCGCACAAGTTTCTCATGGCGCCTCTTTGCTCTCTTGCCTAGGAGATGTCACTGACGGCGGCGACCGTGGAGACGCTGATTTCGGTAGAGGTGAGCAGGGGCTCCCTGTGCCCTGCCCGGGCTGCCTGCGCACACGGGCGATCTCCGCACCGCGCGGCAGCTCCCTGGGACATACAAAGGCAGCAAATGCCTGGTGCCAGGGAGAGCACGGCACGGCAGACTGTCCCTGCAGTCACGTGCAGACCCCTTGTGCCGCACGGGGGCTGCTCGGGATCAAGGGAGCAGCCTGCAACTGTGCAGGGGGCTGGGGGGCTGCAGGGCCGCTTCGGGGGCGCTGGCTGCAGCAGCAGCCTTTGCCACAGCCCCCGTGGCACAGAGGCACAGCGTCAGGCCTGCACCTCCAGCCTCTCCTCCGCAGCCCTTGGACCACCCCCGCTTTTCCTGGCAGCCTCTCCCACATGCCTGCATTGCTGCAGCAACATCGCTGGAGCAGCTCCCTCGAGGCCCCCACTGAGGAGGGGCGGCTCTGTAACCATCAGCCCTTTCTCACAGGCTGACGCCAAGAAAGGCCCCCGCTTGGACCCTTCCGACGGCGAAGAGGCACTTGGCCACTCGGCTGGTGAGTCGGAGAAAGAACGGCAGCAGCTGCCTTCGGACAGGCTGCTTGTTCCCTCCCCCCGTGCAAAACCTCGGCGCCTCCGGACAAGCTGCGGGAGACCCTGCAGCACAGGGCACCGCACACACGCAAAAGGCAGCCTCTGCGCCAGGTTTTCTACCCTGAGTTGGGCTTTGCTTTTGCTTGCAGCAGAGGGAGCGAAGGCAAGAAGGCAGGTGATCTCCTGGCCACTTGCTCGGCGAGGAACCTCTGCCAGCAGGGCCTGCCCTGTCCCAGGGCAGCTCGCCTCTGGCCCCAGGGCGGCTCTCTTTGGCCAGCCTCTGGCAGCTCTCTGTGGGCAAGACGGGGGCCTGCCCCAGCCAGTCCAGGTAAGCAAGCCTGCCCACAGAGGCACGCTGCTTCGGGCCTCTCGCGCGACACAGCCTGCCCAGCACTTGTGCTGGGGCTCTCAAGAGAGAGGCGCTTTGGGGCTTCCCCCTCCACACGCGCTGCTGACACGCAAGGCCTGCAGGCCAGGTCCCAGCCCAGGGGGGAACGGGGGCCAGCTCTGCGGCTTTGCTCCAGCCCACACCACTGGCACGGGTGCCTAGGAAATACCAGGTTATTGCCAGTGTGATCGACGTGGAGCGAGAAGGAGCTACTAAGGCAAGCAAAGCAGAGTGTGCCCCCAAGTCCAAACCTGTCCATTCCTTCCTGCAGGAGCTCCTGGCTATACTGTATGAGAAAGGGCCTGCCACCGAGGGCATCTTCAGGAAGGCGGCGAGCGAGAAGGCCCGCAAGGAGCTGAAGGAGGTCCTAAACCAGGGCAAGAGCGCTGACCTGGACAGCAGACCCGTGCACCTCCTGGCAGTGGTGCTGAAGGTGAATTCCTTGCACCAGCAGAGCACACAGCTCTCCGAGCACGTGCCTCATGTGCATGGGCCCCTGGCAGTGCCTCCACTCCCCTCGGTGGCACTCCAAGCTAAAAGCCTACTGAAGCCAGACTCCGGGCTTCAGGCTCAGGACACTGTGGCACTTTTCTTCCCCCTCAGATTGTCAGCTGCCCTAGTTCTGCCCCTGATTCCCTGCATGACCATGGGAAACTCCCTTCCTCCACCTCCTCCTCAGCATCCTCCTCTCCTCAGGGAGGACCATGGAGACTCAGGGCTGCACCAAAGGCTCAGCTAGGAGCTGGGTCCTGCTCCTGCACTAACACCAGTGCGTTTGGCACGCACTCGCACAGCCCCCCGCGCTCTCAGTGCTCAGGAGCACCTTTGGGAGCAGGCAGCTCAAAGCAACCTGCCTGCTTGTGAGCCCAAGGCACCGCGATGCTCCCTCTCTGCTCACTGGCACTGTTGAGAGCATCCTCTAAAGGACCTTGGCCTTGCAGGACTTTCTTCGGGATATCCCCTCCAAACTCCTCGCGGACAGCCTCTACGAGGAGTGGATGCAAGCGCTGGAGAAGCCAAGCCAGCAGGACAAAATTGACAAGCTGAAGGAGTAAGAGTTTGAACCGGTCCCACCATTTTGGAGGGCACTCCAGCTTGCTCCCGTGACGGTGGAGCAGTGCCTGTGCCCTGCATCTTTAACCTTCCCTTTGGTTTGTGTTCCCTAGGGTGGCCGACAGCCTGCCCACAGCAAACCTCCTGCTGCTCCAGCGCTTGCTCGCTGTGCTGCGTCACATCAGCGAAAACGTGGAGACCAGCAAGATGGACACCAGCAACCTTGCGATCTGCGTGGGGCCAAATATGCTGAGCCCCTGCACGGACAACGTGCTCACGCTGGCAGAGCTGAAGGAGAGGAACGACAAGGTCTGTGGAGTTCAGCCCCTGGCTCCCACCTTTGGCGCAGCTCGGGGCCAGCCCCGCACAGCCCCGTGCCCTTGCCAAAGCTCAACGAAGCAGCACCTCTGAACATTGGGGCGCCCCACATCAGGACTATGTGCAACAGGACAGGCAAATCTCTGACATCACGGGTTTTCTGTGTGCAGGTGACAGCCCTGGTGGCGTTCCTAATAGACAACTGCCGAGCAATATTTGGGGAGGACATCACCTTGCCCTTCAGTCCCTCGGCCCAGGAGTCACCGGAGCACACCAACAGCTCCACAGGTAGGAGGAGGCACTGATGGTTGTGCCAGGCTAGGGCTGCTGGTTTGCAGTCTTGCCTTGCATAGCAGAAGACAGAAGGCTGTGGCAATGCAGAGAGCTGCAGACACTTGAACATGGTAGTGCAGTGGTTGCCCCCTGGAACACTTTCCAAAGGACAGCACTCCCAGAACAGCATTCCTCCCAGATGGGAAACCTCTGTGCGCTTCTGCTCCTCTCCTAGTTGCTAACGCTGGCCTAGAAGTGCACTCTCACAGGACATTGTCCTCGGGGGTCCTTGTTTTCCTAGGGTGCGTGGTTCCACAGCGAAAGCCCCCTTGTATCTTCAGGTGGCCCCTAACAAAGACCTAGCAGGCTCTTTCTCCCCACAGGACACCCAGGGGCTCCTCAGCATGACGGTTCTGCCTGCAACAGCGCGGAGCCGCAAGCTGAAGGCAGCACCCCCGTGTTGGAGCTGGAGCAGCCCAAGGGCAGGAGCAGCAGTCTCCGCAGGCCCTATCCTACCTGCGTCTCTGCCCCTTCCCTGAGCAATTTCACCAGTGGCATCAGCAGCATGGACAGGTGCTTCTCAGAACCAGACCTGTCCTGCCACGACCGCCTGGAAGGCTGGGCAAGGGAGCAGGAGGCCAGCGAGAGGGAGGGCAAACTGCCAGGGCAGCAGTAACAGCTAAGGTTGCAGAAGGAGGCACTGGAACAACACCGTGCAGGATTGCCTTCCCAGCTATCAAACAGCTCTCCCTGCCCCAAACAGCCTCCAGCTGCTCCCTGCACAGCTCCTTGCCTCATCTGATGCCTCCGTCTTCCCCACTTCCACACTACTTTCACCCTCTACTCCACAAAAGACCTTTCGAAAGAGGCCCCAGGCTTTTTCCATCAAGTGCACCGAGGACGGCAGGACACCTGGCAGAGCCATCGGAAAGCGCTGCGTGTCATGCTCTTTGGCAAACCGCAGGAAAAGGTGCCCAAAAATCCTCCAGAGCTGGGGGCCTGGGAAAACAGGAGCTGCCAGAGAGACAGCTCCCCAAGGACAGACAGTCAGTTCTCCTGCACAATTGTCCAGGGAGACAAGAAAAGCCCTTGCCTGTGGCATATCAGCAAGGCCCCATTTCAAGGCAGCGGAGGAAGTGTTTCGAGAGGAGGGTGGAGCAGAGGAATTCTGGAAGAACCCCCCCTTATGAAGAGCCTCCCTAGACCTGCCTGACCACGAGAGTTCCCTCTATGGCCTCACAGTATCAGCCGCGAGATCCACCACGTCCAAGCAGGACACTCTGCCCCCCTGCCCATGCCCCAGCTGTGCACAGGACACGGCAGAGGTGTCTCCAAGGCATGTGCTCAGGGCCCGAGGTTCTGCACAGAAGGATTTGGAGGTGGAAACCACAACCCGCACGGTTCCTGCTGGAAGAAACTCCCCTGGCAGTTTCCCTGGGACCCCTGCAGCGCATCGACTGGGAGCCGTGTGTGAATCCTGTCAAGGACCCAGCCCAGGGGTCACCTTCTTGGGCACCCGATGGATAGGGGGACGGAAAACACTGCCAGAATCTATATGAGAGGTGATAGAAAACATTCCCACACTTTCAGATCAAAACCCTTGAGACCTGTCTGAGGAACTTGGGGGGTTTTGGAGGTGACACTTTCCTGGATTCCGTATTCAAGTAGCACCTCTGCATGATTTGCTGAGGAAAAGCTCCCTACGGAATTGGGAACCTCAACACCAGGCAGCATTAAGTGCTTTCAAAAAGGAAATGCTTGCTTGACCATCGAGGGGGCACCCCCCAGCCTACATGCCCATGGGATTACGGCAACAAAATGTGCAAGGCGGGATTATGGCAACAAAATGTGCAAGGCGGAAAGGATTACACCGTTGCCATAGGCTCTAAAGTTTGGCAAGGGTGCCAGGAGAACCACACTCCCTTGGAGAAAGTGCTCTTAGCTGCCTAAGAAGGGCAGCTAACAACCGAGCCATTAACGCAAGAAGGGAAAAAAAGCTATGCGTGCTGAAAAGTATTACAGGCCCTTAGAATGCAGCTACCAAAGAGCTCTTCTTCCTGTTGCTAGGGACTGGACGCATCAGGGACATTCATACAAAAGGAATGGCTTGAGGCCAAGATGCTGTCATTCCTAGTGTCTTTCATGGGAATGTGTGGGCACCTGCCTTGGCAGGAGATCATTTGCATTGCCGTACTCATGGCACTGAGGAGGTTAGCCAGCACTGCAGCTACTGGCTATGCAGGCAGGGATTGACCTGTCCTACCACGCCCAGAGCTCTGGAATTAGGCAGGAGGAAACACTCAGCTGGTCCCTGCGCCCGGCAACTTGCCTGTGGTACCGAGACATGACGAGCATATGACAATGCTTTGGGAGGCATCTGGGTATGCACCTTCAGTTGTATTCCCTGCAAAGATGATGTCAGCTGTGAAGTTGGCAACGTTAGCTGTTGGAATGGGACATCTGCTTTTGATCAAATCACCAAGCAGAAGTACTGCTTAGCTTCTCCTGGGACTGAACACAAGATGTCTTCTTTGGCACCATTTAATACCTCGGTAACACTTGGAGTGACCTTCCATCAACTAGACAGCTTTCCCAAAAATCCCCGCCAAGGCCACTAAATGTCTGTGCAGAACTGGAAAACACTGAGAAGAGAGAGAAGGAAAAATGAGGGATGATCTAGCAAACTGATTCAGTGAGCAAAAGTGGAAACCCGCCTGCCTGAACAGCCTTGGGATGAGATCTTGAAAGGCTGGTCACCAAAAGCTCTCCGTGCATTGCGAATGATGCTACCTGCTCTGCTCCTACTGTTAATAAACACCGCCTTGTTCTTTGTTGTCACCTTGATCTTGACCTGTTCATTTCAAATGCAAAGAGTTCCCCTCCCACGCGTGGAATACCTGACAGAACCTGGTCAGAGAGGAGGGCATCTGACACACCTCCCTGCTGAGACGGGCTCCAGGCAGCGGGCCTGCTTCCCCACTGCTCTGCAGGCCCAGGGGCACTGAGGGCTGCGCAAAGCAGGCGCAAAATGCTGCTTTCTTGGTCCACATTCCCTCTGCATGCCTGAATGCCCCCGTCTCCCATGGCAAGCAGCACAGAACCTCAGCCATGCAGGTCCCTTGGAAACGCAGCCATGAAGGTGACCAGGGTCATTCTGAGGGGAACTTGCTTAGTTCTCTGATCCAACAAGTGTTTCAATGCCCATAATGCACCATATCCAGTTGCAAAACCCCGCAAATGATAACATGCTGCTACTCTGCCAGCAGTAGCCAGGCAGCAGCACCTGCAGCTGCCATGTGCCTCTGCACCAGGACAAGTCCTGACTCCAGGGAAAGGAAGCCCCCCTTGCTTAGGTGCTCTGGTTGCACTTCTCTCTGAACTGTGAGAGCAGTCAGTCCCTATTGCCTGTGTCACTAGGACAAAAAATGAAAGCTTCTGAGGAACTGCAGAAGGCTCCACATTGACAGGAGGAGGCAACACCTTCAATCGATAGTCTGAAAAGAGCAGCAAGGAAAATGCATGGGGAAAGGCGATCTGCTGGGCCAAGTGACCCCATCCCCAGAGGCACAGCCAGCTCACATGCACACAGCCAGCCACGAGCCTGTGTGGGTGCTGGGGGAAGCACTGTTTTTTTATCACCTCTCTGAACAAAGGGGAAGCAAATGGTTCACAAATCCCAAGCACACTTGGACTCTCGGGAGCTCTGCTTCATCTTCCCTGGAAGAATAGGAAGAGGTTTCACACACTGTAAATCAGACTGGCTCTTCAGCCAAGCAGCCAGTTACAGAACTGATCCTGTGGCCGCTCAAAACTCACCCTTCCGCCAACCCACACTCCTCCCACCAGCTGCCCTGACAGAGGCTACCGCCCAAACGCAAACCCTGCAGCTTCAGGGGGGCACCCACAACGCTGACAGGATGCAGCAGTATTTTGTGAACTTGTAAGGCCCAAAGCAAGAGAACTGCAGGAGCGATTCCCCGGGAGGACAGCTTGGTGATAAAGGCTGAAGACTTGCAGGAAGGTTCCTTCACTGCAGGGTCCTTTCCCCTCAGGCCTCCTGCACAGCCCGGGGCTTTGCAGTTCCAGCCCACTGGTCACAGGGAACAACCCTGTCCTCTTCCTCCAGGCCCTGAGCAGCAGGTTTCTACACTCAGCTTTCCCTGCACCCTCCACCTGCCTTTTCTCTGCCTCCACTTCTGTTGCACAAAGCCCAGACTTCACACAACACGTGCAGCCCACCAGCTTTGGCTGGCATTCACCAGCCTGCTCCCCTGGGCACCACGGCTTAGGAGGGCAGCAAGGGACCGCAGGGGCAGTCAAGAGCTTTGCAGAGGCCTCTACTCCAAGGAGGACACGACATGCCGCGACACGATGCACACGTGCACACCCACTCGGAGAGGGACAGACACCAGGAGACATGGCACTGGAGAAGTCTCTGGGTGTGCAAAAGAGAAGAGCCGTCACTCCCGCTCCCTAGGGCACCAGGGAGGAGGGCCTGGAGGGGAACGCTGGAGACTTGTCGAAGGGGTATTTCTTTCACTTCCAGCGCCGCTTTTTTCCACAGCCCTCCTGCACAGCTTCAGCTCAGGCCCCAGCAATCCCACTCAGCCGAGGGAGGCTGGTGCCAGGCTCCCCCCAAAGCCTCCTGCTCCTCTGCACCATGTCACGTACCAGCTCAGGCTGCTCTGGCCTCAGTCCCACCAAACAGGCAAGGCAGAGCAGAGATGGCCACATCCCTACAAAACACTTCTCTCTCTAGAGTAGATACTCAGTGATATACAAAAAGTTACATCTCCCTAAGCACTCCTATGAAACAACTGCAGAGCAGGGTTGGTCTCTGGCAAAGCTTGCAGTAACTAGGAGGGCGAGCTCTTGGCAGCCCCTAGCTTGAGAGGAAACAACGGGGTAGGCCAGCATGATGGGGGGGTTGGGAAGCGAGCACAGGTAATCCTGCCGTGTTTTCCCACCTCCTCCTCACCCCTTGCATTGGCTCTCCTCAGAGTGTATTGCAAGATGTCAGGCAGGAGCTGCAGACCTGCTCTCAGGTGCTGCATGAAATGGCAGATGCACACCTCCTGTTCCTAAATGGGGATGCCTTCACCCCTGCCTTGCCGGGGAGACGCTCGCCTCACCGCCTGAAAGCCCGTGGCCAGGGAGCATCCCATACAGCACGAGGGTCTCCTGACAACACAAAAGCAGGCTCTTTGTGGCTCCAAGGCAGCTGCACAGAGCCGCAGCAAGCCTGAAAGGAGACAAGCCCTTGGCCTGCACTTTTCAAAGCAGCAAGTGTGCTGAGGCTACAGAAGCGGGAGAAGGGGCTCGCAGCCTGGAGGGTCGTGCTGCCATTCAGAGGGCTCTCGAGAGGCTGGCGAGATGGGCAGAGAGCAATCTCCTGCAGCTGAGCAAAGGCAAGTGCAGGGTCCTGCCTCTGAGCAGCAAGAAGCCCATGCAGCAGGACAGCCTGGGGGCCGACCTGCTGCAGAGCAGCTTGGCAGAGAAGGACTTGGGGAGTCCTGGTGCAAAACAGGTTAACCGTGGGCAAGCATTTGATCTTGGAGCACGGCTGCAAGCAGAGTTATCTGGATGAGTTTTGCCAGCTTAAACAACAGCCAAACAAGTTTCAGAGCAATGCTTGTGGTCTGTAAATCACCAAACTTGAATCCTACTGGGACCTTTCAACTTGCACCCAAATTTATCCTCAGTGATGGAAATCTCTTGTCACAGTTGCTAAAAAGACCATGGAAAAATAACTCCATATGACAGAGAGAAATAGGGCTTTAGGGGGCCACTTTGCATCCGTACAGATGACCCAGGGAATACAGCACAGGTTTAGGAACAAGTCAGCCTTGCTCACTGAACCTGCCTCTGTGCTGACTCACTGTGTCCTTGGGCAAGTCATTTCAGCTCTCTGCTCATCAGTTTGCAGGTTTCCCACCAGTTACACCTAACTGATCTTCCCATCGCTCAAGTTGGGACTTGGGTAGGATTTATACATAAAGACAGACAGGAACTTTCGGCATTTCCCTACAATATGCTATTTTACCGCTTTAGGATTTTAACTACAGCACCTAGCACTGTGTGGCCTCAGATCACAATTAGGGCTGCAGTGCACAAGGATGACTAACATAGCAATTAAAAAAAAGTTTAAGCTTTAGATCCAGAATTTTAATCCTCATTTTCTGGACTGTCACCAACTACAAGAGTCAAGGAATTAAACTTTTCCCTAAACAACTAATTTGATCCTTCTTGTAACTGACTTTCCTCCTCCTCCTTCTACCCTCCCTCTCCTAGAAAATCTTCTGCTCTCTACTTGCTGAATTCACTAGGGTGACAATTCTGCCACTGGCAGCATGCGGACAGGCTGTCCAACAGATCCTCTTGATTTAATGACACTCCACAGAGACTTGTTCAGATATGCGGTTAGAGTCTGAACTTGAGAGATGTACCAGTCTAACTAAAGGAGAGATGATAAACCAGCTTTGATGTGTGCAGTTCTTTCTGTAAGCTTACACCCACTGTTGAAGCATTACTTCATTTTTTAAACAAAGGTCAGACTGAACATACACCAAGAGCTTTTCAAAATTAGATGACTTTATGTATAGCTCTTTTGGGGAAGCTGTATAGTTTCCCCACTTGTGTGCTCTACATCACGGCTAGAAAAATCACATTATACCACATTCAAAACAGAAATGCATAACCCTGAGTCAAAAGCTAAAAAGCAGTTCTTTGAGGGCAGGAAAAGTAGGCAGTTAAGAAACCACCAGAGCATGCAAGCCAGATGCAACAGTTCCTTAGCTAAACAAAGGCAAACGCGTTGCAATGGCGAATGTTTTTGTTGCGAGCTTTCATACTCACTCTGGCTGCTTTTCAAAGAAACAAGTGCTGTTGTAGCACATCCCAGCAAAAGGTCCTCCTCTATGTTGTGGTCTTGGGTAAAACACACAAGTTCAAAATGTTGATGTTTGCTATCTCAATAAAAAGCCTTTAACAGGAGCCCGACCCAGAGCAAAAACAACACACTAAGATTTACGCATCCAATTAGACAAACTTTAGCATGATCATGGATGACACGTCCTTCTGCTCCCACTGATTTTCAGGGAGAGGGGGAGGAAGGGAAGTTGTCAGCCCCATACTATGAGCAGCCCAAAGGATTAGGTCCCAGCTAGCCTTTTAAGACAGGAAGAATGGAAACCCTGTTAAGCTTCCAGCATCCGACTGAGCAAAGCATGAACCTACCTGTTTCACCCTGTCCATGGCAATCATTCAGTTCAGCCAGAAGCTGGTTGAAGTCATCCTGATGAGCAATCCAGCTGTCCTGTAAATATCACCCACATGAATACAAGGCAAGAGCTTTCAGTCCTAACAGAAATTTCACTAAAAAGTGTATTAAGATTCTGCACTCTGAGAAGTAACTTAATGGCAGGTACTCAACCCTTCTTGGCAGGAGGGACCCTCTGAAACTCCACAGGTGGCAACACTAACAGTGGCTTGTTACAGTCACTCCAAAGTGCAGAAGGGATAAGGGTTGTTGTTTGCATGTCTTCAAACAATGCTGAGCTGCTGTTGGCTCTGCGTGTCATAGTCTGGGCAAGATGTTTTCAACAGCAGGCAGGAAATACTAAGGTGATTTTCCGGCAACAATGTTACTCGAGATGTTGACTCAGAATCCAGTACCTTTAAGACTAAATTCTGCTTTTGCTATGTACCTGAGCTCCACTCAGGAAGGTGACTGTTCCAGAAGGAAAGACAGAAGGCATAAAGCTAAGCTAGGTAGTCTTTACAGAAGAGACACAGAGGAAGCAAGTATTTTAGTGGTTTGCTAGAAAGCAACTAGTCTCTGAACAGGCTCCTGTACTCACTGTAACCTTTCCAAATAGCCACTTTCTCCCAAAACACCCAACAGAGCGTAACTAAACTGAAGGTCAAGAGTTTCTGCAGAGATGTTCACACAGGTGTATACCGCCACCAGGAGTGACAGCAGATTTCACTGAAGTCCCATTACAAAGGTTGTGCTTTAGCTGAAATGGGAGCCACATTTTCTTACCTAGGTCTAGTGCTCACCTCGTGATTGATGGTTGCTCCTAACCCCAGCATGTTGTTTTTCACGTGAACCTTGATATGTTCTGTATTCCCTTGTTCCTGAGCCCCAAGACCCTAAGGAGGATTTAAGGGCAAAAGCGTAAGGATTCTTCTGCAGTGTCTAAGCAACTAGAGCTTTTGTACTGTAAGACAATTTGTAATGAAATACAGCAATAAACCACAAGTTACTATTTATTTGCTTGCCCGCAACTTAATTCATTTGCAGGCATTAGCACACACGAGATATTAAGTATTTTTAATTTACTGCTAAAGCCTCCAGCAAAATATCATAAACACTAAAATAGCAACAACATTATGTAGGTGGGTGATTAATCAGGAAGCCACCTGACACTCCCAGGCAACCCCGAAGTGTTTACTATTTTAAAACAAAACACACAAAATCAATGTGTCTCTCACCAAAAATACAGTCACTATTGGGAAGGTAGATGCATGATGACAAACAGCTATAAGACACAGGATAGCTCATACTGCATAATAAAGGTATGTTGGGGTGGGGGGCAGAGAAAGGATCAGAATGCAGCTAACAGAGCCTTAAAAACATCCTCTATAGCATTCACATCCGTAACTTAGTAAAGAGATGGGGGCAAACAAATGTTGGTTTTGTCTGTTCTAAAAACCCTAAGCATTCGCATCTTGGAAGCAATCTTTGGGTCTGGTATTATCCTTTTTATCTATATGATTTGGGGCGGGGGGAAGACAAAGCCTTTGTCTGAGTTTATAATGAAATGGGGATATAAAACCTTCCAGCACAGCTGTAGCTGTTGTAAAGGAAGACCCTGCAGCCTAAGCCAGGAAAATTACTGTGAGGAAGATGAGGGGAGATGACAGACACAAAGCAACACAGGGCCTTCCTTCCACACCCTGACACAGTGTTCGTAACGGCAAAGGCATTATCTACGCTGAGATGAGCTGGCTGCCTAAGATATAAACAGAATATTTAACAGCATTTTTTCTACTCTGGGTTATACATCTATTTTCATCTTACATACAAAGCAAACATGCATGCACCTTTACATAGCCAGACAGTTCTCAGTCACATACTGCAACAGTTTGTTCTAAAGCCTAGAGAAACCAATGCCAGTTCCTTGATTTCAGCAGCCTTTGAATCAGGTACCACTGGTTATTTTTGAAATTAAAGGCAGGCAGAAGATTTTTTATGTACTAAATAGAAGCCAGTTTTCTGAGGCAAGAGTAGGCTACAATCCAAGAGCAGGCTTATTTTTGGCACTGTAAGTTTTAATTTATTCAGAGTTGAAAACAGTCCTAATTTTATTCCTTTTAAAAGGGGCAGGGAGAGGAGTTGAAGGAGAACAGTTAAAGATATATTGTGGATTTTCTTTGTGCGTTTCATTAGTGACGCAAGACTTGAAAACACGCTGACACGCAAGCCCAACTCCCCGCTTTGCTGAGACACCTTTGTGGAAGTTAAAGTGCTTTTAAGGGAGAGCTGAGATGTCTGCATTGACCTAGAGAGTTATTCTTAGCACCAAAGCCAGTCACCTCACCCCCTTACCGCACAGGGATAGGCTGGAAGCTGAAAGGAATACAGCTCACACACTACATTTCAGTCATTCAGGGAACACATCAGAAGTAACCTTTCAAAAATAGGTGAAAGATTAAAGCAGATCCTGGAGTTCTTTTAAACAATATAAAAGGCCATGGAGAGAACTGAGGGGATAAAGGCAACATAAAGTCTTCTCTAATACTTATCTGATTTTACATCCATGCTCCTGTTTTTACTGGGGGACATTATCTTGTTTGGGAGGGGAGTGGGGAATGGAAAGGAAGAAAGCCAGAAGTTAGTGAGTACCTGTGTAAAAAACCTAAAAATTTAACATTGCTCAAGTTTTCTCTGCATTCTCATCAGACTTCAAGAATAAATTACATAAAAAGAAGACGGCTGTTTAAACGCTGGGACCGAGAGTCACCAGCAAGTCTTCCACCCAGATCTCTCCTCTTCTCAGCGTTTTTAGTTCAAGAAAAGTTTAGAGACAACCTTTCAGCTAGACAATTCTCCTTTAAGTCATACCTTTCCTTTGGACCAGCCCATCTTTTCCAGCATCTTCTGGCCAAATTTAGATTCATCTTTACTCCAAGCACTGTTTCGTGGATCCACAGACCACTTCTGCCTTCTACGGGCTACAGCAAGAAGGAAAAGTCAGGCTCCGTTTATATTGTGCTTACAGTGTGCATATTATTTATTTCTAATCAATTCAAGAGAAGTCCTTCATTCCAAAAAACAGAACTTATGCCAGACCAAACATGTTTTTGGGGGGGTTATTTTTACCAAATTATAGATTGCAAAGAAGTCCAGTGAAAAATATTACTATTAATGTGAATAATGCCACAGCAAGATAGCTATGGAATTGGTCAAACCCTGGGGACGGGCTGCACTTTAGCAAAGGCTTTAAGAATTGTCATTTAAAAGTGCAGGCCTAAGTTCTGTTTGAACTTTATTTTACATTTGGCTTCAACAGGTGATCTATAGAAGAGATGTCAAAGCTGGTTTTCCTAGCTCTGACAAATGTCTACTGTCCATCCTTCCTCTTATCGAGAATACAGGAGATCTAGTATCTGCCTTCATAACAAAAAGCCAAACCCCAAATAAAACCTAATCACTCATATGGAATGACAGAGCAGAAATCTACCGAATTTCAGATTTTGGATTTGCCACAAAATGGCTTATTCAGAAACCCTGCAAAAGTCAATAGAAATTACTGCAGGTGTCAGAGATCTTCAGGATCTGGGTTCTTCTGTTCTAAATCTACTACTGAATAACTACAATGCCCCATGCCCAAATACATATGTTTGCCTTTATCACTACGAATAACTTCACTGAAATCGAGGAAGAAAAGTTACTACAGTTAACCAGTCACATTAAGTGTGCACCTAAACATATGCAGGAAGAGAACTGTAATAAAACAAGATGAAAAGAATGGGAGACAGGAAGATTACAAACTTCGTTAAACAAGATGGGAAATGGAGAATCATTATGACCGATTAACTCAAGGCCATAAAAAGTCAGTAGGAACCCATGTCCACCGAGACATTTTCATAATAATCAGGAAATCATCTTTCCCTAAAATGCAGTACTCACAATCTGGGCCAGAGGGAGAGAATATCACAGCGAAGTTCAATTTATTTTTAGCCTCATCTTGGTTCTTTCTTAAATAAAAACTAATGCTACCAGAAAGTGTGATGGTGGTTGGTTTTTTTAAACATTTTTTGAAGCTTCGAAGCTCAAAATAGGCTACATAAGGCAGTCCCTTAAAAAGCAGAAGTCTGACAAAGAATTTCGTAAAACACCAAACAGTCTGTTAAAAAGATTTTACAGTATAAGTGACTCAGTGCTGTGACAGAAATCCACACAACACTCGTTCGGTCCACTTCTCTATAGGCAAATGATTGACCTATTTCCATCAGGCAGCCTTCAGAGAAACAAACATCCACTACAAACCCTGTGCTAGTAACACAATGTGGTAAAGTGCTACTGTGGACTGCGATTTTTACACGGGCCCAAGCAGATTAGGCTTCCCAACCGCTCCACTGCGAACAGAACGCCTGGCTAGGTGGCTCACTTCACTCATTTACTGTGTTTGAGACAGTCAGCTAGGAATTTGGGGCAATCAATTTCACATGCTTTATCATCTTCCTTCACCCAAGATACAGACAATTTCTAGGGACCCAGGTTTCAGAGGGCTGATAGGGGGAATGAATTAAAAAGATATCAATCAAGCTGGGCAGTAAAAGTTAAGGCCTACCAAAACTGGGAAAATCTTGGCCATTGCTTCCTTTAGTAGCTAAGCGTGAAACAGACATTAAGATTAATAAAAAGAACCAATTTCATAGAGAAGGTTAGGCTCCCCAGCTGAGCAGCAGCCTTCCTTTCAATCATATTTTCTAATTATTCCCTTTGTTTAAAATCCCTCAATTAGCAACAGCCCTCCTTCACTGAGCCACTAAAACCAACTTGCTCAATTTTATTTTTTAATCTATCTATAACACCATACTCAGTATGCTCACCTACTATTTTGCTCTCTGTAACTAGTTCCCCAAGTGGCGAGGTTGCAAATCCCAAGAAATTAAAGTCAATGCAATTCACACATTTGTAAAGTACAGTGTGTATCTAAGGATTTGTCTGCGCAGTAGAAGTAATCCATGCCAACTGAACGTGTGAATTTAAATTAATTTCCAGACTGAATTGTTTGATGAAGCTCAACTGATCCACTTTAAAAGTTAATTTTGATTAATTTTCCAGAATATCTCTCTGTAGACAAGCCCCAAGACATTTTACTCCCAGGAGAACCCTGATAACAAAACACGAGGAGACTTAATGCAAAGATTTCTTAAGCTTGAAATTTTAAGAGACCTTCCTCTTCCCAGCACTTTTAATCCATGTACTTCAAACCTTGTAACTACTGTAAGGGGATTAATCCTCACATTTCTGTCATGTTAACACAGTCTTATTTTCAAATAGCATAAGCTAGTTGCAGGAAACTACAGGAAGTTGCTTATATTGATCAAAAGTACTTAAGAAGAATCAGGAACACTTTCATGTCACATATAGCAATCATAAAATCATCTACCCTCTCCAAACAAATGATAAAAAAGGTATTTAGCCTACAATTTGTCAGAGATGTTTGCTCACAGAGGTCTTTTAAAAATCTACTCTCTTCCAGCTAAAAAGTTCAGCTCTGAAGTTAACACCAACGTTCTGGGCTGCTCTTAGAAAATGCTAGAGATATTAATGAAATTCTGGGCAAGTAGCACCATCCAGTGGAGAAAAGTGTCATTTCTTTAGATACTCCCTTAACCCAGAAGCCCCACTATTTGGAAGAGATCAATTACTAAACTGTTTTGCCCAAACAAATATGTGCACCAGACATGGAATTAAACTATAATTTTCTGAAAGTAAGCTAGGAGGCATTCAAGAGCTCTGACTCACCCAGTTCATTTCCCCAAATGACCAAATTCTATGTTTGCATTCACAAATCCTTCTGACCCAGTACCCAACTTCTAACTTTGCCCATGTCTCTATAGCATGCAAGATTATGGGTTCCCATCCAAACCAGAGCTGTGGGCCTACATCTAGTGATAACAAGGACAGTAATAAATAGGCTGAATTTGCCTTCAGTGATCCGGAAAAGAAAAAGATACAGTCCACAGACAGGAATGTTTTTTATTCCAAGCTAGGAAACCCATCCATATAGTTTTTTCCCTCCAAAAGGAGCACCACTAAGACAGACAGTTAATTATCAAAGTTTATTAAAAACTCTGAGTTAAAAATAAGTGAAAAATAAAAGCTAACCTTTTGCCCATTTCTGCTACTGATATGTTTTTAAACTCAAACTACATAAACTGTTATTTTAGGTTCCTGATATGCATGTGCTTTCACAGTTGTAGTAAAACCAATTAACCCCTCTCCCCAACTCTCTGTTGGGATTAGTAGGAGCATGTGAACTTGATGCAGAATTGCAAACAAGAATACAAGTGTATTACACGGCCTTACTGAATTTGCAGGTGATGAACAAAAACGTACAATTCTGGAAAGGTGGCTTTCAGTAGTTAGATTTGTTTTTAAGACAACCGATTTCCAAAGGGTTTGTTTGTTTGTTTATTTTTCACTATATCCAGAAGCATTAACGTAGCATTACAATACTGAAACTTGCAGTATCAAATTAAAAAAAGAAGAAATTCTCAAAAATGGTACCAACAAAGTTGACATCTGAAATAATCAGAAAGGTACATGCATAAAAGCAATTTTCAACAATTCAGATCTATATCTCCCAATGGAAACCAGATTTTCTGTTTAGCCAGTACGCTTATGTCCATCTTTCCTACAGTTAAGGAAACAAATTTATTAGACCTTCTGTTATGATTTTCAGGGTATCTTGACAACAGTTAATCTTACCAATATCAGCTAAGAACGTTAACAACAACCACACACAAGTATACCAGAGCTGTTACATAAAAACCTACATGAATGCAGTATTCTGTAACTACGCAGTAGTCTGTAACTATTACTAGAAAAGTTTCTTGTTGCATTGGCACTCTCCATTAACAAGACGAAATATTGTGCGTGCGTAATTGAGAGGTTTGCACACAGATTTACATTTACTAGAGAAGGCTACTTTACAGAAACGCTTCTTGAATTTGGAAGACAAGGTAACAAAAACTTTGTTTCTGTGGAAAAAAAAAAAAAAAAAAAAACCCACCTCAGGCCAACCCCAAGAGAGTTCTGTATCCTGCATAGATGAACTTCACCCAAAGAAAAGTTATCGACTGGGATATTCACCCCAAGGCTTTAATCGATGCTGTTAGATATAGGGAGCCCAAGCCTTCCAGCATCTCAGAGGTAAGAGCAAAGCCCTTTTTGATTCCAGTGTCGGGGGGAGGGGGGGAGAAATTACCCAGGTGGCTCGTAACAACATAGAAAACCTTCACGAATGCTCCATTCAGCAACACCCTTGTGCGAAAGGCTTACGAGAAATGGCTCAGCCTTAGACATGAGTTCTCCCAGTGAGCCCAGGAGATCTACTGCACTTAGAGCTACGCAGGCTGGTGCCTTTACCGAAGCAGCCGCCTAAAACCCTTTATCTCCTGCTCTCTCCTTCCCCCACAGCGGAATTTCGCCCTGGCCCCAACCCCCCGGCCTCAGGGCAGCCGCCCAGCGCCCAGGCCTGGCGGAGGGCGGCGCGGGGCAGCCCTGAGGCGACCCCCGCTCCCCGCTACAGCGGTAGCGCCCAGACCGGCACCCTCCCCGCAGGGATAACGGCTCCTTCTCCTCGCCATTCCCGCCATCACCCCCCGCTGCAGGTGGAATCACCCCCCAGCAAGCGGTTCCTCCCCCGGGGAGCCCCGAGAAGCCACTCACGCTCCGCCAGCATCGCCATCCTGGGGGCCTCCCTCCCGGCCGCTGAGGCGCCAGCCCGGCTCCTGGGACGCCGTCGGGGGCCTTCCGCGCTTTCGGGCGCAGGAAAAGGCGGAGAAGGCGCAGCCTGCTTGAAAAGCCACGAAGCAGCCGGGCGCAACCATCACCCGTGAGGAAACAGAGGTTGTAAAGCTATCTTCCGGGTGATAAACCTTAAAAAAATACGTAGTATATCGAATATCGGCTATTCCCGCGCATATTTCCGTGGATATTAGACAGGCGTTTCTGCGGGCAGCTGAAGCGCTCGCACATGGCCGGGAGGGGGGAGCGGGGTGTCGCCGACCCCCAGAGAGGCTCCGAGCCACCCGGCGGCCTCTGCCCAGCGCGTTGGGGCCCTGAGGGCCCCGGGCAGCCTCGGAGCACGGCAGGGAGCTGCCACAGCTGCCTCACTCCCCTCAGGGTCGGGAGGGAGGGTTGGCAGGGCCATTTGGGGCGTTCAGCCGTCTCCACAGGCAGAGCCGGTTGTGGGGGGGTTGGCGGGGGTCGGGAAATTACCTAGAAAGTTGGTCAAGAGCAGGGTGAATCGTGCTGGTAGGGTATTGTCTTGCCTTAGAAATTTTATGAGTGCAGGTTAGCTCAGTTTGCACTTTTCTCAAAGAGTTGTAGGGCTGGAGAGGCCCTCACAATGCTGCGTCCACCAGCTTGTGCTCATCCTCTGGTCCCAGGAGAAGTTCAGCTTTATGGCATGATCGCGGCAGCTCTTGGTGGTACCTACTTCTTACGCACATCCAAAGAAGAGCCTCCAAAGCCTCTTCAGGAAAACTATGCCTTTATCTCCTTTTCATGATTTTTAAGATTCTGAGATTCCTCCCCTCCACCTGCCCAAATCGTCCTTGCTGTAATATAAGCACACTGCTTCTTGCCTTACCCACTTAAGATGTGGAAACAATTTATTCCTTCCTTCCTTCCTTCCTTCCTGCAACAAGTTTTTATGCATTTGAAGACTGAGCACATTGCCTCCTCGGTGTTTACTTGCTGAATCAACCACGCCTGTTTAGCAATCTTTCTTTGTGGGTCATGTTTTGGAGCATTCTGATCATTCATGTCTTCTGTTCTCTACCTGCTTTCTAGTTGTCTCATCTTATTTGAAATACAGCACCCAAAACACGACACAGGGATTGCTGCTGAGTTTCTGAGAGCACTTACTAGAGTTGTAGGCTGCTTCCTCTTTGTCTGAGGCTACATTTTTCATCTTTCAATGTTTTGTTCTCTAACCTCCATATACCCTTCAGGGAAGTGCTACTTAATTAGGGGTTTTGCATTCTGTGTTCATGCAGCGGATTAATGCTGTCTTTTGCCCCTTCTGAATCAATACTGATTTTCTTCAGACTGTATTTCCATTTTGTTCATGGTGTTCTGAATTCCAGACCTATCCTTCAGTGTGTCTGCTGTCTCTTTCCCAGCTTGGAGTCACCTGCAAATGCAGTAAGTGTACCCTGTACCGTAAGTCAGGTCACTAATGAAAATATTGAATATGATTTGTTCTTGGCAAGCCTATACCCTTTCAAATAGTTTGTTGATTTATTTCTATAGTTTAACTTCAGTTCCTGTTACACTGACTGCTCTGACTGCCCCAGTTCCTCCTTTACCACTCCCTCTTTAAAGAAGGGTATCAGATTGGCCCTTTCATAGTCTTCTAATCTCACATCCAACCTATACACGTTCTCATAATACGTACTTTGACCTGATGGTTTTGTCAGTTCTCTAAGTATTTTCAGGTCGCATTCTTCAGGCTTGACTGATGTGAAAACAAATAAAATACTTTCCAGTCCTTTACCACCTGAGACAGAGATCTTCTTCCTTTGCTTCTGTTGCTAATTGTGTTAGCCACTTGATTGCTGTTAATTCCTTTCATGAAGACAGGATGGATGAATCACATCATGCCCCCTCTGCTGCGCAGTGGGTCAGCCTTGCCCTTGGTCTTCCTGTTGTGACTCTTACATTACATAAAGGTGTCTCATTGCTGGTTGTGTCTTATTCCGTGCCTTGACTTTTCTCATTTTGTCCCTTTTACTCATACTATGTGTCTGTATGCAGTCTGCGTGACTTGGCCTTGACTCTACTTGTTCCTTCAGCTTGCAGCTAGGTGTTAGGCACTGGTGCTCTTATCAGTGTTAAATTAAGGAATGGCTGGCTACCATTAATTCATAGACCAAGTTCTTTATATTGCCCAGTAATTCTCTGAGCTTACTGAGGTCTACTTGAAATCTATTATTTTTATTTGACTCCTCTCTCCTCCTTGAGGAGGAATCATCATTTGTACCTGGAAATTACCAGGTACCTTGGTAGCTTTCAGGTCACTTTCACTTAAAATTTCCCTCCAGGGGGAAATCCCTAGAGGTCAGAATCAACCCTTAGAAGAGCCTTCTTTCTCTTTGCTTTACCTCCTGTACTAAAAAAATATCACATATACCACAGACCTGCTTGGATTATCTGGAACAGGGTCCATCTGCTCCCTGAAGTGTGTACAAGGCAGACCTCTAATTTGAACTCCTGGTGTTTGTCTCTCTCTCCTGACACAGGGGGAGTTTAGATACCCAGTTGATTCTTCGGATAGCTCAAGTTGAATCTCCTCCTTGGTACCTTCCTGGTGGAAGTCAGGCTAGATGAAATCTCTTGTCACCACCCACTTTGTCATTCTGCTAGTTCTCAAAAATCATTTGTCACCCAGTCTGCCTTCTGGCGCTCTCAGGTCACCTACTAGGATGCTCTTCCCCTTTCATTACCACTCAGAGACTCTCAGCAGGGGCCACTCTTTACCTAGTGTCTGGATCTGAAAGACAAGGTGTTTTATCCTCACCTCAACCATCCTTCTACCTGTGTTTTCTGACCAAAGTACTCCACAGTAATAGCCATTTCTATGAATTATCCCACCGAGGTCTCTATTCCATCAGTTAAAGTGTAGTGTCATCCATACAGTAAATGTTTTAATGGCCACTTTCCTGGGTGAGCCATTTCACCAGCCACATTCTGCTTTCGTTTTTCATTCTGCACCGGTAAAAGTCTCTTAGCTGAGAGTGCTGGTGTAATATCTTATTGCTCCAATAGACAGCAGCATTACACACATTTGCGTGAGCTTCACTGTGGTCTTAAGGAAATCACTGAAGGTGTAAGATTGGAAGTAATTTCAGTTAAAAGACTCCTTGAGGTTGAGATTTGCTGCTTGTTTATTTTTGAAACTTCATAGTCAACTGCATCAAAGCACTTCTACTTCCATTATTATGTTACTCCCCTGTTTGCAAAGAATCACAGCTCAACAAGTAAATGAAACCATACCTGCTTTAATTATTGATCACTGTATTTTACATTACAGTAGGCTTGAGGTCCAGTGTCCAAATCATTCTGTACAGATGTAGATGTGTAGATATGTGTCTGTGAATTGATAATTTAAGGTTCTGATCCCAGATTTAAGCACGTGAACATGCACGAGGGCAGTGAAATTAGGTAATACACTGAAAAAAGAGAATGTTCCATCCAGAGGCAAATGCTGTATTTCATAATTACATACCTGAGTAAAAGGTATGAACATTGTCCCGATCCAATATTGGGAGGGTTTCGTTACGATGCCAAGGACGAGATTAAGATGCTAAATCTGGTCAAATATCGTACAACCTTTTAACTTTATTTTCCACGAAGTGGGGAGAAAAGGTGGGGGAAAAGCGAAGGGGAGGCGAAGGGAAGAGGGGAACAGAACAAGGGTAAGGGGAAAAGATAGAGAAAGTTGGAAAAGGAGAGAGGAAGCTAGCTACCACCACTCCGAGGCCGATGATGTTCCGCTGACTCCGCTCGAATCGCAGCTCAAGCTGGGGGCCTCCGACGAGGGACGAGGGACGAGGAGCGAGGGCCGAGAGAGGGAGCGAGCGGGGCCAAACAAAGAAATCCCTCGGCAATTATAGCTTTTTCAAGTTAAGTTTTCCCACCCCTCACGTGGTAGTTCAGACCAATGGTAATATTTGGGTCTGGGGTCTCCTGCTCCTTATTGGGTCTCATCACTGTCCCTAGGTAGGCCATTTACTGTTGACGTTTCTGCTGACAGGTGTGTCTCCATTTTTGGGTCCAGCCATTAGCTCTCAAGGTCCTGACAAAGAAGGTGATAACTCCAGCAATTAGCACTGTTTCAGCAGTGCACAGGAATGCAAATTGCTGGTAACTCCCTTATCATTCCCGCCTGCAGCAGCTCTGGGCCCTTTCTCACTGTACTAGGGAGTGCGGCCTAAGGCTTCAGCAAATTTAGCCACTCATGCCAAGCAGGTTTTATAGAAGTTGTGCTAAAAACGGACAATAATTTACAGTCCAGAGCCCAAAGTCTCTGCCCGATTGTGGTCTCATTCAGTGCAGGCTCGGTGTGTCCTGGGTGGTCGCAGGGAGACCATCTCGGGGGGTCACAGCAGCCCAGTCCTGTTTCTGCCAGGGACAGATGGCTTGTTCGGAGTTGTGGCCTGCCTGCACCCCGTGCACCAAGAAATGTTTAAGGCAAAAAATTCATTCATCTGTCCGCCACAAACATATATGCATAAATATATATATGTATGTATGTATATGTGTGTCTATTTATTCCAGTATGTTTTCATCCAAGAGAAGATCAGCTAACATGAGTGGTCCTAACTGCCTAAGAAAATATCAAAAAAAATCTTGAACAAAATATCCTGAAAATCCTACTTCCAGGGTTCTTGGAGTGGTTGACGTGTAGCTCTTCTCTGAAAAATAAAGCAGTAAAGATGCCTCGTGGGACGTTACATTCAGAGTTCTCCAGTGAATCTTCCCGAGCGTTACTTCCTTGAGAGGAGGTGTTTCCCAGGAGCCAGCGCTACAAAGATCACTTAGGGCTCCGAGATGTGAGTCGAGTATTTTCCTCCTGGTACATCACTATCGATCTCCTGGTGGCTTCAGCCTGTGCTGCACTGTCGGTGTCAACTCCAAAGTCCCCAAGAGCTTTGGGGAATTCCTTTGATGCTGCTTTCAGCTCTAAGTGTCTGGGTCTTAGCGAAAGACTAGAGGAGATGAACAGGATCCAGCTGGGCTGAACACATCCAACACTATAGACGAATTGAAATAGCAGATAAATGTGTGCGTGTGTAGTATTTGCCCAGCCTATAAACACGTTGGAGCCCGATTCCCACCCTGGTGGCCTTATTCCACCCAGCAGAGATCCTTGGAAGGAAGGAAGGAGGGAGTTAAACTTGCCAGCCAGCTCTGGAGCAGGTTAAATTGGCTATTCGCCCAAAACATTTTGTTTGCCCAAGGACAGTAGTGAAATTCTTTCTGCTGTTTTCTAACTTGCTGTTCAAGGAAGCCATGCTACTGTGTACAATAGCACTGGGGTGGGATTCATAGGCCGAATATGGGGGCCTTCCTCTAGGCTAGTCGCTTTTCTTCCTTTCTTAGTGGAAAACTCATCAGTGCAAGGAAAGCTGTTTATGCCAGGAAAACAGCAGTCCCCACTGCAGCTTGTGGTGCTGTAGCCTACTCTTTTTTGAGTTGCTTCCCACAATACTCACACTGTCCCCAGTCCCTCCTGCCTTACCCCTGCAATGCATTTTCAGCTGGTGGCACTTTTTGCCTGATTGCTGAAAGCCTCAGTTATGGGTTAATAGACCCATCAGAGGATGTGTTGTCAGCACAGTGGGTTCATCTCCCTTTTGGATCCTTGTGCCTTGAGGTTTGTACCTTCTTGTACTACTCCCGGGAGCAGAGTGAGCATCCCCAGCAGGTGACAGCTTCTCACATTGCTGGGAGCCATGGCTCAGTGCCTTCCTCTACCCCAAACCAGATCGTTCTCATGCTCAGCAGAAAGGCAGCCATGGATACTAGCAATGTGCTAATGCCACGAAGAACTCTACACTGGTCACTTGCCACTTGAGGACCCTGCAGTGGGATCCATGAACAGCTGGTCACATTAGACATGTTATAGCCCCTTTGGAGCTGATGGAGGGAGAAACAGGCTTTCACAGGCAGGGTTTGGGTCCCTTAACACTAACTAGATGCCTGCAAGAGTTGTCTAGACCTGAGTACATCGCAGTGAGCTCAACTGGAGAAGAACCAGCACCCATCAACACACCCATTTCTCTCTGACCCATTCAGATGCCCCATCAACCAGGGACATATGAGGAGAGAGAGGAGAAGCATCCAGGAAAAGAAAAGATGAAAAGTGGCAAGAAAGGAGGAGAAAGGCAAGGCAAGAAATAGGATGTGAATCCTGGCTGTGCAACAGGTCATTTGTGAGGCAAATCAGCCTCTGTTGTGTGATAATGGCCTGAGGCCAGACTGGAAATGCTTATTGAGCGAGTCCTGGGAGAGGTGTGATGGAAGCACTGGGGACAAGGACTGCCTAGAGACCTTAAAACGAAAAGACAGGTTTGATTTAGGACAATGATTCAAAAGAACATGCGGATTAGATGTGAGCTGTGGTATAAAGCTGTATCAGCCGAGCAGAGAAGCTGCCCATCAAGCGCCACGCAGGGAACAAGAGATTAACAACATCTGACCCATGGAGCAAAAGATGTCAGAACGAGTGCCCGCAGCCGGGAGACAAAGGGGTTCAAAGAACAGCTACTGGGGCAGGTGAGATGCAGAAACTGGCTGTGGGCACGGGGGTGATGTTACTAGAAATGCCGCCAGCGAAGAACTGAGCAGGAGGGTGCGATGCCCGGCAGCAAACACTGGAGGGAGTGTGGGCAAAAGAGGCAGCAGCCAAAGAGACGTGTGGTTTTCCTGCTATGCACGACCACAATGTGTTTTTTGTATTACTTTTGCTATTTTTGTTGTTATTACTGTTCATTAGCCTGGGCTTTATGGGGTGTGAGACTGAAGTTCTGCTCTAAGCAGTTTGTTATCCGAACGGAGAAAGGAGATGAGTAGCAGATGAAAGAGCAGCAACGGTTTATGGGGAGGGAGGGAAACTGAGGCAAGTCAAGGCGCTAGCAGCTTGCATTTTTTTGTGGAGATATTTTAAAGAATAAAGGAGTGCGAAAGAGCTGGATGCTACTGAGAGATTAGGCTCAAGTCAATAGTCACGGTTATGAGTTATTTCTGTTACAGCTGTTTTTTGGGTGGTCAGATTTAATGGCTGGACCATACTGAACTTGGCTGGAAGCACCTGCTATGGGCTGTAGTTGTGGCAGGATGAGGCCAGGCACCAGAGGGTCCTAGATGGACTGGCCCAAAGGAGGAAGTCAAGAAGCCAAAGTGCCAGAGCCAGCAGGCTCCAAGAGCAAGCCAAGGTGTAGCTGAGAGATGGAATGAAGGTCAAGATCCCAAGGATATGGACAGCAGCTCAAGGCTTGAGAACAGCATCAGGCAGGTTGGTGTAAAAGAGAGAAAGGGAGGCAGGGTCAGAAACCAGTAAGGACCAGGCTGACCAGACAGGAGATGAGGTCGGGAGGAGGCCAGGAAACCAAGACATGGACCAGGACTGCAAGCTCTACAAACTGGTCAGGAGTCTTTGCACAGATGTGCCTTCAGGAACCATCAGCTACAGACAAAATTAGCAGGCAAAGGATGCAACTGTCGACAAACAGAGTTGGAGTTTAGGAGAATTAAGAGGAGAGTGGGTCAGTCTGGGCCAATGCTTAATGTAGATGGGACATTAACAAGCCAGTATGAAGCAGTGTCAAGAGACTGAGGGACCTGCATGTTTCTTGTTTTAGTCTTCCCTGAATCCTAAGCAAATATTTGGTGCAATGTAACGATGCCGCTTTGAGGACAGGAAGAGAGGGCTGAAATGTATCCACTTGGAGGTTTGTAACTTGGATAAGGCCCAGCCTGGAACTTGGATAAGGCTCAGCCTGGAACTTATGGCACTAAATAATGTCTGAATCACTAATCATTATCATCGCAGAAAGAGAGTAACGATTGAGTCAGGGAATCATGGATGAATTACCTTGATTCCAATCCCTGGGAAAATACTGCAGAAGTTCTTACATAATCAGTTCCATATTTGGCCACTGGAGGACAATGTGGTGATGAAGAACAGCCTACATGACCTGCTGGGAGCAATTCTCAACAAACCACCCTAATTTCTATCTCTAACTGAGAAGTTGGCCTTGGTGACTAAGGTACTGAGGTTTTCTTCTAGGCAAGAGCCACAGACACATGGCCCGCACCTCAGCGAGCCAAGAGTAAGGAGAGCTTTGGAATCACCCACAGAGGGGAAAGGACTGGCGCTCTTCACAGTTCCCTGGCCGCAGGACAGGACAGGTCTGAGCTGAAACCCCAGGAAGCTTGATGGGGTCCCAAAGAGACGTGAGGGTGTCAGATCCTAGTGCTGACTTCCTTCCACAGCCAAGGAATTGGGCGTCCCAGCAGCCTCCACAGCAGCATCAACTTGCTGCCAATCATGTGGCAAAGTTCCAATATAGGATTTGCTTTTGGCCTTCCGACAAACTATTTGCAGCTCAAAAAGTCACAGGTTGAGCATTTCTAGTGAAAAAACAATGACTTAAAAGAAGACTTTCAACACCGTCCCACATGCAGACTTATGTTCCAGACACTATGCCCATAGCATGGGTGCACAATGTGTCTAGTCAGCAGTTTTTGAACAACCTCATGTGGGACAGACCATCTGCTGATATCCATATCAGCATAGAAGAACAGCAAGAAGTTTGGAAGGTAGGATCGAAATTCAACTGATCACTTTAAAGTGGAGGAATACCCTGAAAAAGATGAGGTAACAAGCAGCAGGAAAAGACTGAAGCCCTAAGCGCAGTAAATTTCACACAAACAGGATTTGGGAATTACCAGAAGGAGCCAAAACTGGGAGGAAATTAAAAAAAAAAAAAAAAAAAAAAAAAAGAGGAAGGAGCAGAAATGAAAGATAACTAAGGAAGTGAGAATGTATGGTCAAATGCTGTTGGAAAAGGACCACATCAATTTCGTTCTGGGCAACATCACCTATGTCAGAAGATGTAGTTGTACCTTGACTTAGAGATGGAGAAGCCGTAGCTGTAGCACCATGTCTGTATCTGGCCACTGCCCTTTAAGTAAGTTTGGGAGGAACTGGAGATGGAGAGGATAAGAATTGAGACAATCAGATGATTAGAAAGGGGAGTCTGAGGAACAGCTTGAAGGAACTGGGCTTGTTTGGTTTAGAAATGAAAAGCAGACAGGAGCTCTGGGGCAGGCTGCTGGGGATGAGGGTGAGCAATTGCTCTACTCGTCTGCTGTGATCTGGACAAGCAGAAATCAACTTAACTTGAAACATCAGAAAGTGGTTGGGGAACCAGAAACCCTGGGACTGGCTAAGAGGTGGTGAGATTGCCTTTCTTGGAGGATAAGAGCATGACGGTCAAATGTGTCACAGATGGTCTGTTTGACCCTACTGTGGAATGGGGAGGTGAGCTAGGTGGCTTCCTAGAGGCTTCTCCAGTTCATCCAGTTCTTCATGTCTACCATTTTTATGGATTATGTAATTCAGGAAGCCTTCTCAGAACCCGTATTTCCTCAGGTCCAATGCAATGTCTTAACCACAAACCCAATCCTATGCTATTTACTCTTCTGCAAGTGCCATTTACTCTTCTGCAAATTAAAGCATCCTCTTTAATTCTGTGAAACACTCGCTTGCTTTGTTCAAAATGAGAGGGGAAAGAAAAAAGGGATTTCCTGCAGATACTCATTCCAGTTTCAAAATGAGTTCCCTTCCACCATCATTGTTTTTATTTTCTGAGAAGCAGCTAGGCAGCACATTTCATTCACACAGAATGTTTTGCTTCCAGCAGGGTTCAAGTGTTATTCCGCACACCTGAGGTAAAGAAGCAAATGATACTTTCGTATATACAAGAATTGCTCATCTGGTCAGGAAGCAAGAAGGGGAGTAGGTGAGCAGCATGTAACCAATGCCAATAGCTCAGTTCAGCATGATCCACAAAAAATATTCACGATGAAATTACTGAAATAAAAAACGTTCCTTCTCCAGATATCAAATACTTTTGGATTCACAAATGGATGTAAGGGAAGTTCATCACTTTCCATTACAAGGAGAAAACACTAGGCATGTTTAATACATTTTTCACCAGAAATTATATGCTGAGGCCTAGTCAAAATCCAGTGGCAGCAAATGGGGGTCAATAGTGAAAAAATAAATGGATCTACAACTGTTTTTAAATTGTTTTAATGCGTGGAGTTTATAGCTCATTTTATTCATTAGCTCTGGATGTCTGCTAAGTTCTCGTGGCAGGACTGACGTTACTTCTGAAGATGTCAGAACCAACATTGCTCACATTCTCAGCAGGACTCATCTTTGTAAACACAGCAAATTAGATTTAGGGCTTCAAAACAGAAATAGAGAGGGAAATGCACAAGGACATTGCTCACTTTTCAAAGCGTAGCTGCACTTTCAAGACTGACCCAATACTGTCATTTCGGGACTGTTTGAGCAACCACTGGAAAATAATAGAGCACTAAAAATAGCCAATAGGGGCTCATTAGCTCTTTAATTACACATTAGTTTTCCTTTCTTTAATCTACACTTGCCACTTTGCCCTGTGATCTCACCATGGACATTCATTGGGGGGTGCCCGGAGCTGTCCTGGGCTGGTGGACAGTACAATTTACTGCCAGTTCTCTGTAGGATCCAGTCCATCTTCTAATCCTTCCCTTCTCTGAAGACTGGAAGAATGTGATCCCCCCATGAAGCCCCCGGAAAGGCAAGCAGCAAGGAGATGAAAATGCAGAGAGAACAGGGTAGGAAGTGACAGTAACAGCCTCTGAAGTGCTCAAAGCTTGTCCCAGTACATTAAATCCAAATTCAACAGAAGGCATGTGTTAAAGAAGCAGCCATGACTCCAGCTAAACAGACATCCATACAGCTTAAATATCAGTGGTGAGACCATTGTTCCCTGGGACAACTCCGGTTTTAAATCCTACTCAACAGCTATGGTTGAGTAACATATTGCAAGTAAGCAATTCTGTAGTGTAGGATTCTCTACACAAAGGTGACCCTGAGAAGATCTAATTAGATGATGTAGTGGATGTGGCTAGGGTATTTCCTGCTACATCATTTTGACCTGCTAACCGCACCAACTCTAAAGCACTAACCTGGGCTCAAGCCCTGCAATGCCGTTGTCCACATTGTTCAATTATTAGAGTGGTCCTTGGCCTGGTTTTGACCCAAACTCTAAACACTGCCCAAGGACAGTTTAGGAGTCAACAAAAGCCAGGAATTATTCCCAAGAGCAATGTGGATACAGCTACCCTGTTTTGGACCAGGGTACAATGCGAGTAGTGAAACACTGAGAACTGTTTGCTTAGTTCTGCTGGTCTTGCTGCAAGCCTGGTGGTGGCTATATCAAGAGAAAGCTGAGTGCCCTGGCAGCCACAGGGCTCATGGGCATGACTGGAGCAGCAGGAGGGGCAGGCAGCTCCGTACAGCCTTTTGTTATTGTCACCAGTAACATCCCCGAGGGTTGCAGCCTGGGTTGGGCATCTGTAGGACGGGGGGGAAGAGAAGTGTGAATTTTGCCCACCAATCAAAGCAAAGAGGCTGTGCCTTTTTTACAGCAGGAGGCCTTCTCTTAAAAATGAGGGTACAGGAATGCATTTTCAGGCTCAGCTACCTAGTGATGCTTGGCAAAGTGGGTCTAAATAAACCAAGTGCTTCCCTGCATGAGCAGGTTAGACCCAGACTTATTGCTCCTGCAGGAAGGAATCACTGGAGGTGCTGAATCAGGCACCTCTCAACCCACCTGCTTTTCTGCTTGCAGAGCCGACCCAGAGCCTCCTGTTTGCCACCATTTCCTCCTATATCGCAACTGCTCCATTGTGGTACTCATGGCTGCAGGATGCTGTGGAAGGATACAGGGATTGAAAAGGTATCAGACACATTGCTGAAGGGCAGGTCCACCAGGAGCTATTGAACACGATAGTCCAGCTGCTACCTCCAGCTCAGAAAGGCTTTAAAGACATCATTATTAAGAGCCAAGGATATGTGCCAAACTAGACTGCTCTAGACTTGCCACGTTTCTCATGCCTTTTCCTAGACACCGACTAATGGGCACTGTTTCAGGCCATGTGCTGGGCTGGGTGGACCTTTGGTTTAATGCAACATGTCGGTTCTGATGAGGTGCTACTGAATGACGCTTAATGGTGCTTTCTGTGGAGCTCAAAGGCAACAAATCCACTGGTTTTCACAGCTTATTTAGCTGCTTGGATCCACAGCTCTGCTACCCCCACCTGCTGATGTCTGCCCCCACAACATACCTTGACAGACTGACAAGTTGGGATACAACAGCATCTCTGAGCTACAAGAAACCAAATGACTGAGTGATCTCATGCTCTTGCGACTTCCCGAGCAGCATGGAAACACTCTGTACCACATTCTTCAGGAGATTTCCGCTTTTAACACCACTAACTTTTTAATTTCCACAAGCTCCTTGTAAAACAGTAGCTGTGCTGGAGCTTTCATTTGTTCGCTCATGGTAGAGTCAATGAGCCAGGGAATGTATCATTGCACACTTATCCCACAAACACATTTAAATCCACATCTAATGCAAATGGCAGCACTAATAGCGCTTGTAAATATCGTTGTTTACTTAGCGTTCTCTGAAGCACTTGAAAAAGTGCTCTGCTTGAAAGGAAAATCTGCTTCAACTCAGCAGTCAGATCCCAACTTGTTCTATATTGAAAGAGGAATTTACAAACAGATAAAATTCACATGCACACATAATCAGATGTTTTATTAAGTTTTAGGCAAGGAGCTAGGAAAACCACAGCTAAATCTAGTGAGGTGTATCCCTAATAAATGCTGGGCTAGTGTGCACCTTCCCAAAGGTACTTAGAAAGAGGGGACTGCAAGGGTCACCCATGACAGGATCAGTGCTACCTAAGCTAGTCCTAGCTGAAACGCATCTAACCTCTTCTTCATCTCCAGTTGTAGATACTCTACTCCTACCCAGATAACCTAGCCAACGTTGACTTATCCTAGCAGGACAAAGTTACTCCTGATTTATCACAAAACCCTCCTTTGCAGCCCGAAGCCCATTGGTTCACTTTTTCCTCACTGGTTGTTTTCTGGACTATTTGTCTTACTGCAGTAAGTTCCCCAAGTGACCCTTGTGCCAGGCACTGTATAAACACACTGATCTTCAATTAAACAATTATTACGTGACCCGGCAGACTGCTCTGTGATTACAGAGGTGCTGAAAATGTCGGCTATTTCTGTAAAGGTAAATTAAACTTTGTCAGAACCCACATCTGGTTGCTGTAACTCTGCTGTTGCTTACCATGGTCCATACATGGTTTCAAGCTGGGCCAACTGGCAGTGACCCAAGCAGCCCTTAGACATTACTGAGGAGTTGGCACAGGTCACAGATCAGTCCCAACATGCAGTCTGGATATAGCCATTTGGACCCTCTCCATGGGTCCATGGACATATGTACCTCCACTCCTGTGAAAGGAATAATTTCCAAACCTTCCTCTTGAACTAAAGGCTGGGGGAGTCTCCAAATATTTCACAGTGAAATCCTGGTCCACATGGAGGGAACTGCTACTTTCCTTGTGCTATATAATGTGGCAGGAGTCCACTCTAGAGGCAGAGGAGGCATAGCAAAAAAAAGAGTCAGGTTAAAGACTGAGCTGAAGTTGTCCTCACCAAAGTGTTTGTCAGTAGCAAGTGAGAGAAAAGTATCGAGGAAAATTTTAAAAGTGAACTTGGCAGACAGATGAAAGGGTACAGGGAACCTTTTCTGTCAGAAGGATGTCCTGGGGTGGGTAATAGAAGAAAACATGGCCATGTAAAGCAATTTCTTTGCTTGTTTTCTCCCCCTTCTTCTAGGTGAAAACAGGGCTCTCCAGGGAATGCTGCTCTGCTCTGGCCTGGGTGTGAGTTAAAACCACTTGGTGTTCTTCCCTTTGCATTTATTTCTGCTTCTCTTCCCTTTCAGGACTGTGCCGTTCAAAGTTTGGATCATGGGATGGATGGATGAAGCCCGTCTCTGAAGCTCTCCTCACTCTGCAACTTTCTGGCATTGCACGTCTCTCTGCAGCTGCATTGCAGGTGGCATTTCCAGTCCTGGCTCTTCTGCCTTGGCAGAAGGTGAAAGTGCCAGTGCTGCTGCCCTTCATCAGCTGGTTTCTCAGCAGGAGTCACAGTCTCTGCAAATTGGAGGTGCTCCCACACTCGGTGCCTTGTGTCTGTGAGTTGCAGCTCGTCCTAACACAAAAAGGACCTGGTGTGTCCTGGCTGTTTTTTTCATCTTCTCTTTCCTTAGGTCCCTTCACAGCTTCATCCACTGTCCCTGGATCCCTGTAGCCTCATCCCTGTATTCCCCACCTCCTCTCCTCCTTCTTCTCCACCTCCCAGCATCAAAAACCACAGCACTAAAGCTTTTACCCCAGTGCTTGTGAGTCAGACTTGCGGTTGTGCTGGGATCTCATCACTCCTGACGTATCTGGGGAGCTGAGAGCACAGAGGGGTAAGAAGAGATCCTGTCTGAGGCTCAAGGCTGGTTAATCCATGAGAGTGTTTTGTACAGAGCTCGAGAGCTGTTGGGTGGCTCTCAGCCCACACTGCTGCCCATGATGAGACATGCAGACCATCCCTATAGCCAGCAGCAGCAGCATGTACTGGGCTGTCACAGGGGGTAAGAAGGGAATGGGCTGTCTCCTTTCTGCTAGAAATATCTCTCTGCCCCTAGAAGAATAGGTGAAGCCACAGTGAGTACATGAGGTACTGTATAGTGAAGTAACCCCCATTCCCAAAATCACATAACCAAAATAGACTAGGACAGGGAAAATAAAGACCACCTGCATCTTAAAGATAGATAAAGAAGATGAGGTGGTTTTCCTAAATTCACACAGGGCATTTACAGAGCTGGCCCCAAGTCTCCTGAATCCAAATCTGATACCTTGTATGTCATTAATTAAAATGAGATCAGCTTTAGGGAGGATTTTGTTTGTTCGTTTTAAAACCAAGCACATTCCTTACCTCATGGAGATCCTGCACTGGAGTATTCCACGGGGTTACCAATGGGTTCCACGGTCCGCACTAAATTCTGCACTTTTGGCTGTCTGTCAAGGACAGGATCTTCTGATACATCAGCCCCACGTGACATACATGAGGCCTCGGAGTGGACTAAGGCGTAGCATTTGGATCGGGGCCAGTCTCAGTCAAGGGTCTGAGGCACTGACACATTCCCCTTCCAGACCTCCACAACTCTTTCTGGTTGCTAGTGGAAGCTTGATGGAATTTCTCTGGGCAGGGTGTGGTGGTCAGAAAGGGAAAGATCTTCACACAGACTTAAGGCAATGGCGTGAAAAATCTGTCACAGATGCCACTCGCAGCACAAGTCCTCCTGTGGTGAAAATCCCATCTACCTCCTGTTGGGAAGCAGAGGAAGATGCCCACACAATAGCTAGCATACGCTGCACTGTTTTACATCCACTCCCAGAGGAAACAGTCTCCCTGCATGCCTTTCCTTAAAAGAAGTCAGGTTCTCCTGGAGCTTAGCTTTTCTGGCCATGACCTATTTCCTCTGACTCTAAAGCAGTCCAGCACACCTGGCAACATCCTTTGGGGAGACCAGTGTGTAGGGCTTGTTCTTCTGTCTGAGAGTCATGACCAGGGAAGACTCCAGCGCTCCCCCCCAACCTGTGTCATTTTCCAGATGGCAATGTCTCCTTCCCTTCGGGAAGTGTGGATGCAATGTAGAAGGTGCCTGTCCTAGACTGGCTTGGAGAGAAGCATGAATTACTCATCTCAAAAAAGGTAGGTTGAGTAAAAATAAAGCAAGCTATCTGCACTGAGTGCCAATACTCCCCTGGTTTTCTTCACCCTGTATCTGATAGCTCTCAACAGCCCATGCGTTCTCTGATGTCCCTCGGGTATAATTTTCAGCTTATACAGCTTCATGCTCCCAGCTCCTACCTTCTCCTGCTCCCTTGACCATTCAGTATCTCCCATATCTGACTTTCAAGGGAAATTTGGCAACGTCATGAAATTCTGATTCTGCCCAGAACATCCTGGAAGCCTGAGTATATTTGGTTTGGACCAATGTGTGTATGTCACAGCTCTCTTCCTACTGCGTATTCTTTGATAAGCAATGAAACACTGGACCTTCACAGATGCCTGGGGATAGCTCTGGAGTTATGTCAGTTCCTTTGCGAGCTATGACAGATACTGCAGAATAAGTTACACTCCTGCTCTCAGGTTTGTGGTATTTCCTTTCTGTTTGTTCTTTGTAATCACAGAGTTTTTTAAGGGAAAGTGGATACCTTCTGGAGAAGGTCACCTGCGATTTGGGACATCACTACAAGCAGTCCACTTTCCCATCACCTCCCAAGGGTCAGATGTTTGACAACAGGACTGGTTCCACAAAGCATTACAATTTTTAATGGCCTGGGCAAGTTTGATGAGGGACCTTCCTGCAGTCTGTGTACCCCGAATTTTCATTCTGCCCTGAAATACGTGGGTGGAGAAATTACAGGTTCATATTCCCACTGCTGCAAAACCCATTTCCAGAGTGAAGAGAACAGCAGTTCCATGAGGGAAACAGGTACAGATGATGGCAGGGAATGTATTGCATGTCATGGACAATATTATCTGCTCTCCCTGATAATACCCAGAGGCTATCACCAAAGGACAGCACCCCACTGGCCCTCTGTAATGAGGGTCCACCTTCCCTTGTTGTTAGTGTGCTATGTAGTGCAGCAGGCCGGCACAATGTTCTCATAGGTTATGTCTATAGCAGTAAGTTAAACAGCTCCAGGGCAGATTTACGGGCACTGGAACTCATTCATCCATACCCTTCAACTGTTAGCACACTCCTCGGTACAGTTTTAAACCAGGTCAACAGGAACTGAGAATAAAACGACACAGCACACTGCAAACGTTATTAAAATGAACTGTTTATATTATCTCAGTTGAGTCAATACATTATAATGTATTAAAATGGAAAGGTACAAAATTGAAATAAATACTTTCTGATTCATGTATAAATCTTCTGTCAAGATGACATTTTGTTTGTTTTTTCATCAGTACATGTTTCAATAAAACGTTTAAAATGACATTTAAAGTATCATTTAAAATATGGTTCATGGAAGAAAAGGTTGAAATCAAACAACTTTTGGCTTGTTTTGGCATGAGATCTTGACACAATCTGGGTTCCCCAAAACCACGTAAATGCTGGTAAAATATAAATGCTCAAACTCATTTAAAAAAATAAACAGGCTTTACAAAACCCTCTGATCCTTGACTTAGCCACTTTTCTGTATAGTCTGCACTTACGATATATACATTCATTAGTGTCCAAGGGAAGACAGCCACTGACTTTCATTTAAAGAGCTTGGTGGAGAGGCCTAACAAACAGTATGCAGCTGACTACAGTTAACACGGTTTAAAAAATTCCTGACAGTGCAAAAAACAGCTCAGAAATCAAAGCATACAAATGGGACAGGGAAGAGGCAAGTGCACAGGTCCAGATCTGAAGCAAAGCTCTAGGCATTTCGGCCAGGTCTACAGAACAGCTTTTGCCAGGATAATCCAACTGGTCAGCTACCCTGGCAAAGGATTGCCAGCATGCACTTAACATAGACTTGCAAATCAGCGCATTTGCTGACAGATCATTTCAGGTTCCCCTTCAGCTCCCAGTGGTATTCGCATTCCCAGGAATATACAGCTTGGCACACCGGAGACTTTTGCAGAGACTCCTTTGTTATTCACCGTGAATGCGAGAGCCATGCTAGCAAAATTCGGTCGTGTAAGCCTGGCCTGGGAGAGGAGGATGATCTCTAGACACGAAATTGCAGAGTGGGAAGGGAAGAGGGGAGTGTGAATGCGAGTTCAGGACCTTTGAGGAGAGGCAGTGGGGAATTCACTCCCAGCCAGCAGTTTTTATCAGGATCATGGAGCAGGCTTGTTCGTGTGCTTTAGTTTCAACAGTGTGCTTATTTCTTCTTTGTTGCCACAGCCAACGGCTGCTATGGTCCCTCTAACCTCTACCGTGTGCTTATTATTCTGGGGCAACGGACAAGGTGCTGTTTGGGTTGGACATCCCTGTTGGATAATGGTGACGTTTTCCAAATCTCAGTGCTTCAGGAACCTTTCAAGTTTCACCCAAAAGGGGAAAAGAAACACGGTTACATTAAAAATAACATGAAAAAGAACTTTCCTGCTAACCTCAGATGAAACTTCTCCATGCCTGGTACAGGTCCTGCAGGTAATGCCGCTGCTGGCAATCTAAACTGCATAAACTGAAGAGTGGGGTTTGGTTCCTTGGTTGGTTTTAAGGCAGTAAACAACTTCATCACCTCAGAAAGGAAATAAAACCACATCCTCGCTTGGATGAAGGACAGAGAGGATCAGAGATGGCTGCCTGTGCCAGTTCTCCTTCGAGCTCTGTAGGTTCACGGGGACTAACTCCGCTTGTGCACCTGGTTGCTCCCATCCGGCGTGCGAGGATCTCGCGGCACCAGCTGTTTGCAACGCTCTGAGCATTGCTGTTGATGCAGGGTTCCCACATCAAAGCAAGACCCATTTCAAAGGTTTGTGCTGCCTGTGCTAGAGGGTCAAGTGATGTGAAGGGGTGGAAGTCTTTCGCAGCTCATGAAATCTAACTATTGGGAATTGTTTGGAGAAGTCATTTACCTCCTCCCAAAAGAGCCAGTGCATCATAATTATAGCATCTTGTAGGAACATGCCAGATTCAAACTGTTCCCTCTTGAAAAACACCACAGCCACGGGGAAGTGAAGGACATGATTTGAGGCTGTTGGATATCTTTTCTGATATTTTCAAAATTAAGCATTTAGGGTTTCAAAACAGCTTTTCATTTCAAAATGCAGGGTAAATTTTTAAAAAAGGAGTATGCAACCAGGCAAAGATCAAAACAACCTCTCTCCAAGATACCGAAACAATGTTTTTGTTGGCCTATGCATTGTTTTGCATATTTTTATTTGTGTTTGCTGTTATCCTTGAGGTTTCCATGTCAGCTGGAAAAACAAATTCATAAAAATTTTTAAGGGATGGACAAATTCTTACCTATCCAGATCCCCTGTGCAGAAAACTTCATTAATCTCAGCAAAAGCTCCCCTATTCTACATTTTTGAGTTTGTGACTCAGCTTACAAAGGCAAAGGAAGCAGAAACTCTCTGAGTGCTGCTTTCCAGTTAGGGTGACCCATCTGAAGCTGCTCCAGGAATGTCCTTACATGTGTGGGTGAGAGACATTTTTTTTCTGCTGTTTTTACTTAACCGAAGTATGTGGGTGCACAAGAAGGATCTTTCATGAGCTCCTTTTCCTTTTCTGGGAGGATAATTTGCACATTTTCCTTTTTTATCATTTCTGTCCTTTCCATTTTTCTTTCAGCTTTCAAGAGACCAGTCTTTGGATCGTTGGGTCTATGGAAGGAAGCAGTGGAAATTCCTGCACTTGGATGGAATGAAAACTGGATGAGACAAAGCTTTGGAAACAGTAACAACTTTGCTGACTATGTGGTGGGCTTGGAACCTCACAGGTTTTCCTCTTCTCCATTGCCAGTTGCTGGGATTCATGCTGTAAGTCCTGTTTGCCACAGCCCAAATCCATCGACTGCAGTGCGCATTGTCAAGGAGGGGCTGTCTCTGGGCATCAAGGTGCTATACTCTTAGCAAAGCAGTGCGATGATTCAAAGATGAGCTTTCTCCATACATCCTTTCAATAGCAACAGGCAAGAGGTTTCCCTGGGTGTTCCCACAGTGCTATATGACAACCTGGACCATGTCAGAGAAAGCAGTGGCATCTAATACCAACCAACATGTGCGCTTACACCAGATTCAGTGTTTCTAATGAGATTTTGCCACCCAGAGACTGGGTGGTCATGGTGACAAAGAGATTAATGATGTGGTGGTTGGCGGCTTGGGAGAATAGGGCAAAGCACCCTTCCTCTATGTGTGTTGGTACTTGGAGCTAACTCAGGAATAAGAGTGGAGCTTCCTCTGTTGCGCTGATCTCTTCCATGTGCCGTGTCCAGCCTCGCCCGGAGGGAGTTACTGCAAATGGCCCAAACTTTGGCACCAGATGAAAGCAATGAAAGCAGTGAAAACACTTCTCATATTTCTTTTGCCAACACTGATGTCTTAAAGAGTTTGTCAGGATTGCAATGAGCTAATTTACGAATGCAGAGCATTTCTACTCCGCCCTCCAGATAAGGATCTCAATAACAGAGCCTCGCAACACCCCCGTGAGGTAGATATTATTATACCCAAGTGGGTAAACTGAGGCACGCGTAGAAGAAGTGGCTTGTTCAAGGTTACAGGGCAGGTGAGAGGAAAAGCTAAGAACAGGATCTAGGGATCCTTCATGCCCGTCTCTTGCTCTGAGTAACACTTCCTCTCTGAAAAAGAAGACACGTGGCTGTCTGCTGGAAGGTGGGAGAGACAGGCTGATGTGCTCCTGCCACAGCATTCCCAGAGATAACAAGCATTTATTTTTCTGTTTGAAGTCCAAGGTTTGGTTTGCTAAAGGCCAAGCAAGGACACTGAGCACAACAGCAAAGAAAAAGATGACCAAGATTAGATGAGAAACCGAGTCTGGAGGACATGGACAAAAGGGCAACCAGAACATAGCTCCACAGGGACATTTGTGGGCCCTCCACAAAAACACCCTCAAATAAACTTGGAAACTGTGATGGAAAGACTAAAAGAATTTGCTTTTACAGGTTCAGTGGCTTCCAGTGAACCTTTTACCTCCCCTTCTCCCTGAAATGGATGTACTTGGAAAGAAAGAAAGAAAGAAGAAACGCACAAGGAAAGCCGTATAGTTTTCCCCATGTGTAATCTACCCATGCTTGGACAGACAAATGGGATATTTTCCCTTCCAACATTCTGCAAAGTGCTGCTAGGCAGAGAAAATACAGGGCAGACTGTCCCATGCAGAAGGTTTTGAGAGAGAGCACCTGGTGCAAGCTTTGCTACAGTAAGTTGGTTATTCTTACTGCGTTGGAAAGAAAACAGTCATGTAAAATCCTGCATAAATCCACAGCTCTGGCCTGTAAAATCTCAGCCCTGCCTGGTCTTTGCTGAATATTTTCAGGGCTTTAGTTTTTTTGGTTTTGTTTTTTTCCCTTTATTTAGTTTCAAGAATGCAAATTAATGCTGGTTACAGAATTTATCCTTCTTAGGGTCAGGAAGGGGAAAGTCTATCTGTACAGGGAAATTCTAAGCAGAAGTGCGTGGGTTGCTGTTAGAGGGTGAGTGAAGCAGGTTGCCTGGCTTGTAAACCAAGCTACTATTTTTCAGGAGGGTTTTCATCTAACTCCAGAACACACTTGCATTAAGCAGAGCAAAGCCTGGTAGGCAACTAGAAGATGAATATCCTTCTGGCAGCTGTGGCATGCCCTTGGCTGGTGAGTGTTAGAACAGCTCCAATTATTTCAGTGGGACTCTGATAATTTACATCAGCTGTATGGTTAATTACTTACATTAAAACATTTTCATGCTGGTCTTGAGAGAGGGGAGAAGGACTGACCATCAGAGACTAACTGGGAAGGGAATCAAAGATGTGCCACTGAGTGCTGAGCTGGCAGGTCTGCAGCATGCTGGTCTAAAGCCAGCTTTCCCTCAAGGTATTTGGGGAGATAAAGAAGCAGATAGACCAAGGGTGAGAGTGACATTGCAAGAGCATACCTTCAGACTGCAGCTCTCAAGGAATAAGCTCTTTCCTAATAGGGCACAGCTCATTTTTCCAGACATCTTGAAGACACGGAAGGCCAGATTTCCAGATGTGAAATCCTGACTATTAAGAAAGGCCCTTACAAGGGATTGAATATTGATGTCCTCTATCTGAAGATGCTCTGCCTACTACCCTGAGGGATCTGAAGTAACTGATCTTGCAGCCTCTGAAAGCAAAACTTCATTTTCATTGGAGCTTTTCTGTGTAAAGACTTAGGACTCAGGATTGACTGAATCCCTTTTAAAGAGTAGGAAAAAATCCACTGGGCATCATGCCATGAAACATCAACCAGGTGATCTTCTCCTGTCACCCAAGAATCCTGTTTGGGCATTTCCACTCTTTTACGGGAGAATGTCTGGATCTGGAGCGAAGTAAGAAGGAAAGCAGATCACTTCTGCTTACCGAGCTGAGGAGGTGACCGCCACAAGCAGCTTCTCAGGGATGCAGCCAGTCCTGCAACGAATCACAAGGTTTGTAGTCAGCATCAAGCCCTCAAGTCAGTATCCACCAAGCTGTACGTTTTGGCCATGGGACAATCCATATATCTGTACTCTAGGCAAGGATTCCTGCCAGTGCCTAATGTCAAGTGCTGTTTATTTCTTTCTGAACTAAAACCAGTTTAGTGGGACACCATGAAGCAGCAAACCCAAAGAGTGACTATGGTTTAAAACAAGTGGTAGAGCTCAGAAAAGATCAAGAGAAAGTTCATTGGACAATAGCTATGTATAAAGGAGGGAGACAAGGAAAGAGAGGATGAAATTGTCCTGTGTCTGGAGCAGAGGATGGGCTGACTTCTGTTGCCTGTTCCCCTGTTCAAAAGGAATGTTTCAAAAGCTTTTATGAAAGAAAAAGCTGATGAAAGCAAACTGGAGAAGCTTAGGTTACCCAGACATCTGTCATAGGCCAGCCCTGCAAGAACACGGGAAAAGTGAGTGGAATGACCCAGAAGGGGAAAATGAAACGAGCCGACCTGTCCTCTCTGGTCAGAGTGTGCACTTAGCCAGGAGTTGGGCCTGTTATTCTTAGGGAAGTTTCCCCTGAAGGTGTGGTCTATACCTCCGGCGCTAGACTGTTGCATAGAGTTGCGTGAGCTGGCGGACTTTGGGCGGGCTCTACCCCAGAGCTGGCTGCGTTTGAGTAACAGTGATCTGCCATTTATAGGCTGCATGAGCAAGATCGTGTTATGCTGCAAAAGCCCTTTGAGACCCTCTGGGTTGAAAAACACTATGGAAATGAACAGCTCTATGTATCTAAGTCTAGCTCTATCTTATTTTTGAGAAAGGCCACTGGAGATTTTCAGGCATTAAGAGACAAGAGTGTGTCCGCATTAACCGGTGCGGGAGGTCAACCCCAGGAGCTGTTAAATAGTCACTAAAGCCCATGACTTTTGATGGTGTTGCTGCAATCCCTGCTGGAGGCTTGAAAATGTCCCCGTTCTGGTGGTTCAGCAGAAACGAAGCCTGGAGAAAAACTGAAGAGAACTTTGGTGGGGGCAGGAGGTGTGAAAACTAACCATGACCATCGCCCACAGACTCCCCGTTTCGACATTTGGTCCTAACTCTCATCATATTCATCGGGTTAGACTCAGCTCTGGAGGGCACAGAGCAAGCTGCTCTTGAACATGGAGGGCTTGTGCTTTCAGTAAGGGAGCATGGAGCTTACTGCAAAGTTTCATTTTGTTTCTTGTGGTAGCAAGGGCTGATCATCCACACTCCACTGTTGGTGCCCCGTTATTTCAGCAACGTTAAACAGCTGTCGCTAAAAGCCAGATTTGTACATTAGCTGGGAGAAAACCCAGGGGATGCCTGCCGTGATCCTGATAAAACGCATGCTGCCGAGAGGAAAATCCCAGCCTTGGTTAAGGAGGGAGCAAATCCTGCCCTCAAACCCCTCCGTTGTCAGAGACTGCTGATCTCTTATGCCGGTGCCTGACAGGAGCAAGCCGCTCGGTTCATCCTTGTCTTAGTGGCACTCGCAGCCTGGCCTCTAGCATTTCCCAGCTGGCAAATAAGATCCCAACGGAAAGTCAAACCTGGACTTCACAGCAAATTAAATGGAATGCAACTGAATCAGAACTGTGATGCAAAACATCATTTTTGCCGGACGAAACGCAGTTTCCACAAACTGGTTTTAAGGAACGGTATTACATATAGATAGATACACTAGGCTAGATCTTGAGAAAAAAATAAATAAATATGCTAAATAAACTAAGACATACAGTATAGGGGATATTCTGATCAACAAACCAATCACCATTAGAATCAAAAAGTAAACCAGCCTTTCACTTAGGACCCTAACAACATTTCTCAATGCACTAAGTACATTTTAAACCATGCAAGTTTACACAAACATCTTAACTAGGTTTTTTTTTTTTTTTACTTTTTAAAACACCAACATTATGCATTTCTTTGTTAATTATATTGGTTAAAGTTGCAGCCGTTTGCTGCCAAATATCAGATACATCATATACATATTTTTATACAGAATCTGGACAACACAATATTACACAGCCTAAAGAGAGAAAAAAAGATTATTTGTTCCTTTGTTTGTTCGTTTGTTTTCACTTCTGTAAAAAATATGAAATGATGATAGGAAGGAGGGAGAAGGTGTGGGAAATCTTCTACCAAATTAAAGAATTTATCAAAATAATTCCCAAATCACCGTACAACAAGGAAAAAAATGGTTCAAACTCAGCTCCACATTTAAGATTTTCTTAGCTAAGAAACAAGACTTTACACACAGAATGTATTAGTATTTAAAAATAGAAAGAATTGCAACACCATGCTGTCTGATTCCAAATACATCTTACTTAAAAAAATTTTTTTAAAGGGAAAAAAATCAATAAACTTAGTGACTGCAAAGTTATCTCGTTGGTTTGGATTTCCTACCTACTCAGGATGCATTGCTGTGCGATGGAGCTGGACAGCCAACGTGGCCAGGACAACGCCAGGATAAAGAAATGACTCAGGATTTGCCCCCTGGTTCTGCTGGTCGCACGTTCGGGGCAGCGGGAACTGTTAACAGCATCGGGAACCCTCAAAACGGTTTGGGGTCTTTACTTTTCCGTCTGCTGGGGTTGTTTGAGTGCAACTTTCTGACAAGAGCGGGGGTGACCTACTTGGTTCCCGTGGCCGTGTCCTGCCCATCAACATCCCGTAGCAATGTATGTGTTTGGTTAGACGGAAAGGAAACAGAACCTGGAAATTAACCATGGAGGATGCTATCGTTGACATGCTAAGTATACAAAAATGTTAAAATTTCAGATATAATCCAAGATACAAAATCAGTTCTGACAAGAGTTTTGTTGTTGGTTTTTTTGTTTTTTTAATAGTAACCATTACAGTGCAAGGTTTCTTAAGTTAGTATTACAGTAAAAGGTGTGTATCTGGTTTTACAGTAACTGTATCACTGATTTTTGTTATGTGTAGTAGGTCCCTGATGTTAAGTGTATGCACCAGTTTGAGAGAAAACCCCGCACAATAACGGCTCTTTAGCTTGAAATGCATTTTTTTTTCTTAAACAGTTACAAAATAACACATCAATTTCACAATTTCACAAGCACATACTTTTGCCTTAATAAAAAGCATGAAAACTTTGTTGAAACCCCGACACTTAAAGAAATGTAAAAACCGGTCAACGAGGGACGTGACTGTGTGTTTGAGTTGCGGCATTCTGCCACCCCACCGAGCTCCTCGAGTCTGAAGACGCTTTTGTGTTGTCAAACTGCTGCTTCTTGCCCATCCACCACTGTCTGGCCTGGGCTTCACAGCCTTGTTTGTGGCAGGCAGCCTGGTGTTCAGCTCCCACAGCTGGGAATTGAGTTTGTGCGTTTAACATTAAAAATGATCTGCCTTTTGCATGAACGAGATCCCCAAAGCGAGATGCCGTCCATGCCCTGTGATTCCAAGCCACATACGGATTTAGGGGGGTGTTTTTGTTTTAGAAATAATCAAGATGAGATACAAATGACTGTGCAGCCCTGGCAATCTCCCACCGCATGGGATTAACTCAAGGAAAATGCTGAGCTCCTACCCCAGAAGAACAACTTCACAGCTAAGCAAGCGGACATGCAGAACGCACCACGAAGGAGGCAATTCAGGAATAGCTGGGGTGAAACTGTCTTGATGCCTTGGCATTTGTGCTTGGATGGCAAGATCACAGGGACCTAGAAATGGAGGAATGAAGGAAAAGTAGGATAGCTGTTATTTCAAGAAGGACTAATAATTTTGAGATGGACTAGAACAGCATTAAAATGTGTCAGTACTTTGAAAATTTCAGAAATCCACAAATTTTTAAGAGTTTGGACAGAATGAATATTATTGTTAAGATTTACTTTATCTGACTTAGATATTGAAAAGTTAACTTTCCAAGCCCAAGACAGTGACCCTCAACTTTCTCTTTGATTCTTGAAGAGTAATACCCACTCATCCTAGCAGAGATAGCTGAAGTAAAAGAGATGAATCGCTGTCTGGAGGTGCCTATTTCTCTCCAGTGACGACAAAAGGAGCCAAGGGTGATTTTCTTACAGGTTTACAGTCAGCTTTTCAACATCTAAAACCAAAGTGAATCCCACCTGTACTGCCATGACTACTTTTTGACTTAGAAAAACTAACACAATGGAGACATTGCATGCCATTTTTGCTAGTCGTGCAGCAAAGTCTTTTGTGTAAGGATGAGCCAACATTCCTGCTGTCCTTCTTCCACCCCAGCTCCATTAGAGAAGTTCAGACATTAAGTTCTAGGGGGCAAAATCACTGTAGAAGCTAGAGGTCTTAAATGTTTTCTAGAATAACTAGGCTTACCCTTCTCAACTAGCCTCACAGACTAACTTCCCAGGGCTTCAGAGAGTCCAGTTTTAAGCACTTGTCTTACCTGCTTTTGACTACTTCTGATCTAGCTTGGGAACTTGTGATCTAAGTATCTGAGGACTTTGTGGACAGGCAGTAAAGAAATCTCCATGGAGGTCCTGACTTTTCAGCCTTTTGGGGTTAGGCTTGTGGTTCTCTTAAGCTTACAGTTTGGGAAGAGAGGTGGTATATCTTTCACAGGATTTTTTTCCCCAGTTGAATTTCTCTTTGTCTTTTAAATTTATTTTTGCTTCAGAACAACTAAATAAAAGTGAGGACAGACTGCCTAGCACACCTAGCACATGCCTCCACACTTCTGCTGTTTTTCCAGCGGCTGATCAAACTTTGAGAGAAATTTCCCATTTAATGAAAACCCAAGACTGAGGAAGACCGTGATGAGAAAGGGTGTGTCTAATCCTTGAGCCTTTCCTCTTTAAAAGGAAGAGCATTTTTCCTGACCAGGGTTTTTGTTAAGTTTCCTCTACAACCCAGTGCACTGGCAGGTTTAACATGTTGAGGAGCTCCTCAGGCCAAGATTGAGGTGCGTTGGAGAGAGGTGTGGGTTTCGACAAGGACAGCTGCTGCAATGAGGAGCTGAGGAGCAAAGGCAGAGCTGAGTGGGGATGCTGGGCCTGACGGGAGGATGTGGTGTCTGACGGGACTGATGTGTGGCTGCTGGCACAACCAAGATCATCCTGCTCTTGTGCTGAACTCATGCTTTTTCTTACAGTCTCAAAAGTGGTAGGAATAAAATCGAGGCGGGCAAGAGAAAGAGACAGGGATGGAAGATCTTTGAAAAAACGTTTGTCTTTATCCCCACTGAGCTCATAATGTTCATTCAACCTCATTTAGCCTCTGGCTGGGATTTCATTTAGCCAAAGATTACAGATGCAATTTTTAAAATATGAGGGTGTTTTATTTCAATATAAAACATACCTTCTAAGTAATTCTGCAGCCTTTCCTATCTGAGTATCATGTATTTACCTACCTGGCCATTTGGAGTGGGGAGAGAAGCTGAAAGAGTGATAAATCCCACTGAACTTTCACTGTCTAAAAATTAAAGTGCCTAGTCTAACCTCTTTACATCAGCTTCCTCTACCATTAGTGGAAGAAGACAGGCACCTTGGGCTAGGGATTCATCCCACAGATCTCACACAACTTTGTCAAGTCTAACTTTCCGGTCGGTGACATGAAGTGAGATGAATCTCGTCCATTTTACCTGAGTAAAGACAACTTGAAGAGACAGAAATTGCAGAGTCAAGCACTAAATTCCTTTCCGTACTACTCTTCAAGGGACAGGGTCATTTCTGCTGTAAGCCTGTATTTTAGGTAGTTATGAGATTAGCTGAGAAACTCTTCTTGGAGCTGTGATTTAACCTTCAGCCTCAGATATTCCTGATTATTTTCTGACTACTGTTTTATTCCTCAGTTCAAAGTCTGGTTGGTTATAAAGTAAGATCAACCTGTTTGACTAAATTAGCAAGTTATTTTCACGCTTCTACTATTTTAAAGCTCGTTTAACTAAGAAGGGCCAAAGGTGACTGCAGGAAGCCAGGAACCCCTGCTAAACATAAGCAGAGTTAAATGGCATTGATTTCTAATTACAAAATAGCTACTCGGCCATAGTCTGAACATCCTTCAGTTCTACTTCTTTTTTCTTTTAAATTACTTGCTCCCCTTTCAGTCAGTGAATTCTGCTATTTCATAATGGACCAGGTAATGTCAATTAACAAGTAAGAGTGCTTATAACAATGTTTATAAGAGGTACATCAAAAACTGATGTCTGAGGTCTGAGGGACAGGAGCACTGTGTTGGAGGGAAAACTCAACTCAGTGGATCCTCCACCCTTCTTTCTTTCTGTGTGAGATCAAAGATCAGGAACTGGCCAAGTGGAGATACTTCCAGCCCCAGCGAGCACATGCAGAAACCAAGCTGGCATAAAACACTCCGGGTCCTTAGTGCAGAAAGCAACTCAGAGACAATGACTTGGAATAGGTGAAGAGTGAATCTCTCAGGAAGATACGTGTAACCTTTCATGGCTTTTGGCTTCGGTAGGTAAAAGATCCTGTGGGATTCCTGTGGGTAAAAGCTCAACCATTGTCCGTGTTGCTACAACCAGTGTAGATGGCTGGGGTCTCCAAACTTCAGCTGTCCTAATGCAGACATCTAGCCTAAGGCAGCTGTCTAGATCCATACTGTAGTCAGTAGGAAAAGACGGGCACTTCTGGAAAGCGATCTATCATATGCCTGCTTTAAGATGGGAGAAGGGACCCTAGGCAACCACCACACTTATCTTCTAGTTGGCTAAACATGGGTGCAGTGGCAATACTGAGGCCTTATCACCTACTCTGGAGTTGAAGCTGTGCTTCCTGCTCCCCCCTTGAACCAAGAGGGAAGAACGCCTTGAAATGGTTCTTCCTACTTTGGCCATACCTGACACATGCAGGTGACTATCCACTAGCCACAAAATCTTGGCACTTTGATATAGTCCTTATTTTTGCTTGAATTCTTGTTTGATTTAGTTTCATTTTGTTTCTTGTGGTAGCAAGGGCTGATCATCCACACTCCACTGTTGGTGCCCCGTTATTTCAGCAACGTTAAACAGCTGTCGCTAAAAGCCAGATTTGTACATTAGCTGGGAGAAAACCCAGGGGATGCCTGCCGTGATCCTGATAAAACGCATGCTGCCGAGAGGAAAATCCCAGCCTTGGTTAAGGAGGGAGCAAATCCCTCTATGTCCCTCCAGCAGCAAGGATGCAAAACAGCACCAGAAACGGAAACTGTATTTTTTATCATTGCTGCTCCCTTCTCCCGCTTTTGCGTTGAGCTCGTCTTGTTTAGTCTGCAAGGAAGCAGGATCGGACTTTAACAACATGAGCCACAACAACAACACTAGCCTTTCTCAACTTTTCCTCTTTCCCTGAAAAAGGACAATTTCCCTGTTTTACACCACAGAGGCTACAGCCAAACAGGGATCTACCTTATAGAAACACTGCAGCCAAACAAATAAGGGACATTGTTAAGATGAAAGCCTTGCTCCATATTTTACATGCTCAAACCACATTTCTTTTTTGTCTATATTTAGTAAAAGGTTAATTCCAAATCAAAATAAATCCTCCTTGCTACTACCTCAAATAGGCCATGGTCTCCATACTCAAAACCCTGAACCAATTCAATCGTTTAACATTGTAAAGGGGCAGGGTCATGTTAACATCTTTAACTCTCTAGGTTCAATTATTTAATCAAAAAATCCAAGCCTCCAGAATTTGGCCTCCATTCAGAAGTAATTTACCTCTGTTTTAGCAGAGGTATTTGCTATCGGAAAACATTAAATAGAACTTTAAACTTAATAAATTAGCCATTAGTGGAAAATAGCATGGCTCTGATCCTATCCATGTACAGAAAAACATATACACACACCATGTATACATGGTTGTGTGATATGGGAACACAACCAGCAGAGAAATAGAGTAAGTGATTGAACAATGGTCGAAAGTAGAAATCAGGGATAGCTAAGTATTCAGCCATCATTCTCTAGAAAACGCAACACTCCAGGAGTTCTTGATAGAGTTTTTTTGGCCACTGATTCCTGTCCTAATTCACCCTAATTCACATCTGGTAGATGTAAGAAGGCTTTCCTTTTCCTCCACTCAGATTTAATCTGATCCATCTGATCTGATCTTATCCACATGATCTCTTAGCAGGGGTTACTGGAGATTGCAGAGGACAGTGCTGTACAGATGCCCAAGTAAATGTTATCAGCTTTGCATCCCCCTTCTCATTGCTTGCCCATGCACACATCACCCAGAATATTTATCATTCCTCTGCTTAGCTGATGGTTCCTACAGGCAAAAATTGATTTATTCAACAATATTAGCCTAAAGCTATCCAAAGTTGCCCAGAATAAGAAAGGAACAGCGTATTATAGCTTTAAGCAGGCTGCTGCAGGGGGTAGTTCTAAACTAAGATTTTACTTGCCGAATTTAGACCGCAGAAGGTAACGGATCATCTTGACCTATGTGTTTTTCTGATCTTGGCTAGAGGTTATGAAACAGCAACAAAATTCCTCTTACCTTTCGCAAACTTCATATAATGGACACGTTTCCTGGAAGATTTGGATTTTTCTTCAAGACTATATTTCTTCTGATCACTTGCTGAGGACTCTAAAAAAAATACAGATGCCAGCTCCATTAGAGAAACGCTAACCACAGAATGCAAACATCAGTATACTTAACTTTCCACCTCAGAATTAAGTCTCAATAACATATCACAACATATTACTGAAGAAAGCATGGCAAGTCTTGCCTGAGACATGTTACTGCATGATTTTTTTGCCACATTCTCTTCCCTTCCCATTTCCAACCTAATGTAATTTGAAAAGGGAGATATAGGTACTTCAGGTCCAAAGCAAAGTCTGATTTAACATCATTTCTATGGTGAGCGGAGACTAATCAGGTCAGGGTCTATTGTGCTGTTTGTTACAAAACCATCTCTACTGGCAGAGTCTGAGAAAGCTGTAAGAAACAGGCAATACAAAATAAAACAGTAAACATGAGTGGATAGAGAAAGAGAAAAAAGTCACAGCAGATAGGCCTTCCACTTCTAGCAGTACTCAAAGTGCCTCCACCTGGATGTAGCATGATACATCTATGTAAGGAAATTAAACAGCGGCAGAGCTTTAATATCCCTGAGGCCAACTGGAACAAACTGCCATATCTGTATTATTTATGTCTCCTAACTTCCGGAACAGAGCGGCTGCATCTAAACTGCTCACTAAGTCCCAAAGTTTGCTCAGGAGTTGCTTAGGAAAGCCCTTGTTGCTGCAGACCAAAACCATGTGGAGGACTAGTCTAATTTAGTCTAGTCTATTTAACAGCAGAGAAAGCAAGTTTTTGTGGCTTGGCAGATTAACGTCCTGGTACAGATGAACTCTTTGCATCCACAGAGCCTACTAATCTACAAGAAAGTCTTAGAAGTAGGTACCTGCTGTCCTACAAGAACTACTTTATTGGTCCTGTCCTGAAAAGGAATAGGCACTATGGGATTTTGTGCTCAATGACTCCAGAAAAAGCTATGCGGGTGTGATGTTTTTTTCTCCCGGCAGCAGCTGGGATGGGTAGGGCAATCAACCCATACCTTAAGGGCCAAGTTGAGTCACCTTTTTCATATGATTCCACGCCTGAATGCTCTGCAGACCAAGCTTTTTTGATGCAGGAATTACAGATTTCCATGGTTTGATAGGTAGTGCCACTTGATGACAGTCATTGAGCTAAAAATGAAATCTGCAGCCTGCAGTGGGGGAGTTTACTGCCAGAAAGCAGCCTCAGATCTACTCTTGCATTTACACACTAAACTCTACTGAGGGAAGGAAGGACTAGCAAATCCAGTTTTAGAATCTGCAGTTAGCTTGAAAAATCCTTAAAAAAAAGGGGGTGGGTCTATGGGGAAAGTGAGCATCACAAGGCAAAATATTCTGACCAGAGATGAGGTACTTCTGAGTCTGCTCTCTGATCCACTTGTACTGAAGGGAATACTACTCAGCAATGGGTTTCTGCAGGGCTCCCTCCTGCGCCTCTTTCTTACAGCAAAAGGGGCACCAGCACCGCCTTGTGCTTTAAGGAGGAATTTCACTACTGAGCATAGAAATGTGCTCGTGTTTGCAAATAAGAGGTGTATCACGGCCTCTTCTAGTGACTGCTAATACCTCTGACGAGCTGAGCCAGTGCTGCAGGAATATTAATACACTTTTTAAAGCAATTCAGTCACAGCAATAAAGTTCCCTGGCATTTCTATAGCAAGTTTCACACAGATGAATATTCCAAAGCTCACTACACGGCTGGCATGTTTATCCCATTTTACAAATGGGAAGGGGATGGTCACGGCCCAAAGGGAGTCGTTCAGGACGACCTCCCTCCCCTTAGGACCAGCGACCAAGTTCGCGATGCCCTTGGACTGAATTAAGGTGAAAACGACACCAGCCAACCACTTTTAAGATTTATTAAGGCAAAATGGAATCAACTAACTAGACATGTCTCGCGTCACACGTTTAGGAAAAAGAGAGGAAAAGGGGAAGACAGAGAGAGAGGGAGAAAGACAGATATCACCACCCGTGGATCCAGCGGCGTCCCGTTGGTCCTCTTCTCTTGGGAGTCTCGGCGGCGGCGGGGGTGGGGGGCAGAGGCGGGAAGCTCCCATCTGGTTCCGCTGACTCCGCTCGAGTTCTTCAGTCGTCCCAAGCAAGCCCCCCACCCCCCCATTCACCCAGTTTGCAGTTTTTATAGGTTCTTGCCCCACCTCTGGGCGGTGCTTCCTCGCTTCCCATGCAGATTAACTGTCATGCGCAGTCCGCCCTCTCGGAACCTTCCAGAAACGGTCTGGGGCATCTGGGGGTCTCCTGCTCATGCGCAGATGGCAAATGAGTACGTGCGGTCCGTGCCCTAGAGATGACCTTCTGCCCTTTTCGCGCCCTTTTTACCCTGTGCAGGTGCACGAGGTTGTTTACCTCGCGGACGGCTCCTGGGGGCCCCGGCGCGGCATTGCCCGATGCGCCTTGGCAGCAGCGGCTTTGCAGCAGCAGCAGCAATGTCGAGACAAAACCGCATGTAGAGAACAGGTTCTCTACATCCCATTGTGGCCAGTGAAGGCCAAGAGGCACTTTGGGACCAGAGTGCGTCTTGGTCCAAGATGTCCTCCTAGGAAGGGGGAAAGCAGTTGTTCTCTGGAAGTGCTAATCTCCTTGCCCTGTGTGTAAAGACGGACAAGCTACCCAGCAACTGGCAGAGAGTGGGTGCCAGGTATGTTGCCCTGTGATGTGAGAATGGCAATCCTTTTGTTTTTCCCTCTTTCACCTTTCCCAGCAAAGGTGTCCATGTCCTTTGCTGCCTGCCATTGGCCGTGGATGCTAGACACCTTCCTCTTTGCTCTTTTGTTGTAACCAGGTTCCAAAATCTCCAAAACTGGAATGGAATCCCAGCACACGGTCATGGTTAATCACAGCTGAGATTAGGATTGAACCTCAGGGAATGGCCCATTTTAGCTTTCCAGGGTAGAGAGCGGGCATCCATGGATAAGAAAGTGAAGGCAGACGAGGTGCTAACAAAGGGTTTTCAAGATTTGTTTAGGGTCAAAGGCCTGTCTTTGTTGACCCGGCTGAATTGACGGCCATGGAATAGAAAGGGATCCCCTGCAGACGAGCTGCCAGGGAGAGGTGTCCCACAGACACTGACAGCTCCTCTGAGGGCCACCCCCAATACTGAATTTGGAGGTTAATGCAGTGCTTTACAAAGTTTCAGGCGTGGGGCTTTTGGGCTCCAATTCATCTCACTGAAGGCTGTTTGTTGACCCAGGAGCCTTCTCCACCTGAGCTGACCTGCTGGGCTCCCTGGAGAGACCACACACAAAAAGAGGCACCCGGAATGTGCCCATCGCACTCAACGTGGGCTGAATCGCAGACAGGCTGGCACTGAAGTCCCTGCATGCAGGCATGAGTGCCCTTGCCCATGCACGATATCGAGGGCCCTTTCAGACTCCCTGCGGACTGCCTACAGTGCACACTTGCAGCACCGGTCCCAGCAGCTCCCTCCACTGTTTCCCCTCACTATCTCCCAGGAATCCGTTGATGTCTGGGAGACTCAAGGCCATCACAAATGACAGGAGACACCAGTATGTGTTTTGGCAACTCTACTAGTATGTGCATTTCCATTGGAGAGAAGAGTAGTGAGGGCTATGGGCTGAGGCACCGACTTCTTCCCTGCAAATATTCACAGCAGAGGGAGATGGCTTATATCTGAGGAATCCAGAGTCAGGAAAGCACTGTGGGTCTCGATCTTCCTTCCCTGTCTGCTCGCATTTCACCCCAGATGAATTTGCTCTCACTAGAGAAAGATGACACGGTTGCAACATTTCTCACCTGTAGCAGCACTACTTTATTAGCTTTATTTAGAGAAGAGTACACAACTGCTGTGAGCTCTGGGTGCAAGCCAGAGCTTTCCTGAGTGCTTTTCTGAGGGCTTCCCTGACCTCCCTGTTCCGCAGGCTGTAGATGAGGGGATTGACCAGGGGTGTGAGGACTGTATAGAAAAAGGAGAACACTTTGTTGAGCTGCCTCAGAGGGGCTGTTCTGGGCATCAGGTAGACAATGATGAGGGTGCCATAGAAAAGAGTGACAACAGTGAGGTGAGAGAAGCAGGTGGAGAAGGCCTTCTGCCTGCCCACACTCGATGGGATCCTCAGGATGGCAGCTATGATGCACACGTAGGATGCCAGCGTGAACAGGAAGGGGAAGACTATATCCAGGACACACAGAATAAAACTTACTATTGTAACCACCCGGGTGTCACTGCAGGCAAGGTCCAGCAAAGTGGTGAAATCACAGAAGAAGTGGTCAATAGCCTTGGGGCTACAGAACTTCAACTGCAATAGGAAAGAAGTGACTACTGTGCAGATAAGGAATCCCATTAGCCAAGACCCAGCTGCCATCTGGAGACAGAGCTTCCAGGCCATGAGGCTTGCATAGAGCAGGGGCTGGCATATGGCCAGGTACCGATCATAAGACATGGCTGCCAGCAGGTAACACTCAGTACATGCTAAAGCAGCAAAAAAGTAGAACTGTACTATACAGCCATGAGCAGAGATGGTCCTGTCCCCGGTCAGGAAGCTGGCCAGCAGTCGGGGCAGGATGGTGGAGCTGTAGCAGATCTCCAAGGAGGACAGATTGCCCAGGAAGAAATACATGCAGGTATGCAAATGCTGGTCTGCCATGACCACCACAATGATGAGGATATTCCCAACCACAGTCACCAAGTAGATGATGAGTGAGAGGAGGAAGAGCGGTGTCTGGAGAGTGGGGATATTCCCCATTCCCAGCAGGTGAAACTCCACTGGCAATGTGCAGTTGTCCCATTCCCCTTTCTCCATGTAGCTCCCTGGGTCCCTCATTTTTCTTTTGCCAGCAAGGCGACCTAAGAGAAAGATTTGTTTATTTCTTTTGGTCTTGTATAAAAGAACTGTGAAGGAAGTTTCTGTCAGAGAAAACATGGACTCTGGCAATTCTCTCAGAAAGTATTCACTCAAACTGTGACAGTGTCTCTACTACACCTGAGGTTATTCCAAAGAGCAAACTCAGTCCCCACCGGAGAGCAAAATACCTTTATGTAAGGGCCAGATGCCCTTTTTCCTCAAAGGAGGAGAACAGGCACCGCACCAAACAGCCGATCTCAGCTCTCTGAAACACTTGTTTTGGGAGGGACAGGCCATGTACTTCCTTTAACATGGTGTGGTCAGGAGTTCACATCCACGGTGCTGTGCAGTGGGACTGCCTGAGAGGATTCTCGGGCATCCTCCACGTGGGCGTTAGAGAGAAAAGTGAGATAGATGTGAGAGCAGGTGGATGCCTGAGCTCATCAGCCGATGTGAGGAAGAGAGATTTTGAGCAGGGTGGGCAGAGGGAGGAGGACAGGGAAGACCCTTTGGCTTGTATAACTCCCCTCAGCAATGGTTTCTGAGGGCTTTGGGGCTGCCTGGCGGCACAGCTCAGCAGGTGGACCTCAGCACTACCAGCTGTGCTCGTGGGGCTCCCTGGGCAGCACTGCTAGGAGAAGGGGTGGGTATTTCCGTGGTGAGCAGTGGATGACATTGGGAAGGAGCAAGTACCTGTGTGCACGGCCAGGGAAAGTCCCTGCCTGAGGAACACAGCCCTCTACCCAGATCCTACCTCCCAGCAGAGGGGTGGGCGCCCCTCGGCAGGACTCTGGGCTGGCTCAGGGACAGCAAAGGCACAGACTCTAACTCCACACCCCTGGCAAGCTTTTCAGGACTCTGCTCAGCTAACAAGGGCACTGGAAGAAATGTGTGGAGGGGAAGAGGGAGCTGGAGTAGAGGACACCCAGGAAGGGAAATGCCTGTCACCTCTGTCACTCAAAGATGCCAGCATGCAAAGCCTCACCAGCTGAAAAGGAAGAGACCTGGCTCAGAAGACACAACACAGACCTGCAGGCCTCAGGATGAGGTGACGATCTCTGCACTGATGGTGCCGGGCAATGACGACCAAGGTCGGGGTGTCACCCTCTGCCTCTTCCCACCACATCCTTCTCTCCCCTGAGCTCTCTGCAAGCCATGACCCAGGGCTCAGGCACTGCTCTGCCTTTGGTGTCCTCTTCTGGCAGCTCCTGTGGTGCACGTCCAGCAGCACCCAAATGCCCCCTGCTCTCCGGAGTGTCCTGGGGTTTATAGCACTAACAAGTCTCTGAAGGTTCCTGCTGCAGCTCGTCTCTCCCCAGGGTCTGCAGAGAGTGAGCAATGCATAATTGGCTCTCAAAGGAGACAGAAACCTCTGAGCTGGTGAGAACTTTGTAAACACCTCTGGCATACAGCTTTCCCCATAACTCTGGTCACTCCAAGTGTGGGACATGCTCCTTTGAAAAGGAAACTGAGGCAGAGAAATCATCAGGACTCCCCCAAAGTCATGATGCAAAGTCAGTAGTGAGCCCATGAATGGGATTCCCTTCACCTCCCTGCAGACAGCTGTGCATTCACTGACCCTCTCAGGTTTAGAGAGCCCTGATTGCCCGAGCTGGTCCCTCCAGCCTCCCCTGGTGGTCAGTGGGGAGGAAGAGGCCGAGCCACAGGCATTTCCAGGGGCCTCCTTGGCTGCTGTTGTGGCACCAATAGATGCCACCGGGCATGAGTCCTCTTGGCCCTGTTGGACTTGCATGTGATGAGATGCTGTCTCCTCGGCCTCTGCCCTGGATGGAAATGTAGGAAAGGGTGGCACAGTGGACAAAGACTTTATTGCTGTAGCTGCTAAGGACAGGAGACATGAATGTCAGGGGGAGGATTGTTTTTCATGAGAGGAAAAGTCATTTGAATTTAAACATGAAGGTGCGCGTGTAACATCTCAACGTGTTCCATCCTCATCCATTCAGGAGTGCTGGCACATGGGATGCCTTCTTCTGTGCACGGGAAGGCCATGTAGCTTAGATCTTGTAGTATGTCTCTGGCCTCCAGCAGCCTTTTGGGAAGGCTGAGAATCACCTCAAAGCTCTGTGTTACCTCTCCCGCCACTCGATCTTTCTCAAATATCCAAAAGCATTATAAATAGCCCTCGAGATATGTGTCAAAGGATCAAAGAATAACTCTGTTTTGGGAGGACTTCAGGAGGACTCTAGTCCAGCTCCAGTCAGGTTAGGTCGGATCAAGGTGCTCAGGCTTTATCCATTGGGCCTTGAAAAGCTCCAAGGATGGAGACTACGCAGCTTCCCCGGGCAACCTCTTCCAATGCTCGACTGTCTCATGGGGAAGCAGTTTCTCCATTCATCCAGTCTGAATGTCTCCTGTTTTACCTTATGCCCACTGTCTCTCATCCTCCAAACTTGCACTGCTGTGAAGAGCCTGGCTCTGTCTTCTTAACAGCTACTTTGTAGGCACTGGATGGATGATGTTATTTTCCCCCCTCCCCAAAGCCATCTCTTCTCCAGGCTGAAAAAACCCCCATTCCATCGCCTTTCCTCACAGGGAAGTGCTACAGCCCCCTTGATGCTCCTCTACTGAACTTACTCCACTTTGTCATTGTCTTTCCTTTATTTGGGACCCAGCACTGGTCATGGCACTCTAGATGTGATCTGAGTGCACTGAGTAATGGGGGGTGATCACTTCCCTCCATCTCCTGGCTGTGCTCCTGCGCATTCAGCCCAGGAGGCTGTTGGCCTTCCTCGCTGCCAGGGCACGCTGCTGGCTCACGCTCACTTGTCCATGCATCAGCACCTCCAGGGCCTTTTCTGCATAGTTGCTCCAGGCCAGTCTGTTGACAGAGCCCTGGTTGCACTAACAGGCTTTCATGGTCCTGACTAGACTCACCAGAGGCCTGCACACACGCCCCTGCCCACAGTCCAGGAGTGCCATCTAAGCTCAGGCCTTCATCTTCTGTCCCATCTTGAGTTAGGTTGCAAGTGTGCCTGTCTGCAGCTGTATTACAGCTGTGCCTGTTCCTGACCACGGATCCTGTTGGTCCGGAGTCTGACTCGCGGCCTGACTTTCTGAGTTGACCTTGGACCTACCTCATCTCTCTGTGACTGCCCTGCAATTACGGGGCTTTGTCTGACCTTGGTTACTGTCACTGGACCTGATCCTGATTTGCTGACTTGTGTTCCCAGCTTGACCTTGGACCCTCCTCATCACCAAGAATTTGCCTGATGGTATGGAGTCTTGGTTGAACCTAGCTGTGATCTCCAGGTCTGCCTTGCTTGCCTCAGTCAGGTATGGTGGGGCTGGGCCCCAGCTGGTGGGTCCCCTGTCCTGTCAACCATTCTATCCCACTTGGCTCCCAGCATGCTATCCCTCCGGGAGCAGCCAGCTGTTGCTGCTCCCTGAAATCTGGCCCCAGCATATTTTGTTGCAAGGGGTTTTTACTTCTCAGAGACAAAATTTGACATCTGTCTTTCTTGAATTTCATGTGATTTCATGCTACCTGTTCATCGAGACTGTGGAGGTCCCTCTGGATGGCTGCCTTGTCTTTGAGCATATTGACTGGTATCCACCAAGTTTGTTCTGTTCTGCGGACATCCTCCAGGTGAGTGATCAAGATGTAAAATAAGACAGATCCCAGGAGAGACCCCTGAGGGATTGCACATGTTAATGGCCCCCAGGTAGAGTACAACCCATCAAACAGTCTATTGGGAGCCCAGTCACCCAACCAGTGTTATTCTTCTGGTTGTCCATCCATCTAGACATCACATCCTGACTTGAGAGATCATGGAAGGCCTTGTTAAAGACAAGGTGAGTGACATCCACTGGTCTTCCCTCTTCCACTGATCCAGTTGTTTTATCCTAGAAGGTAATAAGGTTGTTGGGGCAAGAGTTCAACTTGGGAAACCCATGCTGACTATTACCAGTCACATTCTTTTCCATGTGCTCACAAATGTATTTCAAGAGGACTCACTCCATGATTTTCCAAGGCACTGCAGTGAGGCTGAGCAGCCTGTTGTTCCTTGGATTATTAGAAGAAGGATTAAAAGAATGGCCTGTTCTGATGAGGTGTTCAAATTTTGCTTTCTTCTGGGCATTGGGTACGCCTGCCCTCTTCACCACCACCTCACAAAAATGATAGAGAGAGTCCTGGCAAGAACATTGGTGAATTCCCTCAGCATGCTTGGATTTAGCCTGTTGGGTCCCATGGATTTTAGAAGTTGAGTTCTCATAACTAACCTCTTACTCAGGCCTCGTCCACTGCTAGTCCTACTGCTCCTTCTTGAACCTTGTCACTAATGACAGCGGAGTACTTCAGCCTTCTGTGTGTCTGCTGTCACTAAGCCACCCACTCCATTCAGTAGGGCGTCAGTCTTTCCTTGTTCAGCCTTTGACTACTGTCAACGGATGTCCTTGACATCCTTTTAAAGTCTCAGCTTCAGCTTTGGCTTTCCTGACACCATCCCTCCATGCCTGGGCCATGTTTCTCAGTTCCTCCTTTGTAGCTTCTCCCTGCTTCCACCCCCGGCATGCTGCTGCTTTGCATTGAAGCTCCACACCAGCTGCCCCCCACCCGCATTAAGGGAGGAGGAGACATTTCACATGAGGCAGTTTTAACACCTCCTGAAGGCCAGATGCTCTTTGGAAGGGGAAGCCACCAGTGCAGTAAACCTCCATGGGAAACGTTTTGGGATGATCTGACCTAACAGCCACCCCTAAAGAATGTCTCACCCCATAGCCAGAGCCCTTTCATCTTGAATGAATAAATAAATAAATAAATAAATGCAACCTCTTTTGGAAAGGAAATCCACAACCATCATAGCCCTCCGAATCAGCTAGTCTCTTGCCCAGGTTCTGCCTCCTTGACCAGCCTCTGTCTTGCAAGCTATGGAGATGGAATGTGCCTATGGCATGCTCAGTGGGCTGGTGCCTCCTCTCTTCTCTTCTCCCGCAGACAAGACCAGCAGGAGTTCAGTGGTCAGAAACCTTCCAGCTCAGAGACAAGAAGAGAGGATCTCCCAGAAATGGATCAGGCAAGGAGATCTGGAGGGAAGATCATCCCCAAACAAACACCACTGACCTCATATCGTGAACTAACTGAGAAGGTCAGGAGGCTCCGTTATCAAACTCATGCTCCTTCCAGGTCCCTGCTGGGAGCACAGCTTTCCTCCTGATCGACAGCCAGGACCCAGGGTCCAAGGCCAAAGCGGGATGGAGGGGTAATAGCTCCAGCCACTTCTGGGATTATTGCTCATAGTCCTGGTGTCCAAGAGGGTGTCCTTGTGGGGTAGTGAACACAGGCCCCACTCTGATGTGGTGCAGAGCATCCTTCAACTCCCCTGCACAGGTCACTCCTAGCACAACCTGCTCCAGAGCTTCCCCAGGGAGACCACAGTAGGGCCAGGAGTGGGGAACTCCCCAGGGACCCAGACTGAGCTTTGGGGTTTGGCTGGGTGCTGCACAGACCCCTTCCCCCTCCCACAACAGCATCCTCCCATTTTGCCAAGTTTTGAACAGACCCCTCTCCCCAGCTGAAACTGGGTGCCCCTCTGACCCAGACCAGGAACCACCCCCCAAATATGCTGAGCATGGGTCAGATTCCCCTGTTACAAAATATTGCCCCCCCCCATGCTGGGCCCTTCACAACCATCCCCCATTTCTTCTCCCAAACCCGAGTCCATTAGGCCCCCACATCACCCACTTCCCTCAACATGCTCCCCACCCCAGGCCTTAAATCCTGCTGCCCTCCCATGGAATCCTGCCCTTGGATGAAGTGAATCCTGCAACATCTCCCCAAGCATTTATGTCTCCCGTCTTGATGCCTCTGTCTGAGAGGGCTCCCCGGACTCCCATTAAGGCCAGTGGATGCAAAGAGGAAATCTGGGATCACAGTTCGTGTCGGTCCAAAGTGTCCTCCTAGGAAGGGGGAAAGCAACTGCTCTCTGGAAGTGCCTTGTGAAAAGGCAGATGAGCTACTCTGCAGCTGTTACAGGATGGGCATCAGGTGTATTGCCCTGTGAGGTGAGAATGGCAATCCATTTGTTTTTCCATCTTTCACCTTTCTCAGCAAAGCTGCTTTCCCATTTCATGCCCGTTGCTGCCTGCCATTAACCAGGTAGAGCAAACAGAACCTCACTCTGATGATAGTCACATTCCTCTTTGGATTGTTCTTTCAATGAGGCTCCAAAATCTCCAAGCATGGAACAAAATTCTTACACATAGGTATCATTAAGCGTATCTGCCATGAGGATTGAACATCAAGGCCCAAAGTATTTGTAGCAATTTCCCGCTTGCTTTAGCAGTACCTGTGACGCTTTTATGAGAGCCTGGGTCATGTTTGCATTGAGAATCACTTCAGAACTACTTCTGAGAGGCTGCAAAAGCATCTCTGCAGAGCCCAGGGCATTTCCCACGCACACAGGGCATGTAAGGGAGCCATCGCATGCTTTTTCAGGGTGGAAGAAAGGAGGCACAGAAGTTCATCTCCAGAGATGCTGTAAACCACTCTCTTGCTCTATTTCTGGTAGTTTCAGAGGTCTGAGGATGAAGTGTTAGAAATGAGGTTCGAAGATGAAGTACAGGAGTGCGTGCCTTACTTTAATGCATAGAGTGCGTTGTCCTAAGGCCTTTAAGTTTACAGGAAAGAACCCTCACCTTTTTTGGAGAACTGGGAAGGGTTTTTTGTGCGACATGTGCTGAGAATAGGATTCACATATGGAGGTGCTGAGGACCACCTCTGTGGGTTCAGACTCCTGGAGGATGCAGGCCAAGGCTGATGGATATCAGGGGAATGGAGGCAGCACAGTCTCTCCAGCTGCTGGCATCCCAGGCACATGGGCCCCTATGACTCGTGCTCCCCACCGCAGTGGCTGGCACTGAGACCTTCTCACAGACACCTGCACACAGAAGAGACAGCCCCCTCAGCCCAGAAAATGGAGTTTAATGAGAAGGCAGGAGAGGCTGGGGGACATCAGGCGCAGGGCATGTCAAGCGTACTGACCAGCACCCTGTTCACATGTCATCCATTCCTTTCATCCCCTTTTCCCCTTTATTTTCTCATGCTTGTAGCCCCTCAAAACACCTTAATCCATCCCTTTTCCCGCCTTTGGTCTTTCCTTAAACATTCCATAGTAAGTCTTGCACAATCCCAAAATGCTCTTCCCAGCATCCCAGAATGTCTCATACTCCCATAGGCAGCAACCACCATCCTCAGTCTGCAAGGCCAATGGTTTATGACTGAAGGATTATGTGCACAATCAATCATAGATGTAACTTAGCAAAGTTTTCAAAGTTTCAGCATGCTATTAGTCACCTACTGAGGATCTGTTGCGGGTAAGGAATCTCTCGGCCTCAAGGAGTAACCTTGAGAGGCATCCCTGCTCAAGAGGAGGTTCTGCAGTGCGGCCTGCTGCCATGCAGGAGAGCTCCATGGGCTCTGGGCTGCCCCCTCTTTATGGGGGAGGAGATGATTGACTCATAGTCCTACTTACATGCTAGATGGGCCTTAGTTGGCGCATGCTCAATTAGCCCCTGCCTACGTGCTGTTTATGGGGAGGCCAGGTTGAGGGGCAGAGAGCACAGTGAGGTGGGAAGGAGCACAGCGTCACAGGTGTGTGTGCTGCTCTTGCTTTAGCCTATGGCACTGCTCCCGGCATACATCATACCTCAGCATGAACTGCGTGTTAGTCCCAAAGCTTTAGCAGGAGTGAACAGTCCCATCCTTGGTGACAACACAAATACTCCTTTTTTGGAGGAGAAGGGCATCATCTATAGGGGCATCTTCAATGTCTGTGTATTTGCCTGGTGTTCAGAGTCTGCGTGGTTTTAATGATCCTCCTTTCCAAATGGAGAGAGTCACCTTCCTGACTAGCCTCTAAAAAGCAAGTGAACATCTTTAAGATGTCCATTTGTAACTCAGTGTGCTGGGCTTTAGTTTGAGTGAGCTAACTGTGCTTGGATGCGAGTATGGTTGGAAATGTTCCTGTTTTCCCTAGCAGGATAGCACCTAGCTTGCAGTCTACCTCCCCAGTGGATCACCAAGTACTTTACAGAGGAGGTGCTGGTGGCTTGCCTGTTTTTCAACTAATGAAATAATGAAACCGATACAGTGAAAGAAAAGGGCTCTTGCCATGTGTTGAGGGAGGAGAGTGGGAAAGGACCTGAGCTCTTCCTTCTCCCCAGTCTTGCTGCTCTGAAAGAGTGGTGCTGGAAGCTGACGTGGTGGTTGCTCTTGTTCATGGATGCAACAGAGGTTGTAGCCACATGTAGCACTGCAAAAAGCCTTTCTTAATCAGGAGGTGGATTCATCAGAACTGAGTGTGACAACAGCGAAACAACCCATTTCTGTCTTTCCCTGCTTCTCTCAGGCGTTACCGACTAGCAGAAAATGCTCGTGACCAGGACAGACCCATGCAGCAGGCCAGGGCAGGGCTAAGCTTGTGGTGTTCGTTATTTCCATTTTAGGGATAGCCGACTGAGTGTTTTCAACCCTAAATGTTTGCACTCTTACATGTATGTTGTTGAGTGAAGAATGCCCTCATGCCAGTTGTGTCTTCCATGGGAAGGAGCAGCATTCTTCAACAAATGGCACTTTCACAGAGGTTTCCTGCGGGCATTTATTTCGTTTCTGTGTCATTCTGAGCACTCTGCTGTTTTAATCCTTTGCCTCATCTGTTCCGTAACACTTGAAAGGCCGCAGTGCACAAGCTTAGTTGACTTAGGGTACAAGATCGCAACATGTGTTTAGTCCTCTCCTACGTGTTTTGTGAGATATGTGGTGCATCTTTTTGACTTTCCGCTGTGATAAGGACTGAGATCAGAAATCCAAGCTTAACCATGGAAATGAGACTTCTTAGTCTCAATCTCAGCTGAAGAGCTATATAGGGAGGCTTTGATGGGCTGCTTAATGCTTGTTCAAAGCAAAGCAACTTGGTGGCTCTCTTGCCTCTATTTAACTGTGGAAGCAGTAGCACCTGGCTGCACATTTTGAGAGCGGCCATCCCTTAAAAGGAACTGGGGAGTACGGAAAAGGAGGAATTTGCTGGCTGATGGGGTGTACAAAATAGCCTTCCATTTTAGTCCTGAGCAAGACTTTGTGCATTGTCTGCTAGTCAAACAGTCTGACCTTGCTTTCTCGCACTTGGCTTGGAAAGGGCTAGCAAAACAGTGCTTTACTAAAGCCTGCAGACTAATGCTGCAGTCTGAGGAAAAAAGGGGAGGGGGGGGTTGTGTGTTTGGTTTACCCAGGTTCAAACAAGAAGGAGATTCTATTGCAGATCTGCGTATTTTATCCTAACGGCCCCGTGGTTTCTTTGCCTTCCTTAGGCAGACCGGGATGCCAGCAGCCATGTAGCAACCTGTCAAATGCACAGCATGGACTTATGATTGCCTGACTCCGGTATGGTCACCTCCGTTTGCCCTCGTGTTGTCAGCTGAGTTCCCTTTGAAGCTCACCACCTTCAAGAGCTTCCAGGCTCCTGCCTTAGGTGCCTTGGTGTGGAGAATGCCTGCTGTGGTTGGCTGAAACCTCAGCGCTGTGAGGGCTGCAGCCTGATGTGGGAGAAGAGTTGTTGCTGTTCTTGTGTTCATTCCTTGGCTGCTTTCTTGTGTTTGCTAGTTCTCATGTCTTCTGTCAGCTTCCTCTCTTGCAGCTGTTGCCACTGATGTGAAAACAGACTGAAACAACCCTGCCCTTCCCAGCTAGGACTCGGAAATAAAAAAATAGGCTGCTCTTGCTAACTGAGCAGCAAACTGAGGAAGCCAGTTACCCGTGCTCTGAAACACTAGTGTGGCTTCCAAGCTCTAACTTAGGCTTTGACAAGCCTTGTTTAGCTGACTGCTGCACACGGGTTCATGTGCTCTCTACTCGGTCTCACGAGACCTTTCCTCAAACCATCAAACAGCAACCGCATGACCAGCACTGGCCTATAATGGCACTAGGCAGAAGTGACCTCACAAGCACAGCCAGCAGCCATGGCCATACCACTGGCCTATCAGAGCCTCAGGCAGAAGTGACCTCAGAACCCCAAACAACAGCCATGTGACCAGTACTGGCCTATCCGGCACTAAAGCAGAAGTGACCTTGTGAAGGCTATTATTGAACTGAAACTGTCTACTCACACTCCGAAAGGGAGGATGTCGAGCCTTTGAAATAAGGCCTGTGCAGGACATCGGGACCTTGAGGAACAAAGCCTGCTCTCACTGCTGGGGCAGTGCTACTTGTTGTGGTCTGGAATGACCTCCTCCTCGTCAGGACCTTGAGAGACACCAGTGGGACCCAACAAGGAACGATGGCACATCCGTCAGCAGAAACTGCAACAGCAAAAATAGGGAAAGAAACAGCCTGCCTAGGGACAACGATGGGACCTACTAAGGAACGGGAAGACCGCAGACCTGAATGTTACTATTGGTCTGAACTACCACGTGAGGGGTGGAGAACTTAGACTGAAAAGCTGTAATTGCCCAGGGATTTCTTTGTTCGGTGTCCGTCTTCAGAGGCACCCAGCTCAAGCTGTAATTACTGCACGCGCGTCATGAAAATTTATTTATTTAATTTGCTTTGATTTGGCTCTGAACTTCTCAGTGGGAGCCTAGGGTCGGACCCTGTAATGGTGGCCGGTGAGCCTCCCCTTCTGTATATGACAGCCATAGCACTGGCCTATCAAGGGCCTCGGGCAGAAGTGACCTCACGACTGCAAAAAGTAGCCCTTTGCCTAGCACTGGCCTATTAGGCACTGGAGCACGAGGGACCTCACACCCACCACCAACAGCCATCGGCCTAGTACCTCACAGCCACAAGCAACAGCTACATGACCCTCAGTGCCTGATAGGCCAGTGGTGAAGAAGTGACCTCAGAACTGCAAACAGCAACCACATGACCAGCACTGGCCTATAACGGCATTATGCAGACGTGACATCACGAGCGCAGCCAGCAGCCAGGGCCATACCCCCGGCCTCTCGCGGCCTCAGGCACAAGGGACCTCACAGCCACAACCAGCAGCCATGGGACGAGCGCTGCCCTCTTAGTTACTGAGGAAGAAGTGACCTCACAAAGGCAAACACCCGCCACGTGACCAGCACTGGCCTATCAGGCGCTGAGGCACAAGTGACCTCAAATGCACAGAGAAAGCCATGTGATCAGCACTGGGCTAGAGGGCTTTGAGGCACAAGGGAACTCACAACCACAGACAACCGCCATGGCCTTAGCAGTGGCCTAGCAGGCACCGATGCACAAACGACCTCCCAGCCAGGAACAACAACCGTGGGCCTAGCACTGGCCTCTCAAGTCCTGAAACAAAAATCCCCTCACAGTCTGCGTTGAAGCCACGTGCCTGTTGCTGGCCCAGCACGGACTGAGGCGCACGACCCGCAGACCCTAAGCAGCACTGCTCTGCATAACGCTGCTCTGCCAGGTGCTCGCACAGAAGTGAGCTCAGAATCAGAAAGAGCAGCAATGGCTCTGCTGCTGGCCTGTCCGATTCTTCAGCAACAGTGACCTCAGCATCTGCATCCAAGCCACGGGCTTGCTGCTGGCCTCTCCGGCACTGAGGCAGAAGGGACCTCACAAGCACAAAGGCAGCAATGTGCTTGATGCTGTCTACTCAGGCACTGAAGCCAAGGTCACCTCACAAGTACAGGAATGAGCAATGTGCCTGCCGGTGGCCGAGCAGATCCTGAGGCCAAATGACTTCACAAATACAGACACCAGCAATATTCATCGAGCTGGATTCTCAGCTGGTGCGGAGGCTGAAGTGACCTCACAGGCAGCCATGAAGCCATAGAGCTGCTCCTGGCCTGGTAGCAGCTGAGGCACAATTGACCTAAACAAGCACAAACAGCAGCAACATGCATGCTGATTGCCAATCACACACTGACGCACAGCTGACCACAAAAGCACCACCAGCAGCAATGGGCCTGCTCCCCGTCTGTGAGGCACTGAGACACAAGAGGCCTCACCAGCATCACCAAAGCTGTGTGCGTGCTGTTGGCCTGCCGGGTTCAGAGGCACAACCGACCTCACAAGCACCAATGGCATTGACAGGCCTGCTGCTGGCCCTGTTTGGCACCGAGTCACAAGCGACCGGGAAAGTGCAAACCTTCACAGAGGAGAAGCTCACCTGGGCTGCTCGCAGGCTTCTGCAGATGGCTTTCCTCTCCTGGCAAGACTCTCTCCAGGTCATGGCACATCTCCACTCTGTCACCCTGGGCGCAAATCACAAAAGGAGACAGTGGATCTTGCTTTTCCCTCATTACCATCAAGTCCTGGCTGTGAGCCTTTGCACTGGAGCAGCTGCACAGTGACAGCAGGATGACACTTCCATTTCCAGGGCCGAGGTAGAGAGATCAGCTGAGGGAGCAGCTGCACTGGAAAGGCTTTCTGACATTGTCAGATCAACTCAGCACTGCACCCGCCATCAACCTGACACCAGACCTCTGCTGTGCCAGCTGGTCTGCAAACACACTGTCTCTGCCCCCCAGAGCTGCCTGTTCTGCTAGGTACAACCACGTGCCAGCGAGAAGAGAGGGATGCAGGACACTTGCCGCTTGCACGCTCCCCAGGCACTGCTCTGCTCGCTGCCTTCCCGTGGCTCCTCCAACGCCTTAGAGCAAATATGGCAAAGCAGCTGTCTGCATGTGGAGTCAGACTGGAAGCGGCTGGGGTGAGCTGCATGGGGAATGGGGAAGGGCTACGAGTGCTACTTAGGGAAAGGGCTAAGGACGGGACTCTGCTGCCCCTCAGGAAAGGGGGATCAGGGCGTGCCTGAAGAAGATCAAGAGACCCATTTGGCCCCATTTCCAGCCCTTTCAAGATTTCCAGTGTCTTCCCCTCCCAATCCCACTGCATACTCAGTTCACCCGCCAGCTCCTCTTCCCCACTCACCATTCTCCCAAATGCCGCTGGCTTTTCTAAGTCCTTACACCACCACCTCCCACACACAGAGTGTTTCCACTCTGCTTCCAGAGCAAAACTGAGATTTTCTTTTAGAATCAAGATGCCAAGTTGATATTCAAATCTCTTGAGCAGAGGTGCAGTTCCTATGTAGGAAAAAAAAAAAAAAAAAAGGCCAGACCAAGGTATAAAGACCTCCAGGTGGCTGAAAGATGGAGCCGGGCATATTTAGGAGAGATTCCAGATATGTTCCTCTGATCTGTAGTAAAGGTAGTTAGCCAAAGAAATGGTGTCTCTGTGTGTATACAATCTGAAAAAGTCCAGAACAGTTGAGGTTGGAGGACACCAGGAGATCATGTGTTCCAAATTCCTGTTGAAAGCAGGACCTTAGATGAGGTGGTCCAGGGACCTGTCAAGCCAAATATGGAGCATTTCCAGCGAGGGAGATTCCACCACTTTGCTGCGTAACCTAGTCCAGTGTTGAACTGTTCTCACAGCGAAGAATTCTTCCTCCATCCAGATGGGATTTCCTCGGAAGCAATCTGTGCCCATTGACTCTTGTCCTGTCACCATGCATCCTTGGCTTGACTGAGTGTAGAAAATAGAGACTATTTTCTTCCCCTTTCTCATTCTGCTGGTATCTGGTCAGATGAGCTGAGCAAGTGCAAAAGGCTTTTTGTCTCCCCGCATTGCCAGGGATTCTCAGGATGGTGGTGATGATGCAGACAGAAGAGGCCAGGCTCAGTAGAAATGGGAAAAGAGCTTCTATAAAAGAGATCAAGGAACTCAGCAGCAGGATCACTGTAGGATCATCACAGGAGTGATTAATGGTGGGCATGAGTTCACACAAGAAATTGTCTATCTCACTAGCACCAGAGAGACTTAGCTGTGACGTAAGGCACATGAGTAGGGTACAAGCCACACATCCGCCAATGTGGCTCACAGCTGCGAGGTCAAGATGGAATTTCATATTTGCTGCTGAGATTCCTGCAGAGATTTGCCCCTTGCTCAGTACCAGGGGTAGACCCGTCTTGCCAGAAGATAACATTATGCACAGGCCAAGAAACCAAAACAATGAAGCTGTGCAATGCAGACCTACACAGAAACAGTGTACAAGGACACCAAGGCAAAAGACATGACCGCTGATGTGATCCTGCAGCTGACATGCCCCGGATGAGCACAGTGTCCCTGTGGAGATGGTCCCCCTCACGCCGTCCCTTCAGAGGCATCCCCTCCGGCCCCTTTAGGACTCACACCTGGAAACAGAGAGGAGGTGATCCTGGCCTCTGCTCCTCCTGGCATCTCTGCTGCCCCACAGCCTCGCTCTTCAGTGCCGTCCGTAGCTCCCGCAGCAGTGTTTCCTCCAAACGCTCCCCTCTGGCCCCAGGCTCACCCAGCCCCTTGCGGCCATTTCTCTCTTCCTCCCATCACTAGCTCCACCCTCAGTCCCTCTCTCTCTGCACCTCTTTTTGCTGAAATCCCACCGACAGTTAATGGGGGTGGGGGGTGGGGGATGACTAGGACAGGAGATAGTACACACTCTCACCCCCCTCCGCTCTCTCTAGGCCTCCCGAGGGAAAAGTGGACCAGGAAAACCTCAGGCAAAGAAGGCCCTGAGGGCCTCTGCCCTTTCCGTGGGGTTCAGGATACGGAATTATTAACAGATTTCGCCTTTCCACTTTTCATTTCTTTGCAGCAAAAAACAGTGTACTCAACTTTACACACTGCATTTATGAGACATCATCTCCTTTCTGAAGTCTGGTTTCAAAGCTGGAAGTTGTGGATGAATACCTTCCTTTTGGAAAAGCTCTGTGTTTGAGGCGGATTAATGCATAGGACAAGAAGAGCTGGAAGTCACTGCACAAAACATCGCTGGTTCAGCCCACTTCCAGTTAACTCCAGCTCACATTTGGTTTCCCAGTAAGAGCAGAGCAGGGTGTTACAGTGTTTCCCGGCCAGCGTAAGTCTTTGCTAGAGGCAGCTCAATCCATCGCCAGACATGTTAAGATGGAATGGCAGCTTTTAAGCTACAGTTGAAAACAGGAGTTTGGACAAGCACAGCATCCCCCTGGCACCCCCCGTCAGTCCTACATCAGGCAGCTGAAATTCCATGACCAAGTCAGTCTCTTTCCAAGGGAAAATCACAGAGGGAGGAGTCAGGGTTCTCAGCTGTGCTTTTTATTGTTAAAGGCAGGGTGAGCTCGGTGGCAAGTATTTGGCAGGCAAACGTCCTCCACAGCGAGGTGGAGTCACAGCTGGCTGTGCAGTGTGCCTGCACATGCCATTCCAGATGTGTGCAGCGGTGCCCCGGGAGAAGGGTGGTGCTGCAGGGTTGGACATTTGCGGGTCTGCACGGCGCCCAGCGTCCCTGTCACTCTCCACCCCACGCAGTGCAAGGCCAGGGGTATCAGAAGGGTGGTGGCCATGCTGGGCAGCTCCCAAAGGTGGACGCCAGCCTGCAGGGCAGGTCCCGGCTGATGCTGTCCCTCGTGAGCAGGACCAGGCAGAGCAACACGAGCTGCAGGCAGGCGAGGAGCACAAACAGCTTCCTGCAGGCCAGGAGAGGGTTAAGACAGCGGAGGGGAGAAATCTGTCTCATCTGTTTCCAGACATCACCTGCAGATGCCACCAGGCCAGCAACTGGCACCCTGCATCATGCTGGGCACACCACCCCCCTGCCCCGTTCCTGGGCCTCAGCTTAAGGGCCCAAGCATCTCGGCTCTGCTCTTCATCTCCCTACTGAGCCCAGAAACAACCACCACCTCCGCAACCCCGGGAGAAGGGATCCTGAGCTGTGTCCGTGTTGAGAAGGGAGAAGCTGATGGATGCCTTGGGACCGCCAGCCTGGGCATCCCACCCCCCGCACACCAGCCCTGGCACGCCGAGCCCCACGCGGCAACTCACTGCAGCCAAAAAGTGATGCCCTGCCTCTTTGCCACCAGCTGCTCCTCCTGCAGGTCAAGGCACAGCAGGACATGTGTTGGTGTGGGCAAGACTGCTGGGCCTTGGGGGCTCAGACCCCCACCCTCATCCCCACTGAGACCAGTGCCCCCAAAGCCAACGGGTGCCCTGCACACCCTTTCTTCCCCAAGGCCCACGTCGGGCTTGTCCGTCCTACCAGCTTCACAGCCACCATCTCCCGCATAAGTGACGTGGACAGCCTGGCCGCCTGCTCCGTCTTCCCCCTGTTGTGGGCACCACAGGCAGTTGGGGTGTGAGGAGCGAGCTCGGCCGGCACTGGGACCACCAGACGGGCAGCAGGGACCCGGGGTGCTGGACAGGCTCTGCTGGGGCTGAGGCAAGGCACCCCAGGCTCCCAGCATCAAAAACACCCTTCCCTCCACTCCCTTCCCACGTCAGGCTCGGAGGGCATTTAGGAGAGGCTTGGAGCTCTTCAGAGCTGTTCAGAGCTGCTTCAAAGAGCCAACCAGTGTGCGGGTTGTTTGTTTGTTTTCTTTCCATCAGGTACTTTGGAAAAGGCACTGGGCCCTTCCGAGAAGGTTTGGAGGACTCGAAGGGAGGCTGAAAGCTGTTGCAGAGCCCCTTAGGGCTGCCCAGAGCTGTTCAGCACTCAGCGGAGGATTTTAGAGCTGGCACGAGTGGTCGACCGCTGTTCAGGGAAGGTCTGAAGCCACACAGAGGCTGTTGGGAGTGCTCCAGAGGCATTCTAGTGGGGTTGGGAGCAGCTTAGATGTCATCGGAGGAGGATGAGATCAGGGGCTCTGTTGTCCGGAATTGGCACAGCCCTTCCCAAGCTGGGACTGGGGACACAGAGACCTGGGAGCTGCACAGAGCCCTGCCCCACAGGTTGGGCGCGGGGGCCTGTCCCCACTCACCCCACTGTCTGCCCTTGGAGGCCCTCGCGTCTCTCCCGGAGGCACTCGCGTTCTTTCCTCAGCACCTGGACGAAGGAAGGGCCCTGCTCAGTAGTCCACGCCAAGCCCACCGTGAGGGGGCTTTCCCCACACAAAGACCTCGTCCCGCCTTGCTTCCTACGCCTAGTACCTTCTCGATCTCAGCCTGCTCCCGCAGGGCCTCTGCCAGCTTGGCTGCTGACTGCTTCTCCTGCAAAGCAACCGGGCCACGTTGCAAAGAGCCCAGGTGGGACTGGCGATGCCCAGTCAGTCTGCAGGGCGCTGCGAGGCCAGCCGGGGCCAGGGAGGCAGGGACACAGGCGTCCTTGGGGGCTGGCACCACACCCAGCAGCTCTGCCCACCTAAGCGGTGTTTTCACGGGGGTTACAGACCTGGTGGAGCTCCTTCCGGGCCGCGTCTCCCTCTGCCTTCACCTCCGTCAGCTCTGCCTGGGAGAGAAGAGGCAGTGGGAGCATCTCGGTGCGGGGAGCTGGAGGACCCCCAGGGACCAGTGTGGGCTCTAGGCCCAGGGCCCTGGCTGAGACTGGGCGTCCCCAAACCACGCAGTCCCCCCCACCCCTCTCAGGGTCCCTGGGGGAGCCAGCTGGACAGCGGAGCATCTGCCTCACCTGGAGCTGCGGGAGGACTTCTTTGGTCCTCTGCAGCTGCTGGGAGCTCTGGGCTTGCTGCGCTGCCAAGGCGAAGTGCTGTGGAGATGAACCGGGGGTGAGGGCCAAGCGCGAGGGGGTCGTGGGGCAGCCAGAGGGGTGTCCGAGGGGGTGTTGGCACGGGGCTCTCGGTACCTCGGTGGTGAGCTCCTGCAGGGTGGTGCGGAGCTCCTCTTTCTCCTGCTCCTGCAGGGATGGGGACAGTGCTGGGGAGCAGGCCTTGGAGCCCCCCGTGCACACGCCCGGGCATCCCCAGGACCTACCAAGCCCCGGAGCTGCTCCTGCATTGCAGCTGTCTCCTGCTCGCTCTCCTTCAGGCAGCTCAAGAGGGTGCTGAGCTCTTCCCTCAGCCCCACGTCGGGCTCCTCAGCCCCCTCCCAGGAGCGCTGCAGCCTGCGGGGTTGAGGAGAGGGGAGGCTGCTGAGTGCAGACCCCCGGGGCAGAGATCAGGCACCCAGGCAGGCGGGTAGCACCCAGAGCCCTCCGGGACGGGTGGCAGGGCCCACCCCCCACCTCCACCCAGCCCTGCAGGGCCCCCATCGAGGGCCAAGGCGTGCAGGGGCTGCAGACAGCCTCCGGGACCCGAGTCTCAGCCCCGAGCAGGATGGAGCCATGCCCACCCATCCATCCCTTCTTCCAACGCGCTGCTAGCTGCTCGCAGGACGCCACAAGCCTGCTCCTGCTCCAGCAGCTTCTCCAGCAGGTCCCGGCGTTCATCCTGGTGCCGCCGCAAGCAGAGCTGCAAGTCCTCCAGCTCCATGGGCACAGGCATGCACTCCAGGCCGAGGGGCCGGCAGCTCCTCTGGGCCAAAGGCGCTTCACCCCCTCAGCCCGAGAGAGCCCTGCTCCCAGGGGCCGCAGGCAGCTCGGTGTCCCGAATGCCAAGGATGCTGCTCTGCCCCACTGTGAGGTCGCCCCAGCCCGCCCCGCCTTGCCCTGCCCCAGGCTGCTGTGACACGGCTGCTCTTCTCTGACCTCACTGCTCCTCTCTGGCAGCACCGCTGTGGGGCTGCTGGAGCCCGAGGGGGACCCGGGGGTTGCAGAGGCCTCAGCCCCACCCAGGGCTGTCTAGACACGGCCACCTCGACACCAGCCCGCAGGGACGTGCATTGGTGAGGGCAAGACTGCTGGGCTTTGGGGGCTCAGACCCCCACCCTCATCCCCGCTGAGAGCTTGTGTAGAGAACTGGTACTAAATGCAATGTTGTCTCGACATTGCTGCTGCTGCTGCAGAGCTGCTACTGCCAAGGCGCGTCGGGCAATGCTGCACCAGCGTCCCCAGGAGCCATCCGCGAGGTAAACAGCCTCGTGCACCTGCATGGGGGAAAAAGGGTGCAAAAAGGGCAGAAGGTCGCCTCTAGGAGAACAGCATGTCTGGCACGAACTGCACGTACACATTTGCCATCTGCGCATGAGCAGGAGACCCCCAGATGCCCCAGCCCGTTTCTGGAAGGTTCCGAGAGGGCGGACTGCGCATGACAGTTAATCTGCATGGGAAGCGAGGAAGCACCACCCAGAGGTGGGGCAAGAACCTATAAAAACTGCAGACTGGGTGAATGGGGGGGTCGGGGGGCTTGCTTGCGACGACTGAAGAACTCGAGCGGAGTCAGCGGAACCAGATGGGAGCTTCCCGCCTCTGCCCCCCACCTCCGCTGCCGCCGAGACTCCCAAGAGAATAGGACCAACGGGATGCTGCTGGATCCACAGGTGGTGATATCTATCTTTCCCTCTCTCTCTCTCTCTCTCTCTCTCTCTCTCTCTGTCTTCCCCTTTTCCTCTTTTTCCTAAACGTGTGACGCGAGACGTGTCTAGTTAGTTGATTCCATTTTGCCTTAATAAATCTTAAAAGTGGTTGGCTGGTGTCGTTTTCACCTTAATTCAGTCCAAGGGCATCACGAACTTGGTCGTTGGTCCTAAGGGGAGGGAGGTCGTCCTAAATGACTCCCTTCGGGCCGCAACATGGGAGTCCAGGGAGCCCTCTCAGATGGAGGCATCAACACGAGAGATGCACCTGCTTGGGGAGATGTTGCAGCATTCATTTCACCCAAGGGCAGAGGAGCCCAAGGCAGACACCTGAATCTACTCGGTGCTGCCAGCCCCCACTCTTTCTGGAAGGATAAGCACTCCTGGAGGAGAATCACCCTCCTGCCGGATCCACCCATGCTGTGAGGGGGGAAGTCTTGCATCAGAGGGACTGGGGTTTTGGCCAGCTTCCCTAAATTGGAGGATGGGACTTATGGATCTTTCTTGGAGACCGCCAAACACCTCCATAAAGAGATCAATGAGAGGGCAATGAATCAAGCCCCTCCACTGGACACAGTCTGCACTGGGGAACAGGAATCTCAGCCCTCCTGTTCTCTGCAGATTCTTGCAAAGCAGATCTGCGAAAGTCAGCCTGATAGTGCCAGCCCTGCTGGAACACTGCTGACGTTCTTTAGCAGAAATCATCACTAGCTGGATCTTGTTTGCAAAGTGTTTTACACGCAAAGCCTCATTCCCTCGTCCCCCCCTCTTCTGTTCACATCTCTATTTCTCCCTGATACATTTTTTCTTTTTTCCCCCACAGGAGAGGCATTGCGAAGAAATGCATGTCTCTTCCCTCCTGATATACTGATTTCTTCAGTGAGAATGTGTTTTGTGCTGGACTTCATGGGAGGGCACCAGGATTTAAGAACAGGGATGGTGGACGTGTTGAGGGAAGGGGTGATGTGGTGGCCTAGTGGGTTGAGGAGATGGGGGACGGTTGTGAAGGCCCAGCGTGGGGGCCAGTGCCATGCTCAGCATGTTTGGGGGTGGTTCCTGGCCTCGCTCAGAGGGCCTGGGCAGCACCGTGCGCAAAGGGGCACCCAGTGTCACCCAGGGAGAGGGCTCTGTTCAAGCCCTGGCAAAATGGGAGGATGCTGTTGTGGGAGGGGGAAGGGGTCTGTGCAGCACCCAGCCAAACTCGAGGGGCTCAGCTGGGGCCCTGGGGAGCTCCCCACTCCTGGCCCTGCTGTGATCTCCCCGGGCACGGTCTGGAGCAGGGTCTGCTGGGAGTGACCTGTGCAGCGGAGCTGAAGGATGCTCTGCCCCACGTGTGAAAGAGGCCCACGCTTGCTGCCCCACACGCGCACCCTCGGGCACCCCAGGCACAGGGACAGGGACCCCAGCCCTGCCTGGAGCTGTTACCCTTTGCATCCGCCCTTGTCCTTGGGCCCTGGCTCCTGTCTCTGGACGGGGAGGAAAGCTGTGCCCCCGGCAGGCACAGGCGATTCCCTCGGCGTGGGGCAGGGCAGCAGAAACGCGGCACCTCCCTTTCATCACCCTTGGGGCAGAACAACCAGCTCTAAGGAACGTCCATCACACAGCAGTCACCAAAGCCCTGACTAAATGGGACTAGTAGGGTGCAAGCAGGTAGAGCAGGTCAGAGGTACTTGGACGTTGGGCCGTATTCCGAGAAAATAACCCCGCAGGGGCCCTTTGACAGGCCTGGCCGCCAAATGGCCCTGGGGCCGCAGGGGACCATCAGTCAGGGCTCTGGCTGCAGCCCCAGCGCTGCCCAGCATCTCCCCCCTAGCCCCAGGTGTCCAGGGACAGGCGAGGGAGAGAGGGAAGGGGAGAGGGAGAGAGGGAGGGAGGAAGGGAAGGAGGGAAGGAGAGAGGAGAGAGAGAGAGGAGGGAGGGAGGAGAAAGGGGAAGAGAAGGGGGAAGGAGGGAGAGATGGAGGGAAGGAGAGAGGGAATGAAAAGAGAGGGAGGAAAGAGGGAGGGAGAGAGGGAGAGAAGAAGAGAAGGCAGGAGAGGGGGAGGGAGGAAAGGAAAGAGGGAGGAAGGTAGAGAGGGAAGAAGGGGGAAGGAAAGAGGGAGGAAAGGAGAGAGAGAGGGAAGGGAAGGAGGAGAGAGAAAGGAGGAGGGAAGAGGGAAGGAGAGAGAGGTGGAAGGAAGGAGAGAGGGAAGGAAAAGGAACAGAGAGAAAGAGAGAGGCAGGGAGGGAGGGGAGGAGCAGAGGAGGCCAGGGCAGCCCTGGGGGCACACAATTGCTCCTTTGCTCTTCTCCAGGGATGTCCCTGCTCCCGGGAGAGTCTTTCCCCAGGGAAGTGCATGGGTGCTGCCTGGCCAGCCATTCCTGGATCCAACCCTGTGCTCCTCATGGGGCTCCGAGCCGGCAGTGCTGCTCAGCAGAGCAAGTGGGCTGTGGTGCCCTGGGGCCACAGGGTGACTCCTCACTGGTCGTAGTTTTGCGTGTTGGATGCAGACCCAGCTGGATGGGCATCACTGCACCTGGTGATCCCCTACCGAGGCATCTCTTGCCCTATGGCCATGGATGATGCTCTGAGCAATCACAGGGTATTTCAAATGGCTCAGGCTGTGTTCAGGCATGTCGCGAGATCCAGCCCATGGCTTCTCATCGAAGGTGACATGGACCACTCTGCAGGATCCCTTCCCTGGGCCTCCTGGGTCCCAGCTGCCTCTTGTGGGATTGCAGAGCTCTCACTAGCCAGGACATTCACTGCTTTAGCCCTTTCCCTCTGGATGACTCCACTGGATTTTGCAAAGCTCCATTCACTGCCCATCCCTAAGCACGTGGTGCCCTTGGGGATGCCCTGTGCTCTCCTGATGGATCCATACTCCCTTCGAGAAGGACAGGCACTGGTGTCCAGCCATGTCATATGGGAGACACCACTTGACCATTCACCATCTCCAGGTGCACTGGGCACCCACAAGCGAGAGCTGAATCCAGCCCTCATTCCCTAACACATCACCTCTAAGCTCATTGCCTTGAGCCCAGGGAGAGACCTGGAAAAGCACCAGGCCCTTTCAGGGGGAAAGTCCTTGAGCACATTCTTGGCTCCAGCTTTTGAAGGAGAGCCCAAGCTTCAAGCACTGCACTGAGGAAATCTGCTTTTATTACAGAGAGGCCAGCTGTGACACTGTGACACACATTTACAGAGGACCTCTGGGTCAGGCAGACTGGGCTCATGGCTGTAAGGAAGTGGGATGAATTCCAACCCTTCTGCACAAACATGATGATCACAGCAAGAATGCCCAAAGCACAAGACTTGTCTGAGGTACTTAGAAATCACTTGTGAAGAGGGATGGGCAGCTCATTGCTGCTGCACTAAAACCAGGTGAATCAGTTTCTTCAGGGCATCCCTGAGCTCCCTGTTCCTCATGCTGTAGATGACAGGGTTCACTGCTGGAGGCACCACCGAGTACAAAACAGCCACCACCAGATCCAGGGCTGGGGAGGAGATGGAGGGGGGCTTCAGGTGGGCAAATATGATGGTGCTGACAAAGAGGGAGACCACGGCCAGCTGAGGGAGGCACATGGAGAGGGCTTTGTGCTGTCCCTGCTCAGAGGGGATCCTCAGCACAGCAGTGAAGATCTGCACATAGGACACCACAATGAAGATGAAACACCCAAAGCCTAAACAGGCACAAGCACCCCAAGTTCCCTGAGGTAGGAGTCTGAGCAGGAGAGCTTGAGGATCGGGGGAATTTCACAGAAGAACTGGCCCAGGGCATTGCCATGGCAGAATGTTACTCCAAATGTGTTCCCAGTGTGCAGCACCACACTGAGAAACCCACTGGCCCAGGCAGCTGCTGCCATTTTGACACACGCTCTGCTGCCCATGATGGTCCCATAGTGCAGGGGTTTACATATGGCAACATAGTGATCATAGGCCATGACTGTGAGAAGAGAATACTCAGCCAAAACAAAAAAGGCAAAACAAAAGAGTTGGGCAGCACATCCTGAGTAGGAAATGGCCCTGGTGTCCCACAGGGAATTGGCCATGGATTTGGGGACAGTGGTGGAGATGGTGCCAAGGTCAAGGAGGGAGAGGCTGAGGAGGAAGAAGTACATGCGGGTGTGGAGGCGGTGGTCGCAGGCTACGGCTGTGATGATGAGGATGTTGCCCAGGAGGGCAGCCAGGTAGATGTGTCAGCCTTGCCTGCAGTGGCCATGAAACAGTGGAGTTCCAGATCCTGAGTGATATGAGGAGGAAGAGTAGCAGAGCCCACACTCTGGATGTCAGAGGAGCAGACTTGGACCTACTGGTAGAGGGATCCTGTGGTAGGTAGGTCTGAAGGACAGAAGAACTCAAGAAAGGTGGCAGGTCTTTAAGGACAGCATCCTCTAAGTTCAAGAATGTCCCATACTGATGTCCAGGAGAGCAAGCAGAGATCTCAGGAGACAGAGTGGCTGAACAGGGAACTCACAACTGAACAACAGGACAAAAAGGCAGCACAGGGATGGGGAACAGAAAGCAGGGAGAGGCTGCAAAGCAGGAAGTGAGAAATGCTGTCCAGGGAAGTAGGGAAGCTGTTAGGAAAACCAAAGCGCCTTTAGGACTGAGGCTACAAGGAATGTCAAGGGCAAAAAGATGATCTGCTATTGCTTCAGTAACAGTGAAAGCATAAACAAGGATAACGTGGTCCCATTCCTGACTGGGGCAGGCAATCTGGTAACAGCAGAGGTAGATGGGTCTGGGGAACTCAATCCCTTGGCTTCAGCTCCCACCAGCAAGGTGTCCCAGGCCATTGTGCCTAGAGTCAGGAGTCCTGAGGAGAAAAACAACCAGCAGGGCCTGAGGACTGAGGCAGGAATTATTGGTACGTGTACAGGATTGGATGGGCTGCAGCTGAGGATGCTGAGAGAGCTGGCCTCTATCTCGCAAGGCCACTCTCTGTCATCTTGGAAAGCTGTGGAGACTCAGGGAGGACCCAATGACTGGAGAAGGGCAAATGTTACATCCCTCTTCCACAAAGGCCACAAGCACAACCTGGGCAACTACAGGCCGTTCAGACTCACTTTGATGAGGAGAGTGTCATGCAGCGAGCCCCCTCTGATCACGTTTCCAAGTAAAGGAAGGAGAATGAGGTGCCTGGGAACAGTCAGCACAGATTTCCTGAGGGGAAATCATGCCTCACCAACGTGATGGCTTTCTATGTTAAAAGAACTGTATTTATGGACAAACAGAGAGCAGTGAATGTCAGTTACCTCAACTTTCAGAAGGCTTTTGACACTTTCTCCCACAGTATACTTGCACACAAACGAGGCCTCTATGGTCTGAGTGGCTGGACAAGCAAATGGTCAAAGAACTGCCATCATAGTTGGATGATGGGGCTCCTCTCGCTGCTGAAACAGTGCTGATTAGGGGGGGTCTGGACTATCTCGGGGTCCAGATCATATTCCCTTTGTCTGGACCTTGGGAAATAACACCTACTATCACTGCTGGGGCAGTACTGATTTGTCAGGGCCTTGAGAGACAAGGGCAGGACCCGAAGAATGAAGACATATCCACCAGCAGAAACCACAACAGTAAACAACCTATCGAGGGACCCAATAGGGAGCAGGAGACCCCAGACCTAAATATTACTATTGGTCCAAACTACTGTGTGAAGGGTGGAGAGCTTAGATTGGAAAGTATCATTGCCCAGGGATTTCTTTGTTCGGGGTCCCTCTTTGGAGGCACCCAGCCTGAGCTGTAATTCGAACGGAGTCAGCAGAACATCACTGGACTCGGACTGGTGGTAGCCAGCTCTTTCTCTCCTTTTCCATCTTTCTCTATCTTTTCCCCTTACCCTTGTCCCCCTCTTCCCTTCGCCTCTCCTTCGCCTTTCCCCACCTTTTCTCCCCACTTTGTGGAAAATAATGTTAAACGGTTGTACGATATTTGACCGGTTTTAGCGTCTTAATCTCGTCCTTGGGATCGTAACGAAACCCCCCCGATATTGGATCGGGACAAGGGATGGGGTTGGATTTTAAATTCTGCGCCCCGATTGCTACATGAGCAAACTGTAAACCCTGACTGATAAAGAGTGAGCCCCACTAAAGAAAGGAATAACCCGTAACTCCTGGGTGAGAGACCCTCAGCAGCAAGCTAAACAATCAACCTTAAGTGAAAAATTCCAAACCCTCAGCTTTAAGCAACAAGCACCAAAGCACCCAAAGCTGTTTCCAGAGCATGGAAACAGTCAAGAGAAGCCAAGGAGTTTTGCCCGCAGCTTAGGAAGTTTTCCCTTCCTTTAGAAGTACAGCAGAACAGGAAGACAAGCACCAGAATTGCATTACAGTTGCTGTTTAGAGGCTTGGTTTTAGCCACCATTCAAATGTGAGCATGTGCAAGCGTCACTCCACGGGACTGCACTAAGCTGCACTTGCACTGAACCTACCTGAAAGCCTGCAAGCACTAATTCATCTCCGGGTCAGGCAATTAGTATGTTTGGTCCTCTCAGCTCCATGGGCAAACGGCCACAGCCAGCGGCGCCAGTGACCACGGCTAGGGGACGAACGCCTCGCACCTCCCAGCCCCACTCGCGTACGATGCAGCCCAGGACTTAGCCGTGTCCACGCCGCAAGTCAGAGCTCATCCTCCACAGCCGGCCGCGCATCTCCGCAGAGCTCCCAGCTGCGACGAGGCTCCTTCGACTGCCCGACTGGGCTTCAGCACCTGCAAAGAGGCCAGAGCGGTTACCGAGAGGCCGGGCAACTGCACGGCCCTCCTACTAGAGCTGCTCCCTAGTCCAAGGCCCGTGATTGTTCCCACAGTCGTGACCGACCCTCCCGTGCTGCTTCAGTCACCCTCTCTGGCACTGCTTCATCGCAAAGATGTCAGAGCGGCTCTCACACACAGGCAGGCTCGCTCAGGCACCCGGCCACCTCCAGCCTTCGCTAGATGGTCCTCTGCAGGGAAACTGCCTCTGACGGACACTCTCAGAAAGCACTGTCCAGCCAAGGCAGGATAAAAACTGAGGCCTCCAAAAACTCCAAACTCCAGAGAGACGGAGCTGATGGGTTATGGTAGGTTGTGGTTTTGCTGTGTACTCTGGCGCTGTTGCTCGTACACACGTAACCCCATTTCTCTGCTATAGCAAAGTTACTTTTGTAGCTGGCTCCTAAAAGGAACTGTAACTTGCGACAGCAAAAATCCCGTCTGACGGCAGTGGTAACCGGTAGCTCTTCGCGGCAGCATATAGTCATTGCCCGAGGTTCCGAACACCTAGGATTAACACAATCTATAAATACAAAAATACTGCCGCTACAGAGTGTAAAGCCAAGCCAAGATTTCTGCAACCAAAAAAGAAAAACCTCTTTGCGTCTGACAGAACGAGCCGTACACACCAGTGCCTGTAGCTCAAGGCTAGTGACCCCTCCCAGGCGACGCTCTTCTGGCAGGCTGCGGATCCGAACTCCTCCCGTCCTGCCTAAGAGTCTCCGCTGGGACACGACGACTTTGCCAGCCAGCGCCTGTTGATGGAGGCAGAGTAAAATCCATCACCCTGCAAAAGTACAGAGCAAAGAAAGAAGAAAAAAAAAATCAAAGCTCTGCAGAAAATCCTAAGAATCCAAAGCTGTCTGCAAGCACAAAAGCGGATCTAATACGCACACGAGCAAGGTAAACGAGAATACATGAGCCACGAATACCGCTTCCCCCAGCCCCGGGTTTGGAAGCTATGGCGACAGTCGGGCTTGCCATGACAGGGAAGTTAGACTAAGCAGCCGCTAGAGATTAATCTTTCAGAAACCTTCTGCGTCCGCATTTCTGGCACAACCGTGCTCTGCCCCTCCATCCATTCAGGCACACGCCAGAAGATCCACTGCTTGTAACACTTGCACAGTAACCACCCCTCTGCCCCCGCTCGTTAAGATCAGCGCCTGCTGTGCCACTTGGATAGAGGATACTCTGCTGTCTCTTCATTTCCCTGACGTTACTACTTTAGAAGGAACTGAACAGATTGGATTGCCCCTGTGCGATCAAAGCTAAAAGTCTCAAAGACGCTTATCAGCCCAGATTGCCGCTAAACAGTCTTTCTCACAGCCAGAGAATTTTTGTTCTGGCCCCAAAGGGGACGTAAGGGTGACGCTACCGGCACTCACTTTCCTTTACCGCCATTTTCTAGCGGTGCTGCTCCCACGGAGTCAGCAGATGTGGAAAGCATTACCGAAAAAGGCTTTCCTTGTCCTGGGAATTTGAGGGCAGCAGGTTTTACAGCCACTTCTCCCAGTTCAGTGAAAGCAGCGTCACGTTCCGTGTCCCAGCTCCATTCATGACTCCCTCCCAGTACTTTCCACCACGGTCTGCTGATACCGGCAAAGCCACGTTAACGCTGCTGGAGGAAATTAAATCTTCCTAAAATTGCTCCAAGTTGGAACTGATGAGAAGGAGCCTTAATTCCACAAGGCTTTAACCCTTCTTCTATCCACCGTCTTCCTGTTTCCCCAAATACCATTGCCAGGTAACTAACCTGGGGCTCGCACTCATTGAGCCTTCCTGAAATTGATCTCTTAGTTTTACACTTCAGACACTTCTCTCTCGCTCGCTTCCTCTTCAGTAAATCTGGTCACTTGACTACCAGTCCCCTAAGATAATAATTTGCTGTCTCGCAGCTCTTAAAAGTATGACGCTTCATAGACACGTAAAGTCACACGCACAGATGAATGTACGCAGCATACGTCTCGTAACGCGTACAGACCTTCCATTATATGTTGGTGATCTATTATTCCAATCACTATTAACAGCGATCCTTCCTCGCCAGGAGGAACGGGCTTTCCCTTTTTCTAGCAGAGGGAGACAGCTTTCACTTGGCTCCATTTGATTTTATTACTTCAGCTTGCTTATATTCATATATAGTCTCTTCAACTTCAGCCACGGCAATTAATCTAAAAAAGTAAGTATTACATCTTTTCCTTTCCATAGCTGCATGTACGATAACAAAACAAAAGAGAAACAGCCAAAGCAAAGCTAAGGCAGATACAGGTAACAGCAGCCACAGGGTAGGAATGGGTTACTTAGTCCTCAGCGCTGCCTCGGGGAGGCCGAAATAATGACTAACAGTCATTATCGATAGTTACCTTAGTTACCCGTGCCAGAACGCCGCCTCCTGTAGCAGTTCCTGGTGATATCGAGGGTCCACTGCATTTTGGCTTCCTTGTCTCATCCCGTCCCTTCGGTATTAATCACAAGAAAATGCTTGTCCGTCTCTTCTCTTTGTCAGCATTTGCTGTCCTTGGTGCCATCTCTGTAAGAAAGCGATAAACTCGCGTTTTACTTTCAGGGAAACACTTAGGTTTACGCATGATCTTTTTCTCTTTACCCTGTTTTCTCCCCCCCCTCCCTTTTTTTTCCTTCTTTCCCTTAAAGGAAAGATGTTAACACGGCACGTTACATCATACGTTACAGGGTAAACAGTCTGGAAACGTTACATACAGCAATTAGGGCTAGGTTATTAGGCAGGCGGGCACATCGCCTAATACTTACCTAACGCCATCTTCCATGAAACCTTATTTTTATTCTGCTTCGGTATTACTGTGACTGTTCTCAAACCCTTGTAGACGCGCACTTAACTGACAACACTCTCGATCTTTAACTACGTGGAAGAACGATAGCCCTTGATTTGCCCGTCTCCGTTTCAAACCTATTACCTTTTCGAGACAGCGCCTAGATTCCTCTTACGCTCGGATGCTGGCCTCACAGGCGACGACCAAAACGAACAACCGGATCCCCAGGTCTCGCTGCTTCTCTTCGAGATGTCCCCCTTCGGTGGACTACCCTGCCAAACAAACCAAAAAGACTGCCGAGGCCGCGAGGGTATCAGGTGTTTGGACCACTTCTCCAAGGCTTTTGGGGTGATTGACGTAACCGCGGCGGTAATTAAGAGTCCCCATTGTCCCACAGGCTGGAGCAAGACATTGCTGCTGCTCTGAGGAGCTGCCTAAAAGCCACGCTGTTTTCTGTAGCGTCACTGGGGCTTCCCAGAGCCCATTGGTGTTCTCTTTGGCTTTTCCCGAGCCTTTTAGGTTTTTTAGGCTATTCCTTAGCCCACCATTTCATGGCAATGGTCTCCTTAAACATTGTGCACAGCACGATTATCCCAGATCAGCCACATCGTATACGTACAGAGGCTTCTCAGAGGCGGCTCAGAAGAAAACAGAGAAAAACCTCTTTGTCATCTGTGCATCCACCCGTCAACACCCTTCACAAGGAAGCGCTGTAAACTCCCGGTTCCCTAAAGCGGGACTGAGTTGAGGCAGAGACGCAGATCACATCCCATCTTTGTTAGAATGCCTCACTGCTGGGGGGACCGGGCCTGGGAGTGGTTTTAGGAATGTTTGGGGCTTTGGACAGAGTACAGGGGAAGGTCTGGAGTCAGTGACAATGTTGCGGCAGGGCTCAGAGGTGTTGTGGGGCCTGTGCGGGTGTTGGAGCAGGATTTATGGGTGGTTTAATGGCTTTGGGGGGGGCTGGTTGCAGGAAGGGTGGGACTCTGCGGGGCCCTCGGGGTGGGGGTGCCATCCCAGATATGTAGGGAGCGCACAGGGGTGCCCCACGTGGCTGTCAGCTCGGCGGGAGGAGCCACCGGTCTCTCACCCCACCAGACGGGGGTGGGGGGGGAGGGGAGAGGAGGAGGAGGGATCTATGAGCTCGCACAGAACGCCAGAGGAGGCAGCAGGGAACTCACCAAGGGCCCCGCATCCCAGAAGAGCTGCCAAGGAACCCGCGTCCCAGACGAGAGGAGGCATCAGGCTGCCGTGCCGCTGCTGGACACATCCAGACCCCCGCGCAGACACCCCCACACACACTCCTCCAGGCTGCGTCCGCAGGGGCGAGCGCACGCCCTGGCCCGCGCTGGGGAGCAACCGCGGCCCTACAGGCGACACACGCAAAAGGGAGAGTCAGAGCCGCGCTCCGGCAGACCCGGCGCGGCGCGGCGCAGCGCGGAGCCAGGCCCGACCCCTCCCCCCGCCCCGCCGCCTCCACGCAGCGACGGCCCCACCAGCCAGGACACAGCCCGACGCCCGCGGCCACCCAAAAGTACACCCTCGCCTCACCAGGGCCCCCACATGCTCGACTCCAGGCGGCCTCTGCCCTCGCCCGCCGCCGCCCAGCCAAAACACCCGCCCTGCTCGCCGCCATCTCGCTCCCTGCTGCTGCGCATGCGCCGCCGGCCGCCAAGTGCGCGCAGCCGCACCGCGCACGGGCTGGCTACGGACCGCGCGGGAGGGGCGGGGGGGAGCGGCAGCGGCAGCGGCAGCGGCAGGGAGGCGAGACCCGCAATGGCGCCCTCGCGTGGTCGCAGCGCCGCGCTGCAGCCGGCCGGCTCCCGCGGGCGACCCCGGCGCTCAGGCCGAGCAGCGAGCGCCCCGAGGCTGCTCTGCCCGCGCCCGAGAGAGCGGCGGGGATCCGCGAGCAGGCGCCGGGGCTGCGCCGGGGAGGGAGTGCCGCGGAGCAGCTCCGAGACGGCACTGCCCGTCCCCGCGCCCCCAGGAAGCACCGAGAAGGAAAAGCCCTCTCGGGAAAAGCGCTCCCGGTCCGCGAGCACCGGGCAGGGGGCACGAGCGCGGCCCCTTCGCTTACCCGTCCCCGAGAGAGCGGAGAGTAGCGGCCAACGCGGCGACCGGCAGCGCACACGTGTGCGCCGGCTGCCTGCACTGCTCTTCGCACGCAGCGGTGGCCGGCGGCGGCTGCAGTGCTGCCTTGTCGGCACGCGAGGACAGCGGTGAGCGGGACGGAACGCAGTGCGCGTGCGCAACGCCGCTGAGCGTGCAGTGCCGCTTTTCAGACCCGCGATGGCAGCAGTGAGCGCGGCGGAACGCAATGCGCATGCGCGCTCCCTTTCGCTGCAGTACCGCCTTCTCCCCAGGGTCAGGGTCCACTCAATAAACAAAATGGTGTGATAAATGTTGTAATATGCTCCAAGTGCCTTCGTATAAGAGAACGACATCAAAATGAGGTATTATTGCATTTAGTCTCCACTACACGTGCTACCCCAGCACCACGGACTTGCTTTAAAGGATCAGTGACGTACGCGGTCTGGCAGTAATTAATATTCACGGAATGAATATGCACTCGATCAAGTAGGAGTGTTCATAAAAAGCTTTGCCAGGGCGTCGCTAGGTAACAAACCTAGACAAGCAGCTATTTGCCCTGATCCTTCGGCTTACATTTCTTCTGCTGGATGTAGTCAAACGTACCTGAACGCAGTGGCCTTGCGAGGCAGTGACGCGGTGTCTGTGGGGCGGCTGTTCCAGGGTCCTCGGACAGCAACGGTGCTGGTCGACTTTCCCCTGCGCTGCACAGCAGGACAGCTCCGCACCGTGCCCTCCCAGCACCGCCGCTCCTCCCAGCGGCTGCCTAACTGGCCCCAGTCCTGAGCAAAGCTACGACTCCCAGGAGCCCGCAGCGCCCCTCATTCTCTCCCTGGCCTCTCCATTTCCAAGAGGGACAGCCCCAGCCCCCGGGAACAACCCTGCCCGGTCACAGTGCTGTCCGAAAAGTGGATTCATTGCCCCGTGTGCACTAAGCCAATAATTACACGCTCAGGAGAGACATTTGCTTATTTGTTTCGGAGTTGCGCAAGCCTGGGTGCTCGGTGGTTTCCCACAAATCGAGCGCACCCCCCCCCCCCCCCCCGCCCCGGCTTTCCAAGTAACATTTACACAAACAAATTGCTAGGTTTGCAACTTTCCCTTTTACACCGATTGGTTAGTGATTTACATACAATTCTAATATTGCTTACACACCATTTTACTACTACGCATGCTCAGGGGAGGGGTCGTCACCCGGGCACGGGTCTTTCTGACCTATGGGCGTGATCTTTTTGTATTACAGCGAGGACAGTTCAGTTAGGGGATACCTCGAATTCTTTTGCTAAATTGGCAATGTATGCATAGAAAACAAAACATTTTGATTTACAGTTTCTTTAAGGCTTTAGCAATTCCAGGATGGCCTTGATTAAAGAATTATTTCCTCCCAGGAAATAGAGAGGTTCTCCTCATCTGCCTAGTTTAAACAGCAGGAACACTCTTTCTGAGCTTCCAAGGTTGTCTTGCAACACCACCAGAGATGGAAAATGCTTCCTGCCCTGTACCGGGGAAAAACAGGGGCATTCCACTGTCCCGCGTGACCTGTGGGGACTCAGGCACGAGTGACACATGTCCAGTAAGGAACAGACCCAGCGGGCCAGTGCTGCAGGGCTGAGAAGGCACCGGCCCCTGGAACTACAGCTCCCGGCCTGCCACAGAGCACGACGCGGCCGGCTGGTGGGAGCCCCGCTGGCAGGGACCTGCCCGCCCCCGCCACCTCGAGAGGCGCAGCATGGTCACCCAGTAGCCCCGTCTGAGAAGACTACACCTCCCAGCATACCGTGCACGTGAAAATGGCGGCCCGGAAGCCCAGTGCCGGAAGACGACTGCTCCCGGCATGCCGTGGTGAAAACTACGGCTCCCCGCATGCCAGGCAGACAACTCCCCCCCCCCCCCCCCCGCCCCCGCAGCACTAGGGGAGGTTTGACCCTCGGGAGATTCCGTTCCTTTATGGTTATAAATAGCTGATGGGCGGGTGTTAGATTACAGCATGTGTAGAAGATTTTTTAGAGAATGTCATCAACCAGAAAGACCCAGAACATATCTTGTATTTGCACTCTCTTACCAGCACCACTTTGTCTGCCTGTCTAGTTGCAGTGTCCTTAAATGATGGCAGCTATAAGCAACTTTTGCCCCCTGGTCTCCAGGACGGGCTCTTTAAACAAGTGGTGTTCCTTCTGATGGAGCCCAGAGTGACCTACCACTGGCTTCCTAAGTGTGTGGTGATGTACATATTTGTGGTACAATGCTGAAGTAAGCCTTGTTAGCAAGACTATTTGTATCATCAGAAGACAAATACAGTGCAGTCTTCTTGTCTGAAAAGCGGATTCATTGCACGGTGTGCAATAAGCCAATAATTACACACTCAGGAGAGACATTTGCTTATTTATTTCAGAGTTGCGCAAGCCTGGGTGCTCGGTGGTTTCCCACAAATCAAGCACACCCCCCCCAACTTTTCAAGTAGCATTTATACAAACAAGTTGCCAGATTTGCAATTTTCCCTTTTACACTGATTGGTTAGTGCTTTCTTCATTCCCCGGGTCCCACTCCTGTCTCTCACGGTCCTGATGAGGGGAGATAGTAATTCCAGCAATTAACACTGCCCCAGCAGGGACAGTAGGTGTTATCTCCCAAGGTCCTGACGAGGGGGAGATAGTCCAGACCCCTTAACTAACTTTGTTTCAGCAGTGAGAGGAGGCTTTGCTTCCCAAGGTCCTGGCACCCAAGCAGGCCTTATTTCAAAGCCTGGACATCCTCCCTTTCAGAGTGTGGGGCACAGGAATGCAGACTGCTTGTAACTCCCTTATCTTTCCAGCCTGCACCAGCTCTGGGGCACTTTCTTACTGAACTAGGAGTGCGGCCTAAGGCTTCAGCCAATTTAGCTACTCATGCTAAGCAAGTGTGCGGCCTAAAGCTTCAGCAAATTCATGCTAAGCAAGTTTTATCTAAGTGGCTACCTCTAGACAGCTTCAGACTTAATGCTTCTTTTTAGAAAAGAGAGATAGAAGTTATGCTAATCGACCTGGTTCAAACATTCTTTCTGAGCTTCCCAGGGTTGTCTTGTAACAATTCCCCCCTTTGAGACTTACATGATCATTTTCATATTAGTCTCCTTCTTTTAAATTTTTTCCCTTATTAACTTGGTACAACATCTAGAAATGCATTGAATCACTACATAAACACATACAAAAACTAATAACACCATCCCCCAAATTGTTAAACACTTTTTAACCCATGAGCTTACCTCAGGGAACCAGGAAGTCAACCATTTCCATGTTTCTTCAAATCCAAAAGAGCTATCATCTTTCTGAACCCCATGTAAGATTTCAGTCTGCTTCCAGATTTCATTGAGATCGGTAGAAATTCTCCCGCTTTGATCCACATATACCACAGCAACTAGTATTTATTACTGTACATACTCCTCCCTGAGATGCCAAGAACATATCTAGAGCCATTCGGTTTTGGGTACTTATTTTAGCAATTTCTGAAACCTCCTCTTGTAAAGCTACAATGGCATCAGAGGTTTTATTCCCTGTTTGCTCAATAACTGCTGAAAGATTTACTCTTGCTTTTTCAAGTTCACTCACTCCCACTTGTGGAAACAGCCACCTTGCGAATGAATGAAACCAAGTAGGTCGACCTATTAAAGGCTCATTGACCCTCTTTTGTCTCCTCATGAATGTTCTTAAACACCATTTTTGATCTTTATTACTCAATTCTTTTGTTACAGTAATGTTAGGGATGCTTGCCCCTAAAGTACCTGTCCCTGACCAATTAGGAGGTAGCACTTTTCGTGCCTTGTTCCCACACAACCAATACCATCCACTACCTTTTGGAACACGCCATCCATTGAGCTCCTTACTTGGCCACTTATAACCTATTTCGGGTACCCGAGAGCAATCTTCATAACTTCCTACCTTAATGGCTCCAGTACAGTTGATCAGCTGTTTTCCGTAAAGTAGAGTTTTCTCCCAACATTTATTACTCTTATGACATCTTTGGATACATTGATAATAATCTCCTGTCACACTCTGGACTTCCCATTCCTGTTCTGTTGTTTCATCATATTTCATTTGAGCACTGTCATTTCTTATCTGTTTTATAAATTCCATAAAGGAAAAATTAAGAGGCACTCCAGGTAGCGGGAAGCCCTTGTTGGAATGTTCAGGGAAGTGGGTACACACCCAACAATCCTGTTATGGAAATTAGGCTTCTCGGCCACCATAACAGGGCCCGACCCTAGGTTCCTGCAGAAAAGTTCAGAGCCAAATCAAAGCAAATTAAATAATTAAATTTTAATGACATGCGTGCAGTAATTACAGCTCGAGCTGGGTGCCTCCGAAGAGGGACCCCAAACAAAGAAATCCCAGGGCAATTACACTTTCCAATCTAAGCTCTCCACCCCTCACGCGGTAGTTTGAACCAATAGTCATATTTAGGTCTGGGGTCTCCTGCTCCTTATTGGGTCTCATCGCTGTCCCTAGGTAGGCTGTTTATCTTTACTGGTGCGGTTTCTGCTGGTGGATGTGTCTTCATTCTTCGGGTCCTGCCCTTGTCTCTCAAGGCCCTGACAAAGAGGTGTTGTTCCAGCAATTAGCACTGCCCCAGCAGGGACAGTAGGTGTTGTCTCCCAAGGTCCTGACGAAGGGGGTATAATCCAGACCTCGAGATAGTCCAGACCCCCTAATTAACACTGTTTCAGCAAGGAGAGGAGGCTTTGTTTCCCAGGGTCCTGGCGCCCAAGTAGGCCTATTTCAAAGCCTGGACATCCTCCCTTTCAGAGTGTGAAGCACAGGAATGCAGACTGCTTGTAACTCCCTTATCATTCCAGTTTGAACCAGCTCTCAGGCCCTTTTCTTACTGAACTAGGTAAAAGTTCATTATTTTATCTAAGTGCGGCCTAAGGCTTCAGCAAATTTAGCTACTCATGGCTAAGGAAGTTTTATATAAGCTGTGCTAAGCAGCTACCTCTGGACAGTTTCAGCTCAATATTCTTTAACAGTCCCCCCCTCTTTTTTATTAAGCATCCCTGCTAATACTTTAAACGGAGTTCTCGAAGCCTTTGGAGGCGTACTATCACTTTCCATAATCTTATGTATAATATGATCGTAAGTAATAGGCATAACACAGTTAAACTTTACACAGTTACTACTCCATGCAACACGTGATTATAAATCCCTGTTGCAGTTGGTGAGCAGGTGACCATCCGAGGAGAGTTTCCCAGCCATGATGTTCTCTGTCCCTTTTTACCCTTTCCAAGACGTGGTGTATCTCTTCCGCATCATGATGAACAGTGATTAGAGTTTTCTGTCCACTGCTTTGGATGCGTTCTAGCAGTCGACGCAGGTCATCACGTTGTAGTAGTTTCTTCACCAGTGTGAGATTCATTCCAGTGGGGGCAGGTAGTAAATTTTGAATTGTGTAACTAGATTGTAACAATTGATAAGACGTAATAGGAGCCGAATAATTAAAATCACATCCCATGATTCTGGTAAAGTTACAAATACAAATATTTGAGTGATTACTTGTATCTACAACAATGCCATCTATGAATGTAAGATTACAAAGTGTTCTTACACATACACATCCTTTTTTAACATACACAAGTACAGTTCAACTTTAACAGCAAAATAAGAACATAGTATGACAGTATATGGCCTGTTCCGTTTAGGTTTTAACTTGGATTTTTGTGAAAATACTTTAACTAAAACTTCATCCCCAGGCTGTATATCAGGCACCTGTATTTCAGGTGGTGTGGATTGATATCATTGAGCATATATATATTTTCAAAGATTTTCAAACCTTTTTTGAATACTTAGAACATACTGGGCTAGTTGTTCATCTCCGTCTAACAGGCTGGTCTTAGCTGGAATAACAAGTGCTTAGCATAGCTAAATGTCTCCCGAAGAGAATTTCTGCTGGTGTTAGTCCTATGGGTTGCTGTGGGTGAACTAAATTTCGGTCTCAAAGTTTTGCAGTGCGCCTTATGCTGATCAGGCTGTGCACCCCTCCTCCGGCCGGACCGAGCTGGGACTTAAACCCAGTCTAACCCTGGGGATGGGACTCCTACCTGTCCCCCTGGGGATGGGACTCGCGCCCGTCCCCCTGGTACGCCTTACGGTGGCCAGTCCGCGTACCCCCCTTCAGTGCACTGTTACCAGAGCAGAATTTAGAATTTAGGCGGGAGTTTAAGACTCACTCTCAGTGCCCCTTGCTGCCAAAGATCCCAGGTGAACTCACCCGATGGCGCCAGATGATCGTTTGGAAACGAGAGGCCCCGACAGTGGTCGCCTAGGGTCCCATCTGGGGCGCCAAACTGTTATGGAAATTAGGCTTGTCGGCCACCATAACAGGGCTCGACCCTAGGATCCCGCAAGTGAAGTTCAGAGCCAAATCAAAACAAATTAAATAATTAAATTTTAATGATGCATGTGCAGTAATTACAGCTCGAGCTGGGTGCCTCCAAAGAGGGACCCTAACATAAACAAATCCTGGGTAATTATAGTCTTTTCGACTTACATTTCCCACCCCTCACGCGGTAGTTAGACCAATAGTACTTTTTTGGTCTGGGGTCTCCTGCTCCTCATTGGGTCTCATCGTCATTCTGAGGTAAGCTGTTTTTCTCCTTATTTTTGTTTTTTGCAGTCTCTGATGACGGTTCTACTTCTGTTTTGTTGGGTCTGGCGGTTGTCTCCCAAGGTCTTGTTCTCCCAATTGTTTTGGAGTCTTCCCTCTCGGAGTCGGTGACACAGGTGCGCAGACTGCGTGTGGCTTCCTTATTTTCCCAGCCTGAATGAGCTCTGAGGCACTTTTTTTTATTAAACTAAGTAAAGATTTGTTACCCTTCCCACGCTCGGCCTAAGGCTTCAGCAAATCTAGCCACTCATGCTAAGTGCAGCAGGGCAAGCTGGGGCGGACTGGCTGGAGAGCAGCTTTGCAGGAAAGGACCTGGGTGTGCTGGTGCTCAACAAGTTGACAAGAAGGAAACAGGGTGCTCTTGTAGCAAAGAGAGTCACCGTTATCGTGGGTTGTATCAGCAAGAGTACAGACAAGTGCAGGGCAAGTGCAGTGGGACAAACAGAATACTCTGCAGTCTCCACCAAAAAAGAGGAGGGTCTTTTGCTGACAGCCCTTGTGGCATAGAGGGCATCAGGGTTGGAGACACCCCTTCCAGCCAAGGGGCAGTTGCTGGGCACTCAAACAAAGGTTTCAGTCGGGGACCTCAAAGCTCTGGGACCAGTGTGGAAGGCAGCAGTGAGTGGCAGCCCTGCCGCTACACTGAGAATTTCATTCTGTTGGGCTAAACCAGGACCCCAGGGACTCCCTGCAGCCGGCTGGATGGGCACAGATGGGACCTGGCCCTTCCTGTTCCTCCCGAGCATGTCATTCAAGGAAGTGCTGGAAGAACAGGCCTGGAGGGATCCTCATGGCACTGCATTGCCTGTGGCTGTGATAACTGATTGTGTCCCTCCTGCAAACGCTTCCCGGGTCAGGTGCTTGGGGACAACCATCTGGCAGTGCTCATGGGAATCCATCAGGACCATGCCCTGTGTGTGGGCAAGGGGACCTCAGGCACTTGTCACCCTGTTGGAGAGCAGCTTGGAGAGCAGAGAACTGGGGGGAGGAAAGAGAGGTCCCATGGCTGGCAGAGTGAAGGTGCTGCTGTGTGCCTGGGGCCAGGGCACTGCCACCTCCGAGGCCCTCTCCTAGCTCCTGAGAAGCTCTTGCAGAAGCAAGCAAACCCCGGAGATCAACCTTCCCCACATTGCTGGGAGTCAAGGAGAGGGTCACTTCTGTGAGAGAACATGACAGGCCAGGAGCAGGCACATGGCTGGGGTTTGTGCTTGTGAGGTCACTTCTGCCCCAGGACCTGATAGGCCAGCAGCAGGCACAGGGCTCACATATGGGGCTGTAAGGTCACTGCTACCTCAGAACCCGGCAAAGGGCTTCAGGGCTGATTGTGAGGTCACTTCTGCCTCAGTACCCGATTGGTTGGTGTAGGTTCCTGGAAGTCACCTGTGCCTGTGCTGCTGTTAGGCCAGAACCAGGTTAATTGGCACAGGAGACTGTCCTGCAGGGCAGAGAGGCCATGGATCCCTCGTGGATCTTCAGGGACAACGTCCTCAAAGCCCAGGAACAAGCCAGTGTGATGTGATGGGAGTCAAGCAGGGCCTGGCAGGAGAACCGCATGGATGACCAGGGGCACCCTGACTTAGGAGTTCAACCACAGGAAGGAAGTTCCCGGAGGGTGGAAGGGGGAAGAGGCTGCCCAGGAGGCAGACAGAAACCTTGCCTGTGGGTGCAGCAATGGAGTTAGGAAAGCCAAAGCTCAGCTGGAGCTGGAGCGGGAGCTTGCAAGGGGTGGGGAGGGCAACCAGGAGGGCTTTTGTAAGCCTGCTGGCAGCACAAGGAAGGCAGCTAAGGAGAATGTCCTCTCACTGCTCAGTGGGGCAGGGGACATAGTGACAAGGACAGGGAAAAAGCTGAGTCTCTCCTTGTCTTTTCTACCTTCCATACCACTGGCAAGGTCTGCCCCCAGGCCCCCCTGGTCCCCAAGGCCCTTAGTGCCTGTGTGACATTGCTCTTGATTGTCTTTGAAATTTCCAGGCAAGCAGGGAGGTTCCTGCTATCTGGGAAAAGGCAGACATCACACCCATTTCCAGAGAAGGGCAAGAGGAAGAATGCAGGTCAGCTTCATGTGAGTCCCTGGAAGGAGATGGAGCAAATGCTCCTGGAAACCATCTCCAAGCATCTGGAGGGCAAGGATTGGCAGAGCCAGCATGGGCTGACCAAAGGCAAATGGAAACTGTGCCTGACCAACCTGATTGCCTTCTACCAGAAGACTGTGGGCACAAGGGGAAAGCAGGGGACTTGGTGTGCCTTCATTTTGGCAAGGCCTTTGACACAGTCGTCCATGTTCTACCTGTAGCCAAACTGTTGAGATCTGCACTCGATAAATGAACCATAAAGCAGGTGGAAGACTGGCTGGTCCATCAGGCCCAAAGGCTGTGATTAGTGGTACGAGGAGGCCAGACTGGTGTCTGGTTACTGGTGGCATCCCTCCATGATCAACACAGGGGGCAACACTGTTGAACTTCTTCATTAATGGCCTGGACCATGGGGTGGGCGTGCACTCTTCGCAATTTTGTGGACTATGTGCAATTGGAGTGAGCCCCTGAGCAAGCTCATTTAGTTCCCTCTGTGTTGAGGAGGTAGGTTGGACTGGGGCGTATGACGTCCAGAGGTCTCATCCATCCTAAGCGCTGTGATTCAATCACAATGAGTGTTTCTTGGGAGAGCTCTGTAAAGACAGACTAGGCCGAGGAAGAAGACAGGGCAGAGAGGCAGAAGAGAAAGGAAGTATGTCAATATAAATAGAGTTGATTCTCAGCAGAAAATTTCCCCATTCAAAGTGCTGGTAGCAAATATGACATGACGAAAAACTGTACGTGTATATGTATATACTCAAACAGAGATAGTAATTACTGACTTTACTGTTATGGCATAGAGTTCTTTGAATAGGTGAACTTTTGACTAAAAGTTTACATTCAGGCCTTTATTAATTGGGGCACCTACAGAGGCTACTGCTGCCCGAGATGCCCTGGGGTCACTGTGTTCCCAGGTGGTGCTGGGAAATGTGATCCAGGAGCTACAGGAACCTTTCTGGAGCATTTTCTGAGCTGGTCACCAGGAGAAGTCTCTCAAGACCTCTCAGGGAGACACCTTATTTCTCTCCATTGCCTAGAAAGGGAAGTGCAGGCAGCTGGATTAGGCAGAGACATCTGCCTTGAAGGGGTCTGGCACTGGGTGAGATCAGCCTCCTCCCTGTTGCTGCCTAAAATCAGTTACACTTCATTGACCGTCCCGGGAGTGTGGCTAGGTGTTTATGGCCTCCTTTAAAACAGCACTGCAACACAGGTGTGTTGAGATCAGTGCCAATTTGGCCATCCAAAGATATCTCATTATATTGAAGCTGGTCACCCTGTTTTCTGCTACTGGTCAAGAGAGCTCAAGCCCTCAGAGTGCGCCTTGCTCTTTGGAACGAGTGAGGAGTGGCATGGAGAGCCCTGGGCAGGGAGTGGTTTTGGTGAGCCCTGGATTCTGTGTGAGAAACAGGGTTGCCTTTTTTAATGGTGTAGGCCTGATTAGAACAGAAATGTTTAGAAAGTGACAATAAACCTGAAATGAGAAAGAAATTAAAGAAAATGAAAGCAAAGAATTCTTTTTTACACTTTTCAGCTTTTAACAGTCTGTATTCTTATAATCCTCCTGCTGGTGTTGGGGGGGGGGGGGGGGAAATACTCTGCATGTGTGTGTATGTGTGTGTGTGTGTGTGTGTGTGTGTTTTGTAAAGGAAAGTGATTTCCAGACCTGGGGTGAGATGCAGTGACAGGGACATGGACATGTGGTGCCTTTGTAGGTGCCTTGGTCCCCTCTGCCCAGCCTCCGTCTGCAGCTCAGAGGGGCTCCCGTCTCCCGCAGGTCAACTCTGAGAGCTGCCAGGCCCAGGCAGGTACCTCACATACACCAGGGCCTCTCCAAGTGCCACTGGGTGCTTGTGATTAGACACCTGAGCTCTGTATGAAAAGGTGAGGGACTGTTTAAAACTGTTTTAAAAATATGAACACCTTTTCCTCAGCTGAAATAATTCAATAATTTTAATAAATTGTCCATGTTTTCCCTTGAGGAACTCCTGGAAATCTTTAGGAAGGGTCTGAATCCCAGGAGAAGAAATATTAGTCTCCCTCAAACTTGCATTATCACTGCTCTGTCAAGGTACAAAATCTGTACAGAGGAACTTTCCACTTTTCCACTTCTCCTGCTCCTCTTCCTCTTTATTCACTCAGCTACCTCTCATCTCTCTCGTTGCAGCTCTGAGCTTGAGCTTGCCTCCTCTTTCAGGAGTCTCATTGTCTCTTTAGACAACTGAATTGTGTTGCTATCTCTCCTTTCCTGTCTGGCTGTCAAAAATCTTTCTAGCAAGGTTATTCCTTGTGGAAAGTGGACCTCCCTGGAGGCAGCCTGGACTTGGCATGCAGTTAAGGAGTGTATCTTATTTTTCATTCAAATGTATCATGTTTTGTTGCTTTGATCACAGTTCAGAATTATCCTCCTATGTCTTTTTGCAGCTAGTTCTCGAAGGAAAGCAGGTGGGAATTAGTGCATAGAGGCTGTAACACGCAGCTACAGACTCCAGTGGAAAAAGGGTTGATTTTTACAAGGGTGATGTAGGTCCCCAGTGGCCGAAGAGAGAAATGACGAGGCTGGGGAGGTGGGAGGAAGGCTGTTTGTACATGTCTGCTGTCAAAAATCCTGCTTTTCTCACACATCAGGATTCATTGGGAGACCCTCTGAGTCACTATGAATCAGAGAATGTAGATATCACTTGTTCTGTAAGTTGAAAAGTAAAGAAAACTTTAAAAGCTGGAGTATTTTGTCTTTTTTTAGGTGCTCATTTATATCTTCCTCTTGTAAAGACACTCCTGAAACCTCTCCAATTAGCCACTCGAGATCTGAAGAACTGAGGGAAATTATGGAGATAGACGTGGCTCCCTAGGGCTTTTGCATTGCAGTGACCCCTCAGCAGGGGTATTTGGTGCTGAGTCCATGAACCTCAGATTCTGAGAGGAGAATGAACCAACCTCTCAAGAAGTTGCATTCAGAAGCAAATCATAAAGTTTCTTGGAGTGTTAATGAGTCCCCCTGTGGGCCATTACTCACAGAGCCTCTCCAGGGGCTGATGAGAACAGAGGCAGTTGTTACAGGTAGGTAAAGAAAATGTGCGAGTAGCTCTGATGCCTAGAACACATGGATGTGTTTTATCATACCACATGGCCATCACTGACACCCAGCCCCTGAGTAGGGTGATGCTTTCCCTCCTGCTTTGCTCAGGGCTCTTTGTGGGGGCAGTGTGAGGGTGGGGGTGTGCCACACTGAGTGAGGGACAGCGAGAGGACTCCCTGCAGGAGGAGGAAACAAGGCCCTGGACTACAAGGACATGGTGTCTTCTGGCAGGCCTCAGTGGCAGGTACAGCAGCCATAGACAAGAGGACAAAGATCTCAGTTCTGTCGGAAGCTTTCAGCCTTGGCAGTGCCCCTGGCCATCTCCACCCCAGACTGTCCTACACTGTCCCATGCCTGCACCTGCTCCACTGCAGCCTGTAGACACCCAGCCTGCTTCCCCTCCTTGCTCTCACCCAGGGATCTGCCCACCTTTACTGATGTCTCTCCACCCTCCCTTGCTTTTCCTTCAAACACAAAGCCAGGGGCTCACCACAGGCTCCCTCTGCCTGACCTCTTGCACCACAGCACTACCCTTCAAGGGGCATTTCTTTTTTTAACATCCATTCTGAACCTCTCAAGCTGAAGACTGTAGCTCTTTCCCCTTCTCGTGCTGCTTCCCACCACCAGAAAAAGCACCAAAATCTTTGAAACCTCCCTTCAAGCACTCATGGGCTGCTACTCTACTGCCCTTAGCCTCCACTTCACCAGGATAATGTAGCCCAGGTCCCTCGGCCTCCCTGTACAGCTCATGTGCTGCATGACCCAAGCCTCCTCTTGGCAGACCTCCTCTGCACTCTCTCCAGGTCCTCCCCATTCCTCCAGCACTGGGTGTACCACACTGGGACACACTGTTCTCCAGGTGTGGCCACCCCAGTTCTGGGTTGAGGGGGATAATAACTGTCCTTGTCTGGGGGGCCACACGCTTCCTAATGCAGCCCCGTATGCAGCTGGCCTGATCTGTGGTAAGCATGCACCACAGGCTCATATGGCATCCCTCCTGATGTCCAGGCCCTTCTCCTCAGGATCACTCCCTCAAGGCAGGACCTGCCGCTTCTCCTTGCACAATTTCAGGAGGTTTCTCTTGGCCTAACATCCAAGCTTCTCAAGGTCCCTCTGAATTCAAGCTCCTTTGTGTCAGCTGTGAATGTGTGTGTGCAGATGGCTCATCCTATCTTGCCATGCCTCTGACAGGATAACAGCATGACCAACCAATAAAGGCCACACTTTTAAAAGAACTGCCAGAAACGGTTGAAATGAGCGTGGCAACCATCTCAGAGAAGCCAAAGGAAGGTACAACGCAAGCAAGACCAGGGTCAATGGGTAAACAGTGGTGTGCTGATTGCATGGGAGGAGATCAGGGTGGTAAAAGAGAAGGGTTTGTAAGGTGGAAAAGAGGGGAAAATGCAAAGAAGGTGAAGCCAATGAAAAATCAGGGCCACTGGGGGTACCTGCCAAGCAGCCCTGAATCTGGCCATGGCCATGGGGAAGCTGAATGTTTTCCCTAAGGTCAACAAGCGAAGACCCAGGGTAGAAGGAAATGCCAAACCATTCAGGCTGGAAGGGACCTCACGTTGTCTCTAGCCCAACCTGCTTCTCACAGCAGGCTCAGCTGTCAGCTCCAAGCAGGTTGCTGAGGGCTTTAGTCATTTAGGTCTTGAAAACCTCTGAGGATGGAGGTGGCACAACCTCTCTGGGCAACCTGCCCCAGTGCTTCACTCTTTGGATGGGTAAAACGTTTTTGCTTATCCCCAGCCTGAACCTCTCCTGTTTCAACTAATGCCTCATCCTGGGACTCCTCTACCCATGGTGCACAAGGGTGAAGAGGTTGGCTCCATCTTCTTGATGATCTCCTGGTAGGTATGGGCAGGCTGTCATTAGGTCTGCCCAAAGCCTCCTCTTCTCCAGGCTGAACAAACCCAGCTCCCTCAGCCTCCCACACTGACAAAGTCAAGCTTACAAATGTGTGCCTAGGTTGTTTAATGGATCTCCCAATCCTTCTGGATTTTACAGGATCTGCAGTATACCTTAGGCCTGTTAGAGTGCAATCAGCCTCATGCCATGACATTCTGCATACGTCACACCCATTTGACATCATGTTGTGGTTACAGGTGTTGTAGATGGTGAGGAGGACAAGCAGTCATCCATAATTAAAAAGAGGTAACCTCGCACCACGAGGAAGGCCTGGCTCTGGGGATGCCATGCGTGGTGCTAAAACACATACAGAAAAGGAATTCAGGAGTGCAAGAATCGCAGTAGCTATCGCCAGAGATGCCAGAATCACCCATCCCTTTCAGTTGGAAGCAACCTTAGGAGGTTTCTAGTCCAACCTCCTGCTCCCATCGGGATGAACACTGAAGTCACACTAGAGTTCCTCTGGGCTTTGTCCAACAGTGTCCTGAAAGCCTCCAAGAACAGAGAGGCCATAACCTCTTCAAATGCTTTATTATCCTCACTGATTTTTCTCCCTGCTATCCCATCTTAGTTTTTAACCATTTCCTCTCATTCTTCTGCCATGAATCCCTGTAAAAGCCTGGTTCACTATGGGTGGCCACCTTGAGTTGGGAAGCTGCTAAGAGTCACCCCAAAAGACTTCCCTTCTCCAGGCTGAACAAGCCCCGTTCCCTCAGCCTTTCCTCCCAGGGCAAGTGCTCCAGTCCCCCAAGCACCTTGGGGTCTGGCCACTGAAATCACTCAGAGTAATCAACAGCATTCTTCTGCACGGGGCCCCAACTGGATGCAGGATCTAGATGTGCTCTAAGAAGCCTGAGTAGAGGGGGATAGTCACTTCCACTGATCTCCTGGCTTTGCTCAGGTTCATGCAGGCCAGGATGCTGTGGCCTCCATGTCTGCCAAGGAATGCTGCTGGCTCATGTTCAGTTCGCTGCCCACAAAGACTCCCAGGTCCTTCTCCTCAGAGCTCCTGCCCAGCCAGGGACTCCCCAGTGTGTATCGCTCCAGGGTGTTGGTCTCTCCAAGGTGCAGGGCCTGGCATTTGTCCTTCTGAATTTAACAAGGTTCCTGACAGCCCATTCCTCCTCCCGGCTGAGCTCCCTCTGAATGGCAGCCCTCAAGCATGTGACTGTTGTCCCAATCCAATATCGGGAAGGTTTCGTGATGATCCCAAGGACGAGATTAAGACCCTAAAACCGGTCAAATGTCGTACAACCTTTTACCTTTATTTTCAACGGAGTGGGGAGAAAAGGTGGGGAAAGGCAAAGAGGAGAGGGGAACAAGGGTAAGGGGAAAAGACAGAGAAAGTTGGAAAAGGAGAAAAGAAACTAGCTACCACCACTCCGAGTCCCATGAATCTCCGAGTGTTCTGCTGACTCCGCCTGAGATCTTCGGTCGTTGCAAGGAAGCCCCCCTCCCCATTCACACAGGCTGCAGTTTTTATAGGTTCTTGCCCCGCCTCTGGGAGGTGCTTCCTCGCTTCCCATGCAGATTAACTGTCATGCGCAGTCCGCCCTCTCGGAACCTTCCAGAAACGGGCTGGGGCATCTGGGGGTCTCCTGCTCATGCGCAGATGGCAAATGTGTACGTGCAGTTCGTGCCAGACATGCTGTTCCCCTAGAGGCGACCTTCTGCCCTTTTTGCACCCTTTTTCCCCCATGCAGGTGCACGAGGCTGTTTACCTCGCGGACGGCTCCCGGGGACGCTGGTGCAGCATTGCCCGACACGCCTTGGCAGTAGCAGCTCTGCAGCAGCAGCAGCAATGTCGAGACAAAATTGCATTTAGTACCAGTTCTCTACACAAGCTCTCGGTGGGGATGAGGGTGGGGGTCTGAGCCCCCAAAGCCCAGCAGTCTTGCCCTCACCAATGCACGTCCCTGCGGGCTGGTGTCGAGGTGGCCGTGTCTAGACAGCCCTGTGTGGGGCTGAGGCCTCTGCAACCCCCGGGTCCCCCTCGGGCTCCAGCAGCCCCACAGCGGTGCTGCCAGAGAGGAGCAGTGAGGTCAGAGAAGAGCAGCCGTGTCACAGCAGCCTGGGGCAGGGCAAGGCGGGGCGGGCTGGGGCGACCTCACAGTGAGGCAGAGCAGCATCCTTGGCATTCGGGACACCGAGCTGCCTGCGGCCCCTGGGAGAAGGGCTCTCTCGGGCTGAGGGGGTGAAGCGCCTTTGGCCCAGAGGAGCTGCCGGCCCCTCGGCCTGCAGTGCATGCCTGTGCCCATGGAGCTGGAGGACTTGCAGCTCTGCTTGCGGCGGCACCAGGATGAACGCCGGGACCTGCTGGAGAAGCTGCTGGAGCAGGAGCAGGCTTGTGGCGTCCTGCGAGCAGCTAGCAGCGTGTTGGAAGAAGGGATGGATGGGTGGGCATGGCTCCATCCTGCTCGGGGCTGAGACTCGGGTCCCGGAGGCTGTCTGCAGCCCCTGCACGCCTTGGCCCTCGATGGGGGCCCTGCGGGGCTGGGTGGAGGTGGGGGGCAGGCCCTGCCACCCGTCCCGGAGGGCTCTGGGTGCTACCCGCCTGCCTGGGTGCCTGATCTCTGCCCCGGGGGTCTGCACTCAGCAGCCTCCCCTCTCCTCAACCCCGCAGGCTGCAGCGCTCCTGGGAGGGGGCTGAGGAGCCCGACGTGGGGCTGAGGGAAGAGCTCAGCACCCTCTTGAGCTGCCTGAAGGAGAGCGAGCAGGAGACAGCTGCAATGCAGGAGCAGCTCCGGGGCTTGGTAGGTGCTGGGGATGCCCGGGCGTGTGCACGGGGGGCTCCAAGGCCTGCTCCCCAGCACTGTCCCCATCCCTGCAGGAGCAGGAGAAAGAGGAGCTCCGCACCACCCTGCAGGAGCTCACCACCGAGGTACCGAGAGCCCCGTGCCAACACCCCCTCGAACACCCCTCTGGCTGCCCCACGACCCCCTCGCGCTTGGCCCTCACCCCCGGTTCATCTCCACAGCACTTCGCCTTGGCAGCGCAGCATGCCCAGAGCTCCCAGCAGCTGGAGAGGACCAAAGAAGTCCTCCCGCAGCTCCAGGTGAGGCAGATGCTCCGCTGTCCAGCTGGCTCCCCCAGGGACCCTGAGAGGGGTGGGGGGACTGCGTGGTTTGGGGACGCCCAGTCTCAGCCAGGGCCCTGGGCCTAGAGCCCACACTGGTCCCTGGGGGTCCTCCAGCTCCCCCCACCGAGATGCTCCCACTGCCTCTTCTCTCCCAGGCAGAGCTGACGGAGGTGAAGGCCGAGGGAGACGCGGCCCGGAAGGAGCTCCACCAGGTCTGTAACCCCCGTGAAAACACCGCTTAGGTGGGCAGAGCTGCTGGGTGTGGTGCCAGCCCCCAAGGACGCCTGTGTCCCTGCCTCCCTGGCCCCGGCTGGCCTCGCAGCGCCCTGCAGACTGACTGGGCATCGCCAGTCCCACCTGGGCTCTTTGCAACGTGGCCCGGTTGCTTTGCAGGAGAAGCAGTCAGCAGCCAAGCTGGCAGAGGCCCTGCGGGAGCAGGCTGAGATCGAGAAGGTACTAGGCGTAGGAAGCAAGGCGGGACGAGGTCTTTGTGTGGGGAAAGCCCCCTCACGGTGGGCTTGGCGTGGACTACTGAGCAGGGCCCTTCCTTCGTCCAGGTGCTGAGGAAAGAACGCGAGTGCCTCCGGGAGAGACGCGAGGGCCTCCAAGGGCAGACAGTGGGGTGAGTGGGGACAGGCCCCCGCGCCCAACCTGTGGGGTGGGGCTCTGTGCAGCTCCCAGGTCTCTGTGTCCCCAGTCCCAGCTTGGGAAGGGCTGTGCCAATCCCGGACAACAGAGCCCCTGATCTCATCCTCCTCCTCCGACATCTAAGCTGCTCCCAACCCCACTAGAATGCCTCTGGAGCACTCCCAACAGCCTCTGCGTGGCTTCAGACCTTCCCTGAACAGCGGTCGACCACTCGCGCCAGCTCTAAAATCCTCTGCCGAGTGCTGAACAGCTCTGGACAGCCCTAAGGGGCTCTGCAACAGCTTTCAGCCTCCCTTCGAGTCCTCCAAACCTTCTTGGAAGGGCCCAGTGCCTTTTCCAAAGTACCTGATGGAAAGAAAAACAAACAAACAACCCGCACACTGGTTGGCTCTTTGAAGCAGCTCTGAACAGCTCTGAAGAGCTCCAAGCCTCTCCTAAATGCCCTCCGAGCCTGAAGTGGGAAGGGAGTGGAGGGAAGGGTGTTTTTGATGCTGGGAGCCTGGGGTGCCTTGCCTCAGCCCCAGCAGAGCCTGTCCAGCACCCCGGGTCCCTGTTGCCCGTCTGGTGGTCCCAATGCCGGCCGAGCTCGCTCCTCACACCCCAACTGCCTGTGGTGCCCACAACAGGGGGAAGACGGAGCAGGCGGCCAGGCTGTCCACGTCACTTATGCGGGAGATGGTGGCTGTGAAGCTGGTAGGACAGACAAGCCTGACGTGGGCCTTGGGGAAGAAAGGGTGTGCAGGGCACCCGCTGGCTTTGGAGGCACTGGTCTCAGTGGGGATGAGGGTGGGGGTCTGAGCCCCCAAGGCCCAGCAGTCTTGCCCACACCAACACGTGTCCTGCTGTGCCTTGACCTGCAGGAGGAGCAGCTGGTGGCAAAGAGGCAGGGCATCACTTTTTGGCTGCAGTGAGTTGCTGCGTGGGGCTCGGCGTGCCAGGGCTCGTGTGCGGGCGGTGGGATGCCCAGGCTGGCGGTCCCAAGGCATCCATCAGCTTCTCCCTTCTCAACACGGACACAGCTCAGGATCCCTTCTCCCGGGGTTGCGGAGGTGGTGGTTGTTTCTGGGCTCAGTAGGGAGATGAAGAGCAGAGCCGAGATGCTTGGGCCCTTAAGCTGAGGCCCAGGAACGGGGCAGGGGGGTGGTGTGCCCAGCATGATGCAGGGTGCCAGTTGCTGGCCTGGTGGCATCTGCAGGTGATGTCTGGAAACAGATGAGACAGATTTCTCCCCTCCGCTGTCTTAACCCTCTCCTGGCCTGCAGGAAGCTGTTTGTGCTCCTCGCCTGCCTGCAGCTCGTGTTGCTCTGCCTGGTCCTGCTCACGAGGGACAGCATCAGCCGGGACCTGCCCTGCAGGCTGGCGTCCACCTTTAGGAGCTGCCCAGCATGGCCACCACCCTTCTGATACCCCTGGCCTTGCACTGCGTGGGGTGGAGAGTGACAGGGACGCTGGGCGCCGTGCAGACCGGCAAATGTCCAACCCTGCAGCACCACCCTTCTCCCGGGGCACCGCTGCACACATCTGGAATGGCATGTGCAGGCACACTGCACAGCCAGCTGTGACTCCACCTCGCTGTGGAGGACGTTTGCCTGCCAAATACTTGCCACCGAGCTCACCCTGCCTTTAACAATAAAAAGCACAGCTGAGAACCCTGACTCCTCCCTCTGTGATTTTCCCTTGGAAAGAGACTGACTTGGTCATGGAATTTCAGCTGCCTGATGTAGGACTGACGGGGGGTGCCAGGGGGATGCTATGCTTGTCCAAACTCCTGTTTTCAACTGTAGCCTAAAAGCTGCCATTCCATCTTAACATGTCTGGCGATGGATTGAGCTGCCTCTAGCAAAGACTTACGCTGGCCGGGAAACACTGTAACACCCTGCTCTGCTCTTACTGGGAAACCAAATGTGAGCTGGAGTTAACTGGAAGTGGGCTGAACCAGCGATGTTTTGTGCAGTGACTTCCAGCTCTTCTTGTCCTATGCATTAATCCACCTCAAACACTCCATGCTTCAGAGCTTTTCCAAAAGGAAGGTATTCATCCACAACTTGTAGCTTTGAAACCAGACTTCAGAAAGGAGATGATGCCTCATAAATGCAGTGTGTAAAGCTGAGTACACTATTTTTTGCTGCAAAGAAATGAAAAGTGGAAAGGCGAAATCTGTTAATAATTCCGTATCCTGAACCACACGGAAAGGGCAGAGGCCCTCAGGGCCTTCTTTGCCTGAGGTTTTCCTGGTCCACTTTTCCCTTCGGAGGCTGTGGCGGACAGATGAGTGAACTTTTGCCTTGAACATTTCTTGGTACATAAGATGCAAGCAAACCATAACCCCGAACAAGCCATCTGTTCCCAGCGGAAACAGGACTGAGCTGCTGCGACCCCTGAAATGGTCTCCCTGCGACCATTCGGGACACACCGAGCCTGCGCTGAACCAGACCACGATCGGGCAGAGACTTTGGGACCTGGACTGCAAATTACTGCCGCTTAGCACAACTTTTATAAAAGTTGCTTAGCATGAGTAGCTAAATTTGCTGAAGCCTTAGGCCGCACTCCCTAGTTCAGTGAGAAAGGGCCCCAGAGCTGGTGCAGACTGGAAAGATAAGGGAGTTACCAGCAGTTTGCATTCCTATGCGTCACACTCCGGGAGGGAGGATGTCAAGGCTTTGAAATAAGGCCTGCTTGGGCGCCAGGACCCTGAGAAACAAAGCCTCCCCTCACTGCTGAAACAGTGTTAATTAGGGGGGTCTGGATTGTATCCTCTTCATCAGGACCTTGGAAGATAACACTGTAAGTGTTAATTGCTGGAACAACACCTGTTTGTCAAGGCCCTGAGAAAGAAGGGCAGAGTAAAGATAACAATGATGAGACCCAATAAGGGAGCAGGAGACCCCAGACCAAAAGATTACTATTGGTCTGAACTGCCGCATGAGGGGAGGGAAACTTAATTTGAAAAGCTATAATTGCCCAGGGTTGTTTCCTTTTTGGGGGGGGAACTCGCTCTCTTGCTCTCTCGTCCCTCGTCGGAGGCACCCAGCTTGAGCTGTGATTCGAGCGGAGTCAGCGGAACATCATCGGCCTCGGAGTGGTAGTAGCTAGCTTCTTCTTTCCTTTTCCAACTTTTCTCTATCTTTTCCCCTTACCCTTGTTTCCCGCTTCCCTTCGCCTCCCCTTTGCTTTTCCCCCCACCTTTTCTCTCCACTCTGTGGAAAATAAAGCTAAAAGGTTGTACGATATTTGACCGGTTTTAGCGTCTTAATCTCGTCCTTGGGATCGTAACGAAGCCCTCCCGATATTGGATCGGGACATCTAATTGGCGTCACGGACAGGATCCCTTGAGACGAGAGTGTCATACAACCTTATGGTGTGCTGAGCGAGTGTGTGTGAACGAGACGTACGAACAAGTACAAAGCGAGTGTGGAGTTCCGATCCGCGGTTCCACTCTCCCGTGAGGGAAGCGGCCGGAGACGAACGAAGCGTAAGGAAGGAGTGAATGTTGAGATCTTTAGTATACTAGTTTGGCTCCTGAGGGTGTATAGGGGAAACTTGGATTTTAAGGTGTGACCCCCTCAGGATGAAATCCCCTTTGTAGGACATTTTTGTACTAGTTTGTGGTTTGGCTCCTGAGGGTGTATAGGGGAAACTTGGATTTTAAGGTGTGACCCCCTCAGGATGAAATCCCCTTTGTAGGACATTTTTGAACTAGTTTGTGGTTTGGCTCCTGAGGGTGTATAGGGGAAACTTGGACTTTAAGGTGTGACCCCCTCAGGATGAAATCCCCTTTGTAGGACATTTTTTGTAGTAGCTTACGGTTTGGTCTCCCAGGAGCGTATAGGGGAAACTTGGACTCATTTAAGGTTTGGCCCTCCCGGGACGAAATCCCCTTTGTAGGATATGGCCGCCCAGAAGGCAGGCAACTTTTGTGGAGAAATCGAGAAACTATATGACCTTTTGGAAATACACTGTTCTCGCCCCTCGCCCTCAGGACGAGACTGGGCACGGAACCATTGGTCCCAATTGCAAAGTGTAGTGGACCGGATAGCGGTCTTGCAAAAAGAAGCTAAAGTTAAGAGAGGAAAAGGGAAAGCTATTGTTTGTGCCGTGTTAGGAGCGTGCCTAGCAGCTGCGGTGGAGGAGAAGAAGGGGGCACCTTGTCAGGCGGAGGCTGCGAATGCCGCGCTGCAAGCGGCGGTAACAGCCCTGCAAGAACAATTACGGGAAACCAAGCGGGCGCTGGAGGAGGAGAAACACCAGGGTCTGATATTGAAAGAGGAGCTAAGAAACCAGCTCCTGAGGGAGACAGACACCCTTGCCGAAGGTGAGGTGCTGCCTGAAGGAAAAAGGGTACGCCAAATTTACCCCCAAAGGGACCTAAAAAGACTAAAGGAGGCCGTAGACAACCCCCCCCATATGTGCCCACTAGTCAAAACAGAATATATATACGAGGATGATAGCGACAACCGCCCTGAGGTTGTTACCAAAGAAATCCCTTTCACAGCTACCGAATTGGCCAAGCTGCGAAAGGATTTTGCCAGAACGGCTAGGGAATCCGAAACCGAATACGTGTGGAGGGTATCCCTGTCGGGGGAGGACGGAATCCTGCTATCTGAAAAGGAGGCAGAGGGATATTGGGGCCCAGGCGTGTTCCTGACAACCGGCGATCGCCGAGCCCCGTGGTCCCTGACTCAGAGGGCCGCATATTGGGCGGGGGGGCTGAACCCTTTGGAAAGGGGGGATCCCCTAGCTATAACAGGTTCCGTCGATCAGTTGCTGGAAAGTGTACAAAAGGCAGCTTGTCTGCAAATGATGTATGATCGGGAACTCAAGCCAAACCTGAGCTCTCCGATGTTATTGCCAGTAGATCCCGAGAGGATGACACCCCTAATACGGGGACTTCCTGATTCCCTGAAACCTATTGGGATTCAATTGCAGGGGAGAATCCAAAATGTGCCCCGCGAGGAGAGAATTGCAGCTGCCCTGGAGGGGATGGTAACCCCCGAGCATCAGCGGCTGGGAAAAAAAGGTGTGGACCTGGGGGGAGGTAGCCCAGGAACTGATCAATTATGGGAGGAAATATGGGCCAGTCGGCTGGACTTACCAAAAAGCAGAAACTAGGGCCGTGCGGGCGGCAGAGCCAGCAAACAAGCCGCTGGCATTCTCTGGGAGGAGCCCAGACTTGGCCAGAAGAGAAAGATCCCTGACCCAGCAGGGACTATGGCAACTGGGGCTGCAAAAGGGTGTGCCCCGAGACTTGATGGACGGGCTCTCAACCAAAAAACTAGAGCTTCTGGTGCGAAGGTGGTCCGGACAGGGACTCCCGCCCAGACCGAAACTACCTTCCGCACCGGTGTTAAACGTGGGAGAGGGGTTTGAGGGGGATGAAAGGGAGGCGGAAAACTAGCTCCTCCGTCCCCTCAGGGTGAGGGGGGAGGCCGAGGGTGGATGTTTATAAGACAGCTCACCTGCAATAACAAAGGGGATTTGTTAATCACTGTAGCGGTGGGGCCGAAGAGAAGGCCTGTAACCTTTTTAATTGACACAGGGGCCCAAATTACAGCACTAAAACGGAGTGAGGCAGAACGGTGTGGTATCTCGGCCCCCTCCAAACACCTAATAGTTTTAAATGCTCTGGGGAAGACCCAGACTGTTGTCCGAAAAGCGGATTCGTTGCCCGGTGTGCAATGAGCCAATAATTACACACTCAGGAGAGACATTTATTTATTTATTTCAGAGTTGCGCAAGCCTGGGTGCTCGGTGGTCTCCCACAAATCGAGCACACCCCCCTAACTTTTCAGGTAGCATTTATACAATCAAATTTGCCATATTTGTGACTTCCTTCCTCTTATTGCCATATTTGTGACTTCCTTCCTCTTTCACACTGATTGGTTAATGATTTCTTCACATTTCCCTGGGTCCCACCCCTGCTTCTCAAGGTTCTGATCAATTAATTAACACTGCCCCAGCTGGGTCAGTAGGTGTTATCTTCCAAGGCCCTGAGGAAGAAGACATAATCCAGACCCCTTAATCATCACTGTTTTAACAGTGAGAGGAAGCTTTTTACTTCCCAAGGTCTTGGCGCCCAAACAGGCCTTATTTCTCAGCCTTGGCATCCTCCCTTCTGGAGAGTGGGGCACAGGAATGCAGACTGCTTGTAACTCCCTTATCTTTCCAGCCTGCACCAGCTCTGAGGCCTTTTCTTAACGAACTAGGAGCGCGGCCTAAGGCTTCAGCAAATTTAGCTACTTATGCTAAGCAAGTGTGCGGCTACTCATGCTAAGCAAATTCTATCTAAGATAGAAGTTATCCAAATCTACCTACTTCAAACATTCTTTCTGAGCTTCTCAAGGTTGTCTTGTAACAAGACTGTGCCCATGACCCCGGTAACATTGTGGTTACCAGGGGAAGAGAGTCCTGTGGACACCATGGTGGCTGTGGGGCCTTTTCAAATGAACCTTTTAGGGATAGATGTCCTGAAGGGGAAACAGTGACGAGATACCCAGGGAAATTCCTGGTCTTTCGGTGTTCCCCAAGTTAGAAGACTAACCAGAGATTTCGGGGTGGCAGTGCGCTTGCTGCAAGCGGCACCTCCCCTCCCCCCTTCCCGGCTGACTAATGTAAAACCCTACCCGTTACCTTTGGGAGCCAGGGAGGGTATTACCCCAGTATTGGAGGACCTGAAAAAACAGGGAGTTGTGGTCCCGGCACAGTCCCCCTTCAATTCCCCTGTATGGCCAGTTCGAAAACCAAACGGTAAGTGGAGACTAACCGTAGACTATCGGCGACTAAATAACAATACAGGCCCATTGACGGCCGCTGTGCCAAATATTGCTGAGTTGATAACGACTATCCAGGAGCAGTCCCACCCTGTGATGGCAACAATCGATGTCAAAGACATGTTTTTTATGGTCCCTTTGCAGCCTGAGGACCAAGAGCATTTTGCCTTCACGTGGGAGGGACAGCAATACACGTTCACTCGGCTACCTCAGGGGTACAAGCACTCCCCTATGCTAGCCCATCATGCGCTAGCTCAAGAGCTTGAAACTGTCCCCATACAGGCGGGAGTCAAAATTTATCAATACATAGATGATGTGCTCGTGGGAGGGAGCCGGGTAGAGGACGCTGAGAAAACGCAGTGCGACATTATTGCCCACCTAGAGCGGATAGGGCTGACAATTCCGCCCGAAAAGATCCAAACTCCCTCCAGCGAGGTAAAATTTCTGGGAATTTGGTGGAGGGGAGGGATGACCTGCATTCCCCCGGATACCCTATCCTCATTGGACTCAATTAAAATGCTGGAGTCCAAGAAGGACTTGCAACATGCTTTAGGGCTGCTTGTGTTTTGGAGGAAGCACATTCCCGATTTTTCAATTATTGCTAGGCCTTTATATGACTTACTACGGAAAAGGGCTCACTGGGAGTGGACCTCGGTCCACGATGAGGCGTTGCAGCTGCTGGTCTTTGAGGCAAATGCTTACCAGGCCTTGGGGCCAATCCACCCCACCGACCCTATCCAGATTGAATGGGGGTTTGCCCGGACCGGACTCTCTATCCACCTGTGGCAGAAGGGACCAGAGGGGCCTACACGGCCCATCGGGTTTTATTCACGTAGCTTCAAAGACGCTGAAAAGCGGTATACTACATGGGAGAAGGGGCTGTTTGTAGTCAGCCTTGCTCTAAGGGAGGCTGAACGAACTATTCGAAAACAACTCCTAGTTCTCCGAGGTCCATTTAAGGTAACCAAAGCAGTCCTGGCAGGGACCCCGCCACCTGACGGGGTGGCTCAGAGAGCCTCTGTACGAAAATGGTACGCACAAATAGAGCATTATTGTGAAATTTTTTTCTGTAACGGAAGGAGCCACTAAAATATTAAATATACAAGACGAAGTAGACTTGAATAAAGAAAACCCCCAACTCCCCCCTGTAATTCAAGTAGCTCCCCCATTTTCCGATCAGATCCTAAATGCATGGTTCACAGACGCTTCCTCAAAGCGGGAAGGGAAAACCTGGAGATACCGGGCTGTGGCGCTCCAGGTGGGGACTAAAGAGCAGATCATTACAGAGGGAGAGGGCAGTGCACAGGTGGGAGAGCTAGTTGCAGTGTGGAGCGTATTCCAACGCGAAAGCCAGGCTACTTCCCCAGTACACATCTACACAGACTCTTATGCGGTGTTCAAAGGCTGCACAGAATGGCTTCCTTTTTGGGAACAAAACGGTTGGGAGGTTAATAGAATACCAATCTGGCAAAAGGAGAGGTGGCAAGATATCCTTGCAATTGCAAAACGGGGGAAGTTTGCAGTGGCATGGGTGGCTTCCCACCAACAAAACAATACCCCGACGGGCCGGTGGAATGCTGAAGTAGACGAATTAGCTCGGTTAGCTCCATTACAAAGTGCCCAGATACAAGAAAACTGGGAGTACTTATTAGAGTGGCTGCATGTAAAAAGGAGGCACTCAGGGATCAACGATCTCTTCCGCGAGGCACAAGCTCGGGGATGGCCGGTCACTAGAGAGGAGTGCAAAACTTGCATATCCGCCTGCGAGCAATGCCGTGTCCGTTTGGACAGGCACCCCCTAGAAAACGAGCCCCTGCACCTCAGGGAAGGAAAAGGCTTGTGGGAGGCCTGGCAGATCGACTACATCGGACCTTTCCGAAAATCAGCAGGGAAATGTTATGTGTTGGTGGGAGTCGAAATAGTATCCAGACTTGCACAAGCCCGGGCCTGCACCAAGGCGACCGGAGAGAACACGGTGAGGGCCCTCAAGGAATGGTTCGGAACCTTTCCCAAACCACAGGCTATTCAATCTGATAACGGCTCACATTTCACTGCGAAAATAGTCCAGGAGTGGGCAGCTCGGGAAGGAATTTCGTGGGTGTTCCACACCCCATACTACCCACAAGCGAATGGGATTGTGGAGCGAACCAATGGGTTGCTCAAGCGTTTTTTAAAACCGCACAAACCAGGGTGGGATGAGCGAGTGGGGGAGGCAGTGACCAACGTCAACAGCCGCTGGGGGACAAATGGATGCCCCAAAATTGCGGCATTTTGTCCCCAAGCCCCAACACTCATACCTGCCTCCCAGAGCTCTGATTCCCCTGATATCCCATCCCGTTCCCCTGGCCAACCTGTTTTGGTCGAACTTCCCACAGTGGGAGCCGTACCGCTCGTATTAGACCGATAAATAAATGTACTTGGACAGCAAAAGATGCTAGTGGAAAAACCCACAAGATTCACACAAAATGGATTATTCCCTCCTTCTGACCCGAGGAGCGAGTTTGTTTTTTATTTCTGTTTTTAAGGGCGGCGATCTGACCAAGATGCACCTACTGCTCTGGACCATCCTGATTCAAGGATGCATCCACAGAGGCGACGAACGACCACTCCCTCTACCTTCCCCCAACTCATTTAATCCCTTCGAGAACAACGAGTTTGTGTTGCTGGCGAAAGCAGTAAGCCAAACTTTCAATTTAAGCCACTGCTGGGTTTGCGGAGGACCGCTAGGGTTATCAAGTTGGCCGTGGATGTCCACACCCCTCACCCCAGACCAGATCGTAAGCAATTATAGCGAAACCGTGGAAGACACGTGGGACAACAGTGGGACCTGGCCAATTCAGTTCCCAGCCATGGGGCAGTATTGTTTAAATCGTACCCAGGAGGGAGGAATTGAGGTGGGGGAAAGTAAATGTCGATGGACATCCACTCGTAGGACACTCGATAAAGACAAGAATCTCCACCTATGGACTTGGCTCGATGAAACGGGGCGCGGTCGGGGATTTGAGGCATACTGGTCAAACAAAAATGAAACTTTAGTTCTCCAACGACCCAATTATCCCCCTTACAAGCAAATCTGAAAATGGAAAGGTACTTTTGGGGCTTGGTATTGTACCGGCCAAATAGGTGATGGGGCAACCACATTTTTCAGCCCTCTGGGTGACAGAGACACAACTTACTTCCAATTTCCACCTGGAATAAATGGGCCATTTGCTCAGGGCATTGGAGCTAAGAAGGGGCATTATTGGATCTGCGGACACACAGCATATAAATTTTTACCTGCTGGATGGTCAGGAATTTGTTATATAGGGATTATCAGACCTTTGTTTTTCCTTTTACCAGAAACAGGCGGACCTCGGCTAGGCGTAAAGGTATATGATAACCTCGGAGACAGAAGGGTTGCCCGTAAGACGCGGTCCATTAAGGTAGATTTGGGTGGGACGCAAAAATGGGGAAATAATGAGTGGCCTCCTGAACGAATAATTCAACATTACGGGCCGGCAACCTGGAACCCTAATGAACCAATATCGGGGGCGAGGGAACCAATTTATAACCTAAATCGAATAATCAGACTACAAGCGGCTCTAGAAATTATTACCAACAAAACCGCTGATGCAATAGATCTTTTAACTCTGCAATCTCAACAGATGCGCACAGCAATCCTTCAGCACCGCATGGTTTTAGACTATCTATTAGCTGAAGAGGGAGGGGTGTGTGGGAAATTAAATATTTCCAACTGTTGTTTAGAAATAGATGATGTAGGCGAAGTAGTTCTCCAGTTAACCAAAGATATCAGAAAAATAGCCCACGTCCCTGTCCAAACCTGGAACAGCTGGAGTGGCGATTTGTGGTCCTGGTTACCGGGGGCACTGTGGGTGAAACAGTTAATATTGTATTTGTCATGCGTGGTTGCCGCTTTGATGTTCTTACCTTGTATAATTCCTTGCTTTGTTCAATTAATCCGACATGTTGTGTCAAATATGCAATTTGTTCCGACCACCTCACCTGACGGCATAAAGAAAATCCGTGCCATCCATCGGCCACGGCCAACCACAGTACCCATCATTTAAAACCCACTCCCAGTTTATCCTGAAGGAGGCAACTGCATATTAACATCCACAACGCATTTGCTAACTGTTTTATACTTGTTGTAACAATCACTTACCTTCTTATCTCAGTTTTGATTTTTGTTCTATGAAGTTAAAGAATTAGCTTGCATTGAGCAAGACCTCTGTTTAATCGCTGTTAAGTACCTTTCCTTTTACTCTTCCCACAACTTGTTCCCTGCGTGCTTCTATCTTTTCTATATTTCCTACTGGTCTCTCTCTCTCTCTCTGTCTCATATTATCACCATGGACGAAGGCCATGAAGACTTCAGGAAGGAGACGTACCAATCAATGTTTAAGTCACGGGGTGGTGTGGCGGACAGATGAGTGAACTTTTGCCTTGAACATTTCTTGGTACATAAGATGCAAGCAAACCATAACCCCGAACAAGCCATCTGTTCCCAGCGGAAACAGGACTGAGCTGCTGCGACCCCTGAAATGGTCTCCCTGCGACCATTCGGGACACACCGAGCCTGCGCTGAACCAGACCACGATCGGGCAGAGACTTTGGGACCTGGACTGCAAATTACTGCTGCTTAGCACAACTTTTATAAAAGTTGCTTAGCATGAGTAGCTAAATTTGCTGAAGCCTTAGGCTGCACTCCCTAGTTCAGTGAGAAAGGGCCCCAGAGCTGGTGCAGACTGGAAAGATAAGGGAGTTACCAGCAGTTTGCATTCCTATGCGTCGCACTCCGGGAGGGAGGATGTCAAGGCTTTGAAATAAGGCCTGCTTGGGCGCCAGGACCCTGAGAAACAAAGCCTCCCCTCACTGCTGAAACAGTGTTAATTAGGGGGGTCTGGATTGTATCCTCTTCATCAGGACCTTGGAAGATAACACTGTAAGTGTTAATTGCTGGAACAACACCTGTTTGTCAAGGCCCTGAGAAAGAAGGGCAGAGTAAAGATAACAATGATGAGACTCAATAAGGGAGCAGGAGACCCCAGACCAAAAGATTACTATTGGTCTGAACTGCCGCATGAGGGGAGGGAAACTTAATTTGAAAAGCTATAATTGCCCAGGGTTGTTTCCTTTTGGGGGGGGAACTCGCTCTCTTGCTCTCTCGTCCCTCGTCGGAGGCACCCAGCTTGAGCTGTGATTCGAGCGGAGTCAGCGGAACATCATCGGCCTCGGAGTGGTAGTAGCTAGCTTCTTCTCTCCTTTTCCAACTTTTCTCTATCTTTTCCCCTTACCCTTGTTCCCCGCTTCCCTTCGCCTCCCCTTTGCTTTTCCCCCCACCTTTTCTCTCCACTCTGTGGAAAATAAAGCTAAAAGGTTGTACGATATTTGACCGGTTTTAGCGTCTTAATCTCGTCCTTGGGATCGTAACGAAACCCTCCCGATATTGGATCGGGACAGAGGCCTAGAGAGAGCGGAGGGGGGTGAGAGTGTGTACTATCTCCTGTCCTAGTCATCCCCCCTCCCCCACCCCCATTAACTGTCGGTGGGATTTCAGCAAAAAGAGGTGCAGAGAGAGAGGGACTGAGGGAGGAGTTAGTGATGGGAGGAAGAGAGAAATGGCCGCAAGGGGCTGGGTGAGCCTGGGGCCAGAGGGGAGCGTTTGGAGGAAACACTGCTGCAGGAGCTACGGATGGCACTGAAGAGCGAGGCTGTGGGGCAGCAGAGATGCCAGGAGGAGCAGAGGCCAGGATCACCTCCTCTCTGTTTCCAGGTGTGAGTCCTAAAGGGGCCTGAGGGGATGCCTCTGAAGGGACGGCGTGAGGGGGACCATCTCCACAGGGACACTGTGCTCATCCGGGGCATGTCGGTAGTACCTTAACAGAGCAGTAGCTCTGTGTTGGGGGGGTCAGCTCTGGGCTAGCGTGAGGCCAAGGGCTGCAGGATCACATCAGGGGTCATGTCTTTTGCCTTGGTGTCCTTGTACACTGTTTCTGTGTAGATCTGCATTGCACAGCTTCATTGTTTTGGTTTCTTGGCCTGTGCACAATGTTATCTTCTGGCAAGACGGGTCTACCCCTGGTACTGAGCAAGGGGCAAATCTCTGCAGGAATCTCAGTAGCAAATATCAAATTCCATCTTGACCTCGCAGCTGTGAGCCACATTGGTGGATGTGTGGCTTGTACCCTAATCATGTGCCTTACGTCACAGCTAAGTCTCTCTGGTGCTAGTGAGACAATTTCTTGTGTGAACTCATGCCCATCATTAATCACTCCTGTGATGATCCTACAGTGATCCTGCTGCTGACTTCCTTGATCTCTTTTATAGAAGCTCTTTTCCCATTTCTACTGAGCCTGGCCTCTTCTGTCTGCATCATCACCACCATCCTGAGAATCCCTTGCAATGCGGGGAGACAAAAAGCCTTTTGCACTTGCTCAGCTCATCTGACCAGATACCAGCAGAATGAGAAAGGGGAAGAAAATAGTCTCTATTACACAACTTCCCCACTTCTTTCCTTTGGGCAAGACATCGACAGCAGTAGCTACAGCACGGCAGGACCCAGAAACTCCTTGGCAGAGAAGCTCTTCACCTCTGCAGAAAAGGCAGCTCCCAACAGAGGAGGTTGCTGCAGGGGCTGAGCAGGCTTGAAGGGAGGGGAAAGTCCTCTCCTGCACTGACCCATTAGCAAGAAGACTGTGGGGAGGGGAAGTCGGGGGAAAGAGCTGTGGGAAAAGGCTTTGCTAATGCCCTGCAGGAAGGACAGCCACCTCCCAGGAGGCATCAGCGCACAGCCAGCAGGTCGAGGGCAGTGGGGCTGCCCCTCTGCTCTGCACTGGTGAGACCATGCCGGGAGGGCTGGCCCCCAGCAGGGGCTTCCCAGGGCTCTGGGACAGGCAGGGACACCCGGGAACGACTGCAGCAGAGGTGCCCAGCACAGGACGGGGCTGGAGCCCATGGCCCACGCTGGGCAGGCAGCAAGCACTTCCCTGGCGCAGGAGCAGCCGTTCCCTCAGCCAGGCGAGATGGTCCATGGGAAGGGTCTCCAGGAGAGCAGCCCCCAGCACCACAGCCCCTTTCCCAAGGAGGCACCCTTGAGCCCCCAGCATCCCACCATGGGGTAGAGCCAGGCAGGGCCCCTGCGGGTGGGGACTGAGCCAGGCATGCTGTCACCATGGCCTCCTCGTGTCAGCAGTGACCTCAGCACCGCTGTTCCAGAGCCATTAAGAGGCTGGTGGTGGGAGAGGGCCCAGGATCAAGCTCTCCACTCCTGCCTGCCAGCAGAGCTCCAGCCATGAACCAGGCAAAGCGGCTGTGGGAGTGGAGAAAGGCAGGCACAACCATCTGGGACCAACACACTGCCCTTTTCCAGACCAGTGCAGCCACCCCAGAACCCATGGAGCTGGACCCCCCTGAGGAGGAGGAGGAGCCCATGGAGGGGGACCCCCCAGAGGGGCAGCCCACCCCGCACCCTGTTGCCCTCCCCCAGGGACCAAAGAGGAGGAGGAGGCACTAGCCTGGCAGGAGGCCCCCTGCTCCCCATCAGCTGGGGCATGGCCCCCCCAGCAAGACCAGGCTGCTGCTGGCACCTGGCCAGGGAGAGCTGAGCCAAAGGTGCTGGGGGAGGCCAAGGATTGCCGGGCTGCACATTGCCTCCTGGCCTGCACCTGGCTGCCAGGCAGTAGGATCTTCCCAGCAGGGACAGGGCCAAGTATTGTATTTTTTAATGTGGTCTGCTGGTGATGGGTGACACCCATCCCGACGCCTCACCAGAAAGGCCCCCGGGTCTCCGGCCAGGCTCAGAAAATCACTGCCCGCGGGGCAGCGGGACACGATGGAGGGAGGAGCAGCCTGGGATGGTGCAGAACTTGGTACGGGATGTTCAGGGGAGGAACCAAGGGCAGGGAGAGGGAGGCATCAGGGTGGTTTGGGGAGGAACAGGTGAGGGAAAGCAGAAGGAAAAGGGGATAAAAGGGGCCGGTCACGTGTGGACAGGCAGCTGCTTACACACTGCTCTTTCCCCACCCCGCCCCTGACAGCACAGCCCAGCCTGTCTCCTCCTCCAGCCCCGTTCCCGACCGTGATCCTGGCCCAGGGGCTCCCCAGCCTGCGTGCACGGGGCGTGCGGAGGAGGTCTAAGGGCAGCAGCAGAAGCTGCACCACAAGCCACGGGGACTTGGGGATCCCACTCCCAAGGAGCCCCAGGGGGGAAGACTGGGCACGTGAAGAGCCTCAGCTCTGCCCTGAAGAGCCGGGTCAGCGCCAGAGCTGCTGGGAGGAGCCGGGTCCGGCCTGCGGCGCCCAGCGAGGGCCCTCGGCCGCCCCTTCCTGCCGGCAGCCACTGGGCGCAGGGCCCGGGCATGGGCCCCGCTCCCCTGAGCCCCCAGACCTCCGGGGCAGCGGGGCTGGGGGCCGCAGAGGGCCCGGCTCCCCGACACTCCCGGCCCCACACACCGCCCCACCACGGCTGCCCTGGCTGGGCCCAACTGCCCCAGGGCGGGGACACCTCCCCCAGGGCCGAGGGAAGTCCCGCCTGGCGTTGCCTGGCAATGGCAACAGCTGCAGGTCACGTGGCCTCCTCCTGCCCCTCCCCCAGGTGCTGCCTAGCAACAGCGGCCCTTGGGCCCCCAGGGCTGCCCTGGCCTCCTCTGCTCCTCCCCTCCCTCCTTCCCTTCTTCTCTTCCTCCTTCCCTTTTCCTTCCCTCCCTCTGTTTTCTGAAAAGCGGATTCATTCCCTGGTCTACAATAAGCTAATAATTACACAGGAGAGACATCTGCTTATTTCTTTCAGAGTTGTGCAAGCCTGGGTGCTTGGTGGTTTCCCACAAATCCAGCATACCCTGGCCTGCTTTCCAAGTAGCAATTATGCAAACAAATTGCAAGGGTTGCAACTTTCCCTTTTGCACTGATTGCTTAGTGATTTACATACAATTATAATATTGCTTATACACCATTTTACTACTGTGCATGCTCAGGGAAGGGGTCCTCGCCCAGGCACGGGTCTTTTTGAGCTTTGGGCATGATTTTTTGTATTCTAATGAGTTAGGGATACATGGACATTGAATTCTTTCACCAAATTGTCAATATTAACATAGAAAATAAGATTAATAGATTTAATGTTTCTTCAGGGCTTTAGCAGTTCTAGGATGTCCTTCATTAAAGAAGGCTTCTTCTCAGAAAACAGAGGAGGTTGGCCACTGCCTTCTCACCAGGGAGAGTCACTGAAGCGTGGTCGGGGCTGATGGTCTCGATCCAGCTGCCTTCCATCTCGCTTGCCCCCTTGCCCTTGGCTCTCCTGTCCATCCAGGGACAAAGGACGCTCTTGGCGTCTCGTCACCCAAAACTCTCCAAGGTGCCCCTCTCCTCTGCCTGTCGGCGAGGGGCCCCAATGTGGCCCTGCTGCCTCTTGTCCCCGCTCCTGGTTGTGGAGCGGCTCCGCAGGGCAGCGGTGGGGAGCGCGTGAGCAGTGCCCAGCAGCTCCGGGGCCTCGCAGGGAAGTGAGGGCTCTGCCGTGGCACCAGGCAGACCTGTCTGTGATGCGGCAGCACGTGCCACTGTGACCTCAGCAGGTGTCATCTGGGGCTCAGTAGATCATCGCCATGGAGATGACAGAGGCAGGGAGGCAGCAGAGCCATTTCCCCTCCTGTCCTGCAAAGCAGTCCCCTCCCTTCCCTCCAGTTCTGTGCCAGAACTCTCTGAGAACTCCTTGAGGAACGTCTGCAGACGGTGCCAAAGGCAGTGACCTCTCTCCAAGGGGGCCCTGGAGAAGTCACTTCTGCAGCCCCGCACCCACAGGTCTCTGCCCTGGGCAGAGCTGTGCGGGCAGCTGGGACTTGGGGGTTGCTTTGGGGTTTGGCGTTTTTCAAAGACAGTCTGCAAGTGCTGTGGGATGAAAGAGCACAAAGCATGGCCACACGCTGAGATGCTTTAGTGAGCCTCACTCGGCTGGTTTCTCCTGTGGGTCACTGTTTGGAGAAGGAGGATGTGAGAGAGTGTGGGACAGGAGGCAGCCTTCCCCCCTGAGGCACCACAGCAGGCTCTTTGCTTTTCCAAGTCCTCAGCAAGGTTTCTCCATCGACACTGCTTAAGATAGACGTGATAGGCCTGAGAAGAGCAAACGTGCCCTTAAGAGCCGTCATGTGGAGGGCTTTGTGTGGGAGCCTGGTGTCTGGCAGGGTCCATAGCCATGGGCCAGACCAGGTATCAAATCTGGGGAAGTTTCTGCCTTTCCCAGGACTTTTGTCCAGCTTTTCTTCTGGGCACACTAGTACTGAGTCAAGGGGGATACGAATGCCCCTTCTCTTGGTAGCCACACTCCTCCTAATGCAACCCCGAAGGCATCTGAACTCACTCAGAGCGAGCACAATCCACTGGTTCATGTGACAACACACACACCCTTCTCCTCAGGCCACTCCTGAGGCAGTCAGGTCCCAGCCTGTCCTGGTGCACAGGGTTCTTCTTTCCCATGTGCAGGAGTTGCCACTTGTCTTGGTAAAACTTCATGAGGTTCCTGTTGGCTGAATCCCCAAGTTTCTGAGGGTCCCCCGCACTGAAGCTCATTGTGTCAGCTCTTAATGTGTGTGTGTAGATGGTGCATGCTGACTTGTGGTGCCTCTGGCAAGGTAACTTGAGGAATTGCAGATTCAAGTACGAAAAGAGGAGGTCCTGGTTTCATGGAATTGCTGACCTAGGTAGGAATGACCCTGGCAGCCATCTCAGAAATGGCAGCTGAGGGTACAAAGCAAGCACAACCAGGGCCTTGGAGGAAAGGGTAACCAGAGGGGGGCTGCTTGTATGGACGGGCATGAGGATATTAAGAGGGTTGAACATGGAAGGGGTAAAGGAGAGAAAACCCAACAAAAGGTGAAGCAAAGGGGTGATCAGGGCTGTTCAGGGGTACCTGCCAAGCAGCCCTGCATCTGGACATCTCTGAGTGCAGCTGGACAGGAAAGCTAGTTGATCTGCTCAGACTTGTGCCTGAGTTGCTTCCCTGGTCAAGGAGACCTGAGGACTTTCCCTAACATCAACAAGAGTAGAGCAGGAGGAATCTTTCCAGGTGGATGGGACCTGAGGCAGCCTCTAGCCCAACCTTGTGCTCACGGCAGGATGAGCTTTGGAGTCGGAGCAGGTTGCTGAGGGCTTGATCCAGGCTGGAAAACCTCCAAGGCTGCAGATAGCAGAGCTTCTCTGGGCAACATGTTCCAGTGCTTGCCTGTCTTCTCCGTAAAAAACTTTTTGCTTCTCTCCAGCGTGTTCCTCTCTGGTTTTGACCTATGGCTGTGGTCTCTCCTCCTCCAGCATGCACCATTCTGAAGAGCCTGGCTTTGTCTTCTCGAGGATCTCTTTGTACAGGAGGTCCCTTGTCCTGAGGGGCTAAAAACTGGGTGCAGTATTGTACATGTTGTCCAAGAAGTGTGGAGGAGAAGCGTCTGATCACTTCCCTTGACCTCCTGGCCGTGCTCCTATTCATATGGCCCAAGGTGCTGTTGGCCGCCTTTGCTGCCCGGTCACACGGCTATCTCGTATTTTGCCTTCTCTCTGCCAAAATCTTCATGTCCTTTTCCGCAGAGCTGCTCCATGGCCCCGCAGTGCCCAGCCTGGATGTCTGCAGGGAGTTGGTCTGTCCTAGGTGCAGGAACGTGGCATTTGTCCTTGCAGAATTTCATGAGACTCCTGGCAGCCTATTGCTCCTGCCTGTCTAGGTCCCTCTCAGTGGCAGCCCTCAAGATGAAGACTGGTGCCCACTCAGTTTGGGGTCATGTACAACCGTGACGAAAGTTCCCCCTGCAGCTCATTCCTAAAGGTGTAAAACAGGCGAGGTCCCAGGAGAGGCCCTGTCATGCTCCATTACTCCAACCCTCCAGGAACAACGCTACCCGTTCACCACTACCCTCTGAGCCCCATCATCCAGCTATGATGGCAGTTCTTTGACCATTTGGTTGTCCAGCCACTCAGACCATAGAGGCGTAGTTTGTGTGCAAGTATACTGTGGGAGAAAGTGTCAAAAGCTTTCTAAAAGTTGAGGTAACTGATGTTCACTGCTCTCTGTTCATCCACAAATACAGTTCTTTTAACATAGAAAGCCATCACGTTGGTGAGGCATGATTTCCCCTCAGGAAATCTGTGCTGACTGTTCCCACGCACCTCATTCTCCTTCCTTTACTTGGAAACGTGATCAGAGGGGGCTCGCTGCATGACACTCTCCTCATCAAAGTGAGTCTGAACGGCCTGTAGTTGCCCAGGTTGTGCTTGTGGCCTTTGTGGAAGAGGGATGTAACATTTGCCCTTCTCCAGTCATTGGGTCCTCCCTGAGTCTCCACAGCTTTCCAAGATGACAGAGAGTGGCCTTGCTAGATAGAGGCCAGCTCTCTCAGCATCCTCAGCTGCAGCTCATCCAATCCCGTCCACTTGCCAATAATTCCTGCCTCAATCCCCAGGCCCTGCTGGTTGTTTTTCTCTTCAGGACTCCTGACTCTAGGCACAATGGCCTGGGACACCTTGCTGTTGGGGCCTGAAGCCAAGGGATTGAGTTCTCCAGACCTATCTACCTCTGCTGTTACCAGATTGCCTGCCCCAGTCAGTCCTCCACCATGGGCCCACATTTCCCTTGTTTATGCTTTTACTCTTACTGAAGCAATAGCAGATCATCTTTTTTGCCCTTGACATTCCTTGTAGCCTCAGTCCTAAAGGCGCTTTGGCTTTCCTAACACCTTCCCTACTTCCCTGGACAACATTTCTCACTTCCTCCTTTGCTGCCTCTCCCTGCTCCCCATCTCTGTGTGCTGCCTTTCTGTACTGTTGTTCGGCTGTGAATTCCCTGTTCAGCCACTCTGTCTCCTGAGATCTCTGCTTGCTCTCCTGGACATCAGTATGGGCCATTCCTGAAGTTAGAGGATGCTGTCCTTAAAGACCTGCCACCTTTCTTGAGTTCCTCTGCCCTTCAGAGCTGCCTACCACAGGATCCCTCTACCAGTAGGCCCAAGTCTGCTCCTCTGACATCCAGAGTGTGGGCTCTGCTACTCTTCCTCCTCATATCGCTCAGGACCTGGAACGCCACTGTCTCATGGCCACTGCAGGCAAGGCTGACACTGGTTATCACAGCCCTCATCAGTGGTTCCTTGTTGGCAGGTTCCAGGTCCAGGAATGTGTCACCGTTGTTGACCTATGAGGCTTCGCTTTGCTAAGAAGTTGTCCTCCACACCTTCCAGAATCCTCCGGGACTCTTTGCAGCCTGCTGCATTGCCCTCCCACTGAATGTCTGGGAGATTCAAGTCCCCCCATAAGAACTGGGGTCTGTGATCCACAGACTTCCTCAGGCTGCTTAAATCTTTTGCAGTTCTGCGACAGCTTGTGCATCTCCACTTCCTCTTCTTTGTGCCGCAGGCTTTGTGCATTTGTGTACATCTGGGCTGCAGAACCTCAGCTGTGGCACCAGGGCAGAGCACAGACTTGTCATGATGATACCTGTTGCCAAGCCAGAAGAAAAGAGAGATGGCCATGCAGCTGTGGCAGGAGAGGTGCTTGGTCCCTGAGCTGACTCTGCAGCACCTTGGGGCCTGTGATGGAGGTGACCAGCTCTCCAGGAATGACAAGGTGCCACTGAGAACTTCCCTGGGCCTGAACAGCCTGCAAGCCAGGTGCACTGTGGCTGCATCATTAGCACAGCCCATGTTCATAATGTGAGGGCTGAGAAAAGGTTTAGGGAGAGAAAAACTAGTGGGTTTGGGGGTCGGCATGCGTGGAGACCTTGGTGTGATGTGCCCTCCATCTTTGCAGCATGCTCGGATGTAGATGGGATGGACTTTGCCTAAAGGCAGTGGTGGGAATGCATTGTTTGTGAACAGGCAGGAAATGCGAGATGCCCTGGGGTGTTTCGCCAGCAACCACTCCAAAAGGGCAAGGATTTTTGCTGTAGGTCCTGTGCTGTACCTGCTAGAAACTTGGGGGTTGTGCTGGACACCCCATGCATCTGACATGGCCCTGCATGAGCTGTTTGCAATGTCGGGATATGCATATGCCTCAGATTCATAGTGAGCGGACCTCTTGCAGTAGTCGGCATCAAGTGTCATTTCAGATGGCCAAGGAGATTCTGCACCTGGCCCCCAGCTGATGTCCTGGAAGCATATGGGTCTCATAATTGTTCCATTAGAGCAAGGAGAAAGTGGAACATGTCTTGGACCACCTCTGGCCCTTCAAATGTCCAAGGGTGTGTGTGTGTGTGCGTGTCCAGCTGAGTGCCTCCCTCCATCTCCCTTGATTCCAGTGGGAGCTTAAACAAGGAGCTGCCATGCAGACAGGCATTTTGTGTACGCTAAACTTGGGCAAGGGCAATCCCATCTCCTGTGAGTTAGTGGAGAGCACGGGAGGGAACTGTATCCTATTCCAACGAAGGGCTTTGCAGTGAGCACTAGATGTATTGATTAACTCCTCTAAATCATCCCTGAAGCATGAGCAAAGGAACTCCCTTCTTGTGCCTATGCTCTTATGAGATGGGAGCAGGGCTTTCCAGAGTGGGACGTTTCCACCTCTCTTAGATAGCCATGCTCTGGTGAGACCAACTGCAATGCTAGAGTCAGTCTCTGCACTGTTTCGAGAGGGACCCTCAGTGATTATTTTCATCTACTTCTGTGGCTATTTCCCAGGGGTGACCCTGCTGCCTTCCAGGAACTGTCAGCCCTGGAGCCCAGGGAAGGTCCCGAAGGTGCCCAGGGGACAGAGAAAGTCACGTCATCAGCTGGGCCTCTGCTCCTGAGCTGGGCATGGCTCCTGGGGCTGCCGGAGCCCATGGCAACCTGGCAGGCGCTGCAGAGAGCCAGCTCTGTCCAAGTGCAGCTCCTTTTCCTGGAGAAGCAGGACTCCGGGCACTGCCTGCAGGGGCCAGAACGAGATGGACATCTCGGAAGTTGAAGATAGTGGGGCATCAGAGGATGGCTGAGAGCTGCCTGCAGCGAGAAATCTTCCCAGCCCCTAACACAGTAAGTCTCTGGCTGCAGGGCAACATTGCTGCTGTGGCTGCCGGAGGGTTCCTCTAAAGCTGGCACCTTCCACAGCTGAGAGGGTCTGTCAGGGCGGCTCTGCCAGCTCCTCCTGTTTGGAGCAGGTGGTGCTTTAGAGCAGGGCTTCCCAGCCACACCGTCAGAGGGACAGGCCATCACGGCTACCTTCTGCCAGGGACGGTGCTGGGGTGTGAAGCCAGGGAGTGCCCCCAGGTGTGCGCGGGCTGTAATTGAGAGCAGTGTCCCTGCGACCCAGGGTGCTGTGTGCCCGGGGCAGGGACTCTGCCGCCTGCGAGGGTCAGCACTCAGCCTGCCCAGGGAGCTGCCCAGGGCGCTGCAGGGAGAAGCTCTGGGTGGAAGGAACGACCCCGAGAAGGGCGGCTTCATCCTCCTGTTGAGAGGGTGCTGTGGGGGTCAGGGCTGCTCTCAGCTCTCGCTCACCCCCAGGATATTTGCAGGGGACCTTTTCAAGCAGACAGCCATGGCTGGGGTTCCCTGAAAGATAAGGACCTTTCCTGAGGCTCTGCTTTCAGTTTCCCACTCTTTGCAGCAGCTGGGAGGTGGAGGTGGGCAAAGGGAGAGGAAAGGAGCTGTGAGGTTTGGACAAGAGGCTGATGCTCCCAGACCATTGCAGTGAGAGATCAGTGGTTCTGTGAGGGACCTCATTGCACCCTTTCACCCAGTGCTCTGCCTACAGAAAGCACCACCATCACCTTGCCTGGCCTCACCAACGTTTGTCTGACCTGCTCCTTAGCACCTGCAAAGCCAGAGATGCCCCTGGGCAGTGCCCTGCTGCTGGGAGGTTTCTGCAGGGCAGGACTGAGTGCCCAGAGGGTGGGATGGGGTCTGTGAGCACTGGCAGGGAAAAGAGATGGGGCAGAGAAAGAGCTGCCAGGAGGAAAAGCTCCAGGCAGGGGAGATATGATCAGCGAGTGGGGGAAAAGTAAAGCCATAAATGCTGTGGGAGGGGGAATTAGGAAAACTCCCAGTCAGTCCCTGCAATGCAGACATCTTCCTCTCAGCAAGCCCCCCGTGTCTCCTCTCCCACCCAGCACAGCCTCTGCCCTCAAGGCCATGGGCTGCAGGGCAGGAGCCCCCTCCTCAGCAGCCTGAGCTGCAGCAGAGCAGAGAGGCATCTCTGCTGTGACGTGCCCATTTCCCACTGCACGGCAAAGGGGCTGAGAGTGACTGTGCTGCGATGCCGCTGCCTGGGAGGTGGTGTGCAGAGCTGGGAGAGGGGAAGGCTTTCCTAACTGCCCGTCTGGCTCTCCCTCCTGGCTTTCCCTTTGCTGGCAGGGTCATGGTACTGCTGCTTGTTTCCTCTCCTCTCTGTGCTGCTCTGCTTCTTGCTGTCCTGCTCTCTGGGGTGAAGGAGAGGGGTTCAGCTGCAGTTAAGGCACTGACCCTGTGGGTCCTGCGTGGAGCTGTCTTCATGGCAGTGATGTGCCCAAGGCCCCTTCTAACCTTCTAGGCAATGCATTTCATCTGATTGGGGAATGATCTGACTCTCCCTTAAGGCTGCCCCCCTCACCCTTCTTTAGATCTCTTGACTGTCTCTCTGGGGTGTCCTGCCAGGCTGCAGGCTGCCCTCCACAAGACCTCAGCTCTGCCATAGCATAGCTGTGATAGCGGAGAGTCTTTGTGCTGGTCATGCAAGTCAGAAACCTCCTCACCTGCTCTGACGAGCTCTCCAGAGCACACTCCCCATGTCTGCTCTGAGAGAGAAGAATGGGGAAATCTTCCCTCTGGAGCTACATTCCTCCACTCTCACCTCAGCCCAGGTCCTTTCTTAGAGTAACTTGGGAGTGGGATTGTCCTTTAGCTGGGAGAGGGGCTAGCACAGGGCAGCGGGGAGCAAGACTCCTGCACAGTCCAGATCCCCTGACTCTGTCTGTAGTATATAGACACCGTGAGCCCTTTTCCTCCTGGGACACTTAAGTTCTAATGCTGAGAGAAATTGAAATGCCAAAGATTTCTACTGCATCAAAGAATGCTCCCACGGTGTGACGGAGGCATCTCAAAACTCAAGAAACGTAGAATCAGATCACTCCGCTGCAGCCCATTTTCTGAATAAACTGTTGAACGAACTTTCCACAAAATGGGTGGCTGTAATCTGCTGCAGGCTGTGTACATCAGAGCTAGTCACGTCCCACTCCCATTGCAGTGCTTTGGGAAAGAGTGCAGAGGGTAAACTGATGTGAGGAGAGGGTCCATCTCACTGGAACAGAGATGTCTAGGAAGGGTGGGGTCATCCCCTGCCTTCCCTTCAGTGTTTCTGTGGCTTGCTGGAGTGGGAGCTGGTGGGGCTGATTCCGACACAGACATCTGTGTTCAGGAGGGCAAGGCTGGGGGAGATGAATCCCTTGCAAGGGTCTTCTCTTTCAGAGGCAGCTGCCATGAGTGCTGTATTCATCTCTCACAAGGATTAAAAGAGGATATTCCCACTGGGTCAGTGGACTGAATCCCCTTCACTCAGCTCTTGACAGCTGTCTCCAGGAATTCCCAGCAAGTACATGGGGCAGTTTGACACCTCCATTTACAACCCCAGCACAGAAGGACTGACTCCTCTAGAGCACCACACCCCGAGGGCCCTGCTGTGCATGGCACACTCAGACAGCATAAACCAGCAATCAGAAAAGGGATCTGAATGAAGGGAGAGAAGAGAGGAAAGGTGGAGGTTTGTACTAAGAATAGTTTGGGTTTGGCTCGGAGAAAACTAATTAACTTACCAATGCCTCTTCCTCCTTGGACAGTCCCCAAAGCTCAGAAGAAGCAAATGCTCAACAACAGTTTCCTGGATGAGTTCCTCCTCCTGGCATTTGTGGACAAACGGGGGCTGCAGCTCTTGCACTTCTCCCTCTTCCTGGGCATCTACCTGGCTGCCCTCCTGGGCAACATCCTCATCATCACAGCCGTAGCCTGCGACCACCGCCTCCACACCCCCATGTACTTCTTCCTCCTCAACCTCTCCCTCCTTGACCTTGGCACCATCTCCACCACTGTCCCCAAATCCATAACCAATTCCCTGTGGGACACCAGGGCCATTTCCTACTCAGGATGTGCTACCCAACTCTTTTTTTTTACCTTTTTCATTTTGGCTGAGTATTCTCTTCTCACAGTCATGGCCTACGATCGCTATGTTGCCATATGTAAACCCCTGCACTATGGGACCATCATGGGCAGCAGAGCGTGTGTCAAAATAGCATCAGCTGCCTGGGCCAGTGGGTTTCTCAGTGCGGTGCTGCACACTGGGAACACATTTGGAGTAACATTCTGCCACGGCAATGCCCTGGGTCAATTCTTCTGTGAAGTTCCTCAGATCCTCAAGCTCTCCTGCTCAGACTCCTACCTCAGGGAACTTGGGGTGCTTGTGCTTAGTGCCTGTTTAGGCTTTGGGTGTTTCATCTTCATTGTGGTGTCCTATGTGCAGATCTTCACTGCTGTGCTGAGGATCCCCTCTGAGCAGGGCCAGCACAAAGCCCTTTCCATGTGCCTCCCTCACCTGGCTGTGGTCTCCCTGTTTGTGAGCACCGTCATATTTGCCCACCTGAAGCCCCCCTCCCTCTCCTCCCCACCTCTGGATCTGGTGGTGGCTGTTTTGTACTCGGTGGTGCCTCCAGCAGTGAACCCCCTCATCTACAGCATGAGGAACAGGGAGCTCAAGGATGCCCTGAAGAAACTGATTCTCCTGGTTTTAGTGCAGCAGCAATGAGCTGCCCATCCCTCTTCACAAGTGGTTTCTAAGTACCTCAGACAAGTCTTGTGCTTTGGGCATTCTTGCTGTGATCATCATGTTTGTGCAGAAGTGTTGGAATTCATCCCACTTCCTTACAGCCTAGTCTCTCTGACCCAGAGGTCTTCTGTAAATGTGTCTCTCACTGTGTTACAGCTGGCCTCTCTGTAATAAAAGGGGATTTCCCCAGTGCGGTGCTTGAAGCTTGGGCTCTCCTTCAAAAGCTGGAGCCAAGGATGTGCTCAAGGACTTTCCCCCTGAAAGGGCCTGTTGCTTTTCCAGGGCTCTCCCTGGGCTCAAGGCAATGAGCTTAGAGGTGATGTGTTAGGGAATGAGGGCTGGATTCAGCTCTCCCTTGTGGGTGCCCAGTGCTCCTGGAGATGGTGAATGGTCAAGTGGTATCTCCCATAGGACACGGCTGGACACTGATGCCCATCCTTCTCAAACGGAATATGGATCCATCAGAAGAGCATAGGGCATCCCCAAGGGCACCACGTGCTTAGGGGTGGGCAGTGAATGGAGCTTCACAAAATGCAGTGCAGTCACCCAGAGGGAAAGGGCTAAAGCAGTGAATGTCCAGGCTAGTGAGAGCTCTGCAATCCCACGAGAGGCAGTGGGGACCCAGGAGGCCCAGGGAAGGGATCCTGCAGAGTGGTCCATGTCACCTTCAATGAAAAGCCATGGGCTGGATCTCGCGACACGCCTGAACACAGCCTGAGCCATTTGAAATGCCCTGTAATTGCTCAGAGCATCGTCCATGGCCACAGGGCAACAGATGTCTCGGTAGGGGGTTGTCAGATGCAACGATGCCCATCCAGCTGGGTCTGCTTCCCACCCCCAACGCAATCACCGTTGCAGAGTCACCCTGTGGCCCCAGGGCACCACAGCCCACTTGCTCTGCTGAGCAGCACTGCCAGCTCGGGGCCCCACAGGGAGCACAGGGTTGGGTCCAGGAACAGCCAGGTGGGCAGCACCCATGCACTGCCCTGGGGAAAGACTCTCCCGGGAGCACAGACATCCCTGGAAGAGCAAAGGAGCAATTGTGTGCTGGCAAGGAGGAATAAATGAGAAAGAGAAATCTGTTTCTGTGGAGGTCAAGTAAGGGCAGGCTGCTGTGTCCCTGGGGCAGCAGGAGCTGCCGGAGGAGCCCCAGGGCAGGGAGCCTTGTGCTGTGCTGGAGAGAGGGGCTGGCACGGGGGGCTGCAGGCAGTCTGGGGTAGGGAATCTGCTGTGCACAAGAACAAGGGAGATGCAGAGTGTCACTGTGCTCTGCCTCCTTGTGCCACGGGGGCCTGTTCCAGCTTGGAGGCTGATGGGGCAGCTGGCACACACATCCCTGCCCCCCAGAGCTGCTGTGCCTGCCGGGGGTCAGGGGATGTGGTGTGAGTGCCCAGAGCTCTGTAGCTCTCTGCTGTGGAGCCACCACCAGCCTGGGCTGCTCTGCTGGGTGGGATGGGGAGAGGGCAGGGGAGGTGGGGAGAGCCGGGGAGGGGCTGAGCTGGGCTGGAAAGGGCCCAAGAGAGGGAAACACCAATGTTAGCTCAGATGTGTGATTTGGGAGGGTGAGGACACACACTGGGGGGTTTGTGGTGCAGAGCCAGGTCTCATGCAGGGGAGCCAAGACATGCCAGTGCAGAAGAGAGGAGGCTGCTCTGTGCCCTTGGTTGCACGGACTGATGGGGAAGGTGCCCCCAGGCATTCGTCCCAGACCAGCCTCTCACATGGGCTGTTTCCAGCCCTGGCCGCACACCCCAGGTTTATGGGTGCATTTCCCTGTGTGGCCAGCTCTGTCCTGCTGGGCTCAGGGCCTGTATCGAGGGGAACAGCCAGCCCTGCCCGGCCTCTCTCCCAGCCCAGACCCCAGCAGACCCTGATGGATGGCTGTGTGCTCAACCCCACGTGGGACATGGCCAGAGCTGTGCAGGGCCCAGGCGCTGAGGGAGGCTGTCAAAGCAGGAGGGCTGTGGGGGAACGGGGCACCAAGGGCTGTTGTGGATATTGTGCTGGGGGGGTGTTTCCCCACCCCTGAAGGCACCCTGCCCTGTGCGCTGCTTGCACAGCAGAAGTGGGGCCATGTGCAGGCGCAGGGACAGGGCACAGATGGGAGCCACGATGCTCCTCACTGCTCCACTGCAAAGGAGAAGCTCCCCGAGCTCTCCCAGCCCTGCTCCACCAGCTCTTGTCCCTGCTCCAGCCATGCCAGAGCAGAGGCCGAGGACCAAGAGGGCCCTCAGGCAAAGCTGTGCCAGCCTCGGGGAGCTGCCCTGAGCACCAGGACAGGCAGAGCACCCTCCTCCTATGTCCCCACCCTGCTGCGAGGGTGGCAGGGGCACCAGGGAAATGGCCTGTTTCTGCCTGGGGTCAGAGTGGGACTGTTGCATGGAAGGTGAATACAACAGCCACTGCGCTGCAGAAACACAGGCCACCACCCCTCACTGCAGCCCCCACTGCCCTCCTGCCCCCATCCCTGCTTACTTGCCCCACCCCTCACTGCCCCATCTCCTCTCCCCTCTCCCCATACCGCTGGGATCTGCAGTGCAGCAGGAGCTGGAACAGCCTCACAGCTGCTGCCTGGCCCCTGCCCTCCCCAACTCCCCCTGAAACATTGCATCCATCTTCAAGAAGGACAAGAAAGAGGATCTGGGGAATGATGGGCTGGTCAGCATCACACCAGGGATCAACACATCTTCCTGGAAGCTAGTTCCAGTCACATGAAGGGACTGGGAACAGCCAGCATGAAGCCATCAAGTCAAATTATTGACCAACCTCTTTGCCTTCTGGGATGGGATGACTGGCTGTGCAGACCAGGGGAGTGCAGTGCCTGTTGCATGCCTTGCATTTAGGAAGGCCTTTGACATGGTCTTCCCTAGCACCTTTGTAGCCAGACTGGGGAGAGTGAGGACGGAGGAGTAAGCAATGGAGTGTGGGGGAAACTAGGTGGAGGCTGCCTGGCTCGAAGGGTGGAGAACAGTGGCACAAAGTCCAAGTGACTAATGGTTACCAGTGACGTTCTTCAGAGTCAATACTGGAGCCAATGCCTTCTGTCTTTAGGAATGATTTCGATGGTGGGACGGAGTGCACTCTCAGCCTGTTCATGAACGATCCCCAACTGGAGATGAGTGGTTGACATGCTGGAGGGCAGGGCTGCTCAGCAGAGGGGCAGCGACAGCCTGGTGATGCGGGCTGAAAGGGGCCTGGGGAGTTCAGCCATGTCCTGTCCCTGGGAGGAAATAACCCTGTGCAGCAGGGTAAGCTGGGGTGGACTGGTTGAAGAGCAGCTTTGCAGGAAAGGAGCTGGGTGTGCTGGTCTTCAACAAGTTGACAAGAAGGCAACAGGGTTCTCTTGTAGCAAAGACAGCCACCGTTATCGTGGGTTGGATCAGCAAGAGTACAGACAAGTGCAGGGCAAGTGCAGTGGGACAGATGAAATACCCTGGCAGTCTCCACCAAAAAGAAGCAAAATAAAGGGCAGAACTGACAGACTACCAATGCTGGGGAGAGCGGTATGATCAACAGAGTGCCCAGGGACTGCCAACATTTTAAAGCAATCAAAACAAGAAAGGCCTTTCTGCCAGTTGCCAAGTGGCTGGAGCCAGAGGTACCCAGGCTTGCTCAAGGGTGAGAGGTCCAGAGAGACTATTTCTTTACTCAACCACCAAGCGCATGGCTAGGATTATAATGTTCTAGTGAGAGAACATGCTTTTTGCAAGTCTAGCTTTTTAATTAAAGCATTTAGGACTCATACTCACACCAACTGGGGGGAGGGCAAGCAAAAAAAAAAAAAAAAAAGAAGGAAAAAACACTTCCCATTGGCTTCAGTGGCTGTGGGATGAAGCCTGCTTTTGGTTTGAAAGAGAAAGGATTAGGACTGAATGTCAGGCAGGTGACTATAAACTACCTGATGCTTTCTATACTCTTCAGTGTCTCATTGTCTTCGTCACTCCTCAGTCTATACTGCACTCTATTTTCTCCCCTGCATCATGGATCATCCCTCTGGAGAAAGAGCTGAGTCCAGGGACACGCCATGCCGATAATCTGGGCATCGTGGGGAACCCACTGCAAGAGTAAGTGTGTGCATGAGAGCTCACAGCAAAGGCCTGGGCAAGCCAAGGAGCAGGGACCCTCCCCAGGTGCCAAGGATCCCAGTCCCTGAGCCACAGGGCTGGGTACAGCCTCCTCCGATTGCTCATGACAGCAGCTCATGACACCCACCACAGAGTCCAAGAAGTTTCTGTGGGAGAGGTGGAGGAAGAAAGTGGAAACATCTCCAAAGAGGGGGAATGAAGGCAGCAGTCCCAGGGGTAAACATCTCCAAATACGGGTGGATTTTACCCCCTCTCTGGCAGAGCCATTTCCTCCATGAACAGCAGTACCTGGGGGAAGGCGGGTCTTTTGCTGACACCCCCTGTGGCATAGAGGGCATCAGGGTTGGAGACACCCCTTCCAGCCAAGGGGCAGTTGCTGGGCACTCAAACAAAGGTTTCAGTCGGGGACCTCAAAGCTCCAGGACCAGTGTGGAAGGCAGCAGTGAGTGGCAGCCCTGCCGCTACACTGAGAATTTCATTCTGTTGGGCTAAACCAGGACCCCAGGGACTCCCTGCAGCCGGCTGGATGGGCACAGATGGGACCTGGCCCTTCCTGTTCCTCCCGAGCATGTCATTCAAGGAAGTGCTGGAAGAACAGGCCTGGAGGGATCCTCATGGCACTGCATTGCCTGTGGCTGTGATAACCGATTGTCTCCCTCCTGCAAACACTTCCCGGGTCAGGTGCTTGGGGACAACCATCTGGCAGTGCTCATGGGAATCCATCAGGACCATGCCCTCTGGGTGGGCAAGGGGACCTCAGGCACTTGTCACCCTGTTGGAGAGCAGCTTGGAGAGCAGAGAACTGGGGGGAGGAAAGAGAGGTCCCATGGCTGGCAGAGTGAAGGTGCTGCTGTGTGCCTGGGGCCAGGGCACTGCCACCTCCGAGGCCCTCTCCTAGCTCCTGAGAAGCTCTTGCAGAAGCAAGCAAACCCCGGAGAACAACCTTCCCCACATTGCTGGGAGTCAAGGAGAGGGTCACTTCTGTGAGAGAACATGACAGGCCAGGAGCAGGCACATGGCTGGGGTTTGTGCTTGTGAGGTCACTTCTGCCCCAGGACCTGATAGGCCAGCAGCAGGCACAGGGCTCACATATGGGGCTGTAAGGTCACTGCTACCTCAGAAGCCGGCAAAGGGCTTCGGTGCTGATTGTGAGGTCACTGCTGCCTCAGTACCTGATTGGTTGGTGTAGGTTCCTGGAAGTCACCTGTGCCTGTGCTGCTGTTAGGCCAGAACCAGGTTAATTGGCACAGGAGACTGTCCTGGAGGGCAGAGAGGCCATGGATCCCTCGTGGATCTTCAGGGACAACGTCCTCAAAGCCCAGGAACAAGCCAGTGTGATGTGATGGGAGTCAAGCAGGGCCTGGCAGGAGAACCGCATGGATGACCAGGGGCACCCTGACTTAGGAGTTCAACCACAGGAAGGAAGTTCCCGGAGGGTGGAAGAGGGAAGAGGCTGCCCAGGAGGCAGACAGAAACCTTGCCTGTGGGTGCAGCGATGGAGTTAGGAAAGCTGGAGTTGGAGCTGGAGCTCACAAGGGGTGGGGAGGGCAACCAGGAGGGCTTTTGTAAGCATGCTGGCAGCACAAGGAAGGCAGCTAAGGAAAATGTGCTCTCACTGCTCAGTGGGGCAGGGGACATAGTGACAAGGACCGGGAATAAGCTGAGTCTCTCCTTGTCTTTTCTGCCTTACATACTACCGGTAAGAGCTGCCCCTAAGGCTCTTAGTGCCCGTGTGACATTGCTCTTGATTGTCTTTGAAATTTCCAGGCAAGCAGGGAGGTTCCTGCTATCTGGGAAAAGGCAGACATCACACCCATTTCCAGAGAAGGGCAAGAGGAAGAATGCAGGTCAGCTTCATGTGAGTCCCTGGGAAGGTGATGGAGCAAATGCTCCTGGAAACCATCTCCAAGCATCTGGAGGGCAAGGACTGGAGGAGCCAGCATGGGCTGAGCAAAGGGAAATAGAAACTCTGCCTGACCAACCTCACTGCCTTCTACCAGAAGACTGTGGGCACAAGGGGAAAGCAGGGGACTTGGTGTGCCCTCATATTGGCAAGGCCTTTGACACAGTCATCCCTGTTCTACCTGTAGCCTAACTGTTGAGATCTGCACTCGATAAATCAACCATAAAGCAGGTGGAAGACTGGCTGGTCCATCAGGTCCAAAGGCTGTGATTAGTGGTATGAGGAGGCCAAACTGGTGTCTGGTTACTGGTGGCATCCCTCCGTGATCAACACAGGGGGCAACACTGTTGAACTTCTTCATTAATGGCCTGGGACATGGGATGAAGCGCACTCTTAGTACCTTTGTGGACTATGTGCAATTGGAGTGAGCCCCTGAGCAAGCTCATTTAGTTCCCTCTGCATGGAGGAGGGAGGTGGGACTGGGGGGACATGACATCCAGAGGTCTCCTCCATCCTAAGTGCTGTGATTCAATCACAGTTCATGTTTCTAGGGAGAGCTCTGTAAAGACAGACTAGGCCGAGGAAGAAGACAGGGCAGAGAGGCAGAAGAGAGAGAAGTACATCAATTTAAATAGAGGTGTTCCTCAGCAGAAAACTTCCCCATTCAAAGTGCTGGTAGGAAATAGGGCGTGATGAATAACTGTACATACATATGTATATACTCGAACAGAGGAAGTAATTACTGTAGTGCATGGACATGGTGCTGCCAACAAAAAAGAAAGGAAAAACAACATGAGAATTGACAAATAGTATTTGAAGTTCTGGAAAGGAAGGCTTTTCTCAGTTATTGCATAGAGTTCTACCTTGGATAGGTTTGGACTTTTGACTAAAAGTTTACAATCAGGCCTTTATTAATTGGGGCACCTAGAGAGGCTACTGCTGCCCGAGATGCCCTGTTGTCGCTGTGTTCCCAGGCAGTGCTGGGGAATGTGATCCAGGAGCTACGGGAACCTTTCTGGAGCATTAGCTGGTCACCAGGAGAAGTCTCCCAACACCTCTCAGGGAGACACCTTATTTCTCTCCATTGCCTAGAAGGGGAAGTGCAGGCAGCTGGATTAGGCAGAGACATCTGCCTTGAAGGGGTCTGGCACTGGGAGAGATCAGCCTCCTCCCTGTCGCTGCCTAAAATCAGTTACACTTCATTGACCGTGCTGGGAGTGTGGCTAGGTGCTTAGGGCCTCCTTTAAAACAGCACTGCAACACAGGCATGTTGAGATTGGTGCCAATTTGGCCATCCAAAGATATCTCATTTCATTGAAGCCGGTCACCCTGTTTTCCACTGCTGGTCAAGAGAGCTCGAGCCCTCAGAGTGTGCCTGGCTCTTTGGAATGAGTGAGGAGTGGCATGGAGAGCCCTGGGCAAGGAATGGTTCTGGTGAGCACTGGATTCTGTGTGAGAAACAGGGTTGCCTTTTTTAATGGTGTAGGCCTGATTATAACGGAAATGTTTAGAAAGTGACAATAAACCTGACATGAGAAAGAAATTAAAGAAAATGAAAGCAAAGAATTCTTTTTTACACTTTTCAGCTTTTAACAGTCTGTATTCTTATAATCCTCCTGCTGGTGTTGGGGGGGGGGGGGGAATACTCTGCGTGTGTGTGTATGTGTGTGTGTGCGTGTGTGTGTGTGTTTTGTAAAGGAAAGTGATTTCCAGATCTGGGGTGAGATGCAGTGACAGGGACATGGACATGTGGTGTCCTTGTAGGTGCCTTGGTCCCCTCTGCCCAGCCTCCGTCTGCACCTCAGAGGGGCTCTGGTCTCCTGCAGGTCAACTCTGAGAGCTGCCAGGCCCAGGCAGGTACCTCACATACACCAGGGCCTCTTCAAGTGCCACTGGGTGCTTGTGATTAGACACCTAAGCTCTGTATGAAAAGGTGAAGGACTGTTTAAAACTGTGTTAAAAATATGAGCACCTTTTCCTCAGCTGAAATAATTCAATAATTTTAATAAATTGTCCATGTTTTCCCTTGAGGAACTCCTGGATATGTTTAGGAAGGGTATGAATCCCAGGAGAAGAAATATTGGTCTCCCCCAGACTTGCATTCTCACTGCTCTGTCAAGGTACAAAATCTGTACAGAGGAACTTTCCACTTTTCCACTTCTCCTGCTCCTCTTCCTCTTTATTCACTCAGCTACCTCTCATCTCTCTCGTTGCAGCTCTGAGCTTGAGCTTGCCTCCTCTTTCAGGAGTCTCATTGTCTCTTTAGACAACTGAATTGTGTTGCTATCTCTCCTTTCCTGTCTGGCTGTCAAAAATCTTTCTAGCAAGGTTATTCCTTGTGGAAAGTGGACCTCCCTGGAGGCAGCCTGGACTTGGCATGCAGTTAAGGAGTGTATCTTATTTTTCATTCAAATGTATCATGTTTTGTTGCTTTGATCACAGCTCAGAATTATCCTCCTATGTCTTTTTGCAGCTAGTTCTCGAAGGAAAGCAGGTGGGAATTAGTGCATAGAGGCTGTAACACGCAGCTACAGACTCCAGTGGAAAAAGGGTTGATTTTTACAAGGGTGATGTAGGTCCCCAGTGGCCGAAGAGAGAAATGACGAGGCTGGGGAGGTGGGAGGAAGGCTGTTTGTACATGTCTGCTGTCAAAAATCCTGCTTTTCTCACACATCAGGATTCATTGGGAGACCCTCTGAGTCACTATGAATCAGAGAATGTAGATATCACTTGTTCTGTAAGTTGAAAAGTAAAGAAAACTTTAAAAGCTGGAGTATTTTGTCTTTTTTTAGGTGCTCATTTATATCTTCCTCTTGTAAAGACACTCCTGAAACCTCTCCAATTAGCCACTCGAGATCTGAAGAACTGAGGGAAATTATGGAGATAGACGTGGCTCCCTAGGGCTTTTGCATTGCAGTGACCCCTCAGCAGGGGTATTTGGTGCTGAGTCCATGAACCTCAGATTCTGAGAGGAGAATGAACCAACCTCTCAAGAAGTTGCATTCAGAAGCAAATCATAAAGTTTCTTGGAGTGTTAATGAGTCCCCCTGTGGGCCATTACTCACAGAGCCTCTCCAGGGGCTGATGAGAACAGAGGCAGTTGTTACAGGTAGGTAAAGAAAATGTGCGAGTAGCTCTGATGCCTAGAACACATGGATGTGTTTTATCATACCACATGGCCATCACTGACACCCAGCCCCTGAGTAGGGTGATGCTTTCCCTCCTGCTTTGCTCAGGGCTCTTTGTGGGGGCAGTGTGAGGGTGGGGGTGTGCCACACTGAGTGAGGGACAGCGAGAGGACTCCCTGCAGGAGGAGGAAACAAGGCCCTGGACTACAAGGACATGGTGTCTTCTGGCAGGCCTCAGTGGCAGGTACAGCAGCCATAGACAAGAGGACAAAGATCTCAGTTCTGTCGGAAGCTTTCAGCCTTGGCAGTGCCCCTGGCCATCTCCACCCCAGACTGTCCTACACTGTCCCATGCCTGCACCTGCTCCACTGCAGCCTGTAGACACCCAGCCTGCTTCCCCTCCTTGTTCTCACCCAGGGATCTGCCCACCTTTACTGATGTCTCTCCACCCTCCCTTGCTTTTCCTTCAAACACAAAGCCAGGGGCTCACCACAGGCTCCCTCTGCCTGACCTCTTGCACCACAGCACTACCCTTCAAGGGGCATTTCTTTTTTTAACATCCATTCTGAACCTCTCAAGCTGAAGACTGTAGCTCTTTCCCCTTCTCGTGCTGCTTCCCACCACCAGAAAAAGCACCAAAATCTTTGAAACCTCCCTTCAAGCACTCATGGGCTGCTACTCTACTGCCCTTAGCCTCCACTTCACCAGGATAATGTAGCCCAGGTCCCTCGGCCTCCCTGTACAGCTCATGTGCTGCATGACCCAAGCCTCCTCTTGGCAGACCTCCTCTGCACTCTCTCCAGGTCCTCCCCATTCCTCCAGCACTGGGTGTACCACACTGGGACACACTGTTCTCCAGGTGTGGCCACCCCAGTTCTGGGTTGAGGGGGATAATAACTGTCCTTGTCTGGGGGGCCACACGCTTCCTAATGCAGCCCCGTATGCAGCTGGCCTGATCTGTGGTAAGCATGCACCACAGGCTCATATGGCATCCCTCCTGATGTCCAGGCCCTTCTCCTCAGGATCACTCCCTCAAGGCAGGACCTGCCGCTTCTCCTTGCACAATTTCAGGAGGTTTCTCTTGGCCTAACATCCAAGCTTCTCAAGGTCCCTCTGAATTCAAGCTCCTTTGTGTCAGCTGTGAATGTGTGTGTGCAGATGGCTCATCCTATCTTGCCATGCCTCTGACAGGATAACAGCATGACCAACCAATAAAGGCCACACTTTTAAAAGAACTGCCAGAAACGGTTGAAATGAGCGTGGCAACCATCTCAGAGAAGCCAAAGGAAGGTACAACGCAAGCAAGACCAGGGTCAATGGGTAAACAGTGGTGTGCTGATTGCATGGGAGGAGATCAGGGTGGTAAAAGAGAAGGGTTTGTAAGGTGGAAAAGAGGGGAAAATGCAAAGAAGGTGAAGCCAATGAAAAATCAGGGCCACTGGGGGTACCTGCCAAGCAGCCCTGAATCTGGCCATGGCCATGGGGAAGCTGAATGTTTTCCCTAAGGTCAACAAGCGAAGACCCAGGGTAGAAGGAAATGCCAAACCATTCAGGCTGGAAGGGACCTCACGTTGTCTCTAGCCCAACCTGCTTCTCACAGCAGGCTCAGCTGTCAGCTCCAAGCAGGTTGCTGAGGGCTTTAGTCATTTAGGTCTTGAAAACCTCTGAGGATGGAGGTGGCACAACCTCTCTGGGCAACCTGCCCCAGTGCTTCACTCTTTGGATGGGTAAAACGTTTTTGCTTATCCCCAGCCTGAACCTCTCCTGTTTCAACTAATGCCTCATCCTGGGACTCCTCTACCCATGGTGCACAAGGGTGAAGAGGTTGGCTCCATCTTCTTGATGATCTCCTGGTAGGTATGGGCAGGCTGTCATTAGGTCTGCCCAAAGCCTCCTCTTCTCCAGGCTGAACAAACCCAGCTCCCTCAGCCTCCCACACTGACAAAGTCAAGCTTACAAATGTGTGCCTAGGTTGTTTAATGGATCTCCCAATCCTTCTGGATTTTACAGGATCTGCAGTATACCTTAGGCCTGTTAGAGTGCAATCAGCCTCATGCCATGACATTCTGCATACGTCACACCCATTTGACATCATGTTGTGGTTACAGGTGTTGTAGATGGTGAGGAGGACAAGCAGTCATCCATAATTAAAAAGAGGTAACCTCGCACCACGAGGAAGGCCTGGCTCTGGGGATGCCATGCGTGGTGCTAAAACACATACAGAAAAGGAATTCAGGAGTGCAAGAATCGCAGTAGCTATCGCCAGAGATGCCAGAATCACCCATCCCTTTCAGTTGGAAGCAACCTTAGGAGGTTTCTAGTCCAACCTCCTGCTCCCATCGGGATGAACACTGAAGTCACACTAGAGTTCCTCTGGGCTTTGTCCAACAGTGTCCTGAAAGCCTCCAAGAACAGAGAGGCCATAACCTCTTCAAATGCTTTATTATCCTCACTGATTTTTCTCCCTGCTATCCCATCTTAGTTTTTAACCATTTCCTCTCATTCTTCTGCCATGAATCCCTGTAAAAGCCTGGTTCACTATGGGTGGCCACCTTGAGTTGGGAAGCTGCTAAGAGTCACCCCAAAAGACTTCCCTTCTCCAGGCTGAACAAGCCCCGTTCCCTCAGCCTTTCCTCCCAGGGCAAGTGCTCCAGTCCCCCAAGCACCTTGGGGTCTGGCCACTGAAATCACTCAGAGTAATCAACAGCATTCTTCTGCACGGGGCCCCAACTGGATGCAGGATCTAGATGTGCTCTAAGAAGCCTGAGTAGAGGGGGATAGTCACTTCCACTGATCTCCTGGCTTTGCTCAGGTTCATGCAGGCCAGGATGCTGTGGCCTCCATGTCTGCCAAGGAATGCTGCTGGCTCATGTTCAGTTCGCTGCCCACAAAGACTCCCAGGTCCTTCTCCTCAGAGCTCCTGCCCAGCCAGGGACTCCCCAGTGTGTATCGCTCCAGGGTGTTGGTCTCTCCAAGGTGCAGGGCCTGGCATTTGTCCTTCTGAATTTAACAAGGTTCCTGACAGCCCATTCCTCCTCCCGGCTGAGCTCCCTCTGAATGGCAGCCCTCAAGCATGTGACTGTTGTCCCAATCCAATATCGGGAAGGTTTCGTGATGATCCCAAGGACGAGATTAAGACCCTAAAACCGGTCAAATGTCGTACAACCTTTTACCTTTATTTTCAACGGAGTGGGGAGAAAAGGTGGGGAAAGGCAAAGAGGAGAGGGGAACAAGGGTAAGGGGAAAAGACAGAGAAAGTTGGAAAAGGAGAAAAGAAACTAGCTACCACCACTCCGAGTCCCATGAATCTCCGAGTGTTCTGCTGACTCCGCCTGAGATCTTCGGTCGTTGCAAGGAAGCCCCCCTCCCCATTCACACAGGCTGCAGTTTTTATAGGTTCTTGCCCCGCCTCTGGGAGGTGCTTCCTCGCTTCCCATGCAGATTAACTGTCATGCGCAGTCCGCCCTCTCGGAACCTTCCAGAAACGGGCTGGGGCATCTGGGGGTCTCCTGCTCATGCGCAGATGGCAAATGTGTACGTGCAGTTCGTGCCAGACATGCTGTTCCCCTAGAGGCGACCTTCTGCCCTTTTTGCACCCTTTTTCCCCCATGCAGGTGCACGAGGCTGTTTACCTCGCGGACGGCTCCCGGGGACGCTGGTGCAGCATTGCCCGACACGCCTTGGCAGTAGCAGCTCTGCAGCAGCAGCAGCAATGTCGAGACAAAATTGCATTTAGTACCAGTTCTCTACACAAGCTCTCGGTGGGGATGAGGGTGGGGGTCTGAGCCCCCAAAGCCCAGCAGTCTTGCCCTCACCAATGCACGTCCCTGCGGGCTGGTGTCGAGGTGGCCGTGTCTAGACAGCCCTGTGTGGGGCTGAGGCCTCTGCAACCCCCGGGTCCCCCTCGGGCTCCAGCAGCCCCACAGCGGTGCTGCCAGAGAGGAGCAGTGAGGTCAGAGAAGAGCAGCCGTGTCACAGCAGCCTGGGGCAGGGCAAGGCGGGGCGGGCTGGGGCGACCTCACAGTGAGGCAGAGCAGCATCCTTGGCATTCGGGACACCGAGCTGCCTGCGGCCCCTGGGAGAAGGGCTCTCTCGGGCTGAGGGGGTGAAGCGCCTTTGGCCCAGAGGAGCTGCCGGCCCCTCGGCCTGCAGTGCATGCCTGTGCCCATGGAGCTGGAGGACTTGCAGCTCTGCTTGCGGCGGCACCAGGATGAACGCCGGGACCTGCTGGAGAAGCTGCTGGAGCAGGAGCAGGCTTGTGGCGTCCTGCGAGCAGCTAGCAGCGTGTTGGAAGAAGGGATGGATGGGTGGGCATGGCTCCATCCTGCTCGGGGCTGAGACTCGGGTCCCGGAGGCTGTCTGCAGCCCCTGCACGCCTTGGCCCTCGATGGGGGCCCTGCGGGGCTGGGTGGAGGTGGGGGGCAGGCCCTGCCACCCGTCCCGGAGGGCTCTGGGTGCTACCCGCCTGCCTGGGTGCCTGATCTCTGCCCCGGGGGTCTGCACTCAGCAGCCTCCCCTCTCCTCAACCCCGCAGGCTGCAGCGCTCCTGGGAGGGGGCTGAGGAGCCCGACGTGGGGCTGAGGGAAGAGCTCAGCACCCTCTTGAGCTGCCTGAAGGAGAGCGAGCAGGAGACAGCTGCAATGCAGGAGCAGCTCCGGGGCTTGGTAGGTGCTGGGGATGCCCGGGCGTGTGCACGGGGGGCTCCAAGGCCTGCTCCCCAGCACTGTCCCCATCCCTGCAGGAGCAGGAGAAAGAGGAGCTCCGCACCACCCTGCAGGAGCTCACCACCGAGGTACCGAGAGCCCCGTGCCAACACCCCCTCGAACACCCCTCTGGCTGCCCCACGACCCCCTCGCGCTTGGCCCTCACCCCCGGTTCATCTCCACAGCACTTCGCCTTGGCAGCGCAGCATGCCCAGAGCTCCCAGCAGCTGGAGAGGACCAAAGAAGTCCTCCCGCAGCTCCAGGTGAGGCAGATGCTCCGCTGTCCAGCTGGCTCCCCCAGGGACCCTGAGAGGGGTGGGGGGACTGCGTGGTTTGGGGACGCCCAGTCTCAGCCAGGGCCCTGGGCCTAGAGCCCACACTGGTCCCTGGGGGTCCTCCAGCTCCCCCCACCGAGATGCTCCCACTGCCTCTTCTCTCCCAGGCAGAGCTGACGGAGGTGAAGGCCGAGGGAGACGCGGCCCGGAAGGAGCTCCACCAGGTCTGTAACCCCCGTGAAAACACCGCTTAGGTGGGCAGAGCTGCTGGGTGTGGTGCCAGCCCCCAAGGACGCCTGTGTCCCTGCCTCCCTGGCCCCGGCTGGCCTCGCAGCGCCCTGCAGACTGACTGGGCATCGCCAGTCCCACCTGGGCTCTTTGCAACGTGGCCCGGTTGCTTTGCAGGAGAAGCAGTCAGCAGCCAAGCTGGCAGAGGCCCTGCGGGAGCAGGCTGAGATCGAGAAGGTACTAGGCGTAGGAAGCAAGGCGGGACGAGGTCTTTGTGTGGGGAAAGCCCCCTCACGGTGGGCTTGGCGTGGACTACTGAGCAGGGCCCTTCCTTCGTCCAGGTGCTGAGGAAAGAACGCGAGTGCCTCCGGGAGAGACGCGAGGGCCTCCAAGGGCAGACAGTGGGGTGAGTGGGGACAGGCCCCCGCGCCCAACCTGTGGGGTGGGGCTCTGTGCAGCTCCCAGGTCTCTGTGTCCCCAGTCCCAGCTTGGGAAGGGCTGTGCCAATCCCGGACAACAGAGCCCCTGATCTCATCCTCCTCCTCCGACATCTAAGCTGCTCCCAACCCCACTAGAATGCCTCTGGAGCACTCCCAACAGCCTCTGCGTGGCTTCAGACCTTCCCTGAACAGCGGTCGACCACTCGCGCCAGCTCTAAAATCCTCTGCCGAGTGCTGAACAGCTCTGGACAGCCCTAAGGGGCTCTGCAACAGCTTTCAGCCTCCCTTCGAGTCCTCCAAACCTTCTTGGAAGGGCCCAGTGCCTTTTCCAAAGTACCTGATGGAAAGAAAAACAAACAAACAACCCGCACACTGGTTGGCTCTTTGAAGCAGCTCTGAACAGCTCTGAAGAGCTCCAAGCCTCTCCTAAATGCCCTCCGAGCCTGAAGTGGGAAGGGAGTGGAGGGAAGGGTGTTTTTGATGCTGGGAGCCTGGGGTGCCTTGCCTCAGCCCCAGCAGAGCCTGTCCAGCACCCCGGGTCCCTGTTGCCCGTCTGGTGGTCCCAATGCCGGCCGAGCTCGCTCCTCACACCCCAACTGCCTGTGGTGCCCACAACAGGGGGAAGACGGAGCAGGCGGCCAGGCTGTCCACGTCACTTATGCGGGAGATGGTGGCTGTGAAGCTGGTAGGACAGACAAGCCTGACGTGGGCCTTGGGGAAGAAAGGGTGTGCAGGGCACCCGCTGGCTTTGGAGGCACTGGTCTCAGTGGGGATGAGGGTGGGGGTCTGAGCCCCCAAGGCCCAGCAGTCTTGCCCACACCAACACGTGTCCTGCTGTGCCTTGACCTGCAGGAGGAGCAGCTGGTGGCAAAGAGGCAGGGCATCACTTTTTGGCTGCAGTGAGTTGCTGCGTGGGGCTCGGCGTGCCAGGGCTCGTGTGCGGGCGGTGGGATGCCCAGGCTGGCGGTCCCAAGGCATCCATCAGCTTCTCCCTTCTCAACACGGACACAGCTCAGGATCCCTTCTCCCGGGGTTGCGGAGGTGGTGGTTGTTTCTGGGCTCAGTAGGGAGATGAAGAGCAGAGCCGAGATGCTTGGGCCCTTAAGCTGAGGCCCAGGAACGGGGCAGGGGGGTGGTGTGCCCAGCATGATGCAGGGTGCCAGTTGCTGGCCTGGTGGCATCTGCAGGTGATGTCTGGAAACAGATGAGACAGATTTCTCCCCTCCGCTGTCTTAACCCTCTCCTGGCCTGCAGGAAGCTGTTTGTGCTCCTCGCCTGCCTGCAGCTCGTGTTGCTCTGCCTGGTCCTGCTCACGAGGGACAGCATCAGCCGGGACCTGCCCTGCAGGCTGGCGTCCACCTTTAGGAGCTGCCCAGCATGGCCACCACCCTTCTGATACCCCTGGCCTTGCACTGCGTGGGGTGGAGAGTGACAGGGACGCTGGGCGCCGTGCAGACCGGCAAATGTCCAACCCTGCAGCACCACCCTTCTCCCGGGGCACCGCTGCACACATCTGGAATGGCATGTGCAGGCACACTGCACAGCCAGCTGTGACTCCACCTCGCTGTGGAGGACGTTTGCCTGCCAAATACTTGCCACCGAGCTCACCCTGCCTTTAACAATAAAAAGCACAGCTGAGAACCCTGACTCCTCCCTCTGTGATTTTCCCTTGGAAAGAGACTGACTTGGTCATGGAATTTCAGCTGCCTGATGTAGGACTGACGGGGGGTGCCAGGGGGATGCTATGCTTGTCCAAACTCCTGTTTTCAACTGTAGCCTAAAAGCTGCCATTCCATCTTAACATGTCTGGCGATGGATTGAGCTGCCTCTAGCAAAGACTTACGCTGGCCGGGAAACACTGTAACACCCTGCTCTGCTCTTACTGGGAAACCAAATGTGAGCTGGAGTTAACTGGAAGTGGGCTGAACCAGCGATGTTTTGTGCAGTGACTTCCAGCTCTTCTTGTCCTATGCATTAATCCACCTCAAACACTCCATGCTTCAGAGCTTTTCCAAAAGGAAGGTATTCATCCACAACTTGTAGCTTTGAAACCAGACTTCAGAAAGGAGATGATGCCTCATAAATGCAGTGTGTAAAGCTGAGTACACTATTTTTTGCTGCAAAGAAATGAAAAGTGGAAAGGCGAAATCTGTTAATAATTCCGTATCCTGAACCACACGGAAAGGGCAGAGGCCCTCAGGGCCTTCTTTGCCTGAGGTTTTCCTGGTCCACTTTTCCCTTCGGAGGCTGTGGCGGACAGATGAGTGAACTTTTGCCTTGAACATTTCTTGGTACATAAGATGCAAGCAAACCATAACCCCGAACAAGCCATCTGTTCCCAGCGGAAACAGGACTGAGCTGCTGCGACCCCTGAAATGGTCTCCCTGCGACCATTCGGGACACACCGAGCCTGCGCTGAACCAGACCACGATCGGGCAGAGACTTTGGGACCTGGACTGCAAATTACTGCCGCTTAGCACAACTTTTATAAAAGTTGCTTAGCATGAGTAGCTAAATTTGCTGAAGCCTTAGGCCGCACTCCCTAGTTCAGTGAGAAAGGGCCCCAGAGCTGGTGCAGACTGGAAAGATAAGGGAGTTACCAGCAGTTTGCATTCCTATGCGTCACACTCCGGGAGGGAGGATGTCAAGGCTTTGAAATAAGGCCTGCTTGGGCGCCAGGACCCTGAGAAACAAAGCCTCCCCTCACTGCTGAAACAGTGTTAATTAGGGGGGTCTGGATTGTATCCTCTTCATCAGGACCTTGGAAGATAACACTGTAAGTGTTAATTGCTGGAACAACACCTGTTTGTCAAGGCCCTGAGAAAGAAGGGCAGAGTAAAGATAACAATGATGAGACCCAATAAGGGAGCAGGAGACCCCAGACCAAAAGATTACTATTGGTCTGAACTGCCGCATGAGGGGAGGGAAACTTAATTTGAAAAGCTATAATTGCCCAGGGTTGTTTCCTTTTTGGGGGGGGAACTCGCTCTCTTGCTCTCTCGTCCCTCGTCGGAGGCACCCAGCTTGAGCTGTGATTCGAGCGGAGTCAGCGGAACATCATCGGCCTCGGAGTGGTAGTAGCTAGCTTCTTCTTTCCTTTTCCAACTTTTCTCTATCTTTTCCCCTTACCCTTGTTTCCCGCTTCCCTTTGCCTCCCCTTTGCTTTTCCCCCCACCTTTTCTCTCCACTCTGTGGAAAATAAAGCTAAAAGGTTGTACGATATTTGACCGGTTTTAGCGTCTTAATCTCGTCCTTGGGATCGTAACGAAGCCCTCCCGATATTGGATCGGGACATCTAATTGGCGTCACGGACAGGATCCCTTGAGACGAGAGTGTCATACAACCTTATGGTGTGCTGAGCGAGTGTGTGTGAACGAGACGTACGAACAAGTACAAAGCGAGTGTGGAGTTCCGATCCGCGGTTCCACTCTCCCGTGAGGGAAGCGGCCGGAGACGAACGAAGCGTAAGGAAGGAGTGAATGTTGAGATCTTTAGTATACTAGTTTGGCTCCTGAGGGTGTATAGGGGAAACTTGGATTTTAAGGTGTGACCCCCTCAGGATGAAATCCCCTTTGTAGGACATTTTTGTACTAGTTTGTGGTTTGGCTCCTGAGGGTGTATAGGGGAAACTTGGATTTTAAGGTGTGACCCCCTCAGGATGAAATCCCCTTTGTAGGACATTTTTGAACTAGTTTGTGGTTTGGCTCCTGAGGGTGTATAGGGGAAACTTGGACTTTAAGGTGTGACCCCCTCAGGATGAAATCCCCTTTGTAGGACATTTTTTGTAGTAGCTTACGGTTTGGTCTCCCAGGAGCGTATAGGGGAAACTTGGACTCATTTAAGGTTTGGCCCTCCCGGGACGAAATCCCCTTTGTAGGATATGGCCGCCCAGAAGGCAGGCAACTTTTGTGGAGAAATCGAGAAACTATATGACCTTTTGGAAATACACTGTTCTCGCCCCTCGCCCTCAGGACGAGACTGGGCACGGAACCATTGGTCCCAATTGCAAAGTGTAGTGGACCGGATAGCGGTCTTGCAAAAAGAAGCTAAAGTTAAGAGAGGAAAAGGGAAAGCTATTGTTTGTGCCGTGTTAGGAGCGTGCCTAGCAGCTGCGGTGGAGGAGAAGAAGGGGGCACCTTGTCAGGCGGAGGCTGCGAATGCCGCGCTGCAAGCGGCGGTAACAGCCCTGCAAGAACAATTACGGGAAACCAAGCGGGCGCTGGAGGAGGAGAAACACCAGGGTCTGATATTGAAAGAGGAGCTAAGAAACCAGCTCCTGAGGGAGACAGACACCCTTGCCGAAGGTGAGGTGCTGCCTGAAGGAAAAAGGGTACGCCAAATTTACCCCCAAAGGGACCTAAAAAGACTAAAGGAGGCCGTAGACAACCCCCCCCATATGTGCCCACTAGTCAAAACAGAATATATATACGAGGATGATAGCGACAACCGCCCTGAGGTTGTTACCAAAGAAATCCCTTTCACAGCTACCGAATTGGCCAAGCTGCGAAAGGATTTTGCCAGAACGGCTAGGGAATCCGAAACCGAATACGTGTGGAGGGTATCCCTGTCGGGGGAGGACGGAATCCTGCTATCTGAAAAGGAGGCAGAGGGATATTGGGGCCCAGGCGTGTTCCTGACAACCGGCGATCGCCGAGCCCCGTGGTCCCTGACTCAGAGGGCCGCATATTGGGCGGGGGGGCTGAACCCTTTGGAAAGGGGGGATCCCCTAGCTATAACAGGTTCCGTCGATCAGTTGCTGGAAAGTGTACAAAAGGCAGCTTGTCTGCAAATGATGTATGATCGGGAACTCAAGCCAAACCTGAGCTCTCCGATGTTATTGCCAGTAGATCCCGAGAGGATGACACCCCTAATACGGGGACTTCCTGATTCCCTGAAACCTATTGGGATTCAATTGCAGGGGAGAATCCAAAATGTGCCCCGCGAGGAGAGAATTGCAGCTGCCCTGGAGGGGATGGTAACCCCCGAGCATCAGCGGCTGGGAAAAAAAGGTGTGGACCTGGGGGGAGGTAGCCCAGGAACTGATCAATTATGGGAGGAAATATGGGCCAGTCGGCTGGACTTACCAAAAAGCAGAAACTAGGGCCGTGCGGGCGGCAGAGCCAGCAAACAAGCCGCTGGCATTCTCTGGGAGGAGCCCAGACTTGGCCAGAAGAGAAAGATCCCTGACCCAGCAGGGACTATGGCAACTGGGGCTGCAAAAGGGTGTGCCCCGAGACTTGATGGACGGGCTCTCAACCAAAAAACTAGAGCTTCTGGTGCGAAGGTGGTCCGGACAGGGACTCCCGCCCAGACCGAAACTACCTTCCGCACCGGTGTTAAACGTGGGAGAGGGGTTTGAGGGGGATGAAAGGGAGGCGGAAAACTAGCTCCTCCGTCCCCTCAGGGTGAGGGGGGAGGCCGAGGGTGGATGTTTATAAGACAGCTCACCTGCAATAACAAAGGGGATTTGTTAATCACTGTAGCGGTGGGGCCGAAGAGAAGGCCTGTAACCTTTTTAATTGACACAGGGGCCCAAATTACAGCACTAAAACGGAGTGAGGCAGAACGGTGTGGTATCTCGGCCCCCTCCAAACACCTAATAGTTTTAAATGCTCTGGGGAAGACCCAGACTGTTGTCCGAAAAGCGGATTCGTTGCCCGGTGTGCAATGAGCCAATAATTACACACTCAGGAGAGACATTTATTTATTTATTTCAGAGTTGCGCAAGCCTGGGTGCTCGGTGGTCTCCCACAAATCGAGCACACCCCCCTAACTTTTCAGGTAGCATTTATACAATCAAATTTGCCATATTTGTGACTTCCTTCCTCTTATTGCCATATTTGTGACTTCCTTCCTCTTTCACACTGATTGGTTAATGATTTCTTCACATTTCCCTGGGTCCCACCCCTGCTTCTCAAGGTTCTGATCAATTAATTAACACTGCCCCAGCTGGGTCAGTAGGTGTTATCTTCCAAGGCCCTGAGGAAGAAGACATAATCCAGACCCCTTAATCATCACTGTTTTAACAGTGAGAGGAAGCTTTTTACTTCCCAAGGTCTTGGCGCCCAAACAGGCCTTATTTCTCAGCCTTGGCATCCTCCCTTCTGGAGAGTGGGGCACAGGAATGCAGACTGCTTGTAACTCCCTTATCTTTCCAGCCTGCACCAGCTCTGAGGCCTTTTCTTAACGAACTAGGAGCGCGGCCTAAGGCTTCAGCAAATTTAGCTACTTATGCTAAGCAAGTGTGCGGCTACTCATGCTAAGCAAATTCTATCTAAGATAGAAGTTATCCAAATCTACCTACTTCAAACATTCTTTCTGAGCTTCTCAAGGTTGTCTTGTAACAAGACTGTGCCCATGACCCCGGTAACATTGTGGTTACCAGGGGAAGAGAGTCCTGTGGACACCATGGTGGCTGTGGGGCCTTTTCAAATGAACCTTTTAGGGATAGATGTCCTGAAGGGGAAACAGTGACGAGATACCCAGGGAAATTCCTGGTCTTTCGGTGTTCCCCAAGTTAGAAGACTAACCAGAGATTTCGGGGTGGCAGTGCGCTTGCTGCAAGCGGCACCTCCCCTCCCCCCTTCCCGGCTGACTAATGTAAAACCCTACCCGTTACCTTTGGGAGCCAGGGAGGGTATTACCCCAGTATTGGAGGACCTGAAAAAACAGGGAGTTGTGGTCCCGGCACAGTCCCCCTTCAATTCCCCTGTATGGCCAGTTCGAAAACCAAACGGTAAGTGGAGACTAACCGTAGACTATCGGCGACTAAATAACAATACAGGCCCATTGACGGCCGCTGTGCCAAATATTGCTGAGTTGATAACGACTATCCAGGAGCAGTCCCACCCTGTGATGGCAACAATCGATGTCAAAGACATGTTTTTTATGGTCCCTTTGCAGCCTGAGGACCAAGAGCATTTTGCCTTCACGTGGGAGGGACAGCAATACACGTTCACTCGGCTACCTCAGGGGTACAAGCACTCCCCTATGCTAGCCCATCATGCGCTAGCTCAAGAGCTTGAAACTGTCCCCATACAGGCGGGAGTCAAAATTTATCAATACATAGATGATGTGCTCGTGGGAGGGAGCCGGGTAGAGGACGCTGAGAAAACGCAGTGCGACATTATTGCCCACCTAGAGCGGATAGGGCTGACAATTCCGCCCGAAAAGATCCAAACTCCCTCCAGCGAGGTAAAATTTCTGGGAATTTGGTGGAGGGGAGGGATGACCTGCATTCCCCCGGATACCCTATCCTCATTGGACTCAATTAAAATGCTGGAGTCCAAGAAGGACTTGCAACATGCTTTAGGGCTGCTTGTGTTTTGGAGGAAGCACATTCCCGATTTTTCAATTATTGCTAGGCCTTTATATGACTTACTACGGAAAAGGGCTCACTGGGAGTGGACCTCGGTCCACGATGAGGCGTTGCAGCTGCTGGTCTTTGAGGCAAATGCTTACCAGGCCTTGGGGCCAATCCACCCCACCGACCCTATCCAGATTGAATGGGGGTTTGCCCGGACCGGACTCTCTATCCACCTGTGGCAGAAGGGACCAGAGGGGCCTACACGGCCCATCGGGTTTTATTCACGTAGCTTCAAAGACGCTGAAAAGCGGTATACTACATGGGAGAAGGGGCTGTTTGTAGTCAGCCTTGCTCTAAGGGAGGCTGAACGAACTATTCGAAAACAACTCCTAGTTCTCCGAGGTCCATTTAAGGTAACCAAAGCAGTCCTGGCAGGGACCCCGCCACCTGACGGGGTGGCTCAGAGAGCCTCTGTACGAAAATGGTACGCACAAATAGAGCATTATTGTGAAATTTTTTTCTGTAACGGAAGGAGCCACTAAAATATTAAATATACAAGACGAAGTAGACTTGAATAAAGAAAACCCCCAACTCCCCCCTGTAATTCAAGTAGCTCCCCCATTTTCCGATCAGATCCTAAATGCATGGTTCACAGACGCTTCCTCAAAGCGGGAAGGGAAAACCTGGAGATACCGGGCTGTGGCGCTCCAGGTGGGGACTAAAGAGCAGATCATTACAGAGGGAGAGGGCAGTGCACAGGTGGGAGAGCTAGTTGCAGTGTGGAGCGTATTCCAACGCGAAAGCCAGGCTACTTCCCCAGTACACATCTACACAGACTCTTATGCGGTGTTCAAAGGCTGCACAGAATGGCTTCCTTTTTGGGAACAAAACGGTTGGGAGGTTAATAGAATACCAATCTGGCAAAAGGAGAGGTGGCAAGATATCCTTGCAATTGCAAAACGGGGGAAGTTTGCAGTGGCATGGGTGGCTTCCCACCAACAAAACAATACCCCGACGGGCCGGTGGAATGCTGAAGTAGACGAATTAGCTCGGTTAGCTCCATTACAAAGTGCCCAGATACAAGAAAACTGGGAGTACTTATTAGAGTGGCTGCATGTAAAAAGGAGGCACTCAGGGATCAACGATCTCTTCCGCGAGGCACAAGCTCGGGGATGGCCGGTCACTAGAGAGGAGTGCAAAACTTGCATATCCGCCTGCGAGCAATGCCGTGTCCGTTTGGACAGGCACCCCCTAGAAAACGAGCCCCTGCACCTCAGGGAAGGAAAAGGCTTGTGGGAGGCCTGGCAGATCGACTACATCGGACCTTTCCGAAAATCAGCAGGGAAATGTTATGTGTTGGTGGGAGTCGAAATAGTATCCAGACTTGCACAAGCCCGGGCCTGCACCAAGGCGACCGGAGAGAACACGGTGAGGGCCCTCAAGGAATGGTTCGGAACCTTTCCCAAACCACAGGCTATTCAATCTGATAACGGCTCACATTTCACTGCGAAAATAGTCCAGGAGTGGGCAGCTCGGGAAGGAATTTCGTGGGTGTTCCACACCCCATACTACCCACAAGCGAATGGGATTGTGGAGCGAACCAATGGGTTGCTCAAGCGTTTTTTAAAACCGCACAAACCAGGGTGGGATGAGCGAGTGGGGGAGGCAGTGACCAACGTCAACAGCCGCTGGGGGACAAATGGATGCCCCAAAATTGCGGCATTTTGTCCCCAAGCCCCAACACTCATACCTGCCTCCCAGAGCTCTGATTCCCCTGATATCCCATCCCGTTCCCCTGGCCAACCTGTTTTGGTCGAACTTCCCACAGTGGGAGCCGTACCGCTCGTATTAGACCGATAAATAAATGTACTTGGACAGCAAAAGATGCTAGTGGAAAAACCCACAAGATTCACACAAAATGGATTATTCCCTCCTTCTGACCCGAGGAGCGAGTTTGTTTTTTATTTCTGTTTTTAAGGGCGGCGATCTGACCAAGATGCACCTACTGCTCTGGACCATCCTGATTCAAGGATGCATCCACAGAGGCGACGAACGACCACTCCCTCTACCTTCCCCCAACTCATTTAATCCCTTCGAGAACAACGAGTTTGTGTTGCTGGCGAAAGCAGTAAGCCAAACTTTCAATTTAAGCCACTGCTGGGTTTGCGGAGGACCGCTAGGGTTATCAAGTTGGCCGTGGATGTCCACACCCCTCACCCCAGACCAGATCGTAAGCAATTATAGCGAAACCGTGGAAGACACGTGGGACAACAGTGGGACCTGGCCAATTCAGTTCCCAGCCATGGGGCAGTATTGTTTAAATCGTACCCAGGAGGGAGGAATTGAGGTGGGGGAAAGTAAATGTCGATGGACATCCACTCGTAGGACACTCGATAAAGACAAGAATCTCCACCTATGGACTTGGCTCGATGAAACGGGGCGCGGTCGGGGATTTGAGGCATACTGGTCAAACAAAAATGAAACTTTAGTTCTCCAACGACCCAATTATCCCCCTTACAAGCAAATCTGAAAATGGAAAGGTACTTTTGGGGCTTGGTATTGTACCGGCCAAATAGGTGATGGGGCAACCACATTTTTCAGCCCTCTGGGTGACAGAGACACAACTTACTTCCAATTTCCACCTGGAATAAATGGGCCATTTGCTCAGGGCATTGGAGCTAAGAAGGGGCATTATTGGATCTGCGGACACACAGCATATAAATTTTTACCTGCTGGATGGTCAGGAATTTGTTATATAGGGATTATCAGACCTTTGTTTTTCCTTTTACCAGAAACAGGCGGACCTCGGCTAGGCGTAAAGGTATATGATAACCTCGGAGACAGAAGGGTTGCCCGTAAGACGCGGTCCATTAAGGTAGATTTGGGTGGGACGCAAAAATGGGGAAATAATGAGTGGCCTCCTGAACGAATAATTCAACATTACGGGCCGGCAACCTGGAACCCTAATGAACCAATATCGGGGGCGAGGGAACCAATTTATAACCTAAATCGAATAATCAGACTACAAGCGGCTCTAGAAATTATTACCAACAAAACCGCTGATGCAATAGATCTTTTAACTCTGCAATCTCAACAGATGCGCACAGCAATCCTTCAGCACCGCATGGTTTTAGACTATCTATTAGCTGAAGAGGGAGGGGTGTGTGGGAAATTAAATATTTCCAACTGTTGTTTAGAAATAGATGATGTAGGCGAAGTAGTTCTCCAGTTAACCAAAGATATCAGAAAAATAGCCCACGTCCCTGTCCAAACCTGGAACAGCTGGAGTGGCGATTTGTGGTCCTGGTTACCGGGGGCACTGTGGGTGAAACAGTTAATATTGTATTTGTCATGCGTGGTTGCCGCTTTGATGTTCTTACCTTGTATAATTCCTTGCTTTGTTCAATTAATCCGACATGTTGTGTCAAATATGCAATTTGTTCCGACCACCTCACCTGACGGCATAAAGAAAATCCGTGCCATCCATCGGCCACGGCCAACCACAGTACCCATCATTTAAAACCCACTCCCAGTTTATCCTGAAGGAGGCAACTGCATATTAACATCCACAACGCATTTGCTAACTGTTTTATACTTGTTGTAACAATCACTTACCTTCTTATCTCAGTTTTGATTTTTGTTCTATGAAGTTAAAGAATTAGCTTGCATTGAGCAAGACCTCTGTTTAATCGCTGTTAAGTACCTTTCCTTTTACTCTTCCCACAACTTGTTCCCTGCGTGCTTCTATCTTTTCTATATTTCCTACTGGTCTCTCTCTCTCTCTCTGTCTCATATTATCACCATGGACGAAGGCCATGAAGACTTCAGGAAGGAGACGTACCAATCAATGTTTAAGTCACGGGGTGGTGTGGCGGACAGATGAGTGAACTTTTGCCTTGAACATTTCTTGGTACATAAGATGCAAGCAAACCATAACCCCGAACAAGCCATCTGTTCCCAGCGGAAACAGGACTGAGCTGCTGCGACCCCTGAAATGGTCTCCCTGCGACCATTCGGGACACACCGAGCCTGCGCTGAACCAGACCACGATCGGGCAGAGACTTTGGGACCTGGACTGCAAATTACTGCTGCTTAGCACAACTTTTATAAAAGTTGCTTAGCATGAGTAGCTAAATTTGCTGAAGCCTTAGGCTGCACTCCCTAGTTCAGTGAGAAAGGGCCCCAGAGCTGGTGCAGACTGGAAAGATAAGGGAGTTACCAGCAGTTTGCATTCCTATGCGTCGCACTCCGGGAGGGAGGATGTCAAGGCTTTGAAATAAGGCCTGCTTGGGCGCCAGGACCCTGAGAAACAAAGCCTCCCCTCACTGCTGAAACAGTGTTAATTAGGGGGGTCTGGATTGTATCCTCTTCATCAGGACCTTGGAAGATAACACTGTAAGTGTTAATTGCTGGAACAACACCTGTTTGTCAAGGCCCTGAGAAAGAAGGGCAGAGTAAAGATAACAATGATGAGACTCAATAAGGGAGCAGGAGACCCCAGACCAAAAGATTACTATTGGTCTGAACTGCCGCATGAGGGGAGGGAAACTTAATTTGAAAAGCTATAATTGCCCAGGGTTGTTTCCTTTTGGGGGGGGAACTCGCTCTCTTGCTCTCTCGTCCCTCGTCGGAGGCACCCAGCTTGAGCTGTGATTCGAGCGGAGTCAGCGGAACATCATCGGCCTCGGAGTGGTAGTAGCTAGCTTCTTCTCTCCTTTTCCAACTTTTCTCTATCTTTTCCCCTTACCCTTGTTCCCCGCTTCCCTTCGCCTCCCCTTTGCTTTTCCCCCCACCTTTTCTCTCCACTCTGTGGAAAATAAAGCTAAAAGGTTGTACGATATTTGACCGGTTTTAGCGTCTTAATCTCGTCCTTGGGATCGTAACGAAACCCTCCCGATATTGGATCGGGACAGAGGCCTAGAGAGAGCGGAGGGGGGTGAGAGTGTGTACTATCTCCTGTCCTAGTCATCCCCCCTCCCCCACCCCCATTAACTGTCGGTGGGATTTCAGCAAAAAGAGGTGCAGAGAGAGAGGGACTGAGGGAGGAGTTAGTGATGGGAGGAAGAGAGAAATGGCCGCAAGGGGCTGGGTGAGCCTGGGGCCAGAGGGGAGCGTTTGGAGGAAACACTGCTGCAGGAGCTACGGATGGCACTGAAGAGCGAGGCTGTGGGGCAGCAGAGATGCCAGGAGGAGCAGAGGCCAGGATCACCTCCTCTCTGTTTCCAGGTGTGAGTCCTAAAGGGGCCTGAGGGGATGCCTCTGAAGGGACGGCGTGAGGGGGACCATCTCCACAGGGACACTGTGCTCATCCGGGGCATGTCGGTAGTACCTTAACAGAGCAGTAGCTCTGTGTTGGGGGGGTCAGCTCTGGGCTAGCGTGAGGCCAAGGGCTGCAGGATCACATCAGGGGTCATGTCTTTTGCCTTGGTGTCCTTGTACACTGTTTCTGTGTAGATCTGCATTGCACAGCTTCATTGTTTTGGTTTCTTGGCCTGTGCACAATGTTATCTTCTGGCAAGACGGGTCTACCCCTGGTACTGAGCAAGGGGCAAATCTCTGCAGGAATCTCAGTAGCAAATATCAAATTCCATCTTGACCTCGCAGCTGTGAGCCACATTGGTGGATGTGTGGCTTGTACCCTAATCATGTGCCTTACGTCACAGCTAAGTCTCTCTGGTGCTAGTGAGACAATTTCTTGTGTGAACTCATGCCCATCATTAATCACTCCTGTGATGATCCTACAGTGATCCTGCTGCTGACTTCCTTGATCTCTTTTATAGAAGCTCTTTTCCCATTTCTACTGAGCCTGGCCTCTTCTGTCTGCATCATCACCACCATCCTGAGAATCCCTTGCAATGCGGGGAGACAAAAAGCCTTTTGCACTTGCTCAGCTCATCTGACCAGATACCAGCAGAATGAGAAAGGGGAAGAAAATAGTCTCTATTACACAACTTCCCCACTTCTTTCCTTTGGGCAAGACATCGACAGCAGTAGCTACAGCACGGCAGGACCCAGAAACTCCTTGGCAGAGAAGCTCTTCACCTCTGCAGAAAAGGCAGCTCCCAACAGAGGAGGTTGCTGCAGGGGCTGAGCAGGCTTGAAGGGAGGGGAAAGTCCTCTCCTGCACTGACCCATTAGCAAGAAGACTGTGGGGAGGGGAAGTCGGGGGAAAGAGCTGTGGGAAAAGGCTTTGCTAATGCCCTGCAGGAAGGACAGCCACCTCCCAGGAGGCATCAGCGCACAGCCAGCAGGTCGAGGGCAGTGGGGCTGCCCCTCTGCTCTGCACTGGTGAGACCATGCCGGGAGGGCTGGCCCCCAGCAGGGGCTTCCCAGGGCTCTGGGACAGGCAGGGACACCCGGGAACGACTGCAGCAGAGGTGCCCAGCACAGGACGGGGCTGGAGCCCATGGCCCACGCTGGGCAGGCAGCAAGCACTTCCCTGGCGCAGGAGCAGCCGTTCCCTCAGCCAGGCGAGATGGTCCATGGGAAGGGTCTCCAGGAGAGCAGCCCCCAGCACCACAGCCCCTTTCCCAAGGAGGCACCCTTGAGCCCCCAGCATCCCACCATGGGGTAGAGCCAGGCAGGGCCCCTGCGGGTGGGGACTGAGCCAGGCATGCTGTCACCATGGCCTCCTCGTGTCAGCAGTGACCTCAGCACCGCTGTTCCAGAGCCATTAAGAGGCTGGTGGTGGGAGAGGGCCCAGGATCAAGCTCTCCACTCCTGCCTGCCAGCAGAGCTCCAGCCATGAACCAGGCAAAGCGGCTGTGGGAGTGGAGAAAGGCAGGCACAACCATCTGGGACCAACACACTGCCCTTTTCCAGACCAGTGCAGCCACCCCAGAACCCATGGAGCTGGACCCCCCTGAGGAGGAGGAGGAGCCCATGGAGGGGGACCCCCCAGAGGGGCAGCCCACCCCGCACCCTGTTGCCCTCCCCCAGGGACCAAAGAGGAGGAGGAGGCACTAGCCTGGCAGGAGGCCCCCTGCTCCCCATCAGCTGGGGCATGGCCCCCCCAGCAAGACCAGGCTGCTGCTGGCACCTGGCCAGGGAGAGCTGAGCCAAAGGTGCTGGGGGAGGCCAAGGATTGCCGGGCTGCACATTGCCTCCTGGCCTGCACCTGGCTGCCAGGCAGTAGGATCTTCCCAGCAGGGACAGGGCCAAGTATTGTATTTTTTAATGTGGTCTGCTGGTGATGGGTGACACCCATCCCGACGCCTCACCAGAAAGGCCCCCGGGTCTCCGGCCAGGCTCAGAAAATCACTGCCCGCGGGGCAGCGGGACACGATGGAGGGAGGAGCAGCCTGGGATGGTGCAGAACTTGGTACGGGATGTTCAGGGGAGGAACCAAGGGCAGGGAGAGGGAGGCATCAGGGTGGTTTGGGGAGGAACAGGTGAGGGAAAGCAGAAGGAAAAGGGGATAAAAGGGGCCGGTCACGTGTGGACAGGCAGCTGCTTACACACTGCTCTTTCCCCACCCCGCCCCTGACAGCACAGCCCAGCCTGTCTCCTCCTCCAGCCCCGTTCCCGACCGTGATCCTGGCCCAGGGGCTCCCCAGCCTGCGTGCACGGGGCGTGCGGAGGAGGTCTAAGGGCAGCAGCAGAAGCTGCACCACAAGCCACGGGGACTTGGGGATCCCACTCCCAAGGAGCCCCAGGGGGGAAGACTGGGCACGTGAAGAGCCTCAGCTCTGCCCTGAAGAGCCGGGTCAGCGCCAGAGCTGCTGGGAGGAGCCGGGTCCGGCCTGCGGCGCCCAGCGAGGGCCCTCGGCCGCCCCTTCCTGCCGGCAGCCACTGGGCGCAGGGCCCGGGCATGGGCCCCGCTCCCCTGAGCCCCCAGACCTCCGGGGCAGCGGGGCTGGGGGCCGCAGAGGGCCCGGCTCCCCGACACTCCCGGCCCCACACACCGCCCCACCACGGCTGCCCTGGCTGGGCCCAACTGCCCCAGGGCGGGGACACCTCCCCCAGGGCCGAGGGAAGTCCCGCCTGGCGTTGCCTGGCAATGGCAACAGCTGCAGGTCACGTGGCCTCCTCCTGCCCCTCCCCCAGGTGCTGCCTAGCAACAGCGGCCCTTGGGCCCCCAGGGCTGCCCTGGCCTCCTCTGCTCCTCCCCTCCCTCCTTCCCTTCTTCTCTTCCTCCTTCCCTTTTCCTTCCCTCCCTCTGTTTTCTGAAAAGCGGATTCATTCCCTGGTCTACAATAAGCTAATAATTACACAGGAGAGACATCTGCTTATTTCTTTCAGAGTTGTGCAAGCCTGGGTGCTTGGTGGTTTCCCACAAATCCAGCATACCCTGGCCTGCTTTCCAAGTAGCAATTATGCAAACAAATTGCAAGGGTTGCAACTTTCCCTTTTGCACTGATTGCTTAGTGATTTACATACAATTATAATATTGCTTATACACCATTTTACTACTGTGCATGCTCAGGGAAGGGGTCCTCGCCCAGGCACGGGTCTTTTTGAGCTTTGGGCATGATTTTTTGTATTCTAATGAGTTAGGGATACATGGACATTGAATTCTTTCACCAAATTGTCAATATTAACATAGAAAATAAGATTAATAGATTTAATGTTTCTTCAGGGCTTTAGCAGTTCTAGGATGTCCTTCATTAAAGAAGGCTTCTTCTCAGAAAACAGAGGAGGTTGGCCACTGCCTTCTCACCAGGGAGAGTCACTGAAGCGTGGTCGGGGCTGATGGTCTCGATCCAGCTGCCTTCCATCTCGCTTGCCCCCTTGCCCTTGGCTCTCCTGTCCATCCAGGGACAAAGGACGCTCTTGGCGTCTCGTCACCCAAAACTCTCCAAGGTGCCCCTCTCCTCTGCCTGTCGGCGAGGGGCCCCAATGTGGCCCTGCTGCCTCTTGTCCCCGCTCCTGGTTGTGGAGCGGCTCCGCAGGGCAGCGGTGGGGAGCGCGTGAGCAGTGCCCAGCAGCTCCGGGGCCTCGCAGGGAAGTGAGGGCTCTGCCGTGGCACCAGGCAGACCTGTCTGTGATGCGGCAGCACGTGCCACTGTGACCTCAGCAGGTGTCATCTGGGGCTCAGTAGATCATCGCCATGGAGATGACAGAGGCAGGGAGGCAGCAGAGCCATTTCCCCTCCTGTCCTGCAAAGCAGTCCCCTCCCTTCCCTCCAGTTCTGTGCCAGAACTCTCTGAGAACTCCTTGAGGAACGTCTGCAGACGGTGCCAAAGGCAGTGACCTCTCTCCAAGGGGGCCCTGGAGAAGTCACTTCTGCAGCCCCGCACCCACAGGTCTCTGCCCTGGGCAGAGCTGTGCGGGCAGCTGGGACTTGGGGGTTGCTTTGGGGTTTGGCGTTTTTCAAAGACAGTCTGCAAGTGCTGTGGGATGAAAGAGCACAAAGCATGGCCACACGCTGAGATGCTTTAGTGAGCCTCACTCGGCTGGTTTCTCCTGTGGGTCACTGTTTGGAGAAGGAGGATGTGAGAGAGTGTGGGACAGGAGGCAGCCTTCCCCCCTGAGGCACCACAGCAGGCTCTTTGCTTTTCCAAGTCCTCAGCAAGGTTTCTCCATCGACACTGCTTAAGAAAGACGTGATAGGCCTGAGAAGAGCAAACGTGCCCTTAAGAGCCGTCATGTGGAGGGCTTTGTGTGGGAGCCTGGTGTCTGGCAGGGTCCATAGCCATGGGCCAGACCAGGTATCAAATCTGGGGAAGTTTCTGCCTTTCCCAGGACTTTTGTCCAGCTTTTCTTCTGGGCACACTAGTACTGAGTCAAGGGGGATACGAATGCCCCTTCTCTTGGTAGCCACACTCCTCCTAATGCAACCCCGAAGGCATCTGAACTCACTCAGAGCGAGCACAATCCACTGGTTCATGTGACAACACACACACCCTTCTCCTCAGGCCACTCCTGAGGCAGTCAGGTCCCAGCCTGTCCTGGTGCACAGGGTTCTTCTTTCCCATGTGCAGGAGTTGCCACTTGTCTTGGTAAAACTTCATGAGGTTCCTGTTGGCTGAATCCCCAAGTTTCTGAGGGTCCCCCGCACTGAAGCTCATTGTGTCAGCTCTTAATGTGTGTGTGTAGATGGTGCATGCTGACTTGTGGTGCCTCTGGCAAGGTAACTTGAGGAATTGCAGATTCAAGTACGAAAAGAGGAGGTCCTGGTTTCATGGAATTGCTGACCTAGGTAGGAATGACCCTGGCAGCCATCTCAGAAATGGCAGCTGAGGGTACAAAGCAAGCACAACCAGGGCCTTGGAGGAAAGGGTAACCAGAGGGGGGCTGCTTGTATGGACGGGCATGAGGATATTAAGAGGGTTGAACATGGAAGGGGTAAAGGAGAGAAAACCCAACAAAAGGTGAAGCAAAGGGGTGATCAGGGCTGTTCAGGGGTACCTGCCAAGCAGCCCTGCATCTGGACATCTCTGAGTGCAGCTGGACAGGAAAGCTAGTTGATCTGCTCAGACTTGTGCCTGAGTTGCTTCCCTGGTCAAGGAGACCTGAGGACTTTCCCTAACATCAACAAGAGTAGAGCAGGAGGAATCTTTCCAGGTGGATGGGACCTGAGGCAGCCTCTAGCCCAACCTTGTGCTCACGGCAGGATGAGCTTTGGAGTCGGAGCAGGTTGCTGAGGGCTTGATCCAGGCTGGAAAACCTCCAAGGCTGCAGATAGCAGAGCTTCTCTGGGCAACATGTTCCAGTGCTTGCCTGTCTTCTCCGTAAAAAACTTTTTGCTTCTCTCCAGCGTGTTCCTCTCTGGTTTTGACCTATGGCTGTGGTCTCTCCTCCTCCAGCATGCACCATTCTGAAGAGCCTGGCTTTGTCTTCTCGAGGATCTCTTTGTACAGGAGGTCCCTTGTCCTGAGGGGCTAAAAACTGGGTGCAGTATTGTACATGTTGTCCAAGAAGTGTGGAGGAGAAGCGTCTGATCACTTCCCTTGACCTCCTGGCCGTGCTCCTATTCATATGGCCCAAGGTGCTGTTGGCCGCCTTTGCTGCCCGGTCACACGGCTATCTCGTATTTTGCCTTCTCTCTGCCAAAATCTTCATGTCCTTTTCCGCAGAGCTGCTCCATGGCCCCGCAGTGCCCAGCCTGGATGTCTGCAGGGAGTTGGTCTGTCCTAGGTGCAGGAACGTGGCATTTGTCCTTGCAGAATTTCATGAGACTCCTGGCAGCCTATTGCTCCTGCCTGTCTAGGTCCCTCTCAGTGGCAGCCCTCAAGATGAAGACTGGTGCCCACTCAGTTTGGGGTCATGTACAACCGTGACGAAAGTTCCCCCTGCAGCTCATTCCTAAAGGTGTAAAACAGGCGAGGTCCCAGGAGAGGCCCTGTCATGCTCCATTACTCCAACCCTCCAGGAACAACGCTACCCGTTCACCACTACCCTCTGAGCCCCATCATCCAGCTATGATGGCAGTTCTTTGACCATTTGGTTGTCCAGCCACTCAGACCATAGAGGCGTAGTTTGTGTGCAAGTATACTGTGGGAGAAAGTGTCAAAAGCTTTCTAAAAGTTGAGGTAACTGATGTTCACTGCTCTCTGTTCATCCACAAATACAGTTCTTTTAACATAGAAAGCCATCACGTTGGTGAGGCATGATTTCCCCTCAGGAAATCTGTGCTGACTGTTCCCACGCACCTCATTCTCCTTCCTTTACTTGGAAACGTGATCAGAGGGGGCTCGCTGCATGACACTCTCCTCATCAAAGTGAGTCTGAACGGCCTGTAGTTGCCCAGGTTGTGCTTGTGGCCTTTGTGGAAGAGGGATGTAACATTTGCCCTTCTCCAGTCATTGGGTCCTCCCTGAGTCTCCACAGCTTTCCAAGATGACAGAGAGTGGCCTTGCTAGATAGAGGCCAGCTCTCTCAGCATCCTCAGCTGCAGCTCATCCAATCCCGTCCACTTGCCAATAATTCCTGCCTCAATCCCCAGGCCCTGCTGGTTGTTTTTCTCTTCAGGACTCCTGACTCTAGGCACAATGGCCTGGGACACCTTGCTGTTGGGGCCTGAAGCCAAGGGATTGAGTTCTCCAGACCTATCTACCTCTGCTGTTACCAGATTGCCTGCCCCAGTCAGTCCTCCACCATGGGCCCACATTTCCCTTGTTTATGCTTTTACTCTTACTGAAGCAATAGCAGATCATCTTTTTTGCCCTTGACATTCCTTGTAGCCTCAGTCCTAAAGGCGCTTTGGCTTTCCTAACACCTTCCCTACTTCCCTGGACAACATTTCTCACTTCCTCCTTTGCTGCCTCTCCCTGCTCCCCATCTCTGTGTGCTGCCTTTCTGTACTGTTGTTCGGCTGTGAATTCCCTGTTCAGCCACTCTGTCTCCTGAGATCTCTGCTTGCTCTCCTGGACATCAGTATGGGCCATTCCTGAAGTTAGAGGATGCTGTCCTTAAAGACCTGCCACCTTTCTTGAGTTCCTCTGCCCTTCAGAGCTGCCTACCACAGGATCCCTCTACCAGTAGGCCCAAGTCTGCTCCTCTGACATCCAGAGTGTGGGCTCTGCTACTCTTCCTCCTCATATCGCTCAGGACCTGGAACGCCACTGTCTCATGGCCACTGCAGGCAAGGCTGACACTGGTTATCACAGCCCTCATCAGTGGTTCCTTGTTGGCAGGTTCCAGGTCCAGGAATGTGTCACCGTTGTTGACCTATGAGGCTTCGCTTTGCTAAGAAGTTGTCCTCCACACCTTCCAGAATCCTCCGGGACTCTTTGCAGCCTGCTGCATTGCCCTCCCACTGAATGTCTGGGAGATTCAAGTCCCCCCATAAGAACTGGGGTCTGTGATCCACAGACTTCCTCAGGCTGCTTAAATCTTTTGCAGTTCTGCGACAGCTTGTGCATCTCCACTTCCTCTTCTTTGTGCCGCAGGCTTTGTGCATTTGTGTACATCTGGGCTGCAGAACCTCAGCTGTGGCACCAGGGCAGAGCACAGACTTGTCATGATGATACCTGTTGCCAAGCCAGAAGAAAAGAGAGATGGCCATGCAGCTGTGGCAGGAGAGGTGCTTGGTCCCTGAGCTGACTCTGCAGCACCTTGGGGCCTGTGATGGAGGTGACCAGCTCTCCAGGAATGACAAGGTGCCACTGAGAACTTCCCTGGGCCTGAACAGCCTGCAAGCCAGGTGCACTGTGGCTGCATCATTAGCACAGCCCATGTTCATAATGTGAGGGCTGAGAAAAGGTTTAGGGAGAGAAAAACTAGTGGGTTTGGGGGTCGGCATGCGTGGAGACCTTGGTGTGATGTGCCCTCCATCTTTGCAGCATGCTCGGATGTAGATGGGATGGACTTTGCCTAAAGGCAGTGGTGGGAATGCATTGTTTGTGAACAGGCAGGAAATGCGAGATGCCCTGGGGTGTTTCGCCAGCAACCACTCCAAAAGGGCAAGGATTTTTGCTGTAGGTCCTGTGCTGTACCTGCTAGAAACTTGGGGGTTGTGCTGGACACCCCATGCATCTGACATGGCCCTGCATGAGCTGTTTGCAATGTCGGGATATGCATATGCCTCAGATTCATAGTGAGCGGACCTCTTGCAGTAGTCGGCATCAAGTGTCATTTCAGATGGCCAAGGAGATTCTGCACCTGGCCCCCAGCTGATGTCCTGGAAGCATATGGGTCTCATAATTGTTCCATTAGAGCAAGGAGAAAGTGGAACATGTCTTGGACCACCTCTGGCCCTTCAAATGTCCAAGGGTGTGTGTGTGTGTGCGTGTCCAGCTGAGTGCCTCCCTCCATCTCCCTTGATTCCAGTGGGAGCTTAAACAAGGAGCTGCCATGCAGACAGGCATTTTGTGTACGCTAAACTTGGGCAAGGGCAATCCCATCTCCTGTGAGTTAGTGGAGAGCACGGGAGGGAACTGTATCCTATTCCAACGAAGGGCTTTGCAGTGAGCACTAGATGTATTGATTAACTCCTCTAAATCATCCCTGAAGCATGAGCAAAGGAACTCCCTTCTTGTGCCTATGCTCTTATGAGATGGGAGCAGGGCTTTCCAGAGTGGGACGTTTCCACCTCTCTTAGATAGCCATGCTCTGGTGAGACCAACTGCAATGCTAGAGTCAGTCTCTGCACTGTTTCGAGAGGGACCCTCAGTGATTATTTTCATCTACTTCTGTGGCTATTTCCCAGGGGTGACCCTGCTGCCTTCCAGGAACTGTCAGCCCTGGAGCCCAGGGAAGGTCCCGAAGGTGCCCAGGGGACAGAGAAAGTCACGTCATCAGCTGGGCCTCTGCTCCTGAGCTGGGCATGGCTCCTGGGGCTGCCGGAGCCCATGGCAACCTGGCAGGCGCTGCAGAGAGCCAGCTCTGTCCAAGTGCAGCTCCTTTTCCTGGAGAAGCAGGACTCCGGGCACTGCCTGCAGGGGCCAGAACGAGATGGACATCTCGGAAGTTGAAGATAGTGGGGCATCAGAGGATGGCTGAGAGCTGCCTGCAGCGAGAAATCTTCCCAGCCCCTAACACAGTAAGTCTCTGGCTGCAGGGCAACATTGCTGCTGTGGCTGCCGGAGGGTTCCTCTAAAGCTGGCACCTTCCACAGCTGAGAGGGTCTGTCAGGGCGGCTCTGCCAGCTCCTCCTGTTTGGAGCAGGTGGTGCTTTAGAGCAGGGCTTCCCAGCCACACCGTCAGAGGGACAGGCCATCACGGCTACCTTCTGCCAGGGACGGTGCTGGGGTGTGAAGCCAGGGAGTGCCCCCAGGTGTGCGCGGGCTGTAATTGAGAGCAGTGTCCCTGCGACCCAGGGTGCTGTGTGCCCGGGGCAGGGACTCTGCCGCCTGCGAGGGTCAGCACTCAGCCTGCCCAGGGAGCTGCCCAGGGCGCTGCAGGGAGAAGCTCTGGGTGGAAGGAACGACCCCGAGAAGGGCGGCTTCATCCTCCTGTTGAGAGGGTGCTGTGGGGGTCAGGGCTGCTCTCAGCTCTCGCTCACCCCCAGGATATTTGCAGGGGACCTTTTCAAGCAGACAGCCATGGCTGGGGTTCCCTGAAAGATAAGGACCTTTCCTGAGGCTCTGCTTTCAGTTTCCCACTCTTTGCAGCAGCTGGGAGGTGGAGGTGGGCAAAGGGAGAGGAAAGGAGCTGTGAGGTTTGGACAAGAGGCTGATGCTCCCAGACCATTGCAGTGAGAGATCAGTGGTTCTGTGAGGGACCTCATTGCACCCTTTCACCCAGTGCTCTGCCTACAGAAAGCACCACCATCACCTTGCCTGGCCTCACCAACGTTTGTCTGACCTGCTCCTTAGCACCTGCAAAGCCAGAGATGCCCCTGGGCAGTGCCCTGCTGCTGGGAGGTTTCTGCAGGGCAGGACTGAGTGCCCAGAGGGTGGGATGGGGTCTGTGAGCACTGGCAGGGAAAAGAGATGGGGCAGAGAAAGAGCTGCCAGGAGGAAAAGCTCCAGGCAGGGGAGATATGATCAGCGAGTGGGGGAAAAGTAAAGCCATAAATGCTGTGGGAGGGGGAATTAGGAAAACTCCCAGTCAGTCCCTGCAATGCAGACATCTTCCTCTCAGCAAGCCCCCCGTGTCTCCTCTCCCACCCAGCACAGCCTCTGCCCTCAAGGCCATGGGCTGCAGGGCAGGAGCCCCCTCCTCAGCAGCCTGAGCTGCAGCAGAGCAGAGAGGCATCTCTGCTGTGACGTGCCCATTTCCCACTGCACGGCAAAGGGGCTGAGAGTGACTGTGCTGCGATGCCGCTGCCTGGGAGGTGGTGTGCAGAGCTGGGAGAGGGGAAGGCTTTCCTAACTGCCCGTCTGGCTCTCCCTCCTGGCTTTCCCTTTGCTGGCAGGGTCATGGTACTGCTGCTTGTTTCCTCTCCTCTCTGTGCTGCTCTGCTTCTTGCTGTCCTGCTCTCTGGGGTGAAGGAGAGGGGTTCAGCTGCAGTTAAGGCACTGACCCTGTGGGTCCTGCGTGGAGCTGTCTTCATGGCAGTGATGTGCCCAAGGCCCCTTCTAACCTTCTAGGCAATGCATTTCATCTGATTGGGGAATGATCTGACTCTCCCTTAAGGCTGCCCCCCTCACCCTTCTTTAGATCTCTTGACTGTCTCTCTGGGGTGTCCTGCCAGGCTGCAGGCTGCCCTCCACAAGACCTCAGCTCTGCCATAGCATAGCTGTGATAGCGGAGAGTCTTTGTGCTGGTCATGCAAGTCAGAAACCTCCTCACCTGCTCTGACGAGCTCTCCAGAGCACACTCCCCATGTCTGCTCTGAGAGAGAAGAATGGGGAAATCTTCCCTCTGGAGCTACATTCCTCCACTCTCACCTCAGCCCAGGTCCTTTCTTAGAGTAACTTGGGAGTGGGATTGTCCTTTAGCTGGGAGAGGGGCTAGCACAGGGCAGCGGGGAGCAAGACTCCTGCACAGTCCAGATCCCCTGACTCTGTCTGTAGTATATAGACACCGTGAGCCCTTTTCCTCCTGGGACACTTAAGTTCTAATGCTGAGAGAAATTGAAATGCCAAAGATTTCTACTGCATCAAAGAATGCTCCCACGGTGTGACGGAGGCATCTCAAAACTCAAGAAACGTAGAATCAGATCACTCCGCTGCAGCCCATTTTCTGAATAAACTGTTGAACGAACTTTCCACAAAATGGGTGGCTGTAATCTGCTGCAGGCTGTGTACATCAGAGCTAGTCACGTCCCACTCCCATTGCAGTGCTTTGGGAAAGAGTGCAGAGGGTAAACTGATGTGAGGAGAGGGTCCATCTCACTGGAACAGAGATGTCTAGGAAGGGTGGGGTCATCCCCTGCCTTCCCTTCAGTGTTTCTGTGGCTTGCTGGAGTGGGAGCTGGTGGGGCTGATTCCGACACAGACATCTGTGTTCAGGAGGGCAAGGCTGGGGGAGATGAATCCCTTGCAAGGGTCTTCTCTTTCAGAGGCAGCTGCCATGAGTGCTGTATTCATCTCTCACAAGGATTAAAAGAGGATATTCCCACTGGGTCAGTGGACTGAATCCCCTTCACTCAGCTCTTGACAGCTGTCTCCAGGAATTCCCAGCAAGTACATGGGGCAGTTTGACACCTCCATTTACAACCCCAGCACAGAAGGACTGACTCCTCTAGAGCACCACACCCCGAGGGCCCTGCTGTGCATGGCACACTCAGACAGCATAAACCAGCAATCAGAAAAGGGATCTGAATGAAGGGAGAGAAGAGAGGAAAGGTGGAGGTTTGTACTAAGAATAGTTTGGGTTTGGCTCGGAGAAAACTAATTAACTTACCAATGCCTCTTCCTCCTTGGACAGTCCCCAAAGCTCAGAAGAAGCAAATGCTCAACAACAGTTTCCTGGATGAGTTCCTCCTCCTGGCATTTGTGGACAAACGGGGGCTGCAGCTCTTGCACTTCTCCCTCTTCCTGGGCATCTACCTGGCTGCCCTCCTGGGCAACATCCTCATCATCACAGCCGTAGCCTGCGACCACCGCCTCCACACCCCCATGTACTTCTTCCTCCTCAACCTCTCCCTCCTTGACCTTGGCACCATCTCCACCACTGTCCCCAAATCCATAACCAATTCCCTGTGGGACACCAGGGCCATTTCCTACTCAGGATGTGCTACCCAACTCTTTTTTTTTACCTTTTTCATTTTGGCTGAGTATTCTCTTCTCACAGTCATGGCCTACGATCGCTATGTTGCCATATGTAAACCCCTGCACTATGGGACCATCATGGGCAGCAGAGCGTGTGTCAAAATAGCATCAGCTGCCTGGGCCAGTGGGTTTCTCAGTGCGGTGCTGCACACTGGGAACACATTTGGAGTAACATTCTGCCACGGCAATGCCCTGGGTCAATTCTTCTGTGAAGTTCCTCAGATCCTCAAGCTCTCCTGCTCAGACTCCTACCTCAGGGAACTTGGGGTGCTTGTGCTTAGTGCCTGTTTAGGCTTTGGGTGTTTCATCTTCATTGTGGTGTCCTATGTGCAGATCTTCACTGCTGTGCTGAGGATCCCCTCTGAGCAGGGCCAGCACAAAGCCCTTTCCATGTGCCTCCCTCACCTGGCTGTGGTCTCCCTGTTTGTGAGCACCGTCATATTTGCCCACCTGAAGCCCCCCTCCCTCTCCTCCCCACCTCTGGATCTGGTGGTGGCTGTTTTGTACTCGGTGGTGCCTCCAGCAGTGAACCCCCTCATCTACAGCATGAGGAACAGGGAGCTCAAGGATGCCCTGAAGAAACTGATTCTCCTGGTTTTAGTGCAGCAGCAATGAGCTGCCCATCCCTCTTCACAAGTGGTTTCTAAGTACCTCAGACAAGTCTTGTGCTTTGGGCATTCTTGCTGTGATCATCATGTTTGTGCAGAAGTGTTGGAATTCATCCCACTTCCTTACAGCCTAGTCTCTCTGACCCAGAGGTCTTCTGTAAATGTGTCTCTCACTGTGTTACAGCTGGCCTCTCTGTAATAAAAGGGGATTTCCCCAGTGCGGTGCTTGAAGCTTGGGCTCTCCTTCAAAAGCTGGAGCCAAGGATGTGCTCAAGGACTTTCCCCCTGAAAGGGCCTGTTGCTTTTCCAGGGCTCTCCCTGGGCTCAAGGCAATGAGCTTAGAGGTGATGTGTTAGGGAATGAGGGCTGGATTCAGCTCTCCCTTGTGGGTGCCCAGTGCTCCTGGAGATGGTGAATGGTCAAGTGGTATCTCCCATAGGACACGGCTGGACACTGATGCCCATCCTTCTCAAACGGAATATGGATCCATCAGAAGAGCATAGGGCATCCCCAAGGGCACCACGTGCTTAGGGGTGGGCAGTGAATGGAGCTTCACAAAATGCAGTGCAGTCACCCAGAGGGAAAGGGCTAAAGCAGTGAATGTCCAGGCTAGTGAGAGCTCTGCAATCCCACGAGAGGCAGTGGGGACCCAGGAGGCCCAGGGAAGGGATCCTGCAGAGTGGTCCATGTCACCTTCAATGAAAAGCCATGGGCTGGATCTCGCGACACGCCTGAACACAGCCTGAGCCATTTGAAATGCCCTGTAATTGCTCAGAGCATCGTCCATGGCCACAGGGCAACAGATGTCTCGGTAGGGGGTTGTCAGATGCAACGATGCCCATCCAGCTGGGTCTGCTTCCCACCCCCAACGCAATCACCGTTGCAGAGTCACCCTGTGGCCCCAGGGCACCACAGCCCACTTGCTCTGCTGAGCAGCACTGCCAGCTCGGGGCCCCACAGGGAGCACAGGGTTGGGTCCAGGAACAGCCAGGTGGGCAGCACCCATGCACTGCCCTGGGGAAAGACTCTCCCGGGAGCACAGACATCCCTGGAAGAGCAAAGGAGCAATTGTGTGCTGGCAAGGAGGAATAAATGAGAAAGAGAAATCTGTTTCTGTGGAGGTCAAGTAAGGGCAGGCTGCTGTGTCCCTGGGGCAGCAGGAGCTGCCGGAGGAGCCCCAGGGCAGGGAGCCTTGTGCTGTGCTGGAGAGAGGGGCTGGCACGGGGGGCTGCAGGCAGTCTGGGGTAGGGAATCTGCTGTGCACAAGAACAAGGGAGATGCAGAGTGTCACTGTGCTCTGCCTCCTTGTGCCACGGGGGCCTGTTCCAGCTTGGAGGCTGATGGGGCAGCTGGCACACACATCCCTGCCCCCCAGAGCTGCTGTGCCTGCCGGGGGTCAGGGGATGTGGTGTGAGTGCCCAGAGCTCTGTAGCTCTCTGCTGTGGAGCCACCACCAGCCTGGGCTGCTCTGCTGGGTGGGATGGGGAGAGGGCAGGGGAGGTGGGGAGAGCCGGGGAGGGGCTGAGCTGGGCTGGAAAGGGCCCAAGAGAGGGAAACACCAATGTTAGCTCAGATGTGTGATTTGGGAGGGTGAGGACACACACTGGGGGGTTTGTGGTGCAGAGCCAGGTCTCATGCAGGGGAGCCAAGACATGCCAGTGCAGAAGAGAGGAGGCTGCTCTGTGCCCTTGGTTGCACGGACTGATGGGGAAGGTGCCCCCAGGCATTCGTCCCAGACCAGCCTCTCACATGGGCTGTTTCCAGCCCTGGCCGCACACCCCAGGTTTATGGGTGCATTTCCCTGTGTGGCCAGCTCTGTCCTGCTGGGCTCAGGGCCTGTATCGAGGGGAACAGCCAGCCCTGCCCGGCCTCTCTCCCAGCCCAGACCCCAGCAGACCCTGATGGATGGCTGTGTGCTCAACCCCACGTGGGACATGGCCAGAGCTGTGCAGGGCCCAGGCGCTGAGGGAGGCTGTCAAAGCAGGAGGGCTGTGGGGGAACGGGGCACCAAGGGCTGTTGTGGATATTGTGCTGGGGGGGTGTTTCCCCACCCCTGAAGGCACCCTGCCCTGTGCGCTGCTTGCACAGCAGAAGTGGGGCCATGTGCAGGCGCAGGGACAGGGCACAGATGGGAGCCACGATGCTCCTCACTGCTCCACTGCAAAGGAGAAGCTCCCCGAGCTCTCCCAGCCCTGCTCCACCAGCTCTTGTCCCTGCTCCAGCCATGCCAGAGCAGAGGCCGAGGACCAAGAGGACCCTCAGGCAAAGCTGTGCCAGCCTCGGGGAGCTGCCCTGAGCACCAGGACAGGCAGAGCACCCTCCTCCTATGTCCCCACCCTGCTGCGAGGGTGGCAGGGGCACCAGGGAAATGGCCTGTTTCTGCCTGGGGTCAGAGTGGGACTGTTGCATGGAAGGTGAATACAACAGCCACTGCGCTGCAGAAACACAGGCCACCACCCCTCACTGCAGCCCCCACTGCCCTCCTGCCCCCATCCCTGCTTACTTGCCCCACCCCTCACTGCCCCATCTCCTCTCCCCTCTCCCCATACCGCTGGGATCAGCAGTGCAGCAGGAGCTGGAACAGCCTCACAGCTGCTGCCTGGCCCCTGCCCTCCCCAACTCCCCCTGAAACATTGCATCCATCTTCAAGAAGGACAAGAAAGAGGATCTGGGGAATGATGGGCTGGTCAGCATCACACCAGGGATCAACACATCTTCCTGGAAGCTAGTTCCAGTCACATGAAGGGACTGGGAACAGCCAGCATGAAGCCATCAAGTCAAATTATTGACCAACCTCTTTGCCTTCTGGGATGGGATGACTGGCTGTGCAGACCAGGGGAGTGCAGTGCCTGTTGCATGCCTTGCATTTAGGAAGGCCTTTGACATGGTCTTCCCTAGCACCTTTGTAGCCAGACTGGGGAGAGTGAGGACGGAGGAGTAAGCAATGGAGTGTGGGGGAAACTAGGTGGAGGCTGCCTGGCTCGAAGGGTGGAGAACAGTGGCACAAAGTCCAAGTGACTAATGGTTACCAGTGACGTTCTTCAGAGTCAATACTGGAGCCAATGCCTTCTGTCTTTAGGAATGATTTCGATGGTGGGACGGAGTGCACTCTCAGCCTGTTCATGAACGATCCCCAACTGGAGATGAGTGGTTGACATGCTGGAGGGCAGGGCTGCTCAGCAGAGGGGCAGCGACAGCCTGGTGATGCGGGCTGAAAGGGGCCTGGGGAGTTCAGCCATGTCCTGTCCCTGGGAGGAAATAACCCTGTGCAGCAGGGTAAGCTGGGGTGGACTGGTTGAAGAGCAGCTTTGCAGGAAAGGAGCTGGGTGTGCTGGTCTTCAACAAGTTGACAAGAAGGCAACAGGGTTCTCTTGTAGCAAAGACAGCCACCGTTATCGTGGGTTGGATCAGCAAGAGTACAGACAAGTGCAGGGCAAGTGCAGTGGGACAGATGAAATACCCTGGCAGTCTCCACCAAAAAGAAGCAAAATAAAGGGCAGAACTGACAGACTACCAATGCTGGGGAGAGCGGTATGATCAACAGAGTGCCCAGGGACTGCCAACATTTTAAAGCAATCAAAACAAGAAAGGCCTTTCTGCCAGTTGCCAAGTGGCTGGAGCCAGAGGTACCCAGGCTTGCTCAAGGGTGAGAGGTCCAGAGAGACTATTTCTTTACTCAACCACCAAGCGCATGGCTAGGATTATAATGTTCTAGTGAGAGAACATGCTTTTTGCAAGTCTAGCTTTTTAATTAAAGCATTTAGGACTCATACTCACACCAACTGGGGGGAGGGCAAGCAAAAAAAAAAAAAAAAAAGAAGGAAAAAACACTTCCCATTGGCTTCAGTGGCTGTGGGATGAAGCCTGCTTTTGGTTTGAAAGAGAAAGGATTAGGACTGAATGTCAGGCAGGTGACTATAAACTACCTGATGCTTTCTATACTCTTCAGTGTCTCATTGTCTTCGTCACTCCTCAGTCTATACTGCACTCTATTTTCTCCCCTGCATCATGGATCATCCCTCTGGAGAAAGAGCTGAGTCCAGGGACACGCCATGCCGATAATCTGGGCATCGTGGGGAACCCACTGCAAGAGTAAGTGTGTGCATGAGAGCTCACAGCAAAGGCCTGGGCAAGCCAAGGAGCAGGGACCCTCCCCAGGTGCCAAGGATCCCAGTCCCTGAGCCACAGGGCTGGGTACAGCCTCCTCCGATTGCTCATGACAGCAGCTCATGACACCCACCACAGAGTCCAAGAAGTTTCTGTGGGAGAGGTGGAGGAAGAAAGTGGAAACATCTCCAAAGAGGGGGAATGAAGGCAGCAGTCCCAGGGGTAAACATCTCCAAATACGGGTGGATTTTACCCCCTCTCTGGCAGAGCCATTTCCTCCATGAACAGCAGTACCTGGGGGAAGGCGGGTCTTTTGCTGACACCCCCTGTGGCATAGAGGGCATCAGGGTTGGAGACACCCCTTCCAGCCAAGGGGCAGTTGCTGGGCACTCAAACAAAGGTTTCAGTCGGGGACCTCAAAGCTCCAGGACCAGTGTGGAAGGCAGCAGTGAGTGGCAGCCCTGCCGCTACACTGAGAATTTCATTCTGTTGGGCTAAACCAGGACCCCAGGGACTCCCTGCAGCCGGCTGGATGGGCACAGATGGGACCTGGCCCTTCCTGTTCCTCCCGAGCATGTCATTCAAGGAAGTGCTGGAAGAACAGGCCTGGAGGGATCCTCATGGCACTGCATTGCCTGTGGCTGTGATAACCGATTGTCTCCCTCCTGCAAACACTTCCCGGGTCAGGTGCTTGGGGACAACCATCTGGCAGTGCTCATGGGAATCCATCAGGACCATGCCCTCTGGGTGGGCAAGGGGACCTCAGGCACTTGTCACCCTGTTGGAGAGCAGCTTGGAGAGCAGAGAACTGGGGGGAGGAAAGAGAGGTCCCATGGCTGGCAGAGTGAAGGTGCTGCTGTGTGCCTGGGGCCAGGGCACTGCCACCTCCGAGGCCCTCTCCTAGCTCCTGAGAAGCTCTTGCAGAAGCAAGCAAACCCCGGAGAACAACCTTCCCCACATTGCTGGGAGTCAAGGAGAGGGTCACTTCTGTGAGAGAACATGACAGGCCAGGAGCAGGCACATGGCTGGGGTTTGTGCTTGTGAGGTCACTTCTGCCCCAGGACCTGATAGGCCAGCAGCAGGCACAGGGCTCACATATGGGGCTGTAAGGTCACTGCTACCTCAGAAGCCGGCAAAGGGCTTCGGTGCTGATTGTGAGGTCACTGCTGCCTCAGTACCTGATTGGTTGGTGTAGGTTCCTGGAAGTCACCTGTGCCTGTGCTGCTGTTAGGCCAGAACCAGGTTAATTGGCACAGGAGACTGTCCTGGAGGGCAGAGAGGCCATGGATCCCTCGTGGATCTTCAGGGACAACGTCCTCAAAGCCCAGGAACAAGCCAGTGTGATGTGATGGGAGTCAAGCAGGGCCTGGCAGGAGAACCGCATGGATGACCAGGGGCACCCTGACTTAGGAGTTCAACCACAGGAAGGAAGTTCCCGGAGGGTGGAAGAGGGAAGAGGCTGCCCAGGAGGCAGACAGAAACCTTGCCTGTGGGTGCAGCGATGGAGTTAGGAAAGCTGGAGTTGGAGCTGGAGCTCACAAGGGGTGGGGAGGGCAACCAGGAGGGCTTTTGTAAGCATGCTGGCAGCACAAGGAAGGCAGCTAAGGAAAATGTGCTCTCACTGCTCAGTGGGGCAGGGGACATAGTGACAAGGACCGGGAATAAGCTGAGTCTCTCCTTGTCTTTTCTGCCTTACATACTACCGGTAAGAGCTGCCCCTAAGGCTCTTAGTGCCCGTGTGACATTGCTCTTGATTGTCTTTGAAATTTCCAGGCAAGCAGGGAGGTTCCTGCTATCTGGGAAAAGGCAGACATCACACCCATTTCCAGAGAAGGGCAAGAGGAAGAATGCAGGTCAGCTTCATGCGAGTCCCTGGGAAGGTGATGGAGCAAATGCTCCTGGAAACCATCTCCAAGCATCTGGAGGGCAAGGACTGGAGGAGCCAGCATGGGCTGAGCAAAGGGAAATAGAAACTCTGCCTGACCAACCTCACTGCCTTCTACCAGAAGACTGTGGGCACAAGGGGAAAGCAGGGGACTTGGTGTGCCCTCATATTGGCAAGGCCTTTGACACAGTCATCCCTGTTCTACCTGTAGCCTAACTGTTGAGATCTGCACTCGATAAATCAACCATAAAGCAGGTGGAAGACTGGCTGGTCCATCAGGTCCAAAGGCTGTGATTAGTGGTATGAGGAGGCCAAACTGGTGTCTGGTTACTGGTGGCATCCCTCCGTGATCAACACAGGGGGCAACACTGTTGAACTTCTTCATTAATGGCCTGGGACATGGGATGAAGCGCACTCTTAGTACCTTTGTGGACTATGTGCAATTGGAGTGAGCCCCTGAGCAAGCTCATTTAGTTCCCTCTGCATGGAGGAGGGAGGTGGGACTGGGGGGACATGACATCCAGAGGTCTCCTCCATCCTAAGTGCTGTGATTCAATCACAGTTCATGTTTCTAGGGAGAGCTCTGTAAAGACAGACTAGGCCGAGGAAGAAGACAGGGCAGAGAGGCAGAAGAGAGAGAAGTACATCAATTTAAATAGAGGTGTTCCTCAGCAGAAAACTTCCCCATTCAAAGTGCTGGTAGGAAATAGGGCGTGATGAATAACTGTACATACATATGTATATACTCGAACAGAGGAAGTAATTACTGTAGTGCATGGACATGGTGCTGCCAACAAAAAAGAAAGGAAAAACAACATGAGAATTGACAAATAGTATTTGAAGTTCTGGAAAGGAAGGCTTTTCTCAGTTATTGCATAGAGTTCTACCTTGGATAGGTTTGGACTTTTGACTAAAAGTTTACAATCAGGCCTTTATTAATTGGGGCACCTAGAGAGGCTACTGCTGCCCGAGATGCCCTGTTGTCGCTGTGTTCCCAGGCAGTGCTGGGGAATGTGATCCAGGAGCTACGGGAACCTTTCTGGAGCATTAGCTGGTCACCAGGAGAAGTCTCCCAACACCTCTCAGGGAGACACCTTATTTCTCTCCATTGCCTAGAAGGGGAAGTGCAGGCAGCTGGATTAGGCAGAGACATCTGCCTTGAAGGGGTCTGGCACTGGGAGAGATCAGCCTCCTCCCTGTCGCTGCCTAAAATCAGTTACACTTCATTGACCGTGCTGGGAGTGTGGCTAGGTGCTTAGGGCCTCCTTTAAAACAGCACTGCAACACAGGCATGTTGAGATTGGTGCCAATTTGGCCATCCAAAGATATCTCATTTCATTGAAGCCGGTCACCCTGTTTTCCACTGCTGGTCAAGAGAGCTCGAGCCCTCAGAGTGTGCCTGGCTCTTTGGAATGAGTGAGGAGTGGCATGGAGAGCCCTGGGCAAGGAATGGTTCTGGTGAGCACTGGATTCTGTGTGAGAAACAGGGTTGCCTTTTTTAATGGTGTAGGCCTGATTATAACGGAAATGTTTAGAAAGTGACAATAAACCTGACATGAGAAAGAAATTAAAGAAAATGAAAGCAAAGAATTCTTTTTTACACTTTTCAGCTTTTAACAGTCTGTATTCTTATAATCCTCCTGCTGGTGTTGGGGGGGGGGGGGGGGAATACTCTGCGTGTGTGTGTATGTGTGTGTGTGCGTGTGTGTGTGTGTTTTGTAAAGGAAAGTGATTTCCAGATCTGGGGTGAGATGCAGTGACAGGGACATGGACATGTGGTGTCCTTGTAGGTGCCTTGGTCCCCTCTGCCCAGCCTCCGTCTGCACCTCAGAGGGGCTCTGGTCTCCTGCAGGTCAACTCTGAGAGCTGCCAGGCCCAGGCAGGTACCTCACATACACCAGGGCCTCTTCAAGTGCCACTGGGTGCTTGTGATTAGACACCTAAGCTCTGTATGAAAAGGTGAAGGACTGTTTAAAACTGTGTTAAAAATATGAGCACCTTTTCCTCAGCTGAAATAATTCAATAATTTTAATAAATTGTCCATGTTTTCCCTTGAGGAACTCCTGGATATGTTTAGGAAGGGTATGAATCCCAGGAGAAGAAATATTGGTCTCCCCCAGACTTGCATTCTCACTGCTCTGTCAAGGTACAAAATCTGTACAGAGGAACTTTCCACTTTTCCACTTCTCCTGCTCCTCTTCCTCTTTATTCACTCAGCTACCTCTCATCTCTCTCGTTGCAGCTCTGAGCTTGAGCTTGCCTCCTCTTTCAGGAGTCTCCTTGTCTCTTTAGACAACTCCTGAATTGTGTTGCTATCTCTCCTTTCCTGTCTAGCTGTCAAAAATCTTTCTAGCAAGGTTATTCCTTGTGGAAAGTGGACCTCCCTGGAGGCAGCCTGGACTTGGCATGCAGTTAAGGAGTGTATTTTATTTTTCATTCAAATGTATCGTGTTTTGTTGCTTTGATCACAGTTCAGAATTATCCTCCTATGTCTCTTTGCAGCTAGTTCTCGAAGGAAAGCAGGTGGGAATTGGTGCATAGAGGCTGTAACACTCAGCTACAGACGCCAGTGGAAAAAGGGTTGATTTTTACAAGGGTGATGTAGGTCCCCAGTGGCCGAAGAGAGAAATGGCAGGACTGGGGAAGTGGGAGGAAGGCTGTTTGTACATGTCTGCTGTCAAAAATCCTGCTTTTCTCACACATCAGGATTCATTGGGAGACCCTCTGAGTCACTATGAATTGGAGAATGTAGATATCACTTGTTCTGTAAGTTGAAAAGTAAAGAAAACTTTAAAAGCTGGAGTATTTTGTCTTTTTTTAGGTGCTCATTTATATCTTCCTCTTGTAAAGACACTCCTGAAACCTCTCCAATTAGCCACTCGAGATCTGAAGAACTGAGGGAAATTATGGAGATAGACGTGGCTCCCTAGGGCTTTTTGCATTGCAGTGACCCCTCAGCAGGGGTATCTGTTGCTGAGTCCATGAACCTCAGATTCTGAGAGGAGAATGAACCAACCTCTCAAGAAGTTGCATTCAGAAGCAAATCATAAAGTTTCTTGGAGTATTAATGGGTCCCCCTGAGGGCCATTACTCACACAGCCTCCCCAGGGGCTGATGAGAGCAGAGGCAGTTATTACAGATAGATAAAGAAAATGTGCAGGTAGCTCTGATGCCTAGAAAACCTGGATGTGTTTTATCATACCACATGGCCATCACTGACACCCAGCCCCTGAGTAGGGTGATGCTTTCCCTCCTGCTTTGCTCAGGGCTCTTTGTGGGGGCAGTGTGCCACACTGAGTGAGGGACAGTGAGATGGCACCTCGCAGGCCCCCCCCCAGCAGGAGGAGGAAACAAGGCCTCAGACTACAAGGAAATGGTGTCTTCTGGCAGGCCTCAGTGGCAGATACAGGAGCCATAGCCAGGAGGAGAAAGATCTCAGTCCTGTCGGAAGCTTTCAGCCTTGGCAGTGCCCCTGGCCATCTCTACCCCAGGCTGTCCTACACTGTCCCACGCCTGTGCCTGCTCCACTGCAGCCTGTAGACACCCAGCCTGCTTCCCCTCCTTGCTCTCACCCAGGGATCTGCCCACCTTTACTGAGGTCTCTCCACCCTCCCTTGCTTTTCCTTCAAACACAAAGCCAGGGGCTCACCACAGACTCCCTCTGCCTGACCTCTTGCACCACAGCACTACCCTTCAAGTGACATCTCTTTTTCTAACATCCATTCTGAACCTCTCAAGCTGAAGACTGTGGCTGCTTCTCCTTCTCATGCTGCTTCCCACACCAAGAAAATGGCCACCATCTCTGAAACCACCCTTCAAGCACTCATGGGCTGCTACTCTAGTGCCCTTAGCCTCCACTTCACCAGGATAATGTAGCCCAGGTCCCTCAGCCTCCCTGTACAGCTCACGTGCTGCATGACCCATACCTGCTCTTGGCACACCTCCTCTGCACCCTCTCCAGGTCCTCCCCATTCCTCCAGCACTGGGTGTACCACACTTGGACACACTATTCTCCAGATGTGGCCTCCCCAGGGCTGGGTTGAGGGGGATAATAACTGTCCTTGTCTGGGGGGCCACACGCTTCCTAATGCAGCCCCACATGCAGCTGGCTGGATCTGTGGTGAGCATGCTCCACAGGCTCATATGGCATCCCTCATGCTCTCCAGGCCCTTCTCCTCAGGGTCACTCCCCCAAGGCAGGACCTGCCGCTTTTCCTTGCACAATTTCAGGAGGTTTCTCTTGGCCTAATCTCCAAGCTTCTCAAGGTCCCTCTCGACTCAAGCTCCTTTGTGTCAGCTGTGAATGTGTGTGTGTGTAGATGGTTCATCCTTTCTTGCCATGATTCTGACAGGATAACAGCATGACCAACTGCAGGACACCATAGATAAAGACCATACTATTTTAAAGGAACAGCTGGAAATGGTTGAAGTGAGCATGGCAGCCATCCCAGACAAGCCAAAGGGAGGTACAGAGCAAGCACAACCAGGGTCAATGGGTACAGGGTAAACAGAGGTGTACTGATTGCATGGGAGGAGATCGTGATAATAAAAGAGAAGGGCTTGTAATGTGGAAAAGAGGGGCAAATGCAATAAAGGTTGAAGCCAATGAAAAATCAGGGCCACCTGGGGGTGCCTGCCAAGCAGCCCTGAATCTGAATTGCTCTGGCCAGAGCAGGACAGGATACATGCAGTTGATCTAATCTTATTTATGTCTGACGTACTTCCATGACCGTGGGGAAGCAGAATGTTTTCCCTAAGGTCAACAAGGGAAGGCCTGAGGTGGAAGGAAATGCCAAATCATTCAGGCTGGAACGGACCTCCGGTTGTCTCTAGCCCAACCTGCTTCTCACAGCAGGCTCAGCTGTCAGCTCCTGCCAGGTTGCTGAGGGCTTTAGTCATTTAGGTCTTGAAAACCTCTGAGGATGGAGGTGGCACAACCTCTCTGGGCAACCTGCCCCAGTGCTTCACTGTTTGGATGGGTAAAACGTTTTTGCTTATCCCCAGCCTGAACCTCTCCTGTTTCAACTAATGCCCATTGGGCCACCTCCTCCCATGGTGCACAGTGGTGAAGAGGTTGGCTGCATCTTCTTGATGACCTCCTGGTAGGTATGGGCAGGCTGTCATTAGGTCTGCCCAAAGCCTCCTCTTCTCCAGGCTGAACAAACCCAGCTCCCTCAGCCTCCCACACTGACAAAGTCAAGCTTACAAATGTGTGCCTAGGTTGTTTAATGGATCTTCCAATCCTTCTGGATTTTACAGGATCTGCAGAATACCTTAGGCCTGTTAGAATGCAGTCAGCCTCATGCCATGACATTCTGCATACGTCACACCCATTTGACATCATGTTGTGGTTACAGGTGTTGTAGATGGTGAGGAGGACAAGCAGTCATCCATAATTAAAAAGAGGTAACCTCGCATCACGAGGAAGGCCTGGCTCTGGGGATGCCATGCGTGGTGCTGAAACACATACAGAAAAGGAATTCAGGAGTGCAAGAATCGCAGTAGCTATCGCCAGAGATGCCAGAATCACCCATCCCTTTCAGTTGGAAGCGACCTTAGGAGGTTTCTAGTCCAACCTCCTGCTCCCATCGGGATGAACACTGAAGTCACACTAGAGTTCCTCTGGGCTTTGTCCAACAGTGTCCTGAAAGCCTCCAAGAACAGAGAGGCCATAAGCTCTTCAAATGCTTCATTATCCTCACTGATTTTTCTCCCTGCTATCCCATCTTAGTTTTTAACAACTTCCTCTCATTCTTCTGCCATGAATCCCTGTAAAAGCCTGGTTCACTATGGGTGGCCACCTTGAGCTGGGAAGCTGCTAAGAGTCACCCCAAAAGACTTCTCTTCTGCAGGCTGAACAAGCCCTGTTCCCTCAGCCTCTCCTCTCAGGGCAAGTGCTCCAGCCCCCAAGCACCTTGGGGACCTGCCACTGAAATCACTCAGAGTGATCAACAGCATTCTTCTGCACGGGGCCCCAACTGGATGCAGGATCTAGATGTGCTCTAAGAAGCCTTAGTAGAGGGGGATAATCACTTCCACTGATCTCCTGGCTTTGCTCAGGTTCATGCAGGCTAGGATGCTGTGGCCTCCATGTCTGCCAAGGAATGCTGCTGGCTCATGTTCACTTTGCTGCCCACAAAGACTCCCAGGTCCTTCTCCTCAGAGGTCCTGCCCAGCCAGGGACTCCCCAGTGTGTATCGCTCCAGGGTGTTGGTCTCTCCGAGGTGCAGGGCCTGGCATTTGTCCTTCTGAATTTCACAAGGTTCCTGACAGCCCATTCCTCCTCCCGGCTGAGCTCCCTCTGAATGGCAGCCCTCAAGCATGTGACTGTTGTCTCGATCCAATATCAGGAAGGTTTCGTTATGATCCCAAGGACGAGATTAAGACCCTAAAACCGGTCAAATGTTGTACAACCTTTTACCTTTATTTTCAACGGAGTGGGGAGAAAAGGTGGGGAAAGGCAAAGAGGAGGGGGGAAAAAGGGTAAGGGGAAAAGACAGAGAAAGTTGGAAAAGGAGAAAAGAAACTAGCTACCGCCACTCCGAGTCCGATGGTGTTCTGCTGACTCCGCCTGAGATCTTCGGTCGTTGGAAGCAAGCCCCCCCCCCATTCACACAGGCTGCAGTTTTTATAGGTTCTTGCCCCACCTCTGGGAGGTGCTTCCTCGCTTCCCATGCAGATTAACCGTCATGCGCAGTCCGCCCTCTCGGAACCTTCCAGAAACGGGCTGGGGCATCTGGGGTCTCCTGCTCATGCGCAGATGGCAAATGAGTACGTGCAGTTCGTGCCAGACATGCTGTTCCCCTAGAGGCGACCTTCTGCCCTTTTTGCACCCTTTTTCCCCCATGCAGGTGCACGAGGCTGTTTACCTCGCGGACGGCTCCCGGGGACGCTGGTGCAGCATTTCCCGACGCGCCTTGGCAGTAGCAGCTCTGCAGCAGCAGCAGCAGCAATGTCGAGACAACATTGCATTTAGTACCAGTTCTCTACACAAGCTCTCAGTGGGGATGAGGGTGGGGGTCTGAGCCCCCAAAGCCCAGCAGTCTTGCCCTCACCAATGCACGTCCCTGCGGGCTGGTGTCGAGGTGGCCGTGTCTAGACAGCCCTGGGTGGGGCTGAGGCCTCTGCAACCCCCGGGTCCCCCTCGGGCTCCAGCAGCCCCACAGCGGTGCTGCCAGAGAGGAGCAGTGAGGTCAGAGAAGAGCAGCCGTGTCACAGCAGCCTGGGGCAGGGCAAGGCGGGGCGGGCTGGGGCGACCTCACAGTGGGGCAGAGCAGCATCCTTGGCATTCGGGACACCGAGCTGCCTGCGGCCCCTGGGAGCAGGGCTCTCTCGGGCTGAGGGGGTGAAGCGCCTTTGGCCCAGAGGAGCTGCCGGCCCCTCGGCCTGCAGTGCATGCCTGTGCCCATGGAGCTGGAGGACTTGCAGCTCTGCTTGCGGCGGCACCAGGATGAACGCCGGGACCTGCTGGAGAAGCTGCTGGAGCAGGAGCAGGCTTGTGGCGTCCTGCGAGCAGCTAGCAGCGCGTTGGAAGAAGGGATGGACGGGTGGGCATGGCTCCATCCTGCTCGGGGCTGAGACTCGGGTCCCGGAGGCTGTCTGCAGCCCCTGCACGCCTTGGCCCTCGATGGGGGCCCTGCGGGGCTGGGTGGAGGTGGGGGGCGGGCCCTGCCACCCGTCCCGGAGGGCTCTGGGTGCTACCCGCCTGCCTGGGTGCCTGATCTCTGCCCTGGGGGTCTGCACTCAGCAGCCTCCCCTCTCCTCAACCCCGCAGGCTGCAGCGCTCCTGGGAGGGGGCTGAGGAGCCCGACGTGGGGCTGAGGGAAGAGCTCAGCACCCTCTTGAGCTGCCTGAAGGAGAGCGAGCAGGAGACAGCTGCAATGCAGGAGCAGCTCCGGGGCTTGGTAGGTGCTGGGGATGCCCGGGCGTGTGCACGGGGGGCTCCAAGGCCTGCTCCCCAGCACTGTCCCCATCCCTGCAGGAGCAGGAGAAAGAGGAGCTCCGCACCACCCTGCAGGAGCTCACCACCGAGGTACCGAGAGCCCCGTGCCAACACCCCCTCGAACACCCCTCTGGCTGCCCCACGACCCCCTCGCGCTTGGCCCTCACCCCCGGTTCATCTCCACAGCACTTCGCCTTGGCAGCGCAGCATGCCCAGAGCTCCCAGCAGCTGGAGAGGACCAAAGAAGTCCTCCCGCAGCTCCAGGTGAGGCAGATGCTCCGCTGTCCAGCTGGCTCCCCCAGGGACCCTGAGAGGGGTGGGGGGACTGCGTGGTTTGGGGACGCCCAGTCTCAGCCAGGGCCCTGGGCCTAGAGCCCACACTGGTCCCTGGGGGTCCTCCAGCTCCCCCCACCGAGATGCTCCCACTGCCTCTTCTCTCCCAGGCAGAGCTGACGGAGGTGAAGGCCGAGGGAGACGCGGCCCGGAAGGAGCTCCACCAGGTCTGTAACCCCCGTGAAAACACCGCTTAGGTGGGCAGAGCTGCTGGGTGTGGTGCCAGCCCCCAAGGACGCCTGTGTCCCTGCCTCCCTGGCCCCGGCCGGCCTCGCAGCGCCCTGCAGACTGACTGGGCATCGCCAGTCCCACCTGGGCTCTTTGCAACGTGGCCCGGTTGCTTTGCAGGAGAAGCAGTCAGCAGCCAAGCTGGCAGAGGCCCTGCGGGAGCAGGCTGAGATCGAGAAGGTACTAGGCGTAGGAAGCAAGGCGGGACGAGGTCTTTGTGTGGGGAAAGCCCCCTCACGGTGGGCTTGGCGTGGACTACTGAGCAGGGCCCTTCCTTCGTCCAGGTGCTGAGGAAAGAACGCGAGTGCCTCCGGGAGAGACGCGAGGGCCTCCAAGGGCAGACAGTGGGGTGAGTGGGGACAGGCCCCCGCGCCCAACCTGTGGGGCGGGGCTCTGTGCAGCTCCCAGGTCTCTGTGTCCCCAGTCCCAGCTTGGGAAGGGCTGTGCCAATCCCGGACAACAGAGCCCCTGATCTCATCCTCCTCCGATGACATCTAAGCTGCTCCCAACCCCACTAGAATGCCTCTGGAGCACTCCCAACAGCCTCTGCGTGGCTTCAGACCTTCCCTGAACAGCGGTCGACCACTCGCGCCAGCTCTAAAATCCTCTGCCGAGTGCTGAACAGCTCTGGACAGCCCTAAGGGGCTCTGCAACAGCTTTCAGCCTCCCTTTGAATCCTCCAAACCTTCTTGGAAGGGCCCAGTGCCTTTTCCAAAGTACCTGATGGAAAGAAAAACAAACAAACAACCCACACACTGGTTGGCTCTTTGAAGCAGCTCTGAACAGCTCTGAAGAGCTCCAAGCCTCTCCTAAATGCCCTCCGAGCCTGAAGTGGGAAGGGAGTGGAGGGAAGGGTGTTTTTGATGCTGGGAGCCTGGGGTGCCTTGCCTCAGCCCCAGCAGAGCCTGTCCAGCACCCCGGGTCCCTGTTGCCCATCTGGTGGTCCCAATGCCGGCCGAGCTCGCTCCTCACACCCCAACTGCCTGTGGTGCCCACAACAGGGGGAAGACGGAGCAGGCGGCCAGGCTGTCCACGTCACTTATGCGGGAGATGGTGGCTGTGAAGCTGGTAGGACAGACAAGCCTGACGTGGGCCTTGGGGAAGAAAGGGTGTGCAGGGCACCCGCTGGCTTTGGGGGCACTGGTCTCAGTGGGGATGAGGGTGGGGGTCTGAGCCCCCAAGGCCCAGCAGTCTTGCCCACACCAACACATGTCCTGCTGTGCCTTGACCTGCAGGAGGAGCAGCTGGTGGCAAAGAGGCAGGGCATCACTTTTTGGCTGCAGTGAGTTGCTGCGTGGGGCTCGGCGTGCCAGGGCTGGTGTGCGGGGGGTGGGATGCCCAGGCTGGCGGTCCCAAGGCATCCATCAGCTTCTCCCTTCTCAACACGGACACAGCTCAGGATCCCTTCTCCCGGGGTTGCGGAGGTGCTGGTTGTTTCTGGGCTCAGTAGGGAGATGAAGAGCAGAGCCGAGATGCTTGGGCCCTTAAGCTGAGGCCCAGGAACGGGGCAGGGGGGTGGTGTGCCCAGCATGATGCAGGGTGCCAGTTGCTGGCCTGGTGGCATCTGCAGGTGATGTCTGGAAACAGATGAGACAGATTTCTCCCCTCCGCTGTCTTAACCCTCTCCTGGCCTGCAGGAAGCTGTTTGTGCTCCTCGCCTGCCTGCAGCTCGTGTTGCTCTGCCTGGTCCTGCTCACGAGGGACAGCATCAGCCGGGACCTGCCCTGCAGGCTGGCGTCCACCTTTGGGAGCTGCCCAGCGTGGCCACCACCCTTCTGATACCCCTGGCCTTGCACTGCGTGGGGTGGAGAGTGACAGGGACGCTGGGCGCCGTGCAGACCGGCAAATGTCCAACCCTGCAGCACCACCCTTCTCCCGGGGCACCGCTGCACACATCTGGAATGGCATGTGCAGGCACACTGCACGTCCAGCTGTGACTCCACCTCGCTGTGGAGGACGTTTGCCTGCCAAATACTTGCCACCGAGCTCACCCTGCCTTTAACAATAAAAAGCACAGCTGAGAACCCTGACTCCTCCCTCTGTGATTTTTCCTTGGAAAGAGACTGACTTGGTCATGGAATTTCAGCTGCCTGATGTAGGACTGACGGGGGGTGCCAGGGGGATGCTATGCTTGTCCAAACTCCTGTTTTCAACTGTAGCCTAAAAGCTGCCATTCCATCTTAACATGTCTGGCGATGGATTGAGCTGCCTCTAGCAAAGACTTACGCTGGCCGGGAAACACTGTAACACCCTGCTCTGCTCTTACTGGGAAACCAAATGTGAGCTGGAGTTAACTGGAAGTGGGCTGAACCAGCGATGTTTTGTGCAGTGACTTCCAGCTCTTCTTGTCCTATGCATTAATCCACCTCAAACACTCCATGCTTCAGAGCTTTTCCAAAAGGAAGGTATTCATCCACAACTTGTAGCTTTGAAACCAGACTTCAGAAAGGAGATGATGCCTCATAAATGCAGTGTGTAAAGCTGAGTACACTATTTTTTGCTGCAAAGAAATGAAAAGTGGAAAGGCGAAATCTGTTAATAATTCCGTATCCTGAACCACACGGAAAGGGCAGAGGCCCTCAGGGCCTTCTTTGCCTGAGGTTTTCCTGGTCCACTTTTCCCTTCGGAGGCTGTGGCGGACAGATGAGTGAACTTTTGCCTTGAACATTTCTTGGTACATAAGATGCAAGCAAACCATAACCCCGAACAAGCCATCTGTTCCCAGCGGAAACAGGACTGAGCTGCTGCGACCCCTGAAATGGTCTCCCTGCGACCATTCGGGACACACCGAGCCTGCGCTGAACCAGACCACGATCGGGCAGAGACTTTGGGACCTGGACTGCAAATTACTGCCGCTTAGCACAACTTTTATAAAAGTTGCTTAGCATGAGTAGCTAAATTTGCTGAAGCCTTAGGCCGCACTCCCTAGTTCAGTGAGAAAGGGCCCCAGAGCTGGTGCAGACTGGAAAGATAAGGGAGTTACCAGCAGTTTGCATTCCTATGCGTCGCACTCCGGGAGGGAGGATGTCAAGGCTTTGAAATAAGGCCTGCTTGGGCGCCAGGACCCTGAGAAACAAAGCCTCCCCTCACTGCTGAAACAGTGTTAATTAGGGGGGTCTGGATTGTATCCTCTTCATCAGGACCTTGGAAGATAACACTGTAAGTGTTAATTGCTGGAACAACACCTGTTTGTCAAGGCCCTGAGAAAGAAGGGCAGAGTAAAGATAACAATGATGAGACCCAATAAGGGAGCAGGAGACCCCAGACCAAAAGATTACTATTGGTCTGAACTGCCGCATGAGGGGAGGGAAACTTAATTTGAAAAGCTATAATTGCCCAGGGTTGTTTCCTTTTTGGGGGGGGAACTCGCTCTCTTGCTCTCTCGTCCCTCGTCGGAGGCACCCAGCTTGAGCTGTGATTCGAGCGGAGTCAGCGGAACATCATCGGCCTCGGAGTGGTAGTAGCTAGCTTCTTCTCTCCTTTTCCAACTTTTCTCTATCTTTTCCCCTTACCCTTGTTTCCCGCTTCCCTTCGCCTCCCCTTTGCTTTTCCCCCCACCTTTTCTCTCCACTCTGTGGAAAATAAAGCTAAAAGGTTGTACGATATTTGACCGGTTTTAGCGTCTTAATCTCGTCCTTGGGATCGTAACGAAGCCCTCCCGATATTGGATCGGGACATCTAATTGGCGTCACGGACAGGATCCCTTGAGACGAGAGTGTCATACAACCTTATGGTGTGCTGAGCGAGTGTGTGTGAACGAGACGTACGAACAAGTACAAAGCGAGTGTGGAGTTCCGATCCGCGGTTCCGCTCTCCCGTGAGGGAAGCGGCCGGAGACGAATGAAGCGTAAGGAAGGAGTGAATGTTGAGATCTTTAGTATACTAGTTTGGCTCCTGAGGGTGTATAGGGGAAACTTGGATTTTAAGGTGTGACCCCCTCAGGATGAAATCCCCTTTGTAGGACATTTTTGTACTAGTTTGTGGTTTGGCTCCTGAGGGTGTATAGGGGAAACTTGGATTTTAAGGTGTGACCCCCTCAGGATGAAATCCCCTTTGTAGGACATTTTTGAACTAGTTTGTGGTTTGGCTCCTGAGGGTGTATAGGGGAAACTTGGACTTTAAGGTGTGACCCCCTCAGGATGAAATCCCCTTTGTAGGACATTTTTTGTAGTAGCTTACGGTTTGGTCTCCCAGGAGTGTATAGGGGAAACTTGGACTCATTTAAGGTTTGGCCCTCCCGGGACGAAATCCCCTTTGTAGGATATGGCCGCCCAGAAGGCAGGCAACTTTTGTGGAGAAATCGAGAAACTATATGACCTTTTGGAAATACACTGTTCTCGCCCCTCGCCCTCAGGACGAGACTGGGCACGGAACCATTGGTCCCAATTGCAAAGTGTAGTGGACCGGATAGCGGTCTTGCAAAAAGAAGCTAAAGTTAAGAGAGGAAAAGGGAAAGCTATTGTTTGTGCCGTGTTAGGAGCGTGCCTAGCAGCTGCGGTGGAGGAGAAGAAGGGGGCACCTTGTCAGGCGGAGGCTGCGAATGCCGCGCTGCAAGCGGCGGTAACAGCCCTGCAAGAACAATTACGGGAAACCAAGCGGGCGCTGGAGGAGGAGAAACACCAGGGTCTGATATTGAAAGAGGAGCTAAGAAACCAGCTCCTGAGGGAGACAGACACCCTTGCCGAAGGTGAGGTGCTGCCTGAAGGAAAAAGGGTACGCCAAATTTACCCCCAAAGGGACCTAAAAAGACTAAAGGAGGCCGTAGACAACCCCCCCCATATGTGCCCACTAGTCAAAACAGAATATATATACGAGGATGATAGCGACAACCGCCCTGAGGTTGTTACCAAAGAAATCCCTTTCACAGCTACCGAATTGGCCAAGCTGCGAAAGGATTTTGCCAGAACGGCTAGGGAATCCGAAACCGAATACGTGTGGAGGGTATCCCTGTCGGGGGAGGACGGAATCCTGCTATCTGAAAAGGAGGCAGAGGGATATTGGGGCCCAGGCGTGTTCCTGACAACCGGCGATCGCCGAGCCCCGTGGTCCCTGACTCAGAGGGCCGCATATTGGGCGGGGGGGCTGAACCCTTTGGAAAGGGGGGATCCCCTAGCTATAACAGGTTCCGTCGATCAGTTGCTGGAAAGTGTACAAAAGGCAGCTTGTCTGCAAATGATGTATGATCGGGAACTCAAGCCAAACCTGAGCTCTCCGATGTTATTGCCAGTAGATCCCGAGAGGATGACACCCCTAATACGGGGACTTCCTGATTCCCTGAAACCTATTGGGATTCAATTGCAGGGGAGAATCCAAAATGTGCCCCGCGAGGAGAGAATTGCAGCTGCCCTGGAGGGGATGGTAACCCCCGAGCATCAGCGGCTGGGAAAAAAAGGTGTGGACCTGGGGGGAGGTAGCCCAGGAACTGATCAATTATGGGAGGAAATATGGGCCAGTCGGCCGGACTTACCAAAAAGCAGAAACTAGGGCCGTGCGGGCGGCAGAGCCAGCAAACAAGCCGCTGGCATTCTCTGGGAGGAGCCCAGACTTGGCCAGAAGAGAAAGATCCCTGACCCGGCAGGGACTATGGCAACTGGGGCTGCAAAAGGGTGTGCCCCGAGACTTGATGGACGGGCTCTCAACCAAAAAACTAGAGCTTCTGGTGCGAAGGTGGTCCGGACAGGGACTCCCGCCCAGACCGAAACTACCTTCCGCACCGGTGTTAAACGTGGGAGAGGGGTTTGAGGGGGATGAAAGGGAGGCGGAAAACTAGCTCCTCCGTCCCCTCAGGGTGAGGGGGGAGGCCGAGGGTGGATGTTTATAAGACAGCTCACCTGCAATAACAAAGGGGATTTGTTAATCACTGTAGCGGTGGGGCCGAAGAGAAGGCCTGTAACCTTTTTAATTGACACAGGGGCCCAAATTACAGCACTAAAACGGAGTGAGGCAGAACGGTGTGGTATCTCGGCCCCCTCCAAACACCTAATAGTTTTAAATGCTCTGGGGAAGACCCAGACTGTTGTCCGAAAAGCGGATTCGTTGCCCGGTGTGCAATGAGCCAATAATTACACACTCAGGAGAGACATTTATTTATTTATTTCAGAGTTGCGCAAGCCTGGGTGCTCGGTGGTCTCCCACAAATCGAGCACACCCCCCTAACTTTTCAGGTAGCATTTATACAATCAAATTTGCCATATTTGTGACTTCCTTCTTCTTATTGCCATATTTGTGACTTCCTTCCTCTTTCACACTGATTGGTTAATGATTTCTTCACATTTCCCCGGGTCCCACCCCTGCTTCTCAAGGTTCTGATCAATTAATTAACACTGCCCCAGCTGGGTCAGTAGGTGTTATCTTCCAAGGCCCTGAGGAAGAAGACATAATCCAGACCCCTTAATCATCACTGTTTTAACAGTGAGAGGAAGCTTTTTACTTCCCAAGGTCTTGGCGCCCAAACAGGCCTTATTTCTCAGCCTTGGCATCCTCCCTTCTGGAGAGTGGGGCACAGGAATGCAGACTGCTTGTAACTCCCTTATCTTTCCAGCCTGCACCAGCTCTGAGGCCTTTTCTTAACGAACTAGGAGCGCGGCCTAAGGCTTCAGCAAATTTAGCTACTTATGCTAAGCAAGTGTGCGGCTACTCATGCTAAGCAAATTCTATCTAAGATAGAAGTTATCCAAATCTACCTACTTCAAACATTCTTTCTGAGCTTCTCAAGGTTGTCTTGTAACAATTCCCCCCTTTGAGACTTATATGATCATTTTCATATTAGTCTCACTCTTTTAAAATCTTTCCCATATTAGTTTCATATAACACTTAGAAATACATTGAATCACTACATAAACGCATACAAAAACTACTAGCACCAATCCTAGAATTGTTAAACATTTTTTAACCCATGAGCTCACATCAGGGAACCAGGAAGTCAACCATTTCCATATTTCTTCAAATCCGAAAGAAGTATCATCTTTCTGAACCTCATGTAAGATTTCAGTCTGCTTCCAGATTTCATTTAGATCGGTAGAAATTCTCCTGCTTTGATCCACATATACACAGCAACTAGTATTTATTACTGTACATACTCCTCCCTGAGATGCCAAGAACATATCTAGAGCCATTCGGTTTTGGGTACTTATTTTAGCAATTTCTGAAACCTCCTCTTGTAAAGCTGCAATGGCATCAGAGGTTTTATTCCCTATTTTTTTTTCAATAACTGCTGAAATATTTACTATTGCTTTTTCAAGTTCACTCACTCCCAATTGTGGAAACAGCCACCTTACGAATGACTGAAACCTAGTAGGTCGATCTATTAAAGGATTATTGACCCTCTTTTGTCTCCTCATGAATGTTCTTAGCCAGGATTTTTGATATTTATTACTCAGTTCTTTTCTTATAGTAACATTAGGGATTATTGCCCCTAAAGTACACGTCCCTGACCAATTAGGAGGTAGCACTTTTCGTGCCTTGTTCCCACACAACCAATACCATCCACTACCTTTCAGAACATGCCACCCATTTAGTTCCTTACTTGGCCATTTATAACCTATTTCAGGTATATGAGAGCAATTTTTATAACCTCCCACCTTAATGGCTCCAGTACAGTTGATCGGTTGCTTTCCATAGGGTACAGTTTTTTTCCCACCATCTATTACTATTATTACATCTTCGGACACATTGATAATAATCTCCTGTCACACTCTGGACTTCCCATTCCTGTTCGGTTGTTTCATTATATTTTGTTTGATCGCTATCATTTCTTATCTGTTTCATAAATTCCATAAAGGAAAAATTAAGAGGCACTCCAATTAGGGGGAAGCCCTTGTTGGAATGTTCAGGGAAGTGGGTACACACCCAGCAATCCTTCTGGTTAATTATCTTCATAGATTTCGTAATTACTTCCAAATGGAGATTATGGCTCCAAAATCCTTCCTGGTTCCCTTTAATTGTTTGGCTCAGGTAACTTAGAAAAACTAACCACCACATTTCTCTCCTGGTTATTTGGGAGAACATTATTTTTACACAGATACCATAGATACCATAACAACAATATTAACCCTATTCCTAACAAACAGATTAAAGCAATTCTTTCCTGAATACAATCTATATTTAAAACCAATTCGCTTTCAATACAACTCATATATCTTTATATATTTTTAACTTTAAAGGTTGAACTTGTTCAGCTTTCCACGTCTCTCGAGGTACTGCTTTCACTCGGGTGTAGTGGATCCAGGAATCAATTCCCTGCAGTTTCACAGCAGTATTTGTTGTTAGCAGTACAAGATACGGTCCCCTCCACTTTTCTACCAATGGCTCGTCCTTCCAGGTCCGAAGATACACTTGATCTCCCGGCTGGAATGAATGTACAGGTGAATCTAAAAGTACAGGAGATCTTAACTGGATGTACCTACGGAGAGAAGTAAGAACCTTTGCCATAGACAAGAGATAATCACTTAAAATTTGATCGCCCTTAACGTGCATTTGAATTTCATTTCCAGTTAAATTTACAGTGTAAGGTTTACCATACAGAATCCCAAATGGACTAACTTTCTCCCTAACCCTTGGGGTTATTCTGATTCTTAATAATGCCAGAGGTAAAACATCAGTCTATTTCATCTGAGTCTCCTGACACAATTTTCCTATCTGTCTCTTAATTGTTTGATTCATTCTTTCAACTTTTCCACTGGATTGTGGCCTCCAGGGGGTATGTAAGTCCCATTTAATTTGTAGTATTTTTGAGATTTGCTGTACTATTTCTGCTATAAAATGAGGTCCTCTATCTGAAGAAAACCCTTCTGGTACCCCAAATCTTGGTATAATTTCTTTTAATAACATTTTTACTACCTCCCTGGCCTTATTGGTACGGCACGGGAAAGCTTCAGGCCACCCTGAAAAGGTGTCAACAATTACCAACAAATATTTATATCCATTACATTTTGGTAATTCAGAAAAATCAATTTGCCAGTAATCCCCGGGCATAAAGCCCCTTTCTACTTCCCCTGGGGGGGGCTTCTTCTGAAACACATTAGTCCATTTTCCCTCTGATAATTCCAGAGCCCGGGCTAAAGCAATCAGTTCTACTTTCTGGGCTGATGTATTTGCTGGTAGTGATCTTGCTTCGATTTCTCCTTCCAAAGTGATGACAGCGTATCCAGCCCTTCTTTCTCCCTTTATTATAAAACTGCTTCCATTGGTAAATAATTCGCAGTCTGGATTCTGCAATGGAACATCTCTCAAATCTGGACGGCTGGAATATACCCGCTCAATAGTTTGCAGACAGTCATGAGCCAACCTCCCCCTTCATGAAATGGCAATAAAGATGCCAGATTAAGGGTATTAGACACCTTCATGGTTACATCTTCTTGCTCAAGTATCACTGCCTGGTACTGCACCATCCTACTCGGGGATAACCAGTGATGCCCTTTTTGTTCTAAAACTGCTGCAACAGCATGTGGCACATAAACAGTCACTTTTTGTCCCAACGTCAATTTTCGTGCCTCTTGTATTAACAGCACAGCAGCTGCAACTGCTCTGAGGCATCCTGGCCACCCTGCACTCACTTTATCCAGCTGTCTTGAAAAGTAAGCCACAGGTATTTTCCAATTTCCTAAAGTCTGTACAAGCACTCCCAAAGCCTGGTGCCCTCTCTCATGTACATAAAGTTTTTTTTTTTTCTTTTTTTTTTTTCTTTCTTTTTTTTTTTTTTTACAGGCAGGATTGGAGTATTGTACTCGGATTGACATTCTCGCAGCAGTCCATACTTTAAGAAATTATTAATCATAGGCTCCAGTCCAACACGGGCCTCTGACTTCATGGGATACTGTTTTCACCTTACCGGTTTAGCTCCTTGTTTTAATTCCACCTTTACCGGTTCTGCACATCTGGCTCTTCCAGGTTTCTCCGTTGCCCACACAAAAGGGATTACTGCGTCCATTACTTCAGAGGGAATTTCACTTGGTCCATCCTCCACCTGTTCGGAATCCAGTGCTTTCTGCAACATATATGCTTGTGTCTTCCAGGCGTTACTTTGTGGAATGTGCACCTTAACTTTGTTTTGATCAAAGGTTATCTGTGCCCCCAGTTTATTCAGTAAATCCCTCCCCATTAGGGGTAATGGGCATTCTGGCATGTATAAGAATTCATGTGTTAACACTTTATTTCCTATTTCACATTTAATTGGTTGACAGAAAGGTTTGACCTCTCACTTTCCCGTGGCCCCAATTACTGGCATAGAGAATTTACTCATTGGTCCCTTACAGCTATTTAGTACTGAGTATGCTGCTCCAGTGTCTACTAAAAATTTAACTGTTTCGTTCCCCAGCTTTACTGAAACCAGGGGTTCGGCTGGGGAATCCAATTCCTCAACCCCCGGTCCCCGTCAGTCTGAATCCTCTGTACCAATCATGAGCAAATCTGCCTCTGGAACAGATGCAGACTCAGGTTTCCAACGGTCTGTTTGTCTCTTCGGGCACTCATTTTTCCAGTGCCCCTTCCCCCTGCAAATTGCACACTGATCTCTCCTTAGCGGAATTCCATCTCCCAAATTCCCTCTTACTCTATACCCTCTTCTACGTCCTTGTCCTTTCGGAAAACTCCTTCCCTGAGAGGGAGTTTGTGCTTGGGCAAATGCAGCTGCCAAGATTGCAGCATTTTGCCTCTTATCTTTCAGTTTCTCCTTTTGTTTTTCCTTTCTCTCCACTTCTTCCCTATTATTGTACACCTTATCTGCAATTTCTATTAATTGCGATATCGACATCCCCAACATACCATCTACTTTCTGAAGCTTTCTCCTTATATCTGGTGCTGATTGTCCTACAAATAATGTAGTAAAAGTTATTTTATTTGCTTCGTCCTCAGGATCCAAGTCTGTCCATTTTCGGGCAGTTTCACATAACTGCTCGTAAAATGCAGAGGGATCCTCAGTCTTACCCTGTGCGACTTGATATAGTTTTGCAATATTTTTGGGCTCAGGTACTCCATGCTTTACTGCATATAATATTACTGTTTAGTCATTAACCTGCCTGCCCCTGTGTTTTGATCCCAACTCGGTTCCCGGGTCGGCATAAAACGGTCTGGTCCGTCTTTGGCATTTTGCCTTTCATTTTCCTCTTGAGCTTTATCTAATACCATTCTTTTCTCCTCAGGTGAAAGCAAAATATTTAAAAGCACCTGTAAATCCTGCCAATCTGGATTATGATTTTCAATTATCATTTTAAAGGATTGATACATCTTTTCTGCATTTTCTCGGTACGACCCGGCAGACTCCTTCCAATTCATTAAATCTGTAGTTGAAAAAGGGACCTTCACATACACAGGCATCCCGTCTGGTCCGACTGCTTGACGCAGCGGGGCCTGAATCACGGGATTTTGTTGAGCCCGAGTAGCCCGAGTTCTGCCTGCAATCGGGCTACATGCCTCACTTCCCTTATTTCTGCTATTAACACTATCTTGATCTCTTTCAGGAGAGACCAATAATTGTACATCCTCTTCCTCATCACCCGCTTTTAAACATCTTTTCCCAATACGACAAGCAGAGCAACACCGAGACATTTTCTCTTTGTCTCCCATCATCATTAACACATTTGAATCAGAGATCAACAGCTTACATTTTTTTTCTAGTTTCATGCTCATTTCTCAGAGAGAAGAACAAATCTACATATGGGACCTCATCCCATTTGTTCTGTCTTCTGCAAAACAACATAAGTTGCAAGATTGTATTATAGTTTAGCGTTCCCATTTCTGGCCATTTTTCCTCATCCTCCAGTTTATACATTGGCCACCACTGAGTACAGTATTCCTTTAATTTTCTCCTTGTTAAAGGATTCCCACCAAACTTTCTCCAATGTTTCAGGATGCATCCTAAAGGAGAACAGGAGGATACCCCCACAGATTGTCCTGTTCCCATATTACCACCCTTAAAAGAACGTTCTTACCAATTACGCTTTCGTACACTCCAGTCGTCACTGTCCAAACGTGTACAAAGCTTACCTTTGGTTACCACAACCAATTACCCTTGTATCATACCCTTTATGCAATGTCTCTTAATAATTACTGCGTTGCACCTTTGAGTCGCTTACCTGTTCCGACCAGGGAGGGTGCTCACGGAGTCCCCGAACAAAACGGTCGGTGCGCGCTGGAGTCCGATGAGCAGTCTCCCCCCGCCGGAACTGGCAAGACGATCCGGGCAAGGCTTTACAGCGAGGGTCCCATCTGGGTCGCCAGAAAACTGTTGTCCGAAAAGCGGATTCGTTGCCCGGTGTGCAATGAGCCAATAATTACACACTCAGGAGAGACATTTATTTATTTATTTATTTCAGAGTTGCGCAAGCCTGGGTGCTCAGTGGTCTCCCACAAATCAAGCACCCACCCCCAACTTTTCAGGTAGCATTTATACAATCAAATTTGCCATATTTGTGACTTCCTTCCTCTTATTGCCATATTTGTGACTTCCTCTTCTACACTGATTGGTTAATGATTTCTTCACATTTCCCTGGGTCCCACCCCTGCTTCTCAAGGTTCTGATCAATTAATTAACACTGCCCCAGCTGGGTCAGTAGGTGTTATCTTCCAAGGCCCTGAGGAAGAAGACATAATCCAGACCCCTTAATCATCACTGTTTTAACAGTGAGAGGAAGCTTTTTACTTCCCAAGGTCTTGGCGCCCAAACAGGCCTTATTTCTCAGCCTTGGCATCCTCCCTTCTGGAGAGTGGGGCACAGGAATGCAGACTGCTTGTAACTCCCTTATCTTTCCAGCCTGCACCAGCTCTGAGGCCTTTTCTTAACGAACTAGGAGCGCGGCCTAAGGCTTCAGCAAATTTAGCTACTTATGCTAAGCAAGTGTGCAGCTACTCATGCTAAATAAATTCTATCTAAGATAGAAGTTATCCAAATCTACCTACTTCAAACATTCTTTCTGAGCTTCTCAGGGTTGTCTTGTAACAATATTGGATCGGGACAATGTTCATACCTTTTACTCAGGTATGTAATTATGAAATACAGCATTTGCCTCTGGATGGAACATTCTCTTTTTTCAGTGTATTACCTAATTTCACTGCCCTCGTGCATGTTCACGTGCTTAAATCTGGGATCAGAACCTTAAATTATCAATTTACAGACACATATCTACACATCTACATCTGTACAGAATGATTTGGACACTGGACCTCAAGCCTACTGTAATGTAAAATACAGTGATCAATAATTAAAGCAGGTATGGTTTCATTTACTTGTTGAGCTGTGATTCTTTGCAAACAGGGGAGTAATATAATAATGGAAGTAGAAGTGCTTTGATGCAGTTGACTATGAAGTTTCAAAAATAAACAAGCAGCAAATCTCAACCTCAAGGAGTCTTTTAACTGAAATTACTTCCAATCTTACACCTTCAGTGATTTCCTTAAGACCACAGTGAAGCTCACGCAAATGTGTGTAATGCTGCTGTCTATTGGAGCAATAAGATATTACACCAGCACTCTCAGCTAAGAGACTTTTACCGGTGCAGAATGAAAAACAAAAGCAGAATGTGGCTGGTGAAATGGCTCACCCAGGAAAGTGGCCATTAAAACATTTACTGTATGGATGACACTACACTTTAACTGATGGAATAGAGACCTCGGAGGGATAATTCATAGAAATGGCTATTACTGTGGAGTACTTTGGTCAGAAAACACAGGTAGAAGGATGGTTGAGGTGAGGATAAAACACCTTGTCTTTCAGATCCAGACACTAGGTAAAGAGTGGCCCCTGCTGAGAGTCTCTGAGTGGTAATGAAAGGGGAAGAGCATCCTAGTAGGTGACCTGAGAGCGCCAGAAGGCAGACTGGGTGACAAATGATTTTTGAGAACTAGCAGAATGACAAAGTGGGTGGTGACAAGAGATTTCATCTAGCCTGACTTCCACTAGGAAGGTACCAAGGAGGAGATTCAACTTGAGCTATCCGAAGAATCAGCTGGGTATCTAAACTCCCCCTGTGTCAGGAGAGAGAGACAAACACCAGGAGTTCAAATTAGAGGTCTGCCTTGTACACACTTAAGGGAGCAGATGGACCCTGTTCTAGATAATCCAAGCAGGTCTGTGGTATATGTGATATTTTTTTAGTACAGGAGGTAAAGCAAAGAGAAAGAAGGCTCTTCTAAGGGTTGATTCTGACCTCTAGGGATTTCCCCCTGGAGGGAAATTTTAAGTGAAAGTGACCTGAAAGCTACCAAGGTACCTGGTAATTTCCAGCTACAAATGATGATTCTTCCTCAAGGAGGAGAGAGGAGTCAAATAAAAGTAATAGATTTCAAGTAGACCTCAGTAAGCTCAGAGAATTACTGGGCAATATAAAGAACTTGGTCTATGAATTAATGGTAGCCAGCCATTCCTTAATTTAACACTGATAAGAGCACCAGTGCCTAACACCTAGCTGCAAGCTGAAGGAACAAGTAGAGTCAAGGCCAAGTCACGCAGACTGCATACAGACACATAGTATGAGTAAAAGGGACAAAATGAGAAAAGTCAAGGCACGGAATAAGACACAACCAGCAATGAGACACCTTTATGTAATGTAAGAGTCACAACAGGAAGACCAAGGGCAAGGCTGATCCACTGCGCAGCAGAGGGGGCATGATGTGATTCATCCATCCTGTCTTCATGAAAGGAATTAACAGCAATCAAGTGGCTAACACAATTAGCAACAGAAGCAAAGGAAGAAGATCTCTGTCTCAGGTGGTAAAGGACTGGAAAGTATTTTATTTGTTTTCACATCAGTCAAGCCTGAAGAATGCGACCTGAAAATACTTAGAGAACTGACAAAACCATCAGGTCAAAGTACGTATTATGAGAACGTGTATAGGTTGGATGTGAGATTAGAAGACTATGAAAGGGCCAATCTGATACCCTTCTTTAAAGAGGGAGTGGTAAAGGAGGAACTGGGGCAGTCAGAGCAGTCAGTTTAACAGGAACTGAAGTTAAACTATAGAAATAAATCAACAAACTATTTGAAAGGGTATAGGCTTGCCAAGAACAAATCATATTCAATATTTTCATTAGTGACCTGACTTACGGTACAGGGTACACTTACTGCATTTGCAGGTGACTCCAAGCTGGGAAAGAGACAGCAGACACACTGAAGGATAGGTCTGGAATTCAGAACACCATGAACAAAATGGAAATACAGTCTGAAGAAAATCAGTATTGATTCAGAAGGGGCAAAAGACAGCATTAATCCGCTGCATGAACACAGAATGCAAAACCCCTAATTAAGTAGCACTTCCCTGAAGGGTATATGGAGGTTAGAGAACAAAACATTGAAAGATGAAAAATGTAGCCTCAGACAAAGAGGAAGCAGCCTACAACTCTAGTAAGTGCTCTCAGAAACTCAGCAGCAATCCCTGTGTCGTGTTTTCGGTGCTGTATTTCAAATAAGATGAGACAACTAGAAAGCAGGTAGAGAACAGAAGACATGAATGATCAGAGTGCTCCAAAACATGACCCACAAAGAAAGATTGCTAAACAGGCGCGGTTGATTCAGCAAGTAAACACCGAGGAGGCAATGTGCTCAGTCTTCAAATGCATAAAAGCTTGTTGCAGGAAGGAAGGAAGGAAGGAATAAATTGTTTCCACATCTTAAGTGGGTAAGGCAAGAAGCAGAGTGCTTATATTACAGCAAGGACGATTTGGGCAGGTGGAGGGGAGGAATCTCAGAATCTTAAAAATCGTGAAAAGGAGATAAAGGCATAGTTTTCCTGAAGAGGCTTTGGAGGCTCTTCTTTGGATGTCCGTAAGAAGTAGATACCACCAAGAGCTGCCGCGATCATGCCATAAAGCTGAACTTCTCCTGGGACCAGAGGATGAGCACAAGCTGGTGGACACAGCATTGTGAGGGCCTCTCCAGCCCTACAACTCTTTGAGAAAAGTGCAAACTGAGCTAACCTGCACTCATAAAATATCTAAGGCAAGACAATACCCTACCAGCACGATTCACCCTGCTCTTGACCAACTTTCTAGGTAATTTCCCGACCCCCGCCAACCCCCCCACAACCGGCTCTGCCTGTGGAGACGGCTGAACGCCCCAAATGGCCCTGCCAACCCTCCCTCCCGACCCTGAGGGGAGTGAGGCAGCTGTGGCAGCTCCCTGCCGTGCTCCGAGGCTGCCCGGGGCCCTCAGGCCCCCAACGCGCTGGGCAGAGGCCGCCGGGTGGCTCGGAGCCTCTCTGGGGGTCGGCGACACCCCGCTCCCCCCTCCCGGCCATGTGCGAGCGCTTCAGCTGCCCGCAGAAACGCCTGTCTAATATCCACGGAAATATGCGCGGGAATAGCCGATATTCGATATACTACGTATTTTTTTAAGGTTTATCACCCGGAAGATAGCTTTACAACCTCTGTTTCCTCACGGGTGATGGTTGCGCCCGGCTGCTTCGTGGCTTTTCAAGCAGGCTGCGCCTTCTCCGCCTTTTCCTGCGCCCGAAAGCGCGGAAGGCCCCCGACGGCGTCCCAGGAGCCGGGCTGGCGCCTCAGCGGCCGGGAGGGAGGCCCCCAGGATGGCGATGCTGGCGGAGCGTGAGTGGCTTCTCGGGGCTCCCCGGGGGAGGAACCGCTTGCTGGGGGGTGATTCCACCTGCAGCGGGGGGTGATGGCGGGAATGGCGAGGAGAAGGAGCCGTTATCCCTGCGGGGAGGGTGCCGGTCTGGGCGCTACCGCTGTAGCGGGGAGCGGGGGTCGCCTCAGGGCTGCCCCGCGCCGCCCTCCGCCAGGCCTGGGCGCTGGGCGGCTGCCCTGAGGCCGGGGGGTTGGGGCCAGGGCGAAATTCCGCTGTGGGGGAAGGAGAGAGCAGGAGATGAAGGGTTTTAGGCGGCTGCTTCGGTAAAGGCACCAGCCTGCGTAGCTCTAAGTGCAGTAGATCCCCTGGGCTCACTGGGAGAACTCATGTCTAAGGCTGAGCCATTTCTCGTAAGCCTTTCGCACAAGGGTGTTGCTGAATGGAGCATTCGTGAAGGTTTTCTATGTTGTTACGAGCCACCTGGGTAATTTCTCCCCCCCTCCCCCCGACACTGGAATCAAAAAGGGCTTTGCTCCTACCTCTGAGATGCTGGAAGGCTTGGGCTCCCTATATCTAACAGCATCGATTAAAGCCTTGGGGTGAATATCCCAGTCGATAACTTTTCTTTGGGTGAAGTTCATCTATTCAGGATACAGAACTCTCTTGGGGTTGGCCTGAGGTGGGTTTTTTTTTTTTTTTTCCTGCAGAAACAAAGTTTTTGTTACCTTGTCTTCCAAATTCAAGAAGCGTTTCTGTAAAGTAGCTTTCTCTAGTAAATGTAAATCTGTGTGTAAACCTCTCAATTACGCACGCACAATATTTCGTCTTGTTAACGGAGAGTGCAAATGCGACAAGAAGCTTTTCTAATAATAGTTACAGACTACTGCGTAGTTCCAGAATACTGCATTCATGTAGGGTTTTATGTAACAGCTCTGGTATACTTGTGTGTGGTTGTTGTTAACGTTCTTAGCTGATATTGGTAAGATTAACTGTTGTCAAGATACCCTGAAAATCATAACAGAAGGTCTAATAAATTTGTTTCCTTAACTGTAGGAAAGATGGACATAAGCGTACTGGCTAAACAGAAAATCTGGTTTCCATTGGGAGATATAGATCTGAATTGTTGAAAATTGCTTTTATGCATGTACCTTTCTGATTATTTCAGATGTCAACTTTGTTGGTACCATTTTTGAGAATTTCTTCTTTTTTTAATTTGGTACTGCAAGTTTCAGTATTGTAATGCTACGTTAATGCTTCTGGATATAGTGAAAAATAAACAAACAAAAAAACCCTTTGGAAATCGGTTGTCTGAAAAACAAATCTAACTACTGAAAGCCACCTTTCCAGAATTGTACGTTTTTGTTCATCACCTGCAAATTCAGTAAGGCCGTGTAATACACTTGTATTCTTGTTTGCAATTCTGCATCAAGTTCACATGCTCCTACTAATCCCAAAAGAGAGATGGGGAGAGGGGTTAATTGGTTTTACTACAACTGTGAAAGCACATGCATATCGGGAACCTAAAATAACAGTTTATGTAGTTTGAGTTTAAAAGCCTATCAGTAGCAGAAATGGGCAAAAGGTTAGCTTTTATTTTTCACTTATTTTTAACTCAGAGTTTTTAATAAACTTTGATAATTAACTGTCTGTCTTAGTGGTGCTCATTTTGGAGGGAAAAAACTATATGGATGGGTTTCCTAGCTTGGAATAAAAAACATTCCTGTCTGTGGACTGTATCTTTTTCTTTTCCTGATCATTGAAGGCAAATTCAGCCTATTTATTACTGTCCTTGTTATCACTAGATGTAGGCCCACAGCTCTGGTTTGGATGGGAACCCATAATCTTGCATGCTCTAGAGACATGGGCAAAGTTAGAAGTTGGGTACTGGGTCAGAAGGATTTGTGAATGCAAACATAGAATTTGGTCATTTGGGGAAATGAACTGGGTGAGTCAGAGCTCTTGAATGCCTCCTAGCTTACTTTCAGAAAATTATAGTTTAATTCCATGTCTGGTGCACGTATTTGTTTGGGCAAAACAGTTTAGTAATTGATCTCTTCCAAATAGTGGGGCTTCTGGGTTAAGGGAGTATCTAAAGAAATGACACTTTTCTCCACTGGATGGTGGTACTTGCCCAGAATTTCATTAATATCTCTAGCATCATTTTCTAAGAGCAGCCCAGAACGTTGGTGTTAACTTCAGAGCTGAACTTTTTAGCTGGAAGAGAGTAGATTTTTAAAAGACCTCTGTAAGCAAACATCTCTGACAAATTGTAGGCTAAATACCTTTTTTATCATTTGTTTGGAGAGGGTAGATGATTTTATGATTGCTATATGTGACATGAAAGTGTTCCTGATTCTTCTTAAGTACTTTTGATCAATATAAGCAACTTCCTGTAGTTTCCTGCAACTAGCTTATGCTATTTGAAAATAAGACTGTGTTAACATGACAGAAATGTGAGGATTAATCCCCTTACAGTAGTTACAAGGTTTGAAGTACATGGATTAAAAGTGCTGGGAAGAGGAAGGTCTCTTAAAATTTCAAGCTTAAGAAATCTTTGCATTAAGTCTCCTCGTGTTTTGTTATCAGGGTTCTCCTGGGAGTAAAATGTCTTGGGGCTTGTCTACAGAGAGATATTCTGGAAAATTAATCAAAATTAACTTTTAAAGTGGATTAGTTGAGCTTCATCAAACAATTCAGTTTGGAAATTAATTTAAATTCACACGTTCAGTTGGCATGGATTACTTCTACTGCGTAGACAAATCCTTAGATACACACTGTACTTTACAAATGTGTGAATTGCATTGACTTCAATTTCTTGGGATTTGCAACCTCGCCACTTGGGGAACTAGTTACAGAGAGCAAAATAGTAGGTGAGCATACTGAGTATGGTGTTATAGATAGATTAAAAAATAAAATTGAGCAAGTTGGTTTTAGTGACTCAGTGAAGGAGAGTTGTTGCTAATTGAGGGATTTTAAACAAAGGGAATAATTAGAAAATATGATTGAAAGGAAGGCTGCTGCTCAGCTGGGGAGCCTAACCTTCTCTATGAAATTGGTTCTTTTTATTAATCTTAATGTCTGTTTCACGCTTAGCTACTAAAGGAAGCAATGGCCAAGATTTTCCCAGTTTTGGTAGGCCTTAACTTTTACTGCCCAGCTTGATTGATATCTTTTTAATTCATTCCCCCTATCAACCCTCTGAAACCTGGGTCCCTAGAAATTGTCTGTATCTTGGGTGAAGGAAGATGATAAAGCATGTGAAATTGATTGCCCCAAATTCCTAGCTGACTGTCTCAAACACAGTAAATGAGTGAAGTGAGCCACCTAGCCAGGCGTTCTGTTCGCAGCGGAGCGGTTGGGAAGCCTAATCTGCTTGGGCCCGTGTAAAAATCCCAGTCCACAGTAGCACTTTACCACGTTGTGTTACTAGCACAGGGTTTGTAGTGGATGTTTGTTTCTCTGAAGGCTGCCTGATGGAAATAGGTCAATCATTTGCCTATAGAGAAGTGGACCGAACGAGTGTTGTGTGGATTTCTGTCACAGCACTGAGTCACTTATACTGTAAAATCTTTTTAACAGACTGTTTGGTGTTTTACGAAATTCTTTGTCAGACTTCTGCTTTTTAAGGGACTGCCTTATGTAGCCTATGTTGAGCTTTGAAGCTTCAAAAAATGTTTAAAAAAACCAACCACCATCACACTTTCTGGTAGCATTAGTTTTTATTTAAGAAAGAACCAAGATGAGGCTAAAAATAAATTGAACTTCGCTGTGATATTCTCTCCCTCTGGCCCAGATTGTGAGTACTGCATTTTAGGGAAAGATGATTTCCTGATTATTATGAAAATGTCTCGGTGGACATGGGTTCCTACTGACTTTTTATGGCCTTGAGTTAATCGGTCATAATGATTCTCCATTTCCCATCTTGTTTAACGAAGTTTGTAATCTTCCTGTCTCCCATTCTTTTCATCTTGTTTTATTACAGTTCTCTTCCTGCATATGTTTAGGTGCACACTTAATGTGACTGGTTAACTGTAGTAACTTTTCTTCCTCGATTTCAGTGAAGTTATTCGTAGTGATAAAGGCAAACATATGTATTTGGGCATGGGGCATTGTAGTTATTCAGTAGTAGATTTAGAACAGAAGAACCCAGATGCTGAAGATCTCTGACACCTGCAGTAATTTCTATTGACTTTTGCAGGGTTTCTGAATAAGCCATTTTGTGGCAAATCCAAAATCTGAAATTCGGTAGATTTCTGCTCTGTCATTCCATATGAGTGATTAGGTTTTATTTGGGGTTTGGCTTTTTGTTATGAAGGCAGATACTAGATCTCCTGTATTCTCGATAAGAGGAAGGATGGACAGTAGACATTTGTCAGAGCTAGGAAAACCAGCTTTGACATCTCTTCTATAGATCACCTGTTGAAGCCAAATGTAAAATAAAGTTCAAACAGAACTTAGGCCTGCACTTTTAAATGACAATTCTTAAAGCCTTTGCTAAAGTGCAGCCCGTCCCCAGGGTTTGACCAATTCCATAGCTATCTTGCTGTGGCATTATTCACATTAATAGTAATATTTTTCACTGGACTTCTTTGCAATCTATAATTTGGTAAAAATAACCCCCCCAAAAACATGTTTGGTCTGGCATAAGTTCTGTTTTTTGGAATGAAGGACTTCTCTTGAATTGATTAGAAATAAATAATATGCACACTGTAAGCACAATATAAACGGAGCCTGACTTTTCCTTCTTGCTGTAGCCCGTAGAAGGCAGAAGTGGTCTGTGGATGCACGAAACAGTGCTTGGAGTAAAGATGAATCTAAATTTGGCCAGAAGATGCTGGAAAAGATGGGCTGGTCCAAAGGAAAGGTATGACTTAAAGGAGAATTGTCTAGCTGAAAGGTTGTCTCTAAACTTTTCTTGAACTAAAAACGCTGAGAAGAGGAGAGATCTGGGTGGAAGACTTGCTGGTGACTCTCGGTCCCAGCATTTAAACAGACGTCTTCTTTTTATGTAATTTATTCTTGAAGTCTGATGAGAATGCAGAGAAAACTTGAGCAATGTTAAATTTTTAGGTTTTTTACACAGGTACTCACTAACTTCTGGCTTTCTTCCTTTCCATTCCCCACTCCCCTCCCAAACAAGATAATGTCCCCCAGTAAAAACAGGAGCATGGATGTAAAATCAGAGAAGTATTAGAGAAGACTTTATGTTGCCTTTATCCCCTCAGTTCTCTCCATGGCCTTTTATATTGTTTAAAAGAACTCCAGGATCTGCTTTAATCTTTCACCTATTTTTGAAAGGTTACTTCTGATGTGTTCCCTGAATGACTGAAATGTAGTGTGTGAGCTGTATTCCTTTCAGCTTCCAGCCTATCCCTGTGCGGTAAGGGGGTGAGGTGACTGGCTTTGGTGCTAAGAATAACTCTCTAGGTCAATGCAGACATCTCAGCTCTCCCTTAAAAGCACTTTAACTTCCACAAAGGTGTCTCAGCAAAGCGGGGAGTTGGACTTGCATGTCAGCGTGTTTTCAAGTCTTGCGTCACTAATGAAACGCACAAAGAAAATCCACAATATATCTTTAACTGTTCTCCTTCAACTCCTCTCCCTGCCCCTTTTAAAAGGAATAAAATTAGGACTGTTTTCAACTCTGAATAAATTAAAACTTACAGTGCCAAAAAAAACCCTGCTCTTGGATTGTAGCCTACTCTTGCCTCAGAAAACTGGCTTCTATTTAGTACATAAAAAATCTTCTGCCTGCCTTTAATTTCAAAAATAACCAGTGGTACCTGATTCAAAGGCTGCTGAAATCAAGGAACTGGCATTGGTTTCTCTAGGCTTTAGAACAAACTGTTGCAGTATGTGACTGAGAACTGTCTGGCTATGTAAAGGTGCATGCATGTTTGCTTTGTATGTAAGATGAAAATAGATGTATAACCCAGAGTAGAAAAAATGCTGTTAAATATTCTGTTTATATCTTAGGCAGCCAGCTCATCTCAGCGTAGATAATGCCTTTGCCGTTACGAACACTGTGTCAGGGTGTGGAAGGAAGGCCCTGTGTTGCTTTGTGTCTGTCATCTCCCCTCGTCTTCCTCACAGTAATTTTCCTGGCTTAGGCTGCAGGGTCTTCCTTTACAACAGCTACAGCTGTGCTGGAAGGTTTTATATCCCCATTTCATTATAAACTCAGACAAAGGCTTTGTCTTCCCCCCGCCCCAAATCATATAGATAAAAAGGATAATACCAGACCCAAAGATTGCTTCCAAGATGCGAATGCTTAGGGTTTTTAGAACAGACAAAACCAACATTTGTTTGCCCCCATCTCTTTACTAAGTTACGGATGTGAATGCTATAGAGGATGTTTTTAAGGCTCTGTTAGCTGCATTCTGATCCTTTCTCTGCCCCCCACCCCAACATACCTTTATTATGCAGTATGAGCTATCCTGTGTCTTATAGCTGTTTGTCATCATGCATCTGCCTTCCCAATGGCGACTGTATTTTTGGTGAGAGACACATTGATTTTGTGTGTTTTGTTTTAAAATAGTAAACACTTCGGGGTTGCCTGGGAGTGTCAGGTGGCTTCCTGATTAATCACCCAGCTACATAATGTTGTTGCTATTTTAGTGTTTATGATATTTTGCTGGAGGCTTTAGCAGTAAATTAAAAATACTTAATATCTCGTGTGTGCTAATGCCTGCAAATGAATTAAGTTGCGGGCAAGCAAATAAATAGTAACTTGTGGTTTATTGCTGTATTTCATTACAAATTGTCTTACAGTACAAAAGCTCTAGTTGCTTAGACACTGCAGAAGAATCCTTACGCTTTTGCCCTTAAATCCTCCTTAGGGTCTTGGGGCTCAGGAACAAGGGAATACAGAACATATCAAGGTTCACGTGAAAAACAACATGCTGGGGTTAGGAGCAACCATCAATCACGAGGTGAGCACTAGACCTAGGTAAGAAAATGTGGCTCCCATTTCAGCTAAAGCACAACCTTTGTAATGGGACTTCAGTGAAATCTGCTGTCACTCCTGGTGGCGGTATACACCTGTGTGAACATCTCTGCAGAAACTCTTGACCTTCAGTTTAGTTACGCTCTGTTGGGTGTTTTGGGAGAAAGTGGCTATTTGGAAAGGTTACAGTGAGTACAGGAGGCTGTTCAGAGAATAGTTGCTTTCTAGCAAACCACTAAAATACTTCCTTCCTCTGTGTCTCTTCTGTAAAGACTACCTAGCTTAGCTTTATGCCTTCTGTCTTTCCTTCTGGAACAGTCACCTTCCTGAGTGGAGCTCAGGTACATAGCAAAAGCAGAATTTAGTCTTAAAGGTACTGGATTCTGAGTCAACATCTCGAGTAACATTGTTGCCGGAAAATCACCTTAGTATTTCCTGCCTGCTGTTGAAAACATCTTGCCCAGACTATGACACGCAGAGCCAACAGCAGCTCAGCATTGTTTGAAGACATGCAAACACAACCCTTATCCCTTCTGCACTTTGGAGTGACTGTAACAAGCCGCTGTTAGTGTTGCCACCTGTGGAGTTTCAGAGGGTCCCTCCTGCCAAGAAGGGTTGAGTACCTGCAATTAAGTTACTTCTCAGAGTGCAGAATCTTAATACGCTTTTTAGTGAAATTTCTGTTAGGACTGAAAGCTCTTGCCTTGTATTCATGTGGGTGATATTTACAGGACAGCTGGATTGCTCATCAGGATGACTTCAACCAGAACTGAATGATTGCCATGGACAGGGTGAAACAGGTAGGTTCATGCTTTGCTCAGTCAGATGCTGGAAGCTTAATAGGGTTTCCATTCTTTCTGTCTTAAAAGGCTAGCTGGGACCTAATCCTTTGGGCTGCTCATAGTATGGGGTTGACAACTTCCCTTCCTCCCCCTCTCCCTGAAAATCAGTGGGAGCAGAAGGACGTGTCATCCATGATCATGCTAAAGTTTGTCTAATTGGATGCGTAAATCTTAGTGTGTTGTTTTTGCTCTGGGTCGGGCTCCTGTTAAAGGCTTTTTATTGAGATAGCAAACATCAACATTTTGAACTTGTGTGTTTTACCCAAGACCACAACATAGAGGAGGACCTTTTGCTGGGATGTGCTACAACAGCACTTGTTTCTTTGAAAAGCAGCCAGAGTGAGTATGAAAGCTCACAACAAAAACATTCGCCATTGCAAGGCGTTTGCCTTTGTTTAGCTAAGGAACTGTTGCATCTGGCTTGCATGCTCTGGTGGTTTCTTAACTGCCTACTTTTCCTGCCCTCAAAGAACTGCTTTTTAGCTTTTGACTCAGGGTTATGCATTTCTGTTTTGAATGTGGTATAATGTGATTTTTCTAGCCGTGATGTAGAGCACACAAGTGGGGAAACTATACAGCTTCCCCAAAAGAGCTATACATAAAGTCATCTAATTTTGAAAAGCTCTTGGTGTATGTTCAGTCTGACCTTTGTTTAAAAAATGAAGTAATGCTTCAACAGTGGGTGTAAGCTTACAGAAAGAACTGCACACATCAAAGCTGGTTTATCATCTCTCCTTTAGTTAGACTGGTACATCTCTCAAGTTCAGACTCTAACCGCATATCTGAACAAGTCTCTGTGGAGTGTCATTAAATCAAGAGGATCTGTTGGACAGCCTGTCCGCATGCTGCCAGTGGCAGAATTGTCACCCTAGTGAATTCAGCAAGTAGAGAGCAGAAGATTTTCTAGGAGAGGGAGGGTAGAAGGAGGAGGAGGAAAGTCAATTACAAGAAGGATCAAATTAGTTGTTTAGGGAAAAGTTTAATTCCTTGACTCTTGTAGTTGGTGACAGTCCAGAAAATGAGGATTAAAATTCTGGATCTAAAGCTTAAACTTTTTTTAATTGCTATGTTAGTCATCCTTGTGCACTGCAGCCCTAATTGTGATCTGAGGCCACACAGTGCTAGGTGCTGTAGTTAAAATCCTAAAGCGGTAAAATAGCATATTGTAGGGAAATTCCGAAAGTTCCTGTCTGTCTTTATGTATAAATCCTACCCAAGTTCCAACTTGAGCGATGGGAAGATCAGTTAGGTGTAACTGGTGGGAAACCTGCAAACTGATGAGCAGAGAGCTGAAATGACTTGCCCAAGGACACAGTGAGTCAGCACAGAGGCAGGTTCAGTGAGCAAGGCTGACTTGTTCCTAAACCTGTGCTGTATTCCCTGGGTCATCTGTACGGATGCAAAGTGGCCCCCTAAAGCCATATTTCTCTCTTTCATATGGAGTTATTTTTCCATGGTCTTTTTAGCAACTGTGACAAGAGATTTCCATCACTGAGGATAAATTTGGGTGCAAGTTGAAAGGTCCCAGTAGGATTCAAGTTTGGTGATTTACAGACCGCAAGCATTGCTCTGAAACTTGTTTTTTGGCTGTTGTTTAAGCTGGCAAAACTCATCCAGATAACTCTGCTTGCAGCCGTGCTCCAAGATCAAATGCTTGCCCACGGTTAACCTGTTTTGCACCAGGACTCCCCAAGTCCTTCTCTGCCAAGCTGCTCTGCAGCAGGTCGGCCCCCAGGCTGTCCTGCTGCATGGGCTTCTTGCTGCTCAGAGGCAGGACCCTGCACTTGCCTTTGCTCAGCTGCAGGAGATTGCTCTCTGCCCATCTCGCCAGCCTCTCGAGAGCCCTCTGAATGGCAGCACGACCCTCCAGGCTGCGAGCCCCTTCTCCCGCTTCTGTAGCCTCAGCACACTTGCTGCTTTGAAAAGTGCAGGCCAAGGGCTTGTCTCCTTTCAGGCTTGCTGCGGCTCTGTGCAGCTGCCTTGGAGCCACAAAGAGCCTGCTTTTGTGTTGTCAGGACACTCTCGTGCTGTATGGGATGCTCCCTGGCCATGGGCTTTCAGGCGGTGAGGCGAGCGTCTCCCCGGCAAGGCAGGGGTGAAGGCATCCCCATTTAGGAACAGGAGGTGTGCATCTGCCATTTCATGCAGCACCTGAGAGCAGGTCTGCAGCTCCTGCCTGACATCTTGCAATACACTCTGAGGAGAGCCAATGCAAGGGGTGAGGAGGAGGTGGGAAAACACGGCAGGATTACCTGTGCTCGCTTCCCAACCCCCCCATCATGCTGGCCTACCCCGTTGTTTCCTCTCAAGCTAGGGGCTGCCAAGAGCTCGCCCTCCTAGTTACTGCAAGCTTTGCCAGAGACCAACCCTGCTCTGCAGTTGTTTCATAGGAGTGCTTAGGGAGATGTAACTTTTTGTATATCACTGAGTATCTACTCTAGAGAGAGAAGTGTTTTGTAGCGATGTGGCCATCTCTGCTCTGCCTCGCCTGTTTGGTGGGACTGAGGCCAGAGCAGCCTGAGCTGGTACGTGACATGGTGCGAAGGAGCGGGAGGCTTTGGGGGGAGCCTGGCACCAGCCTCCCTCGGCTGAGTGGGATTGCTGGGGCCTGAGCTGAAGCTGTGCAGGAAGGCTGTGGAAAAAAGCGGCGCTGGAAGTGAAAGAAATACCCTTTCGACAAGTCTCCAGCGTTCCCCTCCAGGCCCTCCTCCCTGGTGCCCTAGGGAGCGGGAGTGACGGCTCTTCTCTTTTGCACACCCAGAGACTTCTCCAATGCCACGTCTCCTGGTGTCTGTCCCTCTCCGAGTGGGTGTGCACGTGTGCATCGTGTCGCGGCATGTCGTGTCCTCCTTGGAGTAGAGGCCTCTGCAAAGCTCTTGACTGCCCCTGCGGTCCCTTGCTGCCCTCCTAAGCCGTGGTGCCCGGGGGAGCAGGCTGGTGAATGCCAGCCAAAGCTGGTGGGCTGCACGTGTTGTGTGAAGTCTGGGCTTTGTGCAACAGAAGTGGAGGCAGAGAAAAGGCAGGTGGAGGGCGCAGGGAAAGCTGAGTGTAGAAACCTGCTGCTCAGGGCCTGGAGGAAGAGGACAGGGTTGTTCCCTGTGACCAGTGGGCTGGAACTGCAAAGCCCCGGGCTGTGCAGGAGGCCTGAGGGGAAAGGACCCTGCAGTGAAGGAACCTTTCTGCAAGTCTTCAGCCTTTATCACCAAGCTGTCCTCCCGGGGAATCGCTCCTGCAGTTCTCTTGCTTTGGGCCTTACAAGTTCACAAAATACTGCTGCATCCTGTCAATGTTGTGGGTGCCCCCCTCAAGCTGCAGGGTTTGCGTTTGGGCGGTAGCCTCTGTCAGGGCAGCTGGTGGGAGGAGTGTGGGTTGGCGGAAGGGTGAGTTTTGAGCGGCCACAGGATCAGTTCTGTAACTGGCTGCTTGGCTGAAGAGCCAGTCTGATTTACAGTGTGTGAAACCTCTTCCTATTCTTCCAGGGAAGATGAAGCAGAGCTCCCGAGAGTCCAAGTGTGCTTGGGATTTGTGAACCATTTGCTTCCCCTTTGTTCAGAGAGGTGATAAAAAAACAGTGCTTCCCCCAGCACCCACACAGGCTCGTGGCTGGCTGTGTGCATGTGAGCTGGCTGTGCCTCTGGGGATGGGGTCACTTGGCCCAGCAGATCGCCTTTCCCCATGCATTTTCCTTGCTGCTCTCTTCAGACTATCAATTGAAGGTGTTGCCTCCTCCTGTCAATGTGGAGCCTTCTGCAGTTCCTCAGAAGCTTTCATTTTTTGTCCTAGTGACACAGGCAATAGGGACTGACTGCTCTCATAGTTCAGAGAGAAGTGCAACCAGAGCACCTAAGCAAGGGGGGCTTCCTTTCCCTGGAGTCAGGACTTGTCCTGGTGGAGAGGCACATGGCAGCTGCAGGTGCTGCTGCCTGGCTACTGCTGGGAGAGTAGCAGCATGTTATCATTTGCGGGGGTTTGCAACTGGATATGGTGCATTATGGGCATTGAAACACTTGTTGGGTCAGAGAACTAAGCAAGTTCCCCTCAGAATGACCCCAGTCACCTTCATGGCTGCGTTTCCAAGGGACCTGCATGGCTGAGGTTCTGTGCTGCTTGCCATGGGAGACGGGGGCATTCAGGCATGCAGAGGGAATGTGGACCAAGAAAGCAGCATTTTGCACCTGCTTTGCGCAGCCCTCAGTGCCCCTGGGCCTGCAGAGCAGTGGGGAAGCAGGCCCGCTGCCTGGAGCCCGTCTCAGCAGGGAGGTGTGTCAGATGCCCTCCTCTCTGACCAGGTTCTGTCAGGTATTCCACGCGTGGGAGGGGAACTCTTTGCATTTGAAATGAACAGGTCAAGATCAAGGTGACAACAAAGAACAAGGCGGTGTTTATTAACAGTAGGAGCAGAGCAGGTAGCATCATTCGCAATGCACGGAGAGCTTTTGGTGACCAGCCTTTCAAGATCTCATCCCAAGGCTGTTCAGTCAGGCGGGTTTCCACTTTTGCTCACTGAATCAGTTTGCTAGATCATCCCTCATTTTTCCTTCTCTCTCTTCTCAGTGTTTTCCAGTTCTGCACAGACATTTAGTGGCCTTGGCGGGGATTTTTGGGAAAGCCGTCTAGTTGATGGAAGGTCACTCCAAGTGTGACGGAGGTATTAAATGGTGCCAAAGAAGACATCTTGTGTTCAGTCCCAGGAGAAGCTAAGCAGTACTTCTGCTTGGTGATTTGATCAAAAGCAGATGTCCCATTCCAACAGCTAACGTTGCCAACTTCACAGCTGACATCATCTTTGCAGGGAATACAACTGAAGGTGCATACCCAGATGCCTCCCAAAGCATTGTCATATGCTCGTCATGTCTCGGTACCACAGGCAAGTTGCCAGGCGCAGGGACCAGCTGAGTGTTTCCTCCTGCCTAATTCCAGAGCTCTGGGCGTGGTAGGACAGGTCAATCCCTGCCTGCATAGCCAGTAGCTGCAGTGCTGGCTAACCTCCTCAGTGCCATGAGTACGGCAATGCAAATGACCTCCTGCCAAGGCAGGTGCCCACACGTTCCCATGAAAGACACTAGGAATGACAGCATCTTGGCCTCAAGCCATTCCTTTTGTATGAATGTCCCTGATGCGTCCCTAGCAACAGGAAGAAGAGCTCTTCGGTAGCTGCATTCTAAGGGCCTGTAATACTTTTCAGCACGCACAGCTTTTTTTCCCTTCTTGCGTTAATGGCTCGGTTGTTAGCTGCCCTTCTTAGGCAGCTAAGAGCACTTTCTCCAAGGGAGTGTGGTTCTCCTGGCACCCTTGCCAAACTTTAGAGCCTATGGCAACGGTGTAATCCTTTCCGCCTTGCACATTTTGTTGCCATAATCCCGCCTTGCACATTTTGTTGCCGTAATCCCATGGGCATGTAGGCTGGGGGGGTGTCCCCTCGATGGTCAAGCAAGCATTTCCTTTTTGAAAGCACTTAATGCTGCCTGGTGTTGAGGTTCCCAATTCCGTAGGGAGCTTTTCCTCAGCAAATCATGCAGAGGTGCTACTTGAATACGGAATCCAGGAAAGTGTCACCTCCAAAACCCCCCAAGTTCCTCAGACAGGTCTCAAGGGTTTTGATCTGAAAGTGTGGGAATGTTTTCTATCACCTCTCATATAGATTCTGGCAGTGTTTTCTGTCCCCCTATCCATCGGGTGCCCAAGAAGGTGACCCCTGGGCTGGGTCCTTGACAGGATTCACACATGGCTCCCAGTCGATGCGCTGCAGGGGTCCCAGGGAAACTGCCAGGGGAGTTTCTTCCAGCAGGAACCATGCGGGTTGTGGTTTCCACCTCCGAATCCTTCTGTGCAGAACCTCGGGCCCTGAGCACATGCCTTGGAGACACCTCTGCCATGTCCTGTGCACAGCTGGGGCATGGGCAGGGGGGCAGTGTGTCCTGCTTGGATGTGGTGGATCTCGCGGCTGATACTGTGAGGCCACAGAGGGAACTCTCGTGGTCAGGCAGGTTCTAGGGAGGCTCTTCATAAGGGGGGGTTCTTCCAGAATTCCTCTGCTCCACCCTCCTCTCGAAACACTTCCTCCGCTGCCTTGAAATGGAGCCTTTGCTGATATGCCACAGGCAAGGGCTTTTCTTGTCTCCCTGGACAATTGTGCAGGAGAACTGACTGTCTGTCCTTGGGGAGCTGTCTCTCTGGCAGCTCCTGTTTTCCCAGGCCCCCAGCTCTGGAGGATTTTTGGGCCTTTCCTGCGGTTTTGCCAAAGAGCATGACACGCAGCGCTTTCCGATGGCTCTGCCAGGTGTCCTGCCGTCCTCGGTGCACTTGATGGAAAAAGCCTGGGGCCTCTTTCGAAAGGTCTTTTGTGGAGTAGAGGGTGAAAGTAGTGTGGAAGTGGGGAAGACGGAGGCATCAGATGAGGCAAGGAGCTGTGCAGGGAGCAGCTGGAGGCTGTTTGGGGCAGGGAGAGCTGTTTGATAGTTGGGAAGGCAATCCTGCAGGGTGTTGTGCCAGTGCCTCCTTCTGCAACCTTAGCTGTTACTGCTGCCCTGGCAGTTTGCCCTCCCTCTCGCTGGCCTCCTGCTCCCTTGCCCAGCCTTCCAAGCGGTCGTGGCAGGACAGGTCTGGTTCTGAGAAGCACCTGTCCATGCTGCTGATGCCACTGGTGAAATTGCTCAGGGAAGGGGCAGAGACGCAGGTAGGATAGGGCCTGCGGAGACTGCTGCTCCTGCCCTTGGGCTGCTCCAGCTCCAACACGGGGGTGCTGCCTTCAGCTTGCGGCTCCGCGCTGTTGCAGGCAGAACCGTCATGCTGAGGAGCCCCTGGGTGTCCTGTGGGGAGAAAGAGCCTGCTAGGTCTTTGTTAGGGGCCACCTGAAGATACAAGGGGGCTTTCGCTGTGGAACCACGCACCCTAGGAAAACAAGGACCCCCGAGGACAATGTCCTGTGAGAGTGCACTTCTAGGCCAGCGTTAGCAACTAGGAGAGGAGCAGAAGTGCACAGACGTTTCCCATCTGGGAGGAATGCTGTTCTGGGAGTGCTGTCCTTTGGAAAGTGTTCCAGGGGGCAACCACTGCACTACCATGTTCAAGTGTCTGCAGCTCTCTGCATTGCCACAGCCTTCTGTCTTCTGCTATGCAAGGCAAGACTGCAAACCAGCAGCCCTGGCCTGGCACAACCATCAGTGCCTCCTCCTACCTGTGGAGCTGTTGGTGTGCTCCGGTGACTCCTGGGCCGAGGGACTGAAGGGCAAGGTGATGTCCTCCCCAAATATTGCTCGGCAGTTGTCTATTAGGAACGCCACCAGGGCTGTCACCTGCACACAGAAAACCCGTGATGTCAGAGATTTGCCTGTCCTGTTGCACATAGTCCTGATGTGGGGCGCCCCAATGTTCAGAGGTGCTGCTTCGTTGAGCTTTGGCAAGGGCACGGGGCTGTGCGGGGCTGGCCCCGAGCTGCGCCAAAGGCGGGAGCCAGGGGCTGAACTCCACAGACCTTGTCGTTCCTCTCCTTCAGCTCTGCCAGCGTGAGCACGTTGTCCGTGCCGGGGCTCAGCATATTTGGCCCCACGCAGATCGCAAGGTTGCTGGTGTCCATCTTGCTGGTCTCCACGTTTTCGCTGATGTGACGCAGCACAGTGAGCAAGCGCTGGAGCAGCAGGAGGTTTGCTGTGGGCAGGCTGTCGGCCACCCTAGGGAACACAAACCAAAGGGAAGGTTAAAGATGCAGGGCACAGGCACCGCTCCACCGTCACGGGAGCAAGCTGGAGTGCCCTCCAAAATGGTGGGACCGGTTCAAACTCTTACTCCTTCAGCTTGTCAATTTTGTCCTGCTGGCTTGGCTTCTCCAGCGCTTGCATCCACTCCTCGTAGAGGCTGTCCGCGAGGAGTTTGGAGGGGATATCCCGAAGAAAGTCCTGCAAGGCCAAGGTCCTTTAGAGGATGCTCTCAACAGTGCCAGTGAGCAGAGAGGGAGCATCGCGGTGCCTTGGGCTCACAAGCAGGCAGGTTGCTTTGAGCTGCCTGCTCCCAAAGGTGCTCCTGAGCACTGAGAGCGCGGGGGGCTGTGCGAGTGCGTGCCAAACGTACTGGTGTTAGTGCAGGAGCAGGACCCAGCTCCTAGCTGAGCCTTTGGTGCAGCCCTGAGTCTCCATGGTCCTCCCTGAGGAGAGGAGGATGCTGAGGAGGAGGTGGAGGAAGGGAGTTTCCCATGGTCATGCAGGGAATCAGGGGCAGAACTAGGGCAGCTGACAATCTGAGGGGGAAGAAAAGTGCCACAGTGTCCTGAGCCTGAAGCCCGGAGTCTGGCTTCAGTAGGCTTTTAGCTTGGAGTGCCACCGAGGGGAGTGGAGGCACTGCCAGGGGCCCATGCACATGAGGCACATGCTCGGAGAGCTGTGTGCTCTGCTGGTGCAAGGAATTCACCTTCAGCACCACTGCCAGGAGGTGCACGGGTCTGCTGTCCAGGTCAGCGCTCTTGCCCTGGTTTAGGACCTCCTTCAGCTCCTTGCGGGCCTTCTCGCTCGCCGCCTTCCTGAAGATGCCCTCGGTGGCAGGCCCTTTCTCATACAGTATAGCCAGGAGCTCCTGCAGGAAGGAATGGACAGGTTTGGACTTGGGGGCACACTCTGCTTTGCTTGCCTTAGTAGCTCCTTCTCGCTCCACGTCGATCACACTGGTAATAACCTGGTATTTCCTAGGCACCCGTGCCAGTGGTGTGGGCTGGAGCAAAGCCGCAGAGCTGGCCCCCGTTCCCCCCGGGGCTGGGACCTGGCCTGCAGGCCTTGCGTGTCAGCAGCGCGTGTGGAGGGGGAAGCCCCAAAGCGCCTCTCTCTTGAGAGCCCCAGCACAAGTGCTGGGCAGGCTGTGTCGCGCGAGAGGCCCGAAGCAGCGTGCCTCTGTGGGCAGGCTTGCTTACCTGGACTGGCTGGGGCAGGCCCCCGTCTTGCCCGCAGAGAGCTGCCAGAGGCTGGCCAAAGAGAGCCGCCCTGGGGCCAGAGGCGAGCTGCCCTGGGACAGGGCAGGCCCTGCTGGCAGAGGTTCCTCGCCGAGCAAGTGGCCAGGAGATCACCTGCCTTCTTGCCTTCGCTCCCTCTGCTGCAAGCAAAAGCAAAGCCCAACTCAGGGTAGAAAACCTGGCGCAGAGGCTGCCTTTTGCGTGTGTGCGGTGCCCTGTGCTGCAGGGTCTCCCGCAGCTTGTCCGGAGGCGCCGAGGTTTTGCACGGGGGGAGGGAACAAGCAGCCTGTCCGAAGGCAGTTGCTGCCGTTCTTTCTCCGACTCACCAGCCGAGTGGCCAAGTGCCTCTTCGCCGTCGGAAGGGTCCAAGCGGGGGCCTTTCTTGGCGTCAGCCTGTGAGAAAGGGCTGATGGTTACAGAGCCGCCCCTCCTCAGTGGGGGCCTCGAGGGAGCTGCTCCAGCGATGTTGCTGCAGCAATGCAGGCATGTGGGAGAGGCTGCCAGGAAAAGCGGGGGTGGTCCAAGGGCTGCGGAGGAGAGGCTGGAGGTGCAGGCCTGACGCTGTGTCTCTGTGCCACGGGGGCTGTGGCAAAGGCTGCTGCTGCAGCCAGCGCCCCCGAAGCGGCCCTGCAGCCCCCAGCCCCCTGCACAGTTGCAGGCTGCTCCCTTGATCCCGAGCAGCCCCCGTGCGGCACAAGGGGTCTGCACGTGACCGCAGGGACAGTCTGCTGTGCCGTGCTCTCCCTGGCACCAGGCATTTGCTGCCTTTGCATGCCCCAGGGAGCTGCCGCGCGGTGCGGAGATCGCCCGCGTGCGCAGGCAGCCCGGGCAGGGCACAGGGAGCCCCTGCTCACCTCTACCGAAATCAGCGTCTCCACGGTCGCCGCTGTCAGTGACATCTCCTAGGCAAGAGAGCAAAGAGGCGCCATGAGAAACTTGTGCGAGGGTGGGTTTGGGGAAGGTGAGCCACTGTTGGGGCAGAGCGGCGAGTGTGAGGACACTTACGGGACTGTAGAAGCCAATGACCTTGGTGAGGAGCTGCAGGGAGGGCAGTCGGGTGAGCCTGGCTCCTGGGGCTCCTGGGCTCTGCCTGTGCACAGGGAAGGGCACGGGAAGAGCTCTGTCACCCCCAGCCCTCGCTGCTCTCTCTGCTGCCAGCCAGCCCCACGCTGCCTGGCAGCCCGACCCCCGAGAGCCTCCCACAGCGCTGGCTGCCAGCACCGCTCTGCAGCTCCCGGCGTCGGTGCTGACTGCAACCGCGAGGCTGAGCAAGTCACGCGGCTCTGCGCAGGAGCTGCCCTGGGCAGTGGGGGCACCTTTCCCCACCGACATTTGGGTCTTTCTGCGTGCAGCTCCACCGGGAGCACTCGCCCACTCTCAGCCTTGCGGCGGCAGGTTGCATTCCCTGGCAGAGCTTACCGGAGCATCGTGTCCAGCCAGAGCTGCTTCGCCTCCTGCGACCTGCAGCACAAAGGAGACCCAGCCTCAGCCCCGCTGCCCCTCCTCCTGCTTGGGGCACATGCGGCCCCAAACAGCTCTCGCCCCCGTGGGCAGAGTCCCCGGGCCAGGGCCGAGCCACGTGGGGCAGGACAGGGGCTCGCGCAGGGCCCTGGGACCTGTCGCCCCCACTCACCCAAAGGTCACCACGCAGAGGTTGGTGGGCCAGACGAGGATGAGGGTGCGGCTGCACTTGAGGCCAAAGACCTCCTCCTCCTCCTCCTCAGGCCTGGCTGTGGCTGCCTCCTCGCTGCACAGCACCCAGAGCTCGCTGAGCCGCACGCGGTGCTTCAGCCAGAAGATGGAGCCGCACCTGCAGGGAGGCAGAGCAGGGCCTGGGGTGTGGGTGTGCAGCGTGGGGGCCACCCCAGCTGTCCCCCAGGAAGAGCCGTTTCCCAGGGCAGAGCCATGGGGAGGGTGGCCCCGAGCCCCAGGCAGCAGCAAGGAGCCTCCTTTGCAGCCGCCACGCAGAGGCCGTTGGAGAAGTGGCTGCAGGGCAGTGATGCCAGCAGCACCCTTGGTGAGGGCCTGCAGGGGAGGAGGACAAGAGCAGGAGCCTGTGCCCTTCTCCTGCCCCCTGCTCTCCTTCCAGAGCAGTGCTGGGCATGCAGCGTTCCCGCGGGAGACCCTGGCCGAGGCGGTGCTGGGGAGGAAGGAGGGCTGTGGTGGCTCTTCTTACTTGAAGCTGGCGATGGCGACCGCGTGGGGGAAGAGCAGGAGGTGCCTTTGGCGCGTGCGCTGGTGCCGCGTCACCTGCGCAGGGAGGGTGAGCAGGAGCTGGGTGCTCCCACTGCAGACGAAGGTGCCGAGGGGCGGCGGGGGCCGGGAGGCTGCCCTGCGCCAGAGCCCGCGACGGGCACCAGGAGCCACGGGGCCAGGGGCCCCGGGCTGTGCCTGCATGGCGGGAGCAGGGCCGACAGCGCCGCGGGCGCCGCAGATGTTGGCCTGCCCCATGGCGCCGAGGCTGGGCAGACGGCTGCGGCAGCGCCAGGCACCGACCAGGCCTGCGTGAGGCTGGACACGTGTCCCTGTGCCGGGCAGTGACCCCAGGCTGGGAGCCACCTCTGTCCGCACTGCCCCACGCCAGCGCAGTGCCGCACGGGGAGGGACACGCGCTGGTGGCCGTGGCCGGGTCACTGTGATGCCACTGTGGCACATTGTGATGCGCCGGCCGGGACGGGTGGAGCCCTGGGGGCTGCAGGAGTGACAGGCCATCTCCCGGCCTCTGTCTCCTCCGACGCTGGGGCATTTCCATGTCTGCAGTCTGGGACATGGGAGGAACTGTGTTCAGAGTATGTGCAGTAAAATGAGTTCTGTAAAGTACAGAAAGAAAACCTCAACTAAAAACACACAGCGGGTTTCTGTGTAGGCGCTGGGATGCTGTGCCTGCTGCCCTTCTTGAAAGCCGTTCCTGAGAGGGCATTTCCCCCACAGGTTTCCAAATCACAGAATCAGCAACTGGTTGAGGTTGGAAGGGACCTTTGGAGATCATCTAGTTCAACCCTCCTTCTCACTAACCTCCTTTCAGGTTTGGAAAGGATGCCATTAAGTCCCCTCCAGAGCCAACTCTCCTCCAGGCTTAGATAAAGTGCTACAGCCCCCCGACCATCGTGATTACTGTCTGTTGGACTTGCTCCAGCTTATCGACCTCTCAGGTTAACCATGGGCAAGCATGTTATAGAGTTGGCCATCATCCAGTTTCAATTGGCATTAAAAGTCAGCTGAAAAACTTCTTTGTTCTTAAAGAACTGGTGTAGTTGCCAGAGCTGGTTTGTAATTAGAAATTGGGAAGGAAGGGTTTTGTGGGCGTTCATATGCCAACATCCAAATAGCCTTGATCTACATAGCATTAGCTTTCTTCACTTTTTCTAGCCGATCAGCTAGTGAGGAGGTTTGATTCCTGCCTCTTCTGCTGGGTTCCTGAGTGGTGACGGTTGTGTCCCTGTAGAGAACCGGTTCTCTACATGCGGTTTTGTCTCGACATTGCTGTCCCTACACTTAAGGGACAATAAGGGGCTGTGGGACACTTGGCAAATAGTCTACATTGGCCCTTTTCGCCTCTCAGAAGGGAAGAGGCATGTATTGGTAGGAGTCGAGGTAATTTCAGGATTAACCCAAGCTGAAGCTGTCCCGCGAGCAACAGGGGAATGGACAGTGAACAGTCTGAAATCATGGTTCAGTTGTTTTCCTAAACCCAGAGTTATCCAATCAGATAACGGTAGCCACTTTACTGCCGGAGTAGGCCAAGAATGGGCACGAGATGAAGGGATACAATGGATTTTCCATACCCCATATTATCCCCAGGCAAACGGTACTGTAGAACGTACAAACGGACTCTTAAAACGAACCCTGAGACCGCACAATCCCGGATGGGCGCGACGAATATCTGATGCAGTAACTAAAGTCAATGGACGATGGGGAGTAAATGGCTGCCCCAGACTCACTGCTTTTTGCCCTAATCCTCCATCCCTCTTACCCGGGACTAGGGAGAATAAGAAACCGAGGAATCCCTTGTATTACCCGGGACAACCGGTTCTAGTGCACTTACCCACTGTGGGACAAATACCTCTAGTACTAAAAGCTTCAAAAAATCTGTATGCATGGGTAGCTACTGATGCCTGTGGGAAAGATCTTAGAATCCATACCAGGTGGATCCTCCCTTCCTTTTAGGTCAATTAATCTGAAAGGAAGAGGGCACTGAGGAAGAAGACTTGTCTTATGTCGAGCTTGAGTGTCCTCAACGATACTACCTGTGGTAGTTAGAATAGTTATTTTTATCATTTTTTGTAATTGTGTGCTGCGATCATAATTAGCTTTATTGTTGAAAACACAACAGCCAAGAATGGCATTCTTAACCTGTGGGATCTGTGGACACACAGCACACAAATTTTTACCCGCGGGGTGGTTGAGAATTTGTTATATAGGGTTTATCAGACCTTTGTTTTTCCTTTTACCAGAAACAAGCGGACCTCGGTTAGGCATAAAGGTACATGATAACCTTGGAGACAGAAGTGTTGCCTGTAAGAAGGGATCCATTAAAGTAAATTTGGGTGGGACACAAAAAGTGGGGAAATAATGAGTGGCCTCCTGAACGAATAATTCAACATTACGGGCCTGCAACCTGGAATAATCAGACTACAAGCGGCTCTAGAAATTATTACCAACAAAACCGCTGACGCAATAGATCTTTTAACTCGGCAATCCCAACAGATGCGCACGGCAATCCTTCAGCACCACATGGTTTTTAGATTACCTGTTAGCTGAAGAGGGAGAAGTGTGTGGGAAATTAAATATTCCTAACGGTTGTTTGGAAATAGATGATGTAAGCGAAGTAGTTCTCCAGTTAACCAAAGATATCAGAAAAATAGCCCACGTCCCCGTCCAAACCTGGAATGGCTGGAGTGGCGATTTGTAGTCCTGGTTACTGGGGGCACCGTGGGTGAAACAGTTAATATTGTATTTGTTAGGTGCAGTTGCCACCTTAATGTTCTTGTATCATTCCTTGCTTTGTTCAATTAATCGGACATGTTCTGTCAAATATGCAATTTGTTCCTACCACCTTGCCCGACGGCATAAAGAAAATCCGTGCCATCCATTGGCCATGGCCAACCACAGTACCCATCATTTCCCAGTTTCTCCTGAAGGAGGAAATTGCATATTGACATCCACAGCGCATTTGCCAGCTGTTTTATGCCTATTGTAACGATACTACCTCCTTAACTCAGTTTTGATGTCTGTTTTGTAAAGTTAAATGTTGTTGAAGTTGTTAAGGAATAAGCTTCCATTGAGCAAGACCTCTGTTTTTTACCCAAACCTATGTTATTCCCACGACTTCCCCCCTGTCCCTAATTCTCTCTCCCTTCCTTCCTTCCTTGCTTGCTTGCTTCCTCTCTCTCTCTCTCTCTCCTGCTGCCAAGCTGCAATGTCAAGACACAGGGTGGTGTAGAGAACCGGTTCTCTACATGCAGTTTTGTCTCGACATTGCTGCTGCTGCTGCAAAGCCGCTGCTGCCAAGGCGCATCGGGCAATGCCGCGCCGGGCCCCCGGGAGCCGTCCGCGAGGTAAACAACCTCGTGCACCTGCACGAGGTAAAAAGGGCGCGAAAAGGGCAGAAGGTCATCTCTAGGGCACGGACTGCACGTACTCATTTGCCATCTGCACATGAGCAGGAGACCCCCAGATGCCCCAGCCCGTTTCTGGAAGGTTCCGAGAGGGCGGACTGCGCATGACAGTTAATCTGCATGGGAAGCGAGGAAGCACCTCCCAGAGGTGGGGCAAGAACCTATAAAAACTGCAGACTGGGTGAATGGGGGGGTGGGGGGCTTGCTTGGGACGACTGAAGAACTCGAGCGGAGTCAGTGGAACCAGATGGGAGCTTCCCACCTCTGCCCCCCACCCCCGCCGCCGCCGAGACTCCCAAAAGAAGAGGACCAACGGGACGCTGCTGGATCCACGGGTGGTGATATCTGTCTTTCTCTCTCTCTCTCTCTCTCTCTCTCTCTCTCTCTGTCTTCCCCTTTTCCTCTCTTTTTCCTAAACGTGTGACGCGAGATGTGTCTAGTTAGTTGATTCCATTTTGCCTTAATAAATCTTAAAAGTGGTTGGCTGGTGTCGTTTTCACCTTAATTCAGTCCAAGGGCATCACGAACTTGGTCGTTGGTCCTAAGGGGAGGGAAGTCGTCCTAAATGACTCCCTTCGGGCCGCAACATGGGAGTCCAGGGAGCCCTCTCAGATGGAGGCATCAACACAAGAGATGCACCTGCCTGGGGAGATGTTGCAGCATTCATTTCACCCAAGGGCAGAGGAGCCCAAGGCAGACACCTGAATCTACTCGGTGCTGCCAGCCCCCACTCCTTCTGGAAGGATAAGCACTCCTGGAGGAGAATCACCCTCCTGCCGGATCCACCCATGCTGTGAGGGGGGAAGTCTTGCATCAGAGGGACTGGGGTTTTGGCCAGCTTCCCTAAATTGGAGGATGGGACTTATGGATCTTTCTTGGAGACCGCCAAACACCTCCATAAAGAGATCAATGAGAGGGCAATGAATCAAGCCCCTCCACTGGACACAGTCTGCACTGGGGAACAGGAATCTCAGCCCTCCTGTTCTCTGCAGATTCTTGCAAAGCAGATCTGCGAAAGTCAGCCTGATAGTGCCAGCCCTGCTGGAACACTGCTGACGTTCTTTAGCAGAAATCATCACTAGCTGGATCTTGTTTGCAAAGTGTTTTACACGCAAAGCCTCATTCCCTCGTCCCCCCCTCTTCTGTTCACATCTCTATTTCTCCCTGATACATTTTTTCTTTTTTCCCCCACAGGAGAGGCATTGCGAAGAAATGCATGTCTCTTCCCTCCTGATATACTGATTTCTTCAGTGAGAATGTGTTTTGTGCTGGACTTCATGGGAGGGCACCAGGATTTAAGAACAGGGATGGTGGACGTGTTGAGGGAAGGGGTGATGTGGTGGCCTAGTGGGTTGAGGAGATGGGGGACGGTTGTGAAGGCCCAGCATGGGGGCCAGTGCCATGCTCAGCATGTTTGGGGGTGGTTCCTGGCCTCGCTCAGAGGGCCTGGGCAGCACCGTGCGCAAAGGGGCACCCAGTGTCACCCAGGGAGAGGGCTCTGTTCAAGCCCTGGCAAAATGGGAGGATGCTGTTGTGGGAGGGGGAAGGGGTCTGTGCAGCACCCAGCCAAACTCGAGGGGCTCAGCTGGGGCCCTGGGGAGCTCCCCACTCCTGGCCCTGCTGTGATCTCCCCGGGCACGGTCTGGAGCAGGGTCTGCTGGGAGTGACCTGTGCAGCGGAGCTGAAGGATGCTCTGCCCCACGTGTGAAAGAGGCCCACGCTTGCTGCCCCACACGCGCACCCTCGGGCACCCCAGGCACAGGGACAGGGACCCCAGCCCTGCCTGGAGCTGTTACCCTTTGCATCCGCCCTTGTCCTTGGGCCCTGGCTCCTGTCTCTGGACGGGGAGGAAAGCTGTGCCCCCGGCAGGCACAGGCGATTCCCTCGGCGTGGGGCAGGGCAGCAGAAACGCGGCACCTCCCTTTCATCACCCTTGGGGCAGAACAACCAGCTCTAAGGAACGTCCATCACACAGCAGTCACCAAAGCCCTGACTAAATGGGACTAGTAGGGTGCAAGCAGGTAGAGCAGGTCAGAGGTACTTGGACGTTGGGCCGTATTCCGAGAAAATAACCCCGCAGGGGCCCTTTGACAGGCCTGGCCGCCAAATGGCCCTGGGGCCGCAGGGGACCATCAGTCAGGGCTCTGGCTGCAGCCCCAGCGCTGCCCAGCATCTCCCCCCTAGCCCCAGGTGTCCAGGGACAGGCGAGGGAGAGAGGGAAGGGGAGAGGGAGAGAGGGAGGGAGGAAGGGAAGGAGGGAAGGAGAGAGGAGAGAGAGAGAGGAGGGAGGGAGGAGAAAGGGGAAGAGAAGGGGGAAGGAGGGAGAGATGGAGGGAAGGAGAGAGGGAATGAAAAGAGAGGGAGGAAAGAGGGAGGGAGAGAGGGAGAGAAGAAGAGAAGGCAGGAGAGGGGGAGGGAGGAAAGGAAAGAGGGAGGAAGGTAGAGAGGGAAGAAGGGGGAAGGAAAGAGGGAGGAAAGGAGAGAGAGAGGGAAGGGAAGGAGGAGAGAGAAAGGAGGAGGGAAGAGGGAAGGAGAGAGAGGTGGAAGGAAGGAGAGAGGGAAGGAAAAGGAACAGAGAGAAAGAGAGAGGCAGGGAGGGAGGGGAGGAGCAGAGGAGGCCAGGGCAGCCCTGGGGGCACACAATTGCTCCTTTGCTCTTCTCCAGGGATGTCCCTGCTCCCGGGAGAGTCTTTCCCCAGGGAAGTGCATGGGTGCTGCCTGGCCAGCCATTCCTGGATCCAACCCTGTGCTCCTCATGGGGCTCCGAGCCGGCAGTGCTGCTCAGCAGAGCAAGTGGGCTGTGGTGCCCTGGGGCCACAGGGTGACTCCTCACTGGTCGTAGTTTTGCGTGTTGGATGCAGACCCAGCTGGATGGGCATCACTGCACCTGGTGATCCCCTACCGAGGCATCTCTTGCCCTATGGCCATGGATGATGCTCTGAGCAATCACAGGGTATTTCAAATGGCTCAGGCTGTGTTCAGGCATGTCGCGAGATCCAGCCCATGGCTTCTCATCGAAGGTGACATGGACCACTCTGCAGGATCCCTTCCCTGGGCCTCCTGGGTCCCAGCTGCCTCTTGTGGGATTGCAGAGCTCTCACTAGCCAGGACATTCACTGCTTTAGCCCTTTCCCTCTGGATGACTCCACTGGATTTTGCAAAGCTCCATTCACTGCCCATCCCTAAGCACGTGGTGCCCTTGGGGATGCCCTGTGCTCTCCTGATGGATCCATACTCCCTTCGAGAAGGACAGGCACTGGTGTCCAGCCATGTCATATGGGAGACACCACTTGACCATTCACCATCTCCAGGTGCACTGGGCACCCACAAGCGAGAGCTGAATCCAGCCCTCATTCCCTAACACATCACCTCTAAGCTCATTGCCTTGAGCCCAGGGAGAGACCTGGAAAAGCACCAGGCCCTTTCAGGGGGAAAGTCCTTGAGCACATTCTTGGCTCCAGCTTTTGAAGGAGAGCCCAAGCTTCAAGCACTGCACTGAGGAAATCTGCTTTTATTACAGAGAGGCCAGCTGTGACACTGTGACACACATTTACAGAGGACCTCTGGGTCAGGCAGACTGGGCTCATGGCTGTAAGGAAGTGGGATGAATTCCAACCCTTCTGCACAAACATGATGATCACAGCAAGAATGCCCAAAGCACAAGACTTGTCTGAGGTACTTAGAAATCACTTGTGAAGAGGGATGGGCAGCTCATTGCTGCTGCACTAAAACCAGGTGAATCAGTTTCTTCAGGGCATCCCTGAGCTCCCTGTTCCTCATGCTGTAGATGACAGGGTTCACTGCTGGAGGCACCACCGAATACAAAACAGCCACCACCAGATCCAGGGCTGGGGAGGAGATGGAGGGGGGCTTCAGGTGGGCAAATATGATGGTGCTGACAAAGAGGGAGACCACGGCCAGCTGAGGGAGGCACATGGAGAGGGCTTTGTGCTGTCCCTGCTCAGAGGGGATCCTCAGCACAGCAGTGAAGATCTGCACATAGGACACCACAATGAAGATGAAACACCCAAAGCCTAAACAGGCACAAGCACCCCAAGTTCCCTGAGGTAGGAGTCTGAGCAGGAGAGCTTGAGGATCGGGGGAATTTCACAGAAGAACTGGCCCAGGGCATTGCCATGGCAGAATGTTACTCCAAATGTGTTCCCAGTGTGCAGCACCACACTGAGAAACCCACTGGCCCAGGCAGCTGCTGCCATTTTGACACACGCTCTGCTGCCCATGATGGTCCCATAGTGCAGGGGTTTACATATGGCAACATAGTGATCATAGGCCATGACTGTGAGAAGAGAATACTCAGCCAAAACAAAAAAGGCAAAACAAAAGAGTTGGGCAGCACATCCTGAGTAGGAAATGGCCCTGGTGTCCCACAGGGAATTGGCCATGGATTTGGGGACAGTGGTGGAGATGGTGCCAAGGTCGAGGAGGGAGAGGTTGAGGAGGAAGAAGTACATGCGGGTGTGGAGGCGGTGGTCGCAGGCTACGGCTGTGATGATGAGGATGTTGCCCAGGAGGGCAGCCAGGTAGATGTGTCAGCCTTGCCTGCAGTGGCCATGAAACAGTGGAGTTCCAGATCCTGAGTGATATGAGGAGGAAGAGTAGCAGAGCCCACACTCTGGATGTCAGAGGAGCAGACTTGGACCTACTGGTAGAGGGATCCTGTGGTAGGTAGGTCTGAAGGACAGAAGAACTCAAGAAAGGTGGCAGGTCTTTAAGGACAGCATCCTCTAAGTTCAAGAATGTCCCATACTGATGTCCAGGAGAGCAAGCAGAGATCTCAGGAGACAGAGTGGCTGAACAGGGAACTCACAACTGAACAACAGGACAAAAAGGCAGCACAGGGATGGGGAACAGAAAGCAGGGAGAGGCTGCAAAGCAGGAAGTGAGAAATGCTGTCCAGGGAAGTAGGGAAGCTGTTAGGAAAACCTAAGCGCCTTTAGGACTGAGGCTACAAGGAATGTCAAGGGCAAAAAGATGATCTGCTATTGCTTCAGTAACAGTGAAAGCCTGAACAAGGATAATGTGGTCCCATTCCTGACTGGGGCAGGCAATCTGGTAATAGCAGAGGTAGATGGGTCTGGGGAACTCAATCCCTTGGCTTCAGCCCCCACCAGCAAGGTCTCCCAGGCCACTGTGCCTAGAGTCAGGAGTCCTCAGGAGAAAAACAACCAGCAGGGCCTGGGGATTGAGGCAGGAATTATTGGTAAGTGTACAGGATTGGATGGGCTGCAGCTGAGGATGCTGAGAGAGCTGGCCTCTATCTAGCAAGGCCACTCTCTGTCATCTTGGAAAGCTGTGGAGACTCAGGGAGGACCCAATGACTGGAGAAGGGCAAATGTTACATCCCTCTTCCACAAAGGCCACAAGCACAACCTGGGCAACTACAGGCTGTTCAGACTCACTTTGATGAGGAGAGTGTCATGCAGCGAGCCCCCTCTGATCACATTTCCAGGTAAAGGAAGGAGAATGAGGTGCCTGGGAACAGTCAGCACAGATTTCCTGAGAGGAAATCATGCCTCACCAACGTGATGGCTTTCTATGTTAAAAGAACTCTATTTATGGACGAACAGAGAGCAGCGAATGTCAGTTACCTCAACTTTCAGAAGGCTTTTGACACTTTCTCCCACAGTACACTTGCACACAAACGAGGCCTCTATGGTCTGAGTGGCTGGACAAGCAAATGGTCAAAGAACTGCCATCATAGTTGGATGATGGGGCTCCTCTCGCTGCTGAAACAGTGCTGATTAGGGGGGGGTCTGGACTATCTCGGGGTCCAGATCATATTCCCTTTGTCTGGACCTTGGGAAATAACACCTACTATCACTGCTGGGGCAGTACTGATTTGTCAGGGCCTTGAGAGACAAGGGCAGGACCCGAAGAATGAAGACACATCCACCAGCAGAAACCACAACAGTAAACAACCTACCGAGGGACCCAATAGGGAGCAGGAGACCCCAGACCCAAATATTACTATTGGTCCAAACTACTGTGTGAAGGGTGGAGAGCTTAGATTGGAAAGTATCATTGCCCAGGGATTTCTTTGTTCCGGGTCCCTCGTCAGAGGCACCCAGCCTGAGCTGTAATTCGAACGGAGTCAGCAGAACATCATTGGACTCGGACTGGTGGTAGCCAGCTCTTTCTCTCCTTTTCCAGCTTTCTCTATCTTTTCCCCTTACCCTTGTTCCCCTCTTCCCTTCGCCTCTCCATGGCCTTTCCCCACCTTTCCTCCCCACTTTGTGGAAAATAATGTTAAACGGTTGTACAATATTTGACCGGTTTTAGCGTCTTAATCTCGTCCTTGGGATCGTAATGAAACCCCCCCGATATTGGATCGGGACAAGGGATGAGGTTGGATTTTAAATTCTGCGCCCCGATTGCTACATGAGCAAACTGTAAACCCTGACTGATAAAGAGTGAGCCCCACTAAAGAAAGGAATAACCCGTAACTCCTGCGTGAGAGACCCTCAGCAGCAAGCTAAACAATCAACCTTAAGTGAAAAATTCCAAACCCTCAGCTTTAAGCAACAAGCACCAAAGCACCCAAAGCTGTTTCCAGAGCATGGAAACAGTCAAGAGAGGCCAAGGAGTTTTGCCCGCAGCTTAGGAAGTTTTCCCTTCCTTTAGAAGTACAGCAGAACAGGAAGACAAGCACCAGAATTGCGTTACAGTTGCTGTTTAGAGGCTTGGTTTTAGCCACCATTCAAATGTGAGCATGTGCAAGCGTCACTCCACGGGACTGCACTAAGCTGCACTTGCACTGAACCTACCTGAAAGCCTGCAAGCACTAATTCATCTCCGGGTCAGGCAATTAGTATGTTTGGTCCTCTCAGCTCCATGGGCAAACGGCCACAGCCAGCGGCGCCAGTGACCACGGCTAGGGGACGAACGCCTCGCACCTCCCAGCCCCACTCGCGTACGATGCAGCCCAGGACTTAGCCGTGTCCACGCCGCAAGTCAGAGCTCATCCTCCACAGCCGGCCGCGCATCTCCGCAGAGCTCCCAGCTGCGACGAGGCTCCTTCGACTGCCCGACTGGGCTTCAGCACCTGCAAAGAGGCCAGAGCGGTTACCGAGAGGCCGGGCAACTGCACGGCCCTCCTACTAGAGCTGCTCCCTAGTCCAAGGCCCGTGATTGTTCCCACAGTCGTGACCGACCCTCCCGTGCTGCTTCAGTCACCCTCTCTGGCACTGCTTCATCGCAAAGATGTCAGAGCGGCTCTCACACACAGGCAGGCTCGCTCAGGCACCCGGCCACCTCCAGCCTTCGCTAGATGGTCCTCTGCAGGGAAACTGCCTCTGACGGACACTCTCAGAAAGCACTGTCCAGCCAAGGCAGGATAAAAACTGAGGCCTCCAAAAACTCCAAACTCCAGAGAGACGGAGCTGATGGGTTATGGTAGGTTGTGGTTTTGCTGTGTACTCTGGCGCTGTTGCTCGTACACACGTAACCCCATTTCTCTGCTATAGCAAAGTTACTTTTGTAGCTGGCTCCTAAAAGGAACTGTAACTTGCGACAGCAAAAATCCCGTCTGACGGCAGTGGTAACCGGTAGCTCTTCGCGGCAGCATATAGTCATTGCCCGAGGTTCCGAACACCTAGGATTAACACAATCTATAAATACAAAAATACTGCCGCTACAGAGTGTAAAGCCAAGCCAAGATTTCTGCAACCAAAAAAGAAAAACCTCTTTGCGTCTGACAGAACGAGCCGTACGCACCAGCGCCTGTAGCTCAAGGCTAGTGACCCCTCCCAGGCGACGCTCTTCTGGCAGGCTGCGGATCCGAACTCCTCCCGTCCTGCCTAAGAGTCTCCGCTGGGACACGACGACTTTGCCAGCCAGCGCCTGTTGATGGAGGCAGAGTAAAATCCATCACCCTGCAAAAGTACAGAGCAAAGAAAGAAGAAAAAAAAAATCAAAGCTCTGCAGAAAATCCTAAGAATCCAAAGCTGTCTGCAAGCACAAAAGCGGATCTAATACGCACACGAGCAAGGTAAACGAGAATACATGAGCCACGAATACCGCTTCCCCCAGCCCCGGGTTTGGAAGCTATGGCGACAGTCGGGCTTGCCATGACAGGGAAGTTAGACTAAGCAGCCGCTAGAGATTAATCTTTCAGAAACCTTCTGCGTCCGCATTTCTGGCACAACCGTGCTCTGCCCCTCCATCCATTCAGGCACACGCCAGAAGATCCACTGCTTGTAACACTTGCACAGTAACCACCCCTCTGCCCCCGCTCGTTAAGATCAGCGCCTGCTGTGCCACTTGGATAGAGGATACTCTGCTGTCTCTTCATTTCCCTGACGTTACTACTTTAGAAGGAACTGAACAGATTGGATTGCCCCTGTGCGATCAAAGCTAAAAGTCTCAAAGACGCTTATCAGCCCAGATTGCCGCTAAACAGTCTTTCTCACAGCCAGAGAATTTTTGTTCTGGCCCCAAAGGGGACGTAAGGGTGACGCTACCGGCACTCACTTTCCTTTACCGCCATTTTCTAGCGGTGCTGCTCCCACGGAGTCAGCAGATGTGGAAAGCATTACCGAAAAAGGCTTTCCTTGTCCTGGGAATTTGAGGGCAGCAGGTTTTACAGCCACTTCTCCCAGTTCAGTGAAAGCAGCGTCACGTTCCGTGTCCCAGCTCCATTCATGACTCCCTCTCAGTACTTTCCACCACGGTCTGCTGATACCGGCAAAGCCACGTTAACGCTGCTGGAGGAAATTAAATCTTCCTAAAATTGCTCCAAGTTGGAACTGATGAGAAGGAGCCTTAATTCCACAAGGCTTTAACCCTTCTTCTATCCACCGTCTTCCTGTTTCCCCAAATACCATTGCCAGGTAACTAACCTGGGGCTCGCACTCATTGAGCCTTCCTGAAATTGATCTCTTAGTTTTACACTTCAGACACTTCTCTCTCGCTCGCTTCCTCTTCAGTAAATCTGGTCACTTGACTACCAGTCCCCTAAGATAATAATTTGCTGTCTCGCAGCTCTTAAAAGTATGACGCTTCATAGACACGTAAAGTCACACGCACAGATGAATGTACGCAGCATACGTCTCGTAACGCGTACAGACCTTCCATTATATGTTGGTGATCTATTATTCCAATCACTATTAACAGCGATCCTTCCTCGCCAGGAGGAACGGGCTTTCCCTTTTTCTAGCAGAGGGAGACAGCTTTCACTTGGCTCCATTTGATTTTATTACTTCAGCTTGCTTATATTCATATATAGTCTCTTCAACTTCAGCCACGGCAATTAATCTAAAAAAGTAAGTATTACATCTTTTCCTTTCCATAGCTGCATGTACGATAACAAAACAAAAGAGAAACAGCCAAAGCAAAGCTAAGGCAGATACAGGTAACAGCAGCCACAGGGTAGGAATGGGTTACTTAGTCCTCAGCGCTGCCTCGGGGAGGCCGAAATAATGACTAACAGTCATTATCGATAGTTACCTTAGTTACCCGTGCCAGAACGCCGCCTCCTGTAGCAGTTCCTGGTGATATCGAGGGTCCACTGCATTTTGGCTTCCTTGTCTCATCCCGTCCCTTCGGTATTAATCACAAGAAAATGCTTGTCCGTCTCTTCTCTTTGTCAGCATTTGCTGTCCTTGGTGCCATCTCTGTAAGAAAGCGATAAACTCGCGTTTTACTTTCAGGGAAACACTTAGGTTTACGCATGATCTTTTTCTCTTTACCCTGTTTTCTCCCCCCCCTCCCTTTTTTTTCCTTCTTTCCCTTAAAGGAAAGATGTTAACACGGCACGTTACATCATACGTTACAGGGTAAACAGTCTGGAAACGTTACATACAGCAATTAGGGCTAGGTTATTAGGCAGGCGGGCACATCGCCTAATACTTACCTAACGCCATCTTCCATGAAACCTTATTTTTATTCTGCTTCGGTATTACTGTGACTGTTCTCAAACCCTTGTAGACGCGCACTTAACTGACAACACTCTCGATCTTTAACTACGTGGAAGAACGATAGCCCTTGATTTGCCCGTCTCCGTTTCAAACCTATTACCTTTTCGAGACAGCGCCTAGATTCCTCTTACGCTCGGATGCTGGCCTCACAGGCGACGACCAAAACGAACAACCGGATCCCCAGGTCTCGCTGCTTCTCTTCGAGATGTCCCCCTTCGGTGGACTACCCTGCCAAACAAACCAAAAAGACTGCCGAGGCCGCGAGGGTATCAGGTGTTTGGACCACTTCTCCAAGGCTTTTGGGGTGATTGACGTAACCGCGGCGGTAATTAAGAGTCCCCATTGTCCCACAGGCTGGAGCAAGACATTGCTGCTGCTCTGAGGAGCTGCCTAAAAGCCACGCTGTTTTCTGTAGCGTCACTGGGGCTTCCCAGAGCCCATTGGTGTTCTCTTTGGCTTTTCCCGAGCCTTTTAGGTTTTTTAGGCTATTCCTTAGCCCACCATTTCATGGCAATGGTCTCCTTAAACATTGTGCACAGCACGATTATCCCAGATCAGCCACATCGTATACGTACAGAGGCTTCTCAGAGGCGGCTCAGAAGAAAACAGAGAAAAACCTCTTTGTCATCTGTGCATCCACCCGTCAACACCCTTCACAAGGAAGCGCTGTAAACTCCCGGTTCCCTAAAGCGGGACTGAGTTGAGGCAGAGACGCAGATCACATCCCATCTTTGTTAGAATGCCTCACTGCTGGGGGGACCGGGCCTGGGAGTGGTTTTAGGAATGTTTGGGGCTTTGGACAGAGTACAGGGGAAGGTCTGGAGTCAGTGACAATGTTGCGGCAGGGCTCAGAGGTGTTGTGGGGCCTGTGCGGGTGTTGGAGCAGGATTTATGGGTGGTTTAATGGCTTTGGGGGGGGCTGGTTGCAGGAAGGGTGGGACTCTGCGGGGCCCTCGGGGTGGGGGTGCCATCCCAGATATGTAGGGAGCGCACAGGGGTGCCCCACGTGGCTGTCAGCTCGGCGGGAGGAGCCACCGGTCTCTCACCCCACCAGACGGGGGTGGGGGGGGAGGGGAGAGGAGGAGGAGGGATCTATGAGCTCGCACAGAACGCCAGAGGAGGCAGCAGGGAACTCACCAAGGGCCCCGCATCCCAGAAGAGCTGCCAAGGAACCCGCGTCCCAGACGAGAGGAGGCATCAGGCTGCCGTGCCGCTGCTGGACACATCCAGACCCCCGCGCAGACACCCCCACACACACTCCTCCAGGCTGCGTCCGCAGGGGCGAGCGCACGCCCTGGCCCGCGCTGGGGAGCAACCGCGGCCCTACAGGCGACACACGCAAAAGGGAGAGTCAGAGCCGCGCTCCGGCAGACCCGGCGCGGCGCGGCGCAGCGCGGAGCCAGGCCCGACCCCTCCCCCCGCCCCGCCGCCTCCACGCAGCGACGGCCCCACCAGCCAGGACACAGCCCGACGCCCGCGGCCACCCAAAAGTACACCCTCGCCTCACCAGGGCCCCCACATGCTCGACTCCAGGCGGCCTCTGCCCTCGCCCGCCGCCGCCCAGCCAAAACACCCGCCCTGCTCGCCGCCATCTCGCTCCCTGCTGCCGCGCATGCGCCGCCGGCCGCCAAGTGCGCGCAGCCGCACCGCGCACGGGCTGGCTACGGACCGCGCGGGAGGGGCGGGGGGGAGCGGCAGCGGCAGCGGCAGCGGCAGGGAGGCGAGACCCGCAATGGCGCCCTCGCGTGGTCGCAGCGCCGCGCTGCAGCCGGCCGGCTCCCGCGGGCGACCCCGGCGCTCAGGCCGAGCAGCGAGCGCCCCGAGGCTGCTCTGCCCGCGCCCGAGAGAGCGGCGGGGATCCGCGAGCAGGCGCCGGGGCTGCGCCGGGGAGGGAGTGCCGCGGAGCAGCTCCGAGACGGCACTGCCCGTCCCCGCGCCCCCAGGAAGCACCGAGAAGGAAAAGCCCTCTCGGGAAAAGCGCTCCCGGTCCGCGAGCACCGGGCAGGGGGCACGAGCGCGGCCCCTTCGCTTACCCGTCCCCGAGAGAGCGGAGAGTAGCGGCCAACGCGGCGACCGGCAGCGCACACGTGTGCGCCGGCTGCCTGCACTGCTCTTCGCACGCAGCGGTGGCCGGCGGCGGCTGCAGTGCTGCCTTGTCGGCACGCGAGGACAGCGGTGAGCGGGACGGAACGCAGTGCGCGTGCGCAACGCCGCTGAGCGTGCAGTGCCGCTTTTCAGACCCGCGATGGCAGCAGTGAGCGCGGCGGAACGCAATGCGCATGCGCGCTCCCTTTCGCTGCAGTACCGCCTTCTCCCCAGGGTCAGGGTCCACTCAATAAACAAAATGGTGTGATAAATGTTGTAATATGCTCCAAGTGCCTTCGTATAAGAGAACGACATCAAAATGAGGTATTATTGCATTTAGTCTCCACTACACGTGCTACCCCAGCACCACGGACTTGCTTTAAAGGATCAGTGACGTACGCGGTCTGGCAGTAATTAATATTCACGGAATGAATATGCACTCGATCAAGTAGGAGTGTTCATAAAAAGCTTTGCCAGGGCGTCGCTAGGTAACAAACCTAGACAAGCAGCTATTTGCCCTGATCCTTCGGCTTACATTTCTTCTGCTGGATGTAGTCAAACGTACCTGAACGCAGTGGCCTTGCGAGGCAGTGACGCGGTGTCTGTGGGGCGGCTGTTCCAGGGTCCTCGGACAGCAACGGTGCTGGTCGACTTTCCCCTGCGCTGCACAGCAGGACAGCTCCGCACCGTGCCCTCCCAGCACCGCCGCTCCTCCCAGCGGCTGCCTAACTGGCCCCAGTCCTGAGCAAAGCTACGACTCCCAGGAGCCCGCAGCGCCCCTCATTCTCTCCCTGGCCTCTCCATTTCCAAGAGGGACAGCCCCAGCCCCCGGGAACAACCCTGCCCGGTCACAGTGCTGTCCGAAAAGTGGATTCATTGCCCCGTGTGCACTAAGCCAATAATTACACGCTCAGGAGAGACATTTGCTTATTTGTTTCGGAGTTGCGCAAGCCTGGGTGCTCGGTGGTTTCCCACAAATCGAGCGCACCCCCCCCCCCCCCCCGCCCCGGCTTTCCAAGTAACATTTACACAAACAAATTGCTAGGTTTGCAACTTTCCCTTTTACACCGATTGGTTAGTGATTTACATACAATTCTAATATTGCTTACACACCATTTTACTACTACGCATGCTCAGGGGAGGGGTCGTCACCCGGGCACGGGTCTTTCTGACCTATGGGCGTGATCTTTTTGTATTACAGCGAGGACAGTTCAGTTAGGGGATACCTCGAATTCTTTTGCTAAATTGGCAATGTATGCATAGAAAACAAAACATTTTGATTTACAGTTTCTTTAAGGCTTTAGCAATTCCAGGATGGCCTTGATTAAAGAATTATTTCCTCCCAGGAAATAGAGAGGTTCTCCTCATCTGCCTAGTTTAAACAGCAGGAACACTCTTTCTGAGCTTCCAAGGTTGTCTTGCAACACCACCAGAGATGGAAAATGCTTCCTGCCCTGTACCGGGGAAAAACAGGGGCATTCCACTGTCCCGCGTGACCTGTGGGGACTCAGGCACGAGTGACACATGTCCAGTAAGGAACAGACCCAGCGGGCCAGTGCTGCAGGGCTGAGAAGGCACCGGCCCCTGGAACTACAGCTCCCGGCCTGCCACAGAGCACGACGCGGCCGGCTGGTGGGAGCCCCGCTGGCAGGGACCTGCCCGCCCCCGCCACCTCGAGAGGCGCAGCATGGTCACCCAGTAGCCCCGTCTGAGAAGACTACACCTCCCAGCATACCGTGCACGTGAAAATGGCGGCCCGGAAGCCCAGTGCCGGAAGACGACTGCTCCCGGCATGCCGTGGTGAAAACTACGGCTCCCCGCATGCCAGGCAGACAACTCCCCCCCCCCCCCCCCCGCCCCCGCAGCACTAGGGGAGGTTTGACCCTCGGGAGATTCCGTTCCTTTATGGTTATAAATAGCTGATGGGCGGGTGTTAGATTACAGCATGTGTAGAAGATTTTTTAGAGAATGTCATCAACCAGAAAGACCCAGAACATATCTTGTATTTGCACTCTCTTACCAGCACCACTTTGTCTGCCTGTCTAGTTGCAGTGTCCTTAAATGATGGCAGCTATAAGCAACTTTTGCCCCCTGGTCTCCAGGACGGGCTCTTTAAACAAGTGGTGTTCCTTCTGATGGAGCCCAGAGTGACCTACCACTGGCTTCCTAAGTGTGTGGTGATGTACATATTTGTGGTACAATGCTGAAGTAAGCCTTGTTAGCAAGACTATTTGTATCATCAGAAGACAAATACAGTGCAGTCTTCTTGTCTGAAAAGCGGATTCATTGCACGGTGTGCAATAAGCCAATAATTACACACTCAGGAGAGACATTTGCTTATTTATTTCAGAGTTGCGCAAGCCTGGGTGCTCGGTGGTTTCCCACAAATCAAGCACACCCCCCCCAACTTTTCAAGTAGCATTTATACAAACAAGTTGCCAGATTTGCAATTTTCCCTTTTACACTGATTGGTTAGTGCTTTCTTCATTCCCCGGGTCCCACTCCTGTCTCTCACGGTCCTGATGAGGGGAGATAGTAATTCCAGCAATTAACACTGCCCCAGCAGGGACAGTAGGTGTTATCTCCCAAGGTCCTGACGAGGGGGAGATAGTCCAGACCCCTTAACTAACTTTGTTTCAGCAGTGAGAGGAGGCTTTGCTTCCCAAGGTCCTGGCACCCAAGCAGGCCTTATTTCAAAGCCTGGACATCCTCCCTTTCAGAGTGTGGGGCACAGGAATGCAGACTGCTTGTAACTCCCTTATCTTTCCAGCCTGCACCAGCTCTGGGGCACTTTCTTACTGAACTAGGAGTGCGGCCTAAGGCTTCAGCCAATTTAGCTACTCATGCTAAGCAAGTGTGCGGCCTAAAGCTTCAGCAAATTCATGCTAAGCAAGTTTTATCTAAGTGGCTACCTCTAGACAGCTTCAGACTTAATGCTTCTTTTTAGAAAAGAGAGATAGAAGTTATGCTAATCGACCTGGTTCAAACATTCTTTCTGAGCTTCCCAGGGTTGTCTTGTAACAATTCCCCCCTTTGAGACTTACATGATCATTTTCATATTAGTCTCCTTCTTTTAAATTTTTTCCCTTATTAACTTGGTACAACATCTAGAAATGCATTGAATCACTACATAAACACATACAAAAACTAATAACACCATCCCCCAAATTGTTAAACACTTTTTAACCCATGAGCTTACCTCAGGGAACCAGGAAGTCAACCATTTCCATGTTTCTTCAAATCCAAAAGAGCTATCATCTTTCTGAACCCCATGTAAGATTTCAGTCTGCTTCCAGATTTCATTGAGATCGGTAGAAATTCTCCCGCTTTGATCCACATATACCACAGCAACTAGTATTTATTACTGTACATACTCCTCCCTGAGATGCCAAGAACATATCTAGAGCCATTCGGTTTTGGGTACTTATTTTAGCAATTTCTGAAACCTCCTCTTGTAAAGCTACAATGGCATCAGAGGTTTTATTCCCTGTTTGCTCAATAACTGCTGAAAGATTTACTCTTGCTTTTTCAAGTTCACTCACTCCCACTTGTGGAAACAGCCACCTTGCGAATGAATGAAACCAAGTAGGTCGACCTATTAAAGGCTCATTGACCCTCTTTTGTCTCCTCATGAATGTTCTTAAACACCATTTTTGATCTTTATTACTCAATTCTTTTGTTACAGTAATGTTAGGGATGCTTGCCCCTAAAGTACCTGTCCCTGACCAATTAGGAGGTAGCACTTTTCGTGCCTTGTTCCCACACAACCAATACCATCCACTACCTTTTGGAACACGCCATCCATTGAGCTCCTTACTTGGCCACTTATAACCTATTTCGGGTACCCGAGAGCAATCTTCATAACTTCCTACCTTAATGGCTCCAGTACAGTTGATCAGCTGTTTTCCGTAAAGTAGAGTTTTCTCCCAACATTTATTACTCTTATGACATCTTTGGATACATTGATAATAATCTCCTGTCACACTCTGGACTTCCCATTCCTGTTCTGTTGTTTCATCATATTTCATTTGAGCACTGTCATTTCTTATCTGTTTTATAAATTCCATAAAGGAAAAATTAAGAGGCACTCCAGGTAGCGGGAAGCCCTTGTTGGAATGTTCAGGGAAGTGGGTACACACCCAACAATCCTGTTATGGAAATTAGGCTTCTCGGCCACCATAACAGGGCCCGACCCTAGGTTCCTGCAGAAAAGTTCAGAGCCAAATCAAAGCAAATTAAATAATTAAATTTTAATGACATGCGTGCAGTAATTACAGCTCGAGCTGGGTGCCTCCGAAGAGGGACCCCAAACAAAGAAATCCCAGGGCAATTACACTTTCCAATCTAAGCTCTCCACCCCTCACGCGGTAGTTTGAACCAATAGTCATATTTAGGTCTGGGGTCTCCTGCTCCTTATTGGGTCTCATCGCTGTCCCTAGGTAGGCTGTTTATCTTTACTGGTGCGGTTTCTGCTGGTGGATGTGTCTTCATTCTTCGGGTCCTGCCCTTGTCTCTCAAGGCCCTGACAAAGAGGTGTTGTTCCAGCAATTAGCACTGCCCCAGCAGGGACAGTAGGTGTTGTCTCCCAAGGTCCTGACGAAGGGGGTATAATCCAGACCTCGAGATAGTCCAGACCCCCTAATTAACACTGTTTCAGCAAGGAGAGGAGGCTTTGTTTCCCAGGGTCCTGGCGCCCAAGTAGGCCTATTTCAAAGCCTGGACATCCTCCCTTTCAGAGTGTGAAGCACAGGAATGCAGACTGCTTGTAACTCCCTTATCATTCCAGTTTGAACCAGCTCTCAGGCCCTTTTCTTACTGAACTAGGTAAAAGTTCATTATTTTATCTAAGTGCGGCCTAAGGCTTCAGCAAATTTAGCTACTCATGGCTAAGGAAGTTTTATATAAGCTGTGCTAAGCAGCTACCTCTGGACAGTTTCAGCTCAATATTCTTTAACAGTCCCCCCCTCTTTTTTATTAAGCATCCCTGCTAATACTTTAAACGGAGTTCTCGAAGCCTTTGGAGGCGTACTATCACTTTCCATAATCTTATGTATAATATGATCGTAAGTAATAGGCATAACACAGTTAAACTTTACACAGTTACTACTCCATGCAACACGTGATTATAAATCCCTGTTGCAGTTGGTGAGCAGGTGACCATCCGAGGAGAGTTTCCCAGCCATGATGTTCTCTGTCCCTTTTTACCCTTTCCAAGACGTGGTGTATCTCTTCCGCATCATGATGAACAGTGATTAGAGTTTTCTGTCCACTGCTTTGGATGCGTTCTAGCAGTCGACGCAGGTCATCACGTTGTAGTAGTTTCTTCACCAGTGTGAGATTCATTCCAGTGGGGGCAGGTAGTAAATTTTGAATTGTGTAACTAGATTGTAACAATTGATAAGACGTAATAGGAGCCGAATAATTAAAATCACATCCCATGATTCTGGTAAAGTTACAAATACAAATATTTGAGTGATTACTTGTATCTACAACAATGCCATCTATGAATGTAAGATTACAAAGTGTTCTTACACATACACATCCTTTTTTAACATACACAAGTACAGTTCAACTTTAACAGCAAAATAAGAACATAGTATGACAGTATATGGCCTGTTCCGTTTAGGTTTTAACTTGGATTTTTGTGAAAATACTTTAACTAAAACTTCATCCCCAGGCTGTATATCAGGCACCTGTATTTCAGGTGGTGTGGATTGATATCATTGAGCATATATATATTTTCAAAGATTTTCAAACCTTTTTTGAATACTTAGAACATACTGGGCTAGTTGTTCATCTCCGTCTAACAGGCTGGTCTTAGCTGGAATAACAAGTGCTTAGTATAGCTAAATGTCTCCCGAAGAGAATTTCTGCTGGTGTTAGTCCTATGGGTTGCTGCGGGTGAACTAAATTTTGGTCTCAAAGTTTTGCAGTGCGCCTTATGCTGATCAGGCTGTGCACCCCTCCTGCGGCCGGACCGAGCTGGGACTTAAACCCAGTCTAACCCTGGGGATGGGACTCCTACCTGTCCCCCTGGGGATGGGACTCGCGCCCGTCCCCCTGGTATGCCTTACGGTGGCCAGTCCGCGTACCCCCTTCAGTGCACTGTTACCAGAGCAGATTTTAGAATTTAGGCAGGAGTTTAAGACTCACTCTCTCGCTGCCTCTCGCTGCCAGAGATCCCAGGTGAACTCACCCGATGGCGCCAGATGATCGTTTGGAGACGAGAGGCCCGACAGTGGTCGCCTAGGGTCCCACCTGGGGTGCCAAACTGTTATGGAAGTTAGGCCTGTTGGCCACCATAACAGGGCTCGACCCTAGGTTCCCGCAGAACAGTTCAGAGTCAAATCAAAACAAATCAGATAATTTTAATCACGCGCGTGCCGTAATTACAACTTGAGCTGGGTGCCTCCAAAGAGGGACCCTAACATAAACAAATCCTGGGTAATTATAGTCTTTTCGACTTACATTTCCCACCCCTCACGCGGTAGTTAGACCAATAGTACTTTTTTGGTCTGAGGTCTCCTGCTCCTCATTGGGTCTCATCGTCATTCTGAGGTAAGCTGTTTTTCTCCTTATTTTTGTTTTTTGCAGTCTCTGATGACGGTTGTACCTCTGTTTTTGTTGGGTCTGGCAGTTATCTCCCAAGGTCTTGTTTTCCCAATTGTTTTGGCGTCTTCCCTCTCGGAGTCGGTGACACAGGTGCACAGACTGCGTGTGGCTTCCTTATTTTCCCAGCCTGAACGAGCTGTGAGGCACTTTTTTTTATTAAACTGAGTAAAGATTCGTTACTTTTCCCACGCTCGGCCTAAGGCTTCAGCAAATCTAGCCACTCATGCTAAGTGCAATAGGGCAAGCTGGGGTGGACTGGCTGGAGAGCAGCTTTGCAGGAAAGGACCTGGGTGTGCTGGTGCTCAACAAGTTGACAAGAAGGCAACCGGGTGCTCCTGTAGCAAAGAGAGTCACCGTTATCGTGGGTTGTATCAGCAAGAGTACAGACAAGTGCAGGGCAAGTACAGTGGGACAGATGAAATACCCTGGCAGCCTCCACCAAAGAAGAAGCAAAATAAAGGGCACAACTGGCAGACTACCAATGCTGGGGAGAGCGGTATGATCAACAGAGTGCCCAGGGACTGCCAACATTTTAAAGCAATCAGAACAAGAAAGGCCTTTCTGCCAGTTGCCAAGTGGCTGGAGCCAGAGGTACCCAGGCTTGCTCAAGGCTGAGAGCTCCAGAGAGACTTCTTCTTTACTCCACCTCCAAGCACATGGCCAGGATTATGCTGTTTTAGTGGTAGAACATGTTTTTGCAAGTCTAACTTTTTAATTAAGCATTAGGACTTCTACTGACACCAACTGGGGGCGGGGGCGGAGGGAGTAAGGCTTCCCATTGTCTTCAGTGGCTGTGGGATGAAGCCTGCATTTAGTTTGAAAGAGAAAGGATTAGGACTGAATGTCAGGCAGGTGACTATAAACTACCTGATGCTTTCTGTACTCTTCAGTGATATTTCTTCTCGTCACTCCTCAGTCTATACTGCGCTATATTTTTTCCCTTGCATCATGGATCATCCCTCTGGAGAAAGAGCTGAGACACGCCATGCCAATAATCTGGGCATTGTGGGGAGCCCACTGCAAGAGTAAGTGTGTGCATGAGATCTCACAGCAAAGGCCTGGGCAAGCCAAGGAGCAGGGACCCTCCCCAGGTGCCAAGGATCCCAGTCCCTGAGCCACAGGGCTGGGTACAGCCTCCTCCGATTGCTCATGACAGCAGCTCAGGACACCCACCACAGAGTGCAAGAAGTTTCTGTGGGAGAGGTGGAGGAAGAAAGTAGAAACAACTCCAAACAGGGGGAATGAGGACCAGCAGTCCCATGGGTAAACATCTCCAAATACGGGTGGATTTTACCCCCTCTCTGGCAGAGCCATTTCCTCCATGAACAGCAGTACCTGGGGGGAAGAAGGGCCTTTTCCTGACACCCCCTGTGGCATAGAGGGCATCAGGGTTGGAGACACCCCTTCCAGCCAAGGGGCAGTTGCTGGACACTCAAACAAGGGTTTCAGTCTGGGAAATTAAAGCTGCAGGACCAGTGTGGAAGGCAGCAGTGAGTGGCAGCCCTGCCGCTACACTGAGAATTTCATTCTGTTGGGCTAAACCAGGACCCCAGGGACTCCCTGCAGCCGGCTGGATGGGCACAGATGGGACCTGGCCCTTCCTGTTCCTCCCGAGCATGTCATTGAAGGAGGTGCTGGAAGAACAGGCCTGGAGGGATCCTCATGGCACTGCATTGCCTGTGGCTGTGATAACTGATTGTGTCCCTCCTGCAAACGCTTCCCGGGTCAGGTGCTTGGGGACAACCATCTGGCAGTGCTCATGGGAATCCATCAGGACCATGCCCTGTGTGTGGGCAAGGGGACCTCAGGCACTTGTCACCCTGTTGGAGAGCAGCTTGGAGAGCAGAGAACTGGGGGGAGGAAAGAGAGGTCCCATGGCTGGCAGAGTGAAGGTGCTGCTGTGTGCCTGGGGCCAGGGCACTGCCACCTCCGAGGCCCTCTCCTAGCTCCCGAGAAGCTCTTGCAGAAGCAAGCAAACCCCGGAGAACAACCTTCCCCACATTGCTGGGAGTCAAGGAGAGGGTCACTTCTGTGAGAGAACATGACAGGCCAGGAGCAGGCACATGGCTGGGGTTTGTGCTTGTGAGGTCACTTCTGCCCCAGGACCTGATAGGCCAGCAGCAGGCACAGGGCTCACATATGGGGCTGTAAGGTCACTGCTACCTCAGAAGCCGGCAAAGGGCTTCAGGGCTGATTGTGAGGTGACTTCTGCCTCAGTACCTGATTGGTTGGTGTAGGTTCCTGGAAGTCACCTGTGCCTGTGCTGCTGTTAGGCCAGAACCAGGTTAATTGGCACAGGAGACTGTCCTGGAGGGCAGAGAGGCCATGGATCCCTCGTGGATCTTCAGGGACAACGTCCTCAAAGCCCAGGAACAAACCAGTGTGATGTGATGGGAGTCAAGCAGGGCCTGGCAGGAGAACTGCATGGACGACCAGGGGCACCCTGACTTAGGAGTTCAACCACAGGAAGGAAGTTCCCAGAGGGTGGAAACGGGGAAGAGGCTGCCCAGGAGGCACATATAAACCTTGCCTGTGGGTGCAGCGATGGAGCTAGGAAAGCTGGAGTTGGAGCCAGAGCTCACAAGGGGTGGGGAGGGCAACCAGGAGGGCTTTTGTAAGCATGCTGGCAGCACAAGGAAGGCAGCTAAGGAGAATGTGCTCTCACTGCTCAGTGGGACAGGGGACATAGTGACAAGGACAGGGAAAAAGCTGAGTCTCTCCTTGTCTTTTCTGCCTTACATACTACCGGTAAGAGCTGCCCCCAGCAGCCCTGGTCCCCAAGGCTCTTAGTGCCCGTGTGACATTGCTCTTGATTGTCTTTGAAATTCCAGGCAAGCAGGGAGGTTCCTGCTATCTGGGAAAAGGCAGACATCACACCCCTTTCCAGAGAAGGGCAAGAGGAAGAATGCAGGTCAGCTTCATGTGAGTCCCTGGGAAGGTGATGGAGCAAATGCTCCTGGAAACCATCTCCAAGCATCTGGAGGGCAAGGATTGGAGGAGCCAGCATGGGCTGACCAAAGGGAAATAGAAACTCTGCCTGACCAACCTGAATGCCTTCTACCAGAAGACTGTGGGCACAAGAGGAAAGCAGGGGACTTGGTGTGCCCTCATATTGGCAAGGCCTTTGACACAGTCATCCCTGTTCTACCTGCAGCCAAACTGTTGAGATCTGCACTCGATAAATCAACCATAAAGCAGGTGGAAGACTGGCTGGTCCATCAGGCCCAAAGGCTGTGATTAGTGGTATGAGGAGGCCAAACTAGTGGCTGGTTACTGGTGGCATCCCTCCATGATCAACACAGGGGGCAACACTGTTGAACTTCTTCATTAATGGCCTGGGACATGGGATGAAGCGCACTCTTAGTACCTTTGTGGACTATGTGCAATTGGAGTGAGCCCCTGAGCAAGCTCATTTAGTTCCCTCTGCATGGAGGAGGGAGGTGGGACTGGGGGGACATGACATCCAGAGGTCTCCTCCATCCTAAGTGCTGTGATTCAATCACAGTTCATGTTTCTAGGGAGAGCTCTGTAAAGACAGACTAGGCCGAGGAAGAAGACAGGGCAGAGAGGCAGAAGAGAGAGAAGTACATCAATTTAAATAGAGGTGTTCCTCAGCAGAAAACTTCCCCATTCAAAGTGCTGGTAGGAAATAGGGCGTGATGAATAACTGTACATACATATGTATATACTCGAACAGAGGAAGTAATTACTGTAGTGCATGGACATGGTGCTGCCAACAAAAAAGAAAGGAAAAACAACATGAGAATTGACAAATAGTATTTGAAGTTCTGGAAAGGCTACTGCTGCCCGAGATGCCCTGTTGTCGCTGTGTTCCCAGGCAGTGCTGGGGAATGTGATCCAGGAGCTACGGGAACCTTTCTGGAGCATTAGCTGGTCACCAGGAGAAGTCTCCCAACACCTCTCAGGGAGACACCTTATTTCTCTCTATTGCCTAGAAAGGGAAGTGCAGGCAGCTGGATTAGGCAGAGACATCTGCCTTGAAGGGGTCTGGCACTGGGTGAGATCAGCCTCCTCCCTGTTGCTGCCTAAAATCAGTTACACTTCATTGACTGTCCCGGGAGTGTGGCTAGGTGTTTAGGGCCTCAGCACTGCAGCACAGGTATGTTGAGATTGGTGCCAATTTGGCCATGCAAAAATATCTCATTTCATTGAAGCCAGTCACCTTGTTTTTCACTGCTGGTCAAGAGAGTTCGAGCCCTCAGAGTGTGCCTGGCTCTTTGGAAAGAGCGAGGAGTGGCATGGAGAGCCCTGGGCAGGGAGTGGTTTTGGTGAGCCCTGGACTCGGTGTTGTCTTTTATCATGCTGTAGGCCTGATTATAACAGAAATGTTTAGAAAATGACAATAAAATTGAAACAAAGAAGAAATTAAAAAGCAAAGAATTATTTTTTACACTTTTCAGCTTTTAACAGTCTTTATGTTCTTGTACTCCTCCTTGTTGGTGTTTGGGGCGGATTCTGTGAGTGAGTGAGTGAGTGAGTGAGTGAGTGAGTGTGTGTGTGTGTGTGTGTGTGTGTGTGTGTGTGTGTGTTTTGTAAAGGAAAGTGATTTCCAGACCCGGGGTGAGATGCAGTGACAGGGACACGGACATGTGGTGCCTTTGTAGGTGCCTTGGTCCCCTCTGCCCAGCCTCCGTCTGCAGCTCCGAGGGGCTCCGGTCTCCCGCAGGTCAACTCTGAGAGCTGCCAGGCCCAGGCAAGTACCTCACATACACCAGGGCCTCTCCAAGTGCCACTGCATGCTTGTGGTTAGACACCTGAGCTCTGCCTGGAAAGGTGAAGGACTGTTTAAAAATGTGTTAAAAATATGAGCACCTTTTCCTCAGCTGAAATAATTCAATAATTTTAATAAATTGTCCATGTTTTCCTTTGAGGAACTACTGGAAATCTTCAGGAAGGGTTTGAATCTCAGGAGAAGAAATATTGGTCTCCCTCAAACTTGCATTCTCACTGCTCTGTCTCTTCTACTGTGCTTTTAACCTCACCAATCTTTCACATCTTTCCCCATGCCCTGATTAAACTGATCATTTCTACAGTCATCTTTGCATCAGACTATGTGTAGAAAGAAACTTTCCATAGTTTTCCATTTCTCCTCCTGCTCTTACTCTTTAATCACTCAGATAGTTCATCTTGCCTCCTCTTCCAGAAGTCTCATTGTTTCTTTAGACAGCTCCTGAATTGTGTTGCTATCTCTCCTTTCCTGTCTGGCTGTCAAAAATATTTCTAGCAAGGTTATTCCTTGTGGAAAGTGAACATTACTGGAGGCACCTTGGACTTAGCATGCAGTTAAGGAGTGTATCTTATTTTTCATTCAAATGTATCATGTTTTGTTGTTTTGATCACAGTTCAGAATTATCCTCCTATGTCTTTTTGCAGCTAGTTCTCAAAGGAAAGCAGGTGGGAATTGGTGCATAGAGGCTGTAACACTCAGCTACAGACTCCAGTGGAAAAAGGGTTGATTTTTACAAGGGTGATGTAGGTCCCCAGTGGCCGAAGAGAGAAATGGTGGGGCTGGGGAGGGGAGGGGGAAGACTGTTCATACATGTCTCCTGTCAAAAATCCTGCTTTTCTCACACATCAGGATTCATTGGGAGACCCTCTGAGTCACTATGAATTGGAGAATATGCATATCACTTGTTCTGTAAGCTGAAAAGTAAAGAAAACTTTAAAAGCAGGAATCTGTTGTCTTTTTTTAGGTGTTTCTTCAAGTCTTCCTCTTGTAAAGACACTCCTGAAACCTCTCCAATTAGCCACACCTGATCTGAAAAACTGAGGGAAATTATGGAGATAGACATGGCTCCCTAGGGCTTTTTGCATTGCAGTGACCCCTCAGGGGTATTTGGTGCTGAGTCCATGAACCTCAGATTCTGAGAGGAGAATGAACCAACCTCTCAAGAAGTTGAATTCAGAAGCAAATTGCAAATTTTCTTGGAGTGTTAATGAGTCCCCCTGAGGGCCATTCCTCACAAAGCCTCTCCAGGGGCTGATGGGAGCAGAGGCAGTTGTTACAGGTAGGTAGAGAAAATGTGCGAGTAGCTCTGATGCCTAGAAAACCTGGATGTGTTTTATCATACCACATGGCCAAGCACTGACACCCAGCCCCTGAGTAGGGTGATGCTTTCCCTCCTGCTTTGCTCAGGGCTCTTTGTGGGGGCAGTGTGAGGGTGGGGGTGTGCCACACTGAGTGAGGGACAGTGAGAGGACTCCCCGCAGGAGGAGGAAACCAGGCCAGGGTGCTGCAAGGAAATGGTGTCTTCTGGCAGGCCTCAGTGGCAGGTACAGCAGCCATAGCCAAGAGGACAAAGATCTCAGTTCTGTCGGAAGCTTTCAGCCTTGGCAGTGCCCCTGGCCATCTCCACCCCAGACTGTCCTACACTGTCCCATGCCTGCACCTGCTCCACTGCAGCCTGTAGACACCCAGCCTGCTTCCCCTCCTTGCTCTCACCCAGGGATCTGCCCACCTTTACTGATGTCTCTCCACCCTCCCTTGCTTTTCCTTCAAACACAAAGCCAGGGTCTCACCACAGGCTCCCTCTGCCTGACCTCTTGCACCACAGCACTACCCTTCAAGGGGCATTTCTTTTTTTAACATCCATTCTGAACCTCTCAAGCTGAAGACTGTAGCTCTTTCCCCTTCTCGTGCTGCTTCCCACCACCAAAAAAAGCACCAAAATCTTTGAAACCTCCCTTCAAGCACTCACAGGCTGCTACTCTACTGCCCTTAGCCTCCACTTCACCAGGATAATGTAGCCCAGGTCCCTCAGCCTCCCTGTACAGCTCATGTGCTGCATGACCCAAACCCCCATCTTGGCAGACCTCTGGACCCTCTCCAGGTCCTCCCCATTCCTCCAGCATTGGGTGTAACACACTGGGACACACTGTTCTCCAGGTGTGGCCACCCCAGTGCTGAGTGGAGGGATAAAAACAGTCCTAGTCTGGGGGGCCACACGCTTCCTAATGCAGCCCCCTATGCAGCTGGCCGGATCTGTGGTGAGCATGCACCACGGGCTCATATGGCATCCCTCATGATGTCCAGGCCCTTCTCCTCAGGGTCACTCCCCCAAGGCAGGACCTGTCGCTTCTCCTTGCACAACTTCAGGACGTTTCTGTTGGCCTCATCTCCAAGCTTCTCAAGGTGCCTCTCGACTCAAGCTCCTTTGTGTCAGCTGTGAATGTGTGTGTGTGCAGATGGCTCATCCTATCTTGCCATGCCTCTGACAGGATAACAGCATGACCAACCAATAAAGGCCACACTGTTTCAAAAGAACTGCCAGAAACAGTTGAAATTAGCATGGCAATGATCTCAGAGAAGCCAAAGGAAGGTACAAAGCAAGCAAAACCAGGGTCAATGGGTAAACAGTGGTGTGCTGATTGCATGAGAGGAGATCAGGGTGGTAAAAGAGAAGGGCTTGTAAGGTGGAAAAGAGGTGAAAATGCAATAGAAGGTGAAGCCAATGAAAAATCAGGGCCACTGGGGGTACCTGCCAAGCAGCCCTGAATCTGAACTACTCTGACCAGAGCAGGACAGGAAACATGCAGTTAATCTGCTCATAGTTTTATCTCATGTGGTTTGATGGCCTCAAACCGCTAGGAGGGGCTGGCTCTGGGGACGCCATGTGTGGTGCTAACCCACAGGCAGAAAATGAATTCAGGAGTGCAAGAATCACAGTAGCTATTGCCAGGGAGGACAGAATCACCCATTCATTTCAGCTGGAAGGCACCTTGGGAGGTCTCTAGGATCAACGCTGAAGGCACACCAAGTTCCTCCGTGCTTTGTCCAACAGCATCCTGAAAGCATCGAAGAAGAGAGACCATAAACTCTTCAAATGCTTCATTATCCTCATTTATTTTTCTCCCTGCTCTGCAATTTTAGCTTTTAACCATTTCCTCTCATTCTTCTGCCATGAATCCCTGTAAAAAAACTGGTGCACTGTGGGTGGCCACCTTGAGTTTGGGAAGCTGCTACGAGTCTCCGCAAAAAGCCTTCCCTTCTCCAGGCTGAACAAACCTCTCCTCCCAGGTCAAGTGCTCCAGCCCCCAAGCACCTTGGGGGCCTGCCACTGAAATCACGCAGAGTAATCAACAGCATTCTTCTGCACGGGGCCCCAACTGGATGCAGGATCTAGATGTGCTCTAAGAAGCCTGAGTAGAGGGGGATAGTCAGTTCCCTCACTCTCCTGGCTTTGTTCTGGTTCAGGCAGGCCAGGATGCTGTGGCCTCCATGGCTACCAAGGAATGCTGCTGGTGCACATTCAGCTGCCTGCCCACAAAGACTCCCAGGTCCTTCTCCTCAGAGCTCCTGCCCAGCCAGGGACTCCTCACTCTGTATCACTGCAGGGTGTTGGTCTATCCGAGGGGCATTTGTCTTTCTTGAATTTCACAAAGTTCCTGACAGCCCATTCCTCCTCCTGGCTGAGGTCCCTCTGAATGGCAGCCCTCAAGCATGTGACTGTTCTGCCCATTAGGTGTCATCTCAAATGTGATGACAATTGCCTCCTTCAGGCCACAGATGAAGCTGACAGCTCAGGTGGCAGTATAGACCTCTGCACCCTCCACTTGTCAGCAACTTCCAGGTAAAGCCTGACCCATTCACAAAAATCCTCTGAGCTCGACCACCCAACCAGCTTGGTAACCACCTGGTTGTCTACCCAGCCTATCATAATGCCTTTCTCATGTAAGAGAATATTGTGGGAGACAGCATCAAATACCTTGCTTAAAATCATGATAAGTGACCTCCACTACTCTTCGCTCCTCTGCGGTTCAGCTCTTTTAATAGAGCAGGCAATCAGGTTGGTCAGGAATTATTTCCCTTCAGGTAATCTATGTGGACTTTTTGAGTCAACTTCTTCTCCTTCACATACCCAGAAAGGTGATCTAAGATGAATCGCTCCATGACACACTCTGCACTCAAGTGAGGTGGAATGGCCTGCACCTCGCTGGGTTGTCCTTGTGGCCTATGTTATACCTATGGATATAACATATGGTTATAAGCCTTGTTGTGAGAGTGGTCAGCCCTCTCAAAGTCCTGACACCCTCCACAAATCTCCTGGACTTCTTGCACTCTGCTGTGATGCAATTCCCTGCACAAGAACCAGGCCCTGTGATCCACAGGTTTCCTCACATTCATTAAAGGAGATGCATCCACCTCCTCACCCTCATCGGGTAGTCTGAAACTCATGCGCACCCACAAGATCTCACCCAGCCCTTTGTCCATCCCAGAGAAAAGAGCTCCATACATCTGAGCTGCCCCTTCACACAAAGGGCATCCTCCCTCCTCATCTTCCCCAACAACCTCTCCTGAAGGGCTTGTACCCTGCCACCACAGCCCTCCAGTCGTGTGAATGATTCCACCTCATTTCAGTGATTCCAGCCATGTGGCAGCACTGTGAAAGCTTGTGCATCTCCATCTGCTCCTGTCTGTGCCCCAGGCTGAAGACATTCACATATATTTGGGCTGCAGAGCCTCAGCTATGGCACAGAGTGCACATTTATAATGGTGATACCTGTTACCAAGAGCCAAGGACACCGTGTATGCAATGGCCCCACTTCAGAGCAGGGACTCTGCTGTCATACAGAGCAGGTGGCCATGCAATGGTGAAAGAGGTTCCCACTGAGAGAGCAAACCCTGCAGTGCCCAAGGTGAGGGGGAAACAGAGCTGGACAGTGCACGAATGGTGGGAGAGGGGTTTGTTGTCCAAGCTGTCTCTGCAGCACTGTGGGGGCCTGTGACAGAGGTGAACCGATCTCCAGGAGGGACAAGGTGCCACTGAGAAAGTCCCTGGGCCTGGACAGCCTGGAATCAAGCTACCTTGTGGACATCATTAGCACAGTCCTTGTTGATATCATCTGGGGGTGAGAAAAGATTCAGAGCAAGGAGAGCTACAAGTTTACAAGAGTGCAGGGACATGAGTGGAGACCTTGGTGTGATGGGCCTCCACTAATGCAGCTTGCTTGAATGTAGACAGGATGGCCTTGGCCTGAAGGCAGCAGTGGGATTCAGGTGTTTGGGCACAGGCAGGAAACCTGAGGTGCCCTGGGACACTTGCCCAGCAACCACTGCAAAAGGGCCTGGCTTTCCTGTAGGTCCCATGGGGTATCTGCTAGAAACAGGTGGTGTGCTGGACACCCCAGGCATCTGACATGGCCCTCACAGCCTATTTTTATGTCACTAAAACAAGCATCTGCACTGAATTACATCAACTGTTTGCAATGCCGGGATCAGCATGTGTCTCAGCTTCCTGGTGAGTGGAGCTCTAACAGTATTAGGCAGCTAGTATCATTTCAGATGGCCAGGGACATTCCCCACCTGGCCACCACCTGATGCTCGAGGAGGATGTAGGTCTCAGGGTTGCTCCATCAGAGCAAGCAGACACTGGTGCATGCCTTGGCCCACCTCTGTCTCTTCAGATGTCACCAGGTGTTTGGGTGTGAGCAACTGACTCCCACCCTCCATCTCCAGGGATTATAAAGGGAGCACAGACAAGGAGTTTGCGTGCAGCCATCTCTGTTGTGCACACTTCAGGTTGGGCAAGGGGAATCCCACCTCCTGCATGTTTGTGGAGTTCACAGGAGGAAGCTGAATCCCACTCCATTCCAGGGGCTTCTGAACAGGCATGAGATGCCAAAACAGACTTGTCTGAATCAACACCTGGACCATGTGTAAACCAACTCTCTTCTTGTCCCCGTCTAGGTGTCCTGTGCAGTTAAGAGATGGGAATAGGGTCTTCCAGAGTGGGACATTCTCTAATGAAACCAACCTCTGATGAAACAGATTGCAAGACTGGAATGAGTTTCTCTTCACTGTTTAGAGATAGACCACAGGTGATTATTTTCATCTAGTTCAGTGAACATTTCCCAGGAGCAGGGAGCACAAGGGACAGAGTAATTCAGGCCTTCAGCTGGACCACTGCTGCTGAGTGGGACAGAGGGAGCTCATGGCAACCTGGCAGCACTGCTAAAAGGCAGCTCTCTGCAGGAGCAGCTCCCCTGTCAAGAGCAGCAGGGCTGCGGGCACTGCCTGCTGTTGCAGACATGAGATGAGACAAGAGAGAAAGAGGCGTGGAAGGGAGTCTGGAGTAGGAGGACAGAGGAGAGCTCATTGCGGGAGAAATCTTCACAGCCCTTTGCATGGTAAGTCTCTGGCTGTAGGGCAACACTACTGACGTTCCTGGAGGGGTCTTCTGAACCCTGCCCATCCCATAATAGCTTTTTAAAGGATTGCTCTCCCGGCTTCTCCAGAGCAGAGAAGGGGGAGATGCTTCAGAGCAGGTATTCCCTGACACTTCGTCACAAGGACAGAGTGTCCTGCTACCTTCTGCTGGGGACAGCAGCAGGGGTGTGAAACCTAGGTGTGCATGCAGGTCTGCCAGGGCTGTAATTCAGGGCAGTGTCCCAAGATCCCGCGGTACTTTGTGCCTGGGGCAGTGAATCTGCCACTTGCAAAGGCCCCAGTTGCTCACAGCTCCAGCATCTCCCTGAGTACATTTCTGGCAGGGACTTTTCCAAAGGAAGGGCAAGTCAGGGGATACCTGAAAGGGAAGGAGCCTTCGCGAGGCTGTGCTTTGAGTTTCATTCTCTTTGGGTGGGATGAAACAATCTTGGATCTGTCAGGTTTAGCTGGGGGACTGAGACTGAAACAGCGACACTGAGAGAGGACACGTTCCTCTTCATCCCTTCATCCACCCCTCAGCCGACAGGCAGAGCCAGCATCACCTTTCCAGCCTCAGCAAGGTTTGTCTCACCTGCTCCTTAGTCCCTGCAAACACAGAGGGGCCCCTGGGCAGTGCCCTGCCCCCGGGAGGTGTCTGCAGGGTGGAGCTGAGCACCCAGTGGGTGGGTGGGATGGGGTCTGTGAGCACTGACAGGGGAGAGACACGGGGACAGAGAAAGAGCTTCCCGCAGGGACGGCTGCAGGCAGCAGAGTCGTGGTCAAAGTGTGAGGGGAAACTCCAAACTCCCAGGCCTCCTCTGCTCTCCCAGCCAGCACAGCCCTCTGCCCTCCAGGCTGTGGGGTGCAGGGCAGGAGTCCTTTCCTCAGCAGCCAGACACGCAGAGGAGGAGAAACTCCCGAGTGCCCCCCTGTCTCTCCCTGTGCTTCCCTCCCTCAGCAGAAACACCATGGTAGTCCTCTTTCCCACCTGTCCATGCTCCCTTGTCCTTCCCTTTGGACTCTGGGCAGGGGGGTTTCTGATGCAGTTCAGACAGTGACCCTGTGGGTCCTGCCATGCAGACATGTCCTTGACATTGAGGTCAACAAGTCCCCCTCTAACGTGTGGGGTGCTGGGCAGTGCAGTGTAGGGGGCTGGGAATGAGTCAGCTCCCCCTCCAGGACACCCCATCCTTAGGACATTCCACTATTTCCCCGAGGTGTCCAGCTGGACTGCAGCTGCCCTCCAGAAGGGCACAGCTCTCCCATTGTATCTGGATGTTAGCTAGGATCCCCATGGAGAAACCACCTAGATACTGAGGCCATGGCAATGCTGCTGACAGGCTGCATGTAGGCAACTGGAATGTGCCCAGTATGTTCCTGGCTAGAAGAAGAGGGCTGAGATGTCCCTCAGATGCTCTGAGAAAGGGTGCTGGCTTTGTTGCTCCTCACTTTGAAACTGGATTCCTCTGCTCCCAGTGGTGTCATTTCTTTTTAGGGTAACACGAGTGCAATTGTCCTCCACCTCAGAGGTGTGAGCACAGGGCAGCTGCAAACAAGATGGATGGCCAGGCTAGCCCTCCTCACTCTGCACTAAAGCCATGGTGAATCCTTTTGCCTCTCAGCTGGTCACTCTGAGTGCAGTAACAATGCTAAGGATTTCCACCTCCAAAAATCCTCCTCCACAGGGGCATCTAAAAGGAAAACAACAAAATTCTTAAAATAATTAATGAACCCACAATCTTCAGAACTGGGAATGAAGATGCTGAAAAGCCCTTCAACAATATAAGCTGGTCTAAATCTGAGTAGAACTGTGAATATAAAAGTTGAGACAACCCTGTTCCCATGTTCAGGGCTGACTCTGAAGCTCATGGGCAGAGGCCCCTGCTTCTCACAGCAAACTCAGCCAGCCCAAACTGCAGCTCAAGCCATGGAGCTCAATGACTGTCATGCTGAGATGGGGAGAGGTAACTTGTGTGCTTTTGGAGATGGGTCAGGAGAAAGAGAAAGTTTTCCTCAGAGAAGTCTGTCCTAACTTGCCAATGTCTTTCCCTCCTTTGACAGTCTCCATGCCCAGAGGGAGCAAATGCCCAACAGCAGTTTCCTCAATGAGTTCCTCCTCCTGGCATTCACAGGCACGTGGGAGCTGCAGCTCTTGCACTTCTCCCTCTTCCTGGGCATCTACCTGGCTGCCTTCCTGGGCAACGGCCTCATCATCACAGCCATAGCCTGCAACCACCGCCTCCACACCCCCATGTACTTCTTCCTCCTCAACCTCTCCCTCCTCGACCTTGGCTCCATCTCCACCACTGTCCCCAAATCCATGGCCAATTTCCTGAGCAACACCAGGGCTATTTCCTACCTGGGATGTGCTGCCCAGCTCTTTCTGTTTGTCTTCTTGTTATCAGCAGAATATTCTCTCCTCACTGTCATGGCCTACGACCGCTTTGTTGCCATCTGCAGACCCCTGCACTATGGGACCCTCCTGGGCAGCAGAGCTTGTGTCAAAATGGCAGCAGCTGCCTGGGGCAGTGGGTTTCTCAGTGCTCTCCTGCACACTGGGAGCACATTTTCAATACCACTCTGCCAAGGCAATGCTCTACACCAGTTCTTCTGTGAAATTCCCCAGATCCTCAAGCTCTCCTGCTCAGACTCCTACCTCAGGGAACTTGGGGTTCTTCTGGTTAGTGTTTCTTTAGGTATCGGGTGTTTCATTTTCATTGTGGTGTCCTACGTGCAGATCTTCACTGCTGTGCTGAGGATCCCCTCTGAGCAGGGCCGGCACAAAGCCTTCTCCATGTGCCTCCCGCACCTGGCCGTGGTCTCCCTGTTTGTCAGCACATTCACATTTTCCTACCTGAAGCCCCCCTCCTTCTCCTCCCCATCTCTGGATCTGGTGGTGGCTGTTCTGTACTCGGTGGTGCCTCCAGCAGTGAACCCCCTCATCTACAGCATGAGGAACAAGGATCTCAAGGATGCACTAAGGAAACTTATTCAGTGAGTACAATATCAGCATCAATAACCATCCCATGGGCATCACCTTACCATTCCCAGGGTATTTGGCATCAAGAATATGTATTATTCATTTATTTCTTTCTTACTTTTCGTGTTCTACTCATATTAAAAGGAAATGTTTAGGTCATCCTACTTCTCTTCAGTGATCCTTCTTTTTTATCTGACCCAGAGACTGTGCTGAAGCAGGAAGCCAGGCGTCCCCCTTCATCAGCAGAGATGGGGGAACCTCGGAGCCCGCTAGTCCGAGCTCCCTCAGGTGCCCCCAGTGCAAGGAGCAGAGTTTCCCTTTGTATATCTCTCTCAACACTGACACCAGGGGAGCTCAGGGGACAGAGTTAGGCTCAGACGAGTACAGACAGGTTGAGACCATGGGTGCCATGTCCATTAGGAGAGCTCAGCTCCCCTGGCCACAGTCAAGGTGTGATCTCACATCCCTGTCCTGCGAGGGTGGCAGTTGGCTGTCACCGTGGCCTCGTTCCTTCCCTCTCCAGTGCTACAACAGTCAAAATGGAGTGCAAGTGGAGGGGAAGAGAGTCTGGATGCAGGCCATAGAGACAGACCCTCGGCTCCTCAGGACCATCCCACCACTACTGCAGCAGGCATTTCCTGGCTGCAGCCTTGCGTGGGGTCTGCAGCTTTCCTGGAGACACATCCACCACCAACAACAGGACATTCACTTTTCAGGGCAGTTTTTCTCATTTCCACACTGTCCTGCTGTGCTCTGATGTTTGTATATGGCCTAAGTGCTCTCCTAACGTGGTGGTGATAGGATTGTGCTTCCTTGTGTGTTCCTGTGAGCACCGGCAGGACCAGGCACTGGGCACCTTTATGCCAGCCCTGGCCTCCAGAGTAATATTTCTGTAAGTGAAGGGGACCTCCTCAATGATGTGCCTTGAGGTCTGGATTTTCTTCAGAAGCTTGAATGAAAAATACGCTCCAAGATATTGCAACACAACAGGGCCTGCTGTTCTGCTTGTGAACTGCATGAGCTCTGGCAGAGGAGCTCAGAGTCCCAGTGTAATCTAGGGCTGGATTTGGGACTCCTCTCTTGGTGACCAATACCGGTGGAGATGGGGAATGGTCTCTGAATTGCCTGCCCAGGGCTGTGGCACAGCTGACAGTGCTGATGCGAGATGCCCATCCTTCTGGAGGGGAACCTGAGGCATGAGGAGAGCTCAGGGGATCTCCAGAGACAGCGTGTGCCTGGGGGTGGGCAGTGAGTGGGGCCTCACAAAATGAGGGACAGTCCCTGGTGGAGTAACCAGAGGGTAAAGCACTAAACCCAGGCATGAATAGGGGAACAAGGACTCTGCAATCCCCAGAGAGGCAGTGGGGACGCAGGAGGCCCAGGGAAGGGGCACTGGAGAGTGATTCCTGCACCCGCAGTGAAACAGCACAGGCTGGAGCTAGTGCACACCCAAACACATCTCCTGCCATTGCAAACGCCCTGGGTCACTCTGAGCACCGTCCATGTGCACAGACCTGAGCCAGCAGTACCAGTGGTGGTGATTCCTGTTTGGCTGGGTCTGCTTTCCACCCTGACCAGCATGGCCAGCGTGCAGTCAGGAGTCACCCCGTTACCCCACAGCCTGCTTGCTCTGCAGAGCAGCACCACCAGCCTAGGCTCCTGCAGGAAATACAGGGGAGGGGTGCAGGAACAGCCGGCCAGGCCAGCACCGATGCACTCAGCTGGGGAAAGGCTCCCTGGGGAGCAGGGATGTCCCAGGAGAAAAGCAGGGCAGCATTCACAGAGAGAAAAGGAGAACAAGAAACAGGTTTCTCTGTGCACCAGCTCGGGGCAGGCAGCTCTGTCCCTGGGGCAGCAGGAGGTGCCAGAGGGGCTGCAGGGCCAGGGCTCTCGTGCTGTGCTGGGGCAGCGGGGTGGGCATGGAGGGGCTGCAGGCAGACTGCTTACCATCACAGAACCATCCGCAGCACTGAGGATACCCATACATACTTTCTCCAGGGCTTTCTTGATAAACACAGCAGGGTCTCAAACTCTCAAAATTAGCAAAGTATTGAGGGGAGTGTTTTTACACTCTTTGTCCCCTCAGGTGAAATGGTTAAATGGTTGGCCACCAGCAAGCCAACCACGTGTCTGGAGGCTTTTGGCTTTCCTAACGGGTGTGGGTATAAGGAAGCAACGCGTAGAGTGGGTGAAATGTGTGGTCAGTGGTTTCTGTTGTGCTGAACATTTTCCTTGCCACCAGGAAATCCAAACTGCAATGTGGTGGGGTGCAGCAGCTTCCTGCAGGGAAAAATGTGGCTGTTTTGGTCAGTGCTGCTTGTTTAGGTGCCTAGAGACTGGTTCATGGGAGGGGAGGGTGAGTTGCTCTCAGGGTCTGAGCATAACCTTCAGCTACCTCTTCAGCTTGGCCTGCTGCCTGCCCTTGTGGCACCGGTGTGCTCTCAACACAAGGGCTTTGGCTTCTCCCAGATCAGCTCAAAGCATGCAGGAGAAATGTATAGAGAGGACGGGGTAGGATCCACAGGAGGAACTTGAGGTGTTGCACTCAGTGGGGAGGAGGTAGGAACTTAGGATAGACGTGCTGCGGGATAGACTTGTAGGGGTGGAAAAGCATCTGTTGGAAGCCAGATTTCATCCTTTCCTCAGAGGGGTGCTTCCAGTTATTTGTTAGTCTGAGATAACTGCCTCATTATTGTAGGTCAACATTTTATTACCTGTGTCCAAATCAGGAATGGTGGTGATGGGGAAGGAAGAACTCGTCATCTACTTCTCCAAAACCATCCACTGTACTAGTAGTGCCCACCAAAAAGATGTGACGTCAAAAGGGCAGAGCTGCTAGAATGAGTTGCCCTGGAAATATTTGTCCAAGATACTGAGAGGAATGGCTCTCACTTCCCAAGAAGGTCATTCAAGTCTTTTAGAAAGCCACCATCATCAGCCACTACAACAGTCCATCTTGGTACTCAGAAAGACAAGGAGACATACCAGGAGACTGCCTTGGCTAAGCACCTAGCTTTTGAAGCTGTATGTAATAGAGGCTATGTATAGGAAGCGCTCTCTTCATGGCGGAGCTCTAGTGCAAACAGGGAGCATCCAGGAGGCAGAAGCAGAGACAAGCTGCAAAGGAGGAACTGAGAAACATTGCCCTGGCATGCAGGAATGGTATCAGGAAAGCCAAGGCTCTGCTTGAGTGGGGGCTTGCAAGGGATGTCAAGGACAACCCCAAGAGCTTCTACGGCTTCATTAGGAGTCAAAAGCTGAAGAAGAAAATAGTGGACTCATTGCTGAAAGGAGTTGGAGGCCTAGTGACTGTGGACACACAGAAGGCTGAGGAAGTCCTCCGTGATTAGTGCAAACATTCAAGGAGGAGAATAACTGCCAGCAGTGGGTGAGGACTGAGTCCGTTGTGAGAACTCAACCTCTCAAATCCATGGGACCCAGCAGGCTGCATCTGACCACGCTGAGAAAATGGGAGAACATCCTCGCAAGGCTGCTAGCTCTCATTCTTGTGAGACTGTGGAGATGGGGACAGGCATACCCAGCGACAGGAGGAAAGCAAAGTTGCGCCCATCTTCAGAAAAGGCCAAAAGGATGATCCCAGGAACAGGCAGGTTTGCCTCCTTTTGGTCCCTGGGGAAATCAGGGAGCAAGTCCTCTTGCAACACATTTCTGGGCACACGGAGGAGCATGTTACTGGGAGCAGTCAGCATGGGTTTCTTAGGGATGAGTCTTGCCTCACCAACCTGATTGCCTACTAGGAGAAAAGAACTGGATTTGTGGAGGAGGGCAGAGCGGAGGATGTCTCTTACGTTATCTTTAGCAAGGCTTTTGACACAGTCTCCTATGATAGTCTTGTATCCAAGTCAGGATGTGATGGTCTAGATAGGTGGATGCCCAGATGAAGAAAACACTGGTTGGGTGATTGGGCTCATAATGGAGAGGTTTATGGGTCATACAGAACCTGCTGGGCACTAAAAAGTGGAGTCTCTCAGGAGGTCTCTCCTTGGACCTGACCTGTTCTACACCTTTATCAGTCACCTGGGAGAGGCCTGCACATGACAAGTAAATCAGGAGGACTGGTCAGTATGCTCAAGGACATGGCAACCATGCGGAAGGACTTAGACAGGCTGCAGAAAAAGACAACAGGATCCTCGTGAAATTCAACAAAGGACAAGGGCCAAATCCTGTTGCTGGGAAGGAGGAACTCATGCAGTGATCCAAGAAGGAGACAGACTAGCTGGGAGCAGTGCTGTAGAAAAGGCCCTGGGGGTCCTGGTGCACGTCAAGGTGGACAGGAGCCAGCAGTGTGCCCGTGTAGCAAGGAAGACCGACAGCATCCTGGGCTGTGTGAGTAGGAGCACAGCCAGTAGGTTGAGGGAGGTTGTCATCTACCATTACTCAGTGCTTGTTAGGCCACATCTAGAGTAATGTGTCCAGTTTCGAGCCCCCAATATACAAAAGACATCGATAAACTGGAGGGAGTTCAATAGAGGGCCATGGGGATGCTCAGGGGGCTGCAGCATTTTCCCTGTGAGGACAGGTGAAAGAAAGAGGGTTATTCAGGCTGCAGAAGAGATGGCTTTGGGGAGTAACTATCCCAGCTTTCCAATACCAATGGTGAGATCCTAAAGATGATAGAACCAGGCTCTTCACAGTGGTGCTCTGTGGGAGGAAGAAAGAGAGGAGAAGTTGAATGAAGCGTGGTTCAGACTGCAAACAAGGAAAATGTTTCTCGCCATGAGGCTCGTCAGGCGTTAGAACAGGTTGTCCAGATGGGATGTGGAGTCTCCATCCTGGGAGGTTTTCAAGATCTGATGGATAAACCTCCGAGCAACAGCCTCTGATGTCAAACTGCATCTGCCTTGAGCACGAGGTGGAATTAGAAACTTCCAGATGTTCTGTGGAACATGAATTGTCCTTTATCTTATGATATTTGTGTCTGGGGCCATTGCTGATGATCCTGGGCATTTGAGAAAGACCGAGCAAATGTGGAGAAGTGACATGACGTTTAAAAGTGATTCTCAGCCTTTCAGAAAGGCAGCTGGAGGCCAGCGACGCACTATGAGAGCTGAGCTGCACTGCCTTCCTGTGCACAGGGAAAGGCCTCCCACACACCAGCACTCCTGAAGGGATGAGGAGTGCATGTGTCAGGCTCCAATGCGCACACCTCTGTGTTGGCACTTACATTGAAATGACAGCGACCATCACAAAAATCAGTGTTCCCCCTTAGATTCAGGTCGCTTGTCCTTAGAAACTACAACACCGATGTCTGCATCCACTGGGCTGCCCTCTCCTGCTCTTCCAGACAGTGCACAGGCCAAGGAGACTGCACCTCATGGCATGCAAGTCCAATAGTGCCAAGAGGAATCACGCCCGGTGGCACTTATTTGTGCCACAGCATGAGCAAAGGAGGCCCCTGGGAACCTCCCAGGGAGAAGAGATGGTCCCAAACCAGGACAACATAGCAGCAGCACTCCTCCCTTCAGCCCCCGACACACCAGGCCACTGTGCCTCAAGGAGAGGTTTGGGGCCCTCTCCCCTCAGGGCATAGAGCCTGGCACCCAAGGAGGACTCACTCCTTGTCCTGGGACAAGTCTCCATGGCTGGGAGGAGATGTCTGTGGCTCAGCCTCTTCCTCCCCACTGACTATCACAGGGGGCGGGGGGGTTGGAGGGACCAGCTCAGGCCATCAGGACTCTCTAAACCTGGGAGAGTCAGTGAACAGTCATCTGCAGGGAGGTGAGGGATGTGTGTGAGATCTCCATTCATGGGATCTCTCCTGATTTTGTTCCATGAGTTTGGAGGAGTCCTGGCAATTGCCCAGCCTCAGTTTCCTTTTCAAAGGGGCATGCCCAAGAATTGAAATGACTGGGAGTTATGTGTAAAGGCAGGCCTGGCCAGAGTTCTTTACAGAGTTTCCAGAGTTCAGAGGTTTCCATCTCCTCTGTGAGTCCATTATGCATTGCTCACTCTCCGCAATCCCTGCAGAGAGCAGATGCAAAACCAACCTTCAGAGACTCGTTAGTGCTATTAACCCCAAGACACTCTGGAGAGCAGGGGGCCTTCTGTTGCTGCTGGAGACTCACTGCAGTAGCTGCTAGGAGAAGGTGGAAAAGGCAGGACAAAGCCTGAGCCTGGTCATGGTTTGCAGAGAGCCCAGGGAAGGCAAGAACGTAGTGGGGAAGAGGCAGAGGGTGAGATCCCACCTTGGTCTTCATTCCCAGGCACCACCAGCGCAGAGGTCACCCCTTCATGCTGAGGGCTGCAGGACGGTGCTGGATGTCCTGAGGCAAGTCAGGGTGCCGTTTATTTGGCTGCTGGGTTTGTGTAGTGAAAGTCTGTGAGTGAGACCAGAGTTTCAGTCCTGTCCTTTCCTGCACGTCTTCCCCCCCAGCTCCCTCATCCCCCAGAACCTCCCAAGTCCCTGGCACCATGGAGCAGAGATGCTGGGGAGGGGCTGGGGGTGCTGACCTGCAGCTGGGCTGATTGTGTGTTGGAGCTGTCCCTGGGGCACTCACCCACCTCAGCTGGGATGGAGGATGTTTGGGCAGGGTGTCTGGGGCACGATGTTCTTGTCCTTCTCGTCTCCACCCACATGGCTATGTTCTCTCTCTCTCTGTCTCACACTTTCTCTCTTCTTCTCCCTCCATCTACCATTTCCTCTCTTCTCCCTTTTTCTCTGTCTCTGCCTCTTGTCTTTCTTCTCTCTGTCACTCAAAGCTCTGCAAGTTTTGCTCTGAGACCCTCAGGTTTTTCAGCACTGACTCTCACTCATGCAGGCAGAGGCTTGGGGATGTCGGCCATTCTGCAGTGATGCAGGTGACCCCTCCTAATGCTGCCTGTCATTATCACCTGCAGAAGCAATTCATCCCAGCTGAGGAGGTGAGTGTAAAGTCAGTTTGGGGAAGCATGGCTGTTGGGAGAGACTCATCCCTCCCAGGATCTCTCTAGGCAAGCTGGGTGTCTGCCTTTGGTGTCCGTAAGTCACTGTGAAAGGTCTAACGGCAGCTGAAGGGCATCATCAGGGAAATGATTTTCTCCTTCTCTGTTTTTGTGGAACCCCCAGGAAGGGCACTGGGCAGAGGGCTGTGTGTCTCAGGCGTGGACTTTCCCTGACCATGCACTCAGGCATGTCTTGGGCATTGCCCATGCCCCTGGCCCTGCTCCTGTCCCCCCTCACCCCAGCACACTGGGGACCCCCCTGCCAGTGCCCGGCAGTGCTGAGCAGGGAGCCCCATGAGCACAGCTGGCCATGCTGAGCTCTCGCTGCTGGGCTGGGGTGTTCAGGGAGGCAGCCCCAGAGCCCTCAGGAACCACCACTGAGGAGGAAAAGATGCCAAGCCAATGATCTTCCCTGGGCTTTTCCTTTTCTCCCTGCAAAAATTTCTTCTTCTCACTTTTCTCCCCAAAGAGGCTCCAGTGAGTGGATTCTAGCTATCTGCTGAGACAGTCCACTGTGAAGTCTTTTGTGCATCTCTGCTTGAAACCCTTGATCTGAGCTATGTCAGTGTAAAAGGCTGGGCTGTCTAGGAACAATCCTTTCTCCTCCAAAAAGACACAAGCTACAGAGAGCCAAGACCACTCAGCCTTTGCAGGGCTGATTCTTCTTGTGCAGGGAGAAAAGGTGTCTGGCATGATAGGCTTTCACTTGAGGAATCCTTTGGGGAGTGGGATTTCCTTTCTCCCCTCTCTGAGATATCTGTTTCAGGCCTTAGAGCAGAACGATCTCTTTCCTCCACATCCCCGCTGGGTGCTAAGGTGATAACTTTGAACATGGGAAACAAGGTTGTCTCAGCCCGAGCAGGAGGACATTCTCTGATAATGTCCCGGTATGAAAAAAGTAACTCCGTGGGGCGGCTCATGTCTGTGGCCAAAAGGGGATGTTCCTCAGAAAAGTGGTTTTCCCCTCTGCAAAACCCTGTTTCTCACCATGAAGCCAATAAAGGCAATGTCAACGGATATTGTTTTTCTCAGTTTCAGTAGGGCTTTTGACACTGTCTCACATAGCATGCTCATAGACAATCTGATTAAATGTGGCTAGAGAAGTAGACCATGAGGTGGACGGAAAGTGGGCTGGACTGCTGGGTTCAGAGGGTTGTGATCAGTGGCACAAGGTCCAGCTGGAGGCCAGTGGTGTCCCCCAGGGTTGACACTGGGGCCAGTACTGATTCACATCTTCATTAATGACTTGGGTGATGAGACCAAAGGTAGCCTCAGCAACTTTGCAGATGATACAAACCTGGGAGGAGTGGCTGATACACCAGGTGGTTGTGCTGCCATTCAGAGGGACCCTGACAGACTGGAAAAACAGGCAGAGAGGGACCTCATGAAGTTCAATAAATGGAAGTGTGAAGTCCTGCACCAGAGGAGAAATAGCTCCATGCACAAGCACTCTCTGGGGGCTGACCAGCTGGAGAGCAGCTGTGCAGAGAAGGACCTGGGTGTCCTGGTGGGCAAGCTGAACATGAACCAGCAATGCGCCCTTGTGGCAAAGCTGGTCAACAGTACCCTGGGCTGCTTTAGGGAGAGCATTGCCAGCAGGTCGAGGGAGGTGGTCCTTCCCCAGCTCTGGTGAGGTCACATCTGGAGTGCTGTGTCCAGTTCTGGCTCCCAAGGACAAGACATGGACTTTCTGGAGCAAGTCCAGCAAAGGGTCACAAAGATGATTGAGGTTGCTGGAGTATCTGCAATACGAGGAGAGGCTGAGAGCGCTGGGACTGTTCAGCCTGGTGAAGAGAAGACTTAGGAGGGATTTTATCGATGTATATAAATATCTGAAGGGAAGGTGTAAAGAAGACAGGGCCAGACTCTGCTCACTGGTGCCCAGTGCCAGGATGAGAGGCAATGGACACCAGCTAAAATACAGAAATTCCATCTGAACACAAGCAAACTTCTTCACTGTGAGGGTGGTTGAACACTGGAACAGGATCGATCAGGAGGATCCCATCGAGTGTGGGCAGGCAGAAGGCCTTCTCCACCTGCTCCTCTCACCTCACCGTTGTCACTCTTTTCTATGGCACCCTCATCTTTGTCTACCTGATGCCCAGAACCCCCCGGCTGAGGCAGCTCAACAAAGTGTTCTCCTTTTTCTACACTGTCCTCACACCCCTGGTCAATCCCCTCATCTACAGCCTGCGGAACAGGGAGGTCAGGGGGGCTCTGAGGAAATTGCTCAGGAGAGATTAGGGTGGCATCCAGAGCTCATGCTAGGCAGCTGACACTGGGCACAAACAAATTCCAGCTCTTCTGCAAAGTCAAGCACTGTGGACTGGGGACCTCTTTGGAAGTGTCTGGCATTGAGCCTGCTTGTGGAGTGCCAAGGGGTTGAAAGGGAAAGGTCTGTGGGGAGAAATGTTCTTATTCAGAAGAGAAAGATAGATAATAAACAGCGCGGTGCTCTCTCATGTCTCGATGGTTGAAATGTCTATGTTTTCTTTTCCTGAGAATTGAGAAGAAAGAAACTGGGGACAACACAAGAGTACTTTCCAGGGGCAAGCGCGGGGAGATCTTTCTCGCTGTGGGTCCCTGGGATGGGAGCCATCGTGCTCAGTGGTGCACATTTCCAGAGTAGGAGCCAGCATGTCACCCTGCAGTGAATGTCCTCTTTCTCTGGACTTCTTGCATGAAAGCCCACCCCACCCCTTCCTATCTGGGGGGCTCGTGTATTAAACCCACTACACCTCTCTTCCCTCCGCTGGCCTAGCTCAGCCCCAGGGACCAGCTGGGGATGCAGGAGATGAGCAGGCTGGGTGAGGAGCCATGCTTTCTCCTGCTGCAAGAGGGATGGAGAAGCCTGGGTGAGGCGGGCAGCTCCTGCTGCTCAGGACTAAAAAAAATAGGTGCACCCAGCACCTGGGTCTCCCTCCTCCACACCCTTCCCTTCCCCGTTCACTGAGGGATCAGGAAGCCCCCACTCCACTGTGCTCCTCTGGTTCCAGCTGCAGCTCTGCTCCTCACCTGTCACCCTCTCCTAGGGAGGTGGGGACAGCCATCGCCCTCCCCCACCCCAGCTCCTTTACCCTGGGAGGCTCAGGCTTCCTTCCCCAGCCCTCCTTCCCGGTGAAAAGCTTTTACCCAGGTCCTCCAGAGCCCAGGGCAGGGGTCAGTTTAGGGGCCGGGTTCCCCACACGTCTCAACTCCTTTCTCTGCCTGTGGTATGGGACCTTGGGAGTCACACCGTGGTTGATGATGTTTGCTACCAGGCACACTTCTGAAGCCTCTTTGTCTTCCTCACCAAGAGCCCCAGGTCCTTTTCTGAAGAGCTACTCTCTCACCGGTCAGCCCCCAGCCCACCTTTGGGCATGGGGCTGTTGGGGTTATTCCACCCCAGGCGCACGACCGTGCCCATTCCTTGGCTGAATTTCAGGAGACTTCTGCCAGGCCTAATCCGCAATGTGTTGAGGTCCCCAGGAATAGCAACCTGGCTCTCCAGAGTCTTGAGCAGTAAATAACAGAGACCAGAGCTCTCGAGTCACTGATGGACGGGCACTGAGGGAACCTTCCAAGTGCAGCCTTGCAGAGGGTCAAGCCCTACTCTGCAGCTGATCACAAGGAGACAAAATTATCCAGGGTCTCCTGGGAAGAGCAAACTCCTTGTGGGCTATTAGAGGGAGGTTTGGGGAGACTCTGTAGAACTTGTTCGGGGATGTTTGATGGGGTTTGTGGGAATACGGATAGCTTCTGCTGGGATGTTCAGGCGAAGGGCCAAAGGCAGGGAAAGGAGGAGATCAAAGTGAATCAAGAAGAGCAAGAATGGGAAAATGGAGAGGAGGGGCAAAGAAAGGGAGCAGGCCATGTCAACAAGCTGCCGGTTGGTATGCTTGTCTGCCTGATGCAAGGGTATGTGGAATCTGAGAGCATCCGCTTTATTAAGGTTATCTGCTCATAGACCTTTTCAGTGCAAAAAAGATAATAAGCAAAGGGGGAAGCACTTAAAACCCCCAGAGACACAAACCTGATAGACAAGGGATAACAGAGACAATGACCAAAAGTCCCCAGTCACTAATCAATGGGCCATGAAGAAACTACAGGCACAGCTTTGGAGAGGGCCAAGCTGGACTTCGTAATGGATAAGAAGGGGGAAAACAAGACATGAAGATTTTGGATATTCAAGGGGCACTGGTTAGACTATGCAAAATTTTCTAAAGAATATGTAGGGAAGGGGATTGGGGGGGAAAAGGATCTAAGACAACATCTTCTCTGAACTGACTTGTTGACCATTGGCAGAAAAGGGAGCCAGGTGGATTCACTGGGCTTATTTCAGTGTCTCCCTCGGAAGGAGATGGATCTCTTCCAGTTTCCCCCGTGTCTCTCTGCTGGTGGCAAAGTGAGCCTAGACCACCATCTGAGATGTTCGATATCTGGTGTGATGTGACAACGCTCCCACCCTCTGGAGGATCACATCACTGCAATTGCAGCCCACTGGAGAGGATCTGAAAAACCCTCTAAGTAACTGGATGTGTCTAGGGAGTCCCTAGGCACCAGTGTACAACCATTCTTTGACATGTTTGTTGTGGTTCAAACTTTGAAATAGTGCTCATGTCTGCTTGGCTTGCACTCCTGTCACTTTAATTCCTTTTAGATCTTGGATCGTGCATGTGTGATACATCCTCTGGGGGATAACACAGGCCTGGAATGGAAAGGACTGAGTGAGTCAAGAGAGGTGTACGGATGCTATGGCCCACAGCATGTATGATCAGTACAAGGAAGCGCTTTGTGCAGTCGATGTCCTCAGGACTTGGTCATAGTCAGGTGCTATGCACTAGGCCTGTTTGGTTCCACACGTACCCCACAGAGCATTTTAATTTGACCTAAATCCCCACACTTCTGTAAGAAAGACAGGTGAAGAATTGGCATTTCTAGGACATGAATCCCCTTGTTTTCTGAGAAATGATGAAACCATTCAGAGACAGGTCCAACATATGTGTGTGTGACACTCACCCATATAGGCCAACAGGAGAGCCTCAGAAAACACTTCTGACAAATGTTTTCAGCAGTGTTTCCTGCTGGAGCAAATTTTCAGAGATGCAGGTGCAGTGCCCTAGTGATAACAGTATCCATCTGCACAGCATTCAGGGGCTGATACAGGACTGAAGGGATACATAAGGGATACATAACTGAAATGAAACTGAAAAAGCAAAACTGCTGCTAGAAATGACTCTTTGGAGAGAGTTGCATGACATGCATCTGATTTTGCAGGCACCAACACTGGTATATTACTGCTCTGTAATAATGTGGTAAATGTAGCTCTCAATGAGACTCCAGCAGCCTCCCACCATGCACGGACATGTGGAATATAAATGATACTTGGCGCTGTCCTCCGGGCTTCCTGGATGCTGGTGTGTCCCGATCCAATATCGGGGGGGGGGGGTTCGTTATGATCCCAAGGACGAGATTAAGACGCTAAAACCGGTCAAATATCGTACAACCTTTTAACTTTATTTTCCACGGAGTGGGGAGAAAAGGTGGGGGGAGAAGGCAAAGGGGAGGAGAGAGAGAAAGAGAGAGAGAGAAAGGGGGGAGAGAGAAAGAGATATCACCACCCGTGGATCCAGCGGCGTCCCGTTGGTCCTCTTCACCCTGGGTGTAAATTTTAGCGATGCGCGTGCAGTAATTACAACTCGAGCAGGGTCCAACCCTAGGTTCCCGCTGAAAAGTTTGGAATGACACGCGTGCAGTAGTTACAGCTCGAGTTGGGTGCCTCCGAAGAGGGACCCTGAACAAAGAAATCCCTGGGCAATTATAGCTTTTTCAAATTAAGTTTCCCACCCCTCACGCGGTAGTTCAGACCAATAGTAATTTTTGGGTCTGGGGTCTCCTGCTCCCTATTGGGTCTCATCGTTGTTCCCAGGCAGGCTGCTTTTCTCCCTTATCTTTACTGTTGCGGTTTCTGCTGACAAATGTGTTGATTCCTCGGGTTCTGCCCTTCTTTCTCAGGGCCCTGACAAATAGGTGTTGTTCCAGCAATTAGCACTGCCCCAGCAGTGACAGTAGGTGTTATCTTCCCAGGTCCTGACGAGGAGGATATAATCCAGACCCCCCTAATTAACACTGTTTCAGCAGTGAGGGGAGGCTTTGTTTCCCAGGGTCCTGGCGCCCAAGCAGGCCTTATTTCAAAGCCTTGACATCCTCCCTCCTGGAGTGTGAAGCATAGGAATGCAAACTGCTTGTAACTCCCTTATCTTTCCAGTCTGCACCAGCTCTGGGGCCCTTTCTCACTGAACTAGGGAGTGCGGCTAAGCAAGTTTTATAAAAGTTGTGTTAAGCAGCAGTAATTTGCAGTCCAGGTCCCAAAGTCTCTGTCCAATCGTGGTCCGGTTCAGCGCAGGCTCGGTGTGTCCCGAATGGTCGCAGGGAGACCATTTCAGGGGTCGCAGCAGCTCAGTCCTGTTTCCGCTGGGAACAGATGGCTTGTTTGGGGTTATGGTTTGCTTGCACCTTATGTACCAAGAAATGTTTAAGGCAAAAGTTCACTCATCTGTCCGCCACATGGTGAAAAGGAAATTTGGATGAGAATATTGGACCATGCAAAATAAGCTGCTAGAGAACTCCTAACTGTGTAGCTGTGCATGCTAACACATGTCAACACGTGCAGACACAATGTAAGCCGATAACTACGCATCGACCAAATAGTATGTAGAGACAAGGTGTCAGACAAGCCAACCAAGACAAAGCAATTCTTTTGTAATATGGTACAATTTCTACTCAGATTAAACTCTAGACATAACTACGCAGACAGAAAGTGACCTTAACTTCTGCCTGACTTCAGAGCTCCTCAGATGTAAAGTCACTCCTAAGCAGCCTCCCAGCTTGAAGCATGTGGGAGTGTGCTTGAGAAAAGAAGATGAGCCCTTCAGCAAGGTGTACGAGCCTGGGGAAGCTGCTACAGCCCTGGCACTGCAGAGTTCTCAGCTCAGGGTGGGCTTGTGTCCAAGTCAGTCTGGAGCACAAACCGCACAGCAGAAGCAGAAAAGGTGAGGGCAGGCACTGTCCAAGAAACTTGGTCAGGAATCATAATTTCAAAGTTCCTTTTGTACGAGGCAAGCAAACTTCCACCTGTGTGAAGAGCTACCCAGCGCACAGCCTGCTGTCTTATTTCGAGAGGCTCTTTGGAGCAGGTTACTTGCTCAGGAAGATCACAAGCCACTGCCTACAGATGGTATCTCAAGCACCTAAGCAGACAAGCATCTACCTGCTGAGCAGAGCAGCAAGCATCCTTTCACAGGATGAATTTGCCCGTGTGTCTGATAAGATCACAAAAGCACAGAGGGCTGAGGTTGGAAGGAACCTCTGGAGATCATCTAGTCCAACCCTCCTGCTCAAGCAGGGTCACCCAGCACATTGCCCAGGACCCTGTCCAGATGGCTTTTGAATATCTCCAAGGATAGAGGCTCCACAGCCTCTCTGGGCAACCTGTCCCAGTGCTCTGTCACCCTCACAGTAGAGAAGTTTTTCCTCATGTTCAGACAGAACTTCCTGTGTTGTAGTTTGTGCTTGTTGCCTCTCCTCCTATTCCTGGGCACCACTGAAAAAGAGTCTGGCCCCATCCTCTTTACGCCTTCCCTTCAGCTACTTACACACGTTGATAAGCTCCCGTCTCAGTGTTCTCTTCTCCAGGCTGAAGAGTCCCAGCTCTCTCAGCCTCTCCTCATAGGCGAGATGCTCCAGTGCCTTCATCATCTTAGTAGCCCTTTGCTGCACTCGCTCCAGCAGCTCCATGTCTCTCTTCTCCTGGGGAGCCCAGACCTGGACACAGCACTCCAGAGGTGGCCTCACCTGGGCTGAGGAGAGGGGGAGGATCACCTCCCTCGACCTGATGGCAATGCTCTTCCTAATGGAGTGCAGGATGCCACTGGCCGCCTTTGCCACAAGAGCACACTGCTGGCTCATGGTCAACTTGTTGTCCCCCAGGACTCCCCAGTCCTTCTCCACAGAGCTGCTTTCCAGCAGGTCAGCCCCCAGCCTGTCCTGGCGCATGGGGTTATGCCTCCCTAGGTGCAGGACTCTGCACTTCCCTTGATTGAACTTCAGGAGCTTCCCCTCTGCCCCTCTCTCCAGGCTGTTGAGGTCCCTCTGAATGGCAGCACAGCCCTCTGGCGTATCAGCCACTCCTCCCGGGTTTCTATCATCAGCAAACTTGCCGAGGGTGCACTCTGTCCCTTCATCTAGGTCACTGATGAAGAAGTTGAACCCTACTGGACCCCCTGTTGACCCCTGGGGACACTGCTAGTTACAGGCCTCCAACTAGACTTTGTGCCCCTTGTCACAGCCCTCTGAGCTCTGCCCTTCAGCCAGTTCTTAATCAACCTCGCTGTCTGCTCATCTAGACCGTGCTTCATCTGCTTGCCTCTGAGGATGTTATGGGAGATAGCGTCAAAAGCCTCACTGAACTCAAGGTAGACAACATGCACTGCTCTCCCCTCATCTACCCAGCTAGTCACCCCATCATAGGAGGCTATCAGGTTGGTTAAGCATGATTTCCTCTTGGTGAATCTATGCTGGCTACTCCTGATCACCTTCTTATCCTTCACGTGCATGGAGATGGCATCCAGGAGGAGCTGCTCCATCACCTTTCCAGGGACGGAGGTGAGGCCGACTGGCCTGCAGTTCCCCGGGTCCTTCTTGCCCTTTTGGAAGACTGGAGGGACATTTGCTTTCTTCCAGTGCTCAGGCACCTCTCCTGACCACCATGACCTTTCCAAGATGATTTACAGCTGCTTCGCAAGGACATTGGCCAGCTCCCTCAGCACTTGTGGGTGCATGTCCTCAGGGCCCGTGGACATGTGCGTGTTCAATTGGCTTAAATGATCTCTAACCCCATCCTCCTTGACCAAGAGAAAGTCTTCCTGTTTCCAGACTCCCCCTCTGCTCTCCAAGGTCTGGGCTTCCTGAGGGCTGGTCTTCCCAGCAAAGACCGAAGCAAGGACGGCAGTCAGTACCGCGGCCTTTTCTGTATTCTTGGTCCTGACGGCCCCTTCCCCCTTCAGCAGCAGGCCCACGTTTCCCCTCCTTTTCCTTTTGCTCCTGATGGATCTAAAGAAGCCCTTCTTGTTGTCCTTGACATCCCTCACCAGATTAAACTCCCCAGCTCTGTGACCCACATGGAACTACCGCTTAGGTGGCCACGGCTGCTGGGCCTGGTGCCAGCCCCAGAGGACGCCGGTGTCCCTGCCCTGGCTGTGGCCAAACCTCTGCGGTGCCCACAGCAGCTGGAAGAGGGAGCAGGCAGCCAGACTGTCCACGTCACTTCTGCAGGAGGTGGTGGCTCTGGAGCTGGTAGCACAGACAAGCTCTGGGTGGGGATGAGGGTGGGGGTCTGAGCCCCCAAAGCCCAGCAGTCTTGCCCTCACCAATGCACGTCCCTGTGGGCTGGTGTCGAGGTGGCCGTGTCTAGACAGCCCTGGGTGGGGCTGAGGCCTCTGCAACCCCCGGGTCCCCCTCGGGCTCCAGCAGCCCCACAGCGGTGCTGCCAGAGAGGAGCAGTGAGGTCAGAGAAGAGCAGCCGTGTCACAGCAGCCTGGGGCAGGGCAAGGCGGGGCGGGGTGGGGCGACCTCACAGTGGGGCAGAGCAGCATCCTTGGCATTCGGGACACCGAGCTGCCTGCGGCCCCTGGGAGCAGGGCTCTCTCGGGCTGAGGGGGTGAAGCGCCTTTGGCCCAGAGGAGCTGCCGGCCCCTCGGCCTGCAGTGCATGCCTGTGCCCATGGAGCTGGAGGACTTGCAGCTCTGCTTGCGGCGGCACCAGGATGAACGCCGGGACCTGCTGGAGAAGCTGCTGGAGCAGGAGCAGGCTTGTGGCGTCCTGCGAGCAGCTAGCAGCGCGTTGGAAGAAGGGATGGATGGGTGGGCATGGCTCCATCCTGCTCGGGGCTGAGACTCGGGTCCCGGAGGCTGTCTGCAGCCCCTGCACGCCTTGGCCCTCGATGGGGGCCCTGCGGGGCTGGGTGGAGGTGGGGGGCGGGCCCTGCCACCTGTCCCGGAGGGCTCTGGGTGCTACCCGCCTGCCTGGGAGCCTGATCTCTGCCCTGGGGGTCTGCACTCAGCAGCCTCCCCTCTCCTCAACCCTGCAGGCTGCAGCGCTCCTGGGAGGGGGCTGAGGAGCCCGACGTGGGGCTGAGGGAAGAGCTCAGCACCCTCTTGAGCTGCCTGAAGGAGAGCGAGCAGGAGACAGCTGCAATGCAGGAGCAGCTCCGGGGCTTGGTAGGTGCTGGGGATGCCCGGGCGTGTGCACGGGGGGCTCCAAGGCCTGCTCCCCAGCACTGTCCCCATCCCTGCAGGAGCAGGAGAAAGAGGAGCTTCGCACCACCCTGCAGGAACTCACCACCGAGGTACCGAGAGCCCCGTGCCAACACCCCCTTGGACACCCCTCTGGCTGCCCCACGACCCCCTTGCACTTGGCCCTCACCCCCGGTTCATCTCCACAGCACTTCGCCTTGGCAGCGCAGCATGCCCAGAGCTCCCAGCAGCTGGAGAGGACCAAAGAAGTCCTCCCGCAGCTCCAGGTGAGGCAGATGCTCCGCTGTCCAGCTGGCTCCCCCAGGCCTGCCCCTCTGGTGCCTCTGACAGGCACCGGGACAGAGGGGCAGAGATGGGCATGTTGCGGTACCCACGGGGTGGCTGGGGTGGCAGGGGGACCCTGATGTGGGTCTGCAGGCTCCCCAGAAGAGCTGTGGGGGAACAAGGTGGTTTGGGTAATGCTGCCGGCTGTCCGGAGACCTGTGTGACAGGGACCCTGAGAGGGGTGGGGGGACTGCGTGGTTTGGGGACGCCCAGTCTCAGCCAGGGCCCTGGGCCTAGAGCCCACACTGGTCCCTGGGGGTCCTCCAGCTCCCCCCACCGAGATGCTCCCACTGCCTCTTCTCTCCCAGGCAGAGCTGACGGAGGTGAAGGCCGAGGGAGACGCGGCCCGGAAGGAGCTCCACCAGGTCTGTAACCCCCGTGAAAACACCGCTTAGGTGGGCAGAGCTGCTGGGTGTGGTGCCAGCCCCCAAGGACGCCTGTGTCCCTGCCTCCCTGGCCCCGGCTGGCCTCGCAGCGCCCTGCAGACTGACTGGGCATCGCCAGTCCCACCTGGGCTCTTTGCAACGTGGCCTGGTTGCTTTGCAGGAGAAGCAGTCAGCAGCCAAGCTGGCAGAGGCCCTGCGGGAGCAGGCTGAGATCGAGAAGGTACTAGGCGTAGGAAGCAAGGCGGGACGAGGTCTTTGTGTGGGGAAAGCCCCCTCACGGTGGGCTTGGCGTGGACTACTGAGCAGGGCCCTTCCTTCGTCCAGGTGCTGAGGAAAGAACGCGAGTGCCTCCGGGAGAGACGCGAGGGCCTCCAAGGGCAGACAGTGGGGTGAGTGGGGACAGGCCCCCGCGCCCAACCTGTGGGGTGGGGCTCTGTGCAGCTCCCAGGTCTCTGTGTCCCCAGTCCCAGCTTGGGAAGGGCTGTGCCAATCCCGGACAACAGAGCCCCTGATCTCATCCTCCTCCGATGACATCTAAGGTGCTCCCAACCCTGCTAGAATGCCTCTGGAGCACTCCCAACAGCCTCTGCGTGGCTTCAGACCTTCCCTGAACAGCGGTCGACCACTCACGCAAGCTCTAAAATCCTCTGCTGAGTGCTGAACAGCTCTGGACAGCCCTAAGGGGCTCTGCAACAGCTTTCAGCCTCCCTTCGAGTCCTCCAAACCTTCTCGGAAGGGCCCAGTGCCTTTTCCAAAGTACCTGATGGAAAGAAAACCAAACAACCCGCACACTGGTTGGCTCTTTGAAGCAGCTCTGAACAGCTCTGAAGAGCTCCAAGCCTGTCCTAAATGCCCTCCGAGCCTGACGTGGGAAGGGAGTGGAGGGAAGGGTGTTTTTGATGCCAGGAGCCTGGGGTGCCTTGCTTCAGCCCCAGCAGAGCCTGTCCAGCACCCCGGGTCCCTGTTGCCCATCTGGTGGTCCCAGTGCCGGCCGAGCTCGCTCCTCACGCCCCAACTGCCTGTGGTGCCCACAACAGGGGGAAGACGGAGCAGGCGGCCAGGCTGTCCACGTCACTTATGCGGGAGATGGTGGCTGTGAAGCTGGTAGGACGGACAAGCCCGACGTGGGCCTTGGGGAAGAAAGGGTGTGCAGGGCACCCGTTGGCTTTGGAGGCACTGGTCTCAGTGGGGATGAGGGTGGGGGTCTGAGCCCCCAAGGCCCAGCAGTCTTGCCCACACCGACACGTGTCCTGCTGTGCCTTGACCTGCAGGAGGAGCAGCTGGTGGCAAAGAGGCAGGGCATCACTTTTTGGCTGCAGTGAGTTGCCGCGTGGGGCTCGGCGTGCCAGGGCTCGTGTGCGGGCGGTGGGATGCCCAGGCTGGCGGTCCCAAGGCATCCATCAGCTTCTCCCTTCTCAACACGGACACAGCTCAGGATCCCTTCTCCCGGGGTTGCGGAGGTGGTGGTTGTTTCTGGGCTCAGTAGGGAGATGAAGAGCAGAGCCGAGATGCTTGGGCCCTTAAGCTGAGGCCCAGGAACGGGGCAGGGGGGTGGTGTGCCCAGCATGATGCAGGGTGCCAGTTGCTGGCCTGGTGGCATCTGCAGGTGATGTCTGGAAACAGATGAGACAGATTTCTCCCCTCCGCTGTCTTAACCCTCTCCTGGCCTGCAGGAAGCTGTTTGTGCTCCTCGCCTGCCTGCAGCTCGTGTTGCTCTGCCTGGTCCTGCTCACGAGGGACAGCATCAGCCGGGACCTGCCCTGCAGGCTGGCGTCCACCTTTGGGAGCTGCCCAGCGTGGCCACCACCCTTCTGATACCCCTGGCCTTGCACTGCGTGGGGTGGAGAGTGACAGGGACACTGGGCGCCATGCAGACCGGCAAATGTCCAACCCTGCAGCACCACCCTTCTCCCGGGGCACCGCTGCACACATCTGGAATGGCATGTGCAGGCACACTGCACGTCCAGCTGTGACTCCACCTCGCTGTGGAGGACGTTTGTCTGCCAAATACTTGCCACCGAGCTCACCCTGCCTTTAACAATAAAAAGCACAGCTGAGAACCCTGACTCCTCCCTCTGTGATTTTTCCTTGGAAAGAGACTGACTTGGTCATGGAATTTCAGCTGCCTGATGTAGGACTGACGGGGGGTGCCAGGGGGATGCTATGCTTGTCCAAACTCCTGTTTTCAACTGTAGCTTAAAAGCTGCCATTCCATCTTAACATGTCTGGCGATGGATTGAGCTGCCTCTAGCAAAGACTTACGCTGGCCGGGAAACACTGTAACACCCTGCTCTGCTCTTACTGGGAAACCAAATGTCAGCTGGAGTTAACTGGAAGTGGGCTGAACCAGCGATGTTTTGTGCAGTGACTTCCAGCTCTTCTTGTCCTATGCATTAATCCACCTCAAACACTCCATGCTTCAGAGCTTTTCCAAAAGGAAGGTATTCATCCACAACTTCCAGCTTTGAAACCAGACTTCAGAAAGGAGATGATGCCTCATAAATGCAGTGTGTAAAGTTGAGTACACTGTTTTTTGCTGCAAAGAAAAAAGTGGAAAGGTGAAACCTGTCAATAATTCCGTATCCTGAACCACACGGAAAGGGCAGAGGCCCTCAGGGCCTTCTTTGCCTGAGGTTTTCCTGGTCCACTTTTCCCTTCGGAGGCATAGAGAGAGTGGAGGGGGGTGAGAGTGTGTGCTATCTCCTGTCCTAGTCATCCCCCACCCCCCACACCCATTAACTGTCGGTGGGATTTCAGCAAAAAGAGGTTCAGAGAGAGAGGGACTGAGGGAGGAGTTAGTGATGGGAGGAAGAGAGAAATGGCCGCAAGGGGCTGGGTGAGCCTGGGGCCAGAGGGGAGCGTTTGGAGGAAACACTGCTGTGGCGGACAGATGAATGAATTTTTTGCCTTAAACATTTCTTGGTGCATGGGGTGCAGGCAGGCCATAACCCCGAACAAGCCATCTGTCCCTGGCGGAAACAGGACTGGGCTGCTGCGACCCCTGAGATGGTCTCCCTGCGACCACCCGGAACACACCGAGCCTGCACTGAACGAGACCACAGTCGGGCAGAGACTTTGGGATCCGTTTTTAGCACAACTTCTATAAAACTTGCTTGGCATGAGTGGCTAAATTTGCTGAAGCCTTAGGCCGCACTCCCTAGTTCGGTAAGAAAGGGCCCCAGAGCTGGTGCAGGCGGGAATGATAAGGGAGTTACCAGCAATTTGCATTCCTGTGCACTGCTGAAACAGTGCTAATTGCTGGAGTTACCACCTCTTTGTCAAGACCTTGAGAGATGATGGTGGGACCCAAGGAAGGAAGACACACCTGTCGGCAGAAACTGCAACAGAAAAGATAAGGGAGAAAAGAAACAGCCTGCCTAGGAACAACGATGAGATCCAATAAGGAGCAGGAGACCCCAGACTCAAAAATTACTATTGGTCTGAACTACCACGTGGGGGGGTGGGAAACTTAATTTGAAAAAGCTATAATTGCCCAGGGATCTCTTTGTTCAGGGTCCCTCTTTGGAGGTACCCAACTCGAGCTGTAACCACTGCACGCGTGTCATTCCGAGCTAACCTAGGGTCGGACCCAACTCGAGTTGTAATTACTGCACGCGCACCACCAAAACTTACCCCCAGGGTGAAGAGGACCCACCTACCACCAGACGGGAGCCCCCCCACTGCCGAGACTCCCAAAGGAAGAGGACCAACAGGACGCCGCTGGATCCACGGGTGGTGATATCTTTCTCTCTCTCTCTCTCTCTCTCTCTCTCTCTTTCCCCCTCTCTTTTGTTGAATGTTAGTAAGATCTGTTTTTGTCTAGCTAGTTGCAGTATTCGCCATTGAATTATCCTATTTGACCACATGCCTTATCTTTGTGTTAATAAATCTTAAAACTGGTTGGCTGGTGTCGTTTCACCTTAATTCAGTCCAAGGGCATCACGAACTTGGTCGTTTGGACCCAAGGGGAGGGAGGTCGTCCTGAACGACTCCTTTCGGGCCGCGACAACTGCTGTGGGAGCTACGGACGGCACTGAAGAGCGAGGCTGTGGGGCAGCAGAGATGCCAGGAGGAGCAGAGGCCAGGATCACCTCCTCTCTGTTTCCAGGTGTGAGTCCTAAAGGGGCCTGAGGGGATGCCTCTGAAGGGACGGCGTGAGGGGGACCATCTCCACAGGGACACTGTGCTCATCCGGGGCATGTCGGTAGTACCTTAACAGAGCAGTAGCGCTGTGTTGGAGGGTCAGCTCTGGGCTAGCGTGAGGCCAAGGGCTGCATGATCACATCAGGGGTCACGTCTTTTGCCTTGGTGTCCTTGTACACTGTTTCTGTGTAGGTCTGCATTGCACAGCTTCCTTGTTTTGGTTTCTTGGCCTGTGCATAATGTTATCTTCTGGCAAGACGGGTCTACCCCTGGTACTGAGCAAGGGGCAAATCTCTGCAGGAATCTCAGTAGCAAATATCAAATTCCATCTTGACCTCGCAGCTGTGAGCCACATGGGTGGATGTGTGGCTTGTACCCTAATCATGTGCCTTACGTCACAGCTAAGTCTCTCTGGTGCTAGTGAGACAGACAATTTCTTGTGTGAACTCATGCCCATCATTAATCACTCCTGTGATGATCCTACAGTGATCCTGCTGCTGACTTCCTTGATCTCTTTTATAGAAGCTCTTTTCCCATTTCTACTGAGCCTGGCCTCTTCTGTCTGCATCATCACCACCATCCTGAGAATCCCTTGCAATGCGGGGAGACAAAAAGCCTTTCGCACTTGCTCAGCTCATCTGACCAGATACCAGCAGAATGAGAAAGGGGAAGAAAATAGTCTCTATTACACAACTTCCCCACTTCTTTCCTTTGGGCAAGACATCGACAGCAGTAGCTACAGCACGGCAGGACCCAGAAACTCCTTGGCAGAGAAGCTCTTCACCTCTGCAGAAAAGGCAGCTCCCAACAGAGGAGGTTGCTGCAGGGGCTGAGCAGGCTGGAAGGGAGGGGAAAGTCCTCTCCTGCACTGACCCATTAGCAAGAAGATTGTGGGGAGGAGGAAAGAGCTGTGGGAAAAGGCTTTGCTAATGCCCTGCAGGAAGCACAGCCACCTCCCAGGCGGCATCAGCGCACAGCCAGCAGGTCGAGGGCAGTGGGGCTGCCCCTCTGCTCTGCACTGGTGAGACCATGCCGGGAGGGCTGGCCCCCAGCAGGGGCTTCCCAGGGCTCTGGGACAGGCAGGGACACCCGGGAGCGACTGCAGCAGAGGTGCCCAGCACAGGACGGGGCTGGAGCCCATGGCCCACGCTGGGCAGGCTGCAGGCACTTCCCTGGCACAGGAGCAGCCGTTCCCTCGGCCAGGCAAGATGGTCCGTGGGAAGGGTCTCCAGGAGAGCAGCCCCCAGCACCACAGCCCCTTCCCCAAGGAGGCACCCTTCAGCCCCCAGCACCCCACCATGCAGTAGAGCCAGGCAGGGCCCCTGCGGGTGGGGACCGAGCCAGGCATGCTGTCACCACGGCCTCCTCGTGTCAGCAGTGACCTCAGCGCCGCTGTTCCAGAGCCATTAAGAGGCCGGTGGTGGGAGAGGGCCCAGGATTGAGCTCTCCGCTCCTGCCTGCCAGCAGAGCTCCAGCCATGAACCAGGTGAAGCGGCTGTGGGAGCGGAGAAAGGCAGGCACAACCATCTGGGACCAACACACCACCCTTTTCCAGACCAGTGCAGCCACCCCAGAGCCCCTGGAGCTGGACCCCCCTGAGGAGGAGGAGGAGCCCATGGAGCTGGACCCCCCTGAGGAGGAGGAGGAGGAGCCCCTGGAGCTGGACCCCCCTGAGGAGGAGGAGGAGCCCATGGAGGGGGACCCCCCTGAGAGGCAGCCCATCCCGTACCCGGTTGCCCTCCCCCAGGGGCCAAAGAGGAGGAGGAGGAGGAGGCACTAGCCTGGCAGGAGGCCCCCTGCTCCCCATCAGCTGGGGCATGGCCCCCCAGCAAGACCAGGCTGCTGCTGGCACCTGGCCAGGGAGAGCTGAGCCAAAGGTTCCAGGGGAAGCCAAGGATCGCCGGGCTGCTCATTGCCTCCTGGCCTGCACCTGGCTGCCAGGCAGTACGATCTTCCCAGCAGGGACAGGGCCAAGTATTGTATTTTTTAATGTGGTCTGCTGGTGATGGGTGACACCCATCCCGACGCCTCACCAGAAAGGCCCCCGGGTCTCCGGCCAGGCTCGGAAAATCACTGCCCGCGGGGCAGCGGGACATGATGGAGGGAGGAGCAGCCTGGGATGGTGCAGAACTTGGTACGGGATGTTCAGGGGAGGAACCAAGGGCAGAGAGAGGGAGGCATCAGGGTGGTTTGGGGAGGAATAGGTGGCTAAAAGGAAAAGTGGCTAAAAGGGGCCAGTCGCATGTGGACAGGCAGCTGGTTACACACTGGTCTTTCCCCGCCCTGCCCCTGACAGCGCAGCCCGGCCTGTCTCCTCATCCAGCCCCGCTCCTGACTGTGCTCCTGGCCCAGGGGCTCCCCAGCCCGCGTGCACGGGGCGTGCGGAGGAGGTCTAAGGGCAGCAGCAGGAGCCGCACCACAAGCCACGGGGATTTGGGGATCCCGCTCCCGAGGAGCCCCCGGGGGGGAAGACCAGGCACATGAAGAGCCTCAGCTCTGCCCTGAAGAGCCGGGTCAGCGCCAGAGCTGCTGGGAGGAGCCGGGTCCGGCCTGTGGCGCCCAGCGAGGGCCCTCGGCCGCCCCTTCCTGCCGGCAGCTGCCAGGCGCAGGGCCTGGGCGTGAGCCCCGCTCCCCCGAGCCCCCAGACCGCCAGGGCAGCGGGTCTGGGGGCCGCAGAGGGCCCGGCTCCCCGACGCTCCCAGCTCCACACACCGCCCCACCACGGCTGCCCCAGCCAGGCCCAACCACCCCAGGGCGGGGACACCTCCCCCAAGGCCAGGGGCAGCCCCGCCCAGCGTTGCCTGGCAACGGTGCTGGCTGCAGGTCACGTGGTCTCCTCCTGCCCCTCCCCCAGGTGCTGCCTAGCAACAGCAGCCCTTGGGCCCCCAGGGCTGCCCTGGCCTCCTCTGCTCCTCCCCTCCCTCCTTCCCTTCTCTTCCTCCTTCCCTTTTCCTTCCCTCCCTCTGTTTTCCAAAAAGCGGATTCACTGCCCGGTGTGCAATAAGCCAATAATTACACACTCAGGAGAGACATTTGCTTATTTCTTTCCTGGGTGCTCGGTGGTTTCCCACAAATCCAGCATACCCTGGCCTGCTTTCCAAGTAGCATTTATGCAAACAAATTGCAAGGGTTGCAACTTCCCCTTTTACACTGATTGCTTAGTGATTTACATACAATTATATTGCTTATGCACCATTTTACTACTGTGCATGCTCAGGGAAGGGGTCCTCGCCCAGGCACGGGTCTTTTTGAGCTTTGGGCATGATTTTTTGTATTCTAATGAGGACAGTTCAGTTAGGGATACATGGACATTGAATTCTTTCGCCAAAGTGTCAATATTAACATAGAAAATAAGACATTTTGATTTAATGTTTCTTCATGGCTTTAGCAGTTCTAGGATGTCCTTCATTAAAGAAGGCTTCTTCTCAGAAAACAGAGGAGGGTGGCCACTGCCTTCTCACCAGGGAGAGTCACTGAAGCGCGGTCGGGGCTGATGGTCTCGATCCAGCTGCCTTCCATCTCGCTTGCCCCCTTGCCCTTGGCTCTCCTGTCCATCCAGGGACAAAGGACGCTCTTGGCGTCTCGTCACCCAAAACTCTCCAAGGTGCCCCTCTCCTCTGCCTGTCGGCGAGGGGCCCCAACGTGGCCCTGCTGCCTCTTGTCCCCGCTCCTGGTTGTGGAGCGGCTCCGCAGGGCAGCGGTGGGGAGCGCGTGAGCAGTGCCCAGCAGCTCCGGGGCCTCGCAGGGAAGTGAGGGCTCTGCCATGGCACCAGGCAGACCTGTCTGTGATGCGGCAGCACGTGCCACTGTGACCTCAGCAGGTGTCATCTGGGGCTCAGTAGATCATCGCCATGGAGATGACAGAGGCAGGGAGGCAGCAGAGCCATTTCCCCTCCTGTCCTGCAAAGCAGTCCCCTCCCTTCCCCCCAGTTCTGTCCCAGAACTCTCTGAGAAATCCTTGAGGAACGTCTGCAGACGGTGCCAAAGGCAGTGACCTCTCTCCAAGGGGGCCCTGGAGAAGTCACTTCTGCAGCCCCGCACCCACAGGTCTCTGCCCTGGGCAGAGCTGTGCGGGCAGCTGGGACTTGGGGGTTGCTTTGGGGTTTGGCGTTTTTCAAAGACAGTCTGCAAGTGCTGTGGGATGAAAGAGCACAAAGCATGGCCACACGCTGAGATGCTTTGGTGAGCCTCACTCAGGGCTGGTTTCTCCTGTGGGTCACTGTTTGGAGAAGGAGGATGTGAGAGAGTGTGGGACAGGAGGCAGCCTTCCTCCCTGAGGCACCACAGCAGGCTCTTTGCTTTTCCAAGTCCTCAGCAAGGTTTCTCCATCGACGCTGCTTAAGATAGACGTGATAGGCCTGAGAAGAGCAAACGTGCCCTTAAGAGCCGTCATGTGGAGGGCTTTGTGTGGGAGCCTGGTGTCTGGCAGGGTCCATAGCCATGGGCCAGACCAGGTATCAAATCTGGGGAAGTTTCTGCCTTTCCCAGGACTTTTGTCCAGCTTTTCTTCTGGGCACACTAGTACTGAGTCAAGGGGGATACGAATGCCCCTTCTCTTGGTAGCCACACTCCTCCTAATGCAACCCCGAAGGCATCTGAACTCACTCAGAGCGAGCACAATCCACTGGTTCATGTGACAACACACACACCCTTCTCCTCAGGCCACTCCTGAGGCAGTCAGGTCCCAGCCTGTCCTGGTGCACAGGGTTCTTCTTTCCCATGTGCAGGAGTTGCCACTTGTCTTGGTAAAACTTCATGAGGTTCCTGTTGGCTGAATCCCCAAGTTTCTGAGGGTCCCCCGCACTGAAGCTCATTGTGTCAGCTCTTAATGTGTGTGTGTAGATGGTGCATGCTGACTTGTGGTGCCTCTGGCAAGGTAACAGGAGGAATTGCAGATTCAAGTACGAAAAGAGGAGGTCCTGGTTTCATGGAATTGCTGACCTAGGTAGGAATGACCCTGGCAGCCATCTCAGAAATGGCAGCTGAGGGTACAAAGCAAGCACAACCAGGGCCTTGGAGGAAAGGGTAACCAGAGGGGGGCTGCTTGTATGGACAGGCATGAGGATATTAAGAGGGTTGAACATGGAAGGGGTAAAGGAGAGAAAACCCAACGAAAGGTGAAGCAAAGGGGTGATCAGGGCTGTTCAGGGGTACCTGCCAAGCAGCCCTGCATCTGGACATCTCTGAGTGCAGCTGGACAGGAAAGCTAGTTGATCTGCTCATACTTGTGCCTGAGTTGCTTCCCTGGTCAAGGAGACCTGAGGACTTTCCCTAACATCAACAAGAGTAGAGCAGGAGGAATCTTTCCAGGTGGATGGGACCTGAGGCAGCCTCTAGCCCAACCTTGTGCTCACGGCAGGATGAGCTTTGGAGTCGGAGCAGGTTGCTGAGGGCTTGATCCAGGCTGGAAAACCTCCAAGGCTGCAGATAGCAGAGCTTCTCTGGGCAACATGTTCCAGTGCTTGCCTGTCTTCTCCGTAAAAAACTTTTTGCTTCTCTCCAGCGTGTTCCTCTCTGGTTTTGACCTATGGCTGTGGTCTCTCCTCCTCCAGCATGCACCATTCTGAAGAGCCTGGCTTTGTCTTCTCGAGGATCTCTTTGTACAGGAGGTCCCTTGTCCTGAGGGGCTAAAAACTGGGTGCAGTATTGTACATGTTGTCCAAGAAGTGTGGAGGAGAAGCGTCTGATCACTTCCCTTGACCTCCTGGCCGTGCTCCTATTCATATGGCCCAAGGTGCTGTTGGCCGCCTTTGCTGCCCGGTCACACGGCTATCTCGTATTTTGCCTTCTCTCTGCCAAAATCTTCATGTCCTTTTCCGCAGAGCTGCTCCATGGCCCCGCAGTGCCCAGCCTGTATGTCTGCAGGGAGTTGGTCTGTCCTAGGTGCAGGAACGTGGCATTTGTCCTTGCAGAATTTCATGAGACTCCTGGCAGCCTATTGCTCCTGCCTGTCTAGGTCCCTCTCAGTGGCAGCCCTCAAGATGAAGACTGGTGCCCACTCAGTTTGGGGTCATGTACAACCGTGACGAAAGTTCCCCCTGCAGCTCATTCATAAGGTGTAAAACAGGCGAGGTCCCAGGAGAGGCCCTGTCATGCTCCATTACTCCAACCCTCCAGGAACAACGCTACCCGTTCACCACTACCCTCTGAGCCCCATCATCCAGCTATGATGGCAGTTCTTTGTCCATTTGCTTGTCCAGCCACTCAGACCATAGAGGCGTAGTTTGTGTGCAAGTATACTGTGGGAGAAAGTGTCAAAAGCTTTCTAAAAGTTGAGGTAACTGATGTTCACTGCTCTCTGTTCATCCACAAATACAGTTCTTTTAACATAGAAAGCCATCACGTTGGTGAGGCATGATTTCCCCTCAGGAAATCTGTGCTGACTGTTCCCAGGCACCTCATTCTCCTTCCTTTACTTGGAAATGTGATCAGAGGGGGCTCGCTGCATGACACTCTCCTCATCAAAGTGAGTCTGAACAGCCTGTAGTTGCCCAGGTTGTGCTTGTGGCCTTTGTGGAAGAGGGATGTAACATTTGCCCTTCTCCAGTCATTGGGTCCTCCCTGAGTCTCCACAGCTTTCCAAGATGACAGAGAGTGGCCTTGCTAGATAGAGGCCAGCTCTCTCAGCATCCTCAGCTGCAGCTCATCCAATCCCGTCCACTTGCCAATAATTCCTGCCTCAATCCCCAGGCCCTGCTGGTTGTTTTTCTCTTCAGGACTCCTGACTCTAGGCACAATGGCCTGGGACACCTTGCTGTTGGGGCCTGAAGCCAAGGGATTGAGTTCTCCAGACCTATCTACCTCTGCTGTTACCAGATTGCCTGCCCCAGTCAGTCCTCCACCATGGGCCCACATTTCCCTTGTTTATGCTTTTACTCTTACTGAAGCAATAGCAGATCATCTTTTTTGCCCTTGACATTCCTTGTAGCCTCAGTCCTAAAGGCGCTTAGGTTTTCCTAACACCTTCCCTACTTCCCTGGACAACATTTCTCACTTCCTCCTTTGCTGCCTCTCCCTGCTCCCCATCTCTGTGTGCTGCCTTTCTGTACTGTTGTTCGGCTGTGAATTCCCTGTTCAGCCACTCTGTCTCCTGAGATCTCTGCTTGCTCTCCTGGACATCAGTATGGGCCATTCCTGAGGTTAGAGGATGCTGTCCTTAAAGACCTGCCACCTTTCTTGAGTTCCTCTGCCCTTCAGAGCTGCCTACCACAGGATCCCTCTACCAGTAGGCCCAAGTCTGCTCCTCTGACATCCAGAGTGTGGACTCTGCTACTCTTCCTCCTCATTCCCCTCAGGACCTGGAACGCCACTGTCTCATGGCCACTGCAGGCAAGGCTGACACTGGTTATCACAGCCCTCATCAGTGGTTCCTTGTTGGCAGGTTCCAGGTCCAGGAAAGTGTCACCGTTGTTGACCTATGAGGCTTCGCTTTGCTAAGAAGTTGTCCTCCACACCTTCCAGAATCCTCCGGGACTCTTTGCAGCCTGCTGCATTGCCCTCCCACTGAATGTCTGGGAGATTCAAGTCCCCCCATAAGAACTGGGGTCTGTGATCCACAGACTTCCTCAGGCTGCTTAAATCTTTTGCAGTTCTGCGACAGCTTGTGCATCTCCACTTCCTCTTCTTTGTGCCGCAGGCTTTGTGCATTTGTGTACATCTGGGCTGCAGAACCTCAGCTGTGGCACCAGGGCAGAGCACAGACTTGTCATGATGATACCTGTTGCCAAGCCAGAAGAAAAGAGAGATGGCCATGCAGCTGTGGCAGGAGAGGTGCTTGGTCCCTGAGCTGACTCTGCAGCACCTTGGGGCCTGTGATGGAGGTGACCAGCTCTCCAGGAATGACAAGGTGCCACTGAGAACTTCCCTGGGCCTGAACAGCCTGCAAGCCAGGTGCACTGTGGCTGCATCATTAGCACAGCCCATGTTCATAATGTGAGGGCTGAGAAAAGGTTTAGGGAGAGAAAAACTAGTGGGTTTGGGGGTCGGCATGCGTGGAGACCTTGGTGTGATGTGCCCTCCATCTTTGCAGCATGCTCGGATGTAGATGGGATGGACTTTGCCTAAAGGCAGTGGTGGGAATGCATTGTTTGTGAACAGGCAGGAAATGCGAGATGCCCTGGGGTGTTTCGCCAGCAACCACTCCAAAAGGGCAAGGATTTTTGCTGTAGGTCCTGTGCTGTACCTGCTAGAAACTTGGGGGTTGTGCTGGACACCCCATGCATCTGACATGGCCCTGCATGAGCTGTTTGCAATGTCGGGATCTGCATATGCCTCAGATTCATAGTGAGCGGACCTCTTGCAGTAGTCGGCATCAAGTGTCATTTCAGATGGCCAAGGAGATTCTGCACCTGGCCCCCAGCTGATGTCCTGGAAGCATATGGGTCTCATAATTGTTCCATTAGAGCAAGGAGAAAGTGGAACATGTCTTGGACCACCTCTGGCCCTTCAAATGTCCAAGGGTGTGTGTGTGTGTGCGTGTCCAGCTGAGTGCCTCCCTCCATCTCCCTTGATTCCAGTGGGAGCTTAAACAAGGAGCTGCCATGCAGACAGGCATTTTGTGTACGCTAAACTTGGGCAAGGGCAATCCCACCTCCTGTGAGTTTGTGGAGAGCACGGGAGGGAACTGTATCCTATTCCAACGAAGGGCTTTGCAGTGAGCACTAGATGTATTGATTAACTCCTCTAAATCATCCCTGAAGCATGAGCAAAGGAACTCCCTTCTTGTGCCTATGCTCTTATGAGATGGGAGCAGGGCTTTCCAGAGTGGGACGTTTCCACCTCTCTTAGATAGCCATGCTCTGGTGAGACCAACTGCAATGCTAGAGTCAGTCTCTGCACTGTTTCGAGAGGGACCCTCAGTGATTATTTTCATCTACTTCTGTGGCTATTTCCCAGGGGTGACCCTGCTGCCTTCCAGGAACTGTCAGCCCTGGAGCCCAGGGAAGGTCCCGAAGGTGCCCAGGGGACAGAGAAAGTCACGTCATCAGCTGGGCCTCTGCTCCTGAGCTGGGCATGGCTCCTGGGGCTGCCGGAGCCCATGGCAACCTGGCAGGCGCTGCAGAGAGCCAGCTCTGTCCAAGTGCAGCTCCTTTTCCTGGAGAAGCAGGACTCCGGGCACTGCCTGCAGGGGCCAGAACGAGATGGACATCTCGGAAGTTGAAGATAGTGGGGCATCAGAGGATGGCTGAGAGCTGCCTGCAGCGAGAAATCTTCACAGCCCCTAACACAGTAAGTCTCTGGCTGCAGGGCAACATTGCTGCTGTGGCTGCCGGAGGGTTCCTCTAAAGCTGGCACCTTCCACAGCTGAGAGGGTCTGTCAGGGCGGCTCTGCCAGCTCCTCCTGTTTGGAGCAGGTGGTGCTTTAGAGCAGGGCTTCCCAGCCACACCGTCAGAGGGACAGGCCATCACGGCTACCTTCTGCCAGGGACGGTGCTGGGGTGTGAAGCCAGGGAGTGCCCCCAGGTGTGCGCGGGCTGTAATTGAGAGCAGTGTCCCTGCGACCCAGGGTGCTGTGTGCCCGGGGCAGGGACTCTGCCGCCTGCGAGGGTCAGCACTCAGCCTGCCCAGGGAGCTGCCCAGGGCGCTGCAGGGAGAAGCTCTGGGTGGAAGGAACGACCCCGAGAAGGGCGGCTTCATCCTCCTGTTGAGAGGGTGCTGTGGGGGTCAGGGCTGCTCTCAGCTCTCGCTCACCCCCAGGATATTTCCAGGGGACCTTTTCAAGCAGACAGCCATGGCTGGGGTTCCCTGAAAGATAAGGACCTTTCCTGAGGCTCTGCTTTCAGTTTCCCACTCTTTGCAGCAGCTGGGAGGTGGAGGTGGGCAAAGGGAGAGGAAAGGAGCTGTGAGGTTTGGACAAGAGGCTGATGCTCCCAGACCATTGCAGTGAGAGATCAGTGGTTCTGTGAGGGACCTCATTGCATCCTTTCACCCAGTGCTCTGCCTACAGAAAGCACCACCATCACCTTGCCTGGCCTCACCAGCGTTTGTCTGACCTGCTCCTTAGCACCTGCAAAGCCAGAGATGCCCCTGGGCAGTGCCCTGCTGCTGGGAGGTTTCTGCAGGGCAGGACTGAGGGCCCAGAGGGTGGGATGGGGTCTGTGAGCACTGGCAGGGAAAAGAGATGGGGCAGAGAAAGAGCTGCCAGGAGGAAAAGCTCCAGGCAGGGGAGATATGATCAGCGAGTGAAAGTAGAAACATAAATGCTGTGGGAGGGGGAATTAGGAAAACTCCCAGTCAGTCCCTGCAATGCAGACATCTTCCTCTCAGCAAGCCCCCCGTGTCTCCTCTCCCACCCAGCACAGCCTCTGCCCTCAAGGCCATGGGCTGCAGGGCAGGAGCCCCCTCCTCAGCAGCCTGAGCTGCAGCAGAGCAGAGGGGCATCTCTGCTGTGACGTGCCCATTTCCCACTGCACGGCAAAGGGGCTGAGAGTGACTGTGCTGCGATGCTGCTGCCTGGGAGGTCGTGGGCAGAGCTGGGTGAGGGGAAGGCTTTCCTAACTGCCCGTCTGGCTCTCCCTCCTGACCTTCCCTTTGGTGGCAGGGTCATGGTACTGCTGCTTGTTTCCTCTCCTCTCTGTGCTGCTCTGCTTCTTGCTGTCCTGCTCTCCGGGGTGAAGGAGAGGGGTTCAGCTGCAGTTAAGGCACTGACCCTGTGGGTCCTGCGTGGAGCTGTCTTCATGGCAGTGATGTGCCCAAGGCCCCTTCTAACCTTCTAGGCAATGCATTTCATCTGATTGGGGAATGATCTGACTCTCCCTTAAGGCTGCCCCCCTCACCCTTCTTTAGATCTCTTGACTGTCTCTCTGGGGTGTCCTGCCAGGCTGCAACCTGCCCTCCACAAGACCTCAGCTCTGCCATAGCATAGCTGTGATAGCGGAGAGTCTTTGTGCTGGTCATGCAAGTCAGAAACCTCCTCACCTGCTCTGACGAGCTCTCCAGAGCACACTCCCCATGTCTGCTCTGAGAGAGAAGAATGGGGAAATCTTCCCTCTGGAGCTACATTCCTCCACTCTCACCTCAGCCCAGGTCCTTTCTTAGAGTAACTTGGGAGTGGGATTGTCCTTTAGCTGGGAGAGGGGCTAGCACAGGGCAGCGGGGAGCAAGACTCCTGCACAGTCCAGATCCCCTGACTCTGTCTGTAGTATATAGACACCGTGAGCCCTTTTCCTCCTGGGACACTTAAGTTCTAATGCTGAGAGAAATTGAAATGCCAAAGATTTCTACTGCATCAAAGAATGCTCCCACGGTGTGACGGAGGCATCTCAAAACTCAAGAAACGTAGAATCAGATCACTCCGCTGCAGCCCATTTTCTGAATAAACTGTTGAACGAACTTTCCACAAAATGGGTGGCTGTAATCTGCTGCAGGCTGTGTACATCAGAGCTAGTCACGTCCCACTCCCATTGCAGTGCTTTGGGAAAGAGTGCAGAGGGTAAACTGATGTGAGGAGAGGGTCCATCTCACTGGAACAGAGATGTCTAGGAAGGGTGGGGTCATCCCCTGCCTTCCCTTCAGTGTTTCTGTGGCTTGCTGGAGTGGGAGCTGGTGGGGCTGATTCCGACACAGACATCTGTGTTCAGGAGGGCAAGGCTGGGGGAGATGAATCCCTTGCAAGGGTCTTCTCTTTCAGAGGCAGCTGCCATGAGTGCTGTATTCATCTCTCACAAGGATTAAAAGAGGATATTCCCACTGGGTCAGTGGACTGAATCCCCTTCACTCAGCTCTTGACAGCTGTCTCCAGGAATTCCCAGCAAGTACATGGGGCAGTTTGACACCTCCATTTACAACCCCAGCACAGAAGGACTGACTCCTCTAGAGCACCACACCCCGAGGGCCCTGCTGTGCATGGCACACTCAGACAGCATAAACCAGCAATCAGAAAAGGGATCTGAATGAAGGGAGAGAAGAGAGGAAAGGTGGAGGTTTGTACTAAGAATAGTTTGGGTTTGGCTCGGAGAAAACTAATTAACTTACCAATGCCTCTTCCTCCTTGGACAGTCCCCAAAGCTCAGAAGAAGCAAATGCTCAACAGCAGTTTCCTGGATGAGTTCCTCCTCCTGGCATTTGTGGACAAACGGGGGCTGCAGCTCTTGCACTTCTCCCTCTTCCTGGGCATCTACCTGGCTGCCCTCCTGGGCAACATCCTCATCATCACAGCCGTAGCCTGCGACCACCGCCTCCACACCCCCATGTACTTCTTCCTCCTCAACCTCTCCCTCCTTGACCTTGGCACCATCTCCACCACTGTCCCCAAATCCATAACCAATTCCCTGTGGGACACCAGGGCCATTTCCTACTCAGGATGTGCTACCCAACTCTTTTTTTTTGCCTTTTTCATTTTGGCTGAGTATTCTCTTCTCACAGTCATGGCCTACGATCGCTATGTTGCCATATGTAAACCCCTGCACTATGGGACCATCATGGGCAGCAGAGCTTGTGTCAAAATAGCATCAGCTGCCTGGGCCAGTGGGTTTCTCAGTGCGGTGCTGCACACTGGGAACACATTTGGAGTAACATTCTGCCACGGCAATGCCCTGGGTCAATTCTTCTGTGAAGTTCCTCAGATCCTCAAGCTCTCCTGCTCAGACTCCTACCTCAGGGAACTTGGGGTGCTTGTGCTTAGTGCCTGTTTAGGCTTTGGGTGTTTCATCTTCATTGTGGTGTCCTATGTGCAGATCTTCACTGCTGTGCTGAGGATCCCCTCTGAGCAGGGCCAGCACAAAGCCCTTTCCATGTGCCTCCCTCACCTGGCTGTGGTCTCCCTGTTTGTGAGCACCGTCATATTTGCCCACCTGAAGCCCCCCTCCCTCTCCTCCCCACCTCTGGATCTGGTGGTGGCTGTTTTGTACTCGGTGGTGCCTCCAGCAGTGAACCCCCTCATCTACAGCATGAGGAACAGGGAGCTCAAGGATGCCCTGAAGAAACTGATTCTCCTGGTTTTAGTGCAGCAGCAATGAGCTGCCCATCCCTCTTCACAAGTGGTTTCTAAGTACCTCAGACAAGTCTTGTGCTTTGGGCATTCTTGCTGTGATCATCATGTTTGTGCAGAAGTGTTGGAATTCATCCCACTTCCTTACAGCCTAGTCTCTCTGACCCAGAGGTCTTCTGTAAATGTGTCTCTCACTGTGTTACAGCTGTCCTCTCTGTAATAAAAGGAGATTTCCCCAGTGCGGTGCTTGAAGCTTGGGCTCTCCTTCAAAAGCTGGAGCCAAGGATGTGCTCAAGGACTTTCCCCCTGAAAGGGCCTGTTGCTTTTCCAGGGCTCTCCCTGGGCTCAAGGCAATGAGCTTAGAGGTGATGTGTTAGGGAATGAGGGCTGGATTCAGCTCTCACTTGTGGGTGCCCAGTGCTCCTGGAGATGGTGAATGGTCAAGTGGTATCTCCCATAGGACAGGGCTGGACACTGATGCCCGTCATTCTCAAACGGAATATGGATCCATCAGAAGAGCATAGGGCATCTCCAAGGGCACCACGTGCTTAGGGGTGGGCAGTGAATGGAGCTTCACAAAATGCAGTGGATTCACCCAGAGGGAAAGGGCTAAAGCAGTGAATGTCCAGGCTAGTGAGAGCTCTGCAATCCCACGAGAGGCAGTGGGGACCAAGGAGGCCCAAGGAAGGGATCCTGCAGAGTGGTCCATGTCACCTTCAATGAAAAGCCATGGGCTGGATCTCGCGACACGCCTGAACACAGCCTGAGCCATTTGAAATGCCCTGTAATTGCTCAGAGCATCGTCCATGGCCACAGGGCAACAGATGTCTCGGTAGGGGGTTGTCAGATGCAACGATGCCCATCCAGCTGGGTCTGCTTCCCACCCCCAACGCAATCACCGTTGCAGAGTCACCCTGTGGCCCCAGGGCACCACAGCCCACTTGCTCTGCTGAGCAGCACTGCCAGCTCGGGGCCCCACAGGGAGCACAGGGTTGGGTCCAGGAACAGCCAGGTGGGCAGCACCCATGCACTGCCCTGGGGAAAGACTCTCCCGGGAGCACAGACATCCCTGGAAGAGCAAAGGAGCAATTGTGTGCTGGCAAGGAGGAATAAATGAGAAAGAGAAATCTGTTTCTGTGGAGGTCAAGTAAGGGCAGGCTGCTGTGTCCCTGGGGCAGCAGGCGCTGCCGGAGGAGCCCCAGGGCAGGGACCGTTGTGCTGTGCTGGAGAGAGGGGCTGGCACGGGGGGCTGCAGGCAGTCTGGGGTAGGGAATCTCCTGTGCACAAGAACAAGGGAGATGCAGAGTGTCACTGTGCTCTGTCTTGTTGTGCCACGGGGGCCTGTTCCAGCTTGGAGGCTGATGGGGCAGCTGGCACACACATCCCTGCCCCCCAGAGCTGCTGTGCCTGCCGGGGGTCAGGGGATGTGGTGTGAGTGCCCAGAGCTCTGTAGCTCTCTGCTGTGGAGCCACCACCAGCCTGGGCTGCTCTGCTGGGTGGGATGGGGAGAGGGCAGGGGAGGTGGGGAGAGCCAGGGAGGGGCTGAGCTGGGCTGGAAAGGGCCCAAGAGAGGGAAACACCAATGTTAGCTCAGCTGTGTGATCGGGCAGGGTGAGGGCACACACTGGGGGGTTTGTGGTGCAGAGCCAGGTCTCATGCAGGGGAGCCGAGACATGTCAGCACAGAAGAGAGGAGGCCGCTCTGTGCCCTTGGTTGCATGGACTGGTGGGAAAGGTGCCCCCAGGCATTCGTCCCAGACCAGCCTCTCACATGGGCTGTTTCCAGCCCTGGCCGCACACCCCAGGATTATGGGTGCATTTCCCTGGGTGGCCAGCTCTGTCCTGCTGGGCTCAGTGCCTGTGTCGAGGGGAACAGCCAGCCCTGCCCGGCCTCTCTCCCAGCCCAGACCCCAGCAGACCCCGATGGATGGCTGTGTGCTCAACCCCACGTGGGACACGGCTGGAGCTGTGCAGGGCCCAGGCGCTGAGGGAGGCTGTCAAAGCAGGAGGGCTGTGGGGGGACGGGGCACCAAGGGCTGTTGTGGATATTGTGCTGGGGGGTGTTTCCCCACCCCTGAAGGCACCCTGCCCTGTGCGCTGCTTGCACAGCAGAAGTGGGGCCATGTGCAGGCACAGGGACAGGGCACAGATGGGAGCCACAATGCTCCTCACTGCTCCACTGCAAAAGAGAAGCTCCCCGAGCTCTCCCAGCCCTGCTCCACCAGCTCTTGTCCCTGCTCCAGCCATGCCAGAGCAGAGGCCGAGGACCAAGAGGGCCCTCAGGCAAAGCTGTGCCAGCCTCGGGGAGCTGCCCTGAGCACCAGGACAGGCAGAGCACCCTCCTCCTATGTCCCCACCCTGCTGGGAGGGTGGCAGGGGCACCAGGGAAATGGCCTGTTTCTGCCTGGGGTCAGAGTGGGACTGTTGCATGGAAGGTGAACACAACAGCCACTGCGCTGCAGAAACACAGGCCACCACCCCTCACTGCAGCCCCCACTGCCCTCCTGCCCCCATCCCTGCTTACTTGCCCCACCCCTCACTGCCCCATCTCCTCTCCCCTCTCCCCATACCACTGGGATCAGCAGTGCAGCAGGAGCTGGAACAGCCTCACAGCTGCTGCCTGGCCCCTGCCCTCCCCACCTCCCCCTGAAACATTGCATCCATCTTCAAGAAGGACAAGGAAGAGGATCTGGGGAATGATGGGCTGGTCAGCATCACACCAGGGATCAGCAGATCTTCCTGGAAGCTAGTTCCAGTCACATGAAGGGACTGGGAACAGCCAGCATGAAGCCATCAAGTCAAATTGTGTCTGACCAACCTCTTTGCCTTCTGGGATGGGATGACTGGCTGTGCAGACCAGGGGAGTGCAGTGCCTGTTGCATGCCTTGCATTTAGGAAGGCCTTTGACATGGTCTTCCCTAGCACCTTTGTAGCCAGACTGGGGAGAGTGAGGACGGAGGAGTAAGCAATGGAGTGTGGGGGAAACTAGGTGGAGGCTGCCTGGCTCGAAGGGTGGAGAACAGTGGTACAAAGTCCAAGCGACTAATGGTTACCAGTGACGTTCTTCAGAGTCAGTACTGGAGCCAATGCCTTCTGTCTTTAGGAATGATTTTGATGGTGGGACGGAGTGCACTCTCAGCCCGTTCATGAACGATCCCCAACTGGAGATGAGTGGTTGACATGCTGGAGGGCAGGGCTGCTCAGCAGAGGGGCAGCGACAGCCTGGTGATACGGGCTGAAAGGGGCCTGGGGAGTTCAGCCATGTCCTGTCCCTGGGAGGAAATAACCCTGTGCAGCAGGGCAAGCTGGGGTGGACTGGTTGAAGAGCAGCTTTGCAGGAAAGGAGCTGGGTGTGCTGGTCTTCAACAAGTTGACAAGAAGGCAACAGGGTGCTCTTGTAGCAAAGACAGCCCCCGTTATCGTGGGTTGTATCAGCAAGAGTACAGACAAGTGCAGGGCAAGTGCAGTGGGACAGATGAAATACCCTACAGTCTCCACCAAAAAGAAGCAAAATAAAGGGCAGAATTGGCAGAGTACCAATGCTGGGGAGAGCGGTATGATCAACAGAGTGCCCAGGGACTGCCAACATTTTAAAGCAATCAGAACAAGAAAGGCCTTTCTGCCAGTTGCCAAGTGGCTGGAGCCAGAGGTACCCAGGCTTGCTCAAGGGTGAGAGGTCCAGAGAGACGATTTCTTTACTCAACCACCACGCGCATGGCTAGGATTATAATGTTCTAGTGAGAGAACATGTTTTTTGCAAGTCTAGCTTTTTAATTAAAGCATTAGGACTCATACTCACACCAACTGGGGGGAGGGCAAGCAAAAAAAAAAAAAAAAAAAAGAAGGAAGAAACACTTCCCATTGGCTTCAGTGGCTGTGGGATGAAGCCTGCATTTGGTTTGAAAGAGAAAGGATTAGGACTGAATGTCAGGCAGATGACTATAAACTACCTGATGCTTTCTATACTCTTCAGTGTCTCATTGTCTTCGTCACTCCTCAGTCTATACTGCGCTATATTTTTTCCCCTGCATCATGGATCATCCCTCTGGAGAAAGAGCTGAGTCCAGGGACACGCCATGCCGATAATCTGGGCATCGTGGGGAGCCCACTGCAAGAGTAAGTGTGTGCATGAGAGCTCACAGCAAAGGCCTGGGCAAGCCAAGGAGCAGGGACCCTCCCCAGGTGCCAAGGATCCCAGTCCCTGAGCCACAGGGCTGGGTACAGCCTCCTCCGATTGCTCATGACAGCAGCTCATGACACCCACCACAGAGTCCAAGAAGTTTCTGTGGGAGAGGTGGAGGAAGAAAGTGGAAACAACTCCAAAGAGGGGGAATGAAGGCAGCAGTCCCATGGGTAAACATCTCCAAATACGGGTGGATTTTACCCCCTCTCTGGCAGAGCCATTTCTTCCATGAGCAGCAATACCTGGGGGGAAGAAGGGCCTTTTCCTGACACCCCCTGTGGCATAGAGGGCATCAGGGTTGGAGACACCCCTTCCAGCCAAGGGGCAGTTGCTGGGCACTCAAACAAAGGTTTCAGTCGGGGACCTCAAAGCTCCAGGACCAGTGTGGAAGGCAGCAGTGAGTGACAGCCCTGCCGCTACACTGAGAATTTCATTCTGTTGAGCTAAACCAGGACCCCAGGGACTCCCTGCAGCCGGCTGGATGGGCACAGATGGGACCTGGCCTGTCCTGTTCCTCCCGAGCATGTCATTCAAGGAAGTGCTGGAAGAACAGGCCTGGAGGGATCCTCATGGCACTGCATTGCCTGTGGCTGTGATAACTGATTGTCTCCCTCCTGCAAACGCTTCCCGGGTCAGGCGCTTGGGGACCACAAGCTGGCAGTGCTCATGGGAATCCATCAGGACCATGCCCTGTGTGTGGGCAAGGAGACCTCAGGCACTTGTCACCCTGTTGGAGAGCAGCTTGGAGAGCAGAGAACTGGGGGGAGGAAAGAGAGGTCCCATGGCTGGCAGAGTGAAGGTGCTGCTGTGTGCCTGGGGCCAGGGCACTGCCACCTCCGAGGCCCTCTCCTAGCTCCTGAGAACCTATTGCAGAAGCAAGCAAAGCCTGCAGAACAACCTTCCCCACCTTGCTGGGAGTCAAGGAGAGGGTCACTTCTGTGAGAGAACATGACAGGCCAGGAGCAGGCACATGGCTGGGGTTTGTGCTTGTGAGGTCACTTCTGCCCCAGGACCTGATAGGCCAGCAGCAGGCACAGGGCTCACATATGGGGCTGTAAGGTCACTGCTACCTCAGAAGCCGGCAAAGGGCTTCAGTGCTGATTGTGAGGTCACTTCTGCCTCAGTACCTGATTGGTTGGTGTAGGTTCCTGGAATTCACCTGTGCCTGTGCTGCTGTTAGGCCAGAACCAGGTTAATTGGCACAGGAGACTGTCCTGGAGGGCAGAGAGGCCATGGATCCCTCGTGGATCTTCAGGGACAACATCCTCTAAGCCCAGGAACAAGCCAGTGTGATGTGATGGGAGTCAAGCAGGGCCTGGCAGGAGAACCGCATGGATGACCAGGGGCACCCTGACTTAGGAGTTCAGCCACAGGAAGGAAGTTCCTGGAGGGTGGAAGGGGGAAGAGGCTGCCCAGGAGGCACATAGAAACCTTGCCTGTGGGTGCAGCGATGGAGTTAGGAAAGCCAAAGCTCAGCTGGAGCTGGAGTTGGAGCTGGAGCTCTCAAGGGGTGGGGAGGGCAACCAGGAGGGCTTTTGTAAGCCTGCTGGCAGCACAAGGAAGGCAGCTAAGGAACATGTGCTCTCACTGCTCAGGGGGGCAGGGGACATAGTGACAAGGACTGGGAAAAAGCTGAGTCTCTCCTTGTCTTTTCTGCCTTACATACTACTGGTAAGATCTGCCCCCAGGCCCCCCTGGTCCCCAAGGCTCTTAGTGCCTGTGTGACATTGGTCTTGATTGTCTTTGAAATGTCAGGGCAAACAGGGAGGTTCCTGCTATCTGGGAAAAGGCAGACATCACACCCATTTCCAGAGAAGGGCAAGAGGAAGAATGCAGGTCAGCTTCATGCGAGTCCCTGGGAAGGTGATGCAGCAAATGCTCCTGGAAACCATCTCCAAGCATCTGGAGGTCAAGGACTGGAGGAGCCAGCATGGGCTGACCAAAGGGAAATAGAAACTGTGCCTGACCAACCTGAATGCCTTCTACCAGAAGACTGTGGGCACAAGGGGAAAGCAGGGGACTTGGTGTGCCTTCATTTTGGGAAGGCCTTTGACACAGTTGTCCATGTTCTACCTGCAGCCAAACTGTTGGGATCTGCACTTGATAAATGAACCATAAAGCAGGCGGAAGATTGGCTGGTCCATCAGGCCCAAAGGCTGTGATTAGTGGTACGAGGAGGCCAAACTGGTGGCTGGTTACTGGTGGCATCCCTCTGCGATCAACACAGGGGGCAACACTGTTGAACTTCTTCATTAATGGCCTCGACCATGGGGTGGCATGCACTCTCAGTGCATTTGTGGACTATGTGCAATTGGAGTGAGCCCCTGAGCAAGCTCATTTAGTTCCCTCTGCATTGAGGAGGGAGGCGGGACTGGGGGGACATGATGTCCAGAGGTCTCATCCATCCTATGTGCGGTCATTCAATCACAGTGCACGTTTTCATGGAGAGCTCTGTAAAGACAGAATAGGCCGAGGAAGAAGACAGGGCAGAGAGGCAGAAGAGAGAGAAGTACATCAATTTAAATAGAGGTGTTCCTCAGCTGAAAATTTCCCCATTCAAAGTGCTGGTAGCAAATAGGGCGTGATGAATAACTGTACATACATATGTATATACTCAAACAGAGGAAGTAATTACTGTAGTGCATGGACATGGTGCTGCCAATAAAAAAGAAAGGAAAAACAACATGAGAATTGACAAATAGTATTTGAAGTTCTGGAAAGGAAGGCTTTTCTCAGTTATTGCATAGAGTTCTTCTTTGAATAGGTTTGGACTTTTGACTAAAAGTTTACATTCAGGCCTTTATTAGTTGGGGCACCTAGAGAGGCTACTGCTGCCCGAGATGCCCTGGGGTCTCTGTGTTCCCAGGCAGGGCTGGGAAATGTGATCCAGGAGCTACGGGAACCTTTCTGGAGCATTAGCTGGTCACCAGCAGAAGTCTCTCAAGACCTCTCAGGGAGACACCTTATTTCTCTCTATTGCCTAGAAAGGGAAGTGCAGGCAGCTGGATTAGGCAGAGACATCTGCCTTGAAGGGGTCTGGCACTGGGTGAGATCAGCCTCCTCCCTGTTGCTGCCTAAAATCAGTTACACTTCATTGACCATCCTGGGAGTGTGGCTAGGTGTTTATGGCCTCCTTTAAAACAGCACTGCAACACAGGTGTATTGAGATTGGTGCCAATTTGGCCATCCAAAGATATTTCATTTCATTGAAGCCAGTCACCCTGTTTTCCGCTACTGGTCAAGAGAGCTCGAGCCCTCAGAGTGCGCCTGGCTCTTTGGAACAAGTGAGGAGTTGTGGAGGACTGGCTTGAGGGCAGAGGTCATGTGAAGATTGAACAACTAAAGGAAGCAGAACTAAGTGCATATCGCACACAGTTGATGTGAGCCAAGTCCCGTATGAGAGTAAAAACAGTTAGAGCCAAGGACACATTGTCCTTGGCTCCAAGGTGTTATCAATGATTAGTCCTGGGAACTTGCGGGTGATGTAATGCAGAAGTTGCTGGGTAAACCAAATTGCTGTTACCAATAAGGAGCTCAGCTTTTGCAATATGTATGAGCCTGATTAGTCCTATACTATATAAAGAAAGACCACGCCTAATAAAGTTGAAGTACACTGATCACTCATATTGAGCGTCTGGGTCTTCCCTCCGTCGGCTCCTCCCGTGCAAGTTTCCAACAAATGGCGCCCGAACAGGGACCCTGCCGGTCAGGGACTCGGTGATTAAAAACTCAGGAGTCGACAGAGTGCTAGAGACAGCTGGTCCTGCTGTGCTAAAGGCGACGAGACACAAAAGGGGGTCTACGTGCCAGAGCTACAGAGGAGGTGGAGAGGACACAAACAAAGGGGGTCCGTGCCCAGGACGAGACGGGGTCCTGCCAGAAAGTCTCGCCGCAGGTCTTGCAAAGGTTGCAACGGTAAGTGAGTAACCACGGCGCGACAAGCGGCTTATTATTTATTAAGATGCTTTTTAGAAAAGCGAGGTACTCAAGGAATAGAATGTTATAAGGAACTCCCAGGGCTATTAGCTTACGGAGTGGCTAAGGGGTGTTTTGTTAACCCAGATACCATGTTCGAACAAACTGAATGGAAAAAATTTGGGGACAAGTTGTTTGATGAAGTAGTAAGTGACAACAAGACAGTAAAAAAGCTGATGAAGCCGTGGAGGGCAGTTACTAATGCTCTCGCACCTAGGAAAAAAAAAAAAAAAAAAAAAAAAAAAAAAAGTAAAAAAAAAAAAAAGGAAAAAAAAAAAGGAAAAAAAAAAGAAAAAAAAAAAAAAAAAGAAAAAAAGGTAGCTGCCGCCGCCGCGGAGCATTTGGGAAGCCCCGATGGGTTCAAGGAACCCCCGCATGCAGAGGTGTCCCCTGTGTCCCCATACCCATCGCCCCCCTCGATCCGAACCTTTAATATTGCCCAGGGAGGGTCTGGGAACACAGGCCTGCCAAAAGGAGCAACATTGACCATGCGGCAGATCCCCCCCTCCTCCCTCAGCGCCTCCCCCCTCTCTCCCTCCCCCCCCCTCCCTCCCCCCCCCTCTCTCCCCCCCCTTTTTTCTCCTCTCCTCCTTCTCCTCTTCCTTTGGCCACAGTTATCTGAGGACACCCATCTCAGGCTATCAATGTGAAATAAGTTTTTCTCTATGATATTAATGGTCAGAAACCACTAATAAAAGCAGTTTGAAAAAAAAAAAAAAAAAAAAAAAAAAAAAAAAAAGGGGGTATCCCATCTTATATGGGAATAAAGCAGGGCCGGGAAGAGCCTTTCGGCTTATTTATTGACAGAGTAGCCAATGCTATACAAGCAGCAGGGGTACCAGATTACCTGAAAGGGACTATCTTGAAACAATGTGCAATACAGAATAGTAACCCTTCAACGCGTAGTATTTTAGCCACACTCCCGGGAACATGGACTATTGAGGAGGGGCTAGAAAGAATGGCGCAGGTACCTGTAGGACCGCAAGCTATGCTAGTAGAGGCGGTGAAACAATTAGGAGAGAGCATGAGAGAGCAAGCACAGGCGTTGCGGGATAATATGCAACAGAATCAAAGACAGGTATTCGCTGCCCTTGCTCCTTTGCAAAATCCCGGTGGAAATACCCCCCCTAATCGACGATCGGCACACTGCTACCGATGCGGCGTTGTTGGTCATCTTCGCAGAGAATGCCAAGCTAGTAGAGTATGGTGTCCCAACTGCAAAAGCAACAAACATGATGGAGCGGCTTGCTGGAAGGCTGGTTCGGGAAACGCCCAAAGAAGCGGGACGAGCCGCCCCGCGACGACACAAAAGGCGGCCTTCACCACAACAACAACCCAGCAACCCCCGCAGTTAACACAACTACCGACCCCCCCGGCGCCCAGCTCCACTCCGAACAGCATGAATCCCTTTGTCTTCGACCAGCCACCAGAGGGAGTCTCGGACTGGACTTGGCAACAGCAGTAGACGCCACCTTATTGGATACAAAGCCAACAAGAATCCGGACGAATGTCTACGGACCAGTAATTATTAATCATCATGAGCCAGTAGGTGCCTTACTGATTGGAAGATCGTCCGCTACAATGAAAGGATTACAAGTTTTGACAGGATTGATCGACAAGGACTATTTCGGGGAAGTACAAATTGTGGTTTCAGCAATGTTTCCACCTATGCACATACCACAAGGATCGAGAATAGCTCAACTTATTCCGCTTCCCCACCTGACTGAAGGGGTGGCACCAGCAAAAGAGCAACCACGAGGCTATGGTGCTTTTGGTTCCACTGGAAGTGCAGTATTACTGACTGTCGGAATGCATCAAAGGCCCCAACAAACCGTGACTGTAAAGTATAAAGAAGAATCTATACGCACTAATGCCTTATTGGACACTGGAGCGGATGTATCAATAATTAGCACTAAGATTTGGCCCCAACATTGGCCAACCCGAGAGACCAGCTCCACGGTAGCTGGAGTAGGCGGGGTCACCCTCGCCCGAAAATCATCGACGCTACAATGGACTATAGGGAACAAGGTGGTTAATTGCTCCGTTTCCATTTTACCCCTACCTGAAGGAGTGCAAGCATTAATAGGGCGCGATATCCTTGCCCAGATGGGTATGGTGCTTACCTCGGAACACCCTTTATAGCACCGGCCATTGCCTGGACTTTCCCAATCCCACTCAGCTGGAGGACTGATCAGCCTGTGTGGGTAGAGCAATGGCCGCTTAAACGGGAAAGTCTCATTCAAGCACATGAACTAGTAAAGGAACAGTACAAACAAGGTCATCTAAGACTATCTACCAGCCCTTGGAATACCCCAATATTTGTGATCAAGAAAAAATCCGGCAAATACAGACTTTTACACGATCTACGTGCTGTAAACAGACAGATGCATGACATGGGTGCTTTACAACCGGGGTTACCCAGCCCAGCAATGATCCCAGAAGGCTGGCACCTGCTAATCATAGATTTAAAGGACTGTTTCTTTACCATAGCCCTCCATGAAGATGATAAACAGCGATTTGCATTTACACTCCCTGCTATCAATAGAGAGGGGCCAGACCAAAGATTTGAATGGACAGTACTACCGCAGGGTATGCGAAACTCACCAACCCTCTGTCAACTCTATGTCGATGCGGCACTTCAACCGTTACGTCAACAGTGGCCAGAGACCATGATATATCACTACATGGACGACATATTGTTGGCACAAAAAAACCCCCTTTTTCTCCTGAACAAAAATTTGATCTAATCACACAATTAAAGAAAAAGGAACTTGTGATGGCCCCGGAAAAGGTACAGGAATCCAGCCCCTGGCAGTATCTAGGTTGGCATATTTCGAATGCCACCATCAGACCACAGAAATTGACAATCAGGACTGACATAAGAACACTCAATGATGCTCAAAAACTATTAGGAGACCTCCAATGGATCCGTCCGGTTGTCGGCATTCCTAATGAACTTTTAAATCTGCTACGCCCCTTGCTGAAGGGAACAGACCCAGCGGCTGCTGTCACGCTCACAGAGGAACAGCAACGGGTACTCCAGGAAATTGCATCGCTAATTACTACGCGTGCTACGCACCGACGCCTGGAAAATCAGCCACTTGATCTTACTATTTTATGTGGCCCACAATACCTAATGGGAGCCATTACACAACACAAAATAAAAACGGGGGAAAAAAGAGGGTTGGCGGAACCCATTGTACTAGAACGGATAGCACCACCGTTACAACCAAAACGAACTATTCAAGAAAAAATTTCAACGCTGGCCGAACTCATTAGGACACTCTTCGCCCCTGACTTACATGATCAGCGTTGGTCAAATCTGACTGCAGCAATCAAACATAGAAGAAGTGAGAATCGTCGAGGCAAGCGTGAATTGAAAAAACTAGGTTCAGATTGTGTTGATGATGTAGAATTATGGGGGCCTGCGGAAAGGTTTTTCGCCGCAGCTTTAGCTCCTAACGTTGCAGTTGCGCATGCCATGTCTAATCTAAATAAACTTGCTTGTTGGGCTGTTAAACAATCAAATGTTACTACACAAATTCTCTCTGAAATGTCACAGGATATGGATAGCCTGAGACATGCAGTGTTGCAAAATAGAGCAGCTATAGATTTTCTGCTTTTGGCACAGGGACATGGGTGTGAAGATTTTGAAGGAATGTGTTGTTTTAATCTTTCTGATCATGGACAGTCAATCCATGAGCAATTGAAATGGCTAAAGGACCACACCCAGAGAATCACCGTACAGTATAATTGGTTTGATGATCTGTTTAGAAAGATGTTTGGTAATGTGAGTACCTGGATTTTGAGCTTGATCAAAGAAGGGCTACGTATTCTATTCATAATTGTATTAGTTTTAATTGCTGTAAGAGTGATTTTTGGCTGCTTAACACAAAAGCTTGAACAATTAACTAAAAAGGTCTTTCTCGCACAAAATAAAAACGGGGGAATTGTGGAGGACTGGCTTGAGGGCAGAGGTCATGTGAAGATTGAACAACTAAAGGAAGCAGAACTAAGTGCATATCGCACACAGTTGATGTGAGCCAAGTCCCGTATGAGAGTAAAAACAGTTAGAGCCAAGGACACATTGTCCTTGGCTCCAAGGTGTTATCAATGATTAGTCCTGGGAACTTGCGGGTGATGTAATGCAGAAGTTGCTGGGTAAACCAAATTGCTGTTACCAATAAGGAGCTCAGCTTTTGCAATATGTATGAGCCTGATTAGTCCTATACTATATAAAGAAAGACCACGCCTAATAAAGTTGAAGTACACTGATCACTCATATTGAGCGTCTGGGTCTTCCCTCCGTCGGCTCCTCCCGTGCAAGTTTCCAACAAGGAGTGGCATGGACGTCCCTGGGCAGGGAGTGGTTTTAGTGAGCCCTGGACTCGGTGTTGTCTTTTATCATGCTGTAGGCATGATTATAACAGAAATGTTTAGAAAGTGACAATAAACATGAAACAGGAAAGAAATTAAAAAACACTAAAGCAAAGAATTATTTTTTACACTTTTTGGCTTTTAACAGTCTTTGTGTTCTTATAATCCTTGTTGGGTTTTGGGGGGGGGGGGTGTTCTGTGTGTGTGTGGGGGGGTTTTTTGTTTTTTGTTTTTTAAGGAAAGTGATTTCCAGACCTGGGGTGAGATGCAGTGACAGGGACACAGACATGTGGTGCCTTGGTTGGTGCCTTGGTCCCCTCTGCCCAGCCTCCATCTGCAGCGCAGAGGGGCTCCCGTCTCCTCTAAGTCAACCTCAGATACACCAAGGCCTCTCCAAGTGCCACTGCATGCTTATGGTCAGACACCTGAGCTCTGCCTGAAAAGGTGAAGGACTGTTTAGAAATGTTCTAAAAATGTGAGCACCTTTTCCTCAGCTGAAATAATTCAATAATTTTAATAAATTGTCCACGTTTTTCCGTGAGGAACTACTGGAAATCTTCAGGAAGGGTATGAATCCCAGGAGAAGAAATATTGGTCTCCCTCAAACTTGCATTCTCACTGCTCTGTCTGTTCTACTGTGCTTTTAACCTCACCAGTCTTTCACATCTTTCCCCATGCCCTGATTAAACTGATTATTTCTACAGTCATCTTTGCATCAGACTATCTGTACAAGGGAACTTTCCATAGCTTTCCACTTCTCCTCCTCCTCTTCCTCTTTATTCACTCAGCTGCCTCTCATCTCGCTAGCTGCAGCTCTGAGCTTGAGCTTGCCTCCTCTTTCAGGAGTCTTCTTGTCTCTTTAGACAACAACTGAATTGTGGTGTTCTCTCTCCTTTCCTGTCTAGCTGTCAAAAATATTTCTGGCAAGGTTATTCCTTGTGGAAAGTGGACCTCACTGGAGGCAGCCTGGACTTGGCATGCAGTTAAGGAGTGTATCTTATTTTTCATTAAAAAGTATCGTGTTTTGTTGTTTTGATCACAGTTCAGAATTATCCTCCTATGTCTCTTTGCAGCTAGTTCTCAAAGGAAAGCAGGTGGGAATTGGTGCATAGAGGCTGTAACACTCAGCTACAGACTTGAGTGGAAAAAGGTTTGCTTTTTACAAGAGTGATGTAGGTCCCCAGTGGCCGAAGAGAGAAATGGTGGGGCTGGGGAGGGGAGGGGGAAGGCTGTTCATACATGTCTCCTGTCAAAAATCCTGCTTTTCTCACACATCCAGATTCCTTTGGAGACCCTCTCAGTCACTGTCAATCGGAGAATGTGAATATCACTTGTTCTGTAAGCTGTACAGAAAAGAAAACTTTAAAAGCAGGAATCCTTTGTCGTCTTCTTCTTCTTCTTCTTCTTTTTTTTTTTTTGATGCTTCTTCCTCTTGTAAAGACACTCCTGAAACATCTCCAATTATCCACACCAGATCTGAAGAACTGAGGGAAATTATGGGGATAATTAGGAACTCATCAGGGCTTTTTGCATTGTAATGACCCCTCAGGAGTATTTAGTGGTGAGTCCATGAACATCAGATTCTGAGAGGAGAGTGAAGCAACCTCTCAAGAAGTTGCATTCAGAAACAGATCACAAAGTTCCTTGGAGCATTAATGGGTCCCCCTGAGGGCCATTCCTCACAGGGCCTCTCCAGGGGCTGATGAGAGCAGAAAGCTGGAGGCACTTGTTAGAGGTAGGCAAAGGAAATGTGCAGGTGGCTCTGATGCCAAGTCAGCCTAGGTGTGTTTTCTCACACCACATGGCCAAGCACTGACACCCAGCCCTGAGTTGGGTGATGGTTTCCTTCACATTTTGCTCAGGGCTCTTTGTGGGGGCACAGTGTGAGGGTGGGGGTGGGGTGCAACACTGAGTGAGGGACAATGAGATGGCACCTCACAGGCCCCCTCAGTGAGAGGAGGAAACAAGGCCCCAGACTACAAGGACATGGTGTTTTCTGGCAGGCCGCAGTGGCAGATACAGGAGCCATAGACAAGAGGACAAAGATCTCAGTCCTGTCAGAAGCTTTCAGCCTTGGCAGTGCCCCTGGCCATCTCCCATCCAGGCTGTCCTACACTGTCCCATGCCTGCCCCTTCTCCACTGCAGCCTGTAGACACCCAGCCTGCTTCCCCTCCTTGCTCTCACCCAGGGATCTGCCCACCTTTACTGAGGTCTCTCCACCCTCCCTTGCTTTTCCTTGAAACACAAAGCCAGGGGCTCACCACAGGCTCCCTCTGCCTGACCTCTTGCACCACAGCACTACCCTTGAAGTGATATTTATTTCTATAAAATCTGGTCTGAACCTCTCAAGCTGAAGATTGTGGGTGTTCCTCCTTCTTGTGCTGCTTCCCACCACCGGAAAAAGCACCAACATCTCTGAAACCACCCTTCAAGCACTCACGGTCTACTACTCTACTGCCCTTAGCTTCAACTTCACCAGGATAATGTAGCCCAGGTCCCTCAGCCTCCCTGTACAGCTCATGTGCTGCATGACCCAAACCTCGTCTTGGCAGACCTCCTCTGGACCCTGTCCAGGTCCTCCCCATTCCTCCAGCACTGGGTGTAACACACTGGGACATGTGATTCCAGATGTGGCCACCTCAGTGCTAGGTGGAGGGATAAAAACAGTCCTAGTCTGGGGGGCCACATGCTTCCTAATGCAGCCCCCTATGCAGCTGGCCTGATCTGTGGTGAGCATGCACGGGCTCATATGGCATCCCTCCTGAAGTCCAGGCCCTTCTCCTCAGGGTCACTCCCCCAAGGCCCAACCTGCCGATTCTCCTTGCACAATTTCAGGAGGTTTCTTTTGGCCTAATCTCCAACCTTCTCAAGGTCCCTCTCAGCTCAAGCTCCTCTGTGTCAGCTGTGAATGTGTGCATGCAGATGGCTCATCCTATCTTGCCATGCCTCTGACAGGATAACAGCATGACCAACTGCAGGACACTACAGATAATAAAGGCCATGTTGTTGTAAAGGAACTGCTGGAAATGGTTGAAATGAGCATGGCAGCCATCTCAGAGAAGCCAAGGGCAGGTACAAAGCAAGCAAGACCAGGGTCAATGGGTATAGGGTAAATAGAGGTGTGCTGGTTGCATGGGAGGAGAGCAGGGTGGTAAAACAGAAGAGCTTGTAAGGTGGAAAAGAGGGGACAATGCAATAAAAAGTGAAATCAATGAAAAATCAGGGCCACCTGGAGGTACCTGCCAAGCAGTCCTGAATCTGAACTGCTCTGACCAGAGCAGGACAAGACACATGCAGCTGATGTGCTCATACTTTTGTCTGATGTACTTCAATAGCCATGGGGAAGCTGAACGTTTTCCCTAAGGTCAAGAATGGAAGACCCGGGGTGGAAGGAAATGCCAAATCATTCAGGCTGGAAGGGACCTCCGGTTGTCTCTAGCCCAACGTGCTTCTCACAGCAGGCTCAGCTGTCAGCTCCAAGCAGGTTGCTGAGGGCTTTAGTCATTTAGGACTTGAAAACCTCTGAGGATGAAGATGGCACGACCTGTCTGGGCAACCTGCCCCAGTGCTTCACTGTTTGGATGCATAAAATGTTTGCCCTAATTCCCAGCCTGAACCTCTCCTGTTTCAGCTAGTGCCTCATCCTGGCCCTCCTCCTCCCATGGTGCACAAGGGTGAAGAGGTTGGCTCCATCTTCTTGATGACCTCCTGGTAGGTATGGGCAGGCAAACCCTAGGTCTTCCCAAAGCCTCCTCTTTTCCAGGCTGAACAAACCCAGCTCCCTCAGCCTCCCACACTGACAAAGTCAAGTGTACAAATGTGTTCCTAGGTTGTTTAATGGATCTCCCAATCCTTCTGGATTTTACTGGATCTGCAGAGGACCTTAGGCCTGTTAGAGTGCAATCACCCTCATGCCATGACCTTCTGCATACATCACACTCATTTGACATCATGTTGTAGTGTAGATGGTGAGGAGGGCAAGCAGTCATTGATAATTAAAAGGAGGTAACCTCGCAGCACGAGGAGGGGCAGGCTCTGGGGGTGGTATGAGTGGTGCTAAAACACATGCAGAAAAGGAATTCAGGAGTTCAGGAATCACAGTAGCTATCACCAGAGATGCCAGAATCACCCATCCCTTTCAGTTGGAAGCGACCTTGGGGGGTCTCTAGTCCAAACTCCTGCTCCCATCGGGATCAACACTGAAGTCACACCAAGTTCCTCCAGGCTTTGTCCAACAGTGTCCTGAAAGCCTCCAAGAACAGAAAGACCATAAGCTCTTCAAATGTTTCATTATCCTCATTTATTTTTCTCCCTGCTATCCAATCTTAGTTTTTAACCACTTCCTCTCATTCTTCTGCCATGAATCCCTGTAAAAGCCTGGTTCACTATGGGTGGCCACCTTGAGTTGGGAATCTGCTAAGAGTCACCCCAAAAGACTTCTCTTCTGCAGGCTGAACAAGCCCCGTTCCCTCAGCCTCTCCTCTCAGGGCAAGTGCTCCAGTCCCCAAGCACCTTGGGGTCTGGCCACTGAAATCGCTCAGAGTGATCAACAGCATTCTTCTGCACGGGGCCCCAACTGGATGCAGGATCTAGATGTGCTCTAAGAAGCCTTAGTAGAGGGGGATAATTACTTCCACTGATCTCCTGGCTTTGTTCCAGTTCATGCAGGCCTGGATGCTGTGGCCTCCATGGCTGCCAAGGAATGCTGCTGGCTCATGTTCAGTTCGCTGCCCACAAAGACTCCCAGGTCCTTCTCCTCAGAGCTTCTGCCCAGCCAGGGACTCCCCAGTGTGTATCGCTCCAGGGTGTTGGTCTCTCCGAGGTGCAGGGCCTGGCATCTGTCCTTCTTGAATTTCACAAAGATCCTGACAGCCCATTCCTCCTCCCGGCTGAGCTCCCTCTGAATGACAGCCCTCAAGCATGTGACTGTTCTGCCCCATTAGGTGTCATCTCAAATGTGATGACAATTGCCTCCTCCAGGTCACTGATGCACCTGTTTAGACAGGTCTGGTGGCAGTATAGACCTCTGCACACTCCACTTGTCAGCAACTTCAAGGGAAAGAATGACCCATTCACAAAAATCCTCTGAACTCGACCATCTAACCACATATTTAGCCATCTGGTTGTCTGCTCAGCCTACTGTAATGTCTTTCTTGTATACAAGAATATGGTGGGAGACAGCATCAAACACCTTCCTTAAAGTCATGTCAGATGTCCTCCACTACTCTCTGCTCCTCCACAGTACAGGTCTTGTTTTCACAGAAGGCAATCAGGTTGGTCAGGAATGATTTCCCTTCAGGTAATCTATGTGGACTCTTCCCAGGCACCTTCTTCTCCTTCGTGTGCCCAGAAAGGTGATCTAAGATGAATCGCTCCATGACACACTCCTCACTCCAGTGAGGTGCAATGGCCTGCAGCTCCCCAGGTTGTTCTTGTGGCCTTTGTTGAAGATGGGCACAACATTTTCCTTCTTCTGGCCATTGGGACCTCCCTCGATCTCCACAACCTTTCCAAGATGAGCCTGGTTGTGAGAGTGGTCAGCCCTCTCAAAGTCCTGGCACCTTCCAGCAACCTCCCAGAGTGCTTGCACTCTGCTGTGACAGGGCAATGCAATTCCCTGCACAAGAACCAGGCCCTGTGATCCACAGGTTTCCTCACATCAATTAAAGGAGATGCATCCACCTCCTCTCCCTCATTGGGTGGTCTGAAACTCATGCTCACCCACAAGCTCTCACCCAGCCCTTTGTCCATCCCAGAGAAAAGAGCTCCATACATCTGAGCTGCCCCTTCACACAAAGGGCATCCTCCCTTCTCATCTTCCCCAACAACCTCTCCTGAAGGGCTTGTACCCTGCCACCACAGCCCTCCAGTCGTGCCAGTGATTCCACCACATTTCAGTGATTCCAGCCATGTGGCAGCACTGTGAAAGCTTGTGCATCTCCATCTGCTCCTGTCTGTGCCCCAGGCTGAAGACATTCACATATATTTGGGCTGCAGAGCCTCAGCTATGGCACAGAGTGCACATTTATAATGGTGATACCTGTTACCAAGAGCCAAGGACACCGTGTATGCAATGGCCCCACTTCAGAGCAGGGACTCTGCTGTCATAGAGAGCAGGTGGCCAGGCAATGGTGAAAGAGGTTCCCACTGAGAGAGCAAACCCTGCAGTGCCCAAGGTGAGGGGGAAACAGAGCTGGACAGTACACGAATGGTGGGAGAGGGGTTTGTTGTCCAAGCTGTCTCTGCAGCACTGTGGGGGCCTGTGACAGAGGTGAACCGATCTCCAGGAGGGACAAGGTGCCACTGAGAAAGTCCCTGGGCCTGGACAGCCTGGAATCAAGCTACCTTGTGGACATCATTAGCACAGTCCTCATTGATATCATCTGGGGGCAAGAAAAGATTCAGAGCAAGGAGAGTTACAAGTTTGCAAGAGTGCAGGGACATGAGTGGAGACCTTGGTATGATGGGCCTCCATTAATGCAGCTTGCTTGAATGTAGACAGGATGGCCTTGGCCTGAAGGCAGCAGTGGGATTCAGGTGTTTGGTCACAGGCAGGAAACCTGAGGTGCCCCGCAATGCTTGCCCAGCAACCACTGTAAAAGGGCCTGTTTTTCCTGTAGGTCCCATGTGGTACCTGCTAGAAACGTGTGGTGTGCTGGACACCCTAGGCTTATATGCTCTCAACTTCTTAAACCGTTATACGGACCAAAATGCAGTTAATAAGCATTTCTCATGCCCTACGTGGTGAGAACAGCCTCGGGTTCACTACAGGAACCTGGAAATGGGTCAATGGAGTGAACCAGCAGACTTAATAATATGAGGGAAAGGGTGTGCTTGTGTCTCCACAGGTAACGGGCCTCGTTGGATGCCTGCACGACTGATTCGACTTGTTGACACATCCCTCGAAACACCAAACGAGGACTGAGAGCCAGTTAAGATGAGCCCATGTCGGGACATTTTCTGGCAATACCTGCCTGCCTTGTGCAGGGTCAATATCAATTCATAAAAGCTTATGGCGACTACACGACCTTACGAAGAAGTTGTAGATAGAATCAGAGTGGAACCCTTTTGAGGGATAGGACTGGACGTTAGGTTTGGGGTCGTGGGTTAAGAAGGTACTGGCGTGTGGATTGGTAATCTTGCTAAGATTTCTAGCCCTTGCCATCTATCTCCCCTGCTTAATAAGCCTTATGCAGAGAATGACTCGAAGGAGTTTGCATCAAGTACTTGCTGTGCAAATACACACTGCACTGGCAATATTTGGTTTAAAAAATGAAAAAAGGGGAGATGTAGGGGCAGACAGCGAGGGATTGGACAAGATAGAGTTAAGGAGCCGAAAGCCTTGGGAGGAATAAATAACAGTATGTAGATAAGGAAGTAGCTGCACAGAATGAGAAGGAGTGATGATGGGAACATGACCTTCAGGAAAGTACAACGTGGTGCTTACAAGGGGAGTGGAAAGTACCATAGATCACTGTGGGAAGTACCGACCCGGGCATATAGAGCATATATAAAGGGCTTGCTTGCTTGAATAAAGTTGATTCTGATCCAGCACATCAGAGTCCGTGAATCAGACAGACACAGGACACCTTGCTGGTGGGGGCTGAAGCCAAGGGACTGAGTTCCCCAGACCCATCTACCTCTGCTGTTACCAGATTGCCTGCCCCAGTCCTCAGCCATGGGCCCACATTGCCCTTGTTCATGCTTTTACTCTTACTGAAGCAATAGCAGATCATCTTTTTTGCCCTTGACATCCCTTGCAAGCATCAATCCTAAAGGCGCTTTGGCTTTCCTAACAGCTTCCCTACTTCCCTGGACAACATTTCTCAATTCCTCCTTTGCAGCCTCTCCCTGCTTTCTGTTCCTGTGTGCTGCCTTTTTGTACTGTTGTACAGTTGTGAGTTCCCTCTTCAGCCGCTCTGTCTCCTGAGATCTCTGCTTGCTCTCCTGCACATCAGTATGGGCCATGCCTGAGATTAGAGGATGCTGACCTGAAAGACCTGCCAACTTTCTTGAGTTCCTCTGCCCTTCAGAGCTGCCTGCCACAGGATCCCTCTACCAGTAGGCCCAAGTCTGCTCCTCTGACATCCAGAGTGTGGACTCTGCTACTCTTCCTCCTCATGTTGCTCAGGATCTGGAACGCCTCTGTCTCATGGCCACTGCAGGCAAGGCTGACATTGGTTATCACAGCCCTCATCAGTGGTTCCTTGTTGGCAGGTTCCAGGTCCAGGAAAGTGTCACCCTTGGTGACCTATCAGGCTTCGCTGTGCTAAGAAGTTGTCCTCCACACCTTCCAGAATCCTCCGGGACTCTTTGCAGCCTGCTGCGTTGCCCTCCCACTGAATGTCTGGGAGATTCAAGTCCCCCCATAAGAACTGGGGTCTGTGATCCACAGGCTTCCTCAGGCTGCTTAAATCTTTTGCAGTTCTGCGACAGCTTGTGCATCTCCACTTCCTCTTCTTTGTGCCCCAGGCTTTGTGCATTTGTGTACATCTGGGCTGCAGAACCTCAGCTTTGGCACCAGGGATGAGCGCAGACTTGTCATAATGATACCTGTTCCCAAGCCAGAAGGAAAGAGAGCTGGGCCATGCAGCTGTGGCAGGAGAGGTGCTTGGTCCCTGAGCTGGCTCTGCAGCACTTTGGCATCTGTGATGGGGGTGACCAGATCTCCAGGAAAGACAAGGTGCCACTGAGAAAGTCCCTGGGCCTGAACAGCCTGCAAGCCAGGCACACTGTGGCTGCATCATTAGCACCGACCCTGTTCATAGCATGAGGGCTGAGAAAAGGTTTAGGGAGAGAAGAACTAGTGGGGTTTGAAAGTGTAGGTCTGTGTGTGGAGACCTTGGTGTGATGTGCCTTGCATCTTTGCAGCATGCTTGGATGTAGATGGGATGGACTTTGCCAAAAGGCAGTGGTGGGAATGCCTTGTTTGTGAACAGGCAGGAAATGCGAGATGCCCTGGGGTGTTTGCCCAGCCACCACTTCAAAAGGGCATGCTTTTCCTGTAGGTCCTGTGCTGTACCTGCTAGAAACCTGGTGGTTGGGCTGGACACCCCGTGCATCTGACATGGCCCTGCATGAGCTGTTTGCAATGTCGGGATCTGCATATGTCTCGGCTTCCTAGTGAGCGGAGCTCTTGCAGTAGTCGGCATCAAGTGTCATTTCAGATGGCCAAGGAGATTCTGCACCAGCTGATGTCCTGGAATGATATGGGTCTCATAATTGTTCCATCAGAGCAAGGAGAAAGTGGAACATGTCTTGGATCACCTCTGGCCCTACAAATGTCCGAACAGGTGTGTGTGTGTGCGTGTCCAGCTGAGTGCCTCCCTCCATCTCCCTTGATTCCAGTGGGAGCTTAAACAAGGAGCTGCCATGCAGACAGGCATTTTGTGCACACTAAACGTGGGAAGGGGAATCCCACTCCTGTGAGTTTGTGGAGAGCACGGGAGGGGACTGTATCCTATTCCACCCCAGGGCTTCTCAGTGAGCACTAGATGTATTGATTAACTCCTCTAATTCATCCCTGAAGCATGAGCAAACCAACTCCCTTCTTGTGCCTGTGCTCTTATGAGATGGGAGCAGGGCTTTCCAGAGTGGGACGTTTCCACCTCTCTTAGACAGCCATGCTCTGGTGAGACCAACTGCAATGCTAGAGTCAGTCTCTGCACTGTTTCGAGAGGGACCCTCAGTGATTATTTTCATCTACTTCCGTGGCTATTTCCCAGGGGTGACCCTGCTGCCTTCCAGGAACTGTCAGCCCTGGAGCCCTGGGAAGGTCCAGAGGGTGCCCAGGGGACAGAGAAAGTCACGTCATCAGCTGGGCCTCTGCTCCTGAGCTGGGCTTGGCTCCTGGGGCTGCCGGAGCCCATGGCAACCTGGCAGGTGCTGCAGAGAGCCAGCTCTGTCCAAGTGCAGCTCCTTTTCCTGGAGAAGCAGGACTCCGGGCACTGCCTGCAGGGGCCAGAACGAGATGGACATCTCGGAAGTTGAAGAGAGTGGGGAATCAGAGGATGGCTGAGAGCTGCCTGCAGGGAGAAATCTTCCCAGCCCCTAACACAGTAAGTCTCTGGCTGCAGGGCAACATTGCTGCTGTGGCTGCCGGAGGGTTCCTCTGAAGCTGGCACCTTCCACAGCTGAGAGGGTCTGTCAGGGCGGCTCTGCCAGCTCCTCCTGTTTGGAGCAGGTGGTGCTTTAGAGCAGGGCTTCCCAGCCACACCGTCAGAGGGACAGGCCATCACGGCTACCTTCTGCCAGGGACGGTGCTGGGGTGTGAAGCCAGGGAGTGCCCCCAGGTGTGCGCGGGCTGTAATTGAGAGCAGTGTCCCTGCGACCCAGGGTGCTGTGTGCCCGGGGCAGGGACTCTGCCGCCTGCGAGGGTCAGCACTCAGCCTGCCCAGGGAGCTGCCCAGGGCGCTGCAGGGAGAAGCTCTGGGTGGAAGGAGCGACCCCGAGAAGGGCGGCTTCATCCTCCTGTTGAGAGGGTGCTGCGGGGGTCAGGGGTGCTCTCCGATCTTGCTCACCCCCAGGATATTTGCAGGGGACCTTTTCAAGCAGACAGCCATGGCTGGGGTTCCCTGAAAGAGAAGGACCTTTCCTGAGTCTCTGCTTCCAGTTTCCCACTGTTTGCAGCAGCCAGCAGATGGTGGAGCAAGGGGGAAGGAAAGGAGCTGTGAGGTTTGGACAAGAGGCTGATACTCCCAGACCATTACAGTGAGAGATCAAAAGGTTTCCGAGGGACCTCATTGCACCCTTTCACCCAGTGCTCTGCCTACAGAAAGCACCACCATCACCTTGCCTGGCCTCACCAGCGTTTGTCTGACCTGCTCCTTAGCACCTGCAAAGCCAGAGATGCCCCTGGGCAGTGCCCTGCTGCTGGGAGGTTTCTGCAGGGCAGGACTGAGTGCCCAGAGGGTGGGATGGGGTCTGTGAGCACTGGCAGGGAAAAGAGATGGGGCAGAGAAAGAGCTGCCAGGAGGAAAAGCTCCAGGCAGGGGAGATATGATCAGCGAGTGAAAGTAGAAACATAAATGCTGTGGGAGGGGGAATTAGGAAAACTCCCAGTCAGTCCCTGCAATGCAGACAGCTTCCTCTCAGCAAGCCCCCTGTGTCTCCTCTCCCACCCAGCACAGCCTCTGCCCTCAAGGCCATGGGCTGCAGGGCAGGAGCCCCCTCCTCAGCAGCCTGAGCTGCAGCAGAGCAGAGGGGCATCTCTGCTGTGACGTGCCCATTTCCCACTGCACGGCAAAGGGGCTGAGAGTGACTGTGCTGCGATGCCGCTGCCTGGGAGGTGGTGTGCAGAGCTGGGAGAGGGGAAGGCTTTCCTAACTGCCCGTCTGGCTCTCCCTCCTGGCTTTCCCTTTGGTGGCAGGGTCATAGTACTGCTGCTTGTTTCCTCTCCTCTCTGTGCTGCTCTGCTTCTTGCTGTCCTGCTCTCTGGGGTGAAGGAGAGGGGTTCAGCTGCAGTTAAGGCACTGACCCTGTGGGTCCTGCGTGGAGCTGTCTTCATGGCAGTGATGTGCCCAAGGCCCCTTCTAACCTTCTAGGCAATGCATTTCATCTGATTGGGGAATGATCTGACTCTCCCTGAAGGCTGCCCCCCCATCTTCAGATCTCTTGACTCTCTCTGGGGTGTCCTGCCAGGCTGCAGGCTGCCCTCCACAAGACCTCAGCTCTGCCATAGCATAGCTGTGATAGCGGAGAGTCTTTGTGCTGGTCATGCAAGTCAGAAACCTCCTCACCTGCTCTGACGAGCTCTCCAGAGCACACTCTCCATGTCTGCTCTGAGAGAGAAGAATGGGGAAATCTTCCCTCTGGAGCTACATTCCTCCACTCTCACCTCAGTCCAGGTCCTTTCTTAGAGTAACTTGGGAGTGGGATTGTCCTTTAGCTGGGAGAGGTGCTAGCACAGGGCAGCGGGGAGCAAGACTCCTGCACAGTCCAGATCCCCTGACTCTGTCTGTAGTATATAGACACTGTGAGCCCTTTTCCTCCTGGGACACTTAAGTTCTAATGCTGAGAGAAATTGAAATGCCAACGATTTCTACTGCATCAAAGAATGCTCCCACGGTGTGATAGAGGCATCTGAAAAGTCAAGAAACATAGAATCAGATCCCTCCACTGCAGCCCATTTTCTGAATAAACTGTTGAACGAACTTTCCACAAAATGGGTGGCTGTAATCTGCTGCAGGCTGTGTACATCAGAGCTAGTCACGTCCCACTCCCATTGCAGTGCTTTGGGAAAGAGTGCAGAGGGTAAACTGATGTGAGGAGAGGGTCCATCTCACTGGAATAGAGATGTCTAGAAAGGGTGGGGTCAGCCCCTGCCTTCCCTTCAGTGTTTCTGTGGCTTGCTGGAGTGGGAGCTGGTGGGGCTGATTCCGACACAGGCATCTGTGTTCAGGAGGGCAAGGCTGGGTGAGATGAATCCCTCGCAAGGGTCTTCTCTTTCAGAGACAGCTGGCATGAGCGGAAATGTGGCGGGTTCTGTTAAGAAGAGTTTGGTTTGGGCTTGGAGAAAACTATTCAACTTATCAATGCCTTTTCCTCCTTGGACAGTCTCCAAAGCTGAGAGGAAGCAAATGCCCAACAGCAGTTTCCCGGATGAGTTCCTCCTCCTGGCATTTGCAGACACACGGGAGCTGCAGCTCTTGCACTTCTCCCTCTGCCTGGGCATCTACCTGGCTGCCCTCCTGGGCAATGGTCTCATCATCACAGCCGTAGCCTGCGACCACCGCCTCCACACCTCCATGTACTACTTCCTCTTCAGCCTCTCCCTCCTCAATCTTGGCTCCATCTCTGTCATTGTCCCCAAATCCATGGCCAAATCCCTGTGGGACACCAGGGCCATTTCCTACTCAGGATGTGCTGCCCAGCTCTTTTTTCTTGCCTTTTTCATTTTGGCTGAGTATTCTCTTCTCACAATCATGGCCTACGATCGCTATGTTACCATATACAAACCCCTGCACTATGGGACCATCATGGGCAGCAGAGCGTGTGTCAAAATGGCAGCAGCTGCCTGGGCCAGTGGCTTTGTCAGTGCGGTGCTGCACACTGCTAACACCTTTTCAATACCACTCTGCCACGGCAATGCCGTGGGCCAGTTCTTCTGTGAAATTCCCCAGGTCCTCAAGCTCTCCTGCTCTGACTCCTACCTCAGGGAACTTGGGGTGCTTGTGGTTAGTATCTGTTTACGCTTTGGGTGTTTCATCTTCATTGTGCTGTCCTATGTGCAGATCTTCACTGCTGTGCTGAGGATCCCCTCTGAACAGGGCCAGCACAAAGCCCTTTCCATGTGCCTCCCTCAGCTGGCCGTGGTCTCCCTCTTTGTCAGCACCATCATATTTGCCCACCTGAAGCCCCCCTCCATCTCCTCCCCAGCTCTGGATCTGGTGGTGGCTGTTTTGTACTCGGTGGTGCCTCCAGCAGTGAACCCCCTCATCTACAGCATGAGGAACAGGGAGCTCAGGGATGCCCTGAAGAAACTGATTCTCCTGGTTTTAGTGCAGCAGCAATGAGCTGCCCATCCCTCTTCACAAGTGGTTTCTAAGTACCTCAGACAAGTCTTGTGCTTTGGGCATTCTTGCTGTGATCATCATGTTTGTGCAGAAGTGTTGGAATTCATCCCGCTTCCTTACAGGCATGAACCCAGTCTGCCTGACCCAGAGGTCTTCTGTAAATGTGTCTCTCACTGTGTCACAGCTGTCCTCTCTGTAATAAAAGGAGATTTCCCCAGTGTGGTGCTTGAAGTTTGGGCTCTGCTTTAAGAGCTGGAGCCTAGAATGTGCTCAGGGACTTTCCCCCTGAAAGGGCCTGTTGCTTTTCCAGGTCTCTCCCTGGGCTCAAGGCAATGAGCTTAGAGGTGATGTGTTAGGGAATGAGGGCTGGATTCAGCTCTCGCTTGTGGGTGCCCAGTACACCTGGAGATGGAGAATGGTCAAGTGGTATCTCCCATAGGACAGGGCTGGACACTGATGGTCGTCATTCTCGAAGGGAGTATAGATCCATCAGGAGAGCACAGGGCATCCCCAAGGGCACCACGTGCTTAGGGGTGGGCAGTGAATGGAGCTTCACAAAATGCAGTGGAGTCACCCAGAGGGAAAGGGCTAAAGCAGTGAATGTCCTAGCTAGTGAGAGCTCTGCAATCCCACGAGAGGCAGTGGGGACAGAGGAGGCCCAGGGAAGGGATCCTGCATAGTGATCCATGTCACCTTCAATGAAAAGCCATGGGCTGGATCTAGCAACGCGCCTGAAAACAGCCTGAGCCATTTGAAATGCCCTGTGATTGCTCAGAGCATCATCCATGGCCACAGGGCAACAGATGCCTTGGTAGGGCGTTGTCAGGTGTAACGACGCCCGTCCAGCTGGGTCTCCTTCCCACCCTGACCAGCACAGTGTCACACTGTGGCCCCAGGGCACCACAGCCCACTTGCTCTGCTGAGCAGCACTGCCAGCTCAGGGCCCCCCTCGGGCCATACAGCAAAGCAAGCTGGGGCAGACGGGCTGGAGAGTAGCTTTGCAGGAAAGGACCTGGGTGTGCTGGTGCTCAACAAGTTGACCAGAAGTCAACAGGGTGCTCTTGTAGCAAAGACAGCCACCATTATTGTGGGTTGTATCAGCAAGAGTACAGAGAAGTGCAGGGCAAGTGCAGTGGGACAGATGAAATACCCTGCAGCCTCCACCAAAAAAGAAGCAAAATAAAGGGCACAACTGACAGACTACCAATGCTGGGGAGAGCGGTATGATCAACAGAGTGCCCAGGGACTGCCAACATTTTAAAGCAATCAGAACAAGAAAGGCCTTTCTGCCAGTTGCCAAGTGGCTGAAGCCAGAGGTACCCAGGCTTGCTCAAGGCTGAGAGCTCCAGAGGGACTTCTTCTTTACTCAACCTCCAAGCACATGGCCAGGATTATGCTGTTTTAGTGGTAGAACATGTTTTTGCAAGTCTAACTTTTTAATTAAAGCATTAGGACTTCTACTGACACCAACTGGGGGCGGGGACGGAGGGAGTAAGGCTTCCCATTGGCTTCAGTGGCTGTGGGATGAAGCCTGCATTTGGTTTGAAAGAGAAAGGATTAGGGCTGAATGTCAGGCAGATGACTATAAACTACCTGATGCTTTCTATACTCTTCAGTGTCTCATTGTCTTCGTCACTCCTCAGTCTATACTGCGCTATATTTTTTCCCCTGCATCATGGATCATCCCTCTGGAGAAAGAGCTGAGTCCAGGGACACGCCATGCCGATAATCTGGGCATCGTGGGGAACCCACTGCAAGAGTAAGTGTGTGCATGAGAGCTCACAGCAAAGGCCTGGGCAAGCCAAGGAGCAGGGACCCTCCCCAGGTGCCAAGGATCCCAGTCCCTGAGCCACAGGGCTGGGTACAGCCTCCTCCGATTGCTCATGACAGGAGCTCATGACACCCACCACAGAGTCCAAGAAGTTTCTGTGGGAGAGGTGGAGGAAGAAAGTAGAAACATCTCCAAAGAGGGGGAATGAAGGCAGCAGTCCCACGAGTAAACATCTCCAAATACGGGTGGATTTTACCCCCTCTCTGGCAGAGCTGTTTCTTCCATGAGCAGCAGTACCTGGGGGAAGGCGGGTCTTTTGCTGACACCCACTGTGGCATAGAGGGCATCAGGGTTGGAGACACCCCTTCCAGCCAAGGGGCAGTTGCTGGGCACTCAAAAAAGGTTTCAGTCGGGGACCTCAAAGCTCCGGGACCAGTGTGGAAGGCAGCAGTGAGTGGCAGCCCTGCCGCTACACTGAGAATTTCATTCTGTTGGGCTAAACCAGGACCCCAGTTACTCCCTGCAGCCGGCTGGATGGGCACAGATGGGACCTGGCCTGTCCTGTTCCTCCTGAGCATGTCATTCAAGGAAGTGCTGGAAGAACAGGCCTGGAGGGATCCTCATGGCACTGCATTGCCTGTGGCTGTGATAACCGATTGTCTCCCTCCTGCAAACGCTTCCCGGGTCAGGTGCTTGGGGACAACCATCTGGCAGTGCTCATGGGAATCCATCAGGACCATGTCCTGTGGGTGGGCAAGGAGACCTCAGGCACTTGTCACCCTGTTGGAGAGCAGCTTGGAGAGCAGAGACCTGGGAGGAGGAAAGAGAGGTCCCATGGCTGGCAGAGTGAAGGTGCTGCTGTGTGCCTGGGGCCAGGGCACTGCCACCTCCGAGGCCCTCTCCTAGCTCCTGAGAACCTATTGCAGAAGCAAGCAAAGCCTGCAGAACAACCTTCCCCACCTTGCTGGGAGTCAAGGAGAGGGTCACTTCTGTGAGAGAACATGACAGGCCAGGAGCAGGCACATGGCTGGGGTTTGTGCTTGTGAGGTCACTTCTGCCCCAGGACCTGATAGGCCAGCAGCAGGCACAGGGCTCACATATGGGGCTGTAAGGTCACTGCTACCTCAGAAGCCGGCAAAGGGCTTCGGTGCTGATTGTGAGGTGACTTCTGCCTCAGTACCTGATTGGTTGGTGTAGGTTCCTGGAATTCACCTGTGCCTGTGCTGCTGTTAGGCCAGAACCAGGTTAATTGGCACAGGAGACTGTCCTGGAGGGCAGAGAGGCCATGGATCCCTCGTGGATCTTCAGGGACAACGTCCTCAAAGCCCAGGAACAAGCCAGTGTGATGTGATGGGAGTCAAGCAGGGCCTGGCAGGAGAACTGCATGGATGACCAGGGGCACCCTGACTTAGGAGTTCAACCACAGGAAGGAAGTTCCCGGAGGGTGGAAACGGGGAAGAGGCTGCCCAGGAGGCACATAGAAACCTTGCCTGTGGGTGCAGCGATGGAGCTAGGAAAGCTGGAGTTGGAGCCAGAGCTCACAAGGGGTGGGGAGGGCAACCAGGAGGGCTTTTGTAAGCATGCTGGCAGCAGAAGGAAGGCAGCTAAGGAACATGTGCTCTCACTGCTCAGTGGGGCAGGGGACATAGTGACAAGGACAGGGAAAAAGCTGAGTCTCTCCTTGTCTTTTCTGCCTTACATACTTACATACTGCTGCCCCCAGCAGCCCTGGTCCCCAAGGCTCTTAGTGCCCGTGTGACATTGCTCTTGATTGTCTTTGAAATTCCAGGCAAGCAGGGAGGTTCCTGCTATCTGGGAAAAGGCAGACATCACACCCATTTCCAGAGAAGGGCAAGAGGAAGAATGCAGGTCAGCTTCATGCGAGTCCCTGGGAAGGTGATGCAGCAAATGCTCCTGGAAACCATCTCCAAGCATCTGGAGGGCAAGGATTGGAGGAGCCAGCATGGGCTGACCAAAGGGAAATAGAAACTGTGCCTGACCAACCTGAATGCCTTCTACCAGAAGACTGTGGGCACAAGGGGAAAGCAGGGGACTTGGTGTGCCCTCATATTGGCAAGGCCTTTGACACAGTCGTCCCTGTTCTACCTGTAGCCAAACTGTTGAGATCTGCACTCGATAAATCAACCATAAAGCAGGGGGAAGACTGGCTGGTCCATCAGGCCCAAAGGCTGTGATTAGTGGTATGAGGAGGCCAAACTGGTGTCTGGTTACTGGTGGCATCCCTCCGCGATCAACACAGGGGGCAACACTGTTGAACTTCTTCATTAATGGCCTGGGACATGGGATGAAGCGCACTCTTAGTACCTTTGTGGACTATGTGCAATTGGAGTGAGCCCCTGAGCAAGCTCATTTAGTTCCCTCTGCATGGAGGAGGGAGGTGGGACTGGGGGGACATGACATCCAGAGGTCTCCTCCATCCTAAGTGCTGTGATTCAATCACAGTTCATGTTTCTAGGGAGAGCTCTGTAAAGACAGACTAGGCCGAGGAAGAAGACAGGGCAGAGAGGCAGAAGAGAGAGAAGTACGTCAATTTAAATAGAGGTGTTCCTCAGCAGAAAACTTCCCCATTCAAAGTGCGGGTAGGAAATAGGGCGTGATGAATAACTGTACATACATATGTATATACTCAAACAGAGGAAGTAATTACTGTAGTGCATGGACATGGTGCTGCCAATAAAAAAGAAAGGAAAAACAACATGAGAATTGACAAATAGTATTTGAAGTTCTGGAAAGGAAGGCTTTTCTCAGTTATTGCATAGAGTTCTTCTTTGAATAGGTTTGGACTTTTGACTAAAAGTTTACATTCAGGCCTTTATTAATTGGGGCACCTAGAGAGGCTACTGCTGCCCGAGATGCCCTGTTGTCGCTGTGTTCCCAGGCAGGGCTGGGAAATGTGATCCAGGAGCTACGGGAACCTTTCTGGAGCATTAGCTGGTCACCAGAAGTCTCCCAACACCTCTCAGGGAGACACCTTATTTCTCTCTATTGCCTAGAAAGGGAACTGTAGGCAGCTGGATTAGGCAGAGACATCTGCCTTGAAGGGGTCTGGCACTGGGTGAGATCAGCCTCCTCCCTGTTGCTGCCTAAAATCAGTTACACTTCATTGACCGTCCCGGGAGTGTGGCTAGGTGTTTAGGGCCTCAGCACTGCAGCACAGGTATGTTGAGATTGGTGCCAATTTGGCCATCCAAAGATATCTCATTTCATTGAAGCCGGTCACCTTATTTTTCACTGCTGGTCAAGAGAGTTCGAGCCCTCAGAGTGTGCCTGGCTCTTTGGAAGGAGTGAGGAGTGGCATGGACGTCCCTGGGCAGGGAGTGGTTTTGGTGAGCCCTGGACTCGGTGTTGTCTTTTATCATGCTGTAGGCCTGATTATAACAGAAATGTTTAGAAAATGACAATAAAATTGAAACAAAGAAGAAATTAAAAAGCAAAGAATTATTTTTTACACTTTTCAGCTTTTAACAGTCTTTATGTTGTACTCCTCCTTGTTGGTGTTTGGAGCAGATTCTGTGAGTGAGTGAGTGAGAGTGTGTGTGTGTGTGTGTGTGTGTGTGTGTGTGTGTTTTTTGTAAAGGAAAGTGATTTCCAGACCCGGGGTGAGATGCAGTGACAGGGACACAGACATGTGGTGTCTTTGTAGGTGCCTTGGTCCCCTCTGCCCAGCCTCCATCTGCACCTCAGAGGGGCTCTGGTCTCCCGCAGGTCAACTCTGAGAGCTGCCAGGCCCAGGCAAGTACCTCAGATATACCAGGGCCTCTCCAAGTGCCACTACATGCTTGTGGTTAGACACCTGAGCTCTGCCTGGAAAGGTGAAGGACTGTTTAAAAATGTGTTAAAAATATGAGCACCTTTTCCTCAGCTGAAATAATTCAATAATTTTAATAAATTGTCCACGTTTTTCCGTGAGGAACTACTGGAAATCTTCAGGAAGGGTTTGAATCCCAGGAGAAGAAATACTGGTCTCCCTCAAACTTGCATTCTCACTGCTGTCTGTTCTACTGTGCTTTTAACCTCACCAATCTTTCACATCTTTCCCCATGCCCTGATTAAACTGATCATTTCTACAGTCATCTTTGCATCAGACTATGTGTAGAAAGAAACTTTCCATAGTTTTCCATTTCTCCTCCTGCTCTTACTCTTCAATCACTCAGATAGTTCATCTTGCCTCCTCTTCCAGAAGTCTCAATGTTTCTTTAGACAGCTCCTGAATTGTGTTGCTATCTCTACTTTCCTGTCTGGCTGTCAAAAATATTTCTAGCAAGGTTATTCCTTGTGGAAAGTGAACATTACTGGAGGCACCTTGGACTTAGCATGCAGTTAAGGAGTGTATTTTATTTTTCATTCAAATGTACCATGTTTTGTTGTTTTGATCACAGCTCAGAATTATCCTCCTATGTCTCTTTGCAGCTAGTTCTCAAAGGAAAGCAGGTGGGAATTGGTGCATAGAGGCTGTAACACTCTGCTACAGACTCCAGTGGAAAAAGGGTTGATTTTTACAAGGGTGATGTAGGTCCCCAGTGGCCGAAGAGAGAAATGGCGGGGCTGGGGAGGGGAGGGGGAAGGCTGCTCATACATGTCTCCTGTCAAAAATCCTGCTTTTCTCACACATCAGGATTCATTGGGAGACCCTCTCAGTCACTATGAATTGGAGAATATGCATATCACTTGTTCTGTAAGCTGAAAAGTAAAGAAAACTTTAAAAGCAGGAATCTGTTGTCTTTTTTTAGGTGTTTCTTCAAGTCTTCCTCTTGTAAAGACACTCCTGAGACCTCTCCAATTAGCCACACCTGATCTGAAAAACTGAAGGAAATTATGGAGATAGACATGGCTTGTTAGGGCTTTTTGCATTGCAGTGACCCCTCAGGGGTATTTGGTGCTGAGTCCATGAACCTCAGATTCTGAGAGGAGAGTGAAGCAACCTCTCATGAAGTTGAATTCAGAAGCAAATTGCAAATTTTCTTGGAGTGTTAATGAGTCCCCCTGAGGGCCATTACTCACAGAGCCTCCCCAGGGGCTGATGAGAGCAGAGGCAGTTGTTACAGGTAGGTAGAGAAAATGTGCGAGTAGCTCTGATGCCTAGAAAACCTGGATGTGTTTTATCATACCACATGGCCAAGCACTGACACCCAGCCCCTGAGTTGGGTGATGGTTTCCCTCCTGCTTTGCTCAGGGCTCTTTGTGGGGGCAGTGTGAGGGTGGGGGTGTGCCACACTGAGTGAGGAACAATGAGATGGCACCTCGCAGGCCCCTCACTGACAGGAGGAAACCAGGCCAGGGTGCTGCAAGGAAATGGTGTCTTCTGGCAGGCCTCAGTGGCAGATACAGGAGCCATAGCCAAGAGCACAAAGACCTCAGTTCTGTCAGAAGCTTTCAGCCTTGGCAGTGCCCCTGGCCATCTCCACCCCAGGCTGTCCTACACTGTCCCACACCTGTGCCTGCCCTACTGCAGCCTGTAGACACCCAGCCTGCTTCCCCACCTTGCTCTCACCCAGGGATCTGCCCACCTTTACTGATGTCTCTGGATCCTCCCTTGCTTTTCCTTGAAACACAAAGCCAGGGCCTCACCACAGGCTCCCTCTGCCTGACCTCTTGCACCACAGCACTACCCTTGAAGTGCCCTTGAAGTGATATTTAGTTCTATAAAATCTGGTCTGAACCTCTCAAGCTGAACATTATGGCTGTTTCCCCTTCCCATGCTGCTTCCCACCACCAAGAAAAGGGCCACCATCTCTGAAACCACCCTTTAAGCACTCATGGGCTTCTACTCTATTGCCCTTAGCCTCCACTTCACCACGATAATGTAGCCCAGTACAGCCCTGTACAGGTCATGTGCTGCATGACCCAAACCCCAACTTGGCAGACCTCCTCTGCAGGTCCTCCCCATTCCTCCAGCTCTGGGCATCCCAAACCTGGACACATGATTGCAAATGCAGCCACCCCAGGGCTGGGTTGAGGGGGATAGTAACTGTCCTTGTCTGGGGGGCCACATGCTTCCTAATGCAGCCCCGTATGCAGCTGGCCTGATCTGTGGTGAGCATGCACCACGGGCTCATATGGCGTCCCTCATGATGTCCAGGCCCTTCTCCTCAGGGTCACTCCCCCAAGGCAGGACCTGTCGCTTCTCCTTGCACAACTTCAGGAGGTTTCTCTTGGCCTAATCTCCAAGCTTCTCAAAGTTCCTCTCAACTCAAGCTCCTTTGTGTCAGCTGTGAATATGTGTGTGCAGAGGGCTCATCCTATCTTGCCATGCCTCTGACAGGATAACAGCATGACCAACTGCAGGACACTACAGATAGTAAAGGCCATACTGTTTTAAAGGAATTGCTAGAAACGGTTGAAATGAGCATGGCAGCCATCTCAGAGAAGCCACAGGAAGGTACAAAGCAAGCAAGACCAGGGTCAATGGGTATAGGGTAAACAGAGTTGTGCTGATTGCATGGGAGGAGATCAGGGTGGTAAAAGAGAAGAGCTTGTAAGGTGGAAAAGAGGGGAAAATGCAATAGAAGGTGAAGCCAATGAAGAATCAGGTCCACCTGGGGGTGCCTGCCAAGCAGCCCTGAATCTGAACTGCTCTGACCAGACCAGGACAAGACACATGCAGTTGATGTGCTCATACTTTTGTCTGATGTACTTCCATGGCCATGGGGAAGCTGAATGTTTTCCCTAAGGTCAACAAGGGAAGACCCGGGGTAGAAGGAAATGCCAAACCATTCAGGCTGGAAGGGACCTCCGGTTGTCTCTAGCCCAACGTGCTTCTCACAGCAGGCTCAGCTGTCAGCTCCAAGCAGGTTGCTGAGGGCTTTAGTCATTTAGGACTTGAAAACCTCTGAGGATGGAGGTGGCACAATTTCTCTGGGCAACCTGCCCTAGTGCTTCACTGTTTGGATGCATAAAATGTTTGCCCTAATTCCCAGCCTGAACTTCTCTTGTTTCAGCTCATGCCTCATCCTGGGCCTCCTCCTCCCATGGTGCACAAGGGTGAAGAGGCTGGCTCCATCTTCTAGATGACCTCCTGGTAGGTAACCAGGGTGTCTATTCAGCCTACTGTAATGTCTTTCTTGTATACAAGAATATGGTGGGAGACAGTGTCAAATACCTTGCTTAAAATCAAGGCAAGTGACCTCCACTACTCTCTGCACCTCCACAGTACAGGTCTTTTACCACAGAAGGCAATCAGGTTGGTCAGGAACGATTCCCCTTCAGTTAATCTATGTGGACTGTTCCCAGGCACCTTCTTCTCCTTCATGTGCCCAGAAAGGTGATCTAAGATGAATCGCTCCATGACATACTCCTCACTCAAGTGAGGTGGAATGGCCTGCAGCTCCCCAGATTGTCCTTATGGCCTTTGTTGAAGATGGGCACAACATATTCCTTTTTCTGGCCTTTGGGACCTGCCCCAATCTCCACAGCCTTTCCAAGATGAGCCTGGTTGTGAGAGTGGTCAGCCTTCTCAATGGCCTGACACCCTCCAGCAACCTCCCGGACTGCTTGCACTCTGCTGTGACAGGGCGATGCAATTCCCAGGCCCTGTGATCCACAGGCTTCCTCACATCAATTAAAGGAGATGCATCCACCTCCTCACCCTCATCGGGTGGTCTGAAACTCATGCGCACCCACAAACTCTCACCCAGCCCCTTGTCCATCCCAGAGAAAAGAGCTCCATACATCTGAGCTGCCCCTTCACACAAAGGGCATCCTCCCTCCTCATCTTCACCCAACAATCTCTCCTGAAGAACTTGTACCCTGCCACCACAGCCCTCCAGTCGTGTGAATGATTCCACCTCATTTCAGTGATTCCAGCCATGTGGCAGCACTGTGAAAGCTTGTGCATCTCCATCTGCTCCTGTCTGTGCCCCAGGCTGAAGACATTCACATATATTTGGGCTGCAGAACCTCAGCTATGGCACAGAGCACACATTTATAATGGTGATACCTGTTACCAAGAGCCAAGGACACCGTGTATGCAGTGGCCCCACTTCAGAGCAGGGACTCTGCTGTCATAGAGAGCAGGTGGCCATGCAATGGTGAAAGAGGTTCCCACTGAGAGAGCAAACCCTGCAGTGCCCAAGGTGAGGGGGAAACAGAGCTGGACAGTACACGAATGGCGGGAGAGGGTTTTGCTGTCCAAGCTGCCTCTGCAGTACTGTGGGGGCCTGTGACAGAGGTGAACCGATCTCCAGGAGGGACAAGGTGCCACTGAGAAAGTCCCTGGGCCTGGACGGCCTGGCATCCAGCCACCCTACCGACATCATTAGCACAGTCCTCATTGATATCATCTGGGGGCAAGAAAAGATTCAGAGCAAGGAGAGCTACAAGTTTGTAAGAGTGCAAGGAAATGAGTGGAGACCTGGGTGTGATGAGCATCCATTAATGCAGCTCACTTGAATGTAGACAGGATGGACTTGGCCTAAAGGGCAGAAGTTGGATTCAGTTGTTTGGCCACAGGCAGGAATCCTCCAGGATATGGAGACCTGCAGGAGGACGGAGCTGGCCATGCACCACTCCACAGCTGGGGTGAGCAGCCAGCGGTGGAAAGAGGCCAGGTGAGGGGCTGGTCCGGGACAAAGGACCTGGGGCAGCTTCTCCAGTGTGTCCATGCAACACAGGGAACAACCTGGGATCTTCTCTTCTGCACCCTCCATGTCCTGATGCCTTTCCCAGCAGACCTGCATTTGCCCTGCAAGCACACAGCTGTGTGCTCCCACACTGCCTGTTCACACACAGGAGCTGCCTGCTAGCGTTTTGCCTCTCCCAGGCCCTTTCCAGACCAGACCAGCCACCTCCCCTGCCCTCTCCCCAGCCCACCCAGCAGAGCAGCCCAGGCTGGTGGTGGCCCCGCAGCAGGGCCCGCCGCAGGCTGCTGCAGAGCCCTGGGCACTCACACCGCAGCCCCAGCCCCTGTCCAGGACAGCACCAGAGTCCTGGTCCCGGGCTGCTCACGCAGATCCTGCTGCCCCAGCGACAGAGACGCCTGCCCCGAGCTGGTGCACACAGGAAAGGGTTTCTCTTTGTGTTCCTCCCCTGCACACACATGCACCCCTACTGCCCCCGGATGTCCCTGCTCCCCAGAGAGCCTTTCCCCAGGTGGGTGTCCATGCTGTCCTGCACCCCTCCCCTGTGCTCCCCGCAGGGCCCAGGCTGGTGGTGCTGCTCTACAGAGCGAGCAGGCTGTGGGTCCATGGCGTGACTCCGCACTGGCCGTGCTGGTCAGGGCAGACCCAGCTGGACGAGCACCATTGCGCCTGACCACCCCCTCCCAGGGGCTGTGGCTGTGGACGATGCTTGAAGCAAACACAGGGCAGTCCAAATGGCTCAGGAGGGGTTCACGTGTCATTTGGCAGAATGAATGTTTTTTTCATTTTAGATGACATGAACCAGTCTTGAGGCTCCCTTCCCTGTGCCTGCTGGGTCCCCTCTGCCTCTCCTGAGATTTCTGAGCCCTCAGTCAGTGCATTCTTTGGTTTAGCCCTTTACCTTTGGGTGACTCCACTTGGTTTGTGAGTGTCCCCTCACTGCCCATCCCAGGCACATGCTGTCCCAGGAGATCCCCTGTGCTCTCTGGGTGGCTCCATATTCCCTTCCAGAAGGACCGTCATCTGTTGCCAGCCCTGTAATATGGGAGACAGTCCCTGGCAGATACCACTTGGCCACTCGTCCACCCCGGGGGCACTGGCCACTCACAAGTGACAGCTGACTCCAGCCCCCATTCCCAAGCACATCACCCGATGAGTTCATGCCCCTCAGCTGATACAAAAACCAAGCACAGCAAAGGGCCTCTTGGGGTGCAACTCCCTGAGCACATTCTTGGCCCCAGCTGGGGAAGAAGAGCCCAACCTTCAGGCACTGTACTGAGGAAATCCCCTTTTATTACGGAGATGCTACCTGGGAGGCCAGCCCTGACACAGCGACAGGCAGATTTAGGGAAGGCCTCCAGGTCAGAGAGATGGGCTTTGTGCTGCTGGAGAAGTGGGGTGAATTCAAGCATTTACAAACATGATTGTCGCAGAGAGAATGCCCAAAGCATGAGAGTTGCCTGAGATAAATTAGAAAACACTCGTGAGGTGAGATGGACAGTTCATTGCTGCTGAAACAGTACTAACTGAATGAGTTTCTTCAGTGTGTCCTTGAGCTCCTTGTTCCTCATGCTGTAGATGAGGGGGTTCACTGCTGGAGGAACCACTGCGTACAGGACAGCCACCACCAGATCCAGAGATGGGGAGGAGATGGAGGGAGGCTTCAGGTAGACAAACATTGCGGTGACAACAAACAGGGAGACCACGGCCAGGTGAGGGAGGCACATGGAGAAGGCTTTGTGCCGGCCCTGCTCAGAGGGGATCCTCAGCACAGCAGTGAAGATCTGCACATAGGAGACAACAATGAAAACAAAACATCCAAAGCCTAAACAGGCACTAACCACAAGAACCCCAAGTTCTCTGAGGTAGGAGTCTGAGCAGGAGAGCTTGAGGATCTGCGGGATTTCACAGAAGAACTGGCCCACAGCATTGCTTTGGCAGAGTGGTATTGAAAATGTGTTTCCAGTGTGCAGGAGAGCATGGAGAAATCCACTGCTCCAGGCAGCTGCCGCCATTTTGACACAAGCTCTGCTGCCCATTATGGTCTTGTAATGCAGGAGTTTGCAGATGGCAATGAAGCGGTCATAGGCCATGATTGTGAGAACAGAATACTCAGTTGACAAGAAAAAGGTCAAGAGAAAGACCTGTCCAGCACATCCCCAGTAGGAAATGGCCCTGGTGTCCCACAGGGAATTGGCCATGGATTTGGGGACAGTGGTGGAGATGGTGCCAAGGTCAAGGAGGGAGAGGTTGAGGAGGAAGAAGTACATGGGGGTGTGGAGGCGGTGGTTGCAGGCTATGGCTGTGATGATGAGGCCATTGCCCAGGAGGGCAGCCAGGTAGATGCCCAGAAAGAATGCAAAGTGCAAGAGTTGCAGCTGCCGTGTGTCTGCAAATGCCATGAGGAGGAACTCATTGAAGGAGCTGCTGTTGGACCTTTTGCTCCCTCCAAGCATGTGTGACTGTCCAAAGAAGAAAAGACATTAAGAAGTTAGGAAACATTTTTAAGTAAAAAACCCCCAAATCATCAAGTTGTCATAAACCCCCCCCCATACTGCCTCTCCCTTTACTGAGAGGATCTGTGTGTAGCTCCCTTCCTTGAGCTCCACTTTGCACTGCCTGAGTGTGCTGAGAGGATCAGGGGCCTCTGTCCATGGGCTCCAGAGGAGTCAGCCCTGCCATTCAGTAGTGGGAACATGGGAATGGGGGTGACCAGCTCTGACATTTGCAATTTCTCTCAGGTGAAATCCCCTTGTCATATGGAAGGGCTTTTCAGTGTCTTCACCACCAGTTCTAAACAATGAAGGTTGAGGAACAGAGTTTTAGGGATATTTTAATAATGCTTATCTTCTTTGAGATGCTCCTGTCACACTTGGGGAGTGTTTCTCAAGGGCAGAAATTCTCAGCATTTCTACTCTCAATCCTGAGAAAAACAATTCATTGTCTCTTTGTGCAGAGTGAGCACAGCTTGTCTGTCTATTAGCCTTGTTCCCAGCTGTCCTTTGCTCACACCTCTTTGAGCTGGAGGATGATCAGTCACCTGTTACCCCAAAAAGAAACCAGCCACTGCTGAGAGCAGAGGAGTCCAGTTTCAAACTGTGGAGCACCAAACTTCTCACCCTTTCTCAGGGCACCAGAGCGAGGTCTGCACACTCCCCTGCTAGCCAAGGACACACAGGGCTCTTTTCAGCTGCTCCTATACAGCTTCCCACCACCATTTCCGTACTCTTAGCATCTCTGCAGCTTCTTCGGATGTCTTTGAGACATCACAGAGATGCTATGAGGCAGCAGTTCCCTTCTGGAGCACAGCTCAAAGCCGGGCATTACATGGCAGGGAAATGGTCAAAGGACGGTTAGGACAGAAGATGGGCTCTCCTTAAAGGAGGGTGAGCTCATTTCACACCCCTATCAACTGCATTTCCTGGAGCTGCACAGGTACAAAGGAGGCTGAGGACTCGCAGGGCAGGTGTCTGAACTGCAGCTGAAAACCCACCAGCCCCAGGGACCCCGAGAGAACAGAAGCAGCACGGACAGGAGGGGAAACAAGGAGCAACACGATAATCCTGCTGCAAAGGGAGACAAGGAGAGAGAGAGACAGACAGACAGGCACCTTGGGAAAGCCTTCACCTTCCCCAGGTGCACATGCTGCCTCGCAGACGGCAGCATTGCAGGGCAGTCGCTCTCAGCCCCTTTGTCAGGCAGCATGAAATGGGCCCGTGGCAGGAGAGATGCCCCTCTCCTCTGCTGCAGGTCTGGCCACAGAGGAGGTGGCTCATGGCCTGGACTCCATGGCTGTCAGGGCAGAGGCTCTATGGGGTGGGAGAGGAGACACGGGGGGCTGGCTTGGAGGAAGGTGTCTGTATCGGAGGGACTGACCATGATTTGCTCCAGTCCATCTGCCCATGGCGATTCTGTTTGCAGTTCCCTCTCATTCCCTGCCCATCTCTGCTGCCTGCAGCTGTCCCTGCTGGCAGCTCTTTCTCTGTCCCAGCGTCTTTTCCCCACCGGTGCTCACAGACCCCATCCCACCCTCTGCGTGCTCAGTTCTGCCCTGCAGAGATTGCCTGGGACAGGGCATTAGGCAGGGCTATCTCTGTGCTTGCAGGTCCTAAGGAGCAGGTCAGGAAAACCCTGACAAGGCCATAAAGGTGGTGCTGGTGCTGTCTGTAGGCTGACGTGGGGTTGAGGGGGTTTGCTGAAGTTTCTCACAGACCTACTGATCTCTGGGAGTGAAGGTCTGGGAGTCCAAGTTCCTTGCAAAACCAGGAGACTCTTCCCTTTTTTGCCCCTGCCAAGATTAGGATCTAGTTTTTCTAGGTTTTTTTAGTCCTAACTGGCTTTTACCAGAAGGAAAGCTCCATCCCTTTCAATTAGCCTTTTTCTGACCTTTCTCTGAAAAGACCCTCAGACATGTCCTGTGCATGAGCTAGAGTACCCCTGAGCCATGTAGCCCCTTCTCGAGAAGAGAATGAACCTGTCCTGTCAGAGGTCGCTGAATTTGTGACTGAATCTATCAGCTGTAGAATGGGATGGGTTTAGAAGATCACTCCAGGAACCTCAGTAATATTTCCCTGCAGCCAGAGACTTACCGTGCAAAGGGCTGTGAAGACTTTTCCCACAACGAGCTCTCCTCTGTCCTCCCACTCCACACTGCCGTTCATTTCTCTCTCTCATCTCACCTTATGCCAGCAACAACAGGCAGTGCCCGGAGCCCTGCTGCTCTTTGCAGAGGAGCTGCTCCTGGACCCAGCAGTCTCTCAGCAGTGCTGCCAGGTAGCCATGATCTCCCTCTGTCCCAGGAGCCTGGTCCCACTCAGCAGCAGAGGCCCAGCAGAAGGCACAGATTCTTCTGTCCCTTGTGCTCCCTCCTCCTGGGAAATGTTCACTGAAGTAGATGAAAATAACCATCTGTGGTGCCTCTCTAAATAATGCAGAGGGACCAGTTACAGCATTGTAATTTCTCTCATCAGAGCCTGGCCATGCTATGGTAACTGCTGAGCCTCACTTTCCCTAACACTGACCTGCTATGCCTTACGGTGATCAGCCTGTATACCCCTTACAGTGCGCTTTATTACCGAGCCAGAATATAGAATTTAGGCGGGAATTTAAGACTCACCCTTTCGGTGCCTCCCGAGGTCAACTCACCCGATGGCGCCAGATGATTGTTTGGAGATGAGAGGCCCCGACAGTGGTGGCCTAGGGTCCCACCTGGGGTGCCAAACTGCTATGGAAAGTTAGGCTCAGCAGTTACCATAACAGGGTCTGACCCCAGGTTCTCGCTGAGACAGAAGTTCAAAGCCAAATCGGAACGAAATAAACTTTAATGACACACGTGCAGTAATTACAGTTTGAGCTGGGTGCCTCCGGAGAGAAGTGGACCCCCAAACAGGGAAATCCCTGGGCAATTATACCCTTACAATTTAAGTTTCCCACCGCTCATGCAATAGTTCAGACCAATAGTAATTTTTAGGTCTGGGGTCTTCCCGTTCTTCGCTGGGTCCTTTCATCATCTCTAGGCGGGCCACCTCTTTTCTTATCTCTACGGTTGCAGCTTCTGCTGTCGGTTGTAAGTTTCTTCTCTTCCAGCTTGAACCCGCCCTGGGGCCTTCCTTTACTTAACTACGTAAAAATTCAACATATTTTCTCAGTGCAGCCTAAGGCTTCAGCAAATTTAGCTACTAATGCTAAGCAAGTTTTATATAAGTAGTGTTAACTCCTGCATGTTTGCACAAGCATAAGGGTTCATCTCTAGTTCTCTTTCATGGCCTAATGCTAAGCAACTAACTCTAGGCAGCTTCAGTCCAATATTCTTTAACAGGTCAGCTATGAGAGATGGAAACGTCCCCCTTGGGAAGACCCTATTCCCATGTCCTAACTATACAGGACACCTAGACAAGGACAAGGAGGAGGTGATTTTCCCATGGCTCAGGTATTGATCCAGATGAGTCAATCTGGGCATCACATGACAGTTTAGAGGCCCCTGGAATGGAGTGGGATTCAGCTTCCTCCTGTGAACTCCACAAACATGCAGGAGGTGGGATTCCCTTTGCCCAGCCTGAAGTGAGCACAACAGAGATGGCTGCATGCAATCTCCTTGTCTGTGCTCCCATTATAATCCCCGGAAATGGAGGGTGGAAGTCAATTGCATGGCAACACCTGCTGCCATTTGAAGATACAGAGGTCCAAGGCATGTGCCAGTGTCTGCTTGCTCTGATGGAGCAGCTATGAGACCTACATCCTTCTGGAGACCCATGTGGGGCCAGGTGGGGAATTTCCCAGGCAATGTGGAATGACACCAGATGCCTGCTACCACTAGAGCTCCACTCATTATGAAGCTGAGTCAAAAGCAGATCCCTACACTGAAAACAGTTGATGTCATTCAGTGCAGGTGCTTCCTTTAATGACAAAAATAGGCCTGCAGTCCATGTCAGATTCCTGGGGCATTCCGTACAGACATATGTCTCTCACCAATACAGCATGGGACCTACAGGAAAGCCAGGCCCTTTTGGAGTGGTTGCTGAGCAAGTGTCCCAGGGCCTCTCAGGTTTCCTACCTGTGCCCAAACAACTGAATCCCGTCTACTGCCTTTAGGCAAAGTCCATCCCATTTACAGCCAAGAATGCTTCATAAATGAGAGGCCCATCACACCAAGGTCTCCACTCATGTCCCTGCACTCTTAAAGCACTTCTAGCTCTCCTCTCTCTGAACCTCTTTTCTCCCCCAGATGATATGAACAGGGACTGTGGTAAGCATGTCCACAGGCTGGCTGCATCACAGGCTCTCCAGGCCCAGGGACTTTCTCTGGGGCACCTTGTCCTCCCTGGAGATCAGTTCACCTATGTCATAAGCCCAAGGTGCTGCAGGGTCAGCCTGGGCAGCAAACCGCTCTCCTGCCATTCCAGCACAGCCCAGCTCTGTTTCCCCCCGACCTTGGGCACTGCAGGCTTTGCTCTCTTAGTGGGAACCTCATTTCACCATTACATTGCCACCTGCCATCTATGCCAGCATGTCTCTGCTCTTAATCAAAGCTTTTGCATGCACCAGGTCCTTGGTAACAGGTTTGCCTCTGGCAAATCTCCAGTCGGTGCCACAGCTGAGGTGCTGAAATCAAAATATATGCAAACAAATACAGGCACAGGCAAATGGAGATGTACAAGCTGTCACAGGACTGCCACAGCTGAGATGTGGTGGGATCACTCCCATGACTTGAGTGCTGTGATGGTGGGTACAAATCCTTCAGGAGAGACTGAAAGGGAAGAGGAGGAGGGGGGATGCCCTTTGTGTGAAAGTGACGCTCAGATGCATGGAGCTCTTCCATGGGATGGACAAAGGGAGGCAGCTCTGGAGGGCAGAAGAGCTCAGAAAAGCTGGCAGATCATTAAGGACAGCACCCACAAAGCCCCACCAATGCTCCATACTGACAGGTTGTAAAACTTGTAGACATCTCCGGACCCTGGCTTGGCTAAACAGGGAACCCCTGCCTGAGCTCTAGGGCAATAAGGCAGCATAAGGGAAAGGGAAGAAAGGAGAGGCTGCAAAGGAGGAATTTAGAAGTACTGTCCAGCAAAGTCGGGATTGTGTTAGGGACATCAAAGCTCCCCTAGGATAGACACTTGCAGGGTATGTCATAAGCATGAAGAGCTGCTACTGCTTCAGTAACAGTGAAAGAATAAACAAGGAAAATGTGGGCTCATGGCTGCATGGGGCAGGGACTCTAATAACAGCAGATCCAGGCAGGTCGGAGGAACTGAATGCCTTCTTGGCTTCATCAACCAAGTCTCCTAGGCTGTTGTGCATAGAGTCAGGACTCCAGACAAGAAAACCCACCTGAGGGCTAAGTGAGGGGTGATTTACAGGAACTCAACCCATACAGATCTGCAGGACTGGATGGGCTGCATGGGAGGACATTGAGAGAGCTGGCTGCTGCCATAGCAAGGCCACTCACTATCATCTTGGAAAGGTTGTGGAGGTCAGGGGAGGTCCCAAAGGCCAGAAAAAGGAATATGTTGTGTCCATCTTCAAAAAAGTCCATGAGGACAACACAGGCAGCTGCAGGCTGTTCAACCTCCTTGGAGTGAGGAGTGTGTCAAGGAGCTCTTCATCTTGGATCACCTTTCTGAGCACATGAAGGAGAAGAAGGTGCCTGGGAACACTCAGCATGGATTTCCTGCAGGGAAATCATTCCTGACCAACCTGGTTGCCTTCTGTGATAACAGAACTGTACTTGTAGCAGAACAGAGAGCAGTCATTTACCTTGTTTTTAGGCAAGATGTTTGACATTGTCTGCCACAATGTTCTCGTATACAAGTAAGGCATCATGGTAGGCTACAGTAGACATCCAGATGGGTGGAAAGCTGGTTGGATGATGGAGGTCAGATGGATTTTATGAATGGGTCAGGCTTTACCGAGGAGCCAGTGACAGATGGAGGGTGCAGGGGGTCTATACTGCGACCTGACCTGTCTAACAGCTTCATCAGTAACGTGGAGGACACACCCCTTATCTGAGTTGAAGCTGAAAGCTAATGGGGCAGAACAGTCAGGTGCTTGAGGGCTGCCATTCAGAGGGACTTCAGCAGGCAGGAAGAAAGGGATGTCAGGAACTCTGTGAAATGCAACAAGGACAAATACCAGCTTCTTCACCTGGGATAGACCAACATCCTGCAGTGATATGGGCGGGAGTGTCTGGCCAGGCAGCAGCTCTGCAGAAAAGGACGTGGCAGTCTTTGTGGGCAGGGAGCTCAACATGAGCCAGCAGTGTTCCCTGGAAGCAGTGGAGGCCACAGCATCCTGGGCTCCATGAACAGCAGCACTGCCAGGAGACGGAGGGAAGTGTTTATCCCCCTCTACTCAGCACTCCTCAGCGCACATCTAGATACGCCATCAATTAAGGACCCCCTGTAGAAGAACGCTGTTGATCACTTGGAGTTCAAGATGTTTGGGGGCTGGAGCACTTGCCCTGTGAGGAACGGTTGAGGGAAGGGGGCTTGTTCAGCCTGGAAAAGGGAAGGGGTTTAGGGGGACGCGTAGCAGCTTCCCAACTCAAGGTTACTGCCAATAAAGAACCAGGCTATTTGCAGAGATTCATATCAGGAATCTTTGTCTCTGTGGCAGCATAAGGGAGCTGGGCTTGTTCAGCCTGGAGAAGGGGAGATCTAATAACAGGCTGCCCATACCTACCAGGAGGTCATCAAGAAGATGGAGCCAGCCTTTTCACCACTGTGTGCATGGGAGGAGGAGGCCCAGTGGGCATTACCTGAAACAAGAGAGGTTCAGGCTAGGGATAAGCAAAAATGTTTTACCCATCCAAAGAGTGAAGCACTGGGGCAGGTTGCCCAGAGAGTCTGTGCCACTTCCATCCTCAGAGGTTTTCAAGTCCTAAATGACTAAAGCCCTCAGCAACCTGCTTGGCGCTGACAGCTGAGCCTGCTGTGAGAAGCATGTTGGGCTAGAGACAACAGGAGGTCCCTTCCAGCCTGAATGATTTTGCATTTCCTTCCATCCTGGACCTTCCCTTGTTGACCTTAGGGAAAACATTCCGCTTCCCCATGGCTATGCTCGTTTCAACCGTTTCCAGCAGTTCCTTTACAACAGTACCACCTTTATTATCTGTAGTGTCTGGCAGTTGGTCATGCTGTTATCCTGTCAGAGGCATGGCAAGATAGGATGAGCCATCTGCACGCACACATTCACAGCTGACACAAAGGAGCTTGAGTCGAGAGGGACCTTGAGAAGCTTGGAGATGAGGCCAAGAGAAACCTCCTGAAGTTGTGCAAGGAGAAGCGGCAGGTTGGGCCTTGGGGGAGTGACCCTGAGGAGAAGGGCCTGGACAGTCTGAGGGATGCCATATGGGTCTGTGGTGCATGCTCACCACAGATCCGGCCAGCTGCATAGGGGGCTGCACTAGGAAGCATGTGGCCCCCAGATGAGGACAGTTTTTATCCCCCTCCACTCAGCACTGGGGTGGCCACATCTGGAGAACAGTGTGTCCAAGTGTGTTACACCCAGTGCTGGAGGAATGGGGAGGACCTGGAGAGGGTCCAGAGGTCTGCCAAGATGGGGGTTTGGGTCATGCAGCACATGAGCTGTACAGGGAGGCTGAGGGACCTGGGCTACATTATCCTGGTGAAGTGGAGGCTAAGGGCACTAGAGTAGCAGCCCGTGAGTGCTTGAAGGGTGATTTAAGAAACGGTGGCCCTTTTTTGGTAGTGGAAAGCAGCATGGGAAGGAGAAGCAGCCACAATCTTCAGCTTGAGAGGTTCAGAATGGATGTTAGAGAAAGAAATGCCCCTTGAAGGGTAGTGCTGTGGTGCAAGAGGTCAGGCAGAGGGAGCCTGCGGTGAGGCCCTGGCTTTGTGTTTGAAGGAAAAGCAAGGGAGGGTGCAGACACATCAGCAAAGGTGGGCAGATCCCTGGGTGAGAGCAAGGAGGGGAAGCAGGCTGGGTGTCTACAGGCTGCAGTGGAGCAGGCGCGGGTGTGGGACAGTGTAGGACAGCCTGGGGTGGAGATGGCCAGGGGCACTGCCAAGGCTGAAAGCTTCCAACAGAACTGAGGTCTTTGTCCTCTTGGCTATGGCTCCTGTATCTGCCACTGAGGCCTGCCAGAAGACACCATTTCCTTGTAGTCCAGGGCCTGGTTTCCTCCTCCTGGTGGGGGGGGTGGGGGGGCTGCATGGTGCCATCTCACTGTCCCCCACTCAGTGTGGCACACCCCCACCCTCACACTGCCTCCACAAAGAGCCCTGAGCAAAGCGTGAGGGAAGGGATCACCCTACTCAGGGGCTGGGTGTCAGTGCTTGGCCATGTGGTATGATAAAACACATCCAGGTTTTCTAGGCATCAGAGCCATCTGCACATTTTCTCTGCCTACCTGTAATAACTGCCTCTGCTCTCATCAGCCCCTGGGGAGGCTCTGTGAGGAATGGCCCTCAGGGGGACTCATTAACACTCCAAGAAACTTTGGGATTTGCTTCTGAATTCAACTTCATGAGAGGTTGCTTCACTCTCCCCTCAGAATCTGATTCAGGGACTCAGCACCAAATACCCCTGCTGAAGGGTCACTGCAATGCAAAAAGCCCTAGGGAGCCACGTCTATCCCCATAATTTCCCTCAGTTCTTCCGATCTCGAGTGGCTAATTGGAGAGGTTTCAGGAGTGTCTTTACAAGAGGAAGATATCAATGAGCACCTAGAAAAAGACAAAATATTCCGTCTTTCAAAGTTTTCTTTACTTTTCAGCTTACAGAACAAGTGATATCTACATTCTCCAATTCATAGCGACTCAGAGGGTCTCCCAATGAATCCTGATGTGTGAGAAAAGCAGTATTTTTGACAGCAGGCATGTACAAACAGCCTTCCTCCCATCTCCCCAGCCCCACCATTTCTCTCATCAGCCACTGGGGACCTACATCACCCTTGTAAAAATCAACCCTTTTTCCACTGGAGTCTGTAGCTGAGTGTTACAGCCTCTATGCACCAATTCCCACCTGCTTTCCTTTGAGAACTAGCTGCAAAGAGACATAGAAGGATAATTCTGAACTGTGATCAAAACAACAAAACATGATACATTTGAATGAAAAAATAAAATATGCTCCTTAACTGCATGTGAAGTCCAGGCTGCCTCCAGTGAGGTCCACTTTCCACAAGGAATAACCTTGCTAGAAATATTTTTGACAGCCAGACAGGAAAGGAAAGATAGCAACACAATTCAGTTGTTGTCTAAAGAGACAAGAAGACTCCTGAAAGAGGAGGCAAGCTCAAGCTCAGAGCTGCAACTAGAGAGATGAGAGGTACCTGAGTGAATAAAGAGGAAGAGGAGGAGGAGAAGTGGAAAGCTATGGAAAGTTCCCTTGTATAGATAGTCTGATGCAAAGATGACTGTAGAAATAATCAGTTTAATCAGGGCATGGGGAAAGATGCGAAAGATTGGTGAGGTTAAAAGCACAGTAGAACAGACAGAGCAGTGAGAATGCAAGTTTGAGGGAGACCAATATTTCTTCTCCTGAGATTCATACCCTTCCTGAAGATTTCCAGGAGTTCCTCAAGGGAAAACATGGACAATTTATTAAAATTATTGAATTATTTCAGCTGAGGAAAAGGTGCTCATATTTTTAAAACAGTTTTAAACAGTCCTTCACCTTTTCATACAGAGCTCAGGTGTCTAATCACAAGCATGCAGCGGCACTTGGAGAGGCCCTGGTGTATGTGAGGCACCTGCCTGGGCCTGGCAGCTCTCAGAGTTGACCTGTGGGAGACCGGAGCCCCTCTGCGCTGCAGACAGAGGCTGGGCAGAGGGGACCAGGGCTCCTACAAAGGCCCCACATGTCTGTGTCCCTGTCACTGCATCTCACCCCGGGTCTGGAAATCACTTTCCTTAAAAAAAAAAAAAACACACACACACACAATCCGCCCCAAACACCAACAAGGAGGATTATAATAATATAAAGACTGTTAAAAGCTGAAGAGTGTAAAAAAATATTCTTTGCTTTAGGGTTTTTTTTATTTATTTCATGTTTATTGTCATTTTCTAAACATTTCTGTTATAATCAGGCCTACACCATTAAAAAAGATGACTCTGTTTTTCACACACAGTCCAGTGCTCACCAAAACCACTCCCTGCCCAGGGCTCTCCATGCCACTCCTCACTCTTTCCAAAGAGCAAGGCGCACGCTGAGGGCTTGAGTTCTCTTGACCAGTAGTGGAAAACAGGGTGACCAGCTTCAATGTAATGAGATATCTTTGGATGGCCAAATTGGCACCAATCTCAACATACCTGTGTTGCAGTGCTGTTTTAAAGGAGGCCCTAAACATCTAGCTGCATGGTCAATGAAGTGTAACTGATTTTAGGCAGCAACAGGGAGGAGGCTGATCTCACCCAGTGCCAGACCCCTTCAAGGCAGATGTCTCTGCCTAATCCAGCTGCCTGCACTTCCCTTTCTAGGCAATGGAGAGAAATAAGGTGTCTCCCTGAGAGGTGTTGGGAGACTTCTGCTGGTGACCAGCTAGTGCTCCAGAAAGGTTCCCGTAGCTCCTGGATCACACTCCCCAGCACTGCCTGCGAACACAGCATTTCCAGAACTTCAAATATTATTTGTCAATTCTTATGAATTTTTCCTTTCCTTTTTACTGGAAGCACCATGTCCATGCACTACAGTAACTACTTCCTCTGTTTGAGTATATACATGAACATATACTGCTATTCGTCATGCCATATTTGCTACCAACACTCTCAATGGGGAAATTTTCTGCCAAGGAACAACTATAGTTAAATTGACATACTTCTGTCTTTCAGTTTGCAGATCTCAACAGTTTGCTACAGGTAGAACATGGACAACTGTGTCAAAGGCCTTGCCAAAATGAAGGCACACAAAGTCCCCTGTTTTCCCCTTGTGCCCACAGTCTTATGGTAGAAGGCAATCAGGTTCGTCAGGCAGAGTTTCCATTCCCCTTTGGTCAGCCCATGCTGGCTCCTCCAATCCTTGCCCTCCAGATGCTTGGAGATGGTTTCCAGAAGCATTTGCTGCATCACCTTCCCAGGGACTCGCATGAAGCTGACCTGCATTCTTCCTCTTGCCCTTCTCTGGAAATGGGTGTGATGTCTGCCTTTTCCCAGATATCAGGAACCTCCCTGCTTGCCCCGACATTTCAAAGATAATCAAGAGCAATGTCACACAGGCACTAAGAGCCTTGGGGTCCAGGGGGGCCTGGGGGTAGATCTTACCAGTAGCATGGAAGGTAGAAAAGACAAGGAGATATCCAGCTTTTTTGTCATTATGTCCCCTGCCCCACTGAGCAGTGAGAGCACTTTTTCCTTAGTTGCCTTCCTTGTGCTGCCAGCATGCTTACAAAAGCCCTCCTGGTTGCCCTCCCCACCCCTTGCGAGCTCCAGCTCCAGCTCCAGCTCCAGCTCCAGCTGAGCTTTGGCTTTCCTAACTCCATCGCTGCACCCACAGGCAAGGTTTCTGTCTGCCTCCTGGGCAGCCTCTTCCCCCTTCCACCCTCCGGGAACTTCCTTCCTGTGGTTGAACTCCTAAGTCAGGGTGCCCCTGGTCATCCATGCGGTTCTCCTGCCAGGCCCTGCTTGACTCCCATCACATCACACTGGCTTGTTCCTGGGCTTTGAGGACGTTGTCCCTGAAGATCCACGAGGGATCCATGGCCTCTCTGCCCTCCAGGACAGTCTCCTGTGCCAATTAACCTGGTTCTGGCCTAACAGCAGCACAAGCACAGGTGAATTCCAGGAACCTACACCAACCAATCAGGTACTGAGGCAGAAGTGACCTCACAATCAGCACTGAAGCCCTTTGCCGGCTTCTGAGGTAGCAGTGACCTTACAGCCCCATATGTGAGCCCTGTGCCTGCTGCTGGCCTATCAGGTCCTGGGGCAGAAGTGACCTCACAAGCACAAACCCCAGCCATGTGCCTGCTCCTGGCCTGTCATGTTCTCTCACAGAAGTGACCCTCTCCTTGACTCCCAGCAAGGTGGGGAAGGTTGTTCTCCGGGGTTTGCTTGCTTCTGCAAGAGCTTCTCGGGAGCTAGGAGAGGGCCTCGGAGGTGGCAGTGCCCTGGCCCCAGGCACACAGCAGCACCTTCACTCTGCCAGCCATGGGACCTCTCTTTCCTCCCCCCAGTTCTCTGCTCTCCAAGCTGCTCTCCAACAGGGTGACAAGTGCCTGAGGTCTCCTTGCCCACCCACAGGACATGGTCCTGATGGATTCCCATGAGCACTGCCAGATGGTTGTCCCCAAGCACCTGACCCGGGAAGCGTTTGCAGGAGGGAGACAATCGGTTATCACAGCCACAGGCAATGCAGTGCCATGAGGATCCCTCCAGGCCTGTTCTTCCAGCACTTCCTTGAATGACATGCTCAGGAGGAACAGGACAGGCCAGGTCCCATCTGTGCCCATCCAGCCGGCTGCAGGGAGTAACTGGGGTCCTGGTTTAGCCCAACAGAATGAAATTCTCAGTGTAGCGGCAGGGCTGCCACTCACTGCTGCCTTCCACACTGGTCCCGGAGCTTTGAGGTCCCCGACTGAAACCTTTTTTGAGTGCCCAGCAACTGCCCCTTGGCTGGAAGGGGTGTCTCCAACCCTGATGCCCTCTATGCCACAGTGGGTGTCAGCAAAAGACCCGCCTTCCCCCAGGTACTGCTGCTCATGGAAGAAACAGCTCTGCCAGAGAGGGGGTAAAATCCACCCGTATTTGGAGATGTTTACTCGTGGGACTGCTGCCTTCATTCCCCCTCTTTGGAGATGTTTCTACTTTCTTCCTCCACCTCTCCCACAGAAACTTCTTGGACTCTGTGGTGGGTGTCATGAGCTCCTGTCATGAGCAATCGGAGGAGGCTGTACCCAGCCCTGTGGCTCAGGGACTGGGATCCTTGGCACCTGGGGAGGGTCCCTGCTCCTTGGCTTGCCCAGGCCTTTGCTGTGAGCTCTCATGCACACACTTACTCTTGCATTGGGTTCCCCACGATGCCCAGATTATCGGCATGGCGTGTCCCTGGACTCAGCTCTTTCTCCAGAGGGATGATCCATGATGCAGGGGAAAAAATATAGCGCAGTATAGACTGAGGAGTGACGAAGACAATGAGACACTGAAGAGTATAGAAAGCATCAGGTAGTTTATAGTCATCTGCCTGACATTCAGCCCTAATCCTTTCTCTTTCAAACCAAATGCAGGCTTCATCCCACAGCCACTGAAGCCAATGGGAAATGTTTTTTCCTTCTTTTTTTTTTTTTTTTTTGCTTGCCCTCCCCCCAGTTGGTGTGAGTATGAGTCCTAATGCTTTAATTAAAAAGCTAGACTTGCAAAAAACATGTTCTCTCACTAGAACATTATAATCCTAGCCATGCGCGTGGTGGTTGAGTAAAGAAATCGTCTCTCTGGACCTCTCACCTTGAGCAAGCCTGGGTACCTCTGGCTCCAGCCACTTGGCAACTGGCAGAAAGGCCTTTCTTGTTCTGATTGCTTTAAAATGTTGGCAGTCCCTGGGCACTCTGTTGATCATACCGCTCTCCCCAGCATTGGTACTCTGCCAATTCTGCCCTTTATTTTGCTTCTTTTTGGTGGAGACTGCAGGGTATTTCATCTGTCCCACTGCACTTGCCCTGCACTTGTCTGTACTCTTGCTGATACAACCCATGATAACGGTGGCTGTCTTTGCTACAAGAGCACCCTGTTGCCTTCTTGTCAACTTGTTGAAGACCAGCACACCCAGCTGCTTTCCTGCAAAGCTGCTCTTCAACCAGTCCGCCCCAGCTTGCCCTGCTGCACAGGGTTCTTTCCTCCCAGGGACAGGACATGGCTGAACTCCCCAGGCCCCTTTCAGCCCGCATCACCAGCCTGTCGCTGCCCCTCTGCTGAGCAGCCCTACCCTCCAGCATGTCAACCACTCATCTCCAGTTGGGGATCGTTCATGAACGGGCTGAGAGTGCACTCCGTCCCACCATCAAAATCATTCCTAAAGACAGAAGGCATTGGCTCCAGTATTGACTCTGAAGAACATCACTGGTAACCATTAGTCACTTGGACTTTGTGCCACTGTTCTCCACCCTTCGAGCCAGGCAGCCTCCACCTAGTTTCCCCCACACTCCATTGCTTACTCCTCCGTCCTCACTCTCCCCAGTCTGGCTACAAAGGTGCTAGGGAAGACCATGTCAAAGGCCTTCCTAAATGCAAGGCATGCAACAGGCACTGCACTCCCCTGGTCTGCACAGCCAGTCATCCCATCCCAGAAGGCAAAGAGGTTGGTCAGACACAATTTGACTTGATGGCTTCATGCTGGCTGTTCCCAGTCCCTTCATGTGACTGGAACTAGCTTCCAGGAAGATCTGCTGATCCCTGGTGTGATGCTGACCAGCCCATCATTCCCCAGATCCTCTTCCTTGTCCTTCTTGAAGATGGATGCAATGTTTCAGGGGGAGGTGGGGAGGGCAGGGGCCAGGCAGCAGCTGTGAGGCTGTTCCAGCTCCTGCTGCACTGCTGATCCCAGTGGTATGGGGAGAGGGGAGAGGAGATGGGGCAGTGAGGGGTGGGGCAAGTAAGCAGGGATGGGGGCAGGAGGGCAGTGGGGGCTGCAGTGAGGGGTGGTGGCCTGTGTTTCTGCAGCGCAGTGGCTGTTGTGTTCACCTTCCATGCAACAGTCCCACTCTGACCCCAGGCAGAAACAGGCCATTTCCCTGGTGCCCCTGCCACCCTCCCAGCAGGGTGGGGACATAGGAGGAGGGTGCTCTGCCTGTCCTGGTGCTCAGGGCAGCTCCCCGAGGCTGGCACAGCTTTGCCTGAGGGCCCTCTTGGTCCTCGGCCTCTGCTCTGGCATGGCTGGAGCAGGGACAAGAGCTGGTGGAGCAGGGCTGGGAGAGCTCGGGGAGCTTCTCTTTTGCAGTGGAGCAGTGAGGAGCATCGTGGCTCCCATCTGTGCCCTGTCCCTGCGCCTGCACATGGCCCCACTTCTGCTGTGCAAGCAGCGCACAGGGCAGGGTGCCTTCAGGGGTGGAGAAACACCCCCCAGCACAATATCCACAACAGCCCTTGGTGCCCCATCCCCCACAGCCCTCCTGCTTTGACAGCCTCCACCAGTGCCTGGCCCCTGCCCTGCTCCAGCCGTGTCCCACGTGGGGTTGAGCACACAGCCATCCATCGGGGTCTGCTGGGGTCTGGGCTGGGAGAGAGGCCGGGCAGGGCTGGCTGTTCCCCTTGATACAGGCCCTGAGTCCAGCAGGACGGAGCTGGCCACACAGGGAAATGCACTCATAATCCTGGGGTGTGCGGCCAGGGCTGGAAACAGCCCATGTGAGAGGCTGGTCTGGGACGAATGCCTGGGGGCACCTTCCCCATCAGTCCATGCAACCAAGGGCACAGAGCGGCCTCCTCTCTTCTGTGCTGGCATGTCCTGGTTCCCCTGCATGAGACCTGGCTCTGCACCACAAACCCCCCAGTGTGTGTCCTCACCCTCCCCAGTCACACATCTGAGCTAACATTGGTGTTTCCCTCTCTTGGGCCCTTTCCAAACCAGTCCAGACCCTCCCTGGCTCTCCCCACCTCCCCTGTGCTTTCCCCAGCCCACCCAGCAGAGCAGCCCAGGTTAGTGGTGGTCCCACAGCAGTGCCCACAACAGGGTGCTGCAGAGCTTTGGGAACTCACACCACATCCCCTGACCCCCGGCAGGCACAGCAGCTCTGGGGTAGGGGGGGGCAGGGGTGTGTGTGCCAGCTGCCCCATCAGCCTCCAAGCTGGAACAGGCCCCCGTGGCACAACAAGACAGAGCACAGTGACACTCTGCATCTCCCTTGTTCTTGTGCACAGGAGATTCCCTACCCCAGACTGCCTGCAGCCCCCCGTGCCAGCCCCTCTCTGCAGCACAGCACAAGGCTCCCTGCCCTGGGGCTCCTCAGGCAGCTCCTGCTGCCCCAGGGACACAGCAGCCTGCCCTTACTTGACCTCCATAGGAACAGGTTTCTCTGTCTCCTTTATTCCTCCTTGCCAGCACACAATTGCTCCTTTGCTCTTCCAGGGATGTCCCTGCTCCCGGGAGAGTCTTTCCCCAGGGCAGTGCATCGGTGCTGCCCACCTGGCTGTTCCTAGACCCAACCCTGTGCTCCTCATGGGACTCTGAGCTGGCAGTGCTGCTCAGCAGAGCAAGTGGGCTGTGGTGCCCTGGGGCCACAGGATGACTGCACCAGTCATCGCATTTGGGGTGGGAAGCAGACCCAGCTGGATGGGCAGCATTGCATCTGACAACCCCCTACCAAGGCGTCTGTTGCCCTGTGGCCATGGATGATGCTCTGAGCAATCACAGGGCATTTCAAATGGCTCAGGCTGTGTTCAGGCGTGTCGCTAGATCCAGCCCATGGCTATTCATTGAAGGTGACATGGACCACTCTGCAGCTCCCTTCCCTGGGCGTCCTCGGTCCCCACTGCCTCTCGTGGGATTGCAGAGCTCTCACTAGCCTGGACATTCACTGCTTTAGCCCTTTCCCTCTGGATGACTCCACTGGATTTTGTGAAGCTCCATTCACTGCCCACCCCTAAGCACGTGGTGCCCTTGGGGATGCCCTGTGCTCTCCTGATGGATCCATACTCCCTTCGAGAAGGACAGGCACTGGTGTCCAGCCCTGTCCTATGGGAGATACCACTTGACCATTCACCATCTCCAGGAGCACTGGGCACCCACAAGGGAGAGCTGAATCCAGCCCTCATTCCCTAACACATCACCTCTAAGCTCATTGCCTTGAGCCCAGGGAGAGCCCCGGAAAAGCACCAGGCCCTTTCAGGGGGAAAGTCCTTGAGTGCATTCTTGGCTCCAGCTTTTGAAGGAGAGCCCTACATTCAGGCACTGCACTGAGGAAATCTCCTTTTATTACAGAGAAGAAAGCTGTAACACGGTGAGGGACACATTTAGAGAAGACCTCTGGGTCAGGAAACTGTGCTGTAAGGAAGTGGGATGAATTCCAACCCTTCTGCACAAACATGATGATCACAGCAAGAATGCCCAAAGCACAAGACTTGTCTGAGGTACTTAGAAACCACTTGTGAAGAGGGATGGGCAGCTCATTGCTGCTGCACTAAAACTAGGAGAATCAGTTTCTTCAGGGCATCCCTGAGCTCCCTGTTCCTCATGCTGTAGATGAGGGGGTTCACTGCTGGAGGCACCACCGAGTACAGAACAGCCACCACCAGATCCAGAGCTGGGGAGGAGAGGGAGGGGGGCTTCAGGTGGGCAAATATGACAGTGCTGACAAAGAGGGAGACCACGGCCAGGTGAGGGAGGCACATGGAGAGGGCTTTGTGCTGTCCCTGCTCAGAGGGGATCCTCAGCACAGCAGTGAAGATCTGCACGTAGGACACCACAATGAAGATGAAACACCCAAAGACTAAACAAACACTATCCACAATAACGCCAGCTTCCCAGAGGTAGGAGTCAGAGCAGGAGAGCTTGAGGATCTGGGGAACTTCACAGAAGAACTGGCCCAGGGAGTTGCCTTGGCAGAGTGGTATTGAAAAGGTGTTAGCAGTGTGCAGGACTGCACTGAGAAACCCACTGGCCCAGGCAGCTGCTGCCATTTTGACACACATCCAGCGCTGGGGAGGAGATGGAGGGGGGCTTCAGGTGGGCAAATATGACAGTGCTGACAAAGAGGGAGACCACGGCCAGCTGAGGGAGGCACATGGAGAAGGCTTTGTGCTGGCCCTGCTCAGAGGGGATCCTCAGCACAGCACTAACAAACTAACAAACACTAACCACAAGCACCCCAAGTTCCCTGAGGTAGGATTCTGAGCAGGAGAGCTTGAGGATCGGGGAAACTTGACAGAAGAACTGACCCAGGGCATTGCCATGGCAGAATGTTACTCCAAATGTGTTCCCAGTGTGCAGCACCGCACTGAGAAACCCACTGGCCCAGGCAGCTGCTGCCATTTTGACACACGCTCTGCTGCCCATGATGGTCCCATAGTGCAGGGGTCTACATATGGCAACATAGCGATCATAGGCCATGATTGTGAGAAGAGAATACTCAGCCAAAATGAAAAAGGCAAGAAAAAAGAGTTGGGCAGCACATCCTGAGTAGAAAATGGCCCTGGTGTCCCACAGGGAATTGGCCATGGATTTGGGGACAGTGGTGGAGATGGTGCCAAGGTCGAGGAGGGAGAGGTTGAGGAGGAAGAAGTACATGGGGGTGTGGAGGCGGTGGTCGCAGGCGACGGCTGTGATGATGAGGCCGTTGCCCAGGAGGGCAGCCAGGTAGATGCCCAGGAAGAGGGAGAAGTGCAAGAGCTGCAGCTCCCGTGTGTCTGCAAATGCCAGGAGGAGGAACTCAGTGTAGGAGCTGCCGTTGGACGTTTGCTGACCCTGGGCATGGGGATCTGTCCAAGGAGGAAAAGACAGTGACAAATTAGAGCAGTCTTCTGTGAGCCAAATCTTTTGCCTTTCTCATAGAACCTCCCACTTTTCCTCTCTTCTTTACCTTCATTCAGCTCCCTGTCTGGAGCTCTGGTTTGAGCTGGCTGAGTGTGCCGTGCAGACCAGGGGCCTCTGCTAATTATTTCCAGAGGAGTCAGTCCTGCTTTGCTGGGGGGTGTAAATGAAGGAAGGTGACAAACATTTCCAGTTATTTGGTGGGGATAGGAGGGGCTTGGGTGCCACGAGCTGAGCTAAGGTGACTCAGTCTAGTGGCCTGGTGAGAATATTCTCTGTTTACCATAATAAGAGATGAATATAGCACTTTGACCAACCAATATACCCCTGCCATGGAAGAAAGCTCCGGGGAGATGGGCAAGGGTGATGTGCCCATGAAGCTCAGGGCATGAGGTAGGGTGTGACTGACCACAGCGGTTGCACAGAAAGCCAGCTTTATCTCACGGCAAAGGGGACCAGGACTGGAGGGTAAGCTTTGTTTTAGAGAAACAGCTATGTCAGTTGAGCAGATCAACTGACTACACCCCAGCTGAGTGGATCAGCTGGTGTAAATGTTTCCCCCTGAATTCATCAAAAGAGTGTGAATGTCTCCCTGAGTTAGCCAGACCAGCATGGGAGGGGGAGTGTATACATGGCTCAGCCCAACACAAAGTATAAAAACTGAACAACTAGCAAAAGAACTTGGAAAAGAGCAACGTGATTGAGCTGGTTTCAGCCCACGTATTCCTTCCCCGCGATCGGGGATGCCCAGCGTTGTGACAGTGAGCATATAGAGACCAGTAATGGGGATCACACTGGTATTGTGATTGAACTGTATACTGCAGTTGCTGTATTTCACCAAGTGTAACTGACACTTGTATTGTGATTTCAGTATATTGCTGTATCACTCTGCTGAATCAAAACTCCCGTGTAATGTCAAATATCTGCAAAGAAGTAAATTTTGATATTAAACATTACACCCTCCATGTGTGGAATATCTAAAAGAACCTGGTCAGAGAGTATAGGACGCTGACAAGCTCTTATGTCAGCTGTCTCGGAAAGGGAAAATCCTTGTGAGGGATGAACAGAGGCGTTTGTATCTGAAGCAGCCACACCAGCTCCTTCTAGCAAGGGAGGGAAACTCTCACGTGAAGGCAGGGGGTGCCTGACCCTTTCTGGATGTCTCCACTCCAACGAGATAGACCCTCTGCTCACGCCAATTTACCATCTGCTCTCTTTCTCTGCAGTGGGAGTGGGAAGTGGCTAGCTCTGATGTGCACATCCTGCAGCAGATTATATCTACCCCTTACGTGGAAAGGCTGCTCAACATTTCGACACCATTTTCTCTGAAATAGAGCCTTCAGTGGGAAAGTCTGATTAGATAATGATTTAGCTTTTAGATACCTCCCTCTCACTGTGGGAGCATTCTTTGGCAGGGTAGAAATTTGTGGCAGTTCAGTTGCTCTGAGGATGAGCATTTGTGCATCCCAAGAGGAAAAAAAGGGCTCACCGTGACTGTGCAGAGTCACGGGATCTGGTCTGTCAATGAGTCTTGCCCCTCTTGGCCTTGCGCTTGCACCTCTCAGCTAAAGGACACTCACAGTCACAAGTTTCTCTCAGAAAGAAACTGGACTGAGCTGAGAGTGGGGGAATTCAGATTTTAAGGGAAGATTTCCAAATTCCTCTCTCTCAGGCCAGATATGGAGAAAGTGATGAAGAGCATGACAAGGTCAACTAATTCGCCCGTCCCACAGATCGCATTTTCTGTTGCCCCAAAGGTTTCAGGGGGGCTGGGAACAGCTTACTCCTACGCAGATCCCTGTGTTGCACAACTTGCAGGGCAGGTGTCTGAACTGCAGCTGAAGCATCCCAACCCCAGAAAGCCCAAGAGAAGACCAGGAGCAGCAAGCACAGGAGGGGAAACAAGGAGCAACATAGTGATCCTGCTGCCAAGGGAGGCAAGGAGAGAGAGACAGATGGGCATTCGGGAAAGCTTTCATCTTACCCAGCTGGACATGCCATGTGGCAGACAGGGACCTGGCAGGGTGGTCGCTCTCAGCCCCTTTGTCAGGCAGCATGAAATGGGCCCGTGGCAGGAGAGATGCCCCTCTCCTCTGCTGCAGGTCTGGCTGCAGAGGAGGCGGCTCATGCTCTGGACTCCATGGCTGTCAGGGCAGAGGCTCTGCTGGGTGGGAGCAGAGACACAGGAGAGTGGCTCAGAGGAAGGTGTCTGCATCAGAGGGACTGACCATGACTTGCCCAAATGCATCCTCCCGTGGTGATTCTGTTCGCAGTTCCCTCTCATTCCCTGCCCATCTCTGCTGCCTGCAGCTGTCCCTGCTGGCAGCTCTTTCTCTCTCCCACTGTCTTTTCCCTGCCAGTGCTCACAGACCCCATCCCATCCTCTGCGTGCTCAGCTCTGCCCTGCAGAGACTGCCTGGGACAGGGCACTGGGCAGAGGCATTGCTGTGCTCAAAGGTGCTGTAGGGCAGGTCAGGAAAACCCTGACAAGGCCATAAAGGTGGTGCGGGTGCTGTCTGTAGGCTGAGGTGGGGCTGAAGGGGTTTGCTGAGCTTTCTGACAGACCTATTGCTCTCAGAGAATGAAGGTTTAGGAGTCTCAGATTTTTCCCAAACCAGAAAACTCTTTCCTGTTTTACTCCTGACAAAATTAGGGAATCGAAAGCACACACCCTAGAAGGAAAACGCCTTCCTTTCCCTCTCCTTCCACCCTGAGCTTCTCCCCACAGTGCTGTGGGGAATTCCCTGGGCAGGCTGAGTGCTGACCCTCGCAGGCAGCAGAGTCACTGCCCCAGGCACGCAGCACCCTGGAGTGCTCCGAATTACAGCTCTGGGCAGAGCTGTGGCACACTCCGGCGTCACACCCCTGCAGCTGTCCCTGGGAGAAGGTAGCAGGACACCCTGTCCCTGTGATGGTGCGTCAGGGAATGCCCTTCTCCACTCTGGAGAAGCCAGGAGAGCAATCCTTAAGAAAACTATCAGTCATGGGCTGGGTTTAGAAGACCCCTCCAGGAACCTCAGTAGTTTTGCCCTGCAGCCAGAGGCTTACCATGCAAACGGCTGCCAAGATTTCTCCCACAATGAGCTCTCCTCTGTCCTCCCACTCCACACTCCCTTTCACTTCTCTTTGCCTTGTCTGATGTGTGTCAGCAATAGGAAGCGGTGCCCAGAGCCCTGCTGCCTTTTGCAGAGCAGCTGCTCCTGCACAGAGCTGTCTCTCAGCAGTGCTGTCAGGTTGCCATGCGTTCCCTCAGTCCCAGGAGCCTGGTACTGCTGAGCAGCAGTGGTCCAGCTGAAGGCCTGATTTTCTCTGTCCCTTGTGCTTCCATCCCCTGGGAGATGTTCACTAAAGTAGACTAAAATAATCACCTATGGTCCTTTACTAAGGAGTGGCGAGAGACCCATTGCAGCATTGCAATTTGTCTCATCAGAGGATGGCCATCTATGACAGATGGAATCGTCCCACTCTGGAAGACCTGATTCCCATCTCTTTATTAGGCAGGACACCTAGAAAAGGGGCAAGAAGAGATTTCAATTATCCATGGTTCACATATTGATTCAGACGAGTCAATCAGGGCTTCTCATGCTGGTTTAGAAGCCCCTGGGATGGGGTGTGATTCAGATCCTTCCTGTGCACTCCACGAACACACAGGAGGTAGCATTCCCCTTGCCCACGCTGAAGTGGGCACAACAAAGATGCCTGCACGTGAGCTTCTTGCCTCAGCTCCCATTATAATCCCTGGAGATGGAGGGTGGGAGCTGGTTGCTCACACACAAACACGTGGTGACATTTGAAGAGACAGAGGTGGCCCAAGGCATATGTCAGTGTCTGCAGGCTCTGATGGAGAAACTGTGAGACCCGCATCCTTCTAAAGCATCAGGTAGTGGCCTGGTGAAGAATCTCCTTGGCCATCTGAAATGACATGAGATGCCTAATACTGCTAGAACCCCACACATTGCTCCAGAAAGGTTCCCATAGGTCCTGGATCACATTCCCCAGCACTGCCTGGGAACACAGCAACCCCAGGGCACCTCCAGCAGCAACAGCCTCTCTAGGTGCCCCAATTAATAAAGGCCTGAATGTAAACTTTTAGTCAAAAATTCACCAACTCAAAGAATAACTCTATGCAATAACTGAGAAAAGCCAAGAATTATTTCCTCCATTTCAGTATATACATATATGCTTACAGCTATTCGTCATGCCGTATTTGCTACCAGCACTCTGAATGGGAAAATTTTCTGCTGAGGAACAACTCTATTTAAATTGACGTACTTCCTCTCTCTTCTGCCTCTCTGCCCTGTCTGCTTCATCTGCCTAGTCTGTCTTCACAGAGCTCTCCCTAGAAATGTGAATTGTGACTGAATGACTGCACTTAGGGTGGAGGAGACCTCTGGAGGTCATGTAGTCGAACCTGCCTCCTCAGTGCAGAGGGAACTAAATGAGCTTGCTCAGGGCCTTGCTCCAATTGCACATAGTCCACAAAGGCTCTGAGAGTGGCTCCATCCCATGTCCCAGGCCATTAATGAAGAAGTTCAACAGTGTTGCTCCCTGTGTTGATCACGGAGGGATGCCACCAGTAACCAGACACCAGTTTGGCCTCCTCATATCACTAATCACAGCCTTTGGGCCTGATGGACCAGCCAGTCTTCCCCCTGCTTTATGGTTGATTTATCGAGTGCAGATCTCAACAGTTTGGCTACAGGTAGAACAGGGATGACTGTGTCAAAGGCCTTGCCAATATGAAGGCACACCAAGTCCCCTGCTTTCCCCTTGTGCCCACAGTCTTATGGTAGAAGGCATTCAGGTTGGTCAGGCAGAGTTTCTATTTCCCTTTGGTCAGCCCATGCTGGCTCCTCCAGTCCTTGCCCTCCAGATGCTTGGAGATGGTTTCCAGGAGCATTTGCTGCATCACCTTCCCAGGGACTCGCATGAAGCTGACCTGCATTCTTCCTCTTGCCCTTCTCTGGAAATGGGTGTGATGTCTGCCTTTTCCCAGATAGCAGGAACTTCCGTGTTTGCCCGGACATTTCAAAGACAATCAAGAGCAATGTCACACAGGCACTAAGAGCCTTGGGGACCAGGGGTGCCTGGGGGCAGCTCTTACCGGTAGCATGTAAGGCAGAAAAGACAAGGAGAGACTCAGCTTTTTCCCAGTCCTTGTCACTATGTCCCCTGCCCCACTGAGCAGTGAGAGCACATGTTCCTTAGCTGCCTTCCTTCTGCTGCCAGCATGCTTACAAAAGCCCTCCTGGTTGCCCTCCCCACCCCTTGTGAGCTCTGGCTCCAACTCCAGCTTTCCTAGCTCCATCGCTGCACCCACAGGCAAGGTTTCTGTCTGCCTCCTGTGCAGCCTCTGCCCCCTTCCACCCTCCGGGAACTTCCTTCCTGTGGCTGAACTCCTAAGTCAGGGTGCCCCTGGTCATCCATGCGGTTCTCCTGCCAGGCCCTGCTTGACTCCCATCACATCACACTGGCTTGTTCCTGGGCTTTGAGGACGTTGTCCCTGAAGATCCACGAGGGATCCATGGCCTCTCTGCCCTCCAGGACAGTCTCCTGTGCCAATTAACCTGGTTCTGGCCTAACAGCAGCACAGGCACAGGTGAATTCCAGGAACCTACACCAACCAATCAGGTACTGAGGCAGAAGTGACCTCACAATCAGCACTGAAGCCCTTTGCCGGCTTCTGAGGTAGCAGTGACCTTACAGCCCCATATGTGAGCCCTGTGCCTGCTGCTGGCCTATCAGGTCCTGGGGCAGAAGTGACCTCACAAGCACAAACCCCAGCCATGTGCCTGCTCCTGGCCTGTCATGTTCTCTCACAGAAGTGACCCTCTCCTTGACTCCCAGCAAAGTGGGGAAGGTTGTTCTCCGGGGTTTGCTTGCTTCTGCAAGAGCTTCTCGGGAGCTAGGAGAGGGCCTCGGAGGTGGCAGTGCCCTGGCCCCAGGCACACAGCAGCACCTTCACTCTGCCAGCCATGGGACCTCTCTTTCCTCCCCCCAGTTCTCTGCTCTCCAAGCTGCTCTCCAACAGGGTGACAAGTGCCTGAGGTCCCCTTGCCCACACACAGGGCATGGTCCTGATGGATTCCCATGAGCACTGCCAGATGGTTGTCCCCAAGCACCTGACCCGGGAAGCGTTTGCAGGAGGGAGACAATCGGTTATCACAGCCACAGGCAATGCAGTGCCATGAGGATCCCTCCAGGCCTGTTCTTCCAGCACTTCCTTCAATGACATGCTCGGGAGGAACAGGACAGGCCAGGTCCCATCTGTGCCCATCCAGCCGGCTGCAGGGAGTCCCTGGGGTCCTGGTTTAGCTCAACAGAATGAAATTCTCAGTGTAGCGGCAGGGCTGCCACTCACTGCTGCCTTCCACACTGGTCCTGGAGCTTTGAGGTCCCCGACTGAAACCTTTGTTTGAGTGCCCAGCAACTGCCCCTTGGCTGGAAGGGGTGTCTCCAACCCTGATGCCCTCTATGCCACAGGGGGTGTCAGCAAAAGACCCTCCTTCCCCCAGGTACTGCTGCCCATGGAAGAAACAGCTCTGCCAGAGAGGGGGTAAAATCCACCCGTATTTGGAGATGTTTACTCGTGGGACTGCTGCCTTCATTCCCCCTCTTTGGAGATGTTTCTACTTTCTTCCTCCACCTCTCCCACAGAAACTTCTTGGACTCTGTGGTGGGTGTCATGAGCTCCTGTCATGAGCAATCGGAGGAGGCTGTATCCAGCCCTGTGGCTCAGGGACTGGGATCCTTGGCACCTGGGGAGGGTCCCTGCTCCTTGGCTTGCCCAGGCCTTTGCTATGAGCTCTCATGCACACACTTACTCTTGCAGTGGGTTCCCCACGATGCCCAGATTATCGGCATGGCGTGTCCCTGGACTCCGTTCTTTCTCCAGAGGGATGATCCATGATGCAGGGGAGAAAATATAGCGCAGTATAGACTGAGGAGTGACACGAAGAAATACCACTGAAGAGTATAGAAAGCATCACGTTTATAGTCACCTGCCTGACATTGAATCCTAATCATTTCTGTTTTGAACCATGCACAGGCTTCATCCCACAGCCACTGAAGACAATGGGAAGTGTTTTTTTTCTTTTTTTTTTTTTTTTGGCTTCCCCTCCCTCCAGTTGATGTGAGTATGAGTCCTAATGCTTTAATTAAAAAGCTAGACTTGCAAAAACATGTTCTACCACTAAAACAGCATAATCCTGGCAATGCGCTTGGAGGTCGAGTAAAGAAGACGTCCCTCTGGAGCTCTCACCCTTGAGCAAGCCTGGGTACCTCTGGCTCCAGCCACTTGGCAACTGGCAGAAAGGCCTTTCTTGTTTTGATTGCTTTAAAATGTTGGCAGTCCCTGGGCACTCTGTTGATCATACCGCTCTCCCCATCATTGGTAGTCTGCCAGCTGTGCCCTTTATTTTGCCTCTTTTTTGGTGGAGGCTGCACAGTATTTGGCCTGTCCCACTGCACTTGCCCTGCACTTGTCTGTACTCTTGCTGATACAACCCACAATAACGGTGGCTGTCTTTGCTACAAGAGCACCCTGTTGCCTTCTTGTCAACTTGTTGAACACCAGCACACCCAGGTCCTTTCCTGCAAAGCTTCTCTCCAGCCAGTCTGCCCCAGCTTGCCCTGCTGCACAGGGTTATTTCCTCCCAGGGACAGGACATGGCTGAACTCCCCAGGCCCCTTTCAGCCTGCATCACCAGGCTGTTGCTGCCCCTCTGCTGAGCAGCCCTACCCTCCAGCATGTCAACCACTCACCCCAATTGGGGATCGTTCATGAACGGGCTGAGAGTGCACTCCGTCCCACCATCAAAATCATTCCTAAAGACAAAAGGCATTGGCTCCAGTATTGACTCTGAAGAATGTCACTGGTAACCATTAGTCACTTTGTACCACTGTTCTCCACCCTTCAAGCCAGGCAGCCTCCAGCTAGTTTCCCCCACACTCCATTGCTTATTCGTCCATCCTCAGCCTCCCCACTTTGGCTGCAAAGGTGCTAGGGAAGACCATGTCAAAGGCCTTCCTAAATGCAAGGCATGCAACAGGCACTGCACTCCCCTGGTCTGCACAGCCAGTCATCCCATCCCAGAAGGCAAAGAGGTTGGTCAGACACAATTTGACGTGATGGCTTCATGCTGGCTGTTCCCAATCCCTTCAGGTGACTGGAACCAGCTTCCAGGAAGATTTGCTGAACTTTCCTTGAAGATTTGCAGTCCTTGGTGTGATGCTGACCAGCCCATCATTCCCCAGATCCTCTTCCTTGTCCTTCTTGAAGACGGATGCAATGTTTGGGGGGAGGTGGGGAGGCCCAGGGGCCAGGCAGCAGCTGCGAGGCTGTTCCAGCTCCTGCTGCACTGCTGATCCCAGTGGTATGGGGAGAGGGGACAGGAGATCGAGCAGTGATGGGTGGGGCAAGTAGGCAGGGATGGGGGCAGGAGGGCAGTGGGGGCTGCAGTGAGAGGTCATGTCCCGTGTTTCTGCAGCGCAGTGGCTGTTGTGTTCACCTCCCATGCAACAGTCCCACTCTGACCCCAGGCAGAAACAGGCCATTTCCCTGGTGCCCCTGCCACCCTCGCAGCAGGGTGGGGACATAGGAGGAGGGTGCTCTGCCTGTCCTGGAGCTCAGGGCAGCTCCCTGAGGCTGGCACAGCTTTGCCTGAGGGCCCTCTTGGTCCTTGGCCTCTGCTCTGGCATGGCTGGAGCAGGGACAAGAGCTGGTGGAGCAGGGCTGGGAGAGCTCTGGGAGTTTCTCTTTTGCAGTGGAGCCGTGAGGAGCATGGTGGCTCCCATCTGTGCCCTGTGCCTGTGCCTGCACATGGCCCCACTTCTGCTGTGCAAGCAGCGCACAGGGCAGGGTGCCTGCAGGGTTGGGGAAACACCCCCAGCACAATATCCACAACAGCCCTCGGTGCCCCATCCCCCACAGCCCTCCTGCTTTGACAGCCTCCACCAGTGCCTGGCCCCTGCCCAGCTCTGGCCATGTCCCATGTAGGGTTTAGCACACAGCCATCCATCGGGGTCTGCTGGGGTCTGGGCTGGGAGAGAGGCCGGGCAGGGCTGGCTGTTCCCCTTGACACAGGCACTGAGCTCAGCAGGACAGAGCTGGCCACCCAGGGAAATGCACCCATAATCCTGGGGTGTGCGGCCAGGGCTGGAAACAGCCCATGTGAGAGGCTGGTCTGGGACAAATGCCTGGGGGCACCTTCCCCATCAGTCCATGCAACCACGGGCACAGAGCGGCCTCCTCTCTTCTGTGGTAGCATGTCTTGGTTCCCCTGCACGAGACCTGGCTCTGCACCACAAACCCCCCAGTGTGTGTCCTCACCCTGCCCAATCACACAGCTTAACGAACATTGGCATTTCCCTCTCTTGGGCCCTTTCCAAACCAGTCCAGACCCTCCCTGGCTCTCCCCACCTCCCCTGTGCTTTCCCCATCCCACCCAGCAGAGCAGACCAGGGTGGTGGTGGCTCCACAGCAGAGAGCTACAGAGCTCTGGGCACTCACACCACACCCCCTGTCCCGCAGTGGGCACAGCAGCTCTGGGGGGCAGGGATGTGTGTGACAGCTGCCCCATCAGTCACAGTGACACTCAGTGTCCCTTGTTCTTGTGCACAGGAGATTCCCTACCCCAGACTGCCTGCAGCCCCCCGTGCCAGCCCCTCTCTCCAGCACAGCACAACGGTCCCTGCCCTGGGGCTCCTCAGGCAGCTCCTGCTGCCCCAGGGACACAGCAGCCTGCCCTGTCTTGACCTCCATAGAAACAGATTTCTCTCTCGTTTATTCCGCCTTGCCAGCACACAATTGTTCCTTTGCTCTTCTCCAGGGATGTCCCTGCTCCCGGGAGAGTCTTTCCCCAGGGCAGTGCATCGGTGCTGCCCACCTGGCTGTTCCTGGACCCAACCCTGTGCTCCCTGTGGGGCCCCGAGCTGGCAGTGCTGCTCAGCAGAGCAAGTGGGCTGTGGTGCCCTGGGGCCACAGGGTGACTCCTCACTGGTCGTAGTTTTGCGTGTTGGAAGCAGACCCAGCTGGATGGGCATCACTGCACCTGGTAACCCCCTACTGAGGCATCTGTTGCCCTGTGGCCATGGATGATGCTCTGAGTCTTTACAGGGCATTTCAAATGGCTCAGGCTGTGTTCAGGCATGTCACTAGGTCTGGCCCATGGCTTCTCATCGAAGGTGACATGGACCACTCTGCAGGATCCCTTCCCTGGGCCTCCTCGGTCCCTGCTGTCTCTCGTGGGATTGCAGAGCTCTCACTAGCCTGGACATTCACTGCTTTAGCCCTTTCCCTCTGGATGACTCCACTGGATTTTGTGAAGCTCCATTCACTGCCCACCCCTAAGCACGTGGTGCCCTTGGGGATGCCCTGTGCTCTCCTGATGGATCCATACTCCCTTCGAGAAGGACAGGCACTGTGTCCAGCCCTGTCCTATGGGAGATACCACTTGACCATTCACCATCTCCAGGAGCACTGGGCACCCACAAGTGAGAGCTGAATCCAGCCCTCATTCCCTAACACATCACCTCTAAGCTCATTGCCTTGAGCCCAGGGAGAGACCTGGAAAAGCACCAGGCCCTTTCAGGGGGAAAGTCCTTGAGCACATTCTTGGCTCCATCTTTTGAAGGAGAGCCCAACCTTCAAGCTCCGCACTGAGGAAATCTGCTTTTATTACAGAGAGGACACCTGTGACACAGTGACACACATTTACAGAAGACCTCTGGGTCACAGAGACTGGGTTCATGGCTGTAAGGAAGTGGGATGAATTTCAGCACTTCTGCACAAACATGATGATCACAGCAAGAATGCCCAAAGCACAAGACTTGTCTGAGGTACTTAGAAACCACTTGTGAAGAGGGATGGGCAGCTCACTGCTGCTGCACTAAAACCAGGAGAATCAGTTTCTTCAAGGCATCCCTGAGCTCCCTGTTCCTCATGCTGTAGATGAGGGGGTTCACTGCTGGAGGCACCACCGAGTACAAAACAGCCACCACCAGATCCAGAGCTGGGGAGAAGAGGGAGGGGGGCTTCAGATGGGCAAATATGATAGTGCTGAGAAACAGGGAGACCACGGCCAGGTGAGGGAGGCACATGGAAAGGGCTTTGTGCTGGCCCTGCTCAGAGGGGATCCACAGCACAGCAGAGAAGATCTGCACGTAGGACAGCACAATGAAGATGAAACACCCAAAACCCTAAACAAACAGTAAACACAATAACGCCAGCTTCCCGGAGGTAGGAGTCAGAGCAGGAGAGCTTGAGGATCTGGGGAATTTCACAGAAGAACTGGCCCACGGCATTGCCGTGGCAGAATGTTACTCCAAATGTGTTCCCAGTGTGCAGCACCGCACTGAGAAACCCACTGGCCCAGGCAGCTGCTGCCATTTTGACACACGCTCTGCTGCCCATGATGGTCCCATAGTGCAGGGGTTTACATATGGCAATGTAGCGATCGTAGGCCATGACTGTGAGAAGAGAATACTCAGCCAACATGAAAAAGGTAAGAAAAAAGAGTTGGGCAGCACATCCTGAGTAGGAAATGGCCCTGGTGTCCCACAGGGAATTGGCCATGGATTTGGGGACAGTGGTGGAGATGGAGCCAAGGTCAAGGAGGGAGAGGTTGAGGAGGAAGAAGTACATGGGGGTGTGGAGGCGGTGGTCGCAGGCTATGGCTGTGATGATGAGGCCGTTGCCCAGGAGGGCAGCCAGGAGGAGGAACTCATCCAGGAAACTGCTGTTGGGCATTTGCTTCTTCTGAGCTTTCAGAACTGTCCAAGGAGGAAAAGGCATTGATAAGTTAAGTAGTTTTCTCTGAGCCAAAATCAAAGTACTCTTAATAGAACCGTCCATATTTCCTCTCTTCTTTCCCTTTGTTCAGACCCCTTTTCTCATCTCCGGTTTGTGCTGGCTGAGTGTGCCGTGCACAGCAGGGCCCTCTGGGTGTGGGCTCCAGAGGAGTCAGTCCTGCTCTGCTGGGGTTGTAAACGGAGGTGTCAAACTGCCCCGAGGATTTGGGCGTATTGCTGGAGATGGGCATCATAAGCTGAGTGAAGGGGATTCGGTCCAGTGACCCAGTGCGAATATTTTCTTTTAATTATTGTGAGAGATGAATGCAGCACTCATGGCAGCTGTCTCTCAAAGAGAAGACCCTTGCAAGGGATTCATCTCCCCCAGCCTTGCCCTCCTGAACGCAGGTGTCTGTGTCGGAATCAGCCCCACCAGCTCCCCCTCCAGCAAGCCACAGAAACACTGAAGGGAAGGCAGGGGCTGACCCCACCCTTTCTAGACATCTCTATTCCAGTGAGATGGACCCTCTCCTCACATCAGTTTACCCTC